>NW_026947506.1:47308747-48521247 GCF_034190915.1 Cavia porcellus | reverse complement strand
GTGACTTAGAAACTACCCATGCCAGGCAATGGGCATGTCCAGGGCCGTGGATTACAGATCCTACAGGTTTAATGAGGACCAGTAGGTGGCCGACTAAGGATCTCACTGTTCACTTTCAACTGAGATTTACCTTGTTTTTCTAAATACGGTCTCCAGCAGCTGAAACCTACTAGAGCATTATGATCCTCTCCGGGTGTCAGTCATACATGTTCCAAACATGGGCAAATAGTTTGATTAATTATTGGTGATTTAAAAGATTTTTGGTATTTTTTTTAAATTTTCATGTAAACTAGAGAGGATTAACAGACATTTTCAAGTTCACCTAGTCAAACACAATTTAAAACACAATTTAAAGCTTCAAATTTTATCATATTATCTAATACTTCCATTCTCAGGTATCTGAGAACCATGAAAATACACGCCCGTGCAAAACTTGTTTTCAAAATTCACATGAAGACGATTTAAAACAACCTAAACTGTAAAAACCAACACAACACTGATCAGCTGTTCAGTGGATAAACACAGGCATTGTTCTCACCCAGAAGAACATTACAAAAACAAGGACAGTATTAATTCATGCTCCACGTAGATAAATCTCAAAACCATTATTGTAAATGAAAGAAAGCAGAGACACAAATCAGAGATTACAAGGCTTCACTTGCACAAAATCCCTGAGGCAGAAGAGTCCATAGACACAGAGGAGATTCGTGCTGCCCAAGGGTAGAGGCAGAAGGAAGGCAGCCTGGAGATGGCAGAAACTGGAATCTAAAGCCAGGGTGTGACAGTGGCCCAGTATTCTGCATTTGCTAACAGTCACTGGATGTTGGGTTCAAATGTGTGAATTTTATATGCATTATGTTTCAATAAAACTGCTGAAACAATCATAAACTGTTTCAAAAGCAAACATGGTGGGAAATTAAAGCACATGACGTGGTTCATTCCATACCACATTAGGGACCCTTTGTCCATGTTCAGGGTTAGATGCCATGCAGTTCCTTCCTGTGGGTGCATCTTGTTATCAGGCAGGGCATGATCTCTTTGAGGGCAGAGGTGCATGCACGTGTTTCCTTTTCTGGCTCTCTTTGTGCTCCTTACTTGAATATGACAGTTTCAGAAGCTGGCACCATACTATTTACGGTATCGTGGGACAAGCAAGATAGACTGATAGCATTTAACGTAGGCTGGAAACTTAGAAAACTGAAGTGAGCTGGTGAAACTACGGCGTGGCTTGAGCATGTCTTTCCTGAGTTCTGTTTTGGATACCCCAATGCTAAGGTATCTGGAGAAGGTGTTTGATGGGGGTCTCTTGAAGAAGGAATTCTGCTCTCTTGGGTGTGGCTTAGTTATTGGAGTGGTGGTGTGTTTCTTGAAAGTTCAGGGTTTTAAATGGTGAACCCCTGGCTCTGTCCTGCCTTGTGCCACACTGTGAAGCTGCAGAAGATCTAGACAGAAGCGAAGCAAATGCAAGCCCCGTGACCTCCAGAACTATGAGACTTATCTTTGTCAATTATTCAGTCTATTGTAGTCTGTAACAGCAATGAGAAATGGATTCAAGTAAACCCACATTTAGATCAGAATCACAGGGATAAGTAAAGACATGCTATCTAAATTGCATGAACATGTAAAGATTCACTCTATTATTTGTTAGTTGTAGGGTGGGAGTCAATCCTTAGGTCTCAAATTTTAGGACCAACCCAGGAACAGTGTCTTGCACCTTTTAACCTGTGATGAGCACCCCAGGGTGCACGAGCAAGGCAAAGCCGATGCCAGTGCAGTCACTGATGGGACGTCCCTGGTCTGCACGTGTCTGTGGTCACAGAGGATACTCGCCTATCCAGGGTCTATGCAAGACGCTCCCCCTGGTCTATACAGGAAGTGCAGAAGAGAGCAAGGGAGGAGGAACAAGGGAGCTTCCAGGGTTCAAGGACAGCCCTGCTGACCCTGAGACCAGAAGACACCCGTGACAGCAGTCAGTTCTGGTAAAACAGATTCACATCTTCCCTCCATTTCTGCTTCCCGTGCCTCATAAGAAGTAGGCTTCACATACAGAACGTTGCTGTTCTCAAATCCTTACAGGAGGGCTTTTCTGTACACCCCAGGTACTGGTAGACTGTCTGGCTTGTGTCGCATTATTGTGTGTTCCTACTTGGGTTTTCTCTAGAGAAACAAGAATGAAATCTAGCTACAGAGATGTGACACAACGAAGAAGAGTCTGGAAAGAAGGAGGCAGGACATCACGGCCTTGTAGGCTGGCTGAAATGCTCACACGGCCCTTGCAGTGAGCATTTCTCACAGCGTGTGTGTGTGTGTGTGTGTGTGTGTGTGTGTGTGTGTGTGTGTGTTTGTGGGTGTGTGCATCTCTGGTCTGAATGGCACAGTGGACTTCAGTGACTGCACATATCACTGCAGCATCAAAAGGTCCTGAGCACTTGTAGGGTAGTCATGGGATGAGAGCTCAGTTTTATAGAACGTGTGCCAGGAGATCAGGTTTACTGGGAGTTACTGAAACATGGAACCACCCACATTATGACATTGGTAGGCGAGTGGATACAGGAACCATGGGTGCGCTATGATGACACAGTGGGACCCAGCCCCAGGAAGAAAGGCGCTGTCACTGCTTGGAAAAGCATGGAAGAAACTGAAATGTACATTAGTGACAAAAGGTACCCATGCTGTAAGACCTGTTGTGTGACCCAACTGGATCGCACTCTGAATAAGGCCCAGCTGTGCAGCTGCAAGGAGAACAGTGGCTCTGGGGTGAGGGGAGAGAAAGGGCCATATGGCCAAAGGATAAAATTGTAGGAGTGTGAGATATCATAATACCAAAACATGTCCTCATGCATTTGCCAAAGCTCAGAGAATTTACAACATCATAGGGGAGCTCTAGAGTGAACTGCAGCCCTCCAGAGACCTCGATGTGTGAAACTACTCCATCAGTGGTCAGGAATGCAGCCTCCGTAGGAAAGGAAGACAGTACACCTGGAGGTCAGGAAATCTATGATCTCCATAATTTCACCACCTGTTGCTAGGAATAGGAAATTGCTCTAAAGTAGACCAGAAATATCCCAATCTTGTCAAATCAGAGGCTCCCTGGCCAGCTGTATACGGGCATCTTCAAGTCGCTGTGGTTTTGCTCCTGTAAGAAACCCTGCACCATCTCATGCAGGATTGTAAGATGCTCCATGTAGGACAGCAGCTGGACCCAGGGTCCCCTGCCTTCCACTTGTCCTCCAATCATTTAGAATAAATCTCGATGCATGTATAAATGGTGAGCTGATGGTTAGGATAAACCTTCTTACGACTCTAGAAGTCATCCAGGGTTCATATGCTGGACACAAATCCTTTCCAGGGCAAAAGGGATCTGCATCCTGCTCCTCCAGTCTCCAGAGTCTGTGGATGCCACAGGGGATTTGAGGAAAGACTAAGGCTCTCTGGATGGGCTGAGGTGATGACATGGCTGGGTCCCTGATATCCTGCTAGGAGTGAGCTCAGGGAAGACACACACAGAAGAGGAAGAACCCTGCGGAGCTCCCTAAGAGAAAAAACAGTTTCACCATCATCTTGATTTCAGCCCGGGGATACCGACCTTGGGCTCCAGACTTCAGGACAAAGAAAAATTTTTTTGCAAGCTACATATTTGATCATTGTTTGTTACACTAACAGCAGGAAACCAGGGCAGCTCCCCACTACATGTGCCTGGTTGTATCCACTGCCCCTGATTTAGTCTGCTGGGTCAATATAGGGCTATAGTGCACATAAAAAATGAAATCTGTACACAGTTCAAAGATGCTCTCGCCAAAAAAAAAAAAAAATCACATCTGTGTACACATGGTCTGTAATGAACGTTTCCTCTCATTTATTTGAGAAGAGTAATAGAGACATTTCTTTTGCCCCTTGGGCATTTCTTTTTCAGTCAACTAAATCAAATCCTACCCATCTCTTCTAGTCTTTCAATTATTTTTATTGCTTGCTTTATTCCTCTCTCCAATTTATTTTTGCCATTTAAAATTGGAAAATTAACCAGTGACTCTACCCTGCATTAGCGTTTGTCTGCACCATACAGATGAGGCTCATCGCTCGCCTAATGCCGCTTGGGAAATTTTTTCTTTGTTTGATCAGTAATAAGACTTGGCTTTTAAATAATCACAACAGCAAATACAGTGCCCGGCAAATGTTATCGTCTGAAGTAGTTACACTGGGAGAAACACATTCTCCTGATACTGTGCCGCTCCCCACAACTTCACCTCCCCTGTACAGCAGTTACCTTCAGAATCGGTTTCCAGGTTCAACAGTGAAACAAGCTTCTCCACGTTTGAAAGTCAAAATTCATGTCATTTTGGATAAGAACAATAGGATCCAAAATGCATCAACCATGGATTTTTATCCTTTTATAAAAGATCAATCTACACTGTAGAGATTTCTGGTATTGCATGTGAAGGTCTTTTACATGAGGATTTTATGTTAAAAGGATTTAGTGTTTTGGTGAGCCTTAAGCAGAACCGCTTTGAACTTACATGCAGGTGAAGGTGCTGGGCTCCAGAGGGGAACTGTGGAAATTTCCCGGGACACCCCTGGGTGCTGGGACCCCAGGGCTGTGCTCTGGATGAGGTCCTGCATCACACTCAGGCTTCTCCCCAACATTCTACCCCCACCCCATGCCCTGTCTTGGGGTTCAGGGTTGGCAGCCATGAGCTCAGGTTTCAGCAGCAGGCTCTGGGCAGGCCACAGGGATGCGGGCTCCAGACTGGGGTTGAATAAAGCCTGGCCCCAGGACAATGGGGCTCTTCAGGCCGATACTGTGTGCTGTGCCCGGAGGCTGAGCCTGTGGGACCTGGCCACTCTCCGAGGCCTCCTGGCTGGAGCTTCCTCAGGCCCACAGCACTGCTGCTCCAGGCTCTCTGAGCCACAGGCCCTCTCATGTCCATGCCCGGGCTGGGTTTGGGTCTTTGCAGCCTAAGGGGAACCACACCAGGCCAGCTGAGGTGGGACATGTGTGCTGCTATGTTTTCCTTGGAATTATGAGCCGCTCTATGGGGAGTTTCCATGACTGAGTGGGAACTCACCCCACTCAGCCCAGCGCCAGAATGTCACCTCCACTATGGCCAGTTCCTAACTGGTGTCCGCCCCATGACTACCATTGCTATGCAAGAAGTAAAGTCACTATTTTAAAATACAAATTAGATCATGAAAATATTCTATGGTTATCTATCGTATTAGAAAAGGATTTTTTAAAAGACAGAATCTCACTGTGCAGCTCTTGAGCTCACTATGCCTTGAACTCCTGGGAATCCTCCTGCTTCAGCCTTTACAGGTGTGCACCACCACACCCAGGCAGAAAGATACTATCCACTGTGATGATTGTGGCCAACAGGTATGAGAGCACAAAGCAACCCATGTGGTTAAACTGGCATCGGTGTCCAGCCTCTGAGGCTCTGTATTTTGGTTTCTCTACCTGATGTGGGATCCTTCAAGATGCAAAACGGCATTTTTCTAAATGTTAGTTGTCATTCATAGCTATAAATAGTATGCTTTTCACAGACCTGTGAATTTCATTAAAAATCTGGTAAAACTGGTTTTAAACAAGAGTCTAATCAAAAAAGTTGGGGCACATGTTCCTGCATGCTCTAAAGGATGCTAACTTTACTGACATCAGAACCACACAACACTGTTGTTAATTCATCAACTCAATGAGTCTTGATGTCCTACTAAGCTCCAGAAACCTTCTGTTGGGAAAAGTGAAAAGAACCCTAACAGGAACACCTCCGGGAAGAAGTGGCAGCCTTCAGCATGTTTGTTACTGTGGGACAACTTAGAATGCAATTGTGAAATTAAAACTGGTATATCAAAGCAGAAGCAGGGCATTAAAAAGCAAAGACCAACAAATAGCTCCCTCACTCCAGGGAAGAGAAATGCGAGGACCAATTGGGATGAGTGGGAAGTGGGAAGACAAAGATCCTGGATCTTCTCCAGACCTCTTTGCGCAGTGCAGCGAAGCCAAGGTGTCAGTGAGAACCTGAGCAAAGCCATTCAAAAGGGGATGAGTTGTCTGGGGTCATGGCTCCTGTCTAGATGTGCCCCAAAGCCTTGTGTTCATAGGTGGGATATTTCCAGAGGTGGCTGGACCTAGGGTGTGTGGTGCTGGGATTGATATGGTACAAGGCTAGGGTTGAGGTTACTAGGATGAAGGGTGTGAGTGCTGCCTGCCCTGAGTATCCTGGATAAGACACGGAGGATAGAAAGAGCCGTAGCTGGCCCTTGTTGCTGTGCTGCCTTCAGCCTGCCATGGACTGTTTCTCCTCCACCATGCCACCCTTACTTGGAGCCAGCTGATTATGAACTGAAACTTCTACAAACTGAGAGCTAAACAAACCTTCCCTCCTTTAACACTGCGTGTTGTGTGTTATGTCTCAGCAATGAGAAAAGCACCTAAGAGGCTGGGGACAGGAGTCAGGTAACCAGTAGCACATAGGTGTGGCTGAAGAACAGGAAGGTGTGTGCTGAGCTGAGCTAAATGAGATAAACCAGACAGGAAGGCAAACGCTATACAGCCTCACAGACAGATGGACTGCTTTAAAGTCAGACACAGAGAAAGGTAGGGTCATCAGGGTGGTGACTAGGGCCGGTGCTGGACAAGGACAGCAGGAGAAAGAAGAGGCCCTGGGCTCAGGGTTTAGCATCATAGAGACAGGAGAAGTGAGCACTGGGCATCTTTTCATACTGTGATGACTACAGGCAATAATGGTGTTCTGTACACCTCAGACTTCTAAAGGAAACCTGTAAGTGTTCTCACCACTGTTGGAGACCACTATGAAGCAGTTCTGAGCAGGATTAAATTTTAATAATTGGCTCTATGTTTATTTGTGAGTCTGTCCTAGGCCTAGGCCCCTTGCCTGGCGACAGGAGCTGAATCATAGTAAGTGAACTTCTATGAATCACTGATCCTGGCTGAGGCCTGTAACAGCCTGTGAGGCCAGAGATACCTCAAAGGGCAAGATAAGGCCATAGCTACGGACACTCTGGCACCAATCCCAATCAATAAGGTAGAAACTGCAGCTGCAAAAATTACGCCTACAGTCTCACTTCTACCATGTCTTCATGATAAGACAGTGCTACTGAATTGACTTGATTCATGACTTGGAGATGTCCTTGAAGTGACTTCCAAGGTCCTGCTCACTGCCTGCACTTTCCTCAGTCTCTCTGCCCTTTGTCCTCGGTCCTAATATAAGTGGACTGATCAAGAGAAGCTTTTGTTTTTACCCTTGAAGCCTCGAGCTTAATTAAAAGGTTTTGACCCTCCTGGAGCCCTACAAATCATACAATTTCTCACTTTTTTTAAACCTCCGTCGTACACTCTATTGGGAGATCGGGGATCTAGGACAGAACCGGATACACCACTAAAGAGTACCTGAGCCCACAGCAAAATGAACTGCCCTGTTACAAGACCACACTGTGCTCCATACACAGACACCATCATTACTTGTTAATTGGAATAACATTTTAAAAGGAATGGGGGCCATAATTGGAAAACGGGGCAGAGACAAAATAAGAGCACCCTCTCCCGGGGACGGAAGCAAGAGAAATGGAACCTAGAAAGACAGAGTAAGATTGGGCGAGAGTAAGTGTCCTTTGTACGAGACAGGAAGTGCTCCTTTTGGCATCACATGGAACGAGTTGCCTTCATGATGAATAAACCAAGAGTCTTCAGAAGTGGTGGCTTCCGAGGAGACTGCAGGACTGGGACATTCCCGCATGCATGTGGGAGCCACACACTGGGACAGACTCACAGTGTCCTCAGCATGACAGCGCCTGGAACAACTTGGCTCTTGGATTTACACCGTCGCATCTCTAGAGCAAACCAAATAAAAGGGAAACACAATAGGTTCTTAAGACTAAGCCAAAGAACAAAACTAAAATGAGTAATAAAGCTCACTGTTTCTTCAACTTTTTACTTCCTGCTTCAACTTTCAAAAACTTATGCCCCATTAACCCTCCAAGATGAATCATTCCAGATTGAATGACAATAATACAGAAATTAAGGTAATTCAAACATAAGCATGTTAAAAATTCTTCAATAGATGAAATCACCCATGGAAAAGAGACTATGAATTATGAAACAGGCAGCAAAAGAAGATAAGGAATTCAAATGCATTTTCTATTTTAGCAAATTAAATGACTGCATTCTTTGGAGGTTCATGGTCACAATAAACTGTATGTAAGAATAGAAACTGTTGGCCTATTAATCTGTTGCAAAATGATTTAAGATTGAGCTCTGCAGCTGGGACAGTGGGCTATAGCAGGTCTGGGGCTGAACACAGAGAGGTGGAGAACTGTGGCATCCTGGGGCAAATGGGGAACCCCTGAGCTGTTTGAGAAGACAATTTTCCAAGCAGGAAGAATGGTTCTCCCAGGAAAGGTGTTTCTCTCCTCAGCCTTTAGAGCTGTAGTCCTTCCAACATTGCCCTCCCTAGATGTGACATCCAAAAAGAAAATTCTCACTCTTAAAAAAAAAAATGTGTCCCACCTTGAAGAAGATGCACTGGTAAAGGACTATGGCCTTAGGATGCTTTGTCTTACTGGAGAAATACACTTTTTTCTCAGACAATAACCTGGGGTTGTTTGTACCTAAGGCCAGTCTCCTTGTCTCCTGATCTTTTCTACTGTCCCAGTGAATTATGAAGTTTAGGGAGAAGTTAAGTGTTTGCAAATTTCAGCAATGCAGAAAGACTTTCTCCTTGGACAAACTCTAGTCGGGTTTCCCATTCATGCTGCTCCTCTGGGCATCAGCCTTGGCTTCTAATGGCATGGATGGACACTAGAGGGTTACTCACTGAAACGGTGAGTCCCAAGAAGGTGCCTGCAAGGAACAAAAATTAACTCAAGATCAGTAAAAGAATCTCCTGCTTTGTCCAGATAACACTTAAACCCAAGACTGATCTCCCAGCTCCATGGGAGGGTGGGAACCTAAGCCAGTGCCTGTCAGTTAGTGAGCCAGTGGGCTTCCGGTGGACCACCTGGCTTCCTGCTGGACTGTGACACCAACTTCCTGTCTCTGCAGAGCCCCACCCCCACTTCCTCACCTCCCTTTCTGAAGCCTGGAAGCCTCTGAATGAAAGGAAGTTGAGCTCAGTGCATGCTGGATAAGTTTCCTCTTACACTAGTTTCTCACCTAGCACAATCAGCCCTTGCCACCAACAAGTGTGTGGCTTTGCTAATCTTTAAAAGATGCCATAATTCTAAGAGCACAGTAGAGACTTCCCATATTGCCGTTACAGATTTTAAGGGGAATTAGACAACAGGGTTGTACTTTTCAAAGCCAGACCCCTAAAGCAAAGGGTAGAGAACACACAGCCCCACTTCCCACCAGGTTAACCGTGGACACATTTCTGTGAATTTATAGCACTTGAACCTATGTGATAGGTAATTTTGGTCTTCAAACTTCTCCTACAAATTACATTGGTTAGAGGAGTTTGGAATTTTTTCATCCATTCCTTTATGCACAACTCCCAGGATATAATAGGAAAAGATCACAGCAGTGCCCCCTAATAGAAAAAGGCATACACGGTCTGCAAAAGAAGAAACGGAAACAAACAAACAAACAAACAAACCCACATCAGCACCAAGCTAGCGGTGCAAAGCCAGGGACGATGCACCATATCCCGCAGACATAGCTACCTCGGGTCCTTCCTTACATGACCCCCCCCCCCACACACACACACAAGGCCTCTAGCTCTGAGGGTGCAGATGCAACCAGAAACCACAGCACCTTAAGGGTAGCACTGGAGTCTGAGCAGTCAGTTGTCTGTCTTATTTCCTTGCCTCTGGGACACAATGTCTGATACCCACAATTTAAAAGAAGTAAACTTGTTTTGGCCTGCGGTTTGTAGAGGTTTCACTGTGCAGTTGGCTGGCTCCAAGGTAGGGTGCCCCGCAGAGGGGAAAGAGCTCCTGGCATTGGCAGTGGCCAGCAGAGAGAATCAAGGCAACTGTGGGAGGGTGAGAGACCTTGCCAGGCCTGCCCCTGAGCACCTCCTCCAAGCAGGCCTCACCTCCCAACACCCACACCCCACAATGCACTAATCCACTAATATCACACAGCCAGGACCCTGTCACCTCCCAGAGCCCCATCTATGAAGGCCTGGGGTCACTCACACATATTATACCAAAGTTAAGACAGTCTTTTCCATAAAACACTACATGATCTGAAGACATGTATTTATGAAAAAAATACAAAATGTCTAAATATATTTGCATATGTTTGGGCATGAATACCTTTGTCCTAGAAAAAAGACAGCATGCATTACAGTAAAGTAACTGGACAGTTCACAAACAGTAATCAGATTATATCCTAAACCACTCATCTCTTTCAGAAACCACTTAAAACACAGAGCTGTACTTTGAGATTTCAACACATTTACACTAAAATTAATAAAATATGTTGGTAAAGAAAAATGTAAGATGAAAGTAACCCAGAAATGATATTGAATGTGGGAAGCTTACTATAAAAATTGCTATTTATTGACCGGTGACTCACTACAGTAGTTGCTGAACTGTAACTTAAAAGGGTGATTTTATTCCATGCAAACTGTGCTCAGTAAAGCTATCTACAGAAAACTTTGTTTCCAGAAGGCTTAGGAGAAAGCCTGGTATAATGAACTGGCTGAAAAGAGAAATATGAAATTATGAAGTGTTTCTAATTGCACAACAAACTATTACCTGTCAAGGTTGTCAGATGAGTATATAAAAGTATTAATTTTAAAAGTTTTTATCTCTCCACATGATATCATTATTTATGCAGAAAATCCTAAGAAAAATTAGCTATAAAGTTGGAAATTCAAAAGTATCCTAGGCACCAACTTGTTGAATTAAATTGAACATGCCTTCCTACTGACTGCCTTGAAAATAGGTAGGTAGTAAAGGTGTCAGATTGTGAATACGTATTAAGACACTGAGAAGGACAGTGGACTCTGCATGGTCAGGTATCAAACGTCACTGTCACCAAGACAGGGTGCAATAGGAACCCTTGGAGCTCCTACTAAAATTTCTAGAAACAGCCTGTACCAAAAAGACCTTCGGGATATGGTGAGACCACAATGGAAACGCTTGCAAAATTAAGGAAAAGTCAACCATGGTTGTCAGCTGCGTATCCATAGGATCAAAAACAAAATTTCTGTGTTTATCCTTCCTCTTATAAAACAACTTTAAATTGATTCATAATTTGTATTTGGAGCAGAAAACTAACAACAAAACTTTTAGAGATCTATACGAGACATACTACTAAATGTAACTGTATAAAAGCAAAAGGATTTGGGGACAAAGTAATTTTAAGAGAAAGAACACATTCTACAGGAAGGTATTTCAAGGCATATCATCAACAAAACATTAGCATATGTAAAGTGCTAACTTTAGACAAGGCATCCAATCTAACAAGTGGCAAAGCAGACAGGGAGGAAGTATTTCTCAGGAAATGCAAATCCGCAAGTCATGAAAATGTGCCAGTCATGACACTCAGGTTAGAAGCAGACACACTTCACACACGCTGGCCCTGCAAGCATCTCAGGTCTCGTGACACACCCTGTCAGTTCCAGGGAGGAAAGAGAAACCTTACACGGCAAGGCAGTGTAAGCAGATAAAATCAGTCGTGGCCCTGTCTGACACCTCACCAGGTGAGCATGAGCCCCTCACCTGGACGGGCCCCTCCAGCCTTGTGTGTCTGCAGAGCTGGCCACGGAGCTCCCTGGAGAGGCGACATGCTAGGGTGTAATTCAGAGCCGTGAAAGAGAAACAGCCTCATTTCCCATCCAAGGGAGAACCCACGACTACATGCCTCATCCCTCGGAACCGCTCAGCATTTGAGGGGGTGTGGAGCCCCGCAAGGCTCTGGGAGGGCAAAGCCTAAACACTGAAGGACTGTGTGGAGCTGCACAGGCTCCACACTGGTGTGGACCCAAAGGAACACAGATGAGAAAAAGCAAGGGGCTTGACTGCAATTCCTCTCCCTTCCTCCCTTCTTCCTCTCTCTCTCCCTCTCTGTCTCTGTCTGTCTCTCTCCTTTTTGTTTTTGCAGTGTTGGGGTTTAAGCCCAGGACCTAGGGGTGTTAGGCCAATTCTCCACTACTGAGCTACCTGCATGGCCCAGACCGCAGTTTCAAATTAACAGCCCAGGAGAGAAAAGCAAGCCTGGGTGGGAAAGGGTGCCCAGGCATTGGACATCATGGCTTATTTTGTTTGTGGAAATAAAGCTCTGAGGCAGTTATATATGCAATTGTAAGAGCAATAACAACCTAAAGAAGGGCGTCTGGGCCTTTTAGCAAATTGTGAAGTAGTCGTGGAAGACAGTGGGAAAACCCACTTACACCAGACCACCAGACGTTCTTCTGCAGGCTGCCAGATCATGCTGTGTGGAGGCTGAGCTGGACTCGGGCCTCTGTGGTTCTGTCACCATCCTGTTCACGACTCACTCAGCCACTCAGTGACCGTCCAGCAGCAAGAGGCCTGCAGGAAGGAAGGAGGCAGTGGGCGCCATGCGTGACTGTGACTTTGTTTTTTCTATTACAGTGCGTGTGGAGGACCGGACATCCCGCCTCTTATTTATGGTAATGCACAATATTTAGGATTAAATTTTAAGTCCCAAAAATCCTAATTTTCTGTCTAGCATCTCTAATTCTGATTCATTATTTACTTACATGCATTATTTAACACAAGATACTTATTTACCCTTTGTCACTGTACATATCTTAATCTCATGGATTTAGATTTAGGCTAATTGATTGGTCTCTGTATTTCTGCTACTTTGGTGGATGACTGCTCGCAATTACAGTGGGTTAAACAGCTGGAGCCCGATTCCTTCCTCTGTGTGTGACACTTCTGAGCAAACTGCAGGAAGAATTTTCTCATCTTGCAGCAGGGATACAGGCTCAGCATGTCTTGGTGGCAGCTGAAGAAATAAAATATTCTTCTCTGAGAAGACACTTACCTCTCCAAGATTTTGATTAATAATAGATAAGTGGATTTTGAAAAGTTACAAAAAGGCATTGCTGGAAACAAGTTCTAGCCGTCAGGATTTTTAAGAAGAGCTTGGACTGTAAATGCACTAAAGGACACGGGTGGAACACACTTGCTCCCAATGACAAAGGAGCTAATCGGAGGGTCAGCTGTGGTCAGTGTGTCCCAAGCCTGAGTTCCACTGCCAGGTGTCTTGGACAAGCCAGGCTCTGCCCCCTACCTCCCGCTGTCCTCCTCACTGCTAAAGACAGCCGATTCACGAGGAGTTCTCTAAGTTCTCCAAGCTCAGAAATTAGCAATGAAGAAAGGTAGATTATGAGTATTTTAAAGGAGTATTTCTAAACAAAAACATCAATTCTATTTATCTAAGAAATGAAGTAACATAATTTTCTCCTAGAGACTAAAAGTTAATCCTCCATGCAATGACAAGAATTCTACAGTTTTCTGCAAAAAACATACAGTGACAGCAGAGAACAAATGTGGTAAATTTAGGTAAGAGTTTATGATGAGCTTTATTTTCATCATATGTTTTCTAAATGTCATATTTAATATGTGATGCTTGCATAAAAAAGTATTGTAGTCAGTGGTGAGAACAATTACAATCAGGACATGGAATTTATAATATTGTTTACGATGGTCACCCATAGTTAACACAAGAAAATGCAGGAAATCTTTCCACAACGCCTAAAGACATAGAATACTTAGCTAAGGGCCTAAATCCCATAGCAAAGTCCCGCATGAGTCCAGATGAAGACCCAGAGCTCATGACAATGCCTCCCATGAGTCCAACTGGAGATCCAGAGCCTACAAGAACTCATGCCAGTCTCTTTTATGGATTCGTGCCTGGAAGGCCCAAAAGGTCAGCAGTGGAAACTAGGAAGTCTATGCCAGCAGGTTGAAGGAGCCGTGCTGGTAGGTTGGGGCTTCTACACTGGAGTCCGGAAGTCACACTCACAACAAAGCCCAGGGCTGTCCTGAAAAGCACACAGCCATCCTCAGTGACACAGAGGTCCCGAGCTCCTCCAATAAGCACAGTCGAGTACATGTCAGGAAGCCAGCATGATGAGTTCATCCTGGAGAACAAGCAGGTCTTCCTTCTACACGTCTTCCTCTCTGGAGCCAGGAGGCAATGCTTGATGTGAGGACCAGAGCTTCTCCAGGAGAAACAATGGCTCAAACAGCAACATGTAGGAGAATCCACAGTGCCTCAATGCACCTCTTCTTCTACACGTCTCTACTAATGCTGACACCTTTCTTCAGGTGGAACATCTACGCTAGCACCATTCTGATTTAATTCAGCTGGCATTAAGTTGACCACCAGTTCTTAATCCATAACAAAAGGAAAAGTAAATCTACCAAACACTTGACTGAAGTGCTCAGGAGTCTGAGTTACTTGTATAGGAAGGAACTAGTGCAAATTGGATCCCAGAATGAGAGGGGAAGGCCAGGAATCCTTGAACCCCCCTGCACCATGGGTGTCCATTGTTTCTGGTCCCCCAACCTCACTTCCACAGTAAAAACCAGTCCTCAGAATGCTAACAACTCCAAAGTGAGAATGATGTCTACAGGCCAGCAGACGTCCACCAACCTCCGGCATATGGAGGTGTGCTAAGTGACTTATTGTTGTAATGGTCAACTTCTAAATTATGAGTGCAGATCCGTACATAAGGACCCTTTTTGCATTTTCAGGGCAATGTGCAAGCCACAGTTGAGGCTGTCTGAGTCTCACGCTGGGATGGGATCTTCCAGAGCCCTGGGGTATAGCGCTTCAGCTTGTGATCAGCTTCAGTGCATGGACAGCCCCTGTCCTCCTGCCTGCTCCACTGACCCTGCGGACCGGCAGCTTTTAAGGTAATTCAGTTTCTCAAAGTGAGAAATCTGCCTGGCTGTATCTGCCTTCAACCTTGTTACAAACTCCCTCAGAGTCAATATAAAGAAAACAGGCTCCAGGGTGCTAAATCAGCCCTCCTGAAAAGCAACCTTACCTGTGAATTGATATTTTTCTAGTTCTACCTTTTTAAGAGTTCATTTCATATGTTTGAAATGTTCATGAATCTTAAATGCATCGTTTGACTAATATCGACAAATGCACTGAATTAAGTGAGCCACGCCCTCAGGTAACAGAGCCCTTCCTTGACTTAGGGATTTCTGGAGAGCAGTTTCTCAGTGCATCCCTCCACTCCACCACAATCAACCACCTCTTGGAATAAACGGATGGTCAGAACCTCAGGAAAGACTTTCAGTTTCTCCATTCCTCCCTTTTCTTGCTTGGTTCTGCAGCTATTGCATCACATGCTTCAGGGTGTTGGGTCTTCCGGATCGATCATCTGATCACTTTGTCTTTATGGAATGTCCCCTTGTCTGTGTCCTTGCCTTGGTTGTACCTTGAAAGATATCCATAAAACAGCTGCTCCAAGTTGCTTCACTGCTCATAGTTAGTATGCAAAGTATTTCCCATCAAATCTTTATATCTGAGGAGTGGCTCTTGTGCACAAAATACCTTGAGGATCATAATTATCTGTCAGGTGGTCACCTTCTAAGGTGCACTGGGGTGTCTAGTGTGTTTCCATTTCATTTAGTGACATATTTGGATTTGTGTTTATCAATTTGTGGTGGGGTTGGTAGAAGATCTATCTCTTTTCTGTTACTGTGTTCCTACTTTTTCCATTTCCTTTTGGGTTAATCTGTTTCCCTGGCACTCTGATTTTAATATCTCACAATTTTCTCTTTAAGATTTATTTTGTAATTTATGCATCAGTAAACCCACTCTTCTTGTCTATGAGTTTTGAAAAATGTGTGTTATAAACCAGCCATCATGACCAATGGAAAGTCCCATCTCATCTCCTCCTTTCTGTAATTAATCTTCCTCTCCTCCTTATCTCATGTCACCATGGACTCTACCCCTCCCCTTTAGCACTGCTGGTTTGCAGAATGTCACATGCATGGGACAACATGGCATGAAGACTTCTTAGACTGGCTTCTTCCCAAAGCATGGCGCATTTTTAAGCAGATATGGGGTTGGCCATATCCACAACTATTGCACTATAAAGATGTACAGCCCTGCGCTTATCTCTCAGATGAGGGGTACTTAGATTGTTTCATACTGTTGTTGACTATAAACATAGTTTCCATAGGATGAATGAAAATGTCTGTGTGAACACAGGTTTTCATTTTCTTGGGTAAGTATCTGTATGTGGTTTGTATGATAAGTACATAGTTCAATTTATAAGTAATTCAGAAAATGTTTTCCATAGTGCCTGAACCATTTCATAATCCTCCAGTCAAACTATGTGGCTTCCAGTTTACATTTTAGTGTGTTTAAAATAATATCTCATTATGGTTAAAATCTCTATCTCCTCACAACTTATGGTGCTTGTGTATTTTCCTGTGCTTATTGGTCCTTTGCAATTTTTTCTTTGGTGAAATGCTTTTCCAAATGTTTTCCACACTTTAAAAAATTGAGTTATTCATCTCAAACCAAAAAATTGCATTACGTATCATAAACACCCAATTTTTGACAGATACATTATTTACAAAATTTCCCCACCTCTGGCTTGTCTTTACACTTTAATCAGAATATGTTTTGAACAACTTACTCCCTAATGGTGATGGGATTCACTTTACCCACGGTACACTCTTCCTGTAGCCATACTTCGGATTCCTGTGTTTCCTTTGAAGAGTTTGGTGGTCTCGTCAGTCCTGTGCAGGTATATTACCCATTTTTGTGTGTAATATGATGTCAGAGATTGGGGGCTAATCTGCAAAGGGCCAGAGGCTCATGTTCGGGTTCTGCAGCTCACAATTCCTGCCCCAGCTGTTGAACTGTGCTGATGTAGGGGACTTGGGACAAACCGCAGCCCGTGTTCCAGGGACACGTGTGTAACATCTGGCTGGCATGCTTCGTGGACACATTTTACTGACACTGCTTTGCACGTGTGTCTTTCTGCATGTTACCACCCAAAGGTCCCAAAGTCGTGTGATGAACGAGCTATTCTTTCTGGGCAGAATAAGCTTGGAACTTTGTTAAATACCTATTGATTGTGAGAAGGCTTTTTTGGACTCTCATTTGCTTCCCATTGGTCTGCAATACATTTTCCAAGTAAAATAGCTCTATAATAAGTTTTGAAATCTGAAAATATGAATGCTATAACTTTTTAACTGAAAGTTAGTTTCAGCGTTGCTGTGGATGCCTTCCATCCTTTGCATTTCTCTGTGGATTTTAGAAGCAGTAGTCAATTAAGAAACCTGCAGGGCTTTCAACATAGATTGGTGGACATATTGATAAGTTTGAGAGAACTGCTAGATTTACAAGACTTCTTTTTCATGTGGCGAAGAGACCATGTCTCAGTTTATGCAGGTGCTGTTATTGACAGTCAGGAATATTCATTGTTTTCAGTTTACAAATCTGATGCCTCTTATTAAACATACTGTTAAGCACTTTATATATAATAGACTTTTAGAGCACAGGAAATGCAATGTCTGGATTGTGAGTGGCTGTTGTATACCCTTACCACTGATTTAGTTTTCATGTGGTTTTCTTGCTCTATCTCCTCCTTGCACTCAATTCTTCCTTCTACAAGGGTGTGTGTGAATGTCTATGCATATCTGTAAGTATTCCTTAGGATTTTCTGCATGACTATTCATATCATCTGTGAATAAAGATAATTTAGTTTTCATCCATTTGATGCCAATTATTCCTTTTTAAATTTAATTTTATAAATTTTAATTTAATGCATTTTTGGCCCCACTGCCCTGAATAAAATGTCCAGTGCAACATTAAGTGAAACTGAGAGCAGTGGACATTTTTAACCTTGTTAAGTGAAGAGAAAGTTCAATTTTTTCCCATTAAGAATGATGTAAGCTGTAGAATTTTTAAGAAGGCCTTTATCAAGTTAGTGAAATTCTCTTCTATTCCAAACTGTTAAGAGATTTCACCATGAGTGGATCTTTGATTTTGTTGCATGCAATGTTTCTGCCTATATTAATTTGATTGTAAAATTATTTTATTTTTATACTGCAGCATATTGTATAAATTTACCTTTGGTCCTCAAGCAATTTTGGATTACTGAGAAAAATTCCAATTTTCATAGCACGTAATCCTCCTCGTATGTTCCTGGATTTGTTTCACTAATATTTGTGAGGAATTGGTGTCAGTATTCACGATTGACCTTGAGCAGTAATTTTATTTCCTTATGAGGGGTTTGTCTGGGGTCGATATCAGAATATTATAGTCTTCAGAGAAAGAGGAAGTGTTTCTTCATGGTCTTCTCCTAGTGACTGGCCTGTGGAAGGCGGTGCTATTTATTTTGGGGGAGGACCAGGGATCAAACTCATGACCTCTTCAGCTTGACAGGCAGGTTCTTATATCACTGAGCTAAAGCCCCAGCCCACGAGCCAAACCCCTGAACTTATTTCTTATTTAAACAGTTAATAAAGCTCACCAACAAAACTACCCAGGCCTAAGCTATTGTTTGTTAGAAGTCAAACTTAATTTCTTTAATAGTGTTACAAATACCTTCATAGCTGCTTTTCCTTCTTAGGAAGTTTTGGTGATTGAGTTTCCTCTTGGAGTTGTCCGTTTTCTTGACCTAACCCCAACGCTACCATAAAGTCTTTATTAGTACCCTACAGTCTTCCTCATTTCTGGGAGGTCAGTACTAAAACTGCTCCTTTATTTCTATTTTCTTAATCTGTGCATTCTCTCTCTCTCTCTGTGAGTCTCTCTGTGTCTCTCTCTGTCTCTCTGTCTCTCTCTCTCTCTCTCTCTCTCTCTCTCTCTCTCTCTCTCTCTGGCAAAGCATACTTCACATTATGTTAATTTTGTTGATTTTTTCAGAGAATCAATTTTTAATTTCATTCTAACATTTTCCTAGTTCATGCTACAACTTCTATTTCAAATAACATTTTCTACTCTGATATGCATTATTTTCTTTGTTCTGGTTGCTTGGATTTAGCTGTCTTTTCTTTTTTTCCAATTAATTTGTATAGGCTTTGGGGTCCAATCAAAGTTTTCTAATTAATATTTATAAAATAAGTCTAGAAAGCCTTTGGCCATTATTTCTTTAAATGCTCTTACCCCTTCACCAGGTAGATTAACCAATTACCTGACATTAAGACTCAAGAAGTTCTCACACAGTTCTCTTTATTCCTGTGCTGTTTGCTTTTTTTTTCTGTTTCAGACTCACAGTTTTTTCCATGTTCCATGTCTAATTGGCTAATTCAATGAGTACATTTTAAAATCTTAGTGTAATAAAGTTTATTGAATCTATCTATCTATCCATTAACTATTCATACATAAACTACTATTATAATAACTTTATGTTTGCTTTTCTATATCTATTTGCTTCTGATACTTGAATATTCACATTACTGGCCATGGTTCTTGTCTCTTTACATATCTGTTAACTGTGCCCCAGGCAACACGCATCCATCAGCTGGCAGGTAGGCACCAGCTTACCTCAGTTCCTGGCTTGCAAAAGTGGCACTGCCTTTTACACCTCAGAGTGTGTGTTGCTTCTCTCTTTTGCTTCATAACAATTTACTCCCCTGCATATATTTTTGCCCCTACTACTCAGAATTGCTTTCAGTGCTTCTACAAATTACATTAGGCCTAGTCCAATTACCTGTGAGTTATTACTGCATGTTTTTTTCCTGGAATATAAGTGTATTATTTGATTTTTGTTGCTCAGACAAAATATCCAACTCCTGAAATTTATTTTTTTAATTTTATTTAAAGAAAGACTAAACAAAACAGAAAATGGGTAGAAATAATACAGACTTTCCAAGAAAAAATAAACAGTAAGAAGTCACTAGTTGGTGAGTATATATTATCGTCTTATTTTTGTTCAAGATACAAAAGTGAAAAATACAAAGCGGGGATTCAAACACTGAGACTGCAAACATTTCTGTTCAACTATTCAACAAAACTTAGTAATATGGTTATCAATCCTATACACTTAAACATACATGTAGTTATCCATATCTTTGTTTATGTTGAGATTAAACAAACCAAAACAGGCTAAAATCACTCTGAACAAAGAATAATGGTATTGCTGGATTTCACATCATGACACTACGAGATCAGCACTGGGTACTGTACTGTCTCTTTTTCTTCAAAGTATTTGTTCATTTCATCATGCTTTATAAGATCAATATTCATAAACTGTTTATAGGTTCTACACAAGCATGAGTAGTCTTAACATATATTTCTATCCTTTCTGTATTAGAGGGGGAAACAAAACAACGCAGGACACAACAAAACATATTCCTATAAATTTCATGAAATGAAAAAGACATAGAAAACCACTGTACAAGGAGTTGTACTATGGTTACTGTGTTGTCTCTTGTGATCTTCAATAGAATTGCCTATATCATCAGACATAGTATAATTGAATATAGTAGTACATAATAATATTAATAAAAACAAAACTTTGTAGATAGTGTAAAACTTCAAAAACAGGTAATAATCAAACCAGAATGGGTATCCTAGTGAATCTTGTCATCTTAAGTATAGTTGTCTATACTCTCAGGTTTTATACGATGAATCGTAACAGTTTTGAATAAAATCTGTTGATACCAAACAGCAATCAAACAAACTAGATTTAACTAAGATAAGTCATGATAAAACAGTATAAGTTATACAGGGCTCTATATTAAGTTAATAGGAAATTAAGGATGATTACTGTACTATATCCTGTTATTTTTGGAATAGTTGTCTGTGCCCTCAGATCTAGTGCAAGTAGACAAACTGGGACAGAATAAAATCTATCTAAGCAGAGCAGTGCAAGTAATGTGGGTTTTAAACCCTGATACACTCTTAACAATATCTTCTATCATCTTTTTAAAGACTATTCCTCCCCTTTCACTCCCCCAGAGTGCACTGTGCATTTTTGTGTCTCACCAACACCCTCAGTTTTTAGACAGGGGTCAACCTGCTCTTTACCTGAGTGGTTCTGAACCTTCTCCTTCCTGGACTTGATCTCTTATCGTATTCCTTTACCTGTTAAAGCCTGTTTTTCCAACCTATCTACAAAAACTGGTTGAGTTGCCCTTATTACTCTCTGGTTCCCTGTCACATAGATCATTGTTTTCTCACATTTGATTTTCAGTCCATAAACCCTAATTGTATTTCTGTAAAGAGCATCTCAGTGGACCCTACCTCCTGATCTACTCTGCCTGTGTTTTTCTTTTTTCTTTTTATTATTTTTTAGTGTATCAAGGCCATCTATATTAGAGATTATAGCCAACCTTCTCTGCCTCATTTGTGTTGCGCTCTTTTTCTGCCATTATTTGTCTGCTTTTCTCCTTCATTCCACTTTCTGCTCCATTCATTGAGGCCTCTCTGTCACCGTGCCTGAAATCCTGGTACTTTTCTCTCTCTCTCTCTCTCTCTCTCTCTCTCTCTCTCTCTCTCTCTCTCTAGAATGTCCTTCAGTATTCCCTGTAGGGTTGGATTGGTGGTCGCAAATTCCCCTAGCTCCTCTTTTTCTTGGAAGCATCTTGTTTCTCCATTAATTTCTAGAGACAATTTTGCAGGGTACATCAATCTGGGCTGGAGTTTCTTTCAGGGCTTGAAATACTTCACTCCAAGCTCTTCTTGATTTGATGGTCTGTGTCAAGAAGTCTGCCTTGATTTTGATGGGTTTTCCTTTATAGGTGATCCATTTCTTTTATCTGATGGCTTTGAATATTCTGTTCTTATATTGCATTTCTGGGATCTTCATTATTATATGCATGGGTGTAGCTCTATTTTGGTTGTAGGTGGCTGGAGTTCTGTATGCTTCATACATCTGAATATCATTTCCTTTTCCTATGCTTGGGAAGTTTTCCTTAATTATTTCTGTGAATAACCTTTGTGGTTCTTTTGTTTGTACCCCTGCTTCTTCATTCACACTCCTTCTTCTTAAATTACAGATCCTCTTGTGGTCTTCTAGCCTTTGTATTGTTACTGCCTGTTTCCTTGTTATTTTTAAGAAATTTTTTGTTTCATGATCACACATTGCAAACCTGTCTTCCAGTATGGATAATATATCCTTAGTTTTTTTCAAGCAGTTTTGCCAGCTTTCAATGGAGTTTTTTATTTCCTGGTAATCTCTTTCAACCTGCTTCATGTATTCTATGTTTTCTTTATATTCTTCATCAAACATTTCTCTCCATTTTATGTGCTCCTCCATTATTCCATCTGTGTCTTCTTGAGAGGTGCTTCACATTTATTTTATTAATCTATTTATATCTTGCTTTACTTGATTAAATATTTCATTTTTGAGCTTATTTATCAAGTCTCAAAGATATCTCTTTATACCCACTGATGCTGTATCTGATATTGCATGTTTGCTCTTCTCAGTCTCTTTTATATTTACCTCTCCTGGATCAATGTTCTCAGGGTTGGGGGCTGGGGACTTTTATTTGTTGTTTCTTCTTCTCAATTTTTTGGTTTCTTCCATATAGGCATATGGAGGAGGTCTCAGTCCCTTTCCTTGTTGGTTACAATTCTTCTGAAGCATGCTGGCTAGGTGACCCTGCCCACTTCAGTGTGTTATTGAGGTGCAAACAGGGGCAGTATATGCTAACTCCTCCCTTCAGGTCAGTCAACCTGTTGCAGCCTTCAATGTGTTAGTGTGCTCCCCACATGGGAATTGGGACAACTTATTGGGTCTCAGCCAGGGGTGTGACCCAGGCCAAGCATACCCCACCAATCTCATCTGGAAAGGGAACTGACTGAAGTCACTGCTATTCCTTGTTCTTGTCAGTCCTGCCTGATTCCAAAATGCCATCCCATTGGAACAACACCCTTTTCTATGGAAGGGTTTTATTCCTGGCACTCCCCGCAGGTCAATGCAGGTCCCTTGCTGGCTCCATTCTCCATTGGGTTCAGCAGCCTCTGACTTTGGTGTGACTGCGGTTCCACTGAGTTGAAGTGGAGAGAATTCAGGCGCGTGAGAGCACAGAATCTTAGCTGCCTCAATAGTAGCCCTGGGACTGCATGTTTGACTGGTTCTTTTTGCTTTAGTTTCTTCCTGGGTTGAGAGAATCCATCTCCTTCTGCCCAGGACTCCTCATGATGTTTTATTTCGGCATCTGAGTTGTCTGTCTCAGGGAGCCTCTGTATTCTGCTCTTATCTATCCACCTTCTTTACCTGAAGCCTGTCAACACCTAAAATTTAAAAGACAGAGGTTTATCTAGGCTCACAGTTTCAGTTCATGGCCGGAGGCCTTCTAGACAGAAACTTCCTGGTGGACCGGCAGGGGGGAGAAGAGCTGCACTACTGCTGGCACCTAAAATCAGAAAGCATACGAGACCACCGCAGCAGGGACAGGAAGCAGACAGTGTCCCCAGAGTCGCCCACCAGGAAGTGTTTCTCAAACATCCTAGGTGTCACCTGGAGCCACCCAGCTGACAGATGGACCATCAGGGCAAGCGCATTGCAGCTGGAGAGGGTCACTGACCCGGCCAGTCCTGCAGTCCCTTCTGAAGTGCTCTGTTTGCTTGTCTCAGCACAGGTTGGTGTCCACGGTTCTTCTTTTTTCTGGTTCCATTGCTTCCAGTGTGACATCAGCCACCATTTATCACTGTTTTTTTGCAGGTAATAGGTCTTTTTTGGACTTACTAATTTAAAGAATTTCTATTTATCTGTGCTTTTCAAAACTGTACCAGTCAGGGTTCTGCAAAGAAGCAGGAAACAAGAAGAGACAGATGGGAGGATGGGTAGGTAGATAATGCTGAGAGAGTGGCTCATGAAATCATGGGAGCCTAGGTACCCCACAGTTGGGGACCTGCTGATCAAAGTCTGAAAAGCTGGCAGTGTAGCTGGAATCCAAGGCTGAAGGCCTGAGCACCAAGGCGACCCTTGGTGAAACGTTGGTCCTGGCCAGCAGCTCAGACAGTGGGTGGAAGGGTTGTGGTGTGCCTCTGAGCCAGGGCCCTGCGGTCCTGCAGTGTCCATGTCTGAGGGCAGGAGGGCGGAGCTCTTCCCACTCAGCCACAGACAACAAATTCACACTTTTTCTTTTGTCCTTCTGAACCCTCCTGTGGTAGGGTGACACCTATTCACAATGGGTGGGCAGCATGGCACAGTTTGCTAATTTACATTCCCTTCTCCCCCTGAAGTACCCTGACCAACACAAAGAAAACCGAGGGGTTCCCCAGGTTTCTGAGCCAGTCAGCGCTCAGGTTAAATCAGCCCTCTCCTTACCAGATGTGTGCAGGCTGGGTGGTTCTGTGTTTATCATACTTGGTGAGCTTTGGGCTACTTTTTATTATAATTCAGTTTTTAAAGATGACTTGGAATTATTAGGCCATAATTATTTTAATTGTTTTCTGGCTGCTTCTCTTCCCACATTCTCACTGAGAGCTGCGTTAGGACTGAATCCACTTTAGATTGCTTGGCCTGGTACTGTTTGCAGAGTTTCTCTCTGCTGTCTTCTTGCTTTTGATTTTCGAGTTGGTTCATTTCCATGACCATTTTTGAGCAACTCTTTGTTCCAGTATGATATCAAAGGCCCACCAAATTTCTAATGGTCTATTTTCTTGCATTATGCCATTCATTTTTTAAATTCAATTAAGTGCATTGATACAATTTAGGTTTACATAACGATCACATTCATCCTAGGGAGTTTGTACCTGTACTTGATGGATCTTCACTCCCCTTTCTTCCTGTCCGCCTCCTCTCACTTCAGCCCTTCTCTCTCCCTCTCTTTATTCACAAAGCTCTGGTTCCATTTTATCCTCTTTCTTCATTTTTTCTTTTCTGTTCCTTTGTTTTCCCCTCCTCCGTCCCTAGATTCCTTTTCCTTTTGAACAATTTCTATTTCACAGCATTTATTGTACACAGGGTTCATATTTACACTTTTGGTTTCTCACACCAGAGAGAATGAAGTTTTTGCACATGTGTGCAATTTATTTTGCTGATAATTATTGTCTCAAGGTCCATCCATTTAGCTATAAATGTCTCACATATATCCTTCTTTATGGCTGAGTAATACTCCAGTATATGAAAAAAATCATATCTTTTTTACGCATTGATCAGGTGATGGACCTTTGGGTTGTTTCCAAGATTTTGCTATTAAAACTGCTGCTATAAACATGATTGTGTGTCTATTGTTCTGGTATAATATTTTTATTTCGTCCATGAAGACTCCCAGAGGGGGAACAGTCAGGTCAAATGGAACCTCTACTTTCAGTTTTTTGAGGAGTTTCCATACTAATTTTCACAGAGGTTGCAACGTCTATACTTCTACCAATAGTGAAGAGGGGTTCCTTTACTCCACAGCCCCACTAGCATTTGTTATTGGTTGATTTCTTGGTAATAGTCATTCCTCTTAGAGTGAGATGGAAAGTCACTGTGGTTTTAATTTGCATCTCTCAAATGACCACAGATGCATTTATTTGCCATTTGTACTTCTGAGAACTATCTATTAATCCTAGATGTTCATTTTTGGGTTGGGTCTTTGAATTTGAGAGTTCTGATTTTTCAGTTCTTTTTATGTTGTAGATATTAGTAATTTGTCTGAGGAACAGCTGGAATGTTTTTCCCATTGTGTAGGTAGTCTTCACTCTGATGAGGATTTCTTTGGCTTTGCAAGGCTTTCTAGTAAGGTAGATCCTAGCTGTTGGTTCTTTGTATTTGCATTTTCTATGCAGTCTTGGTTTTGTTCATGAAGTCTTGGCCTTTTCTTATGTCTTCAGGAGTTCCACCTGTTCTATCTTCCAGCAGATTTAGTATTTCTGTTTTAATATTTAGGTCTTTGATCCATTTTGACTTGGTTTTATTTCCACCGAGTAAGGCTGTGCTCTGCTGCCTCTGAGATGGAGGTGCCCCGACCAGTTTGGGTGTCCATCCTTCTCGATGTGACTTCATGCTGGCATAGGTGCAGTGTGGGGTCAAGCCTTCCCTGAGGGCAGTGAATCAAAGCCATCACTTGCCTGCCATTCGGGAAAGCCTGGTATTTGTTCTCTGAATCCTCAAGCCATCAAGTCTGAGACCTTTTGGATCAAGAGCAAGCCTGCAGATCCAGCTGAGAGAACCGGAACAAACACTGTCCCCACTGCTGTGTCTTTAACTCCTCACATACTCAGTTTCTGCACAGATAGGCTGCTGTCTCTAACTATCGTGGGAACAATTCTGCACCTTCCCGGGGTCCTCAGCTGCTAGAGACTTAGAGGTTCCGTTGTGCTTTGGAGTATGTCTTCTATTTCTAGGAGATTGCTTTTTATTAACAGTTTTTATTGACTGTAAATGTTAAACTCAGTAATACATTCCTAATAAGGAAAAGGCAAGGCCGAGTCGCACATGAGATAGCTGCTAGGACAGTGTTTGTTTTCTTCTGCTCAAACCTGAGTGCCCCTGTCTGCTACTAACTGTTAGATAATCTCCCTCAGGACACTCAGGTCTGAGAGCTTCTGGTGCTGGACCTTCCACCCAGCATGGTGACACAATTCGTGGATAAGCAACAACCCCAAGGTGATAAAAATACCCAAAACTCGGTAGCATTCGCTGCCTCCCAGTGACTGACAGTCGAAACATGATGTTAATTTCAGATGTTTTCCATGAGATGAAATTTACTACAGGTAAAATGAGTATAAAAAATCTATAGTTATTGTTATACTAACAAAATTCATGACCGCACTATACTTTTACTGTGGAGGCATCATATTGACCCAACTGTAATTCCTGGAATTTAACAGCATTATCAAAACTGAAAATGTGGCACAGTAAAGTTGTCAAGATGTTACGTATTTCATTTTGTTCTGCAGTTCTGTGACTCTGCCTCCTTCTGGTATGCACTGGAAACACAGTGGTGGAATATGAGCAGTAAATTGAGCATCCCATGTTCTTAGGTTTTGGTGCACAACAGGGGATTTCAGGACCGGGGAGCCCTTCTGCACGCCGGTAGTGTCTGCAAAGAGGTTTCACAGCAAGCTATTTTCTGTTTTTTTGCAATACACTCAGCTGTTTCTCAACAAGGTATGTAGATCTCTTGGCTTCTTTGTTTTGTGATATTAGGAAGTAATGCATGAAGAATATGTGGGAGTTTCTCAATTAGGCCAGTGTTAGGGTTTGGACCTAGATCGCTCCCTCCCCAAAGCTTCATATGTTTCGGAGATGACTTTTGGAAAGTGATTGGATCCTGGGAGTGCTCATCAGATGATTCACGCAATTAATGGGTCACACAGAGACAGTGCTGTTAGGAGGTGGGGCCTGGTCAGAGGCAGAGCTCCCTGGGGCATGACCTGAAAGGGTCCTTTCCTCTGTCCACTCTCTGCTTCCTGGCCACCGTGAGGTGAGCAGCCCTCTCTTCCCAGGCCTTTCCCCATCTCCTGCTTTACAGCCACCCAAGTATGCGCTGAGTCCTCCAAAAACTGTGAGCCCAAATAACCTTCTCCTTTAAGTTGTGGGATTTGGTCCCAGTACCAGGAAGGCAATGAAGTGGTCGGCAGCACCCAGGCGCAGGGAGGCCCTGGTCTGCACATAGCGGTCCCAGCTGTCCTCGGAGCCTCGGGCCCAGGCCTTTGCATGTGGCTCACACAGAACCGGACCTTACAGCTGCTCCTTCACTTAGTAAAGCTGGAGAGTAACCAGGCTGTGGAGAATCTTAAAACAGCTGTTTGTTTATGTTTATGAATTTTATTTTGGCCTTTATGAGCAGGGCTAATCTGCCCTGTGTATCAAATGAGGCTTAAAACACTTCATCTGCCCAGAAGAAAAACTGGGCACCCACATCGTCCTCTAACTAGAATAGAAAGACACAGTTGGTTATCTTTAATGGCCTTATTTCTCTAGCCTAGCATAACCAATAGCCTTGGTGATTGTTTTTATTCCAGTAAGAACAGTTAACAGAATACAGTTGCAGCTGGGAACCAGGGTGAGTTGGGCAAACTCATCTTCTCCCAGGCTCTTACCAAGTTTTCAAGCAGCTCTCTGGATTCCGGAGGTAGAAGACCCGTGCCAGGTCTCCGGTCCTTTTCCCTTACTGAACTGTTTCCTTGGTTTCTACGCCACTTCAGGCCTTGCACAGTGGCATCTGTCTTGTGTACATCCTCTCAGGGGGACACTTGGAACTGGGGGGAGGACCCCCTGCCACAGTTTCCACAGTCTAGGAAGATGTGCGGAGAATGCACGTGAAAATGTACTGTTTTGTCTTGTTTTGGTTTGGTTTGGTTGGGGATTGGACTCATAACCTCGCACTTGCCAGGTACGTGCTGTGCTACAGAGCTGTGTCCCCAGCCCCAGAAAACGTTCATTTTAAAGGGTAATTCGGAGTCCCTGTTCATATGAAAAATTCCTTTTCTATGGTAATTTGTGATTTTATCGTTTCCAAACAATAAACAAGCGCTGTATGTTACTTTTCTGTTCTGATTACCTCTAATGCTCTGCCTTTCTGGGTACATGGTGTACCATTTCTGAACATGAGCCTTAATTTTCATGTGCAGGGTCTTATCTAGTCATTTCTTGATTTTTACCTTTTTCATAGCTATGCTATATCTCCTGTATTATATGTTTTCTGGTCATCTCTAGGAAGCAATATTTAATAATTAAATCTCTCACCTTAGAATATTTTCAAGTAACCTTTCCACTGTGATGTAGCCCTGCCTATCTGCCTCTCTCCTTGTGAACTGAAAACTGTCTGAAGTCAGTGCATATTCTCACAGTCTTTTACATATTAAACAAAACTATGGGGAAAAATAAAATATTATAATTGGTGTTTTACATTGATTCTGTTTAAATATTTTATAAGCTCCTCATTGTCTTGCACATTATCAAAACTTTGTCATTTTCAGTCTTGTATTGACATGGATTTACTTCTGGGCTCCATCATTTTAATTTAAAAACTTTGTCACATTTGCTTCTAGGTTACGCTGTTTTGTTTTTTACACTCTGATAGGTCAAGATTTCATTCTGTATTCCTTAATTTTTTGGTATAACTTTAGTCATCTTGCAAACATTCAGATTGGCTTATAAAGCTATGTGAAAAATAGAGCTCTTGAAATGTAACTGCATTCAATACATTTTAGAAAGAATTTAATTACAGTGCAGTTTTCTTTTATTAATTTGCTTTTATATGCTTACATAATATTTCCAATTTTTCTCCATAGTATTATTTAACCTCATTAGATTTATTACTCAAAATCTTACAAAGAAATTGTTATTGTGAGTGAGGTTTTAAAAATATTTATTTACCTCCTTGATGTTTATTGGTCATTAGAATGTTTACTGTCAGCAATTTTACTTAATTCTGCATACTTTGTATTTTTATATTGCTATAGTTTTCGCTATAGAAGAAGATCATTTGCAAACAAATTAATTATTTCCCACTTTTAAATAAATTTTTGACTTTTTTACATCTTATTAATTCAGGCTTCCAGCTCATTCCTTAGCGTGTTGTTCTGTTCTGTTTTCCCTGTTTCGCTTTGTTTTGAGGCACTGAGACCTGCACCGAGCTGAGGCCTGGTCCTTTCTAAATTCTGCTTTGATGCAGGAGTCTCGCTGAGTCGTACCGGCAGAACTGGAACTTGTGATCCTCCTGCCTCTGCCTCCCCAAGTGCTGGACTACAGGCGTGCACAATGCACCTGTCTCCCAGCACATCCTCTCACACCTGGATCTATACTGCATGTCAGTTTCAACATGGCACAGCTGGTGCGTTTGATGGGTCTTGCCTGAAGCTGCGCTGCCGTGTCCGAAGCAAGGCCCTTTCCCCAGATGCTGAGGCTGGGGCAGGCAGAGGCAGCCCTCCGAGCACCATAGGTTCCCTGGCCTATCACCACACACGTCCTCCTGGGTGGCTGGCTTTGTCCACCGTGTCTGCCCAGGACTGGGACTGCCCAGCCACCTGTCCAGCTGCCGAGTGCTGTGGGGCTCAGACACCAGGGCGAGTGGTCACAGCCAGACCTAAGGACCCCAGTGCCCTCTCCCCTGGTGAAGAACCAACATGGACCAAGCTGACTGCCAGGGCAGGGCAGAAGCTGGTGACCCATCCTGCAGAAGACAACCTTGGAGGGAAACTGCTTAGCGTGTATAGGGAGTCTGTGTCCCTCGGCAGAACACCTGCGCTTGTCACTGAGAGGATAGGCGACTCGGATCTTCCGTGGCCAGGGTTTCAGCTGATGGGTCCAGCTGGCAGTGCCCAGCAGAATAGAGACACCGCAATAATGCTACCTGGGAACCGCGCAGTTGGAAGTGGTCATGAAACCAATCTTTCCCGGCAGCTCAACCCCTCCAGCTAAAACTTAGGTCTCCCAGGACTCCAGAGGGTGAACTTGTCAATATTCAACGTAGATGGACAGCTGAGGTTACAGGGTACGGACTGCTGGGAGCCAAGCCAAGAGCAGGACTCCCTGTGAAGTGGGTTTCTGAGATTTCACGGCTGCCCACGCAGCCTGTCCTGTGCCCTTGAGACCCCAGTGAGTCCTGTCCTGGCCTGTGCCAGTCCTTACATGGTCCTGTCACTTCTGCACCCCTGGATGGTGATGGTCCCTCTGCCTCCTCCACATGGCCTCTGCAGTGCCTCTCCAGTGCGGTCACCTCTGGAGTGTCACTGTGATGAAGGGCACCAGCTGCATCATGCTCTCTGATGGACAGAACAGAAGCAATTGAAGGACATCAAAATCACATCTGGGTGACGGCAGGATGAGTAAATCCAGCAGGTGAAACAGGGAGCAGGAAAATGGAAAACATGCCCCGCTGAGAGGGTTCCCTGAACAGAACAAAAGCGACCATTTCCTTCTCCAAGTTTTTCTCACTTGCAGACACACTGAGAGAGGCAGCCGCGTTCATCTACGGGATTTCTGATCATTGCTGAGATATCAGTAGTTACAAAATATTATGCCTGCTTGGACTTGAAGACTCACTAAGGATATTATTTTCACATTGTGTTGAAGTTAAATAAAATGCCAATGAATTCCAAATATATTTGTTAAAAAATTAATTAGCATAGAAAAAAATCAAAGGTGAAAACAAATCCTGCAAAGACCATGAGGCATAGACAGAGACACTCAGTTTATTTTAAACTCTATTCTGGACTTCCTGGGCTACAGTGGGTACCTCTGTCATTCCTGCCCCCCAGGATCCAGAGATAGAACAGTGGCAACACCACAGGGACCCAAAGGTCCCAGGCACTGGGATTTTGAAGGCTGTCTTTGTCTTTGTTCTTCGCAGAGTCCTAACCCTAACCCTAACCTTACCCTAACCCTAACCCTGAAGGCTGCTAGCATAGAGGACACCAGGGAAGCCGAGCCAGTGACAGACTGTCCCCGGAAGGCAGGTCCCCACCTCCACCTCTCCTGAAGGGTTCAGCACACCTGCCCAGGCTGGCTATACCAGGGCCAGGGTTCCTCACAAGTGCTGGGTCCCTGTGGGAGGGGCCGAGATGGTGCACCACAGGCAGGGCCCCGCACAGTGCAGGGTCCTGCTGAGCCTCCTGCAGGACCCTACCTAGAGCCTAGCTGTGCCTGCCCACCTGGTTTTGCAATTCCCCATGCTCCCCACAGGGTCCCAGCCCTTGCCTGCCCTGGAGCTGACCCCTAGAGGCCGGGGCAAGCTGGGTCACCTCTGGCCCAGAGGCAGGGGTGTCCATCACATCCGTGGCAGTGGGGAGACACAGGGGCCACAGAGCATACATTCTCAACTGCGAGCAGCTTGTGGAGCAGGGAAGCTGAGTGCACACCCAGCAGCATGTCCAGGCTGGGCGAGCTGCACCCAGGCAGAGGGTGCAGGCCCCAGGCCACACCACGGCCAGCCCCTGTCAGGGGGCCAGGTGGATAGGGGTGGCCCAGAGCCACCTAAACCCAAACCACTTCCATTAGCAACTGGGAGCCAGAGGTCTGAGCATCTCTTGGGATGATGACCATGTGTAACATAGCAAAATGGGGGATTTTCTTCTGTCTTCTCTTTGAAGGCAGATATTGCTTTCACTGTTTTGCTTCATTGTGATTGTTTTGCTCTACTCAATATTCAGTTTTCATAGGTTTTATTATGTTCTGTATTTGGTTTCATTTTGCTACCCCTGACTGAATGGACAACTATTGTGAAGGTTACGAGATATACATATGGTACCTATTACTGTTATCCTGGGATCCTTCTCTGAAGCTCTGTACCAATTTCACTGCATTGCCTCTATTGGCTTTGTTCTGTCTTGTTCTATTGCATTTTACTACTTTCAAAATTAAAAATCACCGCAGCCAAGGCCACTGCTGAGCCCCTCAGGTCCCCCCACCCACCCGGCTATGCGCACAGAGCCTATCCTTGTTGGAGTCCACTGGCCTGAGTGCCTTTTGTCTGCTGACCTGGCTGCTGGATGTCTGGGATCCACTAAGAAACTTCCCGTTGTCCTGGGGATTTGGACTGTGGGGAGGAGCTGGCCTTCCCCTGCATGGAGGTGGCTCTGAAGGGGGAGGAAACAGGTCCTCTTTCCTGGAACCGCCTTCCCCGAGCACCCCGAGGGCTGCAGTCACCTACATTGCTGCTCCAATGGGCGAGCTTATGAAGTCTGACAAGCTGAGGAAGTTTTATCTGTTCCTGTAAAAACAAAAGAGAAGGCCGTAGAGCTCGGGAAAATGGCCAGAGCCTTGGGATAAAAGAGTGCCAGGCAAGGCAGCCTTCTGTGGGGAAACCCTGGCAGCAGATTCTTCCTGGCATAGACTTCAACTTAAGGGTTCACTGTGCTGTTTGAACACATCTTCTGCTGATTCAGATATAAAGCCTAACACATTCAAGAAGTTGTTTGGAATGGAAATAAGAGAATCCCAAGGAATTCCACACCACACCATGTCCTAACTACAGCAGTGAAAATTAAAGAAAACACCTTGTGGGCAGCAGGAAGGGATGCAACATTATGTAGAGCAGAACATCAATTTAGCAGGCAGAAATTTCTCTTCTGAAACAGCAAAGGCCAAGAGAAAAGCAGCAAAACCTTTGCAATTAACAGAGGATAAAATGGTTAAATGTGAATTTCATACCTGACAAAAATACTCCTCAGGATTAAAGAGAGAAGCATACACAGGAAGGAGAAGGTGAGGAATATGTCCTCAGTCCGTCCCCTTCAAAATGTGACTCCAGGAAGATCTTCAAACAGACGGGAAGTTAAGAAGGCTTGAACTCAAGATGCAGAAGGACATTCCCATGAATAAAAGTAGAAATAAGAGTATAATAGTCTCCTCTAATTCTCAAGAGAATCATAAGCCATGCCTAGTGATTTACATAAAAGTTGTAATAGCATGGACTAGTAGTCATCTTGCAGAGAGGAAATACAATCGTATGTTAAAAGTTGAGAGGATAAAGAGGCATACTCCTTCTTCCCAACAGTAAAATACTGGTACTAGTAGTGTGATGTGTTCATGGTGTAACACCCACATACTCATGAAGGCTGACACGGTGGTACATCCCCCAGCACACCACAGGTCAACTGGGAGTGAGTTCAAACTGCCCACAAGATGTTAAAGAAAAGAAAAGCACAGGAACAAGATGGAGGAAACAAACAGAAAATAATGAATTCTGCTGCAGATTTGATACAAGCCTAGCAATTACTATGTTAAATGTGACTGCCTGAAATGGAATAATTAAGAGATGCATCACAAAGTGGATACAAAAGCAAACAAGAAACAGAGTAGCACTTTTGTAGCCTGAGGCAGGAGGATCTGAAGATTGGAGTTGGTCCAGGCAACTTTGCAAGACACTGTCTCAAAATAATAAAAAGTTAAAAAGGGCTGGGATGTAGCTCAGTGCATAGATCCTGGATTCCACACCAAGTGACATAAAAAGAAAACAACAATAACAACAACAACAACAAAAAAAAAAAACCACAAAGAAACATAACAACAATGTGGTACCCACAAGGAACACCCTCAAAAAATGAGTACAAGTCACTGAAAAAGCTATATGTGATTGGCAGGTAAAGTACTTTAAAATATATAACTTTAACAAAGAAAAATGAGTGCATTTCTATCAGGTAAAGCAGAATTCAGAGTAGGGAGCATTGGCAGAGAACCAGAATCACTGTGTGTCACCAGCAGTCAGGAAAAGCAGCAGTGTTAAGGGGAACACAGTGAATGAAATAACCACAGTGCGTCTGACTGAGCGCCACTGAGCAGAGAGATCACAGAGATCCCCAGAGATCCCCATTGATCCCCAGAGATCCACAGTGATCTGCAGAGATTCACAGTGATCCGCAGTGATCCGCAGAGATTCCCAGTGATCTGCAGAGATCCAGTGATCTTCAGTGATCCACAGAGGTCCTCAGAGATCCACAGTGATCCACAGTGATCCACAATGATCCACAGCAACAGCAGAGACATTGACGCCCTGCCCTCAGCCATGGGCATCACCAGCTTTGAGGCAGAGGCAGGCACATCAGCAAGGAAGGAGGACAGATGGGGACATTTGCCACCACACTGCATAAAGTAAATCCGTCTTAGACACCCAGGACACCTTCCAGGACAGGATGCAAAACTCAAGACATTTCAACAAGGGAAATTAATACCCAGAGTGTTCTTTGTCCAAGTGGAATCCAACTGTAAATGTGTAAGGGAAAGACAATAGAACTTTCAGATGCTTGGAAACTAATCAGTAGCATTCAGTCCATCGATCAAAGAGAAATGAGATTGGAAAAAATGTAAATGCACGAAACAGTGAAAATTGAATAAAATTATTAAACATGTTGGGTAGTACCAAAACAGTTCCAAGTAGGAAGTTTGTGCCATGAAATTAAAATGGGACCTATCACAAGTAAGCCATATGAACTACTTCCTCAGGAAACAAAAAGAACAATTTATTCATAAAGTAAGCAGAAGAATGAATAAAAATGAACACAGGTTTCTTTGAGTGATCTCTCAGATGAAAATAAAATGAGTAATGTAGTGGATAAATGTAAGTGGAAAATAGTGGAATAAATTGAGGCAGAACTGTGGATCTTTGAATATATTTTTTAAAATTCATAATCTGCTACTATTAGTGGTAAAAAATTCAAAAATTACCAAGACCTAGGATGAAAGAATGTATAATGGGGAAGGAAAAATTTTAAAGGCAATGAAATGTGTAAGAATTCCACATAATATGAAGTATTCCAGTGTAAATTAATAAGCACACACAATACAAATGCTGCGAAACAGTCAATGGTGAGCAGGAAGAGTAAAAGTTAGAAAGCAAAGAGAGACACACTGTGCTTGTGCATTGGAAGGACCAATCCAGAAAAGCTGAATTTTCTGTTCAAATGGATACTTATTGGAACATCCATTAGAAGTTTTGCCAACATTGAGAGGAATTTTCTAAGACTTACAAGAGATGTAAAGGTGACAATATAGCTACAGCAATGGGTGAAAATAAAAGTGGGACGAGAGAAAGCATCCTGGGATTTGAAGACTTGTGTTCCAGGGCTACAGTGACTGCAGGGGTGGAGTCGGCCACACAACAGGGTGAGGAACCCCAGGAAAGCCCTGGAGGACGCTTGACAAAGCTGCGGAGACCAACTTCTGTCTCTTGCACTCCCCAAATGAAGCCAGGCTAACAGGACAGCCGAGGGCTGGGGAGGAGCTGGGTGTGTAATTCGCACTTCACCAGAAATCACACTTGGGAAGCGTCTGGCCCGTGAGGTCCTGGGTGAGCAGCTGGTCACACTGCTCTAGGTCTGCAGAAACACATCTCACTCATGGACAGACTCTCCACGACTTCCTGTGTGGCATGGTCAGCCTTCACCTAGGCCGCTGAAGGACTGCGTATAACCGAATGCCATGCTGCCTGCCTGAGTGTGGTTCAAATACACATTTTTCTGTTTTACACAATCGCAAACTGCCCTGCAGTGGTGGAAACAAGAAAGGCCCGGAGCGCGCGGGGCCAGGATCCTCTGGCGGCAGCCTGCTGCTCTCCCATGATGGACAGGTGTCCCTGTCCATGTCCACAGTGGCTGGACACCACCTCTGTCCCCAGCGCTCTCTTGTGAGGACTGGGCTGTTGTTGTGTCCAGTGCACCATGAGATGTTCAGCTCAGGGTGCCCATTTCTGTGGGAAGTTTATGCCTGGCTGGCTGGTCTCTAGCTTTGCTCTGTGGTATTTCCTCCCCTCCCGCATTTTTAATGTTAGTTTAGTAGAAAAGTCAGAAAAGATAAACCAAGGTTTATTTTGGGTGCACATTTTACATTGGATGTTTACTCTGATATATTACTTCAAAATGAACCAATATCAACATGAAGAACAACGTTGAAATATTTTCAACAGTTATGATACCATAGAAGTCCAATTATTCAATGTATTACTGTATTAATTTAAAAACATATTACAGGCATTTTAAAAACCTCTAAGAAGATTAACAGATAGTCATTATTTTTACTTCCCTGATGACTGAAATGACTTTATCTCTCTTTTGTGTAAACAATTCAGAGTTAATTACACAGTTGTCCATCCTTAAATGCTATGATTTTTATTACCTGTCTACTAATATATGACAAACTGCCCCGCTTGGCTTGTAATAAAGAAGTGAATTACTACTGAAGCCGCAGAGAACTGGATAGTGGGAAGTGATAAGCTAAGTGATTATGAGCAAAAATAATACCACGTTGCTCAACTAGCTCACCTTACAAGGTGGTTTACTTAGCTTCACTCTATATAGAGATAAATGCCACATACATTTGTTTAATTTTGTGCAAATCAGATTTCTAAAGAGAAATGTTTGAATATCCTCTAACAGTGGGATAGGTGGTGCCGCAGGAACCAGATTGTGGAAAATAAACCACAGTGGATGAAATGAGAAATTTATCACCCTCAGTTAGCAAATGACAATGGGGCATCCCTAGGTAGCGAAGGAGGTGGGGATACTTTAGGACTGAAATGTTTTTATAGAGAAAGAACTGTGCAGGCTGTGTGTGGCTTTACATCCGTGTGGTCCCAGCACTCTGGGAGGGTGATACGAGAGGGTCAGAAGTGGTTATGAGCATCTGTGTGTGCAGGATTTCTGTGAACGTAAGTTTTAATCTCCTGGAATAATAGCCCAGGAGTGCAGTTGCTGGGACATACATTGCTTAGAAGTCTGATTTTACTTGAAACTTTCAAAGCATTTCCCAGAACGCCTGTGCCGTTCTCAGTTCCCACTGCTGAGGAATCCAGTCTGCAGCCCTGCCAGCATTTGAAGTCGCTTACGGGAACAGTTTATTGTTTGCTTCAATTATCCTAATAAGGTTATAATGGCATCGCTTTGCGGCTGTACTTTGTGTTTCTCTAGTGGTGAAGGATGTTGAAGACCTTTGCATGAGCTTCTTTGTCATCTCTATGTCTTCTTTATTGGAATGACTGACCATGATATATGGCCTTGTAAATTTTGTTTTATGACCTGTGTTCTGAGAGTTCAGTTACTGTAGATTCTAGTTATTTGTCAAATAGGTAGTTGCAAGAATTTCCTCTCACTCCACCACTTGCATTTCCACTTCACAGGTGTTTTACAGGGCGAAAGTTTTAATTTTATATGCAATATATTGATTTTTCCTTGTATCATTTACCTTTCTGGTCTCACCTATGAACACATTATCTAGCCTTAGATCCACAAGAATTTTTGTGGAGTTTTCTTGCCAGTGTTAGGACTTAAGTTCTCCTGCAGAGTCCGTGAAGCATCTAAGGTGTTTGGGATGAAAGTGAGGCTGGCTCGAGGTTCTCCCGCTGCAGATGGCTAAGTGGGCCAGCGCTCTCACTGAAAAAGACCTTGCTTTATGCAGTTACTGCAATAGCTAATGTGGTGTCAGCTGGAGTCACCAGCACCCAGCAGGTCTGTTCACACAGTTCTGGGGGTGTCTGGGGTGAGAAGGAAGACCACTTTGGTGTGGGTGACACCAACACTCCTGTCCTGGAGGTAATCAAAGGGGAAGGGAAGGCAGCCGCTCCCTGGTTTCTCTGGAGGAGCTCTGGTCTTCGCCATCACCTTGGATGTCGTCTCCAGGCATCCAGCACGGACTCCATGGCCTTCCACCATCGCCCCTTTGGCTTCCTGGACAGAGGACTCTACTGTGAGCTCGGACCTTTGGCTTTGAATGGGTCCTTCACCCTGCAGTTGCAGGAGGCCTTTGGGACCCCACAGGCCACCACTGTCAGTCTACGTGGTGTGCTCTTAATAATGTATGGTATGCTGGACTCTGTCTGTCCCTCTAATGGGCCCTAAACAATTCACTGCCTTTGCTTTCAGATGAAGAGCATCTTCCTGTATCTCTACTGAGAGGTTCTGTGGTATTTTTCACTACTCTAATGGTTCGCCCCATAAATATCACAGGCTTTTTGCCCTGAAGTTATGTTGTCTCAAAATCTGATATGCTGATTCCCCCCAGTTTGTTCTTCTTTTTTAAAAAAAATAGTGTAAGTTGTCATTCCTATGCCTTTCCTTATAATATTTAGAACATCTTTTCTATAGAGATGGACTGTATAAGATTTTAATAGCAATTCTTTAAAGTAATGCATCGGTGGGGTGAATGGACAGCTTTGCTTGTAAAGTCCCAAAACATAAGCATATGGTACCTTTCCGTCATTTCCATCACCTTGATTTCGTCCATGTTTCATAGTTTCCAGTGTACAACACTGGCACATGTTCCATTCAGATAATTTACCTTTTAAGTGATTTCAAGTGTTATCATGTTTTGAAATTTCTGTGTCTATTAGTGGTATATAGAAAAGTGATTTTGAACTAAACTTACTAGTTCTAAGAATCGGTTTTTGTAGACTCCTTTTATTCTGAAAAGACAATCATGAGAGCTGCAAATTTGGGCCAATTTATTGCTTTGTGATTTTATTTATTTTTTATTATAATACCTAGAATGCTCAGCACTCAACTGAATATAAATGACATTCATTGATTGGTGGGCATTTGGGTGGTATATTTTTATATATAATAGAGTATTTCTCTGTCATAAAGAAGAAAAGAATTGAGACATTTATAGCCAAATGGATGGACGTTGAAACTGTAATTGTAAGTGAATTAAATTGGACACGTGTAAATATCACATTATAATTCTGGTGTGAGATACTGAAATTGTAAGAACAAACCAAAACGTATGATAAATATTGTGAAATAGGAAAAAAACTTCAAAAGGAAAAGGAAACTTTTCAACTTTTTCAAAAGGAAAAGAGGAGGAGAAAAACAGAAAGGGTAAAGAAAAATGTGAAAATAAGGATAAAATAGAAACAGAGCTGTGTGAACAGGGTGGGGACAGGATTTGAAAGGAGGAGATGGCTGTAGGGAAAAGGCAGAATCAAGACATCTCACGTACAAACACAATCCTGTGTAACCAGTGTGATCATTGTGTACACCTACATCATTCCAATACACTTGAAAAGAACTAAGGAGTACCACATGATGTGCTAATAAACATCACAATTAAATAAGTAACTAAAGTCATTTTTAAAAAGAATACAAAGAACGTAAGCTGCAGGACAGACACAGTTGTTCTCTCCTCAGTCTTAGAGGAACCAACTTCCTGTCATTAAGTCCGAAGTTAGCTGGGGGATTTTGTAGACGTTACTGGGAGAAGAATGTTCCCTGTGTTCTGAGTCCTCCCTGAAGTTCTGGTTTTACAGATCATGGATGGCTATGAATTTGTGTATTTTTTTGCCAATTGATTTGATCACAGGATTCTTCTCCTTACCTTGTTAATGCATTGCAAGATTCTAATTAATTTTTAAAACGTGTACCAGTTCTGAATCTTTATAACATTCGTTCATTTTAAGTCTGAAAGTCTTTATAGACTTTCAAGTTACATTGATGAGATTTTGTGGAGGGTTTTCCCAGCTGTATTCTGGAGTGATGTTAGAAGTTATTTTTTTGAATGTGTCTCTCTGCTGTGGGTGACTGAGCAACACAGGGCCAGCAAAATGACTCTTCTGTTTTTCTGGATGACTGTGTTAATCGGCGTTAATCTCTTCAGTGTTTACAAGGATACTTCAGTTATGAGAATGGACAGTAAAGTCTTTAAATGTAAATCTATTTCCTTACAATAGGTTTACTCAAGCTACTCATATTAAGTGGAGTGGTTTTTGTAGATTTGTGGGAATTACTAAACATTATAAAAATATGTATGTCATTTTGTTCTAACATTCCCTTAGTACACAATTCATGATTGCAGGCCTGATAGTGGGAGCCTGGCTTTTACTTTGAATTTAAAATTTTCCAAATTGTGTTTTATTTTTCTTTTTCTTTGGCTACACACATCTACACAGTCTGGACAATGTGATTGTTCTCAGTGAAGCCTGTATGTCTCACTGGTTTTTGCTATTGTATCATTCAGTTAAAGTTCATTGAATTGTACTATCGTTATTTTCATCCATCCCCTCACACTGAGCTTATTTATTCCTCCTTTTCGAGCATTTTCACACGAGGTTTTCACTAGAGGACTTGTCTCTCTTTTAGGGTTGGAGTTGTTAGGGCTGGCACCCCCTTTTTACCTGCTTTGTGTCTCCCTAGTTCCGTTATGCCCCTTCTTGCTTGGCACAGCACGGGGTGTCCTGTGAGACCCCCTGACACTTGCTTCCTGACCCCTGCAGTGTTTGGAAGTTTGCTGCTTTGTTTCTGAGTATTGAGGGATTTCGCTTTTATCTTTCAATTACTGATTTCTCATTTGAGTTGACAGTGCCAACAGAACACATTTTACATTTGTTTTTCAGTTTTTAAAACCCTGGCGCTGCTGGTGCAGTGGCCCGAGATGTGGCACTGCTTTGCAACCCCTGTGGCCCAGAGGCCGGGTCCCCTGTGTTCCTGGCAGTGTCCTTCCCACCACACACTTGGGATCCTCCGGTGCTTCCAGGCAGCACTCTTGGGCCCTAGACATGAGGCTGTATTTCAGTTACTATGTTTTCACCAGAAATATCTATGACGTTCTTTGTATCTTCTATTTTCTTCTCTGAAGTTGTTGAGTACTTGATGAAATTTATTTTTTCATTTGTTGACAGTGCTTTTTAGAACAATGTCTTCCTAGCGATCTTAGGATGTCTGCTTCCAACTTTCCCTAAAGGCCCTAACCTTTTCCCAGGAAAGTTGTAAATCAGAAGATAGGAGGTGACCCAACCCCTCTGGGTGGGTGGTAGCCCAGGGCCCATGGACAGTGTTGTGACTTGTACCTAGGTGGCCCCCCAAGTCCTCACTCGATCTTATGTGGGGAGTTTCAGCCCCAAGAGACCTGGTCTGATTAGAGGCTATGCAGCTGAAGAGCCAGGGGAGCTCAGAAAGATCTGTCCCATGAAGGGGTAAGGGGATGCTGGACTCTGTCTAAGGCCTTTCCTTAGTTCCAGATTCCATAGTTGAGCTGCTTACCTCAGCTACTGGTCAGATGTACATGCTGATTACAGGGGCTGTGGACTGAGGATGGGAAGAGCAGGAAAACCAGCAGCAATGCACTGCGGCTGCCCCCATCAGGGAAGTCAGGAAGCAAAGGCATCACCAGCTGCCGAGGGACTTGTGCTTTATGTCATCACTCAAAGAAGTCTTGGTCAAATCAATAGTTTTATTTCCCAAGTTAGCTATTTGATACATTTTCTGTGTATAACTATTTTATAACTTTGATGGTTTGCAAAATCTGCTTGAAATTTTCATGTGATCAGAAGCTTGAAAAATTGTGAATATTCAGTTTAAAAATTTTACTAAACATATGATGATATTTGCAAAGAACTTGATGTCAGCAGTCACCAATACTTCGAATGTTAAAGAATATTTGACAGTTTGTTTAAAAAGAAGCAATTTACAAAGCAACATAAACATCCAGTGGACCGAGGAAACTGAATTAAATAAACAGATATTATTTCAACATCTTACTTAGCAAAAAATGTGATCCTGTTCTCCTGAAATATACCTTTCTTCATATAATGCTAAGCTAGTTGTCTGAATGTATTTTAATATTCATAAACTACCAATTGTTAAAAAGTATAACCAAGCCCAAGAGACAAAAACTGATGTTCACAATGTAAAACTAATTCTTTGGTGCAGTGTGAACATTTAGTATGAATGCTCGTGAAAGAGTTTTGCATATAATAGGAAATTTATACTTGATTTATAAATGATTAAGTTTTATAAGAATTCTCATGCATTTTTATAAATTTGTCTCTTTGCTAAGCTGGGGAAATCAGAAAACAATGAACAGTCTTGGTTTTCACTCACAGAAATTCTGGCGGCTTCCGTCCGTGTAGCCCAGCCAGGGCAGACCAGCCTTGCTTTGCTCTGCTGCCCTGACACTGTAGCCTACATCGGTGTCATCACGGGGTGGATTAAAGGAACAAAACAATGCTAACACCACAGCAGCTCGGTGAGTACCAGACAAGTGCAGCATCCTGGCCACTTTCCTCGCTGCGGGGACAAAGGACGCAGCACCCGCTGCTGAAGGGGAGGGTTTGCGTTGGCTCAGTTTTTAGAGGTTTCAATCCATGGTCTGCTGGCTCCAAGGCAGGGGAGGCAGCTCATGTTATGATGGCCGGGGAGAAGAGAGCAGAGTGGTTACAGGGAGGTGGGGGAACCGTGTCAGCCACAGCAGAGTGAGCCCCTATTCCTGCCAGGCCTCCCTAGCAGCAGGTCAGCCATGAGCCTCCTAATCTTCCAAAAGTCTGGGCTATGAGCCCACAAGAGGTCAAGGGACGTCCTGATATAAAGCAGGATAGTAGTACCAGCCCAGCGGACTCCAGGGGGATGTAAACTGGTAGGTGACCCCTGAGGGCTTCACCAGGGTTGACAGGAAACCTAAAGTATCAGTGCCCTTGTGCACTTGGGAGATCTACACATAACAGGAGTGGGGTGGCTGCAGGGAGATCCAGCGTTAGAGAAAGGCTGTGGGAGAACGCCCAGAAATAACTTGGATAATTACAGGATGAACTGTACATGGGAGTAGAAGGCAAATGAAAGCCACTTTAGGATGAAAACCATGACTATCAAAGGTAGAAATTGCTTGAATAAATGCTTCAGCTGGTTTTGAGAAGCATGCATGTATAGAACGTGATCATATCCTGCCAGCTTGCAAGGTCACAAGAAGAGCAAACATGGAACAGAGAAATGTTAGCTAATAAGGAACGTCTTAGAAAACACCAGGGAGGGCTTATTTAGATGTTACTGCTATTGCTGTTGTAACCACTCAAAATAACAACAGCATCAACAATAGCAGCTCAGGAAATTCCATCAATGACACAGCCACCTCCTTGCTTTTTCCCCGTGGTCCCTCTCACCCCCATTCCTGAGTTCATCATCAGGTTTCCCAGGGGAGAAAACACCTTAGGTTTCAGAGCAAAATCTCTGACCCCGGTGGAGTCAGCAACACCCGTAAAGGATGTCTAAGGTTCTACTACATTCCAACTGCTGACTTCCAGATCTGTTTCCTTTACCCAACCAAAGCCTTCACTTTCTTTTGCCATGGGCTTTCCTGAAAGACCATAACTTTTATCACTCCCTTGCTAGAAATTACTTTAAACCTGAAAATCAATTATGAAATTTTCACTTAGTATCACCTCTCCTCTTTTCCACTTTATTACACCAGGTTTTCCTAATTTGTCAATACCGATCTTTTCTTTTAGTTCAGTAAGCATGGAACTCTGATTGTGACTTAGTTAGGGCTGGGCTTCAGGCTCCGGTCAGGTTCTAGAGGATCAGGGTTCAGGGTTCCTGTCATGAAGCTCTGAGACCAGGGTTCAGGGACACAGCTCCTTTCTCACTAACACCTGAAACCTTCAGAGCATAGCCAGATATGCACGATTTACACCTGGGATTCTGTCTACCAAGAAACAAAACCACATAGCTGAAGAACAAGGCGTTTTCAGAATGACAGCCTTTGCTCTCTGCAGGGTCCGAATCCTGAGCATCGAGCACATCTGGAGTTCTCTGTCATGCACATAGTTTTGTCTGGACGGTCTCTGCACATTTAAATCCAGTCCCTTCTTTAAAACTCAACAAATCACTGAAGAAAGAATACTAATGAAGAACCTTCACCACAAAATCTGGTGAATTAAGGATAAATCTAGAGGAATTAATATGTATGTAACAGCATAGTGACAGACCGAAAGTAACCGGATTTAATGCAAAGTCTAAATGACAGAACCCAGTGCACAGGCATCTAAGTTCAGAAGCACAGCAGCCTCTCAGAGCAGCAGGGGCAGAGAGGGCCAGGAGAAGGGCTGAGCAGCCAGGTGCTTCCGCACCACCTTCCTGTCAACACCCGAAAAGCCTCTGTGGCGTTCGGTGCCTGGGAAGCCTTCCTTGTGAAAGCACTTGTCTCCATGCAGGGCACTGATTTTGATTTGGAAACTGTTCATTGCCAACACCTGCTGAGCGACCCAAGTCGGGCAGGGTGGCCTGAACCACGAGAGACAGAGCTGATCAATAAGACCTCAACCCCGGCGGGAGAGGTCCCACGGCACAGCGGGTGAGGCAGTTTGACCTGAAGGAAAATTTATTATGAAAAAAGGATCTGTGGATGCACTTAGCCTGGAAAACAGACCCATTAGAGATGATTTAATAACAGAGTGCGATCTATTAAGGTTAGAAGAGGAGAGATATTAAGCCACTCTCAATCTTTCTGAAGATCTGAAAAGGCCATTAAGCTCCATGTGAAGAATATGTTTCTATAAATAGTTGTTATTAAAAATAGTTTAATACAGAGTACACAATTTTTATTTCCAGAGTTGTTTCAAAACAAGGGTGAATCAATTTGTATACAATTATGTCCTCCTTCCAGCAATTGTGTGAAAATACTCTTTCCTCTGCACATTATTTTATGAATATTTTGTTATTTCGATTCTATTAATGCTTCACAGTATTCCAGGAGATATTTATTCGGCTTAATCGTGATATCTATGATATCATTTTGAAAGTAAAAGGTAATATCTATTGTAAGCCCTCTTGTACAAAATATACGGAATTATAAAGCAGATCTTATGCATGTATATGAATTCAGATATTCCCGTCCAGTTATTGCACTAAGGATGAGTGGAGAAAGTCATTTGTATTTCAGGGAGTGACATGCACACTCTGTGAGATGCAAAGCCACACTCCAACAACGAGATGAATCCAGACCTTTAGAAGTTGCAACATTTGCATATAAATTTAAACCCTGCCCCTGAGCCATGAGAATAAATTAATCCAATTTAAATATTTGAGAGATTTGACTTATATGAATGTGGTATTGAAAGATGTAATATGGTAAGAACATAGCAGGGAAGATGTTCTTCCTAATAACACTTAATTTTACTTTCACAAAAGTCAGGTAGGTGGAGGGCGTGTAATTTCTGTCATGTATCACAAATACACTTTTCTAATGAGGAAGTAGCCCTGAGGCAGAAGCCAGCACTCCTGTGGCAATTAGGGTCAGTTTGCGAACTCAGTGGCAAGGAAGAAGGAGATTTATCTTATTTTCAATAACAAATCAAAAGGTAAGTCAAATTCGAAGGAGAAAACACTAGCAATGATGTCTCCACACACATAAAACGAACGTTCCTTAATACACTTGACATTTAGTAAGTGTCTTTATGGGTCAGTAAGTTAAAGAAGTTTCACATTTTCTCATTAAGAGAAAGTGGAGCACCAAGGAGCCTGAGTGAAGGTTTTCTCAAGGTGACGCTGGCTGCAGGTAAGAAATGGTTCTGGCCTTATCCAAATGGTGGTAAGGCCTAGGTGGGGAACACGCAGCCCACAGCTGGGGTGGCAATGGCATCCGTGTATCAGCTTGCTCACGTTCACCCCTCCTGAAGTGCATGGAGTCAGGCAGTGACCCCTGAGGGACGTCCAGTGAGCATCTGACCTGAGATGTCGCTGCGGTCATGCAGCTTGCTGAGATCTCCCCAGTACCGCAGCAAACCTTGGTCCAGCGTCCACTAACATACAGGGCACCTAACTGGAGATGGAAATAGAAAAATCTTGGGATATAGCTGGGGATTTAGCTTAGTGGCATAGGCACCTGCCTTGCAAGCAGGTGGTTGTGAGTTCAATCCCTGGTACTGATAAAAATAAAATAAAAAATAAAAAGTCTTGGAATATGATTTGAAGAATTGCTACATTTTCATTGGTAATCTTCCCAAAAACAACTTTGCTCATGCTTCAGTGTGTTTTCCCAGCACTGGGCAACAGGGTGGCCCAGTTTGTTATTCAGGGACTGCTGTGAGGATGGGGCTTTGCTGACTGCAGGCTTGCTGGAAGAGAGGCCAACCAGCTCCTTCCATTCTGTCTCTGCTCTGTCTCTCTCTGTCCCCTTCCTTCTCTCCCTCCCTCCTTCCCTCCCTCCTTTCTTTCTTGTTTTTTCCTCCCTCCTAGGGCATTCACATTGAGTTTCATCCTTGACTTTCCATCTTGATTTTTTACTTTAAGACCAGGGCTGTCTACATGGCTAAGTTGCCCAGGCTGGGTCTGAATTTGTGATCCTCCTGCCTCAGACTTCCAGAGTTCTGCGGTTGCAGGTCTGCCCCACCTTATCTGCTGAGACTTTTGTTTTGAGGAACACTTATTGGCATAGATTTATCCTGGACTAAAGGGGTTTATTGTTCATATTTAATCCTAATTCGAATTCTGTTCAACATTGGAGTTAATAAATATCCCGTGAACACAAAGGGAGAGAATGAGACCCGGCTGCGGACAGATGTCAGTGTGCAGTGGTTAAGAACCCACTTGTACAGCAAGAGGTGAGCAGCAGTGTGACTGGTGCTGCTCCTGTGCTGACAGCTGCACCCTCATGGCTCGAGTCCACACCCCAGCCCACTCCTGCCCAGCCAGCAGCAGCATGGGGTTCCCAGGGCAGCCTGGTTCCTGCTGTGTACTGCACACATGAGGGGTCTCGGGGGACCCGGATGGCAACCTCAGAGGTGGAGCTGGGGTGCTGAGGCAAGCGCTGTGGACTGGAGTCAGCCCAAAGGCTGTCAGTGAATGAATGAAAGCGTAAGGAAGATTTGGGGCTTCTATACAGTGCAGTACTGCTCTGTGGTACAGAAGGAACGTGGGAGGCATTTCCTGCTAAATGGATACACGCGAGCCACACTCTTCAGTGAAGTAAACGATGCACGGGTGTAACTACCACATTGTTTCTCTGGCATGAGAAACCAAAAGTGAGAATAAGGACCAAAATGGATAGTGGATACTGGGAAATGGGAAGAAGATATTCAAATGGGAAGGGAAAAGAGGAGGAGAGCAGGGGAAAAGAAAAAAATAGAAGGAAAAATGGAAACAATGCTTTTGTAAATAGGGAGAGAAAGAGGGGAGGAAATCAAAGAAAAAGAGAAATCAGGATATATCATGAAAGGTACAGATTCCCTTGGATGAATGTGATCATTACGTGTATCTAAAATGTACTAAAACAAGTAATTTTACGAATGCAGATTCACATTAGCTGAGACCCCTGTACCACGTGTACCAACAGAAATAAAGCCCACATCGCCTGCCTGGCTGATGGTGAGTCACCGCAGGAGCAGCCCCCGCCTTGCCGAGACCGTGCTCCACCCTGTCCCCGTGCAGAAATGTGCAGGCCACGGCACAGGGCGTGCTATCTGTAATTGTGAATTACTTTTCCATAACAGCCACGCTGACCGGCACTCAAAGCACACTGTGAATATGTCGGGTGGTGGTGTGAGTCACAGTGAGAGAGACCAGAAGAAAGACAGCCTGGCACTCAGCTGACACACGGGGTCTCCAGGAGCAGCAGGGACTTTGCAAGAACCTTACCGCTGGATTTAGCATAGTGGTTGCTGAGAACTTCACAAAAGAAATGTCTGTGCATATGTCTCACAGTTGTTAATAGTCAGATTCCTTACTATGGTACTGTGACAGTCTGGCTATGATATTTTGCTGTGGACCCTATGCTTGCAGTTGGGTCCGTCCACTGAAATTTTCAGGTGGGAATAGTGTACAGATGCTACTGCATGTCACATGCATGACTTCAAATTAACGATGGCACAAGGGAAAGGACCAACAACCCGAAGAGACAATGTGACATAGGTGAAAATATTTTCAGCTATCCAAGAAAATGATTTCCATTAGAGTGATTTTATCTGGTTTCCTTGGACCCCCTGTACACAGAAGCTAAAAATATTTTTCAGTTCAGTTTGTAAGATAGCATAATGTTGATGACAACATGAAACAAATCACCAAAAGTCTACATAATCTCAACTGTGACATGTCCATGTCCCACAGTGAAGGACTCTGTATGTCTATGTAATTAATTAACCATAATAATGAAATTATAAAAAGAGCAGAAGAGTAAAACTTCACGCTGTTTTATGATATATAGAAAAAGCACTGAAAATTTAATACCTTCTTATTAAGAAAATACATCATTTCATTTTCACCCCTACTACTCAGCATGTTTTTGGATTTTAGCCATTGGAATAATATATGGTCAAAGTATTTAAGCATTCTCATAAAAAAAATGGATAAGCATCATTATCATTATTTGCAATGGAAAGATTTTGTATCTAAAGATTTAAGAAAATCTACTAAATACACTGGAGCTAAAAGAGGTTTAATTAAGTTAGGAAGGGAGAAAATTAACTGGCAAAAGCTATTGCACCTGCAGTGCATGTGGGAAATCAGTTATAAAGTTAAGAATCTCATCCTTGGGACTTTTAAATAGCAAGAACTGTCTTCTATGTGTGACCTCCAAGAAAATGCGGCAGAATTTCACATGTAAGAATGTACTCAGCAGGAAGAGACTGTCTTAGTCTTCCATGGGAAGAATGGATATGGAGAATCAGGAAATTCTTTCCAAATTAATGTTTACATCGAACACATTTGCAGACAGAAGCCATGCAGTGTTTCCTGGCATTAAGTACTAGTACCATCATCATGTACAGCTAATGAAAACAGAAAAATTCTTGTTCTAACCAAGAGTCAACCCGTGCCTCAGTTTATCCTCCCCTGAGTTTCCCCTGATTTCTCAGCTAGTGGAGAAACATTTTGCTCCACTGATGAATCCTCTAGTGATTTTAGGATGTTTCCAAGAAATGTTCAATGCCCACACCCCCACAAGTGGCCTTCAGTCTGAACTGCAGCTCCAGACTCCTCCAGAGCCATGCAGGGGCTGATCAGAGGCTCATCCTATGTCAGATGGAATTAATGAAGTCTGCCCTGGAGTTGGCGCTGTGTAACACACTCAAGAAGGCCTGGCTGTGGCCAGGGGTCTACGAATTGCAGTGAGACCTACAAGCAGCTATCTTCTGCTACACCAGAGCCCAATGGGACCCTGGGAGCTCAGCACTCCGGGCAGCAGCCCATGTCCTTGAGACCCAGCTAGCTGCCTGGCCGCTGGTCACTACTCCATCCAGGTCGCAGGCTACACACCCATCTCCTCTCTCTTTGTCATATCATGCTCTCCATTCTTCATCTATTTACTCTCTGGAAGTAGTTTAATTTGAAAACTGTCTCTTCCTAAGGATGAGCCCTTTTATTTCACTTAAAAATAACTGGTAGGATCACTTACCTTCCTTCCTTCCTCAGCTAGGCCAGGTCCCCGTGTGCAGCCACTGACCCCACAGCCACATCTGAAAAGGCAGCCAGCCGCAGCAACATGCAGTCACAGGGCCAAGGAGTGGACATGCACTGGGAGAAGCCTGGAACAGAGTGCAAATGGAAGTTTATTTGAATTAATCGTGCTGAGGAGCCCCAAACCTGATCTCAAAGGTAAAATTCATAAACACTGACAGATTCAACAATTCAGCATATTACACCCAAATTGGAATTTTTAAAAAATTTTGAAAAGTAAAAGGAGGAGAGAAAGAAAAGGAGGAAAGAAGAAAAATATGCAAGGGAAAGAAATAATAGAAATTATGACAAAATATTTTTTTAAATGGGAACTGAGAAAAACACTAGAAAATATATTTTTAAAAATACCAAATGTAAATACACCTTAAATAGATCTCATAATGTGATGTAGACACATAATTTGCAATGCGATGAAAATCAATTCACATAAGAAAGTTAATAAATGTATAAAGTGATTATTTCAGCAATGCATAAGCAGCAAAAACATTGTTTCCTATTGTTAGGTTGATATTATGACCAAGATAATTCCTTTGTAATATTCCAAGCTATGAATCATTGAAGCTTTTAACAGTGATGCAATTCTAAGTCATTGTAAGGAAAAGCCTGGACAACAGTGGCTGTGTTATTTATGCCTGGACGTGTTTTACTCTGAGTAATGAGCACTCTCTTTGAAATGAAGAGTGGAGTTCTTGTTTGCAATCACAGTGAGGCAGGTACACATGCAGCTCCTGGCTGTCTCCCCCACCACCGGTGACTTTGTCCCCTGCACCTGCAGAGACCTGAGCTGCTGGGATGTGGCGATGCCTTTGCCCCCAGCAGCGCTGGCAGAGCAGAGGCATCCGGAGGTCCTGCCCGCAGGACCTGGTAACACAGCTGTCTCTGCACTGTGGCAGCAGGAGGTTCCTGAGACAGTTTTCCCAGAGGTTGTGGAGAGCAGGTTTCCAGGGGATTCCAGGAGCCCAGCCCTGCAAGATCAGGCCCTGGCCTGCGGCTCTTGTGAGTATCTAGGGCTGGCAGGGCTGGCAGGGAGGAGGACCTAAGGACCAGCATGGATAGGGCGGTGGGCACAGGGGAGCAGCAGGGACCCACCGATGACTCACCTCCGGTGCTTCCCAGTTCCAACAGCCCAGGGTCCAGGACCCCTGCCGCTGTGCTCATCACACACTGCGTGGAGGAAGAGTCACCAGGCCCAGTAAGGCCGAGGAAGCGTGATGAAAACATCAGCCACGCAGCTCCATGAGAACTCAGGGATGCTGTGATATTTCTCCTGATGAGAGACTCTATTGCATTTAATCTAACAGAGCAAAAGTGAAGGTTTATTTTCAATTTGTTACTTGGTCACTGTTCTCCAATGCCGGATGGTGGTCCTGGGCTTTCTCATTGTGCACAGGCAAGCGTATGAATAGATATAAAGAGGGGGAGGTCGGTGGATCCCTACACACAGGCCACGCTCGCACACATACTAGGTGGAGGGAGTCACCTCTCCCAATGAGCCTCTGTGATACTCCAGCCCTCTTTCTTCATGAAACAGAAAAAGTACGCAGCAACTTGTAGAGAGGACACAGGTTATTCTATGTGATTAACGTCCATATGTAATGGCATAATTTTAAAAAATAATAGAGTATAAATAATAGATCTATTCTATCTGCCTGAAAAGCATTCTTAATCCTTCATCTCCCCTGAAAGTGTATAGAATAAACTCTACTGAAAACAACTGATGTGCTGAATGTTACACCCCACAATATGCACAGATCCTCATGAGAAGGGAGATCGTGCTTCTATTAGGTCAGCTCAACAAGCTTGCAGTGGAATTTCCTTTCAGTTGTGCAGAAACAAAGCAGGTTTGTATGAAATCACTGTTCTGGTCCAGTTCTGGTCTAGTTCTCTACTCCACCAGCTAACTATGAAAGGGTGTACTATATGAAAATAATATCACACAGACAATATGATTTGGCTTCAAGGGGTATTTTTTTAATAAAATTTGCTTTTGAAGAGTTGCAGTAAATTTGAGAGTACACTACATAGAATCCCCATATATATTGTGTGCTCCGTTCCATAATATAAATGTCTTACAGAAGTATGATATTTTATTATGCCTATTGAGCCAATCCTGATACACCATCATTAGCTAAAGACAGTAGTTGTTTTTCTGAGCCATTTTATTAAGATGTGATTGACAAACCACCAAACTGTATATATTTGATGCATACAGGTTGATGTATTTGGCAGTAAAATACACAGCCATGAAACCTCACACTATGAATAGTGTTCATGCCATACGCTCATCTGTCCTTTCCAAAGTCTTCCTCCCTGTCTCCTCTGACTGAGACCAAGAGGCAGGCATTGCTAGGGTGAAGCACTGTTGGAATTTAGGAATTTATCTGATTTTATTGTGAGAACAGTGGTGGTGGAAACCACAGAGATCAAATGCCATTTCTGCCACATTGTTCCAAGGGCAGGTGCCAGCAATGTGGTCTTTGGTCACTTGTCCAGATTGGCACTGTCAGTCTTCTGGGGCCTCGGTCCAGGGAACTGGTCCACTGTGCACTTTGGAAGGAAGCTGTCTGAGAAGCACATGTGGGCTTCTTAGCACCTTGGGTTTTTAGTATTTGGAATTACTCTGCATGATGACCAACATTTCTTTTTCCCACTTATTAATTTATTTAATCCATTGTTATGTATTCACAGATATTTATTACATTTTAGATTTTCAATCAAAGTATTCCAATTTTGATGACTGAGAAGTTATCCCTGAACGTCTGTGTCCCTCTGACATGCATGCCTCGGTGTTTGTGTATGTTTTGGAAATTCCTTACTTTCTGACACTAGTTGAAGTCCAAAGCTCAACTCAAATATCTCTAAGCCACGTGCTAACATCAGGCAATTAGACAAGAAATCATTTACTGCACTGGGAAACACTGAAACCATATCTAATCCATAGCCTCACATTTTACAACAATGCTCTTTTCAAGTTTGGTACAAAATACAAATTTACCTCATATAGGATCCACAAAACATTTCCTATTGTTGGAAATTTAGCTATATCCTGTAAAATTTAGAAAATCCTTTAAGTTTTGTAGCCCTTTCCAGTCCTATTAAGTAAGAATTACTGTAAGATTGATCCTATTCCTTCTGCATATTATTGAGAAACTTGGTATGTCAAATTACCTAGAGCTATAGTTTTTTTGTGAGGTTTTTAAAGATGAAATTAATTTATTAGTTAATATTAAGCTGTATGAGTTCAGCTTTTTCATGTTGTATATTTCTGATTAGTTTTGGAAATGGTCACACACTCTGCCAGGCTCACTCTTCTGGGGATGTTCATCTTACGCTCCCACAGCTGTCTTCGAACAGCAAGATGAGCTCTTGCATTTCCATATTCATGCTGTAATCCTGACCGAAGATTTTCTTTACTTTTTACTTTTTTAAAGAAGTTTGCTACAGATCTATCAATTTTATCAGTCTTTGCAAAGGGCAAACTTTTCATTTACTGCTTTCTTTGTGATATTTGCTTTTCACACAATTAACTTCTTTTGTTACATTCATAATTTATCTTCATCAACTTAATTGATTCGTTATTTTCCTGCTTTCCTAAACTACAAATTTGTATCATTGATTTTTGAAGTTTGGTTGTAATTCCTTTTCAAGCATGATTTTGTATGTACTGTGATCACTATTTCCACAAATTCTGGTATGTCTGAATTTCACTATCATTCAGTTAGAAATGTATTTCACACTTGGATCGTGACTTCCTATTTGAACCCTGGTTTATTCAGAAATCTCCTATTTCATGTCTACGCAGTCTGGCATTTCCTCCGCCTGTGTTTGCTGTGTATTACCATTAGATTAGTATCTGCCACCACCTTCTTGTCACCTCAGCATGGCTTCCAGTGACATCTTCTGGCCTGGTCCAGGCCTTGAGGCCCAGATCTCAGCCATTCCCTAAGTTGAAAGCTTCTGGTCATCCCTTGGGGAAGGCTATTCCATCTGTGTACAAGCTAACTAGGTTGCCTCCATGTGGAGTTTCCTGGAGACACCAGACTCTTGAATCCGAGACAAATTGTGCGTTCTTTCTCCCTGGAAGCAAAATTATGATTCTCCTGTCCCTGTTCCCCAAGCCCAGTCCTGAAGTTGGTCCTGAGCGCAGCCAGCAGCATCTCCAAAGGGAAACAGAGACCCGAGTGTTCCCACTGCTATAGTGAGTGAAACAGCCCCAGCCCTGTTCTGCTTACCTGAACCATCAGCTTTGTTTACTGAAGACACAGTCTTAGAAATAGCACAGACCCAGAGAGTCAGGACTTGTTTCTTTAAAACCCTGAGTCACGAGCACTTCAGGCTCCAGGCATCCGATCAAGCTGCAGGTGGAGAGCAGGGCTCAGGGTGTGGACCCCAGAAGCATGGTTTGCCTTTATCTTTCTTAGAGCGAATGAGACTATGTGTTAAAAAACAGCCTCACCATATAAAGGCAAATTAAGCCTAAGAGCACAAAGCTATAAATAGTTACGTAGGAACTAAATCCACACATTCTCTTTTCCTGTACTTGGGACTGAACCCAGGACTTTAGCATTAAGCTGTATCCCCAGAAATTTATTTGTTTCTTTATTGTTAAAATCTGAGACAGTCTCACTAAGTTGCTAAATTTCCCAGATGAGCCTCAGCCCTGTGATCCTCCTGCCTCGGCCTCCCACAGGGCTGGGGTTACAGGTCTGCATCATTATGGCCAGCTTAACTCTGGGCAATCTTTAACTTGATTTTACAACCTCCAAATCTGAGTCTGGCTGAACAAATAAAATAAAAGTGGAAAAAAAAAAAACAGAGAAATCATTTTTTCCTAGTCGTGAGTTTTACTTGGACATTTCTTCCAGGTTCATATGCACTTTAGTTCACTGATAACTTTTGACTCTGGCTGACTTTCTCCCAAAAGAAGTGTGATGTGAGCATAGAACATTAGATGTGAACACACAGTCCTAAAAATCAAATTGGGAAGTGATGGCTGCTGTCTCTGACTTCATATGTACACATCTGTAGACTTGAAATGCCCCACCCCTCACGAATCTCACAGACAGGTTAAAAGCTCTTATAATTAACACGCTCAATGTGTTTGTTTTATTGTGGAGCAGCACCTAAAGAGAGAAAAGGTATTTTACTCTGATATTCTATCTACTTCTAACTCTTAAGCAGTGCTTCTGCTACTTCCAGAAAGAAATATTGCAGTAACTGTTATTCAGGCCAATTACCATCAATGTCAGCTATGCCCCTAATCAAGTTTATTATCATTTCTCAAGTAAGCAAAAAAGAATGAACTATATATTCAGACATGCTAACATTTATACTTCAGCAAGTTGATGTACACTTTCTGGTGGGAGTTTGATTCCACAGCTGTGGAGCTGGAAACTTCTGTTATATTTGGCTTTTATTTTATTGTGCTGAATGGTCCATTGACCCTGTCATTTCAGGGGGATTTTCCCCTTCTTGGACTTTTATCCTTGATGATCTTGTGTCACCCAATTGGAAGTCTGAATTCCTGTTTCCTACTATTTTTTTTTTTTTTTTTTTTTTTTTTTTTTTGTACTGTGGATCAAACTCATGACCTTGCACTTGCTAGGCAGGCACTTATATCACTGAGCTAAATCCCTGGCCCCCTGCCTCTTACTCTTGAGATGTCTGTGGCCTGTGAGTTGTGGTGAGTCTTCGAAGTCCTGTCTGCCTTCTGTTATCTGGACCACTTGGAGCTCACCCATCCTTTTTGGAAGCCTCTGGTAAACACAGGTTTCTAACAGCTACACCTGAGAGTTGCCTGAGTTACAGGAAACCTTGAGGGAGGAGAGCAAGGATGTGAGGAAAACACGAAAATATGAAACACATGGGTGGAGGTCTGCTCCAGAGGACCCTGCTGGGCTGGGAACTTAGGAAACCTCTTCAGGTAGCTGGAGCATTGATGTCTGTCTCTGCTCCCTACTGAGGGAAAGGAGCGTGCCCTGCAATAGCTGTGCTGCTGTTCGTGACCTGCTGTTTAAACACACTTTTCATATGGGAGTAAAATGAGATGCGAGTCCCCCTGTCCCTGGACCCAGTGCTGGCGGCTGCCTCTCCTGGGAAGGGCTCTGCACTGAGTTCACGCCTCACCTTCTCACCTTCTGCTCGCTGTGCTGAACGGATCACGGCCCTTTCACCAGGATCCTTGAGAGCCACAGATTAAAACTTGTTTTAGCCTGGAGATGTGAATATGAAATTCAGATGCCTCACATAAGATTTTGAAAAAAAGAAGACATTTGTTGAATCTTTTGTTTTGAGGACATAGGAGTTCTCTTGTCCAAAGAGAAACTAAACTTACATTAATGAAACAATTGTTTAGCAGAGAGTAAGAAAGCAATTCTGGAAAGAAGCATTAAAATGGTAGAGTACAAAAGTTTCTGCAAATTTAGATATTTAAAATTTTTAAGCCATCGTCCTTCGTGAGCAGGGTCAGGCTTGTGGAAATGGTGAGGACTTGAGTCCTGGAGGAACATAACTGTGTAAGCTCCTTTAGCCACCCACTGCCCTTAGCTAGGGGGACAAAGTGAGCCTGAGGTCAGTGGGGATCTACATTCTGCAGTCACCCTGGTCATAGCCGCGAGACGCCTCTCTCCTGGAACTTACATTTATCCGTAAGCCAAGGAGTTCCCACTAGCACTTACTTTACTCGAGATTTCTTGAGAAAATAAGGTGGTTCAAATGATTTAACAGAATACACTTTGGAACGCTGCTCCTGTGGGCTGCCTGACATGCTGCCATTCCCTCAGGGATGGCACAGCCAGGACACACTTCAAAGTGCTGTGAATCCATGGCACGCCCTAGAGTCTCTACTGCCTGCGTATTATTAAACAGAAAGCTTGTCTGCCCAAAGGTTAAATGTTTTAGGAAACTTTGCATCTTTTACTTAAAACTGATACTATCGAGATATATTTCATTCTCTGAGAATCAACAAGTAGTAAAAATAACTAAGTGACTACAGTGGATTTAGGAAACAAAGCTCTCACGTGAGCGGTGATGAAACAAGCCCTCCCAAATAGCAGCTCACTCAAGTGAGGCCAAGATTAACCTTGAGCTGATGCAGAATATTTTGAAATGCATGAAAAATAATGACTTTATAATAGGGTTCCATGGCTTTAAAAAGCACATTGAATTCCTTATTAATTGGATAAATAAGTACAAAATCTGTGTGGGTGTAGTGATTTCTGCCTGTAATTCCAGCATTAAGAGAGACTGAGGAGGGAAGATTGGAAGCTCAAGCCCACCCTGAACAATTTAGTGAGAGACTGCCTCAAAATGAAAAAGAAAGAAGAAAAAGAGAGATAAGAATGAAGAACAGAATTTGACACAGTGCAAAGTCCTGGGTTCAGCCGCTAGTACCACACACACACAGATGCACGCAGGCACATGGAATTTCAACTGCCCCCAAAAAGAACCAAAAAGAAGGTGGGAACTTAAGTAGAAATAAGTTCAATGAAGTAAACCTACCTAGGGGAAGCGTTGGAAAAGCAAAGAGGGACAGAATTCCCGTCACTGGTCCTCACACAGAAAGCAGAGGCCTCTTGGGTCTTGTTAAAGCAAGGGGTGATCACGTCTGGGAGAAAAAGAGAGAGGAAAGGAGGCAGGGAGGGATGGAGGAAGAGAGACAGAGGGAGAGAGAGAAACAGGAGCAATGCTCCTAGAGCAGTAGAGACAGAAATGCAGGCTGAGCGAGGCCCGTCGCCTGGGGCCACAGCCTGCCCTGCTGTGCAGGTCCTTCAGCGGTCTGGTTCTGCACAGAAGCTGATCATAGTCTCAGACCTGTGGCACAAAGGGATGCCTGTGTCTCTTCCAGACAGTGACACCTGCCGTCAGCCGGTGACCACTGAGAGATGGGTGTTCTCGTTCTCAACTGGAGGTTGTCACGGTGTTCATGGGGTCTGTTCTCAACCATTTTACACGTGGTGGTTTTGGAGCAGAAAAGCTGTAAACTGACTGCCCAGTAAAATGTGAGGATCTCAGCAGCACGTGCGCAGTGGGGAGGGCTCCATTTTACCAGCTGTTTGGACGATTTCCCAGAGATGAATGCCGTGACCAGAGGAGAGGCTTCAGCCTAGCTTCTGTAGAGGTAGGGGAACTCTGTAATATATGAAGCGCCTTGTCTGGCTGGCCCTCGATGGACTGCCTTTGGAAGAGACTCTTAGTTTACTTCATTTAGGCCATTTATATTTAATATAAGTACCACTATTTTAAGATATAAGCCACCTGTGGGCTTTTTGTTTGTTTCATTTTGTATTTTACATTGTTTCTATTTTCATATTTTACTCTTGGAAGGCATGATGAATTTGATTAAATTTCAGGATTCTGTTTTCATTTTAGGAAGATATTTTTCATTCTTTAAGATACTTTTTGAGAAAACTGGAATCATGAAGACCATTTAAGACGTTATAGTGTTTCAATGAGAAGGATGGCAAATTGGATATGGAGAGAAACTATGAAAAAAACAAAAAGTCCAAGAAATCAAGATTATTTTAAAAGTGGGAGAGACAAGATTTTCTGATGATTGAAACAGAATGAAAAAGTAAAACATAGGAGTGTAACTGGTTCTTTCCAGCATCCTAATTTAAGCAACTGAATATGTTAGATTATGAGACATTTGTACTAGAGACGTGTGTGTGAGTGTGTGTGTGTGTGTGTGTGTGTGTGTGTGTGTGTTGTGGTTATTGCAATAGTTGAAGATACTATGGAATATATTGCATGACAGGAATTAAAGAGGACCCCACCATAACAGTCTGTAGAAAACTTTAGTACCAAAACACCACCAGATTAAGACAATACTTTGTATAAATACTGAAGGATACAAACAGAAGGTGCTAAAACAATGTATGAACACAGAAGTTGAATATAAATATATTTAAGAGGAAGAACTTGTTTTTAGGTATAGCTGCTGCCCAGGGTCCTGGGAACACAGCCAGGTGGCTGATTCAGGGTCACTGCACAGCCCCAGTGACACACTGGCTGGACACTGTGAAGCCATTTGATGAGTCAAAGACCCATTTCGAGTTAAGAAAAGTGGCAAAAGCCTACACAGTATTTTTGCCCTAGCAATCTTTAGAAATGTTGAGCAACTGGAAGCTTTTTAAAAATTCACTTCAGAGCTTATAAAAGAGGAAGGGAAATTCCCATTTATGAGTGGCCAGGATGGGTGGGCATCTCAGTGGTTTAGATGTTCAGGGAAGACAGCATGGGAGGAGGGTGGGCTGAGAGGTCTTTAAAGAAGACGGACCAGGAGGGAAAGCTGGCCAAATTATGCTTGAAGCCTGAAAGTATATTAGAGATCCCTGCTACTTCTGAGGATAGAGGTTAAAAATAATACAATTTAGCTTGAAAAATCTAAATTCGGATCTTGTAGAGTGCATTGAATTGAAATTTGAATTTATATTGTTTACCTGGAGAGAACATTTGTAAGCTGAGGAGTTATATAAAACTTAAAATGAGGTAATAGTTAAATAGTAGCGAATCTTAACACAAAGCCCAAGGGTCATGAGAAGCACATTGCAGCAAGAAATCTTGCAGTAAAATTACAAAATGAGGGAAAATGTGCCAAACTGTTAGAAGAAAAAAGATAAAGAATGAATGCGCTACTCATCTGGACACTGTAGAAGAGTGGCCATGGATATTTGTCTGTTTTCTTGAGACAGAATCTTGCTCCGTAGTCCACCCTGGCCTTGAACTCACTGGTAGCCCAGGTTGGTCTGGAAATCAAGGCAACCCTCCAGCCTCGGCCTCCCGAGTGCTGGGATTACAGGTGTGCACCATCACTCTCAGCTTGGCTCCTGTATGTTAAGTAAAGAAAAGGTCACACATAATAAACTAACCATGACCATCCTTCCAAATGTGTGTAAAAACCAAAGGAAATGTCAGAGAGCAGCTTCACAGCCCCTTTCCTGCTGGTATCTGAGCAGAGCTGACAGCGGGTGATGCTGTGAGCTTCATGCGCAGCTGAGCGAGCTCCTGCGAGCCCCTGGCAGCAGCAGCCAGAATTCTGCTCCTCGCAGGAGGACACCGTGTTCACCAAGGCAGAGTCCGGGCCTCACAGCCGCCCACTGACTCCACCCCTGGTCCAGGCCACGGCACAGCTTCCTGCGAGCAGCCTCCGGGCTGAACCCCTCATGCAGGTGTCCTCTCTGTGCTCCATTGCAATCCTACTTGTCCTGTGTGGCTCAGCAATTTGTCTTGGGCTTCCTCACCCATCCTTGGGGATGGAGCTCTTTTGGGGAAGGAGCTCTTTTGGGGAAGGGACAATGTCTCTCAACTTTTAAAGACGAACACTCAGGAGCCCCCCTGGGCCCAGGGTGGCGCACAGGCGAGCAGTGTGCAGCCTCAGTGGGCTAGAGGTGGCCAAGGGGTGAGGCCCTTACCAGACTCTGGGCTCTGAACAGGGGGAGCAGAAACACACCCAGGCCAGGATGCCTGCTCAGAGAAGACCTGATGACCTCAGCCCAGAGCTCTGGAGGATCTTCAGACTCCATGTGAACAGGGAGCAAAGCCAGGAGAGGCTTAGGCAGCCTGCTCTGCACCTACACAGAGCTGGGGCCAGCCTGCGCCAGTGCCAGGGCCTTTAGCTGCTGAGGGAAATCTCTCTTGAGTTCCTGGATGATCTCTGATAAGTCAGCACACAGACCTCAGTGACCACCCTGAGAAGCACTGACATTGCAGAAAACGATTGGAGAAGCCTTAAATCAAATGGGTGATGGCAGACTGCAGCCATCAAGAAGAGCAGACCCTGGGAAGATGGACTTCCAGAGTAACACATTATATTACTGACATACCACTGTTCAACAACAAGAAGAAATACAAGATGTAGAAAGGAACCAGAACACACGGCCCATTGAAAGGAAGAATACAAACCGCCCGAAACCATTTCGTGAGACCAATCATGAACAAACTTACTGGATAAACTTTCAAAACAGCTGCCATAAGTGTGCTCAAAAGCTAGGGCGCTGAATAAAACCAGGACAATGATGTATGACCACGATGAGAAGAACGGAAAAGCTGAACATGCTGCAAATGAATCCAGCAGATCCTGCGGAGCTGAAAAGTATAATAAATGTAGGAAAATGTCACAGGAGGTTTTCTTCCGGAGACAGGAACAGATGAAATAGCAAAGCGTAGAACCGGAAGGCTGGATGGGTGATGGGCCATGGTGACATCCCAGGAAGAAAGCAGAAAGAGGGGGAAGGGAAGTGAAGGGAGGGGAAGGGAAGGGAAGAGGAGGGGAGGGAAGAGGAGGGGAGGGAAGAGGAGAGGAGGGGGGGAGGGGAGGGGAGGGGAGAGAAGGGAAGGGAAGGGAAGGGAAGAGGAGGGGAGGGAAGAGGAGAGGAGGGGGGGAGGGGAGGGGAGGGGAGGGAAGGGAAGGGGAGGGGAGGGAAGGGAAGGGGAGGGAAGAGGAGAGGGGGGGAGGGAAGAGGAGGGGAGGGGAGGGGAGGGGAGGGAAGGGAACGGAAGGGAAGGGAAGGGAAGGGAAGAGGAGGGGAGGGAAGAGGAGAGGAGGGGAGGGGAGGGGAGGGAAGAGGAGAGGAGGGGAGGGCAGGGGAGGGGAGGGGAGGGAAGGGGAGGGAAGGGAAGGGAAGGGAAGGGAAGGGAAAAGGAGGGGAGGGAAGAGGAGAGGAGGGGAGGGAAGAGGAGGGGAGGGGAGGGGAGGGGAGGGAAGGGAAGGGAAGGGAAGGGAAGGGAAGAGGAGGGGAGGGAAGAGGAGAGGAGGGGAGGGGAGGGGAGGGAAGAGGAGAGGAGGGGGGAGAGGGAAGGGTGGAGAAGAAACAGAGTTCTCTACAGAAAATCTGTTCCCAGAGCCTCAGAAGGAAATCACGGATAAAGCAGTAGAAAGGATACAGGAGGAAACAACAGCAGAACCTTATCAAAATAAAAGGAAACGTCCCAAATTAGGTGAAACACACTGCTTTGAAGCTCTGCAGACCTCAAGAAGGATGAACTGAAAGAGCTCCGTGAGCAGCACATTAAAGTCAAGCTGTTAAAGACAAAGACAAGAACTCCCCCCAGCACCAAGTCACGGCCTCTCTGGGAGCCTCAGCAAGGCGGACAATAATCCAGCTGCGGGCAGTGGAGACCAGGAGAGCACTGGACAGAGGAAGGGGACACGACTCGTCAGGTGACAGGGACAGTCAACACTGCACCCAAGTTTTCATTCAAGAGGAAAATTAACGCCTGAAAGCAATAGAGCGACATTTTATGAGGACCCTACCGAGTAAAATAAAGCTGACAACCAAGAATTCTATGTCCAGCCGCTTGTACGTTAAACACGGGGAGAAATCAAGGCTTCCTAGGTAAACCAAACGGGAAGAGTTTGCTGCTACTGCAAGAAAGGCTAAAGTACCAGGAGTGGTGATGCATGCCCACAATCCCAGCACCCTGGGAGGCTGAGGCAGGAGGAGCCCAAGTTAAGCAGAGCATGGACTGATTAGCAAGACTGTTATTTGAAAATAGAAAATAAACTACGGCTAGGGATGTAGCTGGTTCAGAAGGCCTCGAGTTCAGTTCTCAGTACCATCAAATAAATCAACCAGTCCTGGAGGCTGAAGTAAAATGACTGATGCTGTGTAACTAAGTAAAATATCTGGTAAAGACAGCTAGATGGATGACAGATAGCACCCCCGCGGGTCATCTTTTCTGTGGTCCTCTGAATGGCTGACCTAAAGCGTCAGGCCGCAGTGTGAGTGCCTGTGCAGGGTAGTGGCATCTGAGCTGAGCACGGACCCTCTTCCTCCTGATTGTCTAGCACCTCGTATCTGCTCATGCAGAGTGGTTCTGTCCTGGCCATCACAGAGCGACAGGACAGCCAGGAGGACTTGCCCGGGGTGCATACAAACACGCCCCTCCCAGGAAGGAAACGGGGCATCCATGGAGTTCAGTGCCATGGAGAACACTGGAGCCCACACCCGTGGGCACCAGTGCATGGCCACATTTTACCGCCATGTTTATTTATCATGACTTTTCCTTGTTATCCAATTGACGCCTGGTTGGCAGTGATTATAACCCTCTGTTAATGGAAACGGTATTACTGATCACTGGTAATGCTTTGATTATCAGGGTAGGGAGACTAACTCTCCTTTGAACAAATCTGGTCTTCAGGGTGTCAGAGGTTTTTACTGATGTGTTGGTGGGGTTTGCGTGTAGGACCCACGTCTTACAAATAAGAAAGAGACCCGACACAGAGAGCTTTCCTTACAGCTCTGCCCTGGACATTGGTCTGGCTTTGGCTCTACTCGGAGATCTGTTACAGCTTAGTCCAATCCTCACTGATAAAGAACCTCTGTACTAGTTTGAAAATATTTCTTGATTCCTAACTTAACAAAAAATGAATCCAATTTAAGAATTCAAAAATGGAAGTGTGATGCCTACAAGTATTAAACATGAATTTCCACTCAATTTGGACAATAAAGTATCTCGCTGTCTCTAACTTGGCTTCTGTTCTTGGTGGCCTGTACATTGAAATGGGAAAGGCAGACTCACAAGAGAAAAAGTGCTATTCACATGCATGAAAGAGCCAAGAGAAGTATCTCCTCCCCTGTGTGGATGAAGTTAGAGGTTTATTCTCCTGACCTAGAGGAAATAAAAACTCGTGGGAAGAGCGTGCAGGTTTCTCCAGGAACAGGTGGGTTTTTAGAACAAGCGGGCAGCAAGGAAGTGGGTGATGGTGCTTGTCTGTGCGGTGTGAACACGCTTTCCTTCCTTCTCAGGCCCGCAGCTTTTCAGGGAGGAAGCCTCACAGTGGATCCCCTTCTAGGTTTTCTGCTGCTTAAAGTCCTGCCAAGAGAGGGACTGGACAGCTACTGCAGTTAGTAAGTTGTTGTTTTGGGTTAGATCCAAGAAGGCTCCTTTCCACTTCTGCTAAATCTCCAGTCTCTTCAACTTTAAACAAACTCCACACCAATCATGAGTGTCTAAACTGGCAGGGGATCATGTTTGCCTTAGCATTTCAGAAAAACAGAACATTTTAGCATATTAATAAAATAAAGGGGCGAGGATTAATGCCCAGATTCCATCTTCCTTTCCCTGCCATATTCCCTTGAAATGAATTAACCACATTCTGGAAAGAAAGTTGCTTGTGGTGGCCATGGATTTAGCTCAGCGGCACAGCACTTGCCTGGCAAGTGTGTGGTCTTGAGTTTGATTCCTGGTACCAAAACAACAACAACAAAAAGAATCTTGCTTGTGCAAATACAGGAAGTTAAGCTACCACAGTGGCCTCCACCTTTTGATATATTTCTTAGTGTGGCAAGCATAAAGGCATAATCACCTCCATTTATAAGATTATCATGCCAACAACCTACCCAAAGTGATCTATGGGTTCAAATCAATGCCTATCCAAATATCAATGACAAAAATATCAAGGTTATTCTTCAAGGGACTAGAGAGAGTAATGCTAAAAGGTATGCTGACTCATAACACACCTCAAATAACCAAAGCCATCCTGAGAAAAAGAACCCAGCAGGCATCGCCCTGCCTGTGTTCACTGTGAAGCACTTGTAGCCAAAACAATGAGAGAGGATATAAACACTAACACAGAGACCAACCGAACAGGAGACAGTGCCCAGAAGCAGGCTCCGGGCTCTGCAAACCAACTGATTTTCAAAACTGAGCCCAGGGTTTTCATGGGAGCGAGGGCATTCTTTTCAATAAAGGAGCTGGGATACCCACGTGCAGAGGATGAAACGAGATCCTTATCCCCCACCAGTTGCAAAAATCAACTCAAAGTGGGTGACAGACTTAACAGGAAATGCGAAATTTTGAATGCCCACAGGGACACACAGGAAGAATCTTTCAGGACAAATTACCAAAGACATTTGTGGAGGACAGCAGGCACAGAGAACAAAAGGAAACAGAGAGAAATGAGATTACATCAGATAACAATGCTTCTGCACAGTGAAGAAAACAATCAACGCTGTGCAAAGGAAACATACGAAATGGAAGAAAATAATTGCGAACTGGGGACCTGACAAGAAGTTGATTTCTAGTATCTGAGACATTTACAGGGAAAACAAACCAAAAGTGGGCCCTCTACCTAGAGACTTCCCGTAAAAGACCTCACTAACAGCTGCAGACAGCTACTGGAGAAAGCTGAATGGGAAAAAAGCAATTTGTACTAAGTCACTGATAAAAGCTGTTACCAAGCCGTTCTGATTTTTTAAATTTTACTTGACATTTCTGAGAATTTTCATATAAAACATCTAAAATTCATTGCACATTATGTTCTCGAGTACATATAGTTCATGGAAACCAAATTAATGATATCCAAAAACAAAGGCTAATTTTGCTTAGTTCTAAGAATAATTATTAAATAACTTTGTAAATTAACTATTCTTTAGTGTCTCTATTTCTCAGATTTTCTAAAGAAATGTCATATAAATTTGATAGAAGAAAAGAACGCTTTAAAATCACTTGCAGAAGTGTGTGTGCCTAGCATTGGTTTAACTAACACATGCTAAAATAAAACATTCAGAAAGAACCCTAATGGTAAATAGGATCGCACTGCAGTCTTCGGCTCCACTTGTGTCTACCAATTTCATTTAAAATATAAAGATTGCCCTATTCCCTAAAAATACAGTGAATATTTTCTGTACTGAGGGCTTTTATAATGCTTTTTTTTTTTTTTTAAATGGGTACCAGGGATCAACCTCAAGACCGCTTGCTTGCAAGGCAGGTGCTTAAGCCGCTGAGCTAAATCCCCAGCCCCTTGAATTTTACTTTTAACATACACAGTGTCTCTTCCAAGTGTTCCGGGAGCGCGAGTCTTCCCTCAGACTCCTGTGTGGCGACTTAGGATTCTCCAGCAAGAGTCCATTTCACCAGGTGTGAAACAGAGCAATGCAGCAGACAGTGTCCTTAGGTGGCGAATCACTGCTTACACAGTTCCTTGCTGGAAAAACCAAAGGAACAATGTTATTTCTCATCTGCCTCTAACGACATAGTTTTATTTACTCTGCCATTTTTGGCGCTCTGATGTTATTTGCACTTTCCAGTATTCACTATTTGAGACTATACAAGGCTTTAAAGTGTGCATTTTTAAACACGCTGTGTGCCAAATGCACCAGCATGTGTGAGATGTGATTTGGCCTCTGGTTACGGGAGTAGCATGTTTACCCCACACGGCTCAGCAAGTGCCCACCCTAAGAGACCTGTCGGCATGGCTCCCTCAGCTCAGGGCCTGTCCTGGGAAAGCTTCAGCTGCCTTAAAACATCAGTGAAGAGCTCAATGCAGGAAAGAAAGTTTTTAATTTTCAAAAAATTTTTGTGATTCTGGTCATTGAACCCGAATCTTGGCTCTAAGCTCCACTCCTGGCCCTTGAGTTATTGATTTGTTTAAATGTGAAGAGAGTGTTTCCCTGGATTCCATAAACTGCCCAGGCTAGGCCCCACCCTGAGATCCTCCTCCTTCAGCCTCCCAGAGTGCTGGGGTCACCAACTTGCCCCACCTCACTGGCTACAGCTTCATCTCTTCCAGCCAGACCTGACCTGAGGCATCCGACCTCTCTCAGAGCTTCAGCTTTTTGACATTTGCAGTTGCAAATCCTTTCTCTGTCCTTTGAGACATAAATCTCCAACTCAGGAGTCTTGCAGGGACCTCGGAGGCCTCTCAAACTGGCAAGAGGCTAAATTAGGCTCCTCCCTCCCAGCCAGATCTGGTCCTAACCTCCCTGAGGACATTTCAGAGAGGTGTTTTAAGGCAGCTGAAGCTTTCCCAGGACAGGTCCTGAACTGAGGTAGCCATGGGTGCCAACAGGTCTCTTAAGGTGGGCACTTGATGATCCCTGTGGGTTAGCATGCGCTACTCCCGTAACCAGAGGCCAAATCCCATCTAACACATGCTGGTGCATTTGGCACACAGCGTGTTTTAAAATGCACACTTTAAAGCCCTGCATATTCTCACACAGTGAATAATGAAAGTGCCAGGCTGCTGCCTCTGCCCCTCTCATCTCTGGGGGTGAAGGCGACCCTGGTTAGCTGTGGGGAGCCCAGGAGTAGAGGAGGAAGGAAGCTTGGTGGCAGTTGACAAGACCATACTAGGCTCCCAGGCTCCTGCTCCATCCTGACTCCACTTGGGACTGAAGATTGGAAGAACTGGGGAACCGGGGCCATGAAATTCTTGGACTACCCATGGTCAGCAAGCTCTGTTGTTGCCAGGAGGCTGAGGCAGAAGCGTCCCAAGTTCTAGCCTTGCCTAGGCAACTTGGTGACCTGGGGAGATCCTGTCTCAAAATAAAAATAAACTGGCAGAGGGTGCAGCTCAGTGTAAAGTTTTGGGATTCAATTCCCAGCACCACCAGTAGAGAGGGAAAAGAGGAGAGCATGTCTATAATTTTATGTTAATCTTGAAAAAGTAAAAAGCAAGTATTTTGTTTTCTTCTTTTCAAAGTTAGATTGTTTGATTATGTTTGAACAGTTGGATAAATAAAGTAGAAGCACCTGGGGCTGCTGGGATATTTTGGTAGGATGTTTAGGCTGCAGTGACGTCCTTAGGAACAGTAAGGCCTTTGGTCCTTTTGTTCAGCTGCATAGCACGCTGCCAATGTGTCCATTCTGTGAAGGGGACCCCATTGCCCCGTCACTGTCAGGAGCAGTTTGGAGTTATTTCCCCACATAAATGTGCAGGAAAAGTTCAGCTGTGTACCTGTAAGAGATTCGGGTACTGCATGTGACTTAGGTGACACAACTTGGTGTACATTTAGGGATACACATCAAAAACCAGTATGTCCATGAGCACGAACACTACCCCAGTTCTCCACACATCACACACTCTTCTGCTTCTGCATGTCCTGATTTAGCCACTTGTATTCTCTTGACATGCAGCCAAGTCCTTGGCCACGCCCTGCCCACCTTCCTGCATCTGCTGCAGCCTATGCTGAGAAGAGCAAAGCCCAAACCCAAGCCAATCCCAGCCCCCAGGATGCCTGCGCCCGAGTGCTCCATGGTGCTTGTTCTCCTTCAAACTCACGGCTGTGACCGACGATGGCATTCTGGGAGGATGCCTTGTCCAGGGCTCTCCTGCTAGGTGATACCAGAATGAGGAAAGCTCTGACCTGGATGCAGACAGCTGCACCTGTGCGTGCTGTCTCACGGGTGCTGACATTTTAACTGTGTCTCTGCTAACTTGCACCCACCATATGGTATATGGTACCAAATTTCATGGAAATTATTTCCTTTTTTTCTGTTTTATAATATGTTCATTCTAAGAGAATAAAGACTATGTCTTGTCTTATTTTCTTTAATTAGTAAGCACAAATCAACTAATGTTTTTGAGAGAGTATAATATTTATAACTTGTTGATAACTATTCACATTAAAACATTCAAAGCAATCTCAGGTATTAAACTTGTTGTTCATATTGACTCTGATTTAATGCATGTTGAATTTGATGGAATTTTTCTCATTAGTATAAGAAGTTGTCTGGAGAATATTTTTTTAAAACAGTACTAGGTGTGATTGAAAGGTACTGTGATTTTATTGCAGTGAAAGATGCCATCCCCGCATTCAGCACTCTCCCAGCACACTTATCAAACCCCCTCCCGCAGCAGCTCTGGGTCCTCTTTCTTGAACAGCTGCAGTTCTAGGGTCCTGGCTGCATGATGTCTGATTGAGTCGATTCAAAGTGTTTCCTTTCATGATGTTTATTTACCCTAGGAACAGCCCAAAGTCTCTGAAGCTGGATGTGTCGAGCAGGTGGACGGGAACATACCTCCCTGTGCTACCAGCTGCCTTTCTGTTGGGCAGCGCTGGGCAGCAGCATTCACTGATCCCACTTTTAAATATACTCGGGAAGGAGGACTCCAAACCTGCTTCAGAGCACGCCAAGAACGATGGGGAAAGAGTGCTCAAGTAATCTGAGGGAAACTAGCTGCAGTGTGTTTCGCTGCAATAATTATTTTTTAATTTAAAGATTCACCATGTATTTTGTTCATATCACAAATATCCTGGACAGATTTAGCTTAGAAAGGCAGTTTGAAATCCCGATAAATACACAGACAGATTTAGAGACCACAGAGTCCTTCTGTAGTTGTTGTGCCTGGTGATTCGCAGAAACCTGTACACATCCTTGTTACTGTCTCTCTGCCTCTGCAGACAGTGAAGTGGGGGCCCCCGGACCCTGCAGCATGGAGGCTAGAAATGACCTCCTGAACTACATCTAAGAATCTGCCAGGAGAAGGGCAGGTGCAGGGGCCAGTAAGGAAAATGCGGTGGTGTAGACACCGGGCCCTGTACTTTTCACCAGGCGTCTCCCTCCCCTACCCCGGCTCCAGTCTTCCCAGCGCTCCTGGCACCTGTGCTGCAAGCAGCCACCCAGCAGCCACCTGAGAGCTGGAAGCAGCCCAACCCAGGGCCGAGGCACTGGGAGACAGAGCCGTGCACCCCAAGGCCAGGGTGGCTACCCGGGATGCTTGTTCACCAGGTTCCAGGTACAGCTCCATGTAACTGGACCAAGCACAGTGCCAGCTGTGCACCTCAGTCTGTGTTTTCTGGTGGGCACATCTGAACATGTAAAAACAGGTGAAAATAATGTCCACAATGTATTTTATTCAGTTCTGAACATCACAAAGAGTTCAGTCCACCTTGGAAACAACACTGAACGATTCACAGGGTGGTTTCCTTTCATTTTAAGGGTGCATAGTCTTTGGGGTGCAGTGAGCACATTGTATTTGCAGGGTGACCCCATGAGTCCAATCTTCATGAGTCTCGTGAGTCTGGGTTCCCACCCTGGACTGCACCACTGCCAGAGTGGACCAGGGAATCTGACGGCTCTGAGTGGTTCTGTTTTCTGGAATATTCCTACTGTAGAGCTTACCCTCCAAAGGGATGGTATCGGGACACAGGGCCTTAGGGAGGTCTTAAGTCCTGAGACTGGAGCCTGCGCACATGACCCTGGTGTCCTGAAAAGGACTGTGGTCCTTGTCGGCTCTTTTCTGCCATGCAGAGATGCACAGAAGCCGCCTCCCTGACACTGCTCCTCCCCACGCCAGATCCCTGGGGCCATGATTCGGGAATTCCAGGTTTCCAGAAGGTGGACTGTCCATTCCAAGTAGATTCCCAGTCTGCAAGTAGTTTGTGATAGCAGAACAAAGGGAAATGCCTTTTCAGGACGTGTGAGTCTCGGCCTCCTGCTGTTTGCTCTTTCTCATCCCTTTGGGGTCCTTGCCCAAGACCATCCAAATCCATGACACCTCTTGAGTTACTTGCCTCTGTCTGGGCCTCCTCACATGCTGCTGTGAGTCTGCTGTGAGAGTAGATTCATCTGTCAGCTCTTCCTCCCAGCAAGTTGGTTTAAACCTCTCTGTGAATCTCGAATTTGATTCTGTGCAGTCACCTGATTCAGGTTAGCAACCGGGCAGACTCCGTGTCACAGCACAGGTGCAATTCAAACAGCTGCAAGGGAGACTAAAAAGAAAGTGGGAACCACAAAGAAAACGGCAAACTACCAGAAAGCAGTGTCTCATGCTATAAAAAAAAGCTAAACTGTGTCTTGATTGTAAAAGAGAAATCAATTTAGCAAGTATTGACGTGGAAGAATGTAATTGCTCATAAAATTAATTTATGGAAGACTTTATTTGATGTTTGGAAGCAGGAATACAGATGAACCAACAGTGATGTTTATGAATTTTCGAAAGAGAACTGACGGTGATGGAAAATTGAAATAGATGAGCAGGTAAGGGTTGTTTACTCTCTCCTGGCAACTTCCTCTATTAGTTTACAAGCAATGGACAGTTACAAAACTTCAAAAGTATGAGTTATAGACATGTTTAAAATTACAAAAATACCCATGTAAATTGAATCGTATTTCTAGACCTTTCAGTTGACTGATGTGTCTTAAAATTGATGTTGATACATGTGAGTTTCTAAACAAAATTAAAGGGTATAATATCTTCTGGAAAACTTATAGAATAAATAATTTGAAATCTGCTAAGTCCTCAAGGGCCATCAAAGCAGACTGAGATAGAAGAATTTTATGGTAAATCACCATGAAGGCAGAGAAGAGAGACACTTATGAAAAAGGATGAGGTTGAATATGGTGTGTATGTGTGTGCATGTGTACGCATATGTGTGTGCATGTGTATGTATGTGCATATGTGCATGCATGTGTGCATGTATGTGTATGTTGGTGTGTGTGTTTGTGTGGGCCTCTGCTTTTAGTCTTTACAACAAAAATATTTCAGCACGGCACATCTACTGGAACAAAAAATAAACAGAAAAGCCATCAATCATATACATGACTTTGTACTTTTTATAATTTCACAATGAAAGCTAGTGGGCCACCCTAGCTACAGAACCTAAATGAAACAATGTACTAAGAGTGTTTTGAAACTTGAGCGTCCACCCATGCACTGGTGGACAAGTGAATGGATTGGTCTCTTCCTGGCATGCCGTGTCCCTACCATGAAGTTGTCAGTGTTATCCATGCATGGAGCCCGTTTCTGTGGATGTGAAGCCTTGGGATATCTTCCCTCTGTCTCGGCTTAGCACAGCCCCACCACCTTAACAGCTTCCCCATGCCTGGGGCCTGTGGGCTCCGCATCCTAGGAGTTCTGAGTGCTGTGTGTTTGCTGCAGGGGAGGTCTGTGCCTAGGGCCTGCTCCCAGGAGAGGTTGTGCAGTTCAGAACCAGTCCTGGCTGCTTGGGTCCAGCACAGGGCTCAGTGATGCTCCCAGGACTCCTGCCCATTTGCCCAAGTTGTTGTGGGTGCCCCCACCCCTTCTGTGTAGAATTTTTCTTGGTTCAAAGCCAGGGCAGAACTACTCACCACCTCCTAACCTTGCCCTTGGCAGGAGAAGGCCCACCTGCTCCTCTCCACCACTAGCATTTGATGTCCTGGAAAATCAGCATTTAGATGGAACTTGCCTCCTGTCTTTTCATTACCAAATTTTAAAGGCTCTCTGACACTCAGGAGAAAAAAGGTCCCATGCTATAACAAAATAAAGGCAAGACTGAGTGATGCATTGCTTACCTACAACCAGTTACTCCCAGACAGCTAAAACCCACGGCTGGCAAATAGCACTGATTCACTGCTCACTGTGTTGGGAGCTTTCTGCATAGATTTCTGTGTTATATGGCAAAACTGAGTGTTAATAACAATCTTCTGTTGTGAAATTTTCCTTTTCTTTAACAAACGGGAAAAATAGGGTTTTGAAAGTTAGCAGAATTAATGTGAGCAGCAGAGTCAGGCCTGTGTGTGTCCTGCTGACCACACACTGCGAGGTGTCTGAATGCTCCTGCCTGGTTCCCCCAGAACCCCTGCCCTGGGAGCAAATTACTCAGGTGACAGGAGTCTGCACTTAGAATCAAGCCTTGATTTTCCTGAACCTAAACCTGTCTGTTTGGGTTGCAGGGTTTATCTGAACAGGTGAGGTCTGTGCACTGCACACGGGAATGGGTGTGTAATGTGCCTGGCATGTGTGGGGCAAGTGACTTCTGTTCACATCCTGCACAGGAAGACGCAGCAGCAGGAAGACAAAGAGAAGATGTGTTTACCTCAATCATCTTAAAGGGGCTGACCATCCATTTAAATCCTGCCATACCTTTTAACCATTACAGTCTTTACTTACATTTTGTTTGGAATCTGTATAATATGTAAAACGATGCCCCACAGTAGGCACAGTCTATTTTCCAAAATCATGAAGCAAGATGTCTTCATAAATCTAATATTTGTAAATGTTAGCACGCTTAATAACACTCAGAAAATGGGAAAAAATCAAAGCATACTATGCAAGCTCCCAAATGAACCAAGGTGATCTGAGAGACAGTATGTATGAACATAATTACAAGTAACAAACCTAAGAATAAAACGCAGAGAGTCAAGAGTGAAGGGGAGCTTCAGGTCAGCATTAATCTCGGAAGGACACAACTTCACATTTTCACTTTGAGAGAAGCCTTCCATCCCCTCACTGGTCAGTGTTCTTGTGAGGAGGGCCCTGCACAGAGACACCAACCAAGTGGAAGGGGAGCTAAAAACTCAGTCTTTAAATGCCTTCGGAGTCTTTTAAGGTTCAACAATAAATTTCAAGATGCAAACTTCCATGCAAGGACATAGTAGGGACAGAAAGCATTGGTTTGCAATGGTCTAAAACCTATTGTTGTCTTTCTTCTTTGGTACATCATATACCGCTCACAGCAACTTAAACCAAGTCATCATTTAGGTAGACTGTGGCTGCTTGTTTGTGTTGCCCCAGAACTCACATGTTAGAGACTGAGCTTCTGTGCCTGTAAGCTTTCCCACTGCTGGAACAAAATGCCTGCCAGCTGCTGCTCAACTTCCTGTGGCTCATGGCCTCAAAGGGGTCAGGCACCCCCCCACCTCACCCAGAGTCACTAAGAAGGGTGCATCACTAACTGTGACCTCTCTGAAACCATCAAAGTGCTAATCAAGTTCAGCCTTCATGAATCCTAAAAAGAGTGCATTAGGGGGAGGTAATGAAAGACAGATGAGGTCACAGACATGGCCATCCCTTTCTGGGTAGGTTTTCCTGTAGGAACAGGCAGAGGCACGAGAGCTTACACTCTTCTGCCTTGTGCAGTACTGAACGCCAACATCCATGTGCCAGCAAGATTGGGCGGGCTGGTACCCTCTGTTCTGCACCTTGGTGTTGAGATCCCAGCCCCCAGATGATGAGGAATAGATATCTGTCCTTTAACTGGGCAGTCCATGGTCTGCCCTTTCAGCCGCTTACTCTAACAACTGGATTAAACCCACAAAACTTAGTTTACTCAGTCATTGGTTTTACAAATCATTCATTTCTTTATTTTATTATACACGAACACACACAAACACAAAGTCCAGATTCTGCTCCTGTCCCCTGCTGTGGTTTTGGACAGGAAATTTCACCACTGAAACACACAGAATTCTCTGTAAGATAAGAAAAGTAACATTAAACAGCACAGAGAAGCAGAAGACACAGTTGGTAGGAGCTCAACTCAACATTAGCTATGTCAGTTCACACACTAATTATTTATACACGAAAACCAGCTCATTGGCTGATTTCATAGAACCTAATTTCTGTAACTAGCTCCACACAAAGAAAGCGTGACTTGTCTTCAATTTCATCAATTTTCTAATTATACGTTATAATTAGTGGAATTGTTAATATATTTTAAGTATCACATTATTTTCTTAAGAAAGATGTTGAAGGCTGAAATTCCTTGGGAAAAGTGCATTTGAAAGCGTTTGTTAGCTCTGCATGGTGCAAACCCAGCTACTTGTGAGGCTGAGTTGGAAGCATGCAGGGTGGGGGCCAGAGTCAAAATTAAAAATAGAGAGGGCTGGTTCAGTGATCCCTCTGTCAGTCCTCAGTACAGAACACACCAACACAAAGATGTGCATGTTCTTATCTTTCTCTGTGTATATTTGCGTATATTATGAGTACATAAACACAACAATAAGTATTTTTTACATATTCAAATATTATGGTTGTATATTTGGGTGTTTGCTTTCATTATCAAAAATTTACATTGGACAGTAATATACTTTTAATTTTCTTCTTTTTTTTCAGGGAGTAGGCATCAAAATGTTAAATTCCTATGTTCTTCTCTTTGTGGTGATGAAGAGGGATGAATAAAAAGTTTTCCTTTTTATTTTTAAAGAAGGCATTAATAACACACTTGCATTGCAAATAACCAACAGTGCAGATGCAAGCAGGATAAAGACAGGAAACGCGCTCACCCTGGTTCATCTCCCGCGCTCAGCCCTGGCTGCAGCTTCATCGCCATGGCAACGCGAAGTTTCAAATTTATGTAAAGGAGAGGATACATAGCCATCATAACAATCATGTTATAAAGCAGATAATTATGAAGACATGGAGACCCCGAGGCCAGCTCTAAGGCGTGCTGTGCAAATAAGGTGACGGGGTAGGTTTGCACTCCCCTTACTCTGGCCCACAGCGCTTTCATTAATGACTGTGCTGTTTCGTAATTTGATCTGATGAGGAACTCAGTTTGTGTAGTACAGCCTAGATTCCACTGCAACAATAAGGTGACAGAAGAGAGAGGCTCATGTCTGACTGCAAGGAGCACGGACACAGTCGTGACCGAGCAGACCCAGTGCGGAGACTGTGTCCCTGGCTACCCAGGAGTGGCCACTGCACTTCAGGGTGGTGCTGGGCCTGCTCCTGCCTTTCCCCTTGCAGGCTGCGAGCTCCTTTTCCTGGTACCTGAACAGTCAGCTGAGCGCATGCTAAAGTGGACCCATCTAGCAGGCCAGTGACAGCAGAACCACTGCGAGCCACTGGACCCTTCCCCATGCAGCTCAACTGTCCCCTCCCTGAGGGTCAGGCTCCCCCTCTCCCCAGCAGGCCAAGGCTTGACCTGATGCGTGTCTCTCCCAGGGCATCCAGCACTTAGCACGTACTGGCTTTTTTCTACCTGAACCACAGAGCAAGGAAGAGGACGGATCAGCTATCATGGATCAGCTGGGAACCTGGCAGTGGACTAGGTCCCAGGAGTTACGACACAGAGCGCCAGTGGACACTTGCCACGGTGTGAACTGGCCGCAGGACTGTACTTTATTGATGATGAGGAAGGGAAGACTGCAGCATGACCCCGCTGGAAGCTTCCTGCAGTGAAGACTTGTGTTTTCATAGAGAGCCTCATTTACAGAAGGAGGGAATGGGATTTTTGTAGCTTCAGTGGAGGGAAGAAATATTAGCAATTGGTGCCTAACAAATTTACCAAGTTAACAATACTTCCTTTCAAAATCATAGCAATGTCCCTTAAGTGAGCAGCTAACAGATATGAAGATTTCCCTGCATCTCCTAGCAACAGGGCTGTTTACTTACCAGCAGTCAGCAGCTCTATTTATTCCTAAACCTGTTATGCCACTGTCAGTTTATGATAATTACAGAGATAAATTTAAGTGTAATAATAGGCAAATAAAGATTATAATTTTTATTAGCACTAATGTAAACAATTTTGAAAGACTTAATGAGTGTGACTTACCCAGAAGAAAAGCATAGTGTAGTTGTGAGCAACCGGCCTCCAACAAATTAGTGAAAATTTTAAAAAATTGCTTAGATTATTCACTCAGGTTATTCCAAAAGTGTTATATAGTTCTGAGTAGGTTTTTAAAAACATTTTTTTAAAAAAATAAACATCTATTAAAGTAAATTAATAAAAAGCACTGTTATTTATCTGGGCTCATTCAAAATAATTTTACAATTACAAATACTGAAAAATTTTATTTCAACTACTCTTTTTATTGTAAAGAGGGTAAAACTAAACATAACAAAACAGCACAAAGCTGATCAGAAAAAACCAATGGAAGAGACACAGATTTCAAAGCAAGACAGCAGGAGACCTACAGTGGCTACCATGATGTCTTTTGCTTTCCGCTAAATAGCTGTCTATATCTTTACACACAATGAATTCTTTACACACAATGAATTCTTTACTATATCTTTACACACAAAACAAAATAGTACAAAACTGCTCAAAACAGAGAAATGAAGGCATTACAGGCCTTCAAAACCAGACAACAGGAAAATCAGCAGTGACTGCCGTTTTCTCTTGTTCTCTTCAAAACAGCTGTCCATTCCTTCATGTATGTTGACATTAAACAAAACAGAGCAGACTAAAATCACTCTGAGCAAAAAAGAGAAGCATTTCTGGGTGTCACAGCATGACAGCAGGGAATCGGCAGTGGATACCATAGTGTCTGTTTTTCTTCAAAATAGCAGTTCATTTCATCACCCACAATACAACTGATTCTGTTTAGGAGAAGTTCTAGGCATGTGTAAGCCTCTAAATTTATACCTATTCTTTCTGGGTTAGAGGGAGAAACAAAACAAAACAAATTACTAGAAAAGCATGAAACAAGACAAATAGCAAAGAACCCAAAACAATGACGATATAGGCCTTGAAAACAAGGAGGTAGGAGCATGACTAAAGTTTCAAGAGTTCCTCAGATCACCAGACACTAACATGGAAAGTTGTCTTAATTCTATGAATGTTCACTGCTTTGTTCCAAGAACTTATAGAATTTGTAGCACAATCATCTCAGCTATCCTAAGTGTGTTTATACAATTTTAGATGTTTTTTTTTTCTTTTCCTTTTTCCGCATTTTCCTCTGAGATAATATTTTCCTCCTTTAAGCAGGTTATTATCCTTTCACTGAATTTATTGAGTTTTTTATATCTTATGTACTCTTACCATTTCTTACATGAGGAAGATTATATGGTATTTACACGTGAGTTTGATTTATTTCACTTATGAATATGGTCTCTCATTGCATTCATTTATTTATAAATATCTCAACGTGATCATTATTTATAGCTGAGTAGTACTCCATTGTATAAAAATACCACAACTTTTTATCTATTCCTCAGTTGATGGACACTTAGGTTGTTTCCAAGATCTGGCTATTATAAACTGTGCTGCTATAAACATGGGTGCATATATGACACTGTTGTGTGATGCTTTCAGTTCTTCTGGGAATATGCGTAGAAGTGGAATAGCTGAAACAAATGGGACTTCCAATCCTAGCTTTTTTGAGAAATTTCCAGACTGACCTAAACAATGGTTGCACCAGTCTATACTCCCACCAACAGTGCAGGAGAGTTCCTTTTTCCCCACAACCTCTCCAGCATTTGTTGTTGGTAGTTTTCTTGATATTGGCCATTCTTTCTGGATTGAAATGGAATATCAGAGTTGTTTTAATTTGCATTTATCTAATGACAAATGATGATGAACATTTTTTCATGTATTTATTTGCCATTTGTAATTCTTCATCTGAGAACTGTGTATTCATGTGGGATGCCCATTTTTGGATTGGGTCTTTGAATTTCGGGGTCTGATTTTTTTTTAATTCTTTACATGTTTTAGACAGAAATCCTTTGTCTGAGAGACAGTTACCTAAGATTTTTCCCAGTTTGTGGGTTTTCTTTTCACTATGCTGGAGATTTCTTTCAAAATGCAGAAACTCTTTAATAAGACATGATCCCAGTTATTGATTCTGGGAAGTATTTCCCGTGCAATTTGATTCCTGTTCATGAACTGTCTACCTACCCCTATGTCTTCAATATTTTTACCTAATTTATCTTCCAACAGATTTAGTGTTTCTGTTTTAATATTTAGATCTTTGACCCATTTAGATTTTAGTTTAGTAAATGGTGATAGGCACTGGTCTAGTTTTAATTTTAGGCATATGGAGAGCCAGATTTCCCAGCACCATTTATTATAGAGACTATCATTCTTCCAGTGAACATGTTTGGCCCCTTTATCAAAGATAAGGTGGTTGAGTGTGTTGGTAGTTGTGTTTGTATCTTCTTATCTATTCCATTGATCTTCAGATCTGTTTTTATTCCAATACCATGTTAATTTTATTACAGTAGCTTCAAGTTAGGGATTGTGATACCTCCTGTCTTGCCTTTGCTACTTAAAATTGCCTTTGCTATTCTAGGTCTCTTTTGGTTCCAGATGAATTTTAGGAGTAATTTCTCTAAATCTATGAAGTATGTTGATAATATTTCCATTGGGATTACACTGAATTTTCATAACAGTTTTAGGAGAATGGCCATTTTCACAATGTTTATTCTTCCTATTCATGAACAAGGGATGACTTTCCATTTTCTGAGGTCCTCTTTGATTTCTTTTTCAGGGCATTGTAGTTTTCCCTGAATAGATCTTTTATTTCTTTTGTTAGATTGATTCCTAAGTATTTCATTTTTTTGAATGCTATTATGAAGGGTGTGGATTCTCTTATTTCTCTCAGTCATTTTGTTGTTAGTGCATAGAAATGCTATTGATTTTTGGGAGTTGACTTTTGTATCCAGCTATATTACTGAATTTATTTAATATACCTAGGAGTCTTTCAATGCATTTTTGGGGTCTTTTATGTAGAGTATCACGTCATCTGCAAATAACAATAATTTAACTTCTTCCTTTCCTATCCTTACTCCTTTTATTTCTGTCTCTTGTCTAATTGCTCTGGCTAGTATTTCCAGCTCTATATTGAATAGGAGCAGTATTAAGGGATATCCTTGTCTTGCACCTGATTTTAAGGTAAAGGCCTCAGTTTTTGCCCATTCAATATGATGCTGGATGTTGGTTTGTTATAGATGGCCTTTAACATATTGTGGTAAAGACCATCTATTCCAATTTTCTGTGAGATTCTTATCATGAAAGAATGTTGGACCTTATCAAAAGCTTTTTCTGCATCTATATAAATGATCATGTGATTCCTACTTTTTGCTTTATTGATATGGTGGATTACATTTATTGATTTGCATATGTTGAAACATCCCTGAATGCCTGGGATGAATCCCACTTGGTCATGGTGTATAATCTTCTCAATGATTTGCTGCATTCTATTTGCCAATATTTTATTGAGAATTTTTGCATCCATGTTCCTTAGGGAGATTGGTCTATAGTTCTATTTTTTGGTTGGGTCTTCCTCTGGTTTTGGTATTACAGCAATGTTTGCTTCCAGGAATGAGTTTGGGAGAACTGCCTGAACTCTACTCTTAAAGACTTCTGTAGTTTACTTGAATATTTTCATTGAGACACCTAAAAATCATTGATTTCTTCAGTGACTGTTCCAAGAAATGGCTCACAATGTTCCTTATGTCTTAAATAATTGCAGTATCTGCTTCTTACCTACAAATATATGCTAAGCATTGTTACATCATCCTCAAGTTTCTAAAAAAATTTATTTCCTTTTAATCACAATGCACTGGACACAGGAACCTAAACACAGAGTGCATCGTAACCCCCAGTTTGTCAAAACTTCTATCTGTAAACAGCTTGGTTCTCACACAGCAGCGTTGGGTGGCATCCTGCCTCCATCTGCAGGGCTGGGCAGGGGGAGGAGCAGGATCCTGGCCATCTTCTCCAGGCTCATGGAGTGAGTTCAGATGCCTCACTGAGGCTCCACTGTGTATAACATCAGTGCCCGTGTCCATCTCAGTCACTTTCTCACTTCCCAGACAGAGTAACCCAGCCTCAGGCTCAGAAGAGAGAGAAGTTTATTTTGGCTCCATTCTGTCCAGGGTCAGCAGCTCCAACGCAGAGCAGTGTGGAGCAGGAGTCAGAGGCAAAGCTGCTCACATCAAGGTGGACAGGAAGAGGGGAGGGGACAGTGAGAGTGGGAGGTGGGCCTTTCCAGTACCAGCCCCAGGGACCCAGCTTTCCCAGCCACCCCTGCCTCCTAACCGCTGGAATCCAGTTATCTGCCAAAGCCTCACCTCCAAACCCAGCCTCTGAACTCTGGAGTCTTTTGAGAGACATTCTAACCCTAAAATGGGACAGTGTCCTTTAATCAGATGCAGCCAGCAACTCACTGTCTTTGGGCCATCTCAGATCCCCCAGGACACATTTGGCCCCTTCCTGCCATTCACCGCAGAAGCTCTGGATGAGCTCTCTGCTGAGTATCCAGAGTTGTGCCATCATAACTGCCTTGACCTCCTTTTTTTTTTTTTTTTTTTGTACCAGGAATTGAACTCATGACCCTCGCTTGCCAGGCAGGTGCTGGGCCACTGCAGAAAAACCAGAATTTGCACAGTGCCAAATCGAAGGAATGACGTGGAGGAGGGTACACCATGAAGGTTTTATTCTGCAGAAGGAGCTGGGAACATTCTGAACCCATGAAAGGCGCCAAGACAGCTGTGAAAAGACACAGGTGGGAGGCAGCTCTGGACCTGCTCTGGAAAGCAGGGCCCCCCATGGGGCGGGTTGTTTGAGCAAGGGGAAGGTTCCTTGGGGGCGGTCGCAGCGTGTCTTCTAATATAATAACGTTTTAAAAATGTAAGCGTTCACTGTGTTTCGTGATCATGCTGTATTTTTTTGTTTCCCTGGAAATTATATTTGAACAGGAAAACCAAGGTAAATCTGTTTTTCTTGTAATTACTTTGACTATGAGTTGACTGGAAGTGTTCACTACCTGAGGAGGATTTGGAGTGTGACCGGGTGTGTGTGCATGTTTGTGTACCTTGTGTCTTTATAAATTTATTGATCTAAGTGACTATGACCATGTTCGGTGCAGCACGGTAATTTTCACTGGTCTCCCAGTTTTCCTAGTTGTGGTCACTGGGCGCCTCCCCTAGGTGGCCAGCGCGTCCTTCACTCTCCTGCTGCCTGCCTGCCCCACTGTGGGTCCACAGATCTGTGTGGCACCCGATGCCTTCCCCAAGGGGCCTCCCAGCCCCTGCACCACTCAGGAGGAAATGTGGCACTGGAAGCCCAGGCAGGGTTCTGTGACTGCTCTTTGCAGAGCTGGCCCTCACTGCTAGCCTGTTTGTCAGTAGTTCTGAGCCGAATTCAAACACTAAGTAAAGCTCGGAAGACATAATGGGATCATTTTATACTGTCACAAGTTATTATGAACAAACACTTGCTCTAAAGAAGCTTGTTAATATATATGTATAAACTGAAATCTATCATAAATTCGATGAGGAAAACAGGCAAGATGTAAACTTTGATATTAATATATTTTAATTTGCAAAAGATTTTCGAGTACTTTTTTTTTTTTTTTTTTTTTTTTTTTTTTTTAGCCAATGCAACAAAGTTTTCCTAACTGGAACTTTGGGTGGTTCCAGAATCTCATAGGACAAAGAAGAATTGTACTAAACCATTTTTTCCCAGGAAGAATGTTCTCATTCTATGCTAGCTTAGGACTCAAAGCTTTATGAGCTGCTGAGCTCTTTCTTTCCTTTTCTTCCTATTTCATTAGTGAATAGCTGGAGTGTTTACATTAATATTTTATGTGAAAACAGTGACAAGTTATTTTTCAACTATTCTTGAAGAGTTCATTTTGTATATTTTGCTGTTTTTCATTCCCAAAATGTTAATTTTGCCATTTTCATCTTTGTTATTGTATACATTATGAATAAAATATAAATCATTCTAATTTAATGTATTCAGTTCCATTTTTCTGCTACAAGTAGTCATTTATGCATTTTTAAAAAAAAATTCACCTACTGTAGATTAGCTATTGCTCTAAGTTCCTACTCCTTTGCTTAAGGCATATTTTATATCAACAGTACCTAGCTTGTTTTTTTTTAATACTTTAATTCCATAAAAATATTTAATTTTTTTTAAAACAAACAGCACAGAATATAGGAGATTCTCATTTATTTTTCCCATTAGAAAAAAACTGAGGTTGAAATCTGATTCTGTTGCATCCTTGTTTGAAAGGATTTAAAAAACAAAAACCTCATATACTATTCATGTTCCAGCAAAGCCTGAAATGGGGTCTCCCCAGTCTTGTAACCCACAAACAAGCCCCTAAACTTGAGTTCAAAAAATGAGGCAAAAACATATTTTAAAAAGCAGCACTGATTTATTTTATCCTGGGCCCAGCGACACAGTGCAGTTGGACACTGGAAAAGCTGTGTGTTGCTCCTCTATACTTGTCGCCCTTATGTATACATCACAGCTCACAAAGTAGGGGTCTGGGCATGGGTCAGGAAACTGTTAATGAGGAAGACCTCTGTTTTCCTTAGCAGAGGATAGAGTAGTCTAGCAGTAATTAACAACCCCTGTTAGCTTATTTTAGCACATCTGTTATTTGTAGAGGGGCAACAATGGTTAACATACCAATTAGGCCACCCAGAGGAAAAGAAACAGGCATATAGAACAGTAGGCCACATTACAGGTATTTTGGTATAATACAAATATAATGAAGCTCTTTTTGCTAGTGTACAACACCCAGTCCGCTGTGCAGGGGCCACGGCAGAGCTGGGGGAGGAGCACCAGGACAGCCTGGGTCCCTGGCACCACCCCCAGGAGGAGAGCAAATGGCTCTGCTGTCGCTCATCTGAGCTCATGTCCCGCCTCCAGCAAAGATTCCTGCTGCAGCTAGGTTAGAGGGGAAGCAAAGGATGAAATAAATCTGACTGAAGGTGTGGGGGACCCCAAGTTGGAGGTAAAGGACAATTATAGTTTCACAATCTGTGCTTGCTTCCTAGGGAAAATTTCAGGTCAAAATTCCCGTGCAGTGGACCTGCTGGCGCAGTTAAATGATTTACACATATTTTAGTTTGTATCCTGGCTATCGTGTCTCCTGATTTCACACCTCTGACTCCAGCACAGGACACAAAGTGCCTAAGATAGGCTATAACTGGAAGGAAGGGGAAGAAGTCAGAATTTGAACTTCCAGAAGCTCTCACCACTTTAGTTCTAAACTCTCATTAGAAGTAAATGAGGCAGAAGACATTTAAATATATATCTTTAGGGCCTAGGTAAACAATTTCTGCTCTTATATTTGTCACTGGATGCTGCAGACTTTATCTTTAAAGCATTTGGTATAATAAGGTTATCTTAGCTTTTACTAGTGCTTTTCAAAATGAAAAGCTGCCCACGTGGGAAAAACACACAGGATGGAAAACCAAGACCCGTCTCTGACTTGGAAAGTTGCTAGAGGAGGTGGCGCTAAGCCTGGGATGACATCCCTGGAAGGGCCAGGCAGCAGCTTGATGGGGAAGAAAGTGCAGCAGAAGCAGAGAGCAGGAGCTGTGCTGGGGTCCCCGAGGGTGGTGAAGGAGGCAGCCTCCAGCCGGCTTCCTGGGGCCCCTGTGGGCACAGCCTTGTCAGCCTTGTGACTTCAGTTTCCTGGCTTGCACAAGGATGAGAGGACACTTGGCTGGTGTCTAAATGGTGCCTGGGGTGACTTTGTTACAGCAGCATCCAGAAATTAACTCAGGTGCTCCACAGGAAATGCCATCCTTCTGAGAGGCTGGATAGGAGAGTAGAAGTTGAAACTCACTGTGGGCAATTTGACAACTGAGTGAGGAATGTATCACTATAAAAAGTGAGCAGGGGCGTAGCTCAGTGCTAAGGCTTAGCATTCAAAACCCACTACCAAAAAAAAAAAAAAAAAAAAAAAAAAAAAAAAAAAAAAAAAAAAAACAGAAAAGGAAAGAAAAGAGAATGAATTTCCATTGGGCAGTGACAGCCCCGCCCTTGGGGGATCTGGGGAAGCTCCTGTCTGTCAGCTCCCTGTCTGTCCTTTGTCCTGTACCTCTTAGTTCTGACAAGAATCCCGCCAGCCAGAGAGACTCATCCTGGTCCAGCAGCTGCGGTCCTCCCCACTCCTAGTCCTGCATCAGGAAGACATCCTCACAGTCCCCCCCCCGCCCCCTTCCCCTGGGTCACAGGCCCCCCTCTCTTGATGTGCTCTCTGTCAGGTGTTCTCACACCTACCTTGGCTTTCTAAATAAAGACTTCTCACTGTTCTAAAGTGTTGGGATGCTTCCTTCAAACAGAAGGCAACAATACCTTGCATCCACCTGACACTGGGGATGATGACAACCATGGCCATGAATGATGCTGTCAGGCTCTGAGCAAGCTGCTTTCTTGTGTCTGCCTTTCTCTGATGGAGTCTTCAATGCAGCCGCTTTGTCCTGCTCCTCCAGAGAGCAAAACCAAAGAGCAGGTGGGCAGCTTCCCTGGGACGGCATGGGGGAAGAGGTTTATTCAAAGCTACTGAGTTATCATCCAAAGACCTGGGGAATTCTTAGTGTTTTAAACCACTCACTGTGTAAAAGACATACTGCCCCAAATCCTCCTCAGTCTTGCCCCTCAATTCAAGCACACTCATCCCACGATCCTTGCCACTTTCTGCAGCAGCTCCTGGGGCCTCTTTACTGAAGGTCATCAGGTATGCAGTTCTGGCTGGTTCAGTGTCCTGAATTGATTTGGGACCCTCACCTGTCACCTCCATTTAGATTCTGAGTCAGAGCCTGATGTCTCAGGGTGCCAGGGGTGGTGAATAATGTGGATGAGGACATATGTGCTTTTCTCATAAAATGTTAAAAATTGGTACTTAGTTGTACAGTGTGGAAACTACAATCTCCTTGGACAAGAGGCCTTTGAGGGAGGAAATTAAAAGGGTTTTTAACCTCTGAAATCATTTCTGATGCAAAAAACTGTTTTGAAAACCAATTTCTACTGCTGAGTTTTGCACATAATATGCACAAAAACGTTTTAAGAAGTTATTTTTTTTTCTGGATACTGACTGCATGAATATGTTAACATTCACAGGAGACACATAGGCAAAGTTTGTCATGTTTTATCTCTTGAACATGACGTGGGGTTCCTGGTTATATTTACACTGCATTGTATGTGCATACAGCATAATGAGAGTGTTAAATAACACCTTTCCTACTTGGGAAAGCTTGCATGAATGCAGGAATTTTACAGCAAGATCAAGGAAGTTCCAGTTTTTCAGTGGGCTCCACCAAGGCTTCAAAGCTTAGGGTCATTGGTTCAGAAATTTATATGCTAAGTACTGGGCCAGGGATTCAGCTCAGTGGCACAAGCACATGCCACAAGCATGTACCTGGCAAGAGCAAGGTTGTGAGTGTGATTCCTGGTACCAAATACATTGCTCTGGAGGTGGGAAGAGTGAGGGGATGTCTGTCTAGATTTCCAACCCCCTTAAAGCGAAAGATAAAACTCTAGTCCGGGCGCAGTTGACTTTAGCTGTGGTGGAGGCCCATGTGGGTAATCTCAGCTCTCTAGGAGACTGAAACAGTAGGATGGTAAATTTGAGCCTCGCCTGGGTAACTTAGAAATATTGTCTCGAAAGCAAACAAAAAACTCAAAAAGGCTGGGAATGTAGCTTATTGTCCTTGGTTCCTTGCTTCGTACAGGGGAGAAAAGTCAGTGCATTTGAAATTGAAGTTCTGCATCAGAGATCCTGGAGTCCAGTGGCAGTGGGGTGGAGTCCAGCAGCGGAGAGCACCTCGGATCTCTGAGCCTCCTTCCCTGGCTCTGTTGGGGACCTGTGGGGAGAGGGCAAGACACATCACCCAGCTGTCTGCAAGCCTGGTGGGCAGGACCAAGGCCCCATTGGCGCTGCCTAGACCTCGCAGAGATATGTAGGTCCTCTTGTCTTTTCTGAAGTTTGTACAAAGCGGGACCACAGCTCCCCCACAATGAGCTGCCAAAACTTTAGGTGAGACCACATGGAGAGAAATCTCATTATGACCTACACAGACCAAGGAAAGCACAGACCTGGCCAGCTGGCATTTGAGACCAAGGTAGATGCTTGCTTTTGCTTGGCAAGAGCACTTCCCAAATACAGCCATGCTAATAGGAATTTTCAAACTAAAAAGTCCTTGAAGATGGCCTTCAATGTCCCCGTCTGTGCACTGTGGAGTGTACTGCCCATGCATGAAACAATGGTGTGACACTGGATTCTCAAAGGAGACAGAAGGTTGAACCTTGGGGACCTTGTCCCCCAAACTTTGAAAGTGTAACTTAGATGGGAGGTCACCTTCGGACAATCTAAAGATGAATATGGGACTATAATGTCCAACTTGTGTGTGTCCAGGTGCATTCTTTGGGAAATATGGCAAAATTGTTGTCTTTTAAAAACCAGTGCACTTTATTTATTCTTCCACACAATCATTTATTCATTATTCCTTTGTTTATTTTTTACAGTGCTGGAGATTGAACCTTTACTTCTGAGCTTCGTCTCTCGTCTACATTTTAAAACTTTTAAGACAAATTTTAAAAGAGGTAATGATTCTTGACATTTCATTGTAGACTTGTTTTATCCACTTTCAAGTCACTGGAGTGAAATAACTGACTCCTGCAATTTAAAGGAGGAGAGGTTTATTTTGGCTCATGGATTCATTCCATTGTTGCTGGTTCCAAGCAGAGAGGCAGGGGAAAGGGCCTGGTGCAGGACAACTGCTCATCTCATGGCAACAGGAAGCAGAGAGAAGGGAGGAGCTGGGGCCGAGAACACTCATTTGTGGCTCTACCCACCCACCTCCCACCAGGTCTGGCCCCCACCCAGCAGCACATTCAGCCCTGAGTCATTCATGGATAACAAACCCATGAATGAGCACATCACCCACCATCCAATCACGTCCCACACACTTTAGACATAAATCTGAACAGAGTCTGCTCTTTCTAATACAGTAGTGGAACAGTGTGACAGTATGGAAAGTGGTTTGTACCAGATCTACATTACATTTGCAAGTTTAAGTGATTCCTAGTGACACCAGAAAAAAATATTTTAAATGACTGCAAAACAAACTAAACTAATTCATTAATTTTTACAAATTGCAAAATATGCATTTTAGTTTTTCAATGGCTTTTGATTAATAAATTTCACTATTTATTTATTGAAGTCTCTCCATAACATCATTATAGAAGTGGAAAGTTTGTTCTCCAAATACTCAAGTAATGTGAGTGTCTTAGTTCTGTGTTAGTTACTTTTTACTTGGCACTGAGACAAAATACCTAATGCCCAAAACTGGGAAAGGAAAGGTTTGTTTCTTATATTTTTTGGAGGTTTCAGTCCATCCTTAGTTTGCTCTAAGGCAGCATGGCATGGTTGGGCCCCAGTTTATGCAAGCTGCAAACAGCTAGGTGGAAGCCACCAAGAGAGCTAGACATCCCTTCTTCCTGTCATTACATTGTATGCTGGCTCCACCCCTATGTGGGTGTAGCACTGACACCATCAACCCAGTTCTAGACAATGAACCAATCACAAATGGATAATGCAAACCTCTGAGGCCTGGGAGCCACCAACATAAACCATGACATTCCACCCCTGGCTCCCAGTACTTATGTACATCTTTCATACAAAAGACATTTAGTCCATCTCCAAGAGTTGCCAAAGTCCTAACAGTTTCAGCATTGCTGAGAAGTCCAAGTCTCAAGTTTATTCCAATATCTATGTCAAATTCTTAAGTGTAATCCCCTGTCCAAGTGAAATGAACTAAGGTTAAACATTTCTGAAATGCAAAGGCACAAATAAACATTACTATTCCAAAAATTACAAACGGGAATGTAAAGCATTGGAAACAAAGCAAGTCTGACATCTAGTAGGGCAAACATTAAGTCCTAGAGTTCCATGCTCAGTATTTGAAGCAATCTGCTTGCAAGCTCCAAAAGGTTTGGGTGATTCCACCCCCACAGCACTTTCAGAGATTTCAGCTCCTTCAGCTTCTCTCTTAAACTCTCTCTGCTCACTTTTTCCAGCTTTCCTGGGATGATCCACATTTCTGCGGTCTCCACTGCACCGTTGGCTTCACCCTTACATCTTTACAAATTGCCCTCTCAAGGGCACACTGAGCAGTATCCCAGGCCCTTTGCAATCAAGGTTGAAGCTGATGTACCCTCAGGATTTGTGCATTTTCCTTGCACCTAAAATCAGCACCATAAAACCTTGCTGCCAAGGTTTGCTGCCAGCTGGAGCAGTAGCAAGGCTTTTCTCTCTCTTGGCTGTGGGATCGATTGCCTGGATCACTGGGCTCTGTGAACCTGATTGTGAAGCAAAGTTTCTCTTTGTTGCCACCATTCTGGAACCTCATGTGGCCTCCATTGCCATTCTGGAGCATGGTGCTCTGCAGCTTTCTCCTCTGAGCAAATTCATTCACTTTTTCATTTTGAGGCTGCAAAGGGTGGAGACCTGCTGCTTCCTGGGATGCCCCATGGCTATCTTTCTTTTATCTGTTTTTTTCTCAACAATGTCTCAGTTCTATCTTTATAATCCACAGCTTTACTAGAGTTTTCCTTCAGCCAAACTCATAGCATTTTAAATTATCCTGCCGGACTCTTTGTTCTTGATTTGCAACATAAAGCCAGCTACAAGCCCAAAACAATAGCCATGCCACATCCTCAACATTGGACTGCTTTGAAATTTCCTTTGCCAGATTAATCAGTCCATTGTCCTTTGTCTCAGTCTTGGGCAAAGTCTCTGGGCATGAGCAAAATGCAGACAAACTTTCTGCCAAGCCATAACAAACATAGTGGGGAGTCCAACAACTAATGCAGTCCTTCTTCCCAGCAGAAACCTCCCAAGCCTGGTCTTTACCATGAGGCTTTCTATCAGCCTTCTTGTTTCCTGAGCTCTGAGCAGAATCTCCTCTACAGAACAGCCTAAGCTGCTCCAACTCTATCATCCAGGCAACATGTCTGAACTTTCCCAACTCTGCTCACAAGCCATTTCCAAAACCTCTCAAAAAACATGGTCTGGTGTAGTCACCTCAAATGACCCCACACCTCATACCAAATTCTGTCTTAGTTCTGTCTTAGTTACTTTTTACTCATTGCTGAGATAAAATGCCTGATGCTCAAAGCTGGAAAGTAAAGGTTTATTTCTTACAGATTTTGGAGGTTTCAATCTATACTCAGTTGGCTCTAAGATAGGGTGGCATGGGGGGACACAGTTCATGGCAGCTGCAAACAGCAAGGTGGAAACCAGCAAAAGAGAGAGACACGCCTTCTTCCTGCCATTACATTGTATGCTGGCTCCACCCCTATGTGGGTGGAGCACTGACACCATCAATCCAAGCTCTAGATGATGAACCAATCACAAATGCATAATGCAAACACATGAGACCCGGGGGCCACCCACATAAACCATGACAGTGAGCTAATCCAGAAATGTCTTTATCCACATAAGACACAATGTCTGTTTAATTTTTAATGTGCAAAAATAGATTAGAAAGGATATTTGACTGATATAGACCATAAGAAATATATTCTGAGTGTCTACAGAGAGCAACCTATACATAATATAAATTTACATTGATGGGTAGGATATTTCCTAGTATAACATACACATTTATTATATATTAAGATTCTGAAAATGAAAGATTTTAGAATTTGCCAGCCCTAACCCTTGTAGAACCAGAAATTTAAAGGTTAAAAACAAGATGCTGTTTCTCAGCTAGAAACAGCACTGGGCCTCGTGACTCAGTCCTAACTCAGCCCTGCAAAAATAAAAACAACCTCTGTGGCTGTGATATGCTGGGGATGTGCTGTGCCAGGGAACTCAGAGATAGAGGCTGCCATTATGCTAATCAGGGTTGTAAAATATGTCAGACTCAAGTCTACAGAAACCAGATGTCTTAAAGACAAGTTGTGCAGAACAAAGACAGTTAATCAACTCTGACCTGCTGGTCACCCCTTATGAACTGACCAATAACAGATAGATAAGATGCCCACCGCTCCGCACTAACTGTAATGATTGGCTTCTGTAATAAATGCTTACATTGCAGTTTTTCCCCCTTAAAAACACCAGCCCTGCCCCAACTCAGGGTTCTCCTTTTCCACCTGTTTGGAGGACCCCGTGTACACGGAATAATAAAAACCCCTTTGTTTTTACATGAGAGCGAGGCCCGTGGAGTCTTCCTTGTGACACCGGTCTAACACCCTAACCTGGAAAATAAAATTCATTTAATTTTCACATTCAACTAGAAGATATTTTATGTTATAAACTCATTGACTGATTTTATTAATTTAGAAATAAATGAAATTATCAAAAATTAATTGTAATGTAATGTCATCATACATAAAATTTAAATGTCAATAATGTGGTTTATTCTGTCAAGATATTTCTGAAGTTGTAGAAGTTAACTCCATCCACAAATACAGGATATCTGAGAGAAATTTAATCAGAAACTCCAACAAAAGAGCCTTAAAATGACAGTAATAGAAACACTCTGTTCTTCCTCATGCTACCTTTGAATAATCTTATTTATTGATTTTTTTTTTTACTTTTAAACTTTTCATTTTAAAATAATTTTAAATTCACAGCACAGTGGCCAATCCATAGAGCGTGTTCTCTCAGACTTTCCCAGTCTCCCCTCATGCTGACACATTGAGCAATTACTGACCATTTATCAAAGCTCAGCTTGCACAGAGCACACACCCCTTCGGGACTGCTGTCACAGTGGGGACTCCTGACTTCTTATACTCCCCCTGCTCACCATCCTCATAGTTCCCTGGGCCTGAACTTTTGAAGGGAAAGCTCAGATGCACTGTGGCAATGCCTCCTAATCGGGGTTAGCGTGGTTTTTTTCTCAAGACTGGACTGGAGTGACCTGGGTTTTTGGCAAGAAGAGCACAGAAATGGTTATTTTCAATTCCCAACACTCTTCTCATGATTATGGTTTGAAATTCTCCCCTCTCCTGTTTTTCTCCTTTCTCTATTTCTCATTGATCACATTCTTTCTTCTTTTGGCTTTAAGCTCTTCTTGCATTCTTCATCTCTGCACCTAGACCAGTCCTGTCCCCAAGGAATGGCAGGGCTGCCTGTGAGAGCATCGGGATGAGAGATGTGAAGAGGACAGAAAGAAACAAGCAAAGCCAAAGGCCTGGGGATGCAGAACCAACGGGGTGAAGCCATTGAGAACATGAACCAACACGTTCTCCCCTCTCCTCCTCCTCCTCCTCAGTGACTATTCCAGCTCTGCCCTCACAGGAGTCCAGCAGGAGCCTCCCTGGGAGTGGCCTCTGGGCTCATCAGGGGAGACCACACCTGTGGGCAGAGCGCAGGCGACAGGAGCCCATGGGTCCTGGGTGAGGGACAGCAGAACGCCCTCCCTTCTCGGCTGACCTCACAACTGGCCTCAGTCCTGTTACTGTGTTATTGTGCTGTTTGGTAGAAACAAAGACTCAGAAATCTCTGATGAGCTGGCCTTTTTTCATTGGTTATTTCTGTTGTTGTTGCTGTTACATAAATTTTGTTATCAAGTACAAAGAAAACGTCTGGTGATTTGACTCAGTTATTTATGATGATGTCCACCATTGCTTCTGATAATTTTTAACTTAGGTGTTCTGTGGAGGTTCCTGTATTGTGGCAGGACAGTGCTCAGCGCATTTGTTTTTGAGTTGTGCTTTCTTTCTTGTCATTATTTCTAGGCTTTTACTTTTCATTTCGTATCCTTATACATTTAGGTATTTCCTTTAAGCAATACATAATTGTGGTTCAATTTGTCCATCTAACTTTTCATGTTAAATAATAAGAATAGATATTTTCATTTTTAGTATGTTTCCGTCTTTGTTTGACCTTCACTTCCTCCACTACTCTCTGCCGTTCTGGGTCATCAGAGCTTGACCTGCATGCAGTTCTAAGGCTCCCTTTCTAGGAGGCTGAAAACTGTATTTTTTGTTTGCTGTCTGGGTGAATGTGACTGGAGCCCTGGACCTGCCAAACTAAAGCAAGGACTATTTCTTTTACTTCTCCCCAAAGAGTCTAGAAGCCTGGTTTGCCTCTGTTTTCTCCTCGGATCAGCTCCAGCGGCTCTGCCATGCCCAGGGCCCGAGGTCCAACGTCCAGGAGGAAGCAGTCACCACCATCGGGGGGAGCACAGCTGGCAGGGGGACTGGTTCCTGGTCTTCCAGTCTCCCTGCCTGGTGCTTGGCTTTGCCCTCCGCTGGTTCCTCCTCTCCCAGCCTCACCTCCTTCCTCCCGGCCCTGCAGTGACCCCTGGCCCTAGCGTGACCCCGGCCAGCTGCCCACTCCGCCCCAGCCAGCCACATGGAGCCCGAGTCTTTGGCCCTGCATTGCGCTCTCTTCACTCCATCCTGAGTAGTTTTTCTGGTGTGTCTCTGTTCTCCACCCTCTGTTCTGGGTTTTTGTGCTCTGTCTTTAGACTCTGCTTTTCTGTTTTGCTTCCTGGGGTTCCCAGCTCTTCTGCAAGTCTGGGTGGGACCCTGGCAGGGCTGCCTGTGTTTCCGTGGGGCTTTGATCTAAGTCACCTATGGGTGTCCCCATTCTGTGTCACTTGCTTTTCTTGATGGAATGCCACACTGTTTTGGCTCTTTCATTTTCTGATTCTTTTTTCTCATTTTTCTTGCTTTTTTTTTTTTCTTTCTTTCTTTTTTTTTTTTTTTTTTTTTTTTTTTTTTTTTTTTTTTGATCCTGGGCATTGAACTTGGGGCTTTTGCACTGAGATATACCCCAAGTCTGCCCTTATTTATTTTGAGAGTGTCTTCCTAAGTTATTAAGTTTCCCAGAACCACATAGAAATAAGAATTAAAGTATATTATGGGTCATTATTTGTGAAGTCAAAGTATGCATTTGCTTAAAGAATTGTTTTCTTTGGAGTTGGAGTTTCAACCCACTGAGCTATATTCCCAGCCTGTTTTTAATTTTGTCATTTTAGATTTTGATATAGGATCTCATTAAGCTCCTATGGGACAGAGCTTGTAATCCTCCTGCCTCAGCCGCTCACCATGCTGGAATTACAGCCATGCAGTGCCACACTCTGCCAGCTATGCATCACTTTGCTGGTCACTGATCACTGAAGTCTGATATATAGTTTACAATCTTGAATGACATTATTTTCCTTCAGCAAGGACTTTACTTTCATTTTTAAATGGCGCCTGGGGAGACTGGCAGACTGCAATGAAGTCAACCCAATTAAAATTGAGATGTATTTTCCATTTTGGGGGTTACTTTTCCTGTTGTGGTACAATAGACCTGTGACAGAAAATCTACCATGCTAGGCAGCTTCCCATGCTGGGTGCGCAGTCTAAAGTCACTCACACTCCTGTGGAGCCACCATTAGCAACCCCTCGTGGATCTTTACACACTGAAACCAAAAGGACCAAAGCCTCTCTATGGCCACCCTCACTTGCAGGCTTAATGCGCTTCTCAGGGACAAACAGGATGCAGGTCAGAGTGCACAGGCTACCGGACTTCCTTAGCCTAGAACCCTCAGGGCTCAGCTGTGTCTGGCTTTACCAGCGCTCCGGGCGGTGTCTCCCCTCTCCCGCAAGCCTCCCTGGGTTGAACCTGGGTTGGAAGGGATCCCTGACCTTCCTAAGTGGACCCTGGTGGGCAGAGTGAACCTCATTCATTTGAAATGTTGCTTCTCACCTCCTTTGAAAGGTTGGGGCACCCAGATTGTTATTATCCGACATGGATCCATCACACACTGCAAGCAGCACTGCCTCTGCCATGAGGTAAGGCAGCGTGTTCCGATTCCCTTACTGCTGGCATTTCAGAGCCATTGCCCCCACCGATTTTGGAGTAATTAGATTCAAATACGAAATACTCATTATTTAAAGCAATGCATAGTTCTATGTTCGTTCCTAGGCAATGAAACACAAGAAACTTTTGTATTTCATCCTTCCAAATGGCAGATCTGAGCAACAAGCTAGCAGGTTTGCTTCTTCTGGAAAGCAACACTATCGATTCCCGTATCTTCCCATTTTTATTTATTTCCTGAAAACTCAGCCGAGGTAAAAACTGCTTTGCTTGCTCTGGCTGCTTTGTGTACAAAGCTGTCACAGCAGATCACTGACTGACCCTCAGTTTTTAAAGCGAGTTACTTTATTCCCTGCTCTCTGCTCAGTAGCTATGCAGCTGCGCACAGGCCAGAGAGCGATTACCAGACCCTTTCCACTTCCTAGGCTGATTCTAAACAGACAGCTTTGCTTTGCTTTGAATTCCCCCAACAGCAGGAGAAGTCACCTGCTCTTTAGTAAGAACTCCACGGTGTCTTCCACCGCTGTTCCTTACGCATTTCTGTTACTTATCTTGCTTGCAGATACCACTTTGCAGAAAAGTCCAGGTCTCCAAGTAGATGGCATTAACTATGCCAGAACAAACGTGTCTTCTCTGTTATTTCCAGGCTCAGGATCTTGGTTTCTCAGCATCTTTAATGCAGGCTTCTCCTCTTGAATCGATCAATACAAAACGGAATTGGAATTGAAAATTTTACATCGATAGGTTTAGCTGCATGAGCTTAAATGAAAGGTTCCTGGTTTATTCATGTCTTTTCACCTGAGCACTTACAAAGTCTGATATGACATTTTGAATTTTTAAAATATTCGTTAGAGTCAAATAAGTGATCAGACTGCTTGGTTAATATATTTAAACTGTTATGAAAGAAATAAGTTTTAATATTATAGGAGAATAGATAAGTTGGATTGCATAGAAATAAAACTATTGTATATCATGTATCATTATTTGTAAAATCAAAGTATGCATCTATTTAAAGAATGGTCTCATTTGATATATTGGGGTTGAACCCAGAGTTTAGCTGCTGAGCTATATTCTCAGAACATTTGAATTTGTTTTGTTATAGTGAGACAGGAGATCCCTAAAATGAGAAGCTGACTTGGCTGAATAAGACTTTGCAATCCTCCTGCCTCAGCCTCCCAGAGTGCCAGCACTACAGGCATGTACCACTGTGCCTCGCTGTACAGTGTAATGTTAATGTATATTTTCAGACAACGATAAGCAAGTCTATCTCCTCTATATACAGACTATAATCTTGAACATATCGCAGGTAATTAAGACAGAAGCAGGCAACATTGAGATTTTTTTTTCTTGAGACCATTGTTATTCACTACATATAATTTCTTTCTCAAGAATACACCTTGAAACTTACTTTTCTTGCCTCAGAGACCACAGTCCTTTCTTATCCATGCTGCTACAGAAGCATGGAGAACTTCGCCCTGGTTCCTCCCCCAAGCAGTCAGCCCAGCGCTCTTCATAAACCACACACAAACTGTTATCTGTTTGCAGCCCTGGCAGGATATGAGGGACTTAGGAGACACCCACTGGGCTCAGTGCCCCTCACCTCCCCCTCGGTATCAGCTCGTGGTGCACACTTTTAGACTTCTAGAAATTCATCGTTAGGCAGTGAATAAAAGTAACAGTTATTGTTTTCAAGGATTTTAAGCACTCCTATAGAAAGAAAGCTCGCATCCCATGGAGATGGTGGGGGGAAGTTTACAAAGAGCTCCGGGTAGTAAAGGGCATCCCAGTGGAGCACGCATACTCCTGCAGGAGGAAAGGAAAACCGTCAAATTAAATGACTGCTGAACCCCTGCTCTCTGCGATCTAAGCGTTTACAGTGCAGTTTTTCTTGGGCTAATTCATTATGGGTTTTGGGAATTCAAGTTGAAGAAAATAAAGAAGAGAAACAATGAGAAATTTGAGTTTTAGTTAATTAGGTAATAATAAAACTTGTCAACGGTTATTTGGTTTTTATCCTTTGCTGCAAATGTTCTGTGTGAATCAGCTTTCAGTTCTTGGCAGTCCCACACAGCGGGCCTGTGCTAGTTGTGTATGTGCCACAGTGTAGGTTGAAAATGAGCCCTGAATGTCTAGTGTGCTCATACATGGGGCTTTAGGAAGTCGGCTGGGTCACCAGGTGCTCTGCTGCTCAGAACACTAGTCCAGGGATGACCTCACAGCTGACTCTGCGGTTCAGAGGTGAGGCTGGACCGGGATCTGTCGGATCTGGGGGTGGAGGACCAGGATGTGGTGCATTTGCCCCTAGATCCCCTTCTCCTGAAGTCTGTTTCCTGCTGCCATGGGTGGAACACATTTCCTCCGTGTGCCATTTCTGGCTAGGAACCTGCCAAACATGGGCTGCGCTCTCTGAAACCACAAGCAAAACATAAATGTCTCCACCCGGAGCTTGAGTCAGGCGTGTTGTTCTAGGACAGGAAAGTGACTAATGCAGCCTCTGCAGTCCCTCAACTCCAGATGAGTGCACCGATGTGAGTGTGGGCGTTTGCTGTCTGTTGGTGAGCTGCTGGTGTCTCCTCATTGGAGGCCTCTTCTTTCCCCCACCAGGCCCTCACAGGGACAGACTCTTCTCGAAGTTACTAATCCCTGGGTTTTACTTTAGTATTGGCTTGTTGGTTTTTCAGTCTTTGTGTAACACTACCCAGTTTTCTCCAGTTGGTTTTCCAAAGCCTGAGACACGTAGACCAGTTTGTGATGACTGTAACACAGCCATTGTGGTGTTCCTCAATAATATTCATCTCACTGTACAGATGAAAAACTCAAGCACAAAAGAATCACGCCACTTTGAACTCGTACCTGGCAGAGAAACAGTTAGAGCCCCAAGTAGTCTGGCTTAAGAGTGTTTTGCATAACTCATAAATATACTGTATGTATGCAGTTCAGGTGTAACCATCAATACAACCCCTGAGGAACATAAAGAGTAACATATGTGAAGCTACACACGTAGGTGTATAATTTTATTATCTGGATGATTAAAGGAAGATGTTTTTAAGACTAGGGATATAGAAAATAATGAAAATCTACCTTTTAGTTAAAATCTTCAGGTAACGAGGTAGTATTCAAAGAGGAAGATATCATATGCTCATACATTAGAAAGGATCGTATGATGAGAGAAAAGGGAGGTTAAAATAATGACTAATTTTTCTCAAGTTATGATAGAAATATTGTTAATTATCTGAGACGGCATCATTTTCATATTTTTGCTTTTAATCTAGTGTTTGATTTTCTGTTGTCTAAATTCTTCAAAGTATTATTAAATTTATAACAGAAAAGTGGTGATACCATTTTCAAACATCATTTCACTAGAATATCGTACCACAGAAATAAAACTGCTGACAAAAGGAGGCAAAACTGTATACTGGGCATGTTTTCCACGAGGTAAAATAAATAGAATACTTTAAATTGTAAAGAACTAGCGCTGGGCTGTCATGCGGAGGCCCACCAGAGCGCTTCCTGTGCCCTTTTTATTTCTCTACTGTACGCGATTCATTGTTCCCAAGCAACCGATGTTTTAAAAATCAAAACAGACTCATGAGAAATGTTCAGTTACACTCATGGTTTTCCTCATTTTTAAATGTTTCCTTATTTTTACAAAATTTCCTTGAAGCAAAGTGCAAGTGCATTTTGGGGCACTTTCCACCAAACATAATTTCGGTGTAGAGGCCAGATGACATGTTTTATTTCTGTTGTTTATTTCATGTAGGCTGGTCTAGTTTAAATCTACAGTCTTTTGAGTTCTTTCTTCTTGTCACATCACCTCGGGGCTCCTAGGGACAGGCTGACAAATTGCTTCCTGCTGTGGATGGAGGGGCTCAGTGCAGAAGCCACCTCCATGGAGCAGCGGACTCAGCTGCTGGCTCCGAGGCCCCAGCACCAAGCTCCGCCGCAGGAAGTGCCCAGGCGGGGTACCTCGGGTCTGCTTCCTCCTGGCTTCAGGAGCTTGCTGACATGTAGACGGGTCCTTTGTGTCCCCAGGCTGGGAAGCTTGAGCTGCATGTTCTGGATGCACAAGTACGGAGTGAGCCGGGCGCTGTCAGGGGTTAGCTTCTACTCCGTCAGAAGACAAAAGTGGTGAGAGATGCCCAGAAAAGACAAACAAGTAGGCAAAAAAAACTCCTAGAAAGAATGAGTTAATGAGTCCCTAGGCTTCTGAGAGTCGATTCTGAGAAGTCCATGTTTTCTTGTAGATACTGTCTGTTTTGCCTCTGATACATAGAGGACCCTGGTTGTAACGGGGTCCTCAGTCTGAGAGACACATTGCTTCAGAAAAGGCCTTATTCTCTCACTTGTTTTATCTCCTTCCAGCTTCTTAATTACTCCAAAAGAGACCAGATCAGTGGCCCTCGAAAGAAGCAATGCAAAGGGCAGATGACTGGCACAGGGAGCCGAGCCTCTCCAGCATCCTGTGCCATTAGGGTCTTCATTGTGGGACTTGGCTGTCAGAGAGTATCCCTGCATGGCAGGGCTGCTGCCCAGAACATGCTGTCCTGGGCCGTGTCCTCAGCAGGTAACAGAGAGCGATGTTAAACGCACAGGTGAGTTGTACTGAGTCTCAGGAAATAGGCAGTAGCAAAACCCAGGCAGATTTGGAAATAGCCGTGTAGCAGGGTGTGTTTCAGAGAAGCCCTGTACACATGCAAATAAATAATTCTGCTCTCACTTAATTACAACTCCAATCCAGACCTGCTCCATTAGGTTGATTACAGAGATATGAGAAGCCCCAAATCCTCACAGACAATGAAATTAAACTAAAACCCTTAATATGGAAGAAAAGTGTGATTCGCAAATAAAGTTTTAAATGTGTCAGAGGAAGCCACCAGCTCAGAAAGTAAATCACCTAGATGTTAGCAAAAGAATTCGCTTTTTACAGAAAGACTGAGTAGAGTCGTAGGTGATCCTATTTACTACTACTGTATTATGGCTGTTGTCTCCAAGGATTCCTAGCATTTCTCCATAAGCTTCAGCTTGGTGTTAACTAAGAAAGAAAAAGATTTTCAGAATCATGGTATTATAAAAGTACTATGTTAATATAACCAATTTGTTTGGTGAGTAAAATTTTACATGGATCCAGAGAACGTGGAATTGAAGGTACCTTGGACATGAACTATTCTAATGGACACAAACCTTCAAGGAATCAAGGAAACATACACTGATGATCCTGCAGCCAGACTGAGACAAAACTGGGACAGATTCCTGGGTCTCTGCTCTGCATGCAGCTGCTGGAAAGCAAGTTGAGAGTTGGGTTACCCAGGCTACGGGGTAGGAAGATTAGTGTTTCGCTTGGTCAGAGTCTTGTAGACGTAAAAGCCACATTGGAGACGAGGTGACATTTGGTCGCTGTTCAGTGATCACAGAGGAACTGTTTGTGGTTTTGAGCCCTTAGAATATCAGTCTCAGTTTCTCAACACCATCAATCAGGAAAAGCACACCTGCTAGAGGTATTACCAGCACCTGGATCATTCAGGATGCCTGGGTTGCCTTTACTTTTGCATTAGCAGTGCGAGACATTTGTTTCAGCATCACTCTGTTCCAGCTTATGCATATGCATGGCAGCCTGTGATGCTTTGTATGTTCATTATTTTTTACTATAGTAATTTTAATGACATAAAAATGTATCTAATTTTAGTTTTTGTTGCATTTCAATAACCATTAATAATACTGAGCATCTTTTCACATGCTCATTGGCCATTTGTGTATATGCTCTGGAGAAATGTTTGAACTAGTCTTCTAGTTATTTTTAATTGGGCTGATATATTGGGTGGAGAAATTTTTAATTGTGTGAGAAATCATGCATTCTCTTGAGTTGGTAACCATTTGCGCATGCTTACCATTATGAAGCAAGATCTCCTATTTACTCTTTATTTCTTGTTGCTTGGGATATTGGAGTCTCTAGTTCTCAGGGATTTCCCCCTTAGGTATTTTACTTTTATGTCAATGAGTTTGGATGGTTTAAATGTACTTGATTATGTAGTCAAAACTTAATTATTCTGCTGCTGTTGGAAACTTTCACAAATGAATCTTAACAGTTTAATGGAGCTGAAAACCAGATTCATGAGCCCGTTAACAGTCAGGACTGACAACGATTCTCTGTTGTGCAATTCGGGCAGGGAATCACTCCAGCCAGGAGGGAGGTGACACAGAGAAACAGCCTGATTGGCTACACTTCACTTGGACACATTTTGGGGTAGTTTGCAGCCTGTGATTGGCCGGTAACTTGGCTGTTGGGATTGGCAGAGACACTAGCACTTGCAAGAGTACACCCTGGAGGTAGGTTGCTGTGTGTTCACATTTTAATTTAGGTTGCAGTTCGCTATTCAGGAAGAAGGGTTTGGACAAATTTCACTTGTTAAACATTGCTATATAATGCACCCTTTCAGACACAGTCAACACCACTGCATAGGAACCTTGGATACACTGATAATAAAATGTGTCTCCTTTTGCTGCTAACACATGTTATTCCTTCAGAAACTTAGAATTTTAAATGAATTGAGGAAGTGTAATTTACTGGTTACACTACTGAAATAGAAATGGGGTAAAACATTACTTGTTTGAATTTCCAGCCTCCTACAATCAAATTTACTACAAACTATTGGTTTAGAGACTTTACCATTAAAGATCATATTTGACACAAACTAAACAAAAAGTATTTTTTTCATGATTCTCAGGGAACTTATAACTTCTACAATGTTTTATTAATGTGGCATAGAAAGACTTTCAATAATCATCCACTTTATCATGATTTTTTACTGGAGTAGGGGCAGATGAGGGATACTGATACTAAATTAGCAGTTCAGCCAGTACCTGCAGGCACTACCCAGGGATGTCACTGTGCCCAGCAGGTGGATATTTGGAAAGCTGTGATCCCTACCAGGCTCAGGGTTTTATGGAGAAGAGAGGAGCCAACATGCATAGCCAGGGTAACCCCAAATGCTCACGGGTAAGTAAAGAACAAGGCAGTGGAACAGTGAGCTTCAGGAGGCGTGAAGTGTTTGAATCAGGGATTAACACCTCTTAGGATGAGAGGCCAGCAGGCTTCTTCTTTTTTCATTGCCCATCTTCTCCCAAAAGATTACTGCAACACGGCAGACTTTTAGGAGCTAAACTAATAGACTGTGTGTGTAGTGATGATGATGATTTTCTTTAAAGTGTTCAGACACAACTCTGATCATAATTTTTTTATGAAGTAAATCGTCTGTAAAGAAAAGCTACTTTGATGCAAATATTGCAGTAACTGCTGTGATTCTTGTGTTATTCATTAGCATTGTGAAACATCAAACCCACTGTCATGGTTTATATCAGTGGCCCCCAGGCCTCATGTGTTTGCATTGTGCATTTGCGATTGGTTCATTGTCTAGCACATGGATTGGGGTGTGAGTGTTACACTGGCTTAGGGGTGGACCCAGGATAAGATGTAATGGTAGGAAGAAGGTGTGTCTCACTCTCTGTGGTTTCTTCCTTGCTGTTTGCAGCTGCCCTGAATTACAGCCCAGCCATGCCACCCTGCCTTGGAGCCAACTGAATATGGACTGAAACCTCCAAAAACTGTAAGAAATAAACCTGTCCTTTCCTAACTTTGGACATCAGGTATTTTGTCTCAGCGATGAGTAAAAATTAACTAAGACATCCACTCACAGAGCACACAGAGACACATGGGGCATAAACGGTCATGAAAGGAGTCCATGGGCAGTGAGGTGGCTTCTCACTAAGTTGCAACCAAGGTCTTCAGCACCCAGACAAGTTCAGAACAGTGCCATTCCTCACAAGCCCCCTTACTCTCTCCACCATTGTAATGGTTTAAATACTGTATCAACACAAAAGGTTTAGAAGTTTAACTAAGTGACTCAGCAGGGGCCCAAGGGTCCACTTGGCAAACATCCTCATCCCGTGCAAGAGGCGGGCTTTGAGATGCTGTGAGAGGCTGCACCTCCCTGCTTACAGTGGAAGGAGGGAAGAGGCTCGCTCTCTTTCTCTCTCTTTTGCTCTGGCTGCTTTTGTTGTCTTGTGATTGTCTTGAAGTGTTGCCCCTGTGCCATGCCACCCTGCTTTAGAGTCAGCTGATTATGGACTGAAACTTCCACAAACAGTGAGCTAAAAAAAACCTTTCTTTATTTAAGGTTGGGTGTCAGGTATTTTTAGAATATTTTTATGGTTCTGTGAGAAGCGTTACTGATATTTTAACTGAGATTGCATTAAGTGTGTATAGCAGTTTCAGAAGTATAGCCATTTTGACAGTATTCTCTTCTTTTCCAGGAACACGGATTTATTTCCATTTTTTGATATCGTCTTTGATCTCCTATTTTAGAGTACTGTAATTTTAATTGTTGAGATCTTTCAGTTTTCTTAGGTTAAGTCCTAAGCATATGATTTTGCTTGATGGTGTTGTGAATGATAGTTTCCTTTGTTTCTTTCTTGGGGTGTTTATTATTGCTGTAGGATCACTATTGGTTTTTGTGGGTTAATTTTACATCCTGTTATTGTACTGAATTTGATCTTAACTCTAGGAGTCTTTTAGTGGAGTGTTTGGAGTCTTCTCTGTAGAGGATCACATCACCTGCAAATAATGATAATTTGACTTACTTCTTTCCCATATTTTCTCTTGCCTGATTGCTTAGATAATCTTTTGAAAGCATTATGCAACAGGAGTGCCGGTACCAGATATCCTTTTCTTGTTCCTCATTTAGTATTGGCTATTGGTTTGTCATATATGGCAATTAATCAGATTGAGGTAAGATTCTTCTTCCATACATACTTTCTTCGGGGTTTTTATCATGAATTAGTGTTTGCGTTTGTAAAACCCTTTTCCTGTGTCAGTGGAGGTGGTCATGTGATTTTTGTCTTGGTTCTGTGTTTGTGGAGCATTGCATTTATTGACTTGTGTATATTGAGCTGTCCCTGCTTCCCTGGGATGACTCCTTCTTGGTCATGGTGTGTGATCTCTTTGATGTCTTGTGGCATCCTGTTTGCCAGTATTTTGTTGAGGATTTTTGCATCTATGTTCCTTGAAGAGGTTGCCCTGTAGTTCTCTCTTTTTGTTTGGTCCACAGTATGGCTCTAACAGAATGCCACACACATGTGAGGATTCATGCACACTTGTGCACAAGCTCACAGTGAGGGCATCTGGCATGTTTCTCCCCATTACTCCTGCAGGGGAAGCAAAGGACCAGAGAGGCAGAGAGCCCAGCAGGGAGCTGCACTGGGCAGGCCGACAAAGCCAGTCTGAAGACAGCTAAGCCACTCCTGCAGTGAGTGTGCTGACTCCTGCCTGAGCCCTGGGGGCTGGATCCCCTCTCTGGAACCCCTCTTCCCGACACAGTTGCCCTGGGGTTAAAGCCCCAGGAGGGGAGCACATTGAAGCCACTGCAATCTGCAGCAAGAACTCTGCTCTGTGTAATGTGAGCACAGCATTGCCTTAACCCACCTGCGAAAAGACTCACTTTCCCAGAGAGTTTTCAGAGCGCTTGTGTCAAAAGTCAGCTGGCCCTGAGTGGGGATTTATGCCAGATCCTCCATCCTGTCTCATCAATCTCAAGCTTGTGCTTGTACCCAAGGTACATTATTGCAGTTACTGTGGTCTTAGGGTAAATTTTTAAATCAGATAGCTGAAGTCTTCAATTTTATTCTTCTTTTTTAAAATTGATTTGACTATTTTCAGTGTTTCACATTTTTAAGCACAGTTTGGCATGCATTTGTCAATTTTTACCAAGAAAATTTTGTTGTAAATGTTATGCTGTGATTTGACTGATTTTAATTTAAAAAACTAATTATTCAACCCATGAGCATACACCATATTTCCCTTAGATCTTTACTTTCTCTAAATAATACTTGTGTTTTATCGTATATTTTGTGTTATTTTGAAGAATGTGTTTCCATGCATTTTTACATGTGGCTTTCACACCATTTGAAGGACTTGTTTTCCTAATGACATTTTCTATTTGTTCACTGCCAGGAGAGAGAACTAGAATCAGTTTTGTGCTTCACTGTTTTAAGAGAACATTTGACCCGACTAGTTTTAAGTATGTGTTTGCTTTGGTGTGTATTTGCAAAGATTCTATGGATTCAGGACTCGAGACTATGTTACCCAGAATAACATAAAGCCTTTTTTCCTTGTTCTGCCTTTGTTTCTGGTGCGACTGAATATTGTTTTCTTGTTCCCAACTGTACGAGGATATCACAAACACACTGCAGCCCCTCGTGGTTTTTACTGTTCTCTGTGGATGCTTTTAACGAAGCTGAGAATTTTCTATTGCTCACTGAGAGCTGTTTTCGTAAGTGGATGTTTCATTTTACCAAATGCTTTTCCTTCATCTGTAGAAATGATCAGGTGGTGTTTGCTCTTAATCATATTACTTTGGAGTTTTTCACTACACGATGTTTAAGTAGGAAACCAACGCTGCCCTCCTGAGCTGCATCCAGGTTGGTGATGACTTGTAATCCTGTCTATAAGACATGAGCTGATGATTGCTGCTTGGCTGAGCCTTCTTTGCGTACACTGTCATTTAGATGAAGGCTCTATGATATCCCTTTGTCTTTCCTTATGAGGTCTCTGTCCAGCATTAGTTGAGGGTGACAGTGGATTGAGAAGTGGTCCTCTACCGTACTTTGGTTTTCTTGTTGTTTTACTGGGCTCAGATGACCCTCTGGCCTTAGTCTCCTCCTCCATCGCTGGAACTAGACCTGAATGTTATCATGCCTCACTTCCTTTACCATTTTTAATAGTCTGTCTGAAGAATTGTGCATGTGTCCTTTCAATATCTGACACTATTTACTGATGGAGTCTTTTAAAACTGGGCTTTTCTTGTGGAAATATTTTTAATTATTAATTAAAAATTTTACTGGATATAGTTATCATTATAGTCTTCATTTTTGAAAATTTTTACAATTTTTCTCTTTGTGGTTATGTGTCTACTTCATTTCCACATTTGATTTATTGGATTGAGATTATTATACTCATAATTTTTTAAATTTTTGTATAGTAGACACTGTTTATTTCTGGTTTAAAATGTGTGTCTTACTTCCTTTTCCTTCTAGCTTAATGTGACAAAATTGCTGGTTTCACTGATATTTCCAAAGAAGCAGTGCTTGGTTTTCTTTCCTTTCCTCTATAATTTTCATTTTCTATTTATGTTCATTTTTGCTCTACATTTTTCTCCATTTCTCCTGATTTTTGATCTGAATACTTCTTCTTATTTTAGTTTCTTAGACCTGAAGATTAAGTTATAAATTTGAGGTCTCATTCATTTCCTCACATATTTACACAGCTTGGCATTTATCTGTGATGAACACTTTAACTGCATAACACACATGTTCATTTTTGTTTGCTTGTTTTTCTGACAATAAAATACTGACTAATTTCTTTTTGATGTCTTCTTTGACTGATATTTTACTTAAAAGTTTGTTATTCAGATATCTAATAGAGAATTTTCTTTGGTGTTTCCCATTTCAGTTCGGTTACTCCTGGAGATCTGCTTGGTGAGACTGTAATTATTTCATACTCATGAACTTAGTGTGTGGCTTATGGCTGGCCCTTCTCTGGATATCATGCAGTATGTTGTTTTTCTTAAGACTTATTTATTACGTATTTATTTGCATATTTTGTATGTTCTTGAGTGTGCTTTCTATAAATGTCAGGTTGATTTTTCTTTTTTGCATGTGGGGAAAACACACATTGAAGAGACTGTCGTGCAGTCAGGAGAGAGCACACTCCTGTGTGAGTCTCAGGATCTCCGTCTGACCACACTAACATGTCTCAGACAAGAGCCGAATTTAACCTGGAAAGGAAAAATGCTGCCTAGGGGTTTCCTGCTTGTCGGGGTAGGGATTGTGCTGGTTTCCAGTCCCAGGGTTCTTGTGACTTTGTGACTCTTCTGAAAGAGTCGCTGTTCCTGCAAACCCCTCTCATCAGTCCCCAGCATCCAGTTGTGTGTGGTGAGCGCGTGAACAGATCCTTGGCACCAGAGCAAATTTAAAACCACCTGTGTGGCTGTGTAACAGGGCCGTGAAATGTTACTGTGAACAAACTGCTTCCCTCCTCTCCATGTCCCCATTTTCCCCTCAAATCCAGTCACCCTTGCACTTGATGGGACAGTTTATTTGCTAACAGAACTTGGATTTCCCAGGTTGCAAGTGTCTTCTGTTCTTGAAAAGCAACTGTCTGTTTTAGTTTTAACCTGGATTATGATTCCGTGGCCTTGTGGCAGGTGGAACTGACAGCTAGCAGTGCTTTCCTCTCTCTGCAGGTCTCCTGTGTAGTTCCGTTCTTGCTAGAAAGTTTCATGGTAAAACTTCTGGCACTAGGTTATGGTAAACCCAGTGTCCACTAGTGGAAGCCCTATTCACTTATCTTGTCTGTCTCAGTTGTTTATTTCTCTACCTTTGACAACACTATGCCAGTCAAACACTCAATGTCTATGCAATGTGCTATGATAAATAACAAAACTTACCCAAGTTAGAACTTGGAATGGTCTCTAATCCTTCCAGATCCTTAAGAATGATTTGGCAATTTGGGGCCTTGAAAAACTCAAATGATGCTTAATATTGGCTTGAGAGTTTCAAAAAACTTTGATTTTTTCCCTTTTATTCAAATTGATTTTATTAAAATTTGGATTGATTTTATTAAAATATCCTGAGAAAAATCAAACTTCTTCATTAGAATGAAAAAGTAAAACCTTGACTATCCCTCAATTTGCATTTTATTTAGTTTTTATCTTACATATCTATTTAGATGTTAATAGAAACAAGTAATAGAACTGTTTCTGTTTTGTTTAAATGAATTAGTAAATGTAAGGTGTGAGCACAAAACATATTTCAAAATCCTGTTACGGTAAATGAGTCATTGCCGTCAGGCCTCCTGGAGACCCTCCCTTCCCTTCCCACACACTCGTCCCATCACTCCTGTTGCTTTCCCCGTGAGTCCTCCTCCATGTGTCTTTGAAGTCCTGAATCAACTCGAAACACCTGTTATGGAAACTGCCTTTGGCAGCCTCAGGGTGCACTCTGGTGAGTAGGGTGGTGGGGACACAGCGTAGCAGCAGCCTCACAAGCTTCCTTTCCCTATGTCCTTTCCTGGGACGGTGCTGGGAAGCAGCAGCCACTGAATCTTTGATCACACCTCCTAAAGACACTCAGGAAAGAGGACTTGCAGAACTGCTTTGGAATGTGGTAAGAGTGAGGGAATACGTTTTTACAAATCTAGGTTGAATATTTTGAAGAAGATTATATGAGCGATGTGTTTTTTAGTTATAATAAATATTTAAAAATTTGAAACATTCACAATAGATCATGATCATATTGCACATTTATAATTATGGTTTACTGCTATGTAATCATCAGCAGTCTATTTCCCACAAGTATCAACTCTTATGAAAGAATAGTATCCGTAACATTTCTCTTTGTATATATGAATATACATGTATATACATAGTCACTTAGACAGATACTTTGGGTTGGAATCTCCTGTTTGTCTGGGGTACTTTTCAGTCTATACTTAATGCTACTTACAGTGTTGATATTCTTACGAATTGACAGAAGCACCTTTATAACTTTTGGATCCCCACAGCAGTGTGGGGGAACGGTACTGCTGTGCTCGGGATGCTTGCTCACTGTGTTGTGGGGTCCTATGGTGGCTGTCTGACCTTCACTTCTTCAGTTTGCATTTCCTCAGTGATGGGTGCTGCTGAGCATGATTTCACGTGTGTATCAGCCTTCCGTGCTGTTGACGCATCTGTTCAACACTTGCACACTTTGCTCTTGATTATTTTCCTAATAATGTGAGAACACTTTGTGGAGTCTGCGTCTGAGTCCTTTGCAGCTGTCTCCTCAGAGCCCGAGCAGCTCTACACAGGTGCTGGGTCCCATCAGAAATTCATTTGTTTTGCTTCGTTTCCACTTAAACTCACCTGCTCGTTCTCATTGTGTTTGTTCCTCCTTTGATCTCTGGTTTGTCCTGCAGCGCTTTTACCTTAGCCAGAAGAATTTCATTTGCATTTTGTTGAACTGTGGTTTAGGTACCATGAGTTCTTTCAGGTCTCTGCAGTCCCCTCCCTTCCCCTTAATAGTCCCTGAAGGACAAGGTGCCCTGAAGTTCTAGGTGGGTATATTTCCCCAGATTTTTATTGACTTCATTCTGCTTCCTTCTCATTTTCATCTGTCACAGTACAGCTGCTAGTTTCTCTTCCTGTTGAAGGCCATCTTTCTCTCCCGACTACATGTTAAATGTTTTCTTCCTCTTACTTTTTTTGCAGTTGCTATATTATTAAGTGTGCGTTTTCTAGCCAGCTGTCGAAAGTGCTGCTTGAATATTTGATTTTACAGAATTCTTCAGTTTTAGAATGTTAGCAAGAATGTGATTCTATCCCTCAGTAGCTCTCCTTCCCAGAATTTCAATGAAGAGTATATTGAATTCTAACTCTTTCTCTTAGTCTTTTCTTTATTTTTGTATCCTGAGTTACCGACTGACCAATGTGTTTATAGTTTTTACTCTCCACCACCTCTTCCATCTTTGTGTAGCTTTGTAAGCCAACGCATTTCCAGCCTACACCTCCTGTCTTCATAGCTGTGGTTGTTTGTTGTTGTCTGTTTTATCTGCTATCTGTTCTATTTGTTACTATAATTGCTCAGCCAAGGTGGATACTGTTTATTCTGAGTGAAGAAGCTGCATCTCTAAAATCGTTACCACTCAGTGTTCACGCCGTCCACCTTGAGGGTCCAGCTCAAGCTGCCCCTCCCCAGGGAGCCCCTCAGGCTTGGGCAGGCCCCTGCTGCAGCCCACTTCTTCCCACACACCAGAGGCGTGTGGTGCTGCTAAACCTTTCCTGTCCCTCCCCCATCAGGGGTCCACTGGGGGTTTGGCAGTGAAGGGAAGAGCCTGACCCCCACGTGCTCAGTCCCTCTCCCTCCTCTCTTCCCAAGCCTGGGAAAGTGAGGTCTGTGTGAGGGGCCTCTCCCCACAGTCCATGGGTGGCTTCGTATTATTTTTTCAGAATATTTAGTTTTTCTAATGAGAGGCTGACAATCTGATTTCCCTTTTCCTCCTTTATGGCAACAAAAATCAAAAATGTGTAGAAGGTATTCATTAACTGTTTCTTAAAAACAAAAATGTATGAATTCTGAGTGAGAAGACACACGATCATGTGATTTAATTATAACAGGAAGAATGATGCACATATAAAGCTGGACATGCAGGAGTTGTATTAACTTGGTGGTTAGTTAACTGTTTCTTTCCCCTGTAACCCTAATTCCAAAGGAGAAATGGCTTCTGAATAAGGCAAGCTTTTGGCATGCACAAAGGATGATATCATAATTGTACAGAATTGAAGCCTGACATGGAGAATGGCAACAGAATACAGAAACAAGTAACCACAGATTGAAGGGACGATGTGAACCTGCTTCTTTGTTTCTTACAGAAACTCACACCACACTGCCCGTATCTCTTTTCTTCTCTGGCCTTCAGGTGATGCCAAAACGTCTGCCTTACTGTAGTTTCTCACTTGGCTGTAAAAACGTACAGTCTTTTTCCTTGTCTGATGACATTTTTCTCAACTTTCCATCATTAACCCCTTGAGGCCTATTCTGGTAGGGAGTCGTTTCTCCAATATGATTTCTGCATCCTACAGTGATACTACATTTTTACCACTTAGATCAATCTTTTCCTAGTATTTGGGGTTTGGTGCCGTTCTCTCTGTGCCTATTCGGTTATGATTTTGTTCATTACATAAAATGCTACTTTCTCAGAGCGGTGTGAAACACAGTTATCACTTTATTTTGACTTCTTTCCTGACCACAGGTCTCATTTTCACGTTATTTGTAGGATAACAAGCACCATGCAGATGTGCAATGAGCTTTTCCTCCCACCGTCTGCTGCTATCTCCTTACACACTCCTGTTTTCCTTTGTTTGCTTGTCTTTTTCTTCCATGATACCTGATTTATCAATGACACAGAATACTGTGCTGTAAATAGTCTGGAAACTCAGAGGTAATCACCAATGTGAATCCAGGGAAGCAATGAGAATTTCAACTCGGAAAGATTGCTGAAAGAAGCTGCTGAAAGAGTGGGATTCCAGTGAGGTAAAGCAGATAGAAAATAACCAATGTAAACCACCTTCCCTACTTTCTCCTGCAGCTTGGTCTTGGGTGTGCTTTGTGTGTCCCTGGCTTGGTCACCTGGCTGGGGACCCCACTGAGTGGAGGCCTGGAAACACCTTTTAGTGTGCTGCTCGCTGTTACAAGTTAGTTCCAGCAATGAGGCTGTCTGCGAAGAATAAATCTGACAGTGAAACCAAAAAGATCTCACAGAATGTCTGTTTGTGTCTCCCAGGGGTGAATCTGCCTGGAAGCTCAGCTTTCCCTCCCGAATCTGAAAAGGTGGATGATTCGCAGTCCGCTGTGCTGAGTGGACAGGTTGGGCTTCTTGGTCTGTGCAAGACATAACGTTGCTTTGAACAGTGGTTTCCTACAGGAGTCATAGCTGGGATGTGAGATTTGGCCAGCCAGAGGGGAGAACTGGGTGGTCATAAAGGTCTAACTTTCTCTGTATGAGCCATCCTGGAAGAAAACAATAGCGTTAGGTCTACAAATCCAAATATCTTTTCAGAAAATTTAATGATGGGAATTCTTTATGAGGCCCATCATATCCGACAGGAAGGAATGGTCAAAGATCAGTGATAGGGCAAAGGAACTCTCCAGTGACAGTGAAACAAAATATTAGTATCAGACTCCTGACCACTTGATTGTGTTAAGAAGAGTTCAGTCCAGGACTGGAATGCATGGGAACAGGCTTTTGTGCCTAAACAACACAAAAAAGACAGTGGACTGAAGAGGAAACGTACCATGCAATGCAGAATCCTACCATAAAGAGGAAGAAGGTCACTATACAGAAAAGGAATTAGAATGGAGTGAATATATTATCAGAGATAACAGCTTTCTATCATATATAGCAGCACCTCTGTAAGGCAGGCTGGCTGTGTGTGTTGTCAGCAGGGTTGAAGTGGAGGAGCACTGTGTCATGATGCAGATCTGAGCTGCCAGCTCTGGGCTCTCTACTAAAAAACAATGTAAAATAAGCAAGACACTACAGTAAGTTTAAGAAGCCAAACACTAAGGAGCTGTCCCTGAAGTGCTTCTGGATGGTCTCAGATACAGATTTAACCCTTAAGAGCTCTGGAATAAACAGTACAATTTCCTTTCCCATGTGAGGCAAAGTAAGAAATTTTGGGCAGGGTCTCTATTAGCACATTGAGATCTGCTTGGGGGAAAGTGTTGCCTAAAATTATAGAGGAGAGGCTTTGAGGGCTGTGCAGGAAATCCTGAACCTTCAAGTGACCCTGCAGTGAATGACATTGTCACTGATGCATGGTCCACAGCCATGCAGGTGGACATTGGTGATGTTGAGGAACTGGTGGGGGAACCCTCGGAGGCACTGTCTGCAGAGAAACCCCAGAAACTCCTGGCTGAGTCACAGCGAATGGCAGCTGAGATTTCCTGAAAAGAAGAGAGAGTACCAACAATCAGTGTGGCACAGTTCATCTTCTGGAATAAAGGAAGTCCTGAAAAATGGACAGAGCTACAAACATTTGTAGAGAAGATCAACCCAGCAGAGAAAAAGCCAAGCGCTGCAGTCATGAGCTTAATGACAATGCCATGTGATGCTACAGAACAGCATCAAAGAAAAGACAGAACAGACAACCCTAGACCGATTTTTAGTTCTGAAGAGGCTGAGACCTAGTGAGGCAGAAGCAGGCTCTAGTGGGCTGCAGACTCTCCCAAGGAGAGAAAGGACACCAAAGGGCCTGATTTCTGATGTTCTTGTGGAAGGGGACTGTCCTCCCAGACAATAACCATCTTCCATTTCATCCTTCCTCCTTGCATTCTGAAGAGGTTATCCACATTATACAACCCTTTTATTATGAAAATATTAGTTAAGAGGTGCTTTGGGAGGTTCAGAATTCATTATGGGTATTTTCATTATTTTTCATGGGAAAAATAGTCTTGACTTACAATCAACTTGAGTTATAATCAGCTCTTGTGAGTGAGTTGAATGTGTGAGTCAAGGTTCACTGTAACTGAGCGTGCTGGTCCTTGGGCTGCAGTAGAGGGGTTGCATTAGGTGGGAGCCCTAAGAATTCTTCAGCTCGTTCTTCCAAGTCTTAAGGGTGAGCAGGAGCATGGTCCCTGATGAGGAGACCCTTGAAGGGTAAACCTTTGTCCTCTAGCTATATCCTAACAGGTTGAACAGAAAATTTCTCCAACCCACTCAAGAAAAAGTGCTCCTGTTTCCTAGGCTTTATGTTAATCTCCACATGCTCCTAGCCTGTTCTTCATGGCTTTATGTTTTCTGAACTCTCCAGGGGTCTCACTAAAAGATAACTAAGACAGGCTTTATCTTGAGGTCACCAGTAACATTGGTGCATAGCAGTAAGGCTGGTGCATCTGTCATAGGCTTAGGGTCTGGCATTTTCTTCTCTTCCCGGGTGATGTATGTCTTCCAGAGCATTTTCTTCTAGAAAAGACCAGTTTCCTCAGCTTTTGATGAAAGCAAAAGCCATTTCTGTGTGTCATCCTTTTGAAGAGGTGTATGTAACTTTCAGGAGCCCTGGTATCAGTGCTGGCTGCTTGACCCTGCCTATTACACTAGGAACCCAAGGTCTGGCTTTACAGTTGGGAAACCGCCTCTTACTGGCCAGAGATGTTTCACCATTATCACTTACTGATGGACTATCCTGTACAAAACCTGCTTTTATAGCCCTAGATTTTTCTCATATTATAGACTCAGGCTAATTCCTGTCATCTGTCTTTCATTTATCTACACTCATAGCAGCCTTTCTACCTCACCTGGCACCGTTGATGGTGGCTTCCTAATCTGAGAAACACCTTTAGCCACACTAGCTTCCTTATACAAATCTTTTCTTTACTAGATTATCAAGATGGTGGATTTCAACACACTGCAGGCATTAGCATGATTACTCACATGAATGTCCCTTTCATAATTCTACACAATTTCCCTTTCTTTTTTTGTTATGGCTGCTTTTTTTATGTTTCCTTCTTTCTCTAGCTTTTTTTCTAGCTTTTGATAGCAGTCATCTGACCAAAATCACATCCACAAACTCATGCACTTTGGTTCAGACTGATGCTTACCTATGCTTACACAAAATTTTCTGGCATTGGAAGCCTTTGTTTATGACCAGGTGAGCAGCCAGCATTCAGGTAATATCTCAGGACTATGGCTGTAAATGAAACCCCAAATTCTGGTCATAACTTGAGTTGTTTGTATGTGATACTGGTTGTAACTCAAGGGTCCACTATAGTTGCATAAAACAACAATTTATAAATTTTGGTAAGAGCATCAACGGAGAAATTGTTAAAAGTAAAATTGGTGAAGCCCTTAGGTAGAGATATTCCCTCAACTGCACTGTAGGATCTGCGTCCACCGAAGCTCCCTAACTGTGTCCCTGTACCAGAAACCTATCACTCATGGGCGAACATTCACATTCAAGTAATATTTATATATGAGCCATGCTCACTGAGACTGCTCTGTTTTGTGGACTAGATGATGGACTACATATGAAGTTATGATAACATTGTCAGACTCATATCCACTAATAAATCTTAGCTTTACATGAAACAGGCACTCATTCAGATATGTATGTGCATGGTAATGCACTTCACAAAAAAAAAAAAAAGATTAGGTACACAAATGAAGCAACAGCAGAACTTTTAAAAAATCTGTTTCAAGTAGTATTTTATTATTCACTAAAACTGTGAAATTTTAGTACCTTATCCTGAACCCAGGGTGAAAACTTGAGAACTCAGTTACTGTAATATAGTTCAGGCAAGGACTCCAAGGAAACAGAATCTTTGCTGCAACAACTACACAAATTACATTTTGTCCATAATCCTAATTTGAGTAAATGTACTGAAATATGAGTGAAAGCAAGATCAATTTTCAGCAAGAAAAACTGCTTTGTTTTGAGGTGTTTGGAAAATTACCTAACTATCATGAGCATATTAGATCTGTTCTTATAAATTTTTTCATCAACTCCAACTACTGCAGTAAAACTCCTGTGCAGTTTAACTGCAGCATTAATGAAGTTGATTGGTCTATAACATGCAGGGTCAGTTTCACTACTTTTTAAAACACCTGAACTAAGATTATTTTTATCCCAGTCACTAAAAGGAAATATCTGCTTCAATGTATGTTCCCTAAGGAAAAAAATGAAGCAAGTTATCCTAATTTAATTCCTGATAAGATCTTTAAAGCTTGAAAGTCACAAAACGTAATCGAAATCTACTGCTTAATTTAATTTCCCAAAAGTCACTGTAAAACCTACGCAAATTGTCTTCACTGTGAGAGTGACTTTTCCAATGCAGCAGCTATGCAGGGGGAATTTAACGTCATCTGTGCGGACACTAACTAGTTCCCTGGGTGTTAAAATGTGTGACCTTCAGTAAATTTCTCTGCCCAGTGTATAAAGGACACTTGCTGGTATCAGAGAAGCCAGGATTTCACTTTGTAGCTCTAAAAAGTGTGTGTTATGGAAATGCTATAAGTTTAGTGATAAGTAAAAAATTCCTGAGGATAAAATTTCTTGTAACTCAAAGAAAACTCCTCCATGATTAACAATGGCTGTAGTAATGGAAGGTTCTCGCCCAGTTGGGAGTAACAAGGTAGGGACGGACACCAAGGAGCCTCAGCATTTTCTGAATTGCTAGTGAATGTGTGACATGTGTCACTCTGATAAGGGGCAAAGTGTGTCATCCCCTGTCTGCATCCAGGTATAATCATTTCCATAATACTCTGGGCAGTAATCTTTCTATAATCTCATTTTTAATCCACATTTCCGTTAGATGCCTGGTAATTGTGCTGTTGCAGCTGGACTTGGGGAAGAACCACCTTGCCAATTTGTAAATTCTGAGTGTGTCTGAGGACCATTGCAGGCAAGCTGCAAATAACAGAGGGAAAACGCACCTTGCGTGTGGGGACACCCGCCAGTGGGTCTGTAACCTGTGGAGTGGAGAGGGAAACGGGAAGTTCTTCACTGCTGCCATGGGCTTCGCTCTCCAGTTGTTTCCGCCTTCCAGCACAGACACTTCAGCCTCAGGAGACTCTGGTTCTCCCAAACAGACTCACACCAGTGACTCTGCAATGAGTGTCCAGGCCTTTGACTGATAACCCTGTCTGCTGCAAGATCCTCCTGTCCCCCAAACCCAGATGGCCACTGTGGACTCTTCCATATTGGGTCTGGCCCAAGAACCCTGGGGCATTTCTGCTTTTGATTTTGAAGGACTACCTAGAAAATCTCTTGTACATTCACCCATGTACTTTATGTTGAATCTGTTTCTTTAGGAAACCCCAACAAACACACAGAGTTGAAAATTTTATCATTACAATAGCTGTATCCTGCCAACAGCTTCCAATTCTCAGAAGCCACCCAAACATTCAGACAGGTGCCCTTGTCCCTGGGCTCCCGTCAGTGTGGATCCCAGGGTGCTTGCTAACATGATCTGGACCTTTAACTGGTGGATAGCACCCCTGGAGTCAAAACTTTGTTATTACATTTAACCCCTAGGGTTGCCTTCCCAGCATGACCTTGGCAAATGACATGGATCCCTCTGCTTTTTGAAAGATTCCTGGATCAGAGGATTCCAAGCACTTGGAGACTGGCAATTCTCAGAGAATCTCTTATCTCCACCCCCCACCAAAACTCAAATATATAACAGTGCTAAGCATTGAAAATCACTTTAACTAACTTCCTAACCTTTACATGGTAGAGGCTGACTCACTGAAATCAAAACAATGTCCACATGCACAAAGGCACAACCCAGGAAGACCCAACAACAGGTGCCATGTTGTTGAGGAAATATGAGTGAAGGCAAGATCAGTTTTCAGCAAGAAAAATTTCTTTGCTTTGAGGTGTTTGGAAATTCAGAATTTAGCTCCCCTCCCCTTTGTGGCTATTCCTGAAGACTTATGTGTTTATGCGCCCTGCCATTTCTCTGGCAAGTGACCTCCTACCCTGGGGAACAAGTACGATATGGAGTCAGTAGCTAACTAGTTCAGATATCAGCTCAGAGTTTTGTCAGGTAGTGGAGAGAGGTCAAGGCTGGAGGGTGTGGCAGGGGACCCTCAACTGCACACTGCTGCTGTGGCCTCTGTGTGCCACTGCTTGTGACCCAATGCTCACTGGGCCCCTGGGGCAGCAGTGTGGGAAGGTGGGTGTAATGAGAGGTTCTCAGTAGAGGAGTCTGTCCTCCTGAGAACTGGGCAGTGGGAGTTATGTGATCATGAATTTGTACAACGGCCCATAAAATCAGGAACAAATGCTCAGCATCACTGGCTATTGGAGGAATGCAAATTACAACAGCACTGGGATTTCACCTCACCCCAGAGAGGGTGGTCTTCATCAAAAATCAACTAACAAGTGTTAGTTGGGCAGAGGGGAAAAGAAACCCTTTCCCACTATTGATGGTACACAAGTAGTACTACCCCTGTGGAAAGCAGTGTGGACAGTACAGAGATGTACACATGCCCATGTTTATAGAGCACAGTTCATTACAGCTAAATTGCAGATGGGACCTGTATCCATCAACAGAGGAGTAGTGTTTATACACAGTGGAGTACTCTTTAGCCATAAAGGATAAGTCAGTTGTAGGAAAATGAATGTACTTTGGAACTGTAACATCAAGTGAAATAAATCAGACACATGAGCTTCAGTATTGCATGGCTTCTTTTATACGAGAAACCCAAAGTAGAAACAAGGAGCAAAGTAAACGTTAGATAAAGGGAAGTAGGGCAATAGAGCTTCCTCATATGGAGAAAGGACCAAGAGATGGAAGGGTGGGGTTTAATAAAACTAAATTGATCTCAACACGCAAAAGCAGTGGTTCAGCCCTGAATAGTGCTGTGGTGCTCTCTCACGCTTCATCCTCCTGACAAAGGCAGAGGCCCCACTGGGATCCCCACTGGGACTTGATTCCCTGACTATAGGGTTCTCAGGTGCAGGAACCAGGAGCCAAGCGAACTTCTGTTACCTATAGAATGCCCAGGGTTATGGTGCAGATGATACCCAATGCCCGCAGGTTGAAGGCTTTTTCCTCAGTGGCACATTTGGGAGATGCGGAAGTGGGCCTATCGAGAAGGCTTCCTAAGGGGTGCACTGCAGCTACACTCGAAGGGGAGTGTGGGGCACCGGACCTCCCCTTCCTTTTTTTGCTTCTGGCTGATGCAGCGCACAATCTGACCTGCTTCAGTTCCTTGTCCTTGTCATCCAACACCAGAGATCCAAAGTCACGGAGCCACTTGATCATGGACTGCATCCTCCAAAATCGGGAGCTGAATGCATCTTTTCCAAGTTATTTATTTTGCCAGTTACAGGGTTGGAACATTAACTGATACACACAGTGTCAGATGTAGTGTCAGACAGTAGGATGCATAGCAAGATGGAGGACATGAGGCCATGGGCCTCACTGTCCACGAGAAATCACCAAGCACCTTACGAGGTGCTCCTATCACTTGAGTATCTTATTATTCTTTCAGTTTTCTTGCTGGCACTTAGAGGGCCACCAAGGCCAACCTTCTAACCTTGGAATCCCAAGGGGAAAGGGGCCACTGTCACAGTGACTGCAGAGACTCCACCCCACCCCCAGGGTGGGCTCCTGGCTGCATCCCACCTTGGCTCTCAAACCAGCATCCCCCCATCTACCTCTGACACATCTGACACATTGTAGGTCCTTGGGGGACCTAGCAAACTCTTTCCCATTCTCTGTGGAAATGCGTGCTCTGTAGGAGTGCGGACACCCCCAGCACACACCTTCCCTCTATGCCTGTCAGTCTTCAGGTAGTGGCTCCTCCAAGGGGCCTTGGTCAAGGGCAGCAAGTCCATGACAATCTTGGAAGAGCCTGGGTGCTGCTTTGGGGTCTCTGCTATGGAAGCCTGGCTTGTATGGAAGTCAGACGTGGGAACTGGCTCCACTGGGAAAGCTGCGGGTCGGCCTTTCCACAAAAGGAAGATGGTAGTGGTCGATTGTGCTAACCTGAGAAGTTTAGAAGCTTCAGTAAGTCTGCTCTGCAATTCTACACCCTGGGTTACAGAGGGCAGCCTGTCACCTGGACAACATGAAGTGAGGAAGGATGAACTTGTTTCTGTTTCTTCAGAGGAGCTCCAGTCTTCACCTTCAGCTTGGACATCATCTGCTGGCTTTCAGTGCAGATCCTCCATGTTCTGCCTCAGGTCCTTTAGACTTCCAGGATGGACCCTTCGGCTCTCCACTGTAGACTCTTCAGCCTTCCAGGGCTGATCCTTCAGTCTTCAGTTGCAGACCCACCTACCTCCTGATACAGAATTGCATGGATGCTGAAGAGCTCCAGGCCTTGGATTGAACCCTTCAGCCTCCAGCAAGAACCCCTTGCAGCCCCCTCATCCCACTCTGTGGCTCACCATTGTACACTGATCTTGTAATTCCTTATGCATTTGTTTACCATGTTACATCAGTTTCTCTGGTGACTGTTACAAAGAGCCTGTGGGATAGCTGCTGACCTGAAAGAGGACCCTGATAGTCATTACTCTTCTTCCAGATATTTTCTGCCTGCAGTCCTTTAGGAGCATAGGACTGTTCGTCCTTCTTTGCAGACAGCGTGGCCATGTGGCGAATCCTACCAGGAAGAGAGGAGTGGAAGTGGCCTGTGAGTGTGACTTATCCTGGCACATCCCTGTGGCTTCTGGGTGTGTGGAAGGCCACACTGGGACAGCGCTTCTGCCCGCCTGGCCCGCAGGGTGACGAGGAGCAGTGCCTTTGACACCTTTGCACGTGACGTGGGGCTTGCCTGCTGCGGTAGCAGGAATTGGCCTCTGCAGCACACCGAGAGGGGCTAGAACAGTGACAGTCTGCTTTCTGGGTGATTACTTTGATTGGCTTAACTGAGTTTTTCAGTTTCGTACAACTCTAAATTAGTTTTATTAGTGTGTTGCTGCAGCACCGTATATTTACAGTCCTCAGGGCGTCCAGTGCACACACACCTGTATGTATACATCTCCATCATTTTTACTCCATCCCCATCCTCTCTCTCCTCTTCCTGTTTTCCTTCCACAACTCCAAAAATATCTGCCTCTCTGTTTCTTTCCTTGTCTCCTACTTTGGTTTTTACTTCATGACATGGTGGATTTCTCATTTATACAAAAGCATGTGATAGTCAAGCTCCTGTCTGATTTGCTTCACCTAACATGATGAGCTCACGATCCAGCCTACAAATGACCTAAATTCATTCTTGAAACACATTCCTTATGCATACGTCCTCTGAAGTCACAGAAGACAGATACCACTTCCTTAGTGATCCATTTTGAAAGAATCACATTGCATTGGCTCTATTTTGACACATTTTCTTACTCTGTGCTCAAGGTAATAAGTAAGAGCAGTTAAGTGTTATCATTCCTGGTGGGGTCAGAATAACCTCCTCTTCCACATCTTAGCTTCCAAATTACAAAATGTCTGTTGTGTTCTGGGTCTCCGTTCATTTGGAATGGAACTGACTATTCCTACACAGAATGCAATCAAAAGAAGTCTGGAAACCTTTGTCATGAGATTATGGTCACTCTTTTGACATGGATATAGTTTGTTGAATCTTTAAAAATCTCTATTTCATTTTTATGGGAAATTGAAAAATAAATGTTTATTACTATGATATTATAAACCTTTTGATGTATTGTTTTTTTCTTACTAATTCCACTAGAAAGTCAATTAGATCTGATTAACTCACATCAAGTTACAACTTGAACTATGAATTCAAGAATCTATAACATATTATAATTCAAATATCTCAAATATTTGTAAAAGTAAAATGATTATAGCCAAAATTTCTACGCATTCATATAGTACAGAAATGTGAAAAATAGGTTGAAATATTATCTGAAATGGATAAATTAGAAATTGTCAAATTTAGGCTTTTTCCTGTTATAAAAATAAAAAGGCCCAGTGGTGATGTTTTTAAGCTGTTTTACTTGATTTTTTAATTATGGATGCGTACTGACTTAAAGCTTACTGAAGTCAGATGGAGCTGAAGGCAAGAAAGAAAAAATACAAAATTGTGGATTGTACAGGATGACTTTACTATGTCAAAAATCACCTGAATTCCAAGCATTTTTGAAATATACTCAACTGGATGTTTTAACTCCTTTTATGAAATCCAGAATTATTTTCCAAAGAGCCAACAGGAAAAATGAAAATGACTTTTTTGTTTGTCTCTCTCCGTCCACCCTTGCCTCTGTCTTTGTCTCCTGTTGCAGTCATGAAACTGCGCCCTGAACTCTGTGTGCAGAGCTGGTAGCAGAGTCTAGTCCTTTCCCACCACTGATAGACACCGCTGAGGTCAGCTGAGTTTGCTGGATTGTTTGTTTGTTTTCCTCTATGTCTTTCTCTTTAACTTCTCCAGCTCTCATTTCTCCACCTCCTTAGCACAATTTTACGTTTAATAGGATGCTGTCATTGGACCCGTTTTCTCCCCAAATTGTAGCACCTCCCCAGCCCATCGTGTTTCCTCTCACAACTTTAGTTCACAGAAAAGTTATATTTTCTTATGCTTCATGTTCTTGATGCCTTGACTTCTGGGGCTTTGCTGAACTGGGAGTGACTGTGCGCTTCCTGGCTAGCTCCTTCTTAGACTGAAAGCAACTTTCCTGAGCACATGACCCTGATAAAATCAGCAGACACCCCCAGAGTAATGTCCACACCCTGCTTGCACTGGGCTTTCTAATTTACCCAGGCGGTGTGCGGGGTCACTCAGGACCACACCTGCACCAAGGAGAGGAGATAATGTAAACCCCAATCTCAGACCTGCCCTTGTGCCTTCTTCCCAGGAAAGCCCCAGTGGTCCCTGCATACAATTCTTCCCTCTCTGCCTGGTCCTCTTGCTTGGTGGCCTTGTGTGGTTTGCCGTCTCCTCTTTCTAAGGGACGGTGCATGTAAGACAGAATTCTTTCCACGTCTTGTCTAAGTCTGTGTCACACTCTACCTGATTAAAACCAACCTCACACACCATAAAATTACTGACACCAGGTAAAATCAGCATCTGTCTTGGAGCTTAATACAGGCATTTGTGACTGCTCAAAAAGTTCTAGGGCACCTGGAAAATACAAAGCAAATAACAAGAACTTTCACTGCAGATCCTGATAATTTTCTATCATGGCCTTCTGTGTCTCCTCTGAAGACATAGTATTACCTCCAGTGTCCAAGCCAGTTCCCTTCTTAGTGCTTTGACCCTCACACAATTGCACTGGACCAGTGGAGATGCTGTGCATAAAATGAATTTCCAATCTCATTTTATTCTTCATAGCAGCTGGTAATCTTGGAATTCAGGTCACCACCACTTCTTTGAATCACAAAACTGTTTCCAGATGTGTTGTCTCTGCTCCTTCTTTCAGTTCTGCTCTGTGTATCATCTTACAAAATCATGTTTTCAAAACACACGTTGAAAAACCTGAGTTGACGCTTTTAAACACACTTTGGTGCCTGATTGCTCATGTAGGCAGCCACGTATCTTCAAGATGTGTTTTCTCCACACAGTATCCTACAGTCCAGTTATGCTCTGCTTCCAGAACACACTTATTTTGCATGATAACTTAAGTCTTTTTTCATTTTTCTCTTTTATGATTCTATTATTTCATGAAATACCTTCTCCTCACTTCTCTTTTTATCAAATCTCACTTATAAAAATGTTCTCCCTCAATCAGAGCAATCTAATCAGAATAACTCATTGTGTGATAAATCCTTAGTAACTTCTACAGCCTACACTTTGAGACTGAGAGTTATTATCTTCCCAGCTATGATTTCCAGAGTATAAAAACTGTACCTGAAATAAGCTTGTCACTACTAGTGTTCCAAAATACTCTATGAAAAGTTCAAAGATAAAATGAGACATATTTATCTTGATTCGAAGATACACATTAAGGATATGCAGGAGCATTATCAGGTTTTTAAAATATAATTAGCTGATATACAAAATGGGCTTACTGTTATTTTTAATGTTATCCCTTTAAATTAAAAATAAAGAAGAAATAAAAATGGTGAAAAGCACTCAATCCCAAAAAGTAGCATCACTTTGCAAAGTGCAGAACCGCTGTGTGTGCAGAGCCAGTGCTTTACACAGCAGAACACTGGCCAGAGATTGCGAGCGAGCACAGCTGCTGGAAGATTCCTCTGCCAGCCGTTACTATGGAAATAAAAGCAAAAGGAAAATGCAGTGTTAAAGGGCAGAAATCCACAGGAATTGCTCACAGCTTAAGTTGGTGTCAGCCTTTAGCTAAAAATGCACCATAAGAAATGGATCTGTCTTATGGTAGGATTATTGAAAATTCTCTAAGGACTCCTGTTTAGCATCATGGCATGTTAAATATTCAGTTTCTATGTGAATATCGAAGTAGTTGAAACCTACAGTAAGCACAAATGAATTTATGATTTAAAAATCCGTGGACGTGGATGAGTAGTAATCTGATAGTTACCTTCATGTGGTTAAGCATAAACAGAGGAATTTAATCAGTGTTTCAAAAGCATTAGTACAGCCAGACTAATTTTAACTCATTTACTCAAATTGCATAAGAACATTTGCTTTATTCCTAACTTGTGCAAATCGTAACTCCACAAAAGCTACAATATTGGTCTTATATCTTGAATATATTTTATTTCTGATAATTAGATGCCAACGTGGTATGTTGCAGTGAAATAGTTGAAAAAGAAGCTTTATAGAGGTCATTTTAAAAGAGATAAAATGTGAAGAGCAAGAAATTACACTTTTTCTCAGAAAAGTATTAAGAGCTTATGTATGTTAGTGTTTCCAAAGGGTTACTATTTTACTTAAATGATTAAAAAATTCCATCAATTCTTTTATTTCATTTTGAGTAAATATAATCTAAGCATGTTCCTACCATGAGTCATTAAACAGGTCTAAATTTTGTTAAATTGCATTATTAATTTGGTACAAATAATGTAAAGTCACAGTTGAATTTGGCATGATTCTGACTTGCTGTGACTTAAATTATGGCCATGGATGTCTGAATTATTTTACACATAACTTCAGTGTTCTTCTCTCTGTATGTGGAGTAGCATTGGCTTTCAGTTTCTGAGGATGTTTAACTGGCAGCTCCACCTTAGTCTCCAATACCCCTTAACCACAGTTCCCCCTAATTAAAAAGACCAAAAGTATTTGAGTATTTTTTAAAGCTGAGCATTACACTATAAATTAACACTGTAACGTAATCTACTTCCAGAATTGAAAGTCACCCTATTTTCTAAGAACTTGCCCAAAAATGAAAAATATGAAACAGGAAAAGGGAATGTTCCATAGTCCTGTCCTCCTAGGAGAAGAGTATCATCTGCTGTTTGCTGGGCATCAAACTGACCCTGGGAACGGAACGCATGGGTGGTCTCACCGAGGAAACCCGCACATCAGAGATTTGGCATCCTGAGTATGAGCAAAGAGAGGCATCTCAGCAAACACCCAGAGAGGAGACAGGGAAGGGGATCATAAGGGAAGTGCGTTTTCAGGCTTACTGGATATGACCAGTGTTTGAAAGTGTCAGAAAAGCAAAAGGCACTATGTGAGGGGAGGTCCCATAGCGACAGTGAAATATGTGTTAAAGCATGTTTCCTACTTCCCAGCACTGAATATGAAGGGCCAATTCTGAAAATGGGCGTTGGGCAAAGAGCAGGACCTGGCATGCGGTAACCACCTTGGATGAGCACGAAGCATAAAGCCACACTCACTGGAGCCCAAAAAAGGGAAACAAAGTGAAAATGGAGGTGTGAAGATAAAATAATCTGTGGGACACATAGACTTCAGACTCCATTTTGAGAGCCAGAGTAAGTGAAGCTCTGGACGTAACTCAGGAAAACGAGAACTGGATGTACCATGTGCCCTGGCATGCACAACAGGATACAAGATGAGACTGGGGTTTGGTGAAAACACATCGAAAAGGCAGTTCTGAAGCAAAAAATGAGACAGACAAATTCACGATTGTGTCACTGCACAGAAGTTCAAGGAAATAGAAAATGCAGTGGTAAGCTTATATTCTTATTGTAAACTGAAAAAAATAAAGACTGGTGAGCATAGAAAACTATCAACAATGTCAAAAGTAATCTCCAGGATTTTCTCCCAAAATACAGATGGAAAAGCCAAAGAAAAAGATGAAAAAGCCCTTCCTAAAGTTGGCAGTGGTGAAACTCGTCTGAGTCTGTGCTCCTGAGAATGAACATGGGTGTGAAGGCCTGCTCTCCTCCTGCATTAGCTCCTGCAGGGGCCCTCTTCTCCCATGACTTCAGTGAGTCCACCTCATTCATCTAGGTCGAGCCACACACACATGCTTGAGACCCCCACATTTTGCCTCATACGGGATCAACCAAAGGGTCCCACCATGGTAGACAAACACCTTCTAAGCCGAGCTGATTGAGCTTTGGACAGGACTCACCCCTTCCACTGCTCTTGGACTTTGACCAACTCTTGACTTTCAGTAGCAGCCGAAAGTAGAACACTCTCTGCTTGAGTACCCCTCCTACGAGGTAGCTCCCTAAATTTACCAAACGCTTCACTTGCTCAGCGTTACCAACAGGCTTCTCTTCCTGTTTACCCCTCACGGTGAAGGCTCTTTCTGCTTGGAAACAGACTGCACAGCTGGAATGTTCTCACTGTGGCAGCATTTCCCCCTCTTTACTTCAATCTTAGTTTTGAATAGTCTTACCTTGTGAACATTTAGTTGGCTTTTCCTTGTCAATAAGGGAGATTATTTTCCACCCAACAACATCAGAATATATATTCTTCTCAGCAGCACATGGAACATTCTCTAAAATAGACCATATAGTAGGCCACAGAACATGCTTAAGCAAAGGCAAAAGAATTGAAATTATCCCATGCATGTTATCAGATCATAGCATCATGAAACTAGAAATTAATGATAAAAGAAACTGAAAAAAACTGAGAAACACATGGAAATTTAATAATACACTCCTGAGCAATCAGTGACTCACAGAGCAAATTAAAGAAGAAATTAAACAATATCTACAAGCAAATGCAAATACAACTTACCGCAACTTGTGGGATACACTCCTCAGAGGAAAATTTATTGCAGTAAATTCCCACATCGGGAAAACAGAACAAACACAAATAAACAATCTGATGCTATACTTCAAACATCTAGAAAAAGAAGAGCAAGTCAAGCCCAAAGCCAAAAGAAAATTATAAAAATCAGAGCAGAAATTAATGTAATACAGACTAAGAAAACAATCCTAAGAATCAATGAATCAAAGACTTGGTTCTTTGAAAGAATAAATAAAATTGATAAGCCCTAGCCAACCTTATTTCTCCATCTATTTTAAAAAGGAAAGAAAAAACTCAGATTGATGCAATAAGGAATGGTGAAATCACTACAGGTGCTGTGGAAATACAGAAGATCATCAATATCTATTTCTAAAACCTCTATTCTCATAGGCTTGATAACATGGAGGAAATGGACAGATTCCTAGAAATATAAGAATGACCAAAGCTGGGTCAAGAAGATGGAAATCTGCTGAATAGCCCAATTTCTATTAACAAAATTGAAAATTAATTATATCCTTACCAACAAAGAAAAGCCCATGTCCATATGGATTCACTGTGAAATTCTCCAAGAAACTCAAAGAAGATTTAATGCCAACACTCCTCAAACTCTTCAGTTAAATCTAAAAGGAAGCAATTCCTGGAAGCAAATATTACTCTACTACCAAAACCTGAGAAAGATCCAACAAAATAAGCGAACTACAGGCTGATCTCCCTAATGAACATAGTCGCAAAAATTCTCCATAAAATTTTGGTAAACAGAATGCAGCAAATCATCAAGCAGATTACATAACATGATCAAGTGGGATTCATTCCAGGAATACAGGGATAGATCAACATACGCAAATCAATAAATGTAATTTGCTATATCAACAGAGCCAAAAATAACCACATGATCATTTCTATAGATGCACAAAAGCTTTTATTAAGGACCAACTCTTACTCATGGTAAGAACCTTACAGAGAATTGGAATAGACATCTTTACCTCAATATGATAAAAGCCATCTATGACAAACCAACAGCCAGCATCATTTTACATGGTCAAAAACTGAAGGCTTTTACCCGAAAATCAGGCACAAGACAAAGATGTCCATTATCACCACTCCTTTTCAATATAGTGCTGGAAATTCTAGCCTGAGCAATTAGACAAGGGACATAAATAAAAGGAACAAAGATAGGAAAAGAAGAAGTTAAATTATCATTATTTGCAGATGACATGATATTCTACATAGAAGACCCCCAAAACTCCATTGAAAGACTCCTAGGCACAATGAATAAATCCAGTAATGTAGCTGGGTACAAAGCCAACACTCAAAAATCAATAGCATTCCTAAACACTAACAACAAAACCATTGAGAGAGAAATAAGAGAAGCCACACCATTCAAAATGGCATCCAAAAGAAATGAAATACTTAGGATTCAATCAAACAAAAGAAGTAAAAAAATATATTCAGGGAAAATTATAATACCCTGAGAAAGAAATCGAAGAAGACCTCAGAAAATGGAAAGACATCCCTTGTTCATGGGTAAGAAGAACAAACGTGAAAATGGCCATTACCCCAAAATTGTTATACAGATTCAGTGCAATCCCAATCAAAGTACCACTACCATACCTCACAGATATAGAGAAATCACCCCTAAAATTCATCTGGAACCAGAAGAGACCAATTAGAATAGCAAAGGCAATTCTAAGCTACAAAGGCAAGGCGGGAGGCATCACAATTCCTGACTTGAAGTTATACTACAAAGCTACTATAATAAAATCAACATGGTACTGGAATAAAAACAGACATGAAGATCAATGAAACAGATTAGAAGATACAATCCCAACTGCAAACACACTCAACCACCTTATCTTTGATAAAGGGGCCAAACAGGTTCACTGGAAGAATGACAGTCTCTTTAATAAATGGTGCTGGAAAAACTGGCTCTCCATATGCCTGAAACGAAAACTAGACCCACGCCTATCACCATGTGGTAAATAAAGTATAAATGGATCAAAGATCTAAATATTAAAAGAGAAACACTAAATCTGTTGGAAGACAAAGTAGGTAGAAATCTTGAAGACATAGAGGTGGTCAGATAATTCATGAATGAGAATCAAACTGCATGCAAAATATTTCACAGAATCAATGCCTGCCATCACATCCTGTTAAAGAGTATTTGCATGTTGAAAGAAGTCTCCAGCACAGTGAAAAGAAAACCCACAAATTGGGAAAAAATCCTAATGAACTGTCCCTCAGATAAAGAACTTCTGTCTAGAACATATAAAGAATTTTTAAAAATCAGACCCCCAAAATTTAAAGACTCATTCCAAAAATGGGCATCTGAGATGAATACACAGTTCTCAGATGAAGAAATACAAATAGCAAATAAATACATGAAAAAATGATCATCATCCTTACTCATTAGAGAAATGCAAATTAAAACACTCTGATTCCATCTGAATCCAGAAAGAATGGCCAGGATCAAGAAGACTACCAACAACAAATGCTGGTGAAGCTGTGGAGGAAAAAGGAACTCTCCTGCACTGTTGGTGGGAGTGTAGCCTGGTGCAAGCACTGTGGAGATCAGGCTGGAGATTCCTCAAAAGACTAGGATTGGAAGTCCCAGCTATTCCACTTTTGGGTATATTCCCAGAAGAACTGAAAACATCATGCCACAGTGATACATGTGCACCCATGTTTATAGCAGCACAGCTTGTAATAGCCAATCTTGGAAACAACCTAAGTGTCCATCAACTGAGGAATGGATAAAAAGTTGTGGTATTTTATACAATGGAGTACTACTCAGTTATAAAGAATGATCACATTGAGATATTTATCAGTAAATGAATGCAACTTGAGACCGTACTCATAAGTGAAATAAATCAAACTCACATGTGTAAATGCTATATAGTCTCCCTAGTGTAAGAAATGGTAAGAGTACATAAGATACAAAGCCCTCGGTAAATACAGTGAAAGGATAAAAATATGCTTAAAGGGGAAAATATTATCTCAGGTAAAATGATAAAAAGAAAGAGGAAGGGAAAAGAAAAATCTAAAATTATATAAACACACTTAGGACAGCTAAGATGATTGTGCTACAAGTTCTAATAGTTCTTGGAACAAAACAGTTAACATTCATAGGATTGGAACAATTGTGCATATTAGTGAATGGTGATCTGAGGAACCCTTGAAGATCAGTGTGTAAAATAACAACCCTAGTTATGCTCATACCACCTTGTTTTGAAGGCCTGTATTGTCAGTGTTCTGGGCTCTTTGCTATTGTTACTTATCTTTCTTGTTTTGTGTTTTTCTAGGAATGTGTTTTGTTTCATTTTATTTTTTGTTTTCTTTTTCCCCTCTCATATAGAAAGGATAGGTATACATGTGGAGACTAACACATGCATAGAACTTCTTCTAAACAGTTTATGAGAATCAAATATATAATGCACAATGAAATGAACAGCTATTTTGAAGAAAAAGAGACCCTAAGGTATCCAGTGCTGATCCCGTAGCATCATGCTGTGAAATCTAGCAATAATATTATTCTTTGTTCAGAGTGATTTTAGCCTGTTTTGTATTGTTTAACGTCAACATACATGAAGGTATGGGCAGCTATTTTGAAGGGAATGAGAGCCATAATGGCAGCCATTGTTGAGTTCCCTATTGTCTGGTTTTGAAGGCCTGTAATGTCTTAATCACTCTGTTCTGATCAGTTTAATACTACTTTGTTTTGAATAAATTCATTGCTATGTGAAGATATGAACAACTATTTAGAAGATAAATGAGACAATTTGATAGTGAAGATCTCTTGTCTTGCTTTGAAATCTGTGTCACTTACATTGTTTTCTTCTGATCTGCTTTGTTCTGTTTTGTTATGTTTGTTTTTACCCTCTTTAAAATAAAATTAAACAAAATAAGGGAGATTAAAGAACATTTAACCTAAGGATTTTGGTGCTCAAAGGAAAAAGTTAAATTGGGCCATGTGGTATGAAAGCAAAACAGAACCACTTTTTAAACTTAAAGTTAACTTCATAGACCTTCACCCTACAGGTAAACTGTGCACAAAGCAAGGAAAATAAATACCATAAAAGCAGTAGAAGAAGAACAGATACACATTACACAAATAGGGTTCAGGTTTCACTTTTATCATTATCTTTACTACACGTTCTCTCTGGGGTTCATTCAGTCTAGTGGTTTAAATGTTATGTAATGACTGATTGCTCACAAATGCATGCTCTAACCCCAGGTAATTTCTTCCCTCTGCCTCTGAGATGTAAATGTCTGTTGTCACTGCTGCGTGGATTCTTAGACACGTGAAAGACAAGAATCGGACATGGGCTGATTCTTCAGCCTGTTATCAACCATCACCACTGTCCACACTCTTCTTTAGGGGTCCCTGATCCTGCTTCCAACATGTCACCAATTAGCTGAGGTGACAGAGCGAAACCCTGTTGGTGTCCCTGCACCCCCCAGTTCATGTCTCTCCTTTCGCTGACCAGTAGACCTTGTTGTCACCCACTCTTCCAGTGTTACCAGCTCCTTTCCTATGTGTGAGGTGTAAGCTGAATTGTCACCTGGATAGGCACCTGGGGATCAGTGAGGCCCACTTTTGGGTGTGTCTCAGTGGGTCAGGAAGGTGTGACCTTGGGGTCCATATCCTATGCATCACGCCTTCCTCTCTGTACTGTTTCCTGGTTCTGCTTCCGGACCACCATGAGCTAAGCAGCTTAGTTGCTCGGTACTCCTCCACGATGATGGTCCTGCCCCAGGGCAGCCGACAACAAGGGTAACACAAAGCCTTCTACTTCAAATTATGAATGTGGGATACTTGGTCTCAGCCACAAGAAAACCTGTCTAATTCTGTATACCAGCTCCAAATCTCTATATGCAACAAGAAAAAGGAATAAGCAGCAGTATGCCATGAGGAAGAAGCTTATGACAACTCAGGCTGCAGCAGAAAGGGAAGAGTGCATGAACCCAGCCTGCCCCAGAAGATCCTGAGCAGAACTGACTGCCAGGGTCCAGGCCACTGGCTGTGTTAATGTGGTCTTGGGTCCTGGAGTGCCAAGGCAAACTGAACACAGAGAGCTACAGAGGGAGCAGGCACTTATGCCTGGGCCACGCTGAAGCCGTGTGCCTGGAAAGAAGCATTCCTGAGCCACCATGGGCCCCTGGTGCAGCCGAGGCCTGAGAGCTCAAGCAGGTCGCTGCCCAGCCCCCAGCTTGCCCTCTTGGAAGCTGCCATCTCTTGGTCCTGCTGCACATTCAGAGCCAACACCTGCAGGTTGTGCTGGTGTTTGCTACAGCTGCTGAGAAGCAATGGTCCTGATCCTTGCCTCACTGCCATCTTGCAGCCTTTTTGGACTCCTTCTGGGCTCTTGTTCCCTCCCCAGCCCCTCTTCCATTCTTTTCTCCACGCAGCGGAGCATGAATGAATGACTTCTGAGACTGCACATGGGATCATTGCTCCTTCCTGAAGAATTTTCAGAGGCTTCACAAGTTCTCTTGCCATTGGGAGGGTTCGACACACCCCTGCCATGAATCCGGATTCTGCATGACCCCGGAGCCCACAGCATTCTTGTTGCCCAGTGTGCGTCCTTGCTATACTAGTGCTCCTTATTTCCATCGGCAAAACAACATTCAGTTTGGAAATGCATGGGCAATCTTTGCTGTGACGCCATATTTCTCACATCTAATGATAATACAACAGGGTGTAAGGGGAATGCGCTATGCTGTGAGGTCATGTCATAGTAGCTTATTTGGTTGAGCCTGGTGTCGTGTGCATGTTATGCACACATCCTACCACTAAGCTTTGCCTCCATTCATAAATTCTAAGAATTTTAATATATGGACCACATTAATGGAATGTTACATTTTTTTCTAAAATAAAAATATACTGTACTGAAAAAACGAACAGATTTTCATAGGAGAAGAGTTGCAATTCTCTATCCATAAAGTAGTAATAAAGTAAATAACGAAAACAGTGATAACAAGCAGTTTAGAAATTTTTTGTAAACAACACAAACTATTTTTAATGCCTATAAGCAACAAATATAAAATTCATGGTATAGAGAAAATATGACAGATTGCATTCTGGTCTAAGAATGAAAACCACATGGTAACACAAGTTTTTAAATGTACAATTTGATTATTGCTAAAAAAAAAAAAAGAATAAAATAATACCCCTCCATGACCTACCTGGTAAGGTTAAACCTCACACTGTTGGGTGGTGTCTGAGGCTGAATATGCACAGATTTATGTGCAGTGTGTAAGACTGTTAACTCGAAAAGATGGAAGTCACAAACTAAAATTTCTGACAAGAAGACTAGAAAATAGAAAAATAACGAAATCTCCAAGTCACAAGATTTTACTAAGACCTGTTGAGATATCTTTTATGTACAATAAAATTATAGCATTAAAACTAACTTCTAAGGTAAGAAATAAAATAGTTACCTAATTACAAATTAAGTTTAACTTAGGCAATTACGGAAATACAAAACCTTTAAGGCACAATGTTGTTATTGCAATTAATGCAAAATCAACTATCCTGTAATAATCATTATTTCTTGTATGAAAAGTTTTATAAGTCTTAAAGCATCAAACTGACCCAAAGAAATTGTTGTGGCACAAGATAATGAGAGCTTGTACAAAGAGATAGCATTATCATTTTCTCTAAGTATTTTGTTAACACCAATTTGGTTTATAATAAGAAATCAGAAATTATGTATTTTTTTAAAAATATTGAGTGTATAAAATGTGAAATAGTATTTCATATTATACATAAAGTAACAGTTCACTTTTGTGTTCAAACATGTTATCAAATTCACTGTGACAACAGTGGACTCTATAAAAGCAAAAATGTTTAACAAGGCTTATGGCCATTATTTCAACTATGTTAGGTGACTTTTGAAATGTAATTAATTGCAAAATGAATTATCTTCTTTGAAGTAAGCTGGTTGTCAATGAAACAGAAAAGAAGATAGAACAAATAAAAACAGCATCACGTACAAACTGGTTCAGGTCCTTTTCCTGCAGAGAGGTAAAAGGTCTGCAAGGCCAGGTGAGGACAGTGACACTGCAAGGGACCTGGTGCCCAGGAAAGCTCAGCCTGCAGTCTGCTCTGTATTCTATGCTGCAGCCTCAGGAAGATTTGCCCACTTCATGGTCTGATACCTGGAAATCATACAAGTACATGGCGTTAGGTTTGCATAACAGCAATGGGTCCAACTTGAGTAATTTTCAACAAACTCTTAATTTCTTTACATTCTTCTGGGCAACACCTATCACTGGACCAAACTAAGTAATGTGCATGGTGCCATTTTTACCAAAAGCAAAGAGTAGTGTCATTGACAGATTTGAACCAAGATGATCTGAATCCACTCTGTGAGTCACCATCATGACACCCAGAGAGCTCCCCTGGACACGAGGGGAGATGAGGTGTTGACCATCCTTCAGGAGCAATGGCTTACTGGTGTTGTTCTATCCTATCTCAAGAAAATACACTTGAGTCTCGTGATGAAGTAAGAGAGCAAGCACACATCAACTCACTGCACCCAGCATGCAGTGCTGTAGTCCATGTCCAGATGAATCCCTCTCCTGCTCCTGGGTCCAGCTGTGTCCTGCAGCAGTCCCTCCCTTAGTCAGCACCAGACTCCCGTGTCATCCTCCTCCAGCAGGGCAGACTGGGTATTCTATAGGAGCCAGATGCAGAAGGAGGGGACCTTGTTCCTATGAATGTTAAAGCAACAGGACCAGGCACAGCTCCCCTCTGGCCAGGTAGTGATCTGGAGATATCAGGGCATAGCTGGGGTTGTAACCACATATGCATTACTTCCTCTCAGAGGAGGGCACCACCGCAATATAACATGGTGAAATTCTCCTGCAGTCGAGCACACACATCTGTATCAAGTCCATCCTGCCTGATGCTTCTGGTATCTGACAGCAAAATTTAAAGCCACATGGAAGCTTCCTAGAGCTTTTCCAATAATAAAATAACATATTCAATTGTTTTCTTATGAAGGCAAGTTGTATTCAATATACCAAGCATAGAATCAAGGAGAAGTGAAAGGAAAGCACAATCGTACTCTAAGAGCTTAAAGTGCACGTTAGGGGTCTCAAGCTTCCAAAGCCTGTAAGCTCCTGATGTCTAGAACGTGAGCTCCTCTCCTGTCTTCCCAGCTGCTCATGTACTGTGCTAAAAATAAGCTTACAACTTAGTGTTTTTCTGGGACAGTGAAGACATGTCAACAGTTCCATATATTTTATCCATCAAGAAATGAATGAAATAATGCATGGAAAACTTTGTTACCCGGAAAATTCCTCAAATTATTTCAAGGGACAGCTGTAATGAATTTTAATACCAAGTCTTTCAATCAGTTTATATTTTCATGCATCTCATTTTTTGAAAACATATAATATTGGCAGATTTAACAAAACAGAAAAAACAAACAAACAAACAAAAAACCGAGTTGTGCTCCTCTATAAGAAAATGCTCCGAGGTACCATAAGCAGCAGAGACGATCACGAAATAATGAAGAATCCAGGACTGGCACATTCTGGAGGTGGAAGCGGAACCTCTGTGCAGGGCTCAGGGCCTGCGGGAGCAGCTACCAAGTGTCCTCGTCACTCCGGGAGGAGCAGCTTGCCTCTGACAAGGACCGGAGCCAAGGGTCTTTCTTCATAAGCATCTCTGGACCCAGACAAACAGGACAAAGGCTCAGTATTGCAGCTGGTAAGGCAGCCTGATACTCAGAGGAGAGATAGAGCGCCTGTAAAAGAGTAGTTTCTCAGCACCACTCCAGGGCTCCACTGGCCGGACTGAAGCTTTCAGCTCTGGGTGCAAGCGGGTAAGGTAACTGCTGTTCATTTCTCAGCCAAGGGGGATGGCACAAAACCAAAAATGTTGAGTGAGGCTCTTTAAATGACCAGGATGCACACTGGGGGTGGAGGCAAGAGCACTGTAAGTTCTAGCTCTGCCAGGGTTACTTAGCAATCTAATAAGTCAAAGCCTCAAAAATGGAGTGGAGGGCTAGGGTTATAGCTCAGGGCAGAGTCCATGGGCTCAATCCCCAGCCACACACACACACTCACTCACAGTCATACTAAACAGAATGTTACAACATCCTTTTTTCCTGTGAGTGAGCAATGAGGGATTTTTATATGACTCGATGCAAATATTTCACTTCTCTCAGTATACACCAATGATAATTCATTTAATTCTATAAAAAAGATTATAGTAATTCCTATCAGTAGGTTACCATCTAGCTTGAGCTGCTACATGATCTTAAAACTAGGTGTGTTATCAGCTGATTTCTTGATGGCAGCCATTCTTTCTGGAGTCAGATGGAACCTCAAAGTTGTTTTAATTTGCATCTCTCAAGTGACCAGTGATGTTGAACCTTTCCTTGTGTATTTATTTGCCATTTGTATTTTACAGTTTGATAAGTGCTTTTTCATTTCAGGTGCCCATTTTTTGATTGGGTCTTTGAGTTTGGGGGGTCTGAGGTAACCTGAACAACTACTTCTGAGATAAAAATATGAAATATATTAATGGATGTTAATTTCCTGCTAGCTTTTTTTGAAATTCTACATTGTTGGTATCCTTTTTTTCTGCTTTGGTTTTTAAAATAAAAACAAGGCAAAAAAACCCACTGGCTATGATGGAGATAAAATATTTTTCACCATTTTGTGACTTCAGAACAAATCATTGCCATATATCTGAATCCTATGCATGATATTACTCATGCACATCAAGATTAAAAGTGTTCCCATGCAATTTAACCACCAACTGTGACCGACGTCTTTCAGGTTTAGAGCATGAGGCTTTGCAATGGCTTTCACTGTGGATTGTGTACATAAAACGTTGTAGGATTTAGGTTCTTTCCAGAGAAACTGGAAGAAATGGGAACACAGCATGAAACGCAGAGTGGGTGGAAGTAAGGAGCACTGGAGTGACTGGTGTGTCCCGTGGCCTCAGGAGGACTGGGCTCAGGTGGTCACCGGGGAGGCTCCTCACCTTGCTGCTTTAGCTCAGGGCAGGGCAGTGGGCTGTCTCTGAGGACCTGGCCACACTGTACACACCGAATGTGTCTTAGAAGCTCTGGGTTAAATGAAAGATAACAGCTCAAAAAAAAAAAAAAAAAAAAAAAAAAAAGCAAACAAATGAACAAACAAAACAAAACAAAAATCCTAGAGAAAATGCTAGCGCCCAGCCCCCATGTCATATAGTAAGTGCATTTCTAGCAGCATCCATCTGAAGCAGGCAAGCATGCTTTGAAAGCTTCTGGGTGGATCTACAGTACTGGGCATTTACCAACACTGTGCTGTCTCAGGTGATGCATTTGAATCTCTTAAATCTGCAGTTTGAGCTGAACAGCACATACACATTTCTCCCCCTAAGATAGATCATCAGTGAAGGCATCTCTGCGGTGGTCATTCCACTGAATTAACCTTCACCTCTTTAAGGCCCTTCTCCTGGGCTGCATTCCTAATTGTCTCAGGGAGCTGTTCCCTGCCGAAGCCATAATTCTACGCTGAGCAGTGCCACCCAGATGAGAAGATATTAAGAGTGACTTCTGGAAACGTCACTTTTTCTTCAAGCAAATCCACTACGGAGAGAATTTAATTCCTACCGACTCTATAATTACAAGGTAGAGTTCTTAATGATGGAATTACACTATGCCGCTAATTATCTGTTGCACATTTTAAATTTAAATAATTTAACTTTATGTAGTTGATTTTTTTCATTTTAGTTTTAATAACTGCATTTACTTGTTAAAAATGACATTAAAAAGAAATCTTTATGTTGCATGATTCTAAAGATTTAAAATTAGATTTAAACTTTCATTATAGTACCTCAATGATAAAACACTCTTATTTATTGAATTTTGGGGATTATTGCCCATGGAAAATTCTTCATTCATGTTACAAAGAATAATGATAATTTTCGAAGTACACATGAAGTCACAAAGCTGAAGATGGCTGTATTTTATAGAATTATTACTTGTTGCCACTAAAGACTGAAGAACAGATTTCAGAAAACAATACTAAAGTGTTTTTCATCATTATTCAATATATTAATATTCACATATTTAATTTACTTAAAATTAACAAAGAATTATGACTTTACAATCTCTTGACAGATTATAGTTAAGATGAAAACTTGTTTTTAGTCTCCCATCTTAGTACAAATCTAACTGTTCCTACCCTGTGCAATTTATATCCAAAGTTTGAAGTGCTGAGGACTCCACATTATTTTGCGGCCACTGTAATGTTATTGAAAGTATTTGGCAGATCTGAAATGATCAGATGAAAACCTTCGATCAATTCCTAAAATGCAGGGGTTTCCACCGCCCTCTTTACATTTTTATAAAGCGTGAAACAAATCTTAACATTGTATTAATGAGACTTTTTAAATAAATAATTCAGTGCATGGCGAAAGCTCTTATCTTACTGTCCAATGCCATTTGTAAAATACTCATTGTGTCTCGTGAGCTTTAAATATACAGATACAGTGTCGCATCGCTTAGATAGTCATACAGCCAGCACTGCTGCGTGTTTTACCCACAAGGGTCAGGGCCTGAACACAACTGGAATCTCTGCAGCCTGCAGCGGGGAGGCAGTGGCCTCTGTGTGATGCAGGCCTCCCGGCCCCAGGGTAGACACCATCTGCTGAACCCATAGCCCCAGCTTGCGGCCTGCACCCTTCTTTCTCAAGGTAGCTTCCGGGGAGCTTGGCAGGGAACCTCGCATTCAGAGGAACTGAGTGCCTGTTAGTACCGCAAAGCTGCAGCCACACAGGTCCACAGAGCGTCACCTAGAGCCCTCAGAACCAGATTTATCCAGAACACCGGAGACATCCAGCTACATGAGCATAATGACCATATCTTGTGGACACCGAGGAGAGGAACGTAATCTAACACTAACATTTCTTTACAAAAACGTACAATAGGTAATTAGAACACCTGGCAAAGTTTGTGAAAACATCGCAGCAGAAAAGCCACTTTTAATTTATCCTCTATGAAATGCTCCCTTCATTCTAAACACTATTGGCTCCCTGTCCTTGTTGCCTCTGCAGGTCTGTGTGTCCTCTTCCTTGAGTGCCTTTATGAGTTCGGATATGGCGTGCAGTGCTGTGAGATCCAGCTCTGGCCCAATGACCATGAAGGGTGAGGCTTTGAATCAGGCTGGGTCATGCAGCCAGGACAGCTCTGCTAAAGACCCTCAGGGAAGAGGACTTCCAGAACAGTTTCCGTGACAGGATGACTTCACCCCAAGCAAGAGAGAGGGTTTCGAAAGGGATTCATAGCAAAGCGCCTCTTGTGGCAATAACGATTTTAAATTAAGGCATTTACCGTAGTGTTTGATTATCTCTCCTCAGGGTCCTTATGATGAGTAAAATAAACTTAACAGTATTTTACATGCAATTTTACCTGCATATTGTCAGATTTTTGATTTTCTAATTGTGATAAGGGGGAAGTTACTCTGGAATCAGGGCTATGGAAGGCGGGAGGAAGAGCCGGGCTCTCGCCACGTGACGAATGAACCAGGGCCATGCAGGTCCAGCCATGAGCACCTCTGGGCGCCCCTCAGTGAGGCCCTTGCTCCACTGTCCCCTTTTCTCCAGATCAGAAGCAATGTTTTGCTAGAGACTTAAAGAATTGAAAAACAGTACTTCTTAAATATTCAATGGTGTCTCGTCAGTTACGGTGCCCTTGGCTTTTTATTAACTCTGAGGTGTTCATGTGTAGAACTGTCTGGTGCTACACCATGTACAGGGAATTTGCAACGTGGACTAAACTGAGGCCCAAGCAGAGTCCGGGAGAATCCAAAGGCTCTGTACCTGAGCAAGAGGAGAATCAGCAGAGGTTTCCAGCTTGGCAGCTGAAGGGGAGGCAGAGAAGATGGGTGACAGAGGAAATGAGGCTGGACCATGAGGAAAAACAAGACCAGCTCCAACAGCCACTTAGGGTGACCCGGGGCTGGTAACTTTCCATGGGGCCATTAACAACGCATTTTTGAGAGTTGTCTGTCATATTTTGGGGGACTTCCTTGTACTGTAAGACACGGGTTGTGTCGGGACTACTCTCGTCCTGGGAACTCTCTGGCATCCAGTGTGATCAGCACCCTGGTCACTGTGATGTGGTTTTAGGGGTCAGCAGGGGTGTACTCTATCACCTTGGTGGGGAACAGTCATGGATTGAGGCCTGAGGAGCCACCACTCATGTCCATCAGAAAATGCACCCACCCCATGGGGGGAGGAGGCAAGCCACTAGACTCCAGAATCATTTCTCTTGCTTTTCTTCGGGTCATTTTGGCACATTCTTTGAAACAATCCTGACTCTAACATGAGCTATGTCGTCAGGACATTTTTTCCCACATTGTTCTAAAGCTCTGGCACATTCTAGAGCATCTTCAGCACCAAAGTGAAAAGAATGCGGGGGGTGGGGGGCATCCCTCTAGGAGTGAAGTTTAGTTTTGTTTGCACTTCTGCCAAGCACGCTAACATGAGCGTGACAGGGTGTCCCAGGAAGGGGTTAGGAGTCCTGACATTAAGTCACTACTGAGAGTTTGTGAGCAGCAAATATTATTTCAGGACTGCAAGAAAGCTGTGGCCTAATGCAATTATTCCAGAGTGAAATGAAGTTCAGACTCAAAGTTCACTTTGATCTATGTGGACTTTTCACTTAACTTCTTTTTTTAATCAATCAATTTGATGTTTTTCTTCATTACTTCGGCATAGTGGAAAGTGGATCCTTACATTCCTTACATTTATTAAACATTCAGTTCTCTATCTTCCAAAGTATTTGCACAGGTACATTTATAAAATATCTGTAAATTGTATTCTCTTATAAGACTTATTAAAAAATTTTATTCTTCATATGGAAATAAGTCTCATTTATATATGTTAAAAGTTAAAAATTCTATAGAATACTAACAACAATAAGACACCCCAAAACAAACAACAAAATCCCCACATCCTGGGGAGCAAAATACTGAAGACTTGTGCACTAATGCAAAACTGCAATGACGAACCTGTGAATCCACGTGGTTATCCATTAGTTATGCTGCAATGGCTGGGCTGAGGCTAGAGGCTCACCACAAGTTTGATGACAGCCTGGAATACATAGTGAACCTTGTCTCATACCCAGTAAAGAGAGAGACAGAGAAAGAGAGAGAGAGAGAGAGAGAGAGAGAGAGAGAGAGAGAGAAGAGAGAGACAGAGAGAGACACAGAGAGAGACAGACAGAGAGAGAGAGAGCTTGTGTCCTTCGATTACCAAGCTCTATAGTCCATCAAATCTCTTCCTGTTCCCTTTTCCCTGACCAGATGGAGGAAGGCATCTTTGCTGAGATTTTTAGCAGATCTGAGTACCAGATGCATCAAAAGAACATCCACACAAACACAGCACAAAGGCATTAGACTGTCCCTCTCTGCTGCTGAGTTTAAAATCTCAATACTCTCCGACACGGACAGCACTATTCCTGCCCACTGCAGTAGCACTGATGGAGATGAGTTCTCTCAGTGGAATGGAGGTGACCATGTGGGTCAGCTGGCATTTCCAGTAGTACTGCAGCATGTCCAACAGGCCCGGGCTCATCAGCTCACACAGAGATGAGACAACATCTTACTTGAATCGCTCAGAAGCCTCTGCTTTGCAGCCTGTTCCAGAGGACGGCTGAACCTCGGACCCAGGGAGGCTAGGCACTGGCTGAGCAATCCTGAACCTGACATTTATTCTACCACTCTGTGTCACCTCAGTATCAGGCTCCACATAGAGAAGAATGCATGAAACCTCATCTTTTGGGCTCTTAAGTTTGAGAGACTGATTCCCTTTCGTGTTTCTTCTTCATGATCATTTGCTAACAAACATGCCCACAACTCGGTATGTTGCCAGAAGAGATGACTAATGAAATCTAAATAGTCATAAAAGGAAAATTCCCATGAACTGGATAAACACAAGAATTACAAATGTGATGAATGGGAATAAGTTGCTACAGAAATTGATATTGCCAAGCGTATCATTTCAGCCACATTTCAATACTCAGAACAATTACTTAGAATCAGCAACACCGCGCAGCTAATCAACAGCATCTGTTCATCTGCACAGCTGCTATCCCGGAAAACATGCCACTGCAGCCCACTCGGTGGCAAACACACTGTGATTGTAATGAACACCTATCTTGATGAGGAATAGAGACGGGCTCTTGGAGAGAACTGCACTGGAGGGCCGTGGAGAAGTCAGAGCTGCTTGTTTCCAAGGAGATTCGCGTGGAGGATGAACAACTCCTGGCACCGCAAGCTGTGCAAGTTTATGTTACCTCAGGATCAGCGGCCATTTCCTTTCACTTACTTGTCTGCTCCAGTTAGAAAACACATTGTAGTGCCAAATGACATCATCAAACACGTGCACAGGTGGCTAATTCATATCCTTGTCCAGGCTGTCCGCTAATGTTCCCCTGTTCCTTCAAAGGAAAGAGAGAAGAGTGGCCAGACCCACGCAGAGGAAGACGTGTCAGATCAAAATGCTCTAAGGTACTGACACATGCAAGGAGCAATCAGGGTGCTCAGAGGCTCAGAGGGCCATTGGAGCAAGCCCTGAATGGCAATCGCACTGCAGAGCAGCAGGGAGAGGGACAGCAGACTGTCAGGGTGAAGCCAAGACCAGGCTTGCCCTCCTTACATGAACAGCGAATTACCCCGAGGTGCAGGAAATGGAAGAGGATGGGAGAACAGGCAAGTCCTTCCCTCGGACCGCTGAGGCTTTGGGGTTTGTCCTAAGAGCAGTCAGAAGTCCCAGAGGGTTTCTCACGAGGAAATGGACCTAAGTGCAGGGCAAATCTGCATGAAGAATGGATCCTCTTACCCGGGAACCTGCCCTGGTCCATGCTGCTCTGTCCATGCTGTCTGGTGGCTCCACAAATTCCAGGTCCTGGACTTTAACCTGGAATCTCCGCTTTGGATGCTGACCTAAGTTCCCCAAGCAGCGGTACTCAGATTCTCATCTTCTTTCTTTTTATCGCTTTTGCTGCCAACCCCAGTGCCTGTCCTTCTCCGGAATCCAGAGACCCCGAGACGCCTCCCCTTCCATCCTTGCCCAGGTCTCTGTGATGCCTGCAGCAGGAGCTTTGAGGTCCAGTCTCTCCGTCCTGGCGCTGCTGACCTTTGTCCTGCGGCACTGTTACCATACATTTGAAAATTCAAATGAAATTTTTATTAGTTTTATGTTCTAAATTTAATCATTACCAAAACATCCATTAACTTTTAGACCATGTGACTGACATTTCTCGTGCCTGATTCTAATGGGATTTTCCTGTGCTGTTTCTCAAAACTTATTGTCAGAGAATTTTTATTTGTGCTTCTTTAATTTTCTGCTTTTAGCCTTCAGTAATGCTTTCAGTCTGTGGAGATCGTAATTATTTGAGATGTATTTTTGATTATCTGGTTTAGGTAATTAGAAAACCTGGAATTCATCAGCAGCTTGCTGTGTGCACTGCAGTAATCATGCTCACTCACATGGTGCTTTGTGTGGTTTCTATGAGTAGCTTCATTTCACAAACAGGGGGTGAGAGACAGCACCTCCTGAACCCCACACCAGGTATGAGTTTTCTTTTTTCTCCTAGGAAACATTTTGGCTCACGGTTTCAGGGTTACTCTGCGAAGCCAGGATCATCACAGCACAAAGGCATGGGAGAGGGCAGCCAGGAGAAGAGAGATGAGGGGAGAGTCAGAGAGGAAAACAGGGGGCAGGGTGGGCAGGGACATTTCCTCTTGGTCACACCCAGAGACCACCTCCTCCAGGCTGATCCAGCTCTCGGCAGCATATTCAGCTCTGAACTCATCCGTGGATGAATCCATTGACAAGGACAGAATCTCACGATCCAGTCACCTTCCCAAAGGTGAGCACCTCTGCGACACCTCTGTACACGTGAGGCCTTGGTGAATATTTTAGATCTAATCTACAACCTAGGAACAAGATGCAGATTCTAACGATTGGCTTTCCATTTCCAGACTCCACAAAGTCATTGGCTATCACAGGTTCACCATGAGCACTGTCTATTACATGAGTTATGGAATATTCTTACCATAGGGTACAGTCAGAAGAACGGCATGATCTGTGGTGCCAATTCTGTACACCCATGCAGTTGATGCGCATGTTAAGAAACAAGTAGATTACTGTATTTGGTGTGGAAAAATAGGGATAAGCTTGGAGCAAGATATCTTGGCTCTGAACTTGCTCCTCACAGTTCTCTGCTGTGAGCTGCAGGAGAGCATGAAGCTTCTTTGGGCTGTGTGTATTAATGTTTAAGCAGGTCGAACAAAAAGCATTAGTGGGGCTACTTACATACGGCGAGGCCTACAGCAACCAGATACTCTGAGCTGCACATGTAAAAACACCCATAAGTTTAATGTTCTGCAGAAATACAACCAAACAGGCTATTTCGTGTTTAATGGATAAATATTTAAAAACACTCTTCTTAGGGATGTTTTACTCGTGCATTTTTAAAACTCCATTTCTTTCTTTTACTATAAGCACATTTAAAGAAAGGCAAAATTGCTCTGTAATGGATGCCCATCTGTTTCTTCTTCTGCACTTTGTTACAGTAACATATTTGCATGGTTATAATATAATCACTCCCTTGTAAACAATAATAAAATCGCTACTCAGGATTGCTGTAATTTACAGAAATGAAAAGTGCACAGATACAATGGTTGTTTTCCACCATGGAAAACCTAATGATTTAGTTGTGGCTGCTAGGATCTTCCAGAACGCCCAGGTTAAAGTTAGTTTTTACATTTTCTTCCTGATAATTTACTCAGCAATGTGATGGGAAGAGGACAATCTGAGTGATGTCCAGAATGGTCACAGCACTGAGTCCTGACTGAAAGAAGATGACTACATTTAATCTTAACAGGGCTGAAGTGAGAGGTGAGCTTTCGAGGTGAGCACAAATGCACTCTGACCTCTCTTTCCAGAGTCACATAAATGTACTGTGAGGATAGGGTCGGCCCTGCTGCAGGCCTGGCACTAGTTGGGCAGGCTGGCTTCTCCTGCTGGTGTCTCCCTGGGCGTGGTGTGGCTTAGTCAGCTCTTGCAGCAAACAGCCTTGGCAGTCTTTCTGGAAAGCATAATCCTACAACACTGACACCAGTAAGCAACTTCCTGATGGACATCTTGGAGACAAGTGGTACACAGAGAGTTACTCTCTAGCCATGCAGAGTTCATGGCTCCTAGGTCAATACACAGACTTCTGTAGTTACAGCTAACAAAACTCCATGAGATGGAAGGTTGCCATTTCTGCCAGTTGTGAGGAAAATGGAGGTTTTGTTGCATGGAATCCCTTTCCACAAGTAGGGTTATCTGGTCAGTTTGGTGAAAAGGGACCCTGAATCCATTCATTCAACCTGTGTGCCAGTAGGGTGCGTGGATCGCCGAGACAGCTGATCACTCTGAGTTTGTATGTATCTCACTGGAGACCCAGAGTTTTGGAGTTAGTGACTGGATTAGTCAGTGCCCCATCACAGTGCTGACACCACAGTTTTAAGAAGTTTAACTTGGCCTGTGGTCTCAGGGAGTTCAGTCCATGGTCAGTAGGCTCTGAGGCAGAGACATTCAGGGTGGAAGAGCCTGGCAGGGCAACACTGTTCAGTTCCCACTCCAGAAGGGACAAATGAGGGAAAGAACAGGCCATGATCAAAGCAAGGGAGAAGCCCAGCTGGGCAGAGACTGAATCCTACAGCTTCATGTCCTGGATCAGAGCTGGAGGAGAGCTGTGAGCTCCAGGGCCTGGTGTCCCCACCACTCTGACCTTGCCTGCTGCAGCCCCCAGGGCTGCTCCCCAGGACAGGGTCCAGTCTCAGGCTGAAGCTTTCCTTGGTATTTGCTCTATGTCCTGGCATCTCCAGCTGCCTGAGCTACATTCCCAGCCTGATTTGTTATTTTGAGAGAGTCTTGCTAAGTTGGCCAGATAGGACTTGAACTTGAGACCCTTCTTCCTCAGCCTCCCAGGCTGCTGAGATTTCAGGCGTGCACCACCACTCCCAGTTCTAAATTAAAATACATGGGGATATATTTCTATGATGCATAGAAATAGAAGAAAAGAGTGATTCCATTATGGAAGGTGAAAATTTTAATAAATTCTGCTTAGAAAGGAATTGGCAAAGCAGGTAAAATGTTAATGAGAAGATAGATTCTTTGAAAAAGACAAAAAAAGGTTTAATTTTGTGGAAATTTATATTGTAACACATACATTTTCCTCTCACACTTTTAAAACTCAGACACTTTAATGAGCAGTGCTGAAGGTTACAATGAACTGCACACATTAGTACAGTTAAACCAGCTCTGTCTATGCTCCCAGCTGGGGACACATTAAGATCACATGGTGTCGACTGCTCTTTTCAATTTGTTTTTCTGTTTTCTGCAGGTGCCATTGAACTATTCCACTGTGCATCAAGTCTGTGGACAGTATGCAGTGAGAAGACTGTTCCTCAAGGCTCTGTTTCTCACAAAAAATGCAAAAAAATTCAAGCAGAACTAAATTGAAACTGTAAAGGACAGAAGCTATTCAAGTGTTCTACAAACCAGTGTTCTGTGCAGATAAATTGAATGCTGAAATTCCACAAAGTTTATTCACACAATCGCATTAAATTGTAAAGGCCAGAGATGCTACAAGAAGTGAAAAGGTTCCTAGACAAAATTCTGTCAAAAATGGCAAAGCTGTAATCATGGACAGAAGGAGAAATCGGCTGTTAAGTCATTTTCTCCAAAAATCACCATGCGTAACAGAGCTGAGACAGTCAGAAAGACAGAGTTGGAGTCTGTATTGTAAACAAAGACCTGGACCGTGTTTTATCATGACCATAGAGCACCTTTCCAGCATTTAGCAGGCGAGGGATAGAACATCCAATATGGTTCGATCATTTGTGTAAATGAAGGTCAGCTTTCTTTACATGCTCTGGATTCAGTGCATGCTTCACACTCCTACCCTAAGCCACATCGCCAGCCATTTTTTTGTTTGTTTGTTTTTTGTTTTTTGTTTTTTTTATTTTTTATCAGTACTGGGGATTGAACCCACAACTGCCTGCTTGCAAGGCAGGCACTTGTGCCACTGAGCTGAATCCCCAGTCCCCGCCAGCCCTTTCTTACTTTAAAGTTTGAGACCAGATCTTGTTCAGCCTCTGAGTTGACCCATCTTAAACTTGCAATTCTCCTGTATCAGCCTCCAACGGGGATTATAAGCAGGCACCACCACACCAGACCCCAGACCATTAAATACCTTACATACTGAGATAGCGTCTCACATTGCTATGTGGCCAGGGCTGGGCTTCCACATGTGGTTCTTCTGCCTCAGCCTCCCAGAGAGTTCAGGTCCCAGCTGTGCTCCACACATGCCTGGAGATAGGGGTTTTACACCATGTGGTGGGGATGAAATAACACAGTGTCACACCTAGAAATTACAAAATTGGCAGGCTGTGCACAGGTACTCTCCCTGGCTACAATGTTAATTCTGGGAGCAATCAGGCTGACTGTGTGGGATCATTCCAGCTATGTGTGTTTGCAGGTGATCATTTATTTTTGTAGTACTGGAGATCAAATCCAGGGGTGGTGTAACACTGAGGTACATCTCCAGTTATTTTCTTTATTTTTTCTTTTCTTTCATAAATTTTAAGGCAGAATCTTGCCAAATTGCATAGACAGGAGTCAAACTTTTGATTCTCCTGCCTCAGCATCCCTCAGTGCTGGGATTACAGACATTCACATGTACTAACTAAAGTTAGGAAACTGATAACCATATTAAGTGAAGGTTATTGAACACTTCATTTTTTCTGAGCTTTATAGATATGCAGATGAAAATTTAATTTATTTTGAAGTTTATTGATTTAAGGGAAAGCTTTTTATTTTATTGGTATTTCACAAACTTTAATTTATCTAAAGTTTTCTATATGAAAGATTATATAAAATATGAAAGATTGTCTTAGAAGGCAGATGTTGAAATAAAGTTTGTGAATTAAAGGTCATTTATTTATTTTACTTGGGTATTTTGGCTCTGTGTTCAAGAGCTCTCAAGGGGTGTTTGTAATATTTTTCTGCTTGTTGTTAAACTGCACACCTGAATGTGTGCCCCTTCAGTACCTGTAAGAACCAAAAATATTAAACATATTTTTCTCCCAGTTAGAGAGCCATGGTAGAATATTTAATAAGCAATGATGATCAAATAGTATTATATTACTGGATAATCATAAATATTTCAAGACTTCTCATTAAAGAGCATCTTTTCTAATAAGCATTTTCAAAATTATTGGATATGTTTTGAAATTTATAGTTTATTTTTATCAGATGACTTAACTATTTAACAAGGTCAATGTGTTATCCTTTATTTATGAAAAGTGTTACTGTTTTGTAGTTAATGTTTGTGACATAAACTTTCACTAAGTATATCACACAGCTAAAGTTGAGGCAATGTCAAGGAAAGCAACATCAGGTGGTGATACAGAGAGTTATTGCAAAATTATGTGATTAAGTTAAATTAACTAAGTATAAAAACATTTCACTATGTAACAATAGCTTTTAAACATGCCGGTTTTACTATCATATAACAATTTTGAAAGAAAAAGAGCTACTAGAAAAGGAAAATTGTTGCTCATAACCCATGCTGGGCACTGCAGTCTGCGCTGGGCATCAGGTCATCCCTGTGATTCTCGGGGCGCCCTCTTATTACTTTTGCACTTTTATCTTCAGAGTGTGAAATGAAGCCCAGAGAGACCAGCGATTTAGTCAGAGTTACACTGGTAACCAGCAGGGTGAAACTGGCCGAGTCCTGGGCTGGCTGTCATGCTGTGCCTTGCTGCAGATGCTCAGTGCGTCCCCTCTACGTAAGCTGTGCAGTTTCCTCTCCCTCGGCACTCACAGAGGAGATGGGCAGCATAAAAACAATCTTTCAAAACCACCTGTAGATTACTGCATGGCAGCATAAAAAGGTGAATTCTGCTGCAGGAATGGAATTTTCCTGAAAAGAAAAGTAGGAATTGGTCTGTGACCTCAACGATGGACTGGATGCACCCACGGGAGAGAATGACAGGACACTGCAGAGAGAGAGAGAGACTAGGTGTGAGCAGAAAGAAGTGTATGGTGTAACTGAACTGGAATAAGTTTGGCCTAAAGCAGCCTCCATACTTGAACAATAACTATGGACCAGAATGTCTTCTGTTTACAGTGACCTTAACTTTGGGTAATGTTCAGAGTCTTAACCTGATCCAGGAACACACTCTTGAGCTAAAGAGCTGAGTCTCAGGTAGCCACAGCGGTCCACCCTTTAGTTGGTCCAAACTGCCAAACAAGGCAAAGCCTTAACTGTGCCTGCCAGCCAATTGCTGTCTTTCTGATCCTGAAAGAAGCTCATTTATATGAAGCTTGTGTTCTTTTTGGCTTTTGAAAGAGGAGTTTCGTGTTGGCAGAGGGCATATGATCTTGGGGTTTGTGGTTACTGAAGGACCAGTTCCTGGTGAGACTGGGCTGGTTCGGAGACTGGCCTCCGGTAGGAGGGCTCAGCCTGACAGAACCTGGGATGGGTTGAGAATGAAATGCATTCAGCAGTCAGCTGGGCTGGGTGCTGTTAAAGGTACTGATACTTCACTAATGTGATTGTCACAACCCAAGGAGTCTTAGAACCACAGCTTCTAGGACTCCTGCTAGGTTCATATATTAGAATTACGGGCCCCAAAGTGCACAGTTTTAGAAAAAAGTGTGTTAATCTTACAAGTAAAAGCTTCAGAATGCCACAGATAAAATGAAGGGCTTTAATTGGCACAAAATTCTTCAGATGTGAAGAAAACAAACAAACAAACAAACCAAAACAGATCCCCACCCATGAAACATAAGAAGTGTTCCTGAAAGTGGATGCATTTAAAGAGAAAAATTAATCCAAATTACCTACGTAAAATATTATTTGCAAGATCTTTGAGAGGCAGCACATACTACAGTCCCAGCAGTCTGGGAGGCGAAAGCAGAATGATTACACATTGGGAGTTTTTTTCTGCCATATTAGCAAGATCTTGTCTAAAAATAAAAATTAGAAAAGGGTTGGGGATGTAGCTCAGTGAAAGGTTTTACATTCTGTCTGCAATAGAGAGAGAAGAGGGACACCGAGCTAAAGAAAATAAAAGGAAGGAAGGGAGAGAGAAATAAAGACAGAAAGAAAGAGAAAGACATTTTTCAAAGGGTGCATAACTTGGTTACATTTTCTCATTGCTGGGACAAAACACCTGGCATTCAAAATACAGAAAGGGAAGTCTTATTTAGCTCATTGTTTCTGGAGATTTCCGTCCACAATCAGCTGGCTCCGAGGAAGGATGGTGTGGCACACGGGCAACACCTGAAGGCAGCAGCCAGCAAAAGCAGCCAGAACAAAAGGGAGAGAAGAGCCTGCACCCCTGCCCCCAGCGCACACCAGCCCAGCCACTCACAAAGTCTCTGTGCCCTCCTCTTGTGCAGGCTGAGGAGATTTACAAAGTAAGGATCCCAGTTCTCTGCTGAGTATCTTAGTGAAACTTTAAACTTCTCAAATTGATCACAATGTATCAACCATAATAATTAATAGCACACAAACAACTTACTAAATGAGGGATCTGAAGGACATAGATGGAAAGGGAGCAGTGTCGCGGCAGCTGTAGCAAAGAAATCGTAACAATAACCTTTGTGACTTCTCTGAAATGCAGTCCTAAATCCTCTGCATCGGAGCTGTGGGCCTCCACTTGCTGCTCACCACCTGTCTTCCTGCCCCAGGCACAGCCTGAGAAACAGCGACGACCTTGCTCTGGCCCTTTGCAGAGAGAGCAGCATGGTGGACACTTCCAGGCTGATGCATCTGTGCACACAAACTCCCCAAGTCTCTCCTTCCAGTGGTGGCAACCTGTGCACCTTGGCCACGTTCATGGGTAAAGTGCCCTAGATTCCTGTGGTTTTCACTGCGTGGTACTGACCGGGCCCTGCCAGCCTGCAACATCTGACCAGGAGCTAAACTGTTTTCCTGCCCTCCTCCTTCTTCCCACCTCCCTCCCCTCATCCTCCTCCCCACTTCCCTTCCTCTTCCCTCATTCTTTCCTCACCTCCCTCCCTCCCTTCCTTCCCTTCCTTCCTTCCTGCCTTTCTTCTCCAATAGTGGGAATTAAACCCAAGGTCTTGCATGTGTTAAGCAAATACTCTGTGACTGAGTTGCAGTTAGATACTCAATCTAAAACTACACAAGATATTAAAGAGATTAAAAACAACAAGGTATAAAATTTAATACAGGTACAGAGGGAGTCACCAAACCACAGCTGGCTGGCTCTCTGAAGACAAAGGGCAGGGTTTGGATTTATACACATTCCTTTGGGGGTAGGCACAAGGCAGCTGACTTCAGCTGCTCCGCATGACAAAACAGAAGGGAATGGGTCATCTTTGGCACATGTATGCTTTAGCAAAGGCCGCTGGGAAGAAGAAATCACAGGGGATTCTGGGAAGGAGCTAGGCACCATTATGACTCAGCATTGGACCACTGCCGTGATGACTGGGCAAGGCTCGGGCCGGGGACCTCTCACTCTGTACTGAACTGGGCTCCAGCTCATGGAACTGAATTCTGACAAATAAACCTTAATGCTGAATCTCTGCAATTTAATAACTAATTTGCTACTATAATTAGGTTGAGTATTCTAACACAAATACGTGAAACTATGGCTAAATGATAAATTGGAAAAGACATTGCAAAATGTGCCAGAAAAAGTTTAAATTGATAAAATTAAAAATTCACATAAATCATTTAGAAAATAACCAGCATTCTAATGGATAAAATTCCCAAACTACAATGAACATGTAACATAAAATCTCCAAATTAAACAACCGGGAGGAATTTCTACTTTGTGCTTAAAACTGACTAACGTTTTAGATGATAGTACCAAGTACCAGGTCTCTGAACTAGACCCCTGCCCAATTAGGGGATAAATAACTCCCCTACACAGATTTGTTATTCACACTTGGAGGGGGGCATGGTGTTCAACAGGAAGCCAGCAGCTTCCCCAAAGAATGAAGAGCTGGTTCCACAAAAAACCACAAGAGACAGGCTGTGCCTGCCAGCACCCCCTACACCTAACCCTGTCTATCGCCTTGGACTCCTTACTCAGAGACTCAAACGTTTGCACCCCTCCACAATGTCCCCTCCTACCGAAACTCCCCTATGAAAACAGGCCTTCACCCCTTGCTCAGGGCCACGGTCTTTTGCCTTTGGCCTGATCTCACCCAGCTGATAATAAAGTCCTCACACCACACGTCGCTTCGACTTTGCCTGCCTCAGCGGTCTCAGTTCACCTCAGTTTCCGTAACACCAAGAATGGAGGATGTGAAGATGCTGTAGTGTGGCTGCAGTAGCATAAATTCGCTCCACTTTCTTCCTTGGCTTTCCAGTCATCTCACATTTTGCTCTTAATTAGTCCCGGTCACCCACCTCTTCCAACCAGCCCCACCCTTCAGACCCACAGGACTTCTGGGGGACACTTTCAACCCAAACCATAGCAAATATTATCACTGAAGAAACAATCATGAAAAAGACTAAAAGTCATTTAAAACAATATTTAGGCCACACCCATAGACCGAAAGCCTCTAGAAACACACAGAATTTACAGATTCTCAAGAAGGGCCTTGTTAGGGTTGATACATTGTGTCAACTTGAGAAGCTTAGCAGTTAGTAAGTGACTCAGCAGGGATCCAGGGTTCCTCCTTTGTAAATATCCTGAGCTCATGGAAGAGCTGGGAGTTACTGTGAGTGCTACACTCACCCCTCTGCCTGCCTGTGTGTGTGTGTGTGTGTGTGTGTGTGTGTGTGTGTGTGTGTGTGTGTGTGTGTGTGTGACCTATGTAGACATTAAGGGAAACCATGCTTGCTCTTCCTCTTTCTTGTTCTTGCTGCTTTTGCTGTCCTCTGCCACTTTGTTGTTCCTGTGCCACGCCATCCTGCTTTGGAGCAGCTGAATATGGACTGAAACCTCCCCAAATTGTGAGCTAAATACACCTTTCCTTCCTTAATTTTGGGTTTTGAATATTTTGTCCCAACAACCAGAGAAAAGTAACCAAATAGGCCTGCAGACTTCACAACGTTATCAATATTTTGTGTAAAAGTAAAAGAAGATGCAAATCTAAGAATTATTCTTAGCAGCTTATAAAAGCTAAAGTCTAGGAAGGTGAAAGGATAAAGCTTTTGCATGTTAGTCGAGTGAGATGTAGAGCTTAATTCCTTAGGACTTCAAAGCACAGATGCTTTGACCACTGCATCTCAGAGGCAGCAGAGCCAGGCTGCCTGGGGTCCAGGAAGGGGACACTGCCCAGCCTGGGGTATGGACTCTGCTTCACCTGGGAAGCTCTAGGCCTCCAGTTGCACCTGCTCCAGCTGTGTCTGAGGTGTGGGGCCATCTGCAGATTGTGACCTGGCAGCACTGCTGTGGAACAGAAATTCATCCTGCTGAGATGAAAGAAAGTGCAATGGATCTTCAGAGCTCCCATCACAACAGAGATGCAAGAGGAAAGTCCTGACTTGTATGAACCTGACATGCTAGGGAAGCCAAGAGGGAGCCTGTTAGGCATTGTGGATACTGTATAGACAGATTAAATTGTAGCCCAGCAGCTATACTGCAGACCTTGTGTCAAGGATCAAGAGGAGTACAGGGCTGCCTCTGTAATTCAGGGCTCTCAGATCTTGCTGGGCTCAGGAGGGAACCCAAACATAGGTGAGGCAGCCTTCCCCGCCAACTGGGGAACTGTTGGGGGCCTCGGTCGCTGGGGACCTCCTTTAAGTCCCTTGCACTGAGAGGAAGGTGTTCAGATTGTCTTCCCTGCTCACTGTGGAGGTTCCGGATTCAGACTCAGGTTAACGCCTCTGCCTGGGGCTTCTTATCCAAGCAAAAGCCTTGAGAACACACAACATTTATTCACCCAAGTTCTATACCTACAGGGTTCTAGAAAAACATCAGTTTGAAGAATAAAAATACAAGATTTCTGTAGAATCATACCAATTAAATTGTAGCCACGGCGACAGAGGTAGAAACATTGCCACTTGGGTCAGGGCTCCTTAGTGAGACATTTGCTTCACAGCCCTGAGATCGGAGAGTGATCATCTAACATGGAAAGAAAGAAATCTGCTGGGACACTACTGGGAAGATAAGCAAACCCTCTGTCTTATTTTCCTTTAAGCTAAGAATAGGTCTTCCTTTAAAAAGGGATAAGAAAGAAATAAAAGAAATTAGAGTTTGTAACATGTAAAATTCTATACCAGCAAACAGTGTCCTACTACGGCCACTGATGGGAAAGTTATTTAGTGCCCGCTGCCTTGCAGTTTGGTTCTGCAATGAAGATATTTCACATATTTAAGTTTCATTAACAAGACAGTGTCTGCTGCCTCCCAGGAATAACAGTTCTACAGTGTTTGCCTCACACAGATGATCCTCCTGAGCAGCCTGGTGGCGGGCATACAGTTAGACAGCTTATACAAATGAGGTCGCTGAGGACAGACATATTAAACAACCTTGCAAAAGTTAAACACCTTGCATGTTTATGTAGCCAGCAGAAGGGACCATGGATTGGATGTGTAACTAAGGAAAATTAAGTAAAGATACTTTCCCCCAACTTTGACCAAAACATGACAAATTGTCACAGTAACACATTATTTTAAGTAGGAGTTATTCTATAATGGTCTTATTGCCATTCCAAATAACTTCCTACAGTTTTGTGTCATTCTTCCTCTGAGTTTATCTGCAAATAAACATGTTTATTTGAATATCTCTGTTAACTACACTTATATTAAATTTCACTGCATTAAACTTATCACATTGCACTAAATAAATTATTGGTGAATTTGGACAAAATGATTTTGTTTTATGGATATTTAAGACGCCCGTGCATTATCTTATTAATTCTCATAGTAAACCTATAAATATGTTAAAACATTATTTTAAGAAGAGTAAGAAGACATTTTGTAAACACTATCCAAAAATTCTGTAAATACTACCCAAAAGTAACTAAGTAAATAGTTTAGAAATCATTGAGTTTATTTTCTATTCACAAGAAAGTATGTAGCAGGTGAACATCAAAAGGAGCATTGCTATATATGTATTTACCAACCAGATTGTACATTTCAGATACTCTTTTCATTGATTAAACATCAGTTTGCAGGCAGAAAGTCCTGAGTCTGTGAAATTTATAAATTTCTGGAGAAAGATGGACCTTAAATGAGTAGACACTTAGGCACTGATGAGTTATAAGTAGGAGACGAAGAGGAGGACTCCAGGACAGGAAGGGCAGGCAGTGCAGGCTGATTGTGATCAGCTGTGCACACCCAGACGTGCCAAGTGTGCGCACTGCGTGCTGGCTCAGAACCTGTGTGTCAGAACTGGAAAATGAACAGCTGAGCTCCAAATGGCTTGACACTGAGTCAGTCGATAGCTGACAAATTTTCTTTGGAATAGAAAAAAATCTTCTTTCACATAAGAAATTCAGCATGGTTAGTGCGTTTATCAAAGAACATAGATTATTTTTCCAAAGTGCTTGAAATTTTCAGTAATTACATTTTTTAACAATGGGCTCAGGAAATAATTCTAGAGTAGGCTACTCTTCAACCAGGTTGTGGGGAGATTTTAGTAAATGTGGCTTCTCTCATTGTTTCATTCTAGGTAGTGTCTACTTCTGAGGAGGAAGGAAGCAAATTCTCAGAAACAAAATCAAAAGATTAACAGAGGTGCTAATTTCCTTAAGGCTGAATTCACCTAGCTCCCTCGGATTACAGCTGTGAAATTTCCAAATCTGTAAAAGCAGCGCCCAGCTGATCCCAGACACAATCTTCTAATGCACAGAACCTCAGGAGATCTGCTGTTGGCATGAGTGAAATTTCATCCTTCAAATAATGCTCTTTAAAACTTCTTGACTTTCCATTGTGATTTTTAAGGAACAGTTGTTAAAATACTCAAAGAACATTTGATTTTTATAGGAATTATCATGAGCAAATGAATTAAAACCAAATTTTAAATAAGAAAAATAATTTTTAAGTGGAAAGTTTGAAGAAGCATCTTAATTATTTTCTTACATCTTAACAAATATGCATTTGTGTTATAATCATAAAAACTCATCAGCTGTCTTTCATACATGCTGACATCACATTGTTGCAGTTTGTCCACAGGGATCTGGGAAGCATCAAGTATTTGGTATCACAGATCAAGCCTGCAATGCCCCACAATTTCACACCTTACACAGAATTTCACAGCACGGATGTATTACTCCTTTCTCAAAATCTGTGGATAGACTGCTTTGTGTTTTATGACCAACCCTTGTAGGTACATAAATATACAATTCAAAATTCACAGGAAGGTGAACCACCACAAAGTGACTCATAAAGCAAGGAAATCCGTAAACGTCTGATCTTTCAGGCGGCGCTCCAGGCAGCTCCGATCCTGTAAACCCCAGAATCACCCATGGCTAGTGGTTTGTCTTTCATCAGTTGCCAAACTCTGTGATAATTAACTTTTCTTTTCTCTGTATGGAAGATATATCAATTTAAAGTTTGTATTATTTGTAGGCGAGGTTGAGCATCTTTCCTTTGATTAGAAATTGGAAGTTTAAAAAATCGTAGGCTGTGTAAACCTTTACCACTTTTTCTGTGTTTTCTGTTTTATCTTTTTAATGCATTTGTTTTATCTTCCATCAGTCCCTGCAGCCCTGATAGTCAGTATCCCACCAGCATCTGTCCAGTGAATACACAGATACATTGCGTCTCTAAATCTATATAAAACAAAGTTTTATTGAGGCTAAAACATGACAAAGATGTTTGAATCTGTTAGGTCAAGCACTCATTGTTAAACTACAACAGAAAATGTAGTGGCCAGTGAAGGAGGAGCGGGGGCCTAACCTTGATCTCTGTGCACCAGCTCTGGGCTTGCAGCCCGGACCATCATCAAACAACAGAGCGCTAAATGCCAGTGCAGGAGCTCGGTGGAGCTGGCTCCTGTGCTCCACGGTCCAGCGCATCTAGTCCTCATGTCTGCTGCAGCCACGTGGAAGAGGCCTCTGCTGCAGCCACGTGGAAGAGGCCTCTGCTGCTCTCCATCCTCTGGAGCGGCCAACATAGCAGCTCAGCCACGCGGTATGGCAGTTCACTGGCCATAAGCCGGTGTCAGTGCAGAGTGGGGAAACGCCAAAGACTAAGACAAGCACCAGCTGTAATAAACACGGCGAAGCAACAGCACTGTGATCTGCAGAACCTGGTAGCGGTCACAGTTTTTGGCAGCATTGCCTTAGTGTGTCCAGCCCGGAAAGCGGGCCGGTGGACATCTCCATGTGAGCACAGGGGAATGGGCCATGAAAACCGAAGAAGACATAGTCAACCCCCGTGTGGGGGCAAGGGGCTCCTTTTATTTGGTTTAAAGAGGTTATTATGGTTAATTTTATGAAAGGTAAGATGAAAAGAAAATCTGAGATTAATACTTCGTCACTTTTTATAGAATTAATATTTGCAGTCCTTAAGAATTTGTCCACATTTTTAAAAAATTGGAATCCACAATAAATTGTTAAGAAGAGGCCACATTTTGTCTGTGTGTTTTGAGATGAAAAAGATATAGTTTTAAGCACAAATGATTTTAAAATAGACTTCCATTGTTGTATAGGCATCCAAAGATAGGCTTTTAAATGTAAATAGTAAGAAAATCTTACCATGCATGTGACAAACCTATTCACTGTGAGAACATTTTTGTTGCTATTTCTATCAAACTACCCAGTTAGTTGCTAGGATCCTGTATCATAGCTTTATTAATAGCTATGGTAACAGTGGTGAATATTATTTCTTAGCATATTCAGGTCAATAAAAATCAAATTTATAAGACTTTTATGTGTCCTAAATGTGTAGTGTTTTCTATGCACAAAATCTTTCACTTGAAATGAGGTTCTGGTTGCATTTAACCAACACTCAAAAAATCCATACATTTTTATATGCAATAAATCATGCATTTGTATCTAAAATATCTATGAGATTAAAAAGACAATTTTCCAATACAGTCATAAGCGAAATAAAACAATTTGCTTAATGTTTTGTTCTTATTGACTTTCATTTCCATGGACTCCACAGGGTCCTTTGCATACAATCAATTCAGGAAACAAATGGGCCAGCCCTAACAGCAACTCCAATAAAAAGGAAGTTACGCATAGACACAATGTTTCAAAAAAGTTCAATACTGTCCTTACTGTGGTGTGCAGAGTAATACAATGTATGAAAAGATGCTAAAACAACACTTTAATGTCATCTGTTTCCTGAATCTTTTTACTATTTCTAACAAACACTGCCACATTTGGCATCAGTGGAATTTACTCTTTTCCTGTGTGAGTTCTTTCCTATTCAGATGCAGTGTAGCAGAATGTTGAATATAACTGAAACCATTCTTAGTGAGAACACAACTCAATAAACGAAGTCTCGCACCTCCTCCTGTGGGAAGCACCTTAGGAGTTTCCCACAAACAAGCATCCCTGCCTATAGTGTGAGGCAGATATGGTTTTGCAATAGTCCAGCATGGATTTTGAACTATATCACTTTAGAATTTCATTAAGTGGAACACTGTCTACACCAATGTTAGGCCTGGTGTGTGTTCTAAAGCTGCCTTCTGCTTTTTGCACAGGAAGTCACATGAGAGTTACGAAGAGCTATATGCAAGCTGAAGAGTAAAATGAGTTTTACCATCTAGAGATCAGAAAACCAATTAGTAGTAACCCTGTTATAGAACTCCGCAATTCTTAGCTATCACCTGGTTAAATTGCATGTGCTTCCATGAGTGACATCACATGGTAACTGTTCTCATGTATGTTGCATATTCACATTGTATTAAAAATTTCATGTACACTGCTGTTCCTTAATCATGTTCTCTACCTTGTAAAATTAAATGTTACCGTCCATCCACTCTGAAAAACAAACAAGACGTAGGAGATTAGAGTAACTGCTCAAATTGACACAGTTAGAGTCGGTGCCATGATTTTAATTCGGATTTCCCTAATTCTTGATCCATCAACTGTCATAACTTTCTTAATTATCAAACTCCAGGTGTTTTGTCTCTCCCAGTCAGTGCATTCAGTATTGTAGTATCCCTCTTGGGGAAAAGAGTCTGAATAGCGTCCCAGTCACCCAGTGTCCAGGGCAGCCCAGGTGACCGCCCAGAGGCTTTTTCTCACATTGCGGTGGTCCCTGCCCTCCTCGGTAGCCCAGGCTGCACAGGACCCCGAGCCCTGGCACAGGGCAAGCGGCAGGGCCTCTTGGGTGAGGGAAGTCTCCTGGTCAGCTGGTAGCATCATAGATTAATTCTTGAAAGCACCAGCATTCAAGTGGGCTGTGATACAGTGAAAGTCACAACACTGCGGATAGAATCTGTTTTCTAATATTTGTCTTCTTAAACTCTTTTTTTCTGGGCCATATAGGGAAATATTTACTGTAAATAGCCAAGGGTGAATTTCCGGGAAACATGCTTTGCCCTTGGGCTAACTGGCTTTGTGTTGTGGCTTTTATCACTTACTATCCGAATGCCTTTTGCAATTATGAGCCTCGGTCTCTTTCTCTTTAAGTCAGTTAAAGTTTATTTCCTGCGGCTACTGAGAATATAAAACTAGACACCACGTAGATGCTGTCTGACATGTTGTTGCTAACTAACCCTAATTCCTTCCCTACCAGGAGGTGAGAGATTAATGGTCTTCTCATATGTAAAGTGTTTCAAAAACAAAAATTAGAATATATTTGATTTAAAAACTGCTTGAGAAGCCAGACACTGGCTATTTAGTTGATTCAGCTGTCTGCTGCTGCTCCTTAGAATTAGAGTCCTGTTATTGCTTGTGAATTTTTTATGAGATTGAAGTTACTTATATAACTGACACTGTGGCAGAAAACTATAATATTAATAGTGAATTATGCTGAATTCCAAAGCATTCAGCAGATTTAAGCACTTTTGAGTAGGGTGTTTTGTATTTGCACAGCATTTCAGAATATTCCAGTAGATCGCTGGATGATCTGAACATTGAACTCTGAGGTCAGTATGACAAAGTGTGCAGGGGACCACTACAGCACAGTTCTTCAGCAAATTTTTTAGGGAGCGAAAAGTTCTCCTTTTAAGGAAAAAAGAGCCACTGTCCATTTAAAGGCTCACCAAGTGTGGACGGAAGATTCCCCTGTACAGTCTCCAGGGTGGGTGAGCTATGATGCTGAGCGAACCCTAGGCTTGAGCAGGACCCCTGCCCGCCAGCCAGGCCCCATTTAATTACATCGGCACTTTGGTCCACAAGCAGTGAGTGAAGGAACTTTCTGGACTCTGAAACCTGTTCTGTTGACTTGCCTGCTGCTTCTCTCCACTGCGGTCCTTGCGCATGATAACTTCACGGCAACTTTTGAAATCAGGTGATGTGAGTTCTACTCCTCTATGGATCTTTTCTAAAACTTGAGTGGTTTCAAATACGATTCATTTTCATATGAAATTTTTGTATCAACTTTCAGTTTCTCTCTGATTTTCCCTCAAGTCTGCAGAAACTTTCATAGTGATTCTGCTGAAATCTGTTTGCCAATTGGAGTAGAAACAGTATCATTTCAAAATTCAGTCTTCTAGCTGAGAATATAGAATATCTTCTGACTCATTTAGATCTTTTTTCTCATCACTGCTTCATAGCTTTTAGTGTGAGTATATTACATTTCTTTTGTAAAATGTATCCCTAACCATTTTATTACCTTAGATATTATCATAATGGGATTAGTTTTTCACATTGGTTTTGTATCCTGTGACCTTTCCAGCTTGTTTAGCAGTTCTGAGTTGCTTTTTTGTGTTATATTTTTCTTTTTAATGTGTCACTGTAAATTTGTATTAGATTTACCATGGGCATCCTGATTTCTCTGCATATATAAACAACTCAAAGTTGATTATCTAGTGAATAGATCTAACTACAAGGTACACTGGAAACTTTGGGTCTGTAATTTTATTTAGAAAGCAAAGGAACATTGTGACTAAAGGTTCTTCTGCTGATTAGAAGTATAAGCAGAGACTGCTTCAAACCTCTTTTGTCAATGAATCATTTTATAGAGTTCTTTCATATGCATCATTTGATTTGAGTTATACAAGAACAGGCGAGGCATATTTAACCATTCTCCAATCACAGCACAGCAGAGCAAGGCTCAGGGGACGGTGCTCCTGGTCCTTGTCAAAGTCTGGGTGAGAGTCTGGGCTCCCTCACCTTGCTCGGCAGCCTCTTCCCTGTCTCCTGCATTCTTTCCTTTTCTCTAATCTCGTAGGACGCTCTTTGGATTAAACACTCCTTTCTGATGACCTGAGATTCTTAAGACTTCATCACCTGGTGCAATTAGTCACAAATCAAAATTGAAGTGAAAAGCTGAATCATAAGTTTTGTGTTGTTACACTTGGAAAAAAGATATAGTTCTATTATTGTTCATAAAAAGTCCATAAAAAGTAGTAACTTTTTAAAAGTACTGTCAACTGCCCATAAAATTTCTCCTTGAATTTATAAAGGTCTATGCATTTATTTTTTATAAAAGTCAAGTTTAGAAAACAGGTAGTGCTTCTAATTTGTATTCAGTGTAATCATCCTTTATCTACTTAAGCCAGATAAATAAAATGAGATAAAAGAAATAGACACCAATTTACACTAGCTATTAACTTTCCTAGGGGTATGCTATTAGTACTAAAAAGAGGTTTGTTGAGATTGTCCTTCAGTTTAATTTCTTTCAGTAATATCACTAATGACCCCATTAAGGACATTAAAACTTTCTTTTTCTGACCAATCTAGAATATTGAACTGCATAAAGTATCTAAGAACCAACCAGCTAAATAAATCAAGGTCACCTTTAAGATCTATCTAAAGCTCACCATGGGCAGAAGACTAGGGATACCCTGTCAACCATGCAGGGTCATTTCCTCTTAGCACCAGGACTGCATCAGGCAATCTCATCCATACCTGTAGAACAATCTATTCTGAAGGCAGGCTTACCTTGTAAAACTTGTAATGAGTTGGAAGGAAAATTGGAGGTACTAGCCATTTTCAAAAATGCAGCTATCTTATAATTTGTATCCAGTGTTCAGAATGTGTTCATTTACAGAAGTAGTGACACTGCAAATAATCAGTTTCCTCATGTGTCTCAGGTGTTTATCCCTCACTGTTTTTGGATTGGAGTAGAGAGACTGGAAGGAAAACCCCAGCTTGGTTTGGGGTGAGTTACTCACTGGTATTGACTAATATTAACACTGTCAACTTTTGAGACAAGTTGTAGGAGTTTGAATATGTATTTATATTAGTCATTTTTCCTCTGCCGAAAATACCAGAAACCCACAATTTAAAGGAAGACAGATATATATTGTTTACCTTTCAAAGGATGCAGTCTGAACTTTCTGGTTCCTGGGCATAAATGGTTTGCAGAGGGGCCCGGTGGAGGAAGGCTGCTCATCTCATGATGAGGAGGAAGCAGAAGATAAGGAAGAGCTGGGGACAAGCACAGGCCCTTCCCAGTCACACCCAGTGACCACCTCCAGCCAGGTCCCGCCTCCTGCAGCACAGTCAGCCTTGAACCCACCCATGGAGAATCCACTGAGGAGTACAATGCCCGATGCCCGGGGATCCAGCACCTTCCAGTGCTCCACCTCTGACATGGGAGACCCTTGAGGGTCACTTTAGGTCTAAATCTTACAGTATTGAAACTCAAAGTTAAAATATTTTTCCTTAATAATTCTATCTTTATGTCCCTCTGCCTCTTCAGTCACTTACACTGAATGTGTCATTCATATTTCTTTATTTTAGAGTGAAAAACTAGATATTGCTCTGTTCTCACAGAGCAGCTGAATGTTAGCTGCATTTCTTAGTAGATGTATACTACCATATTAACTATATATTTCCACCAAGAGACAGGACGGCTTCAGCAGTAAGGTTTTTTCCTCAGCAGAAATCTGAGAGGTCTCAACCCAGAGCCGCCTGTTATTCACCCTCCACTACTAAGCCACAAGCGCCCCGTCCTTTAGGGGGTCTGAGGGTTGTACTCACAGACTATGTGGCATTCCAAGGGCAGGTGCTACTATTGAAAAAAGAGAAAAGGATGTATTCCCATCTCTCAATGTCCAGTATTGTATATTTTCTCATTAGAAAACCACCATGCTAAGTAATATTTTTTAGAAATAATTCCAGAGGAAACAGTGAATTGTGTTATTAGAGTGATTTAAAAATCAGATTATACCACGTTCCTGGGAAAGAATGGAGGTAGAGTCAAATTAATTATTTTTAAGTGTGACTAGAATGTTCTATGCTAATGACCTAGGGATGGCAGAATAAGTAACTACAGCTGGTTGTCTGAGGCAGAGAAGCCAATCCCTGGAGCCAGGTGCCAGCTGCCTGGAGCTGGGGCAGCTTCTCCTGCAGGCGCTAGGGGACAATCATGCTTGTCCTCAGCTTCTGGTGTTTGTGGCTGGGCCACCATGACCTCTGCCTGTGTCCCCCTGGCCTGCAGAGGCAGCACCCATGGGTGTGGGGTGCTTACAGCTTCCTGGGGCTCCAGTGTAACAGAACTGAATGGTGCTTCCTCCAGAGCTGGGTGTAGGGCGAGGATTGGGTCAGTGTGCCGTTTGTACAGATTCCTGCTGTTACCACAGAGGCCTCCACTCTCACAGGAGTGTGTTAGTTCCTGATCCAGGGAGGTACCAGGAAAGCCAGCCCGGTTGCTGGGCGGCTTCTTGCTTCCTTTATGCTGTGTGGGCTCCCACACCCATCCCTCACATGCTGGGAAGGGATCAGAAGGTCTTCATCAGAGACCAAGAGATGTGGCTGCCATTGTTGGGCTTTCCACCTGCACAACTGTGAGCTGAGTCAGCATCACTTTCTGACAAAGTACCCCGCCTGAAGGATCTTGTTACCACTACGCAAGTGGGTTAAGGCCAGTATTTAGATCCAGAGCCTACCCTGAGCAGTGTTCTCACACCCTAATTACTTTCACATGGACCCTGTTCCTAAATGAGACAACGCTGTGGGAACATGCAGGGACATCTCATTTGGGGAGATGCTGTTGAGCCCACCATGCAGGCATGGAATCTTCTGTTTGTCATTGCAGGTGACAGGAAGGGACATTATGAAACATCAGATTTAAATTGCATTTGAGATTTGTTTTTTTGGCCACCTAAGCAAGATGACAGTACGTGCATTCTATCACATTGTACCAGCGTAGAAAGTACTGGAAGCCATTAGACTGAAAACAAACACAGAAGTGTGCGCTTAGCTTTCAGAGAATAACAGTACACAAAACCCATTCATTGCTCTTATGATCCATGTTCTCTCCACAGAGAAGCACACAGAAGTCACAAACACCTGAATCTCACCATGGATTTACTATGAGGCAAACATAAGAAGTAAAATAAACTTTAACTTAAATTTAAACAATTTTTTTCCTTTGCAAGCAATAGAGACTTAAATATTTTAAAAGAATCCTGTGTCTTTAAAATACTGTATGCAGAAGTTGGATTTTGTGTATTATTTTTCTAGCTAAACATTTATTTTCTTTTTCTCTCCAGCAGAGATATTCTAATGCATTCCCCTGACCTTAGGGTTACTGCATAGCAGTTCTGTAGACATGCCATAAATTCTTCTGGTTGCTTTCATCTTCATGATGGTGATGTTTTTCTCAGTGAAAGATATTTTAAAATGTAAGGTCTGACCCAGCATTTCTCTCCTTACTTGTTCTCATTTCTCCAAGTTATTCAGATTTAACCTTAGTATCTGACCCTTGAAAACTTCCTAGGCAGCTGGTACCTACCACCGTGTAGGTAAGTACTCAGCCTTGCTAGATGTGGCACAGATTACTATGCAATTAATTCTCCAGGAGCAGAGAAGAATCCAGGCTATTGGGTACATTAACAGACTGCACTGAGCAACAAGTCAATTTGGCAGGATTACCCAAGTCAAGCAAAGAGTGCTTGCTCAGAAATCAAAATGCCCCCTTACATTTTCAAAGAATCTATTTTTACCAGAATTGGTCAGCTCTCAGGGCTGAAGGGCAGAGAGAAGAGCATTAGGGCAGCTAGACTTTTCTGGACATAGAGTCCGGGAGGAACAAACTGCCTAAAGCTATAGATGGCGTCTACAGGCTGATACGTGCATAGGCGATGTCTGCATGCTGATATCTACGCGCATGACAGAAGATTTCCTGAGATGGGTAATGGACAGCCTGATACCACTGTAGCAGCAGGTCCTGTGCTCTCACAGAGCAGGAATAGCTCCTGGTGTCAGCAGCTAGACTTGAAATCCAGTGGTGATGGGGCACTGGGCTTAGTGTCCAGCAAACCTTGCTTCCAGATAGGGCACTACTCAGCCCTGGACACAGTCCTGCTCTGTATGTAACTAACAAGTCCCAATAGAAACACAGATTGGATGGGTCAAAGTGTCTCTCCGTAATGGACCTCCCAGAAAGCTAGTGCATGTCTGTAATGCAAACGTGTCCAACAGAGGGAAGCTCCTTGTGCCTTAGCTACCTGCAAAAATTAACACCTACAAAAAAATCAAAAATGGAACCCTAAAAAGAACAAAAATCAATCAGAATCAACATAGATTCCATAATTGATAGGAAAGCATAGTAACATAGAGAAATATCTGCATTGCAAACACCACAAATGAAAGCGGAGATGTGGAAGATACAAAAAGACTCAATTAGAATTCAAAGAGGTGAGAATTATGTCTGACCTAAAAAGACAGTGCTGGTGTTAGCACGTTACACAGTGCAGATAAAGTTTGTCAAAACTATCCAGATAGTGCATGCAGAGAGCAAGCAAGCTCAACTCAGGACGAAACAGGACAAGAAAGAAAGCAGAGCTCTGGGCAGCTTGGAGATAGCATCACGCAGTGTGATTTCGAGATCCAGGTGTCATCTGAGTCCCTAAAGGAAAGGAGAAGTCGCAAAATATTGAGAGAAAAATACTGAAAAATTGCCCAAGTAATGAAAATACTAGACATGGATCCAAGGCACTGAGTCAATCTCACGAAAATGCAACGTGCGGAGCATGGCACCATTTAGATCTCACCCACGTGGCTCACAATCAGTGATGAGAACAGGCCTGGGAGGAATCCGGAACTCCAAAACTTGGCGTAGCCCTGTGCAGTGGTGGGGAACAGTAGGGACGAGCTGGGTTTCTCCCCGGAAGAAAATAGGAGGAGGCATGGGCAGCATGCTTAGCGCTGCTGGAGAAGAGAGGTCAGCTCCTAAGCACGTGGTGCCACACTCAGCACAATGCGCGTCACAGCTGAGGGCGGCCCAGGTGCATTTCAGCTCAAGAACTTTCAAAGAATGAATCACAAAGTGAACTGTGCTTCGTGAAATAGGAAAGAGACACATTCAGGTAGAAGGGAAATCTTAGATGGAAATGACAGTCTAGAAAAAGAAGTAAAGAACGCTGGAAATGTGCTACAGGAATAAATATACAAGACTTGTTTGCTATCCAGATGTTTTAAATACAATATTTAATGTTATACATTATGTCACCCATAGTGTGACATTTGTAGCGTAAATACATATACACAAATATATTCTACATGTGTGTATGTATGGTGGATGAATTTATAATGTATTTTAATAATAGTATAAAGAGTATAGAGAGGAAATAATATAAAATCTGTTTCTCATGCTGGAAGAAGTGTTATAATAAGATGTAAATTTAAAACATATGCAATAGACCCTCTTACAAATATTACATGAAAAAACAAAGAGTTGTAATTAGAAAGCCTATAAGGATAATACTGAATTATAAAAAGCAATCAATCAAAAGCAGTCAGAACAGAAATAAGCAGCAGCAGCCCATATGGAACAAATAGAAATAAAATAGGAAAGCAGAAAACAAGCAGTGAGATGATTTTTTTACATGTAACTGAACCAATAATCATAACCAATGTAAGTGATCTGAACACTGTAAACAAAAGGCAGAGGGACCCTGAGATACTACCGAAATAGCTTTGCTCATGTATAAAAGAGCAAAATCCACAGGCAGCCCATAGAAATAAATCTAAAGAACAAAGGCGCAAAGAGTTGAAAGAAAGCGGATGTGGAGGTCTGCAGTGCTGGTGCAAACCGAAAGAAAGCAGCAGTGGCTGTGTTGTAAGAAAGCAGATTTTACAGCAGAGAATATCAACAGAAATAAAAGAATTTTAATGATGAAGTGCATCATTCATTACTAGCAAGAAGCCCCTAGATATTGATGCACATAAAACAGAAACTCAAAACACATGATGGCGAACTGGTGGAGCCTCAAGGAGAACTGGAAAGACCCACGAGTGGAGTCAGCGGCTTGCGTGTCGTCTGCTCAGTCACTGACAGCAGAGTCCCTGAGGACCCAGACAGCAGAGGAAGACGGTGCAGTACGTGGCAGTGAAGACGCGGCGTGGCAGCAGCCTGGGTGAAGTGAAAGTGTCACTTAAGGAAAAATGGAAGCACTAAATACACCTGTTGGAGAAACAGAAACGGCACAGATGTCTGACCCCACCTTCTGCCGTAGGTTTATAAAATCAACCAGGTTATGCAGAAGAAGGTGATGACAGTCAGAGAACTTACACAAGAGAACAGGTACAAACGGTGGAGAAAGTCAGTAAAAATAGTAGATAGCATTCTGGTCAGCATTAATGCATTAAGATGAAGATGAGGAAATGCCCAAACAAATCTATGCTTGCAAATTGAACAAAATTAACACGATAGGCAAATTTCTTGAAGGATATAAAATTCCAAAATGACTCCAGAAGAAATAGAAGAGCTGAACAATAATGTAACATAAAATTTTTCAAATTTTATCTGAAAAACATGTTTAAAAAACTGACCCAAATCAAAAATGACAAACAAACCAAAGCATCATTCCTAGACTGTTTCCTTGGCCAAATCTTGGAAACATTTATGGAGTTCTTCACAATAACTTCTAAAAAATAGCAAAGGAGGAAATATTTGCAATTTGTGTTGCGATTACAGAATTGTTCTCATATCAAAAGCAGTCAGGAAGATAAAATTTAGAGAAATCATAGTCACTGATGTGAATTCAAATATCCTCAACAAACTATTCCAGCTGTGATCTATAAATACTAGAATCATTTACATAATCAAATACTACTTGATACAGTAAGCAGGACTATTTATTATTTATGCTTGATTGATAAAGCTTATTTTATGATCAGCTTTAATAACAGTGAGCGTAAAATCCTACTCGTATGTGTGGGAATGTCATATGCCCGGTGTTGGCTGAGCAAAATGAAATGAAAAGTAACCCAATTAGAAAGACAAAACTACACGTGTTTTTTTTTTCAGATTTGACACATTTGTAAGTGGAAAATTCTCAGATGCTTTGAGTTTTATTAACCAAAAAAATTTCTAAACAGCTACACCCAAATGAAAAAGGTTAAATGATTTTTTTTTTATTTTGAAAACCTACACTGATAAATGAGAATTGGAAAGGAATTCCTTAATGACAGTTGCCATCTCTACCACATCAGTGATGAAATTGCATGCCGTGATGGCAGCTGGCTCTCTCTGAAAACTGGAGCGGTTTGCAGAGAGGTAATGGGGAGAGAGGAATGGGGGTGAACTGCGGGGTCAGAGTTACAGGGTGAGAGGAGGAAGGGTTCCAGGTGGGAGTGAGCAATACCATGATTGAACAAACAAAGTACTGTGCCATCCAAAGAGCTGGTGGAGAGGGTTTTGAAAGTCTTCGCTGAAAAGAAATGATAAATGTAGAGGGAGCTGGACATGTTTAACCTGCTATCACCACTTCTCGGGGTGTGTGGTATCAGCATTGCTTGGTAGGCCACTGGTTCATCCCATTGTTACTTCCCAGCTAGAAACAGATGCATGGTCCTCATCATCCTGGGAACCAACTATGGACAGTGGAGAAAGTAAGTAAACAAATAAATGGAAATCCGAAAGGAACGAAAGGCATAAAACCAGGTACATTTCCATATGGTTCAGGAATGTGCTAGAAGATGAGGCATCTACAAACACCTCCTTCTTTCATGAATGATCCAAGCCAGCCTTCAGGTCAAGTGATCCATATATGGACAAACCAATAGTTCTACTCACAAAGGATAATTGGAAGCCATGTGATTGAGGTCATGTGATTCATGAGACTCAGTTTCCAAAAGTGAACCACTTAGTACAGGGGTGCACACCTGAGATTCCGGCACTCGGGGAGGCAGAAGCAGGGAGCTCACAGACAGAGCCCAGGCATCTTGGCAACTCAGGAATCCACTTCAGAATAGAAAATGGAAAAGGGCTGGGGTTGTTGCTCAGTGATGCAGCCTCCTGTCCACCCTTTAGGACTACAAAAATCAGGGAAGTGCTTGTGTCCAATTTTATTTGCTCTGCTAACTGGGATGAGGTTTCCCAAATATCCTGCCCACAATCCCGCATGGCTTCCTCCATGGTAAGCGACTCTGAGGAAGGGTAGTGTTTGTCACAGCAGCTGGGCCTGCCCCACCCACTACACTGACCCTTGTCTCCCTCAGGGCTTGATCTTGAGGCCGTACAGCCTAAGGTTTTGCATTATTACATTATTACAGCATCGTGCCGAGATTTCTACAACCCCTCAAATTCTCTGAAGCATATGTGGTGGTGCACACTTCTAATCCTACCTACCTGGGGGGCTGAGGCAGGAGGATCATGAGTTCAAGGCCAGCCTGGGCAATGTAGCTGTATTTACTTCAAAAAGAAAACAGAACAAAAAGGTCTGGGGCTACAGCTCAGCGGCAGATAACGCCTGGGTTCCAGCTCCATTACTGCAGGGGAGGAAAAAGTCCTCTGGACTCTGCTTATTTACGTTCCCTCCTCCCCCCACCAGCCTCTGGCTCCCCAGGGCAGTTTTATGGTCTCTGTTGCTCTTCTTTCCCAGAATGCCCTAGTGCTGGAGGAGACCATTTTTCAGAGTGGCTTATCTCAGTGTCACCAAATGACAGACGTCTGAGTTTCTGCAGGACTTTTCTGGGCTGAGCGCTTGCTCCTCTCCAGTGCCGAGCATCCCCTAACCTGCCCGGTCTGCAGCTTGTGCATGTGTCTCCCTGCAAGGGGACAGCATGGTGCCTTCTGGGCGATGCAATTATGGGCACAAGTGACAAGCAGCTTATCGAAGTCACTCCTTTGGGAAGCGTTGAGCAGTGCAGTCAGGAAGCTGTGTGGAGAAGGTTTAGCCTGGTGGAAAACCCCGACATGTCTTCCTATGTGACTGCACATAGGAATCAGAGTCCCTGCTGCTTCCTGTCCACTGTTCCAGATTCTGCATTCCTCACGGGAGAGTGGTGGTGTCTCACTGCGGCTGTGATTCATCTTTTTCCTCTGGTACACAGCACCTCTCCATATGCCTTACTTGTCATCGATACATTTTCTTTACAGAACTAATAGTTAGGAAATATTTCCCCACATCTGTCATCTGAAAGATGGTAGGGAGCCGGTCAAGTTGTACCCTTAAACATTTGGTGTAATTCCTCAGTGAACCCTTTGTGCTTGGGCTTTGTTTTGGAAGGTTATCAGCTATGGGTTACATTTTGCTAGAAGATGCAGGCCTGTTCTGATTGTCTGTGTGATCCTTTCAGAGGCCTTTGCCTCTGAATTTTCTTTGGAGAGGTCACTCGTGACTGTGTTGTAAGCAGCAGTCTACCCAACCAGTGCGTTCCCATCTGGGAAAGATCACTGCATGCAGTGTGCTTGGCTCACTTTTCCATCCTTGTACTCGATGTGCTTGCCTTTTCAAAGGATGTGTCAGATAACATGTGCTGTCTTATTCTTACTGAGATAAGCCCTTCTCTCTCCCCACTTTCCGTTCCCTTCCCCAGTTTCATACCCCATGTCTCTGTGATGAGGTTTTGCTCTGTCCTCTCTTTTACAGCTGTTCTCTGAAAGCTTCTTTTGTAGATTTACCAGGTAGATTCAAGAGGCCTTTTCCATTCATCAATTTGCTATACCTTCACTGCACAACCAACTGCCAGGCTATTTTTTCAAATGAACTCTTCTCTTTCTTGACTCACATGATCTGAGGCATTCACACATTCATGGTCACTGCTTTGAGTGAACCTCTATATCCTTCTGCAGACTTTTAGGAATCACACGCCAGCCTTCTTTCCCTGACGATGTGCCATCACTCCTTCAAGCCCCCATTCCAGTGAACGTTTCTCCATGCTTGATCTGTCTCCATGGCACAGTGTCACTGGTTCATTTCCTCTTGGTCATTTATTTCTACTATCACCTTGTTAAAAATTCAGAGCTCTCCAGATCTATTAAATGTTTCTGCTTTTAAAATGCCTTTCTAGTTCTGAATTCTGCACCACCTTCCAGTATCACACTCCCCCCCCTCTTCAATTATCTGCGTGGCTGTATCGCTGAGGAGGTCTCAGATCATGTACCTTTAGCACATTTTGGTTAGCCTAAAGTAGGGTCCCAATTTCTGTCTTTGCCCCAGTCCCTCTGCCCTGCAGGGCATCTGATAAACAGGAAGATGAATCTATCCCGAGCATGGTGCTGGTGCTGGTGTAATTTGTTTAATAATGGTTTAACTTCCGGCTGATAGAGTCCAATGGAATGCTGTTGAGAGGAACTGATGGGGAGGGTGCACTAAACATTGATTCTGCAAAAACCAAAAACCACGTGGAACTTCAGTCATAGAATAAACTTTGGATGTGAATCAGGGATCCTGAAGCAAGGTGTGAATCAGTAAGCTCTATGTCTAAGTGCTGCAGAGCGGACCCCATGCCTGTAGTGAGGCTGCTCTTTCTCCTAGGCTCAGCCCCAAGCTGCCCCCTCATATTCTGTCAAAGGTGAGTCGTTTGTAGTTGTGCAAACTCTGATGCTGATCTTTCTGCCCCTGCTACAGGACTCTTGGTACTCACTCCTGGCTCTCTCTGGGAGACAGTATTTTCAGCAGATATTATGAAAAGAATGTCCTTGAGATAGTTGGAAATTATGGGTTAAAAGTAAATTTCATAGTATTAAAACTAACAATAAAAATTACCATAAATAGTTTGTATTTTACTTTACAGTGACTGGGCACCATGCAAAAGTGTTCATCCACATTGCCAGAAATTTCACAAAACTCCACGAGCTGATGATGATTTCATGGAGGGGCAATTATTAATACTAAAGGGTTACATAACTCACTGAGGTCACAGGATAAGGCTGCACTCAGAAACCTAGCTGGAACTGAAGACCCACTGCTGTTTGGTGCTGGGGGAAGCAGTGGGTGTCCTGCTGTGGCTGGTTCCAGTGTGAACAAAGAAATGAGTGTTTCCAGGGCCAATCCTAGGGGTCCGCTCAGGTGCAGGCAGTTTGGGGACTCTGCATACACCAGCAACACTGTGTGATCTTGGTGGGGAAAGTGGAACACTGCTGTGTCCTCAGGATGCCTGCTGGGACCGGGAGCGATTCCCTCCCACAGTCACAGCCACGCTGCAGAGGCTGCTCTGCCTCGAGCACCCTGGTGGGACCAAGCTGACCTTGTGGCCGGTGGCCCTCAGGTCGCTGGGAACGCAATGCTCTCTGCCAGGCTCCAGCCCAAGGAGGCTCCAGACAGAACCAGCTGCCGTCCACACCGGGAGCCCTGGCCCCCGAGGCCAGTCTTGTCCACTGCCCACTGGCAAATTGAGAGCGGAGTTGGACGTCCTGGTTGTGGCTCTGACAGCGATGTGGGGGATCTGGAGAGGTGCCCGTGCCATGCGTGACTGTGGGACCCCCTCAAGGGCCACCTGCGGTCCCTTTCCAACACCTCACAATGAAATGCTCTAGAGACAAGCAGAAGATGAGGGGTGCTGCAGAAGGACTGGCTTGTTTTTCTCTCTCCTCTCTGAAACGGATGTTCTAAAGGCAATGCTGGAAATTCCCGCGCAAGTCCTAGACAGAATGCCTTTTATTCAGAACAAAGAGGATCTGTGAGCAAAAGGATTTTTGATGTGCTTTTTAGACTTTTATTTGAATTTGATTGTCCTCTAAGTTCTTGGGGAAAAATAATGTGTTGGGATTTGAAGAGGCAGAACAAATTATCCACTGTAAGAGAGAGAGAGAACTTCATCAGATGGCATTCCCAAAAGCCTTTAAATTCCACCCAGAAAACAGCATCCAGCAAAAGGTGTCTTGCTGGGTTTTGCAGATTGGTAAAGATATTTTCCACTAAATAGTTCATTATTTGACATTTTAAGATATGTCCTTTTAATGAAGTTAACAACAAAATATCTCCTTAAGAGAAGCGTATTTCAGACAATTTCCTGAAAAGTGCTGATGCATATACTTCTTTTTGATATAAAATCGATATTTGTAGAAAAAATTCATTTGTCACTTTTAAAATTTATTTTATGAAAAAAACATGAAGAAATTTCATAACAATAATAAGAGAATAACAATAGTTAATACATTATGCATTGCTCTCTTCAAAGTGGGTGCTCAGAGTACAAGACAGGCATAAAGATTCTTTAAATGATATTAGCACAAACCTTTCCTTTCAGTGAACTAAGAGAAACCGATAGTATAATTGTATTTTTCCTTTTCTCTTCTTTTCACTTTCCTGACTCTAGTTCCCCTTTTCTTTTGAACAATTTCTTCCCATTTTATAGTATATTTTGTACAATTTGTCCCTTATTTACTCTTTCAGTTTCTCATACCAGGAAGACATAGGATGTCTACACATGTGAGTCTGATTTATTTCACTTACCAGTGTGGTTTCAAGTTGTATTCATTTTCCCATAAACCCTCCAGTTTATCCTTCTGTATGACTGAATAGTACTCCATTGCATAAAAAGATCACTTCTTTTTATCCATTCATGGGGTTGGTGGGCATCTGTATTGTTTCCAAGATCTGGCTATTACAAATTGTGTGCTGTAACATGGGTGCACATGTATCATTGTGATACGATGTTTTTAATTCTTTTAGAAACATATCCAGAAGGGGAATAGCTGAGTCAAATGGGACCTCTAACACTAGTTTACTGAGGAATCCACACTGATTTCCACAGTGGCTGCACCAGTCTGCATTCCCACCCACAGGAGAAAGGTTTCCTTTTTCCCACAGCCTCACCTGCATTTGTTATTGGCTGATTTCTTGATGACAGTCATTCTTTTTGGGAGTGAGAGGAAATTGCAGTGTTATTTTAATTTATATGTCTCGAAAGATCCGGTGGAGTTGAACATTTTTTCACATGTTGATTTGCTGTTTGAATCTCTTCATGAGAAGTGTGGCTGTGTCCCAGCTGCCCATTTTTGTCACTTTCTTATTCCACTTATTAACGATTATCAGTTTGTGCCTCATATAAGATGTTTACATTTACATGCTAACGGTTTGAAATATATTTTCTGATCCCCTCTACAACTTCCTTCATAAAATATATTTGAGAAGGGAGAAAGCGGGAATGCATAAGATATGGATGTGATACAACATAATCATTTGTGTACATAAAGCATTACTGAACATTCTGTTTTTGTCAGTTCTGATTAAAAACAGAGTCTCACTGGACAACATGTATCTATTTCCACCAATGCCAATCTCTGCAATTCTCATCAGCTTCTCTGCTGAAAAACTGCTGCACACACACACACACACACACACACACACGCACGCACACACACACGCACGCACACACACAAGTGTCCAGCACTGGTTTCAGTCAGGGACGTCCTGTACTGAGGTCTAAGCTTGGACCTTTCTCCTCTACTGCACAGGGTCCAGCGATCTGCTGGCTGCCGGTGGGCTGTGCTTGTCCCAGCCTCCAAAATGAGTTTCAGGCAAGTAATATTCCCATTTTTACATGTACTTTAATATCTTAACTCACGGATATGAAAAGTGAACAGGGTGTCTGCATGTAAGCAAGGAGGAATACTCTAACTCCTGTGTGGTGCTGCTAAAGGTCCCACCGTGGCTAGTTTGCTTCCCGCAGCCTGGATGACCATGGTCACACCGAGTCACTGAGGGGCGTGGCTGGGAAACTGACTAGCACACTCCTCCCACTGCACCCTGACTCCACCTGCTTAGTGAATAGCCTGCCTGCCAAAGCTGCACTGAGGTGTACACTTCCTTAACATTGGGCAAGTAAACACCACACAGAAGTCTTAGCAGGCTTTGATTCCCACAGAGCATGACACATAATCTAACCCTGTATCCAAATGCTGATTGGTAATGGTGTTGTATAACACAGCAGGCCCACGAAAGCCTGGAAAACACAGGGGCCCATCTTAAAATGTATCAAAAAAGACGTCACAGCTCTGACACTCAAGTGGAGAAGGACCTCACTCTGGCCTCCCTCAAGGGGAGCTGCCCCTGCAGTCACAAAGGTCATCTCATTTCTCTGCTCAGAGGCAGCCATGGCGATGTCACTCTGACTCACTTTGTTACTATGTCTCTTCTTAATTTTTGTATTATTTTTCTGTTTCTCCCCATCCTTCTCTCTCAGTCTCCTGCCCTCCTCTCTCTCCCACTCTTGCTCTCGACTGTGTCTTATCTTGTGAAATGCTCACGGTGTCTCGGTGTAAAGCTTGACAGTCACTCGTGTTGATAGATCCAGGTGATCCGCTTCTCCTTTTCCACCGCTTCTGATGTTCTGCTGAATGACACCTCAACACAGTGTTCTGCCCCTTGATGGATACTTGAATTGTTTGGTGCACATATGCAAGAGTTTCTGAGCTTCTCAGATCTGCTGGTAGACTGTCAGCCCCTTTAGGTACGGACACAGAGGAATGGTGAGTGAGTTTATGTTACAAAATGACTGAGCCATTGGTTACCTAGAAGTTTTGCTCAAACACTGTTCCAGTGGTGTCACTAGGGGTGTACTGGGTGGATTATCCCACTGAGTGTGGCTGACTCTCCCTGAACTGTGTGGCTTCCTCCCACCAGTGAAGACCTATATCGGAGAAAAAGTGCAAGTAACTGGGAACTCTTCCTACTTGAAGTCAGGAGGTCAGCCTTCTGCTCCGGGCCACAGCCCAGATCCCTGGCTCTGTGTTTGCCTGGCTTATTTCCTATAGACCCTGACCTCTTCAGCTGCAGTAATTCTGTGGCGCAATTCTCTGTGGAGGGCCCCGAATGAGACACTAGATGATCTCAGACTTTCTTTAGTTTTCAATTTCTTAATGCCATAAAACAAGCTTAGACAAAACAGGTAAACAAATACATGTCCTCTTAGGAAGTCAAATTTAAATTGTTGATCACATACATTATGTTTTTGTAAGAAAAAATACAGGATGCAAAAACAACTCATTATAAATCTTTATATTGTGAGTGTTTAAGAAAAATATTTATTTTGTTGGTGGATCTAGAAAACTGTTCTCTTCAAAATAGTTTTTTGAAATGAAGCCCTTATGCACTTAAAAATATTAAATGTGTCCATAAAATAAGATGTGTAATTAATGAAAGCAGAACATGTGAGTCCTGGTTTTCCACATCTTTACCATCACCCGGGAAGCCGAGGGCAGGTGTGGAATGACAGCGTCACACTGCGGACCTCGAGCCTCTGGAGAACTTGCACTGCTCTCCACACTACTCCTGTTTATGTTTCCTGTGTTAAGATCTCAGGTATCAGTCAGGATTGTCGCCTCCCTGGGTAGAAGCAGCTCTGCTCACTGTCCATGATCCGCTGAAGGCACTGTTTCCTTTCTGCACAGGACAGCTCAGATCTAACTTGGCCCCAGCGGCTGCTCACGGTGTGTGGACTGCTGTGCGGATCTGCTGGACCACGCACCTTCTGCTGGGAGGAGGTGGTCACTGCAGTGACCTAGAAGGGCCTGTCTCCCTCCCTGCTCCTCTCTTCTCTCTCTGCTTCCTGCCCACCATGACTTGAGCACCTTTTCTCTGCCAGACCCTCCACCAGGCCTTTCTGCCTTAGAGCCAGACAACTATGGAGTGAAACTTCTAAAAACCACGGGCCCAAAGGACCATCTTTCTCCTTTCAATTGTGAGTGTGTGGTACTACGCCAGCTAAGAGAAAAGTAACTAAGACCCTCCCTCCTCAAAGTTGAATGCCTTTTCTTCTGAAGACAAATGCTCAGATGTATTTGATACAGAGGTCTCCTCCCAACCTTGCTGGTGATGCATGCCTGTGGTTTTCTTTGTATTTTAAATTTATTTAAATAGAAGTGGTCTTTCTCTCTCTCTAGCTTACTACTTTTATATATACGTTTTCAAATTCTTCTTCTGTCCACAGCAATTGTTTCATGGAGAATCCGTGCCTGCAAATTTCTGCTTGCTTCTCTGATGACAGAGGTGTGAGAATTTCTTCCCTGTCTGCTGAGGCTGGGAGCCTGAGCTGATGTGGACCCTTATGGGTCTGTGTGCAGCTACTGGTTACCAGTGTAGAGGTACGTCTGAATGGGTTGTAACTTCATCTTTATGTAAAATTGAACTAAGTTTTAGGTTTAAAATTATCTGAAAAACTGGCCTTTATGGGGTAATATTTTTATTCTTTACATTTTATAATAACCTAAAATGGTTCAATTTTTATAGTCTTCAGAAAATGTATGACTGTTTATAATCTACTTTTGTAATATTTAGAATATTTTCCATCGTATTAGCTCTTAAAATCTGCTTTTCTTTATCTATTTTTCTATTTGCATGCAGATATCTGTCATCTATGTAATCCTCCATTGGTTTTCTGAAGATCTAATTAATAATTTAATTAAAACTTGCTTTTTGTATTTTATCCTCTAGTCAGTAAGTTTCTGAAAATGTATTATTTTCATCTTTTTCTATTTGAAAAATTCTCGGGGCATATATTTTAACTTTTCCAACAATACATGTACACCGAGCACCACTCTTTCCTCTGTGGTACTGTGTGTAGCATGCATGTTTTATGTGATGGCTCAGCTTGTATTTCTTTATCTGTGAAACATTCAGGTAACTTTTGATCAATTTAGATGTATTTGTTTTCTGTTTATTATCCTCCATTCTTTCCTTTCTAGAAATTAATGCTTACTGATACACTATTGTTCCATCATATTATGCATACATGTCCTCATATTTGTGGCAGAACTGTGTCTATGTTTGCATGACTTCCCTAACTTTGATCTAGTCTACTCAATTGTAAGAATTGTAAGAATTCTTTTGTTGAATTCTATTGTAAGAATTCTTTTGCTCTCCCTGGCCAAGAAATAATTATTATATTTACTTTTTAAATTTCTAAGATTTTTCCTTAACTCAGTCTGAATTTATCTTTCTGTATGGTTCTCTGTAGAGGTGTAATTTAATTTTTCTCATTTGGAATTAGACAAAGTAGATAATGAAATTATCATATCGATTACATTCCACATTTCCATATATTTCTGTTCTTGCTTTTATTGATAAGGTCCCTTTCTTCAATTTTACATTCATGTTCCCAAGAAATACAATTTTGCTATTATGTGCAATTAGCCCATTCTTCCCATTATTCTCTGCATATGTCCACCACTTTCTAGATTATCCTGTTTTTCCTGAGTTTGTGGGACTTTCACATAATTTACAGAACCAATTTTCTAATCATAGTAAAGTGTGTTATTACAGCTAAAATATCACAATGAGTACAGACAACAGCATGGAAAGAATTAGTACCTTTAGAATGTTTAATCTTCCTGCATATGGCTTTATCCATTTCTTTGTCTTTAGTGTCTTCTAGTAAAGTCATATTTTTGAGTCAAATCCACATTTAATTAGTTTTAAATTTTCTAAAATAAATCAAGTACACCTATCCTTTATAAATAATGTTATTTTTGAGGTCACATGCAGCTTTAAAAAATTATTTTTGTTGAGAAACACGTCATCTATATTGTGGAGAGTAAAATGATATATAATGAAAAGGAACCAATAAAACAACCTGTTATATAACACTACCTAGTAGTAGGAGGAGGAGGAGGAAGAAGAGGAGGAGGAGGGGAGGGAGGGAGGGAGAGGGTGAGGGGGAAGGGGAGGGGAGGGGAAGAGGAGGGAAAGGAAAGGGAAGGGGAGTGGGAGGGGAGGGGGAGGGGAGGGGGATGGGGAAGGGGAGAAATTGAACATCGCCAGAACTTTGAAACTGCCCCAGTACATTGGTCATGGAGAAGAGTAAGGTTCAGGAGACCGTATTGGTGAATTGGCTTTGGTTAAGTGCCTGTATTTGTTTATTTCTCAGGCCTGTCTCCAAGGGATCACATGACTCACGTATGTGGGTACCTTATCCCGGGAGGAGAAAACGAGAGGAGAACCACATCCACGGGCCATTTCTCACCATTCAAGGCTCCCCAGAGAGGCCTCACCTCCTTGCGCTTGCAGACAGCATGAGGTCAGGGGAAACCTGCAGACCGCAGGACCACAGGTGAGGAATATGTCAGATTCCAGACAGGGCCCTCTACGACGTCTCTCTGTGATTCTCCTCTCTTCCTGATGTGACTTAGTGGTGACAGAGAAAGGAAAGGCATTGTCTATGGATGTACATGGCCTCTCTGGGGCAGTAGATCTGAGATTCGTGACTTATGGAGCATGGCTTTCTGGAAAATGTTTCATGAAATGACCTCATTGGGTAATAAATAAATAACGCTCCATTCCTATTCCTCTGAAATGCCTGTGCAAACTGGGTTGGGAGGACATTGTGCCATGCCCATCAACGGCCTGATGGATCAGTTAGAGCCCCTGGATGGGCATCCTGAAGGATGAGAAGTCATAGGCAAGAAATTTATTGGGGAAAATGTCTAGGTCAAGAAATGAAAAGGAGACAGAAAAACTGAGAAAGCATGGTGGTACACACTGTAATCCCAGCACTTGGGAAGCTGAAGCAGGAGGATTGCATCAAGTTTGCAGACAGCCTGGGTTACATAGTGAGTCCAGGTTCAACCTGAACTGCATAGCCTGACCCTGTCTCAGAAAGTCAGCCAGTCCATCCATGCATCCTTCCATCCATCCATCCATCCATTCATTCATCCATCCATCCATCCATCCATCCATCCATCTATCCCTTGAAATCATGTGTGGGAAAGAGCTGGAGAAATACAGTGGAAGAGAAAAGGTTCCAGGTGCAGAGCCACATAATCGAGTCTGCCCCTTGTGCTTGGGCAAGGGCTGCAGTACAGCTGGGTTGGGGGCGGGGTCCATGGCAACAGGGTGCCACAGGAGTGTGGAGAAGAGCTGGGAGCTGCCACAGTCCCTTCCCTACCCGGAGGCAGCTCATAATGAGAAGGGGTTCAGTCTGTGATCAGCCTGCTCCAAGGTGGGACATTCCAGCAGGCGGGCTGCCAGAGGACAGTTGCTCAGTGTCTGCGGTCAAGAAGCAGAGAGGAGGCATGGAGTGGGTGTGGAAATAAACTTACAACTTATGTCAGGACACCTGTGCAGCAGCCCACAGTTCACACACGCTGGCTGGCACTGTGGCCTGTCTTGGTCTACTGCCTGGAATCCCACTGCTGTCACCCTGCCTGCTTTCCTGGGGCTGAGGTCAGGGCCACTTCATGTGTGTGTTATTAGCAGACATCTGCTGTGCTGTGCTATGGTGGGGAATGTTCTGTGTCTTCCTCTACAATAAGGTATGGCATTCTTTTTGCTCCCTGATAGGGAATGAGCGATCTACAAAGGCCGGTCTTACCAACCCTCTTCAGAGACTGCCTCTGTCACCAATCCTGTGTGCTAGTTCGGAGTTTAGGACCCAGAGACCCAAATACCAGAGTAGATAGGGAGAGATTTACCAATGGATGTTACCCAGGAGGATGTGGAGAGGGAGGCGAGCCTAGCTGTCTGCACCTTCATCAGTTGTGGTTCCCCCCGCACAGTCTTGGTCTCCAGGGCTGGGGAGCTTTGCCGCCCACTCTTACAGTTTCCCCAGACACTCTGTCTCTTATGGTTGCCTTCATACTTTGTGGACTAATGAGTGAGACTCATTCCTGTGGTTCTCAGTCATTTTCCTTATTGCTGAACCACAGTAACCAACCACCAGGATCTAAAAAAAAGAGGTTTATTTTGGCCCCCAGTTTCAGTCCATGCTCAGCTGGATTTAAGGCAGGAATAGCAGGGTAGGAGGGTCTGGTGGAGGAGAGCTGCTCACTTCACGGTGGCCAGGAAGCAGAGACCAAGGAAGGAGAATGAGAATACACCTTTCCAGGTCACACCACAGTGACCTCCAACCAGGTCCCACCTTGTAGGCTCAATCAGCTTTGAACTCATCAAAGGTTGAATCCACCAGTGATCACAGTACCCTCGGAGACTTGGGAAGACATTTTACTTGTGTTTTTAAAAATTTGGGTTTTTTTTTTTTTTTTTTAATAGCTCTTTTTTAATAGACTTGGGTTTTTTTGGTGCTGGGGATTGAACTCATGACCTTGCTTGCCAGGAAGATGCTTATGCCACTGAGCTAAATCCCAGCCCTTTTGGGGAACACTTTAGATTAGAACCTTAACAAGTCTGACTTTGTGTTACTTTGTGTGCTACGTCAGTTTTGTTAGTAAAAGAAGAACCAAAACAATATCAAATACTGCAAATATTAGGGGTATATAATCTGGTTCCTAAAAAAATTGAAAATTAAAATTAACTAAGTTAGTTACAAAAACAGCTCAGATTTTTCTGAGTTGTAATTTAGTAAGTAGAGGAACTCTTGGAAAATCATTAAGCCAAAAGTATAATATCAGATATTTCCAGACCACTTATTTTCAGTTCACCTTAAGGGTTCAGGCACTAGATTGCTGAAAGTGTTATGCTTTAACCTGTATTGTTATGCCCCCTTTTATCTCATCCTCTTCCTTATTCATTAAAAAATTATTTAATTTTTTTAAAAAAATTATATCAACCAATAAAAAATGCTCCTGGTTCTATAGGGAAAAAGAAACCCTTTACAACTGTTGGTTAGAGAGTAGATTAGTATAAACACTGTGGAAATCAGTGTGGAGATTCCTCAAAAAATTAGGATTAGAGGTCCCATTCAACCCAGGTATTCACCTTCTGTGTATCTTCCCAGAATAATTGGAAAACATCACACCACAGTGACATATGTGAAACCATAAGGTTCAAAATATACAATAGTCACTGTGAAATGGAAGGAAACTGTTTAATAAAAAGAAGAAACTAAGATACGAGAAAAGAGAAAGGATAGAAGGGAAAAGAAAAAAAGTGCAAGTTAGTTATACCACTAGTGTCACTTAGTTCACTGAATAGGAAAGGTTGTGCTGATATTGATTGATGAAATTTTTATGCTCATATTTTGTACTTGAGTGACTAAAGATAATGTTGTGTGATTTATTAACAACTGTTACTTTTTCATTATTTTGTTGTGAAAATTTGTTTTATCTTTTCTTCTTAATATTAATAAATAAAGGGAAAAAAAGGAAAAAAAGGGTTCAGGCATAAATATTACAGTAAAACAATGCTTCTCCCAAATTTAGGAAACATGAAGAGAGAATTAGCTGCTGCCCGCACATAATTTATAAATCCAGCCTACTCTGCTATTTTTAATCAGTCAAAACAGAAGCCACAACTGCTAAAGAAGAACTTGCAGTAGACCATTGAAGATGGCAATTTAGGAGCAGGAGATGAGATCTGAGTGGGGACAGAGGAGGTGGCAGCCACAACACAGGCGCTCACTCTCCACAGGGTTGACCTCTGGTGTCTGTAGGCATGAAAGTCCACAGGTGTAGCTACCAGGGTTCCCAAAATGAGTCTGCCCCAGGGCAGCTCAGGTCACTGCTGCCAGTCAGGTTCAACCTCCAGTGCTGGCCAATGCTAACTCACGGGGGGAACCAGGGTCTCAGTCCCCGGGGGAGCAGATTTACAGAGTTAACCAAAGATCAAATTGTCCTACGGAAAGGGGAGATGTGTACATCTAAGAGTAGAGCCACGCACACATTAATTAGAGAAAATGGATGCTAGATTAAGCTTATTTCACATAGTCTGATTTGTGTTACTTAGAATTTTTTAAAATAAAGTAACCTCATGCAAGAAATGAGCCTGTTGTTCTTTATCTTTTTTCCTTTGAATAGTCCATTTTCTTCCTAACAGTCAAGGAATTTTTTTTTCTCCTTTTCCAACTATTTACACTTGGAAAGATTTGAGCATACACTGTCTCACTGTATGGAGTTCAAATCCCTTTTTATTTCTCTTCTGCAGATTGTTTGCAGCAAACTCTATGGTATGAATTTGATTTTTTGTAAGGCTTGCACCACGGTATTTAGAGGGCAGATTCTTCCTGAGGACCATCTTCACTGCATAGTTAAAACTGTTAACAATATGACAGTCATTGTCATCAAGTAGCCAGGGAGTGATCCATTTTCTGAACTCCACTTGATGCTGTCTTCAGTAACTCAGCTGAAACATCCATTTATTGATTCTAAGAATTCCATTAATATTTATTTAACACATCATTGTTGATTGCTAAGGAAAAGTTCTTTGAACTAGTAGAGAAATTAGCAATAGGTAAAAAGCAAAATCATGTAAAAAAGATTCTAATTTTTGATTGTTTCAAATATTCTTAATCTCTTAATTAATTAATTCATCATAAAACATGGATGAGATGTTAGTGTTCAGATTAGCCCAGGCTTAAACTGCTTGACTGTACCCAATCCTGTGGGGGCCTGGTGGAACTAATAACTGTGAGAGTTGGTTTTTAAATCCTTACTGTACAACAAGCTCACTTTCACATCATGGATCAGAACATTAAATGGACGTATCCATTGCAACAGCTGAAACTGGAGTTGTCGCCAAATACACAGTTCAGCAAATCAAAGGAGAGTTGCTACACAACATTTGTACTACCAAGTGTGCTTGGAATTGTAACGCGGAAGGTGAGCACCGAAAACCTGTCATTCAAAGTTTAATAGAGAGATACTTCTAACATTTGTAGCACTTCCACATAATGGAAGACTGTAGCCTTAAAAACAAGATAATGCTGTGTCTGTGTAAATCAGAAACACCAAAGTACATGTTCAGCAGAAAGAGCCAAGTTTTATCACTGTGTGAGGGTGTGCTACTAGTGTTGATTTGGTGTTTACATTGGTATTTTCATGTCAAAGCCTAGAAAATGGGTGTGGTAGTGGAAGCCTGTAGTCCCAGCTCTGTCAGAGACAGAGGTAGGAGAATTATGAGCTTGAAGTCACCCTGGGAAATTTAGTAAAATTCTATGTCAAATCATACAAGAAAAAACGGGTGGGGATGTAGTTCTCTGACACCATTTGCTTAGCACGTGTGAGGTCTTGGATTCCATCTAACACAGCAAACAAACCCGCTATATTGAAGCACATTGCTAACTCAAATATGCTAAGTGTGGTGTTATGAAGAGTGCTGTTTTGGGGTAGATTAGGGAAGGAATTTATACTCTTCTTCTTATAAGTAATATACAATTCAATGCTTAATTTACACATATACAAATTTAAAAATGTATCAATGTTTCTACACATTTGTTTCCTGCTTAAAATTAACAAAATATTTCACACCATGATGGGTTGCAGTATGGTAATGGATATATATATGCAATGTATAATGATTGAACTGGGGTGGTAACCACGTCTATCCTCAAATCCCCTTCTCTGGGTGGGGATCTTTTGCGCTCCTCTTTGCTTCTTATCTGAAATATCTCGTAGACAGATGTGGGCAGTGGTGACCCTACTGTGCTATAGAAAGCCAGAACTCATTCCTCTCAGTCACCTGTCTGGAGACCTCACATCTAACTCCTTTCAACCTCTCTTCTCCAAAACAATGTCTAAATATTGGCTTTGAACTTGATGTAAATTAATAATACACAGAACAGAAAATTCTCTATGAAGTTTCTCTTCTTTACTTTAATGCTCTGAAATATAAGAATTTTACCTTTACACAGATTTTGCTTTATTTAATTTGTGTTTGTTACTGAGGATTAAATTGGGACCTTTGCACTGAGCTACCTCTCCAGCCCTCTTTTATTACTCATGTTGAGACAGAATCTCACTAGGTTGAAAGCTCTGGGCTCAAGCATGTGATCTACCTGCCTCAGCCTCCCAGAGTGCTGGGGTCACAGGCACACATCACCATTCCCAGCTCTGTCCTGCACAGGACAGGACAAACCATTCACTGCCTAAAGTCAGAGACAGAAACGGGACAATGGTGCTGTCTGTCCTGCAGCTCTGTGGATCAGGGGCTCCCGTGGTGCTCCCAGGGTCCTGGCCTCGCTGCCTCCAGAGTCACATAGAGGGAATGCAGATTCGCACAAAGCCAAGGCACAAGCAGTTTAACCAAAGTCACTGCTGAGCAGGGGACCTTAGCAGGGTACCGGCAGTGTAGAGGGGAGTGTCTGTCCAGTGTCCCTGAGTGCTCAGGCAGATGTGCAGAACTGATACCCGGGAGGAGTTCTGGCTGCCTGGCTGAGTGCAAGGTGCTAGGGGCCACGTGGGAACTGCCCTCAAATTCAGTCTTTCGGAGGGCTCCACAAGGTCCACACATCCCTGGCTGGATTGTATTTTACTATATGAGAGAAAAACTAGGGTCCAGTTATTCAAATTAAAATCTATCTGTGGCATCATGAAGCAGAAAGGTTGATAAGTGGCTATAAGAAGTGATATGAAAACTTAAGCATGCTTCACCGATGGGGCAGCTTACACACCTTAGCCTGGCCCTGTGAGGTAAGGCAAGGACCTTGCTACAGTTCTGAAGCGCTTTCCCAGAGATGCTATGGTTTCTTCCACAAAAGCATGTGGTAGGTATCTTGAAGGACAGCAAATTTAGGTGTGAAGTTTGCACCAGCTGACTAAATAGAAACGCATGCGGTTAGTTAGGAAGATGGGCCGTTAGTGCTATTACCACCTACAGCTAGGTGCACAAGGAGCTTTTTTGGAGGATTCTTCCCTGGTGGACAGGTCGGGGCCAGGTTGCAATGGGTGCCATCCTGTACCCTTTCCACATTCCCAGGACAGGCACCGGGTGGAGCCTGAGTCCAGCAGAAGCGGCTGCTCTCAGTCTCCTGATTTCTTCTCAGTCACCCGGTGTCCAGGTGTCCTGCCACTCCCTTGGGCTTCATCTGGTCCAGTAGCTGCCACCTACCTGCTCAGTGCGTCAGGTCAACATGTTATATTGCACATCACCCTCCCTTTGAGGAGCCTCCTGCTCCTGTCAGAATCAAACAGCTGATGGGAAATTGGTAGCTGGGAAGTCACTGGACGGGGCAGTGAGGAGCAAGTTCAAGGCACTGACCCCAGTGGGACAGCAGCTCCTGGGCCAGGGGCTTTGGGCCATAGAGCAGCTGAGACCCGCAGCCTCCTACCGGGGTGGAAGATGCCCACAGAAGAAGAAGCAGGAGTGTGGCTTCATGTCAGGGTGGTGCAGGCCCAAGGTGCCTTGGCCAGGTCAGCTGGTCAGCTCCGCCCTTAGGTGTGGGGCCTGCTGGTGGAGTCCAGTCACCAAGAGCACAGCTATGACAGTCTTTTACTGAGTCACTGTGCGGGTTTGGATGCAAACGTGTTTTATTTCGTGCAATGCATATTAGATTTAGTATATTGTATAAAATATTGTATGCCATATGTAATTATATTAAAACTACATGTGCTGTGATATATATACCTATATATATGTTATATATATATATATATATATATATATATATATGTACATATACACACACACACACACACACACACACACACACACACACACATATATATATCCTTTGCCCCCTGCCATGTTAGAATGTTGGTAGAAGCAGAACACAAATATGAGAAAAAGAAGACACATTAAGACACAAAATTAACATGCAAAGGTTAGAAGCAAAAAAAGTAAATCAAACCCATACTCTTACTTTTGCCTGTTTAAATAGCAGTCTGCATATGGCCAAGGCTTGGTGCAATGCCAAAGAAGAAAAATAAACCAAACTGAGTATGTTATTCAATGACAGATTGAGAAAGACCCCGAAGAGCCTCGTGTGCCTGCTTGTGGGCCAAGAGGGAGCCGAGTGCGAGGCAAGGTGATCCCACAGATGCCTGCAGGAGCTTGCGGTGACCTCCGCCCAGGGCCCAGAGCGACCTGATCTCTCAGAAGGGAGCTGGACTTTTGGCCACAGAAAGCTTCCCCAGATCCTCCATAGTCAGCTACAGGAATTCCCGCCCCTGGGTGCAGCTTCCCCTCATACGTGTTCCTCTGACTCATATTCTGCAGCTGTATGTGTGGTACTGATGAGCTCGAGGGGTCACTGGTGAGCTGAGGGTCCCTGCAGACCTGGAGCCAGGCAGGAGCGCTCCCCGTCTGGGTCCCAGGCCTGCGGGCTCCTGAAGAGGGGTGCGCCCCACTTTCACCCTAAAGAGAACTGCATGACCCCGATTTCCTAACTCCAGGCTTTACCCACGCTTATTATTATCACTGGTTCAGCTTTGGAGGGCACTGGTAACATTTTATAGGAAATAAAGAAGAATTTCAAGCAGTTCTGAGAGAGAAACAGTAAGTTTCTTCAGATCATGATACCAGAAAATGGATCTAGATACTAAAACTTTTATTCAGTCTAGAAGAACAAATTAAAAAGTATGGGGTCTATATATTTGTAAGAATCATATGTAAGGAAGTTTGAGGGTACAACATTTTGTACCTGCACTGTGACTGGTTTAAAGGAGTTTAGGCTGTAGGCATGTACATATATTTTGACGAAAGGTTTCCTTTACTTTGAAGTCCGAGTTGATGACAGGACACTGTGTCTGACACATTTGGTTGTAGTCTAAGGCAGTGTGAGTGATTCATGAAGTCTGTCAGGTATGGGGCATGCATACAAATATTCCTGAAAGAACTCAGGTTATCTGCCACTATGAGGTCAACGCACCGGGGAGCTATAGCTATTTAATAGCAGCTAATTAATTACACTTATTTCCTGTTAAAACAAGAGCTTGACAATGACAGGGTGGGTGACAATGAGTCAATATTTGTGTTGGTTCTATACAAAGACTTTCTGACCAAATGTCTGATAATGGAAGATGCCTGCATCAGGGAGACCCACAAGAGGTATTGTCCAAAAATTTGGACGCTGATTGATTATGTTTTCTGATAGAGGTCACAGGGGAGTTTTGATTAATATTTATAGTTGCTTTCTTCTGGAGATTTATTACATGAAGTACACTCAAGTTCAGCTCCTGAACAGGCAGGGTGGTAATCAATTCTCAGGTCATTTTCGTGCTGATATCCAAAGATTCACAAATTATGAATATGCATTCCTTGTTACTTTGCTTTTTAGTTTTATACTTCCTGTTTGTGATTGCTAGATTTACAATGGAACTGCAAAAATAGTACAAAGTTCCCCTGCACGCTCCTCACTGTCTCAGCTACTTTTCTTGTTACTGAGAGAGAATATTCAATACCCAGACTTGGAGGGAAAGGTTTTTCTAGCTTGCAGTTTGTAGTGGTTTCAGTCCATAGTTGGTTGGCTCCAAGGGGCAGTGGCACATGGCAGAGAGACAGGAGTGGATGGAAGCAGATGACAGCAAAGCAACAAGAAAAGGGTGGGGGAGATGAGAAATGAGAGAGGAGAGAGAGAGGGCACAAAGCGAACCTCTTTCGGTCTCTGACATGGGGACATCTAGACACAAACCATAAGACTCATCTTTCTTAATTTTAATGTTTTACACAATGTGACTCTATCACCAGGACAAAGAAAGGTGATACTGGGCAAGGGATTTAGCTCAGCGGCATAAGCACCTGCCTTGCAAGCAGCAGGTTGTTGTGAGTTCAATCCCCAGTACTGATTAAAGAGAGAGAGAGAGAGAGAGAGAGAGAGAGAGAGAGAGGTGATACTGTCAGCTAACAACAAACTGAGTTTCCCAAGCTTTTCCACTTCTGCTCTAGAGTGGGACCCGGATAAGGGGCGTCCTTTGGTCACTGTGTCTCCTTAGTCTCCTGCGGACTGTGAGAGCTTCTCATCTCTCCTTCAGCATTTCAGCGTCCAGCCACCAGTCTGAGCATGTCTCTCACTCAGGCCCTTTCACAGGTTGTCTCGGCTCAGCCAGAGACACGGATGTCTGTGAAGGCGTCACAAAGATCGCATGTCCACACGCACCAGTGCTGCTTAAGGGACCTGATGGATCCTGTGACACTGCTCCAGTGGGGGGCAGCTGCCAGCTTACAGGTAACTTTATAAGCGCTACGATTCTGAGGAAAGTCGTTGTCAGACTCACGCTCGGGGAGGGAGTCAGGCTGCCCCCGCCAGGGTAGGGACAGCTCCACACACTTGGAAAGTTTATGGAAAGTGACTTTGCCAGTGTAGGTGTGCCTGCTTATTCATCACTTGTGTGTGACAGCACTAATTTACACAAACTCATGTTATTCCTTCACATTGTTCAGAGCTCCCTGTACTGACGGTTGTTGTTCAGACTCCAGGCGTGTTTACTGCTGGACCTTTCCGGTCATCTGCAGGGTGTATTTGCTTGTTTGCTTTATTCAGGGGACAGACAGTGTTCTCTAATTTGTGGCAAACACATGAGACGCACGTGTTTCCAGTTCCTTGACTCTCTCCCCGCATTCTAGCACCAGTGTTTTCTTGAAGTTCTTGTCTCTGTTCAGTGAAGGGCGGATTCAGAAACCAGGATCTGGAACCGGGTGAGCTCCCAGCTACCGGGCACCTCGGCTGCTCCACCCTCTCAGCACACAGCAGACAGGTGTGGTCGCACACATGCTCCTATTAGTGTTTGAGCCTCTCTGTGAATGGACGCCAAGGGAAATGCATGCTCACCGCAGCTGGGGTCCTTAGGGTTCCTTCCCTTAGTCCTGCTGGGGTCACAGCCACAGCTTCAGGACTCTGTGACAAGTGCTTCAAGGTGAGTGTCTCTGAGCTATGCCTCAGGCCATTGGATTTGCCATGTGTGTCCTGGCCCATTCACCAGTACCATCTTTCTCTTTCTGTCACCCACATTGCATGGCTTACCTGCTCTTTCAGTGAGGGAGTCTCTGCAGTACATTCTGAGACTGAGGCAGGAAGCACACATGACCACACCCATTGCACTCAGTCCTTCCGGGCTGGCCTCCCACACCCAGCCTGGGCTCTGTGCCCTCAGGCTCTCCTGTCACCTCTCCTCACGGGCCCTTCAGTGACAGTTTTCTGCATTCGGACTCATTTGTTGCTCTGCCCCTTCCATCCCGGCATCCACTAGCAACCTGCTTTCGAATTTCCCTCTCCCCATCTCCCCTTCCTCCTCCTCCCTTCCTTCTCTCCCTCTTCCTTCTCTTCCTCATCTACTTCGTCCTCCGTTTCTTCTTCAGCTTCTTTTCCATCTGTTTGTCTAACTTTCAGTCACTGTGTTGTATATTTCCATGGGTTTTGATGGACACATACAATTTTCTAGCACCCCAGGACTGTGTACTCTGGTGTTTGCACCCTGAAGCGCCCTCTGTGTGGACTTTCCCAGTTAATCCCTTCCTGCTCACTAACCAGTGATCTGTTTTTCCCTCTATCACTTTGACTTTTCTTGACATCATTTAAAGAGCATCATCCACAGATCTCCGGGCTTAGCATCTTTCACTTAATAACATGCGTTTAAGATTCATCCATGCTGTCATGGGAACCAAGAGTTCATTTCTTTTTTGTTTCGATTTTGGTACTGAAATAATAATATCATTGGAGAAGATGTCATTGTGGTTGACATCACATCCTTTTAATGACACGGGCACTTTCAACCTGCCAAGTGCTTCCAAAACATGGGCTAATCAATGTACGCTTCTGTCTTTTCTGAATTGAAGAGTGGCAGACAAGGCAGTGTTAGTTGTCAATAATGAAGTTTTGAAACTGCATCCTCAAGAGTCACACTAGCATTAGTGTTGTAAAAGTTTCTCATAGGTTTTCAGCTGATAATTCTATTACACAATATGTCTTGGAGCTCTGTGTGTTGATCAGTGACCAATATATTGGCTACAATCCAGTGTAAAGTAATTGATCCACTGGATCCAAACATACACATATGTATACATAGGAATGCACATGTGTATACATGGATGTGTATGTGTACACACATGACACAAAGGTGCACCAGTTACACAACAGACTTCCACAGCCAGGAAGTGAGTGGAAGGGGCCAATGCGTGATTTGACCTCATCCAGAGGCTGCTGTCTGGCTGATGAATAGGATTCCTAGTCACGCAGCGGGGTATCAACATGTGGCATGCCAAGGTCACATCACCAGCCTCTGAGCACTAGTCTGAAAGTCCTTTGCCATTCGAGGAAGGAAGGTATTGATCCTTTTCTGTGTCATGGCTTTGGGGTCCCAGTCCCTGCCACCCAGTGGGTGATGACACTGGCACTGGAGCCACGCCCCCCTCCACGGTCCAGCATGGCCTGCAACATCCCAGCAGCCTTCTGAGGCACCGAACTCCAGGCTGCCAAGTTTTGCTTTTGTTGTTTGTTTTGTTTATTTATAGCTTTTCTTAGGGTTAATTATAGTTCATTAATATCTTAGCCACTTTCCTATCACTGAGGCACAATACCCAACACCTACAACTCCGAGGAGGAGAAGAGGGCTTCAGCCCGAGATTTAGAAGTCTCAGTTCTCCACTGCTTGATGGCCAGGTTACAGAACCTGGGCAAAGACCCACCTCAGGCAGCCAGAATGCAGAGAGAAGAGGGAGCCCCAGGAGGGACACGCACCCTTCCAGGTCACCACCAGAACCCCACTTCCAACCAGACCCCAAGCCTGCTAATCCAGGTGCCTTCCAAAGCCCACTGTGCACGAGTGCATGAGAGCCTGGGGGGACACCCAGAGAGAAGGCATGGTAGGGACCAGTTAGATATTAGACAGTGAGAAGGAATGAAAGCCATTGTTTTTCTCAAGTTCAGAGTTCTAAATCCATTGCATCGGGAGCTGTGGAATCAAAATATGACCACCCTGGACACAGCTGTTGGTGCGCTGAGCACCCTGTGAACCTGGGTGCAGCACAGGTAACGCTCCATCACTGTGTAGCACATTACTACAGAGCCCTTATAGATTCATTTCTAATGAAAACTGAATGCAGTCTTTATAGGCAGGGGACAAATGCTGTCAAAATATCATTACTTCAAAAATGAAGTAATGACACTTTTCATACACCTTTGGTTTTATTATTTGTCCTAAATTGTAAATGGGATCCTATGGAGATAAGTATACACAGTAAAAATGTTACCCTAACTTTATAACTACTAAAAAATTAACACAGCATTTATCAAATGTCTCTTTTATCTGTACTACTATAACCCTAGTAAAGTGAACTTAAAAATAGAGCCCTAGAAAAGGCTCGTTTTCCAAGAGAAGATGAGGACAGTGAGTGTAAGATCAAGAACTGGCACGGGTGTAGGAATTTGAAGTTATCAGTAAAGAACATCGAAGGATTTGTTGAGATGGAACAGGCTTTTCAAAAGAAAATCATAATGACCTTGCCTATGAGGAGGACCACAAGGGGCACAATGATCAATGAAAGCTGGAAATCTTGAAGTAACCTGGCCGGGTGGACGGTGGTCTCATGTTCATTTCCAGGGACAGGCAGGCTGTGCTCCTGTCAAGAAGCAAAGAGTCAGCAAGCTTGAAGGAGTCACACTCCATATACTAAGTAAGAAGTCGCTCTGCCAGAACTCTCCCAGGCAGCTCAGCCAATGGAGAGCGTCAGTCCGTCTGAAGCCAGCAATGCTCCTCTGGAGTTCCCTCAGAGGCTGAGGCTGGTCCTCACACCAGGAATTCAGCACGGGCAGGCCAGTCACCAGCCTCAGGGTCAGGCATGTCCTCTGTCCCTCGGCTTCGGCAATGACACATTGGCTCACAGCAGGTCAGGACTCAAACTTCTCTGCACCGTGCATCTTTCTTCGTGTGCTGGACGCACTCGTCTTTGCCACGTGCTTTACCAGGTGTGACAGATAAATGAAAGTTTAATATTGGGCTTTAATATTTCCCCCATAAGTCTCAATGAAGTCCCTGCTAGCCATTCTTGGTCTCCTTTTCTTAACCTAAAAATGAATTTTAAGTACTTCAGAAAGAGTTATGAAGCTATTAGGGCTGCCTCACTAATGCAGCATATATGTACTTTATATCTTTATACTCTATTTCAAGAATAAAGTTATTAAATATTCCTGGCATTTGAATACTCATATCACAGATGGTATTAAATTGGAGTTTGACGTGCCACAGTTACTCCCCTGACATGGTAGTATACAGTGGATTTACAGATTAATTTTAACATTTGTCAAGGAAACCATTGTTTGGGGAACAATTACCTTACAGCATAAGTAAGCACTTGTTATTTGATTTATATCTAAGGTGTCCCTCCAGTTTATCTACTTAGCTATGGTTCAAAAGTGGGGCTTGTGGTAGGTGATTGGATAGTAAGGTACTGTACTCATCAGAGCTGAATCCACTGATGCATCCGTAGCTAATATGCAAGCAGGTGGAGGACCTGCTTGGGAGAGATGGGCCTGTGTTGTAGTCAGGGGTTGTGCAAAGAACAATTAGAATCAGGACATGAAGTTCATAATATTATTTTTATAATGATCACTGGGAGTTAACACAAGAGAATGCAGGAAATCTATCCACAACACCAAAAGTATTTAGTCAAGGGCCTAAATCCCACAGCAATTTCCCAAGCTCATGACAACACCTCCCATGGGTCCAATTGGAGGTCTAAAGCCCAGAAGAAGGACACACACCAGTCTCTTTTATGGATCCACGCTGGGAAGGCCCATCGGTCAGAGGTGGAATCCAGGAAGTCTATGCCCACCATGAAGGAGCTGTGCTGGTGAGATGAGCGTTCTACGCTGGAGCTGAGAAGTCACACTGACAACAAAGACCAGGGTTGCCCTGAAAAGCACCATAGCCATCCTCAGTGACATGGAGGCCTCAAGCTCCTCTGAGGAGAAGCACAGTTGAATACCTGCCAGGAAGCCAGCCTGACAAGTTCATCCTGGAGTGGCACACGTCTTCTCCTCTTGGGCCAGGAAGCAGTGCTCAATGTGAGGACCAGGGCTTCTCCAGGAGAAGCAATAGCTCAAATGGCAACAACCTACAATGCCTCAATCCACAAAGCCTCAATGCCTCAATGCAAAAGCTTCTCCTTCTCTACGTCTCTATTTTTGCTGTCAACTTTCCTCAGGTGGAGCATCTACGCTCTGCACCATCCTCATGTAATCCAGCTGGCGTTAAGTTGACCACTAGTTCTTAACCTATAAGAGCCTGAAAGAGTCTGCCTCCTTGCCAGTGCCCTTTTGCCCACTGTTTCCAGGCCATCATGATGTCAGCACATCAAGGTGGCCCTTCTCGCGGGCCCAGAGGATGGGCCTCACCTATTTGTAGGTGCCCACACTGTCTCGGCAGGATGGATGTCCAAGGACAAGCAATGGTGCCCGTCTCCCAGTGGGTCCTTAGCATGGACCATTAATTCCAGAGCCGCCCAAGCTGCTTCATTTCATCCTGTGACCGCTGCAAGATTTGCTTCCTTTCAGGTAAAATTTTGTCCTGTCTTTCTCTTTCCAAGCACAGAGTCTCTTCGCTAAAGCATTTTTAACCAGAATAAAATCTCCAACCCCAAATTGAAATGGGAAAGCAGCCAGTTTTTGAACATGTTAGCTGTGATGGGCAGGGTTCTTCAAAGAGGAAGAACTAATATGAATACATAGTTAAATATATAATAAGTGTAAGTAAATATAACCACAGAAATCTACAGCCCCGTGAATATACATGCTATGTACTTATTTATGTACAATTTGGACCTCTGATTACAAGCATGCTTGACAGTTTATCCATAGCCTATGTTACACAATCACATACACAGGCCGTACATTCCGTTAAACAGACAATTGGGGCCTCCGTAAATGGACCCAGGTGTAATTTAACTTTGATAATTGCTAGAAGAAAGAACAGCAGGAGGTTATGAAGTGTCGAGGAGACAGGAGGCTGAACTTCACCCAGCTGGGATCATCCAAGGAGTGCCCACGACAGGGGCGTTTGGAGCAGGGACCAGGGAAAGGAAGCTACTGAGAGGGGCCTGGGTGGGCTCGGCCTCTCCAGGGAAGAGATGGGGAGGCACCGAGAGTCTGGGACCCCTGTGTGGGTGAAGCTGTCAGGGTGCAGAGGGATAGGGTTGGGAAACCTCAGGTCATTTTTTGAATTCATAACATAAGGTACTGGGGTGTGAGGTGAAAGTTAGACTCCAGGCTCTGGTTCATGGAAGCAGAAAGGAGGGAGGCACGTTGGTGATAGTCAGGGGGAATCACAGACCTGACAGTGACGGGAATAATGTGGTCCTCCAGGAGGCAGCCTGGATGTCCTCCATGCTCCCTCTCATGGGTGTCATGTAGAGCTTCTGTCAGTCTCTCCTAATTACAGACTTGGAAACAAAATTTAACATGCTAAAAGCATTTCAGTTATCTATCTACTGAAAGTGACACTAGCGGAGGTCACAAGATCAAAGGTCACAAGATGAGTGTGGAAAAATTAAATCAAGTCATGTGCAATCTGTATTTAGGTTTAAAATGCCATGGCACTGCAATCCCAGTGAACTGTGGAGTGCTACCTGTCAAGAGTCGCTTGGTCTCCTGGTTATAGTCACCCAGTTTTCTTAAAAATCTGTCCAAATTATCTCCTATGAAATAACTTTTTAAGAGATACTTTTTCCTTTCCATCTTCTCTGAATCTTTAAATTGAAATTTAACGTAAAACGGCATACGGATATATTCCTAAGGGCAGTGCCAACAGCCCCGCGCCAGTCTTGCAGACCGGAAGTCGCCCGTGTAGCCAGCAGCAGACAGTGAGGGAGAGCAGAGCAGGGCCCGGACCCAGGCTGATTCTCTTCCCGTCGCAGTGCTTTGCCAACATGAACCATCTATGTGGCATCAAGAGTTGAGGGCAGCTTCCCTCCAAGCCTTTGTTAGCTCGGTATCAAAGCAGATTCATTCAGCGCCCATGCAAGCCTCCCACCAGGCTCTCAGGAAACCCCTCAGAGCTCTAGCAAGCTCTCTAATTATTACTCCTCCAAGTCTACTGTGTTAAGGCTTCATCTGTGAGCGGCTCACTCTTCTACAACCAAGAAAAAATATTGGAGCTTGATCAAAAAGCAAAAAATAAAGGCTGGAGACAGCCTTGCTGTGGGATATAAAGTACTGAATATTTACTACACAAACGATTGATGAACTTTGGGAAACTAGTGCAGTATTACTCATCTTTGTCTTTCTAGTAATGCCTAGAAAATTTTATAACAACAATGTTTTCTAGTAACAGATAACCTCCTAAGGGTGTCCAAAGTTCAAGTGGGTCCTCCTTCCATTTTTATTGTATAAGGCATTCCTAGGATGCCTTGGTGTCCTTTGGCTTTCTGTATTCTAAGCGAAATCCAGCCCTGGTGCTAATGTGTTTGTTTCAGTTTCTGGATAGTTTGTCACCTTCCCTCCCCCTACAAGTATTGGAATTTAGACATGCTAATTCATCTCTCTAAGGATTGTTTCTTTCTCCATAAAAAAGTAATAGCTCTTGCCTTCAAGGGACCTTGAAAGCCTTTAATAATGTATCACAGTGTGGCTCAGCACTAAGGGTTAAAGTGATGCTACTGAGGGTGCCTTTACTATTTTTGCATAATGCAGTTTATACTTTTTACTTAGATCCATTTCTAATCAGAGCCACAGTGGGCATGGTCATGTAATATACACAAGTAGCAGTTACTTTGTGCATAAACTACCAGGAATTGTGCATCAGTCCGTGTGTGTGTGTGTGTGTGTGTGTGTGTGTGTGTGTGTGCGCGCGTGCGCATACACTGAAGGAACAGTGCCAAGGAAGACACCAGTCTACACAGATGAATAAATGCTGGATGTAGTTTCAAGCAGACTGGAATTCGATCCATTACTCTCATTCTAGAAATGCTCACTGACCTTGTTAGACAAAGGAGCACTTTCAGAAGCCACTGGAAGACACTTGTGCTGTTTAAGAATGGATGGAAGAACAGAATCAAAGTACTGTTATGAAAGCCAGGGTTGTCGGGAAGGAGCTGTGGCCCTAGCCCAAGTCACTCAGCACGTGTGTGGTTCACGCCAGCTCATTCTCACTCGTGGCTCCCTTTCCCATGTTATTTTCTGAGCTCCGAGAATCTGGGATTTCACACCAGTCTCCTTGGAGAGCCTGGTTCCTGTGAGGCTGCTCTGCATGGTTACTTTCCACTTGGAAAGTCGGGAGTAATTCTCATCCATCCACACCAGTCTTAGCTACCCCAGATGAATCACTCAGGCTTTCACCCAGCAGGTGTGACCAGGCCAATGAACCTGACAGGTTTTGAGGAAGCTTGGTTGTTTATTCTACTTTTTTCTTATCTTTTCACAGGAAAACAAGTGTCAGTTTAGGAACTGCACCCACTGCACCCCTCCGCTGATTTCTATTGGTGTTTTCTGTGTATGTCCAGGTAAACCAGAAGGGTTTGTGTAGAGTCATAACCGGCCCGCACAAACCCACTCAGGGTCAAGATGCCATGCTCGGGGGCACCGTCTCTGCAGCAGGGTCACTCTGGCCTGAGGTGTGGCCCTGGCCAGCAGTTTTTCCAGGCAAGGATCCTTCCATGCTGACTCAGCACATCATTTCATGTTTTTAATTTTCTTTTCAGATTAGACTCACCCAAACAGCGGGAATGCCAGCCCTTTCCTCTGCCTGGCATCCTCCTCTGTGTCCTCTTTCCTCACAGCCAGGTCCTGATTTGACCAAGAATTTGCCACCTTTCTACTCCATCCCAAGATTCCCACATAGAGACCATTTTCAGAAATGTTTTCCACATTTTTCCTATTTTTAATTTTTCCATGTTCAATACTGATTTAAGAATGAAGATTCCTTAATTACAATGAAGTCCAGTGGATCACTTTTTAAAAAAACTTTCATGAATTTTATTGTTGGTCTTGTAAGAAATTCTCAACTAATTCAAGGCCAAAGGATTTTCAGTAAAATTGTTTTCTAAATTGGTTTTGTTTAATAATTTTGCATTTTACGCACAGATGCATGATTGATATTGGTTTGGGTTTCATGTTAATTGTGATGTATGAATCAGGATTCCTTGTTTGTGCATGGATATCAAAGCATTCATGCACGTTTGTGGGAAAGGCTCTTTTCTCAGGAGTTATGCTTGCATCTTGGCTTACATCCAGTCAGCTGTCTATGAGTCAATCCACTTCTGCACCTGTGTGGGCCTCTGCTCATGGACATGCAGAGCATTTCTTCACCACAGCTTTGAGAGAGAGAGAGAGAGAGAGAGAGAGAGAGAGAGAGAGAGAGAGGCCTAGCAGTCCATAGGCAAGGAACAAGTCTAGTCTGGTGATGACAGCTTTTCACATTTTTGCATTCCAATCCCTGGTATGAGTCCTGGGGTCCAGCCTAGATGGGTAAAGGAGGAGCCTGTGGAGAGGAAAAATACAGGGACCCGGCCACCCCACAGGCATCCAGAAGCAGCTGCCTTTTATCTCACCCTTCTAAGTACAAAACGTACCTGTCACCTTCTGTGAAGGTCTTAAGTCTTTTCTGAGGATGGAGCAGGGTTAGAGGCATGAGCTCATCACCTGAGTTAACTCCATAGCTTAGACCTGAGAACATTTTACAGAAGGAAGCAAACTTTCCTTGCATCCTATGGCTAGAAGGGTTACTATACGCTGGCACCGAGCTGTACCTGATCTCTGAAGTCCACTCGGAAACCTCAGCCTGGTTCTTCCCCCTGCTTTAGATGCCATCCTTGTCTTCCTGCCTTGTTCCAGCATGGACCATCAGAGCCGGCCTTTCGTCCCGGAGGAAGCTCAAGTTCTCTTGGATTTCAAGCTCTGTAATCACTTGGAACACCAGGTGACTGGCATAGAAAGCCGTGAGTTTTTATATCATCCAATCATTTCTCATAAAAATTTTAAACAAAAGGACACATTTTTCCACATGTCTGTACATTCACTAGAAGCTGGAAGTTTTGGTGGCATTTTTTATCTGATCTTCTAGAATTTTTGTAGATCCACACATGCCACATGCTTATCTTTCTCTATGTACTGTTTAAACCTTAAAATCTCTTTGCATCCTGATAAGATTTCTGCAAACTCCTCGCCACACATGACCAACAGTGACGCAAAGGCCTTGCTCAAACGCTAGAGGTGCATTAACCAGGACGGTTCTCTGTGTCTGCCCAAAGATAGCCTGACTGTTGAAAGACCCTCAGAAACATAAATGCCAAGCTGGACAAGGTGTTCCCTTTTACTGTTTCTGGAAAGGTTGAGGCTATATCTGCAACTCTTCATAAACCTTGGATGTGTGTTTTATTCTTTTGAGCATCCCTTAAAACAGTAGTTTTTTCTTGTTTTTTCAAAAGTGACCAAGTCAATGAGTACCTCAGGGGTACAATGCAGAAAAGAAAGGCACTGTCCAGTTGTGGGACAGAGACAACTCCCAGGCTGTGGATGGCGTACTCTAAACTGAGAGTGCAGGTGAAACATCTGACAAAGCCGCGTGGAGAGTGAAATACCATTTGCAAAGACAAATCCGTGTTAGTCAAGTGAGTAGTAAATGCATGTCAGGGCAATGCAGATTCCAAAGCATCACTGAGTGCAATTGGCTGCTTTTACAAACTGACCTCCTAATCAGTTGTCTTGAAAAGCAAGGTTTGTCCTTGGGAAGCACTGAGCACAGTGAAAAGATAACAAGGAATTTTGAAATCGGCTAAGCCGAGGTGTCCCGTTCTGCCCTGCAGAAGGCAGCGATTCACAGTGCTCAGTGTCAGCTGGGCTGGGCAGTGGAGACAGCTGCACCCTCATTTTAGCGTCTGACACCCCGGGTTGGAGTCAGGCCAGCACAGTTGCCCCTTGAGTTCTGCTCTGTCCTGAGTCCTCGGAGGCCTGGTCCTTCCTTCCATGTCAGCTCCCATGTGGTCTGCAGAGGATGAACTGTGTGCTGTTCAGTAACAGGACCGTTGTGGATTTTTATTAATTCCCATTTATGTGTCCAGTACCCGGACACATGGACGTGCGGGGCTGAGCACCGGCAGTGAGGTGAACACTGACTGTAGATGTTCGCAGCTGACATGGTCCCGCGCTTGGCAAAATTCCAGAGCCTACTAGTGTCTCTGCCTCTGTCTCTCTGTCTATCTGGGCTCACCTCAGTGCAGGGCCCCTGGGCAGCCCCACCTGGGTCAAGAATGCACGGTCAGGTTCACACTGGCCAGGACACAGCGGTGGCTGCTGGGACTGCGCCATCCTCGGACCAGGATTGCTGGAAACCAGGATAGAGCATGTGGTGCTGCCTGGACTTTCGCATCAGCTGTGGCCTCTGTATCCTCACCTTCTGCTCAAAGTATCCCCACCACACTGCTCTTAAGGCAGCTTACTAAATGGTTTTATGTGGGGTACGGATTCCTGGAAAATGTGATTTTATTTATTTACTTTATCCATGGTCCTTCATCAAAATGTCTTCAATAATCTATATTCTCAATAATATGATCCAAGCAACTTGGAATGTAGCTGTCAGAATAAATAAAATCAAAGTGAGCTCTGACTCTGGGCAGATAAATTAAAGGAGTGTAATGGGGTTCTGGACTGCACACGTACATAGCTAAATGCTCTGCTCAGAGGGCACCGTGCCATGTCCTGGAGAGAGGGGGTCCCAGTAGGTTGAGCTACCTGGCTGGAGGGAGAGAAAGGAGCCCCTAGGCCAGGCCCCTGGGGGAGGCCGGGCATCAGACCAACTTCCAGGAAGGCTTGTACCTCACAGAAGAGATACGTGAAAAACAGCAGCTTAAAATTATTGAATGAAGAATTAAGTGTAAGTGTCCTGATCAGGAAGATGAGCAAACATCAGAACAATGCTTAGAACCCATAAAGTATGCCATCAATACAAACCATCAGGATTTAGATAAGTTTAGTTTCTCAAAACAAATTCATCACTGTCTTGCTGCATAAATATTTATAAACTCTTCTCCATATACGAAAATGAAGAAGCTACACAGTAACCCTTCCCACAAAATGACTGTTGGGCAAAATTTTGCTGCTTTTATGTTCTAAGTTTCTATAGGAAGCTTCATCCTTCCATTGGAAGTAACAGTAATCACACTATTTATATATTTCTATATATTTATAATTTGCTTCACAGAGCAAATGTGTAAAGAAACAGCTGTAAATTTAGAAGAACATGCATTTTAATAATTCTGTCTTGTCTCTGGCATTCAACCAAAGCTCTTAAAACTTGAGAGTCTTTGCAGGTAGGTACTACTGTCATCATATCATAGATTCTGGTGACAAAAAGAATTGCTCTGAATCCCAGCTGTCCAGCTTTTCCTGGCCTTGCACAGGCTATATGGTGCCCTGAGGCTGGGGTGTGCTGTGTCAGGCTAAATTCTGGCTCCTCCGGTTCAGAGATCAGAGTCCTAACCTCCAGCACCCCACAGCGTGACTAGATTTGGGGGAAAGCACTTTGGAGTGAGGCCCAGAACACTCCCTGTGAGCAGACTAGGGACTGACCCCAGGAGGCACGGGGAGGGTGGCTCAGGCCAGGCCAAGGACAGAGGCTCAAAGGGGGCAGCCCCACAACAGCTCAGTCTTTGACCGGCAGCGTCCAGAACACTGAGGAGGTGCAGCTCCATTGTTGGGGTGCTCACTCTGTTGTGTTCCAGCGGCCACTTCAGTGAAAGGCCCACTCAGCCTTGGGGGGAGATGGAGAAAACTTTTAAAGAACCCACTAAGGGGCTGGTCAGATGATGTTATTGCTGATATTTTATTTGTCCTTGGTCACACTTCACAGTGCTGATGTCCTTATGACATCTGGTCTGCCCCAGAGTGTTCCTCACCAAATCCGTCCCTGCCACAGGCCACTGCGGGCATCTCTCTCTGGTCCATCTCTCCAGCCTGCTGCCCCACTCCGGTCTTCCAGTGCAAGGAGACTGCTCTGGTCCTGCTCAGGAGCCCCCTTAGCGATCTGTCCCTGAACATCCGGTCTGAGAGGCCACCCAGGAAAGTCTCACTCTGCGTTCTCTTTTCCGAAGGTCACCGCCCTGCCTCGCCCGATGTCCAGGGTCTGGGAACCACACTTTCCTTCCCTGGACTTTAGCTAGGACTGCTGGGTTTACTTCTTTGAACGAGCTCTTCCTCCTGTCTTCCCTCCTCTCTGTCACCTACCATAGCGAAACCTTGCAAAACTAACAGAAGTGTCATTCCTTCTTGTGTGTTACCTGCCTTTTACTTTAATTTTTCTATTCATTTGATTTTTTTAGTGACTCTAAGTAATTCATTGAATTTTTGTGATTCACGGAATATCTCCATGGCTTGCAAAGTTGTCCCCATTTTTTTTTGTTAGCATTTCCCCGATTGTCTTTTATCATTGTGTTTATTTATTTTGATTAATCTTACTGTGAGAATTTCTTTTTTACTATTCTCATTTCAAATGATTAAGAGGTTACTGACTGTCTGTTTCATATGTGTTTAACGTCCCTTTTTGCTTATGCTTTATTTGGTTCGGGTTTATTATTCCATTAATAGCACTATGTGCCAGGTTAAGTTTCATTAAACTTTACCTTAGATTAGGTTTTGGTTCTAGGATATTTACAAAGAAGTACGGAAAGTTCTCCTGTGTTTTGCACCCTGTCTCCTCTCCTATGAACAGCTACCGATCAGGGTCCATCTGCTCTGTTTAAAAGCTGGCATTGGTAAGTCAGCACCTGGTGCGGACTTTATTCAGGTCACTGTCACCTTCCCCTGCTGTCAGTGTTCTCCATTTCTGGACACCGCATTCTGTTTAATGATGTTTTCAGGGAATGCACTGATAGGTTAGGAACAGTGTTCTTCCCATTGTGGAAGGGTAAGAATGCTCAGCAGAACCTTCTTGGGTGCTTCTGACCCGGCTCTGCTGGCCAAGATAGAGTTTGCTACGGTTCTCTCCAGGAGCTGCTGTACTTCAGGACAGCAGGAACCACACACAGCCCACGGTCCAGGAGTCAGTCAGCCAACACCCCCCTAAGAGCTGAGGGTCCAGATATGTCCTTCCTGGGGGCATAGGGTCTGTGTTTTTTTTCACTCTCATTTATTCAATTATTTACTTTTATTAACCCAGACTCAGGAACATTTGCTTTCAACATTTATTTTAATTATCATCAATTATCACATTTTAATGCTATTTCTTAGATAGCTTTAACTGATCCCGGGAACTTGCAGTATGGTGGGCTCTCCTGTCCCTCAGTCATCAGCTGTCATCATGCGTGTGTTCCTGTGTGTGCACCTGCACTTTTGTGTGGTATGTGTTGAGTGTTTCTCTACTTTCTGCCGTGATAGGATGCTCCAGGCAGATGTCAGGTATTTCTTGCTGAGTCCTGGAATCAACCATTACTCCAAGGACACCTCCTTCCAACTGTTGGTGTATATGGACACCAAGTCCTAGGATCTATTATAAACACATTACACAGAGCCCAGGAAAATCTCTTGGATTTTAACTAAAATATTTTTTTTTAAATATTCTACATTTTGTTTAGAATTGGCTTTTGATATCTGGTAAGAATTACTTTACTGATGTACATGCATACACAAACCTTTCTCATTGTAATTTTAATTATTTGATACATATTCAGGTTATCACGCAACAATCATGCAAGAAAATCTTCTCATACATATAACTGAACATTGTGTTATGCAGATTTCCTTCACCGTGACAAAATACCTGAGAGTACAGGTAAAGGAGGAGAGGCTCACTCTGCTGCTTGGTGTCAGAGGCTTCAGTTCATGATCAGCTGACTCCATTGCTGGGGACAGAGTTGAGGCACAAGGTCCCCAGGAAGGGCGTGATGGGGTAACGCTGCCAGGAAGCCCAGAGGGTGAAAGAAAGAGCTGGAGGCGCAGAGGCTGGGGACAGTTAGAGTCCCCCGGCCCGCACTCCCTCAGGCGGGCCCTACCTTCTGCTTCCATTTCTTTGCTATAGTGACATAAAGTTCTATCTTCCATGGATCTGCAGATGACCCTGGAGCCCGCAAGATCCAGCCACCCTACCCAGACCTCCAGCAAGGCAGCCTTCAATGCAAGGGGCTGTGGGAGACACTCTGGATCCCAGCATCACAAGTGCTCCTGTAGGCCAGGTACGGCATGCACGGCGAGTCCCTGGGTCTCAGTGCACACACTAAATGCTGCAGTGCATCAACTCACCTGTGGAAGACAAGACCCCACTGGACAGTGAGTGAGGTTGTACTGTCCATCTGTGGTCCCTGAATATCATCCTGTGAGATCTTTCCACGGTAATTGTTTCTTTTTACCAAACTGATCAGCATGTTTTTTTTTTTTGTTGTTGTTGTTGTTGTTTTTTGAGACAGCATCTTACTGTGTAGTCCAAATTGGCCTTGAGCTCTGGCAGTTCTCCTGCCTCAGCCTCCCAAGTATTGGGATTACAGGCATGTACCACCAGGCCAGCTTTCATTACCTTTTTATCCAATAAATTATCATCATCTTAATTCTGTACATTGTTATACAGCAAATTTTAGATAATTGTCTACTATCTTTTAAAGTTATAGTTTCACAAGAATCATGTTTATAGGATGAGAATTAGTACATTCTTACAACTGTGTAAACTGCTTTCCATGCTTGCCTTTGGATATAGCGTTTAATATTTTGGTAGTAAAAAATCCTCATTTTTTATTCACCAATAATACCATAAACAAAGCTTTCCCCTAAGTGTCTTCCTCTTAAACCCTAATTTCTGCAGAACTTTCGGACATTCTCAAAAATATCAAAAAGCTACAATAATTTATTTTTTAGAAAACTTGTGTCAGCATGTTAACTAGTTTTTGTGGAATTAATCCGAATGGGAAGAATGAATCTGAAATATTTTTCTAAACACCTTGCTGTTGAACTCAGGAGAAGCGAGGGCACCATCATCTAACAGAGAAGAGAATTTACTCCCTGACCTCCTCTCCCTTGTGCTGCTCTTCCTCTGTACCCTTGGGCCACCCCAAAGGGTAAATTCCAGGGGCTTCAGAGCATATTTCAGTGGCCGGGCTGGCAAACTGTTACCATGGGCCATTTTTAATTTTATGACTTACCTGTCTCAACACCGCGCTAAATTTAAATCTTAAAAGATCCCTGCCTGTGTGTGAACGTCTGTGCGATCAACTGTACCCTATGGGAATTTCATGCCCCTCACCTAACTTTTCATACTATTTGTAGATAGGAAGCTAATTTTTAAAATCCTCTAGTTGTAACATGTTTCATCTCCATCACACAGAAAATACCACAATAACAAGATTTGTTGCTTGATTTTACTATTAAATTAGGAACCTGGGAGCAGAACTGGGAACCAGACAACTCTAGGAAGCAGAGGTAAACTTTGACTTCCTTTACGTTGGGCCCAGGATTGCAGGGCCGGCATGTGTTTCCCTGAAGAAGCCAAATGTGTCCTGCATTCCAGTGCTAATTCAAAGCCGACCTGGGACAGCAATTGGAGTTGGGAATAATTCCTGTCATGCACTGTCCAGTTAATCAGATACAATTAGTTTACAGCCTGTGATGCAGAAGGGAGTTCAGAGCCTTTGGAGCCGCCCGGCTCGGTGTCATCTGCACTGTCGACCTCCGCAGTAACTCAGGGTCAGTAGCTGTCACGTCCGATTAGCACCACAGGGACAGAGCAGCATCGCTGTCTCACTATGCCCCCTCCTCCGTGCATGAGAAGCCCCTTCCAGGGAAACACCTGTGACCCTATCATCCTGGCCAGAGCATGGCATCCAACTGCATTCTCTAGCAAGAGGCATTGCCTTAAGTCTATACAAGCTGCTGGGTTTTTCAGGACTGGTCCCCAGTTGGCCTCACACACCCTGCTCTGCTCAGGTGAGGCTCTGAACTCATCTGCTGCCCACACAGCTGGGCAGGGGCAGCCCCTCCTCGAAGACCCCTCCAGCATCCTCCTGCAGTCACCCCCTCCAGGCTGACAGCCGCTCTCTCTGACAGGCACTCTCTGGGACTCCACTGACCTCAGCCTCCCAGAGAATTCCTCCTAAAATTATCCTCTCCTCTGGGTGCCTGACTTTCATATCTCAGCCACACATAACACAGCACCCCAAAGTGTAGCGACCAATGATCATCCTGTGAAGACCTGTCCCTGGCCGGATTCCACATGATCCACTTAGTCTACCACGTCCAAGTGTCCAGTCCTTGCACCCCTTCCCTCACCCCCGGACCTCCCTCTCCCTGACAGGGAAATGCAAACTCTGCTTAGATTCCTATCTTTGCCCAAGCTTCTCCTGTAGCCTGACTGCTACTGTGACGGTAGAAAAACATTCAAAAACATTCAGTAAAAACACCCTTAGTAAATTCATGGTTATCGTGCTTGTTTCTGCCAATAATTGTGCTTTCCCCCCACTCACTCCTCCAGGAATTTATTTATTTACCTAACACAAGACACTGCTTCCCCATTCTCAGTAGAAAGTGTCACTGTTTACTTCTCTGAGAAGACAGATTCCCCCTTCCTGCTGCAGAGCAGCCCAATTCTCTCCGTTGTCTTGGTTATGATGGCTCCTCCTCCCAGTTAAGGCTGCAGCCTCTGCCAGGGATGCGTCTTTCTGTTTGCTTGCGTCTTTGAATGTCTTTCCAGTTTCCATATCTTTCCATCTGTGCTCACTCACCTGCTAGGGGTCCTGTCAGGCGATCAGAGCCGCTGAAGTGCAGAACAGCAGAAGACAACCTGGCTGGTCCTGCAGTGGTCAGCTTCCCCTCCGAGCCTCACGCCCTCCTCACCAGTGACCCCACGTTGTGTGGTGTTGGGCTGCTGTGGACACACCGTCTTCTCTACCAGAACTTTCCGATTCTGGAATGTAAATGATTCTCTAATTTTATCCCAGTATTTTGTATTTCTACACATTTCTGCGTATATATACACCTTGTTTGTGCCGGTTTTTTCCAGATTCACATCAACAATTAGTTCCAAATGCCTGGCTGAAGAATTCCCTCCCCATTCTTTGTGAACGGCCTCAATGTCTCCGAAAGGGACAGGGCTCTGTAGGACCTCATAGGCTACTTGGTCACCTTCAAGAGCAGTTTCCCTTTCTGCCCCTGGAGTCAGCATGCAGGCATCTGCTCTGCAAAGGGGTCATCTTCCCTCTGTCTGCATCCCATCCCCCCAAGTTCACAGGACCCCAGAACCACTGTACTTCACCGCTGATCGTGTCCCCCTTCTCCTTTCACTGCTCTCTTCTGTGTGGTCCTCAGGCTGGCCAAAGCATGGCTGATTCCTGCTCTCAGCCACAGGACCTCGGTCTGCTCCCCAGCTTTCTCCAGTGCTAAGATTTTCACCACCCACCCACAGGGCCCTCATGCCCGGGTCTCTTCAGGGAGCCTGATCTCCAACCCACAGCTGCGTTTTCAGCTTTCGTACTCCATGAGTTGCACTGCCTGAGTTGCTTTTGCAACATCGAGACACAATTCCTGGCACTCACAGCTTAAAGGAAGAGAGGTTGCTCTGGCTGACTGCTGAGGCTGTGGGTGGTAGCCAAATGGCAGACAAATCTGCTGAGACCAAGGAGGTCACAGAAGAAAGAAGGAGGAGCCATGGGAGAAGATGCGCCCATCCAAGCTATGCCCCAGTGGCCACCGCTTCTTCCCAGGCCTTACCCACCTCGAGCACATTCAGACTCTAAACTCTGTCTTGGATGAACACTCCTATGAGCATACCACCCCCATCACCTAACCATCCCCAAAGCACCCTGCCTACAGGTGCATAATAAGAATTTGTGTGTTATTCTGGATCTAAACCATAGCACGGACTCACCTCAATCAGTCCCAAACTGAGCTCACCTTCTCTTAAATTGTACTCTTCTGAAATTCCTTATTTTGATGAAAGTTCTCATCATTAATGATCTTGCCAAAATTAGCACCAAGGATTTTATCTTTAACTCTCCCCTACTATTTTTCAAGATCAAATTGCATGCCCTGCAACTTGTACACTTTAAAAGTGTTTGTGTCTACCCACTTTATTTTCTGCCATCTGGACTTCAAGTAGGACCCAGAGTCTCTTACTAATTCTGTCAACACTCAAATCTCTGCTCTCATGGCCGCAAGCATTTTCTCCATTCTCCCCAGGTCATAATGAATCCGAAGTGACCTATCTGTAAAAAATAAATGACAGATCTTTTAAAAACAAAGAAGGGACGATGCTTTCTTCAATATAGTATTGTCTATTTATTTATGTTTTTCTTTTTCTCTGTTCACATTTGCAGTACGTAGGAGCCACACTCCTGGTGGGAGCTGGTACAGGGACGAACATGTCTTCTTTCTTGGCATATTTCCCTCTCTGGGTTGTCTGTCCAGCTGCACACAGTGCTCTTCAACATCACGTCACAGTCAAACTTTTTGTTTACAGCACTCTGCAAAGTCCAGTCTCATTTTCTTTCCAGGTTTTGCTCCGTCACTTCGTCTTATGCATGAATTCACTAGATAAACCTACGTATTGATTTATCTGCCAGGAATATCACACTTCTGTTTGCTTTTAGAATTCTTCAGCACACTCCTGGCTCCCTAGTACACTCTCAGCCCTCCTGTGACCTCTCCTCACAGTCACCATCTGCAGCCAGGCTCTGGTCACAAGTGACACCAAGATGTGTGTGGGTTTGATGCCCAAGTTTGGTGTTTCCTTGGTCTCCAGTAAGCCACACCTCTGTACATTCCCTTGTTTTGCTTGAAGAATTTCTTGTTTACCCAATAATATTGCAATCTTTGTGGAAACAAGAGCAATGCTTCTTTAGCAAATCATGTTTGTCTTTACAAACTGACAAAGAGGAGACACTCAATATTTGTTAATAGAAAGAATTAACTGATTACCACTTGGCTAGTAAATTAAACAATCTTGTTGATCTAAACAAGATATTTTAACTCTCTTAAATATTTAAAAGGTTTTCACAAGGTAAAAATTATGATATGGTTTTGCAGTGCAGAATGAGGGCAGAAAGCTAAAGTCAATAAGAAAAATGAATGTGAATACATGGAAGTACATTATAACAGCCAGAAATGTGCAGACAGCCTTTCAGCTGAGAGGCTGTGCATTGATCAGAGCTTGGATGAACCCAGTAGAGAGTCCTGTGGAAGCAATGCACTTGATTTTCAGTGGCACTAGGATTGCAAAAGTTAGTGCTGATTATGAATGAGCTGAAAGTACTTCATGTGGAGAGCTACGTGAATGACTCAAATCCCAGGTTCTCCTTTGCCTGAAGTAGCCTTGTGATTCCAGTTTGTGTGATGGTTAATCTTGCTTGTGAACTTAATTGGTTTGAAAGCCACTAATCTCAAACCAATTAAGTGGATTTAGTAAAGCATACTTGTGGGTGTTCTTAGGTGCATCATGAAGGCATCATCTTGGGAACTCTACCCAGTCCCTGATCCCTTCTTTCCCTTGTCCTCTACTTCTTGGTCACCATGAAGGGAGCTGCTTTGCTCCCCAAACACCCTCTGCCATGATATTCCTGCCTAGGAAACCGTGGACCATGCACTTAAACCTCTGAAGCCGTGAATGGAGATAAACGTCTCCTTGCTTAAATCACAGATGGAAGTTATTTTGCTCAGGAATGGGAAAGCTGTAAGTGTGGGAAATAGCACCCACATCTATTGATGACTCCTATGATACCTCCTATTGTGGCATTGGTAGGGATCAGAGCAAGTATGCATGAAATGTGCAACAGGACCTCTCAGGGGGACTGGTGATAGGACTGCAAACCTGAGGGTTGCTTTGGAGGATGTTCTGACATTTCCGAGATGACGCTGAACCTAAATCCCAATTAGCTGTGGCCACTGCCTTGAAATGCTTCATGCTTATGTCTACAAACTCACGTGCTGCGATGTAGCTCTGCCAGGACAGTGGAGCCCACTCCTGGGGCCTGGAGCCTCAGCCCACACCCAGTCCAGACGCTCACTGCCTCCTACTTTGCGCCCTGCCTGCCTCACCTTCAAGCCTCTCCGCTCTGCCCTTCTCCGGGGCTCCCACTGCCCTACACATAAAGGGGCATCCAGAGAATGAACAGGCAGGTTATGGGGTGGTCAAAGCAGTGACCACTCCATCCTAGGCTGACAGGGGCATAATGTGTTTGATGGACAACTCCAGGATGGCATCCTATACACTCAGAATTCCAATACCTTGGACATTAGTCAGAGGTTTGTAAGAGTGTGGATTTTCATATTTTCCTGCACTTAAGAATAATATAGAAATGCTGTGTAGAAGTCACATGGTTATTCACCCAGACGTTGTCTTTCACTGCTGCATTAGCACACGTGCAAATGAGGTTTTGTGAGCAGAGATTATACATATCTGCACTGGGCTTTATGACAGATATGCATGAGGATGACCTAAGAAAGACACAGAAAGTTGGCAGATTCTCCAAAAGTGATAAGCCATGTAAGGAAAGTTGTAAGCATTGTGAATGTGGGGTACCTTATGCTTCAGTCTGAGTTAATAATAGGTATGTAAGTATATTTTAAAGTAGTTTTCAAATACCTTACAGATATTTGTAGTAACTTTATACTATGATGCTAAACTGTTTATTATGTACTTTGTGTTTTCCTTTGGTGTCTCCCAACATAACATCCAATTAACTCAATCTTTAGCTTTGCTCCTGCAAGTCTCTAGAAGGTTATTTAGGGAACAAAGCAAGGGATTGTTTTTGATGGAAAGGAAAAGAGGACACACTCACTTTTTTTGTCCTTCTTAAAAATTAGTTAAAAACAATCTGTGTTCCTTCTGCTTGATGGGTGCCCAGCAGTACGTCCTCCCTGCGTTCTCCTGATCATCTGTGCGGGTATGGGTGTCTCCCATGGATGCGGATAAAGCAGAGTCTGCCTGAATGGGATGCTTTCCTCTCGCTTCCTGAGAAACACCAACTGATTGAATTTCTAGTGCCCCAGCCACTGTTTTGGTCCATTACCTTTTGGGTCTAGTTCATGGAATTAAATGATACATTAACTTATAGGTCAGTTAAATGTGCCACCCCAGGCAGGGATTTGTTGAAATTTGCTACTCTGCTGGAAATAAGATTCTTGTCTTGAACATCAGCAGTCTGAGAACAATTTCCAGGCTCTGTGAGATGCAACAACTTATTCTACTTGGCTTTTCTCCAAAGCAGACAGGGAAGGTGCGCTGCCCTTTCCCAGAAATCCTGCACTGCTCTGAGCCCCACAGAGGCTTGTCCAAACCCTGGCCAATCACTGGGATTGTAACAGATGATATCACGGAGATATTACCTATCCTATGATATTGCTACCGTGATCCTATCCAAAAATAAGTTCTCTGGCTCCATGGGAATGTGAAATGTCAAAGGAAACATTAGTCAGCCAAGACTATCAGAGAGGTGATACTGCAATAAATCTTGCTTTTACTTAGAACTGATTAAGATACCTGTGGGATATGCTCAATCTATGAAGGCATTTTAAAATATTGATCAGATTATAGAAAATAGTGCTGAGGACCTCATAATAGTAACCGAATGCCAACCTTAAGGAGTATCTTGAGATGGACTTACGCACTCAGCACTTACCCTTCTTTCACAGAGATAGCTAAATCACTCTAAATGGTGCTGCTTTGCTCTAACCCAGAAACAAACTGCCATGCTTAACTCTAGATTTGGGCAGTGTTTTTTAGCATCGGTACTCTCCAGTATGTCTTAACTCTCACTTCATTCCTGCATTGACCCTAGAAACTTAAATTGCTCATTTCCCCGACTCCAGGTGACATTCACTCACAGGACACCATGAAGGCACGTCAGCTTTAACTGATTGCTCTGTGTCTTCCAGGAGAAGGCATTTTCCATCCTTTCTTTATGCAGATGACAATCTGAGGTACTCTGTGCAGGTGGACTTGCATCTTAATCCTGACAGCATCTCCGTGTCACACTAAGTGACTTCAGCAGTGGGCAGCAGACAGGGACAAACTCAGGCCAGCCTGAGGCATCTCAGCTCTGTGTTGCTGGAGGACCTGATCAGAGTGCTGCTGCACTAACCCTGGTCAAACAAAAAACACAGAAGAAGGAAGGTGAGCTCTCATGCCCAGGAGGTGAGGAGGGTGCAGTGGCCATGATCTTCAGTTGAGTAACGCATGTGTTAAGATAATTGAGCTTGTAGCTTCCGTAGATGGACCTCATTCAACCTGCTGTGTTCCTGTGTGTGGGGAGGGACTGAGCTTCCTCTCAGCCGGACTGCCAGAGCTGGGAGGTGCATCCCCTGCCCGTGGTACCGAGAGCCCACAGGCTTTCAGACCGAAACCAAGATCCCTGACTTTTACTTTCAGGACTCTGAACTTCACCACTAGATTTCCTGGGTCTCTAGCTGACAAACACCAGACTGGGGGACCCTTCAGCCGTACATTCATGCTAGCCAGATCCCTATCACTTTATTATCTCTCTCCCCTCCCTTCCCTCTCTGTTTCCTTCACTCCCTTCCTCTCTCTGTTTCCCTCCCGCCTCTCTTTTCCCCTCTGATTCTCCCTTTTCCTCCGTGCTCTCTCCCTTATCTTTTCCCTCTCCTGTTAGTTTGGTTTTCTGAAGAAAAATGAATGATATGTGCTATTCCACTTCAAACTCAGTAACATCAGGGTGTGATACAAAGCCCAAGTATCTCCAGTAGTACAAGGGGTAGACTGTGCCGGACGCTTCTGGTTTCCTGTTCCCTCTGCCTTTGTCCACCACCGAGTCCAGCTGCAGTGTTGCTGGAGGTTTCCTGGGAGACTGGATTCATGTCCACATTCTCCCGCTTCAAGAGCAGGTTACACATTTTTTTCTATTTCTAAGCGTTGTCTCTGAAGACACAGTAATCCACATCCCTTGTACAAAAGCAAAGCCCAGAAAAGCAGGAATTTTTTTTTAAAACTTTCTTTCAGGATTCAGATAATCTATCTGTTCTCTCTATCATTTATTTTCAGGTTTTATATAACATCAAGTTACACTCCTAACATGTGCTTTAATTTAATTTTAAAGTGTGTTTTATTCAAAAGATGATAATTTTATGTTTGATAAATTGTTTCATACTTATATTTGTGATTCAAGATTTTTCAGTATGCATTTCATCTCTATTTTCTTATTTCATTTTATATATATATATATATATATATATATATATATATATATATCTCCATATCAGTTTCCTTCTACTTATACTGTGAACAATGAACATTTTAAAAGGGTATGCTACACCATAAGTAAATACAAAATAAAACTTTATGCTCTTATGACAAACATTTTTTTTAAAGTATAGACATTTATGTATTTGGCTGTTTCTTCTTCCATATTCTAATTACCTGAGGTTAGGGAAAGCAACTATAAGACATTTTTCCTTTAAATTATTGGGCCAAGTATTTTGCCATTAAATTTGAATTAGGCACCCCCATCCTAAAGGCACTCTAACAAAATTTATTCATCACACATTTAGCAAGATCCAATATGATATTCTTAAGTATTTTGATTTGAACACTGTAAGTTCTTATCTAAATCATCATGAAGTTAAGTAGTGTTGTAGAATCTCAAATTTTAAAACTTTGTGGAAAAGAAATTTGTGGGAAACAAATATTCTAATACTTCTAAGGAATGTAAAATGTTTTCACAGAACATAATATAATTTTAGTACTTCTATTATGCTAAAAAGTTAATACTGATAAAAATACAATAAAGAGTGGGAATTTAATGATACCTGAGAATGAATATCCCACATTTCTAACTATTGATCTTGAGGCACTTATTTAGATCAAGGAATATAGTTAAATTTAGCTGTTAAACTATTTTTATCTTTTAATAGTTCCTAAGACAATGGTCTAGACTCTAATGACATAGCAGAAAGATAAACTTCTTTTGTTTAAATACCTAAAGCTGAACACAGAGGAAATATGGAAAAAAAAACAAGAAGGCACTGTACTTATGATTATCATTAGGAATAGAGTTGAAAAGTAGAGATTTTTTTTAGCCTAGCACATTAAAATGAAAAGCTTTTAGCTGGAATAATTTAGGGTAGGTACAGAAGATAAAATAACGTTGGAAAAGACACTGAGCACAGGAGACGTGAAAGAATGAGAGAATTTATAGTGTGAAAAGATAATTTCAACACAGGAAATATTGTAATAATTAATGATGAAACATAGAACTAAATAATTAGCATAGGAAAGTTTCTCAGATGCCTGATCCTGGATCAAGAGGTGCATGTTGAGGGCAATCGTGTTCCTGGCAGCAGCAGCGGTGGTAAAACCCGTCTATGAAGGTTAAGATTGGAAAGAACCAAAGATAACTGCCAGCTTCTGGTTATGATGGTGGAGGACATGGGCCAGGCTGGCTGGGATCTGGACAGTCAGGTGCTGAGGGCGGGGTCCTCTCCCTCATGTTGATGTGTGGTGGTGACATCTTTACAAGATGGTGCCAGTGGGAGGGATGGCCCTCAGGTTCCCGTCCTGAAAAGGGCAACCAGGACCCTGACCCCTTCCTGCCTGCCTTTATTCCTGAGATGACCTCCTTCATATCAGGCACAGCAACTTCCTTGCTGTTTTTCAAGACTCTATGTCCACAACACGTCTATTCAATTTCCCTGATTTTTTATGTTACAGATAATACCACAGTGAAGCACATGTACCTGTCAGAGTGTTTACTCTATGCTTGTGTTTAAAGTAACACTGGGGAAAGGATTGTCAGTACAAATACACACACAATTAGTGTAAGCATTTCCATCAACCTTACCTCACAGCCGGGACTCTGCTGTGTTCTTCTCTTTCAAGCTGTAGTCTTTTGGACTTAATTTGCCTTCAAAGCCTCAAATTATTAACTGCTAGTATGCTCAAGCAGTATATCTATGTATCTGAGATATATAGTGCATTTATTTCATTTGACAAAATTCAGTGAAATAACCACGAAATGCATGACAACAGCAAGGAGAAAAGTGCAGGAATAAACTTCATTTCATTGAACTTCCTGTATTAAAATTATTTAAAAATAAACAACAGAGAAGTAGCAAGGGATTAAATAAACATTGAAAAATACAAACCAGCCCTTTAAAATAATTTAATCACAGTTAATTTTAAACCAAGTGTGAGCAATTATGCTGGCAGTTTGCTTTGTCTGTGTAATGAACACTACATTTATGGTTTCTGTTAAGCTTTAACTTCTGGAGCTAATGACTTAGGGGAGTTTATCGTCGTGTGTGTGGTACTGGCAACTGAACCCAGGGGCACTGTACCGTTTAGGTACAACTTTTGAACCTTTTTATTTTTTGCTCTGTGCCAGAGTCTTGCTCAGTGACATAAACTGGCCTTGAGTATGTGATCTTTCTGCCTCAGCCACTTGAGCACGAATGTCACCTAGTTTTGTTATGTACTCATGAGCCAGAATGATCCATTTGATTAAATAACACTTCCAAGAAAATTTTTGTTGTTTATAAATAATTTTCATTATAAATGAAATATATGTTACTTCCCCATACAACACTGAATGTGTGGATATTCAGTAAAACATTAATCGTTACAATATATTCATATGAGTGCATAACTATGATTTCAGAACAATATCCAGAAATGGATATATTGTCTATTGCTTTTCACTGGGCAGGTTTTAGCAAGCTTCGAGCAGCTCCACAGTCAGGGAATCCTAAGCACAAATAAGAAAGACCAAGTGAGTTGGTAAATTAGGACACAAAGCGTAACATTTGAGGTATTATTTTGTTATGGCCTTACAGTGACTCAGCTGTCATCATGGATTCTACCTGCGCTGACAGATCTCCCTCCATAGAGACCTAAGTATGTATTGGTCGCATCTTTAGGGGCTGGAGTCACCGGAGCTCAAGCTGTCGTGCTGCAAGAGCCAGAAGACCCTGTCTCGAATTCAGCTTGCTGCCTAATCTGCGTTGATGTGGAATTGCAGGAGGAATTAAATTGAGAAATCTCCTTACCAAATTCCATGTTGAACACAAAGTTCATTAAAGGGTAAGTCTTAAAACGTGCTATGTTGAAGGTCTCACGCATATTCTGCAACTCATGTAGCTGTAGTAGCCTTTTAAAGTAGCCTGACTTGCTCCAGGCCAGGATTTGGGTGGGAAGAATATTCTTGCACTGACATAGTTAGAAATGCAAGCCCACAGGTGTCCCTGCATGTCAGCAGGTATTAGTGTATTTTTGTACACTTCATTGCTGATAATGACAACCCTATCCCCCAGCACCAGCCCTGTGGGTGCTGTGTCTGCCCAGGATATACCCTCAATTCTCCGGCACAAGGCCTTCCTGTTGATATGCTTAAATCTCCACTTTATAATTTATGTATTTCAATTACTTATCAATTGTTAAACAATGTGTCTGGATCAGAAGGTCAGTGTTCTTCCCTTCATGTTAAACACCCTTAAGTACTGCTTCTTCATTAATTTCAGATACCTAATTGCTTACGATGCAGACCGCACAGTGGCTTTGAGGCTTCAATTATTCTTGAGCTAAGATAAAGTCTAAGCCATGTCAGGTCCTGGCTTGAGGGTCAGGCAGTGACCCACGCAGCACAGATGCAGGTGCGGACACAGAGGGTTTACGTGAGTGGCGAGGATGCACAGCCTGTTTCTATTCCCATAGGTGGGCCATGTGTGGAGCCTCACAGTGCGGGATCCTGTGTGTGCGCCCTTAGGTGAAGCGAGGACAGTCCGGCCCAGCAGCAGCAGGGGACACAGGAGTCTTGGGTCAAGAGTGACCCTGGCCCCTTTGGTGGGGTAGAGCTGTCTGCAGCTGCTGGGAGCCTGGTCTGTATTCACTGTGTCTCTATCTATTTGTGCAGGGGGGCCCAGTCACTCTCCTGTAGCGGCCCTAACAAGCACAGCTGCAAACTCCCAAAGCTGAGCTCTCAGGGCAGTGGGATCTCCAGTGCCCCACTAGACCAGCTAAGGTGGGGGGTGATGGCCGTCCTTAGACTGCCTGCTGTGTTTATCAGCATCTGATCAGGATCACATCACGGCCAGCGGGGCCTCTCAGAGCCCCTGAGCATCAGAGGAGGGAGAAGAACTGCAAGCAAAGCAGAAATGGAAGCTTTTCACAACAAGCACAACTCCCTGCAGCTCTGGGAAATACCTGGGCCGCACTATCAGGCACAGCTGGATACTGACTGGCCCAGAATTGTGCTACAACCAGTTCTTCCATGTTTCCACCCAGAAGTGAGTGGATTTTCTCCGAAGTCACAGGAACGGAACCCAGACTACGATTAATTGTGCTATTGCATCCCACCACGGTGGGTGCTAGGGCAGTCAGTGCTTCATTTATGGGGCCATTTCCAATAATTTTGATTTAAACTAAGCGATATTTTCTACTTTAATTTCTCCTGTTCTGCTACCTGATCTCAATCTCTAATAGTGACATGTAGGACCACAAAATCTACCTCCCAGTATGCCCCACCCCATTCCAATGGAAGGAGGTAGGAATTCCTGCTATCCTAGGACACTTGAGTAACACAAAACATTGTCAAACATGAAGTAGATAATTTCAGAACAAGGTGAGAAATGTTTACTACAGTATCCTAACTCTCATCTTACAGATTATGAAGCCATCACATGCTAGATAGAGAGAGCAAACTTCACTGAGGTATTAATAGATGTACTACATGTCTTGAGAATCAAAACCACATAGACTCAAGAGTATTCAATTAAGAAAAGCAAAAGAGTAAATTATAGTAGTGCAATTTAGTAATGATTTTGTTGCAATTTGTGCTCTCTGCATAGCTGATTCTGAAAAGAAAAAGGGCCAGGTATTCAGCTCAGCGGCATAAGCACCTGCCTGGCAAACTTGAAGTGGTGAGTTTCATTCCTGGTTAAAAAAAAACAAAACAAAAAAAAAAAAACATAAGCATCAAGAATTTGCCAGATCTTCTTAGGAGGAGACCTGCAGGAAGGTGGTCAGTCACCTGCTGTCTGTCCCTAAGGATCAGTGGTTAGGAGGCCCTGGCAGAGTCTGAGTCTGGTGAGCTACCTGGTGTCTGCAGTGGGCCAGCCCAGAACCAACATGCCAGCACCCATGAGCTGAGTGCTTGTCAGTGAGGAAAGTTTGCGCTCACTTTGGGAAGGGGTCAAAATGGACGAGATGTTTAACCCTTTGGAAAACTCCAGTAGGTCAAGTGTTTTGACCACGAGATCCAGACAGGTGCCAGGACATGGTGTGCTTAGCCCTCTGGGAATCCGGGTCCATGTTGCCAAAGAAGGAGCGTGGAATTAGGGTGCAGCATGAGCACTGGGATTGTGCCGTGAAGTTTTAACGCTTTGGAAATATTTACTTTGGAAACATGAAAGCAGTGCGATTTTATGTCTTCTCAGTTTTGTTTCTGTCTTACACTGTCTCACACCCTCTAGTTGTTCAGTGGTTCTGTGGACATGAATACATAAATGGAACTGTTTTCAGGGTTCCACAGTAAGGACTGAGAGTTGGACATGGCAATCATCATAAGGTTAATGTCAAGAATCATTCAGGTTCACTCTGAATTACCTGCTCTCGTCTTAGAAAAGAGAAATATAACAGTGTTAGTGATTATATTTAAAATACAGCAAAAAATGAAATTCAAGTTTTCAAACCTCTCCAAAGGGCTCAGTATTTTACACTTATTGCAATAGTTTGTGATCCCTACATCACTGCTAATTGGAAAATCATGTAACTTACATAAACTTTGCAATTAGTATATATATTTGTGTGACTCGGTTCACAAATGCTTTTGTTTGCAACCATTCAATTCACACAAAAAAAAGTATTTAGCAGCATTTTGCTTCTATGTGGAAATCCCACATTGATAACAAACATGACCACAGCCTCTTCCCACACCAAAACAAACATATGTGCGTTCTCATGAACGTGAAACATACCAAGTTCATAGGATGAGGTGCTGCTGCATATGTACGTGTATAACCTAACATCTGCATGAAAACATGTTCATCGCACTGTGAATCCAGCCCCCGAGAGGGAGCAAAAAAGGTAAAAAAGGTGCAAAATATCTTTGCATAATATATGCTACCATTCCAGAGTTTCATAGAAAGAGTGAATGTCTAGCATTATTCTTAGTTATTAAACAGTTTACCTTTATGAAAATGATCACTGTAATGTGCCCTTCACAATGAGAATCTATTTCCACGCTGTTAGGTCCTCAGAGCCACTCTCTGTAAGAAGTTTTCTTGGAATTTCTGCATTCTAAATGTCTGAAGGTTAAAAAAAAAAGGAATGATAGAGGGAGGCAGGAAAATAAATATTTGAAGAAAAAGATTGCCAAGTATCTCTTCCATTTGGTAAAATATGACAAATCCAAAATCTAAGAAGCTCATGAACCTTAAAGTGGAAAACAAGGATTGAATCCACTATAGGACAGTAATGGCTCTGCAGAAAAATTACAAAACCCATCAGAGAAAACATGTCCATTACATTTAAGGATCAGTAATGTGAATTGAATGCAAACAAATTCTATTCAAAAACAATGCATACCAGGGGGAAGAGACCTAATGATGTGTCTAAATAGCTGAAGTGTGGGAGACAGACAGTTAATCCAGAAGTTTACATTTCATGAACATGCTTTTAAAAATATAACCAGAATAAGCCTTTTATTTTATTTTATTTTATTAATTGACAAGCAGTTGTGCCTTTTAGGAGGCATAGTGTATTATTATATACGTATGCATAAAGTATAACGCTCAAATCCAGGTAATCAGCGTAACCACTATCTCAATATAAATGAAAATTGATAAAATTCAACCTACATTGCAATGTATTCTAAAGTTGTTTCTCCGTCAGACAGAAAATGACATCTGACAAGACTCCCTTTGAACAAATGCAGAAAACACGAAATGAAAAACAAACTGTATAAAAGTACAGTTTTAAAAACTATCTTAAACTGGATATGGTGGCTCACACTTGCAATTCAAGGACTTGGGAGGCTGAGGCAGGAGGACTGCTGTGAGTTCACAGCCTGTCTGGACTGTAGAGTGAAACCCTGTCTCTAAATAGTAGTAATAATAATAATAATTTTTAAAAACACAGCTCACAGTATCAAGCGAGAATCATAACAGTGCAGAATGCATATGTACATACAAAAATTTCACCAATCACATAACAATGAAAGATTGAGTTACATTGTAAGTTTTAATATTTTACATGAAGAAGACATTATCAGGCTTGAGTATACTGGAATACGTAAGTCAAACTACGTTCATTTTTTTGCAACTCTGAAAAATAATAAAGATTCTGTAACTAAAATCTAAAATGTGGTAAATAACTCAATTATCCATTAAGCTAGAAGGAAGCTGAGTAAACTGATTTCCTATTTTGTGGGGGCAAATTGTGGCCAACTTCCTGGCTTTGAATGGCAGAGCATTCTATCTCTGCTGCAGAGCCGGCAGCCCCTAAAGGGACTGAGGAAGCTCGACCTCCGCAGCTTGCAGAGCCCACGGCTGTGGATGCTCCCAGGAGAGCCAGGTGCTCAAGGCCTCCTCTCGTCCCTGGACCTGTCTGCAGCATTTGCTGTTCCCTGCTCTCATTCCTGCTGAGTCTGTTTCATAAATAGCCTTAGGATTCCGTAAGACCCATGTGGAAAATCCAGTCTTAGTTCCCTATGGGCATCTGTTCTGTTCACTAAGTTTCCCTCTGCATCATAGTAGTATGATCATGTTTGTGCATTCCAGGGATTAATAAAAAAGACATATTGGAGGAAAGGAGTATTATTTATTCTTACACTGAAGGAAACTTGAAACTAAAGAAAAAGGGGAGATACGGAAAATGAATAGTATAGTAGTATGCTTAAATTCTACTGTCGATAGCACATTAAATATAAATGAGGTAAAATTCCAATCACAAGATAGAGATTGCCAAAAAGGTAAAACAACAGTGTAAACTAGTCATACGCTGTATCTCAGAAATGCACTTCAAATAAAAAGTCATAGACGTGACTGGTAGGTTGGTGTGCAGGCACAGGTCTCTAATTCCAGCATTCTGGGAAACGAAAGCAGGGGGTTTATACATTTGGGACAAGTCTGGACAATTTAGTGATTTAGGTGACCTTCTCTCAAAGCTAAAAAAAAATAAATGAAAACCTGGGTGTGTAGTTCTGTGCAAGGTCACTGGGTTCAATCCCCAGGTCCACAAAACAAGATAAAACAAAGCAAAAATGTTGGAAAATGAGACATATCATGCAAAATATAAAAACAGGAAGGTTGTTATGGCCATAACACATAATGTCCTTAAGACAGAGTTGACATTATTATAAGAAAATGATAGTGATAAAGAACATTTTATAATAAGAAACAGTTCAATTTATCATTATTGTAAGTTATATAACTAATAATAATTTTAAACTGAGGTCAAAATTGATACATTACTTGGAGAAACACAAATATTTCAATAAAATTGAAAAAATGCTTTTCTCTTGATGATGGATAATGTAGATAAATTTTGTAAAGGTTTGAAAAATCTGAATAACAAATGAGAATATTTAAAATAATATTTCTAGAAAGATAGTTTCTGTGATTTATTCACTAAAATAGGAATAGCCTGAGTCATAAGTTTCTAATATTACAGGAGCATGATGTGTACTCCACAAGAATAGAAGCAATACAGAAATTAATACTGGGAATTTAATTAAGTATTTCAAGATTAACATGTGTTAATAAATCATGAATCAGAGAAACACATCAGTAAACATTTAAAAAAATAAAACATATGACACATTTCAAAACACTATCACATAAGAATTATAATTACCCAAGTGCTAATCTGATAAAAGGAAAAATAAAATTAAATTTAAGTCTTAAAATTGTACTTTTAAAAAAAATTGTACTTTCACTTTTTAATGTAGGTTGGTACTATTTAGGTACACATGATTATCGTAATTTATCACAGGGAATTTGTACTTGTTTATGATATTTCTTGATTTCTCTTTATCCCCCAATCCTCCTCCCTCCCTTCAATCCCTCTTCCTCTCCTGATTTACAAAGATTTGCTTCTTCGTTTATCCTTCTCTTACTGTTTTCTTTCTATTCCCTTGCTACCTTTCCCCCTCTCTCCTTAGTTCTCCTTTCTTTTGAACCATTTCTTTCCTTTCCACAATGCACATTATACACTTTGGTCCTTATTGACACTTACGGTTTCTCACACAAGAGAAACAATGTGATAGTTACACATGTGTGTGCAATTTATTTCACTGAAGAATATGGTGCATCCCTAAGTCTAGCCTTCTTTATGGCTGACTCTGCTTCCAGCATATTAAGTGTTTCCATTTTAATATTTAGATATTTGACATATTTTGAATTTAGTGCATGGTGAAGACACGAATCTAGTTTCAATCTTTGGCATGTGGAAGCCAATTTTCTCGCACCATTTGTGAAAAAAGCTATCTTTCTTCCAGGAGTTTGTTTGACCCCTTTATCAAAGATAAGGTGGTTAAGTGTGTTTGGAATTGAATCTGCATCTTCTAACTTGTTCCACTGATCATCAGATCTCTCTTGGTTACTTTTCTCTTACTACTGGGACAAAACACCCAGCCCCCCAAATGAAGGAAGGACGGAATTTTTAGCTTACAATTTATGGAGGTTTCAGTCCATCATCAACTGGCTCCATGGTAGGGTGGCATGGCACAGGGGCAGCACTTCTAGGCAACAGTCAGCAAAAGCATCCAGAGTGAAAAGGGAGGAGAACAAGCCTCTTTTTCTGCCTTATATTGTAGTCAGGGTAACCCTCGTTCCCCAGGGAGGGTGTACCAGTCAAAACAACTCCATACCTTCCTCCAGCACAGGCTAAGGATATTTACAAAGTAAGGATCCTGGCTTCCAGTAGATAATCAATACCTACTTTGAGAATCTGTATTCTAATAAATGAAAAACACAGAAGACATAGATAGATTCTTATATGCATATGAATTGTGAAAATTAAATCAAGAAGATATAAATATTCTAAATAACTTGATATCAGTCAATGAATTTGAAAATGCAATTAAAAACTAACCAACAAGAAAAGCCCACGCCCTGGTGGATTCACTGCTGAATTCTACAAGAAATTTAGAGAAGCTCTGTCACTGCTGATTAAACTCTTTAATCAAATTGAAAGGGAAGCAATACTCCCAAACTCAATCCTGGGAGAAAGTTTTACCCTGATATCAAAATCAGAGAATGGTCCTACCAACAAAGAACTACAGAACAATCTCCTTAGTGATCCTTGATAAGATCCTGGGAAAAATAATGCAGAAAATCAAGAATATTATGCATTATGATCAAGTGGGATTCATCCCAGAAATGCAGGGATGATTCAACACATGTAAATCAGTAGATATAATACAACATGTCAACAGAGTCAAGCACAAAAACACATGAACATCTCAATAAACGTATAAAGAGCTTTTGACAGTCTGACACCTGTTCATGATAAAAACACTGCAGCACACTGTAATAGATGGTCTTTACCTCAGTTTGATAAAATCCATCTATGACAAATCAATAACCAACATCATACTGAATGCTCAAAAATGGAAAGGCTTCACTCTAAAATCAGGAATAAGGTAAGGATGTCCACTGTCATCACTGTCATTCAATATTGTTATGGAAACATTAGCTAGGGGAATTAGAGTGGAGAAAGAAATAAATGGAATAAGGACAGGAAAGGAAGAAGTTAAATTATCATTATTTGCGAATGACATGATACTCCACATAGGAGACCCCAAAAGACTTGTAGGTTTAATAACTGAATTCAGTAGCACAGCTGTACTTTCACTTGAGCTTGTGAAGAAAACAGGAGTTAAACCTAAAGACTTTGAAAGCTAGCAAAAGAGTTGAATGATATGCATATGTGTATGTACATGTGTATGTATATAAGAAGAGTTAAGATAGCTATACTACTGATTTCTCTGAGCTCACTGAAGAGAAAGATTTGTGCTGGTGTTGCTCAGACGATTTAATGCAGATTTCTTGTGCTCTGGGTGAATGATTTGGGTGCAATGTGTGTACCATTTTTGCCCACAGTTAATGTGGTTTGAATTTAATTTTTTTTGCTTTATTTTTTTTCTTTCAAATAAAATAGATTTGAAAAATGATAGGGGTTAGGTGAAAAACTGGGTAGCACAAATACTAGATTTTGAGTTTGTGTGTTTCTTCCATTAAGTTGGAGCTGAAGAACAGGCAAACTCTGCCATAGTGGCAGAAACAGCATCACCAGGGCTGACATCTGGGTTCTCGTCCTCCCAAGCAGAGCTATTGCAGCTCCTCTTCTGCTCCCTGCCAAGCCGCGGCAAGCACCTGAGTTCCCTGTGTCTCTCATGGGCTATTCTCTGGCTCCTCATCACTTCTGCTCTGTGACTGTGCTAGTGCTAAGCTGTGGTGGCCCAGGAGAGGAAAACTTCTGCTTTCCCTTCTCTTTCCAATGGAGCATTAATCCAGTGGCACCCACAGGGCAGGCTGGCCCGTGGAACCTCCAGTGGAGCCCAACAGCCAACAGGTACAAGCCCTCTGTCTGGATTTTATTGTCAGAGCAGGGAAGAATGTTACTTCATAACAGAAAACTCATGTGCATCAGGGTTGAGCTCAGGGTACAGAGGACAGCTATATATACAAGGTGGGTCTTCATACTGACCCTGTAAGGTGGAGCTAAGCTCAGGACGAAAGAGCACAGGCTGGCTCAGGAAACTGAGTTTAGTTACACAAGGCAAGGTGCCTAGCATGGAGTAACACTGCCCCATTGTCCTGATGAAGGGGAGGATGCTTGCTTATCAGTGTGTGTTTACTTATGCAGTACTGGTTACTGCGATCAGGGACCCTTCTGTTAATGACAACAGTGTATACGGGCACCACTAACCCTAATTAACTTAGAAAGCAGAAACTGATACATGTTTCAGGGCTCAGGTCCAGAGGTTATTGGCTGCATGACTTTGGACTTGTGGTGTTGTTACAGCAAAAACACTCAAATGATACCGAAGTCTTTGAGGCAGATTTATTTACATCTGTGGGCACTGATAGGGATCATTCCTATATCATGCCCTGATCCTGGTGGTCTAGGTCTTAAATATGATGAGCAAGGAGTAGGTACATAGAGAGGCAGAATGGCTTGCCAGTGGGGGATTGGTTTATACAACACATATCACAGTGATGAGCTGTTTCTAAGAGACAGGACTAATTGAAACCAGAACCAGAGCTGCTACCTGGGTTGAAGTATCCTGGCGGGGTGGGAAGGGGGACCTCCCGCTATAGCACTGCAGCACATGGTGGGGGAGGCCCACCGTGGACCCAGCCGCTCACTCTTTAGCTCAGAAACAGAGAGACAGTTGGAGCTCTGGTCTTGATCAGCTCCCCAGTGCAGCTCCAATGACCTAATTCTCCCCCCTTACCCCCCTCCAAAGGTTTCCCCATCTCCTGCTTCAATGAATGCTGCCAGTCAAGCAATTACACACAGGCCTTCCAGGAGAGGCGGGAGTCAAAACACATCTCTTTGGATGAGACAGTGACCTGATAATCAGCTGAATTTTCTCCTGTGTCCTTGTCCTTCTCTCTCTTTAGCCAAACCCACATCCTGGGACAGTGACATTGAAATCAGGCCCATTGATGACATCACAATGGGCACCTAAGTGTTAAGTGCAAAGCAGAGTCACAGGCCTCTCTCTTTAAACGGGAAGACAGAAAGCATCAAGCTTACTCCAGAAGCTGTACTGGAAGCAGAGAGAAGCCAAATGTGGAACCCCGGCTCACACAGTCCACTGGGAAACCGAAGGAAGGAAAAGTTTTCAAAAGAAAATGAACCTGCTCCACAGACCCTGCGGGGCAGAGCAGCCTTGCTGGGAGGTGGTGCAGGAGAAATGAGGTGGAGAGCAGGCCAAGTCAGCTGCAGCACCCCCACAACCCCAAGCCCAACCCAGAAAAAGGCTCTAATCCCTCCCACTTCCTGGAAAGCCACAAATGACAAGGGGGCTGCTGACCATGAGGAAGTGCTCAGAGGCTAGGTCCTGAGGTTTAGGTAAGAGGTCCTCTGCACAGCATGGATGTGCAAGAGGAGCAGACCTCCTGATCCAGGATGTGAGGTGAGTTACACAGAAGGAGTTACACAGAGGAGCCAAGCAGCAGGAGTGTCCAGGTGAACAGTGTGCTTCCAAGGTCTCTCAAGCAGCCTTCTGCAGGAAGAACAAGCTCTTCAAGAATTTCACAGCTGGAGAAGAGAAGTTGGTTCCGGGCTTTAAACTTCATTCCCTTCACAGGCTAATGCGTTTGGTGATTTTAACTTAGTGCTCATCTACTACCGAAAAGCCCGTCAGCTCTGCTAAATCCACCAGACCTATGTTCTGTAAGTAGAGCAAAACAGTGGCCTGGATGACAGCTCAGTGGTGATTAAAGACAGCAAGCTCACTGCTAATCCTTGCTCCAAAAATTCTGTACAGTTACCACTGCTCATAGACAGTGCACTTGGTTACTCTAGAGCTCTGATGAATACCTACAATGGAGTTAATATTGTTCCCATGCCTAGTGTATTAGCCAGCTGTCCATAGCATAGTGAAATAATTGGCCAAGGCAGTTAAGTTTAAAAGACAACATATTTGGCTGGGGCAACATGGCAAAGCAACATGGGATAGGAGAGGCAAGGGACAGAGCAAACCCACCCTCTCAAGACCAGGAAGGAGGTGAATCTCTGGAGTCCACATCCTTTTCCAAACCACATGACTGGCACCCCAAGGGTCCCACAGAACTTTACCTTCTGAGGACTCACAGCATCTCCTATGAATACCACTCGGATCAGGTCTTTGACATGTGACCCCTTGTGAAGATGCCATCCACTACCAAACCATGGTGCCAGCTAAGATAATACCCACACTTCAGGCCTCAGACAAAGGACTCCACACAAGGATTTAAGCCTTACTATTTAAGATGTTGTAAAACAATAGCTGCCATTGTTAGAGGTCCCTCTGATGGAGCTAGACAAAGTGAATTGGAAATGTCTGTAAAGTACGTGTCATCCAGATCCTATTAGAGTACTTGCGGTTCACGGACGATAGTCATGTTAGTATGTTCACAAGGCTTTAGAGGAAGTGGGCTCTAACTTTCAGAGGTGACTCTGAGGGTGTTTTAGTGAACTTTCCACCCTTGTGGTAAATACATGCCACAAATTAATGCAAAGATTTATTTGACTGCAGTTTCAAGATTTCAGCTCTTGGTCAGCTACGTCCATTACTGTGATCTGATATCAGATGAATGTCATGGAGGAAGGTGAAGTGGAGTAAAGCTATTTCCTTCACAGCAGCCAGGAAGCCAGGAGGAATGGCAGGAACCACGGAGGAAGGGGTTGGTGTTACAAGGTACCCAGAGGTCCAACCTCCACAACCAGCTCTATCCCACTATGGTGCAGCTCCCAATTCCACCACCTCCCCCAGACACCATCAAATTCTGATCCCCTGAGAAGATCCCTTCGAAGAAATTAAACCCTTCATGATTCAATCATCATCCCAGAGTTTAGCAGCAGTGAGCGTTATGGAGGACCACATGCCCAAACCATCTCAACGACACTTCCTAAAGAGGTGATTAATGACAAAGATGAGGTGACAATAGGGGAGATCTAGAACCAACAGCAGAGCTGCCTGAATTTAGAAATTTAATGCCTTAGGAGTTCTTCCTGTGGATTAGAAAATAATGGAGTCTATTCCTGGTGAAGATGTTGTGAAGAAAGGTGAAATGATAAAAAAGGATGGAGAAATTTACATGAATTTAACTAATTAGGAAGTGGCAAGTCTCCAGAGTGCTGACTCTCATTGTGAAAGAAATTCCACCTTCTGTACAGTGCTACTGAAGAGAAAACCTTTCCTGAAAGGACATGACAGTCTTCGCAGTGAAGTTCTCTGTCATTTTCAGAATCTGTCACAGTTACCCAAGTCTTCTAAAATCATTCTAATTAGTCAGCAGTCACCAACATCAAGGTAAGAACCCACAGCAGCAAAAAAATTAGACTTCACTGAGGGGCCAGCATATTTGGAGATAAGGTAATGTTTAATTATAGTACATGCCTTTCATTTACAATGTTATCCAGCAATGGATCGCAGTACAAGGAGTCTGAGGAATGTCTGAAAAGCCAACTTTTCTTCTCAGTATTTACTTTTGTTCAGTAGTCACACTGAGCCCACTGCATCTGTGCGCTGTGTCTGCTGGGCTCTTCATGATTCCTGGCAGAACCAGAAGGGTTGCAAATGCCTTCCTGTAAGGAAGCCAGGAGCAGAGAAACAATGACGGTCCTGCACACATGATTCAAAAATACAGGACAGATCATTAGTTATAATAAAATTGAACAAAACAGTAAAGAACAAAACCGACAAAACCAAAACATTGGAGACATTGTAGGTCTTCAAAAGTAGATAAAAGTCAACGAGAATGGGCGTTATAATGAATCTCATTATCTTCACAGCTGATGCCTAAACTTTCGAACCTGATACTATCCAACAAAACAGAATAGGGGAACATCAGTCAAAAACAAGATGGTGAGAGTAATACAGGGCTTTAAATCGAGATAATGGAAAGTCAAAGTGGGTTACTATAATATATCCTGCTATTTTTATTTATTTTTCCTTTAATTAAAAGGATAAAAATAAAAAAGTAAATAATGGAGTGGAGATTGAGATAAAAGAGGGCATAACAGCAAAACAGCACAGATCAAAACATAACCATTTAAGCAGAATAGTGTTTCACCACCAGATAATCCTGACCTAAAAGTAGTTACCATATTGTCTCTTTCCTTGAAATCCTTGAGTACAACTTCGTATACTGTAGCATTAAATATATCAAAACAAGGTAAAACCATTTAAGAGAATGACAGCATTACAGAGTATTTAGAGTCGACTAACAAAAAATGAACAATGGTTTCTGTATAATCTCCTTGTCTTTAAAAGGTTTTTGCTTATACTATCGTACATAATAAAATCCAATAAGATACAACCTATTTAGACCAATGGAGACAGAAGAACAAAAGCTTGATGAGACTTCAAAGCAAGATGATACTAAATCAGTATTACCTATTAGGATGTAATTTTCTCCAAAATAGCTGTTCCTATCATCCAATCTTCTCTGCCTCATTTCTGTTGAGCTCTTTTTCTGTCAGTAGCTGTCAGTTTGTCTTCTTCATTTTGTTCTCTGCTCCATTTGTTGTGGCCTCCACGCCACTATTTCTGGATTCTTTGTATTTTTCTTTTTTTAGAATATCCTGCAATATTCTCTGTAGAGTTGAATTGGTGGTTGCAAATTCCCCCAGTTCCTCTTTATCCTGGAAGCACCTTGTTTTTCCATCAATTTCCAGGGACAGTCATGCAGGCTATCTCAATCTTGGCTGGAGATTATTATCTTTCAAAGCTTGATTTCCCCCCACGCTCTTCGTGATTTGATGGTTTGTGCAGAGAAATCTGCTGTAATTCTGCTTACAAGGCAATTCTATTAGAGATAGTGGGAGGCATTATGGTAACCATTGTTGATCACCTTGTATTATGTTTTTACATTATCTATTATGTCCCCCTTTTGATTTGACCGATTCTGTTCTGTTATGTCACATTTGGTTTTACTCTCTTCCAAAAAAGTAATAAGAACCGTGGGAGCAATGAAACCCAAAATGTGTAATAGTCATTGTACAAAAGAGAGGAAAAGAAAGTGCTCTAAACTATATAACTGCATGTATATTTAAGTGTATAAGATAGAAAATGATATCACAGAGTTTTATTGGATCATTGAACAGAACTGTTTGCAGTATCATTGTTGGAATGTCCACTTTACAAGCTTTAATTTTGTGACAATTGAACAATTGAACAATTATTTCTAAGATGACAATATGTAATCCATTAACTAGTGATTTCCTACTGTTTATTTTTTTTCTGTAAATCTGTATAACTTGTACCCTTTCTCTGCTTTTTTTTTTCTCCTTAAATAAAATTAAAAATTAAAAAAAAATTCAGGACAGAGAAAGTGATGCTCAGGTGAACTCTAAGGCAAACAGGGCACTCACTCCACAGCCAGATGAGCAAAACACAAGAACAGGAAACTGAAGACTGACATCCCCTGGGAATACACCTTAGTGTGCAGAGAAGGGAATGTCACAGACGCCAAATTAACAAAAGGTAAAGAACTCTGCTCTGTACCAGATGAATGGAACAGCAATCCCGGTCCTCCATCACAGCCTCATAAAGACTTACCTACCGAAAGCATATTACACAAGCCCATTGTGCATAATTTCATGTAGGGGAGACCTGACAACAGGAAAAAGAACAGAGATAAAAACAAAGCACGACAAAACAGAAAAGCACCAATATGAGGAGAGTTTGCAGAGGTGAGCTTGGCTGCACGGAGGGTTGAGGTAGAACAGCTACCCTGTGGGATTCTTGGGCCACAGACGGCTGGGTTCACTTATCAAAAGGAGAGATAAGGCAGGAGAAGCCATAACTGAGATGAAACTAAGGACAAGGTAAACACTCAAATAGCAATAATGATTAAAAGTGCTCTGTAGATTGTTGTATGTTCATTATTTTTCACATTTCATCAAAAGGAAATGGCCATAAATCCCATAATAGTTTAAATACATTAAATGCAGTAATGCACTAAACTAAAATTGAACCTGTCATGCAAACAGCAAACTTGAAGAGAACTCGAGGCAATAGAGGAAGCCACAACACACTGCCTCAGTAGACCGAAGAATAAACTTTGGGGTGAGTGGGTGGTGGCCAGCAGCGCACACCAGCAGGGGCGGTGTGTGTGCCACTTGTAAATGCTGGTGGCATCTTAACAGTAGCATCCAAAGAAACTTCCTGGTGTGGACATGGCCCTTGCTCCTGCCGAAGCTCCACTGGGGGTCCAGAGCAGGGGGTACTCAGGTACAGTGAGCTCCATTTCCTAAGAGCCCACGATCAGGCCAGAAGCCCCAGCGGTTTCCAGAGCTCCTGCTGTCACTGCTCTAGTGAGGCAGCGTGTGTCAGACCAGGTCATGTGTGTTGTGTCCAACCAGGTCTTTTGTGTCCACTCCCAGCACCAAAAGGGTCAGGGATGCTGTGGAATCCACTGAGGACCCGGGTCCTGGTGACTGTCAGGACACCAGTGAGGCTGCGTCCCAGCCCAGCGCCTGCAGTCCCCTGCAGTCCATGGCAGCCCACCAAAGGCCCATGCTCACTGACTGCCTACCAGTGAGCCATTCATCAGCACTCTGCAGCCCTGTCTCGGCTGTGGGCAGAGGTGGTGAAGAAAGCGGAGAAGGTCTGACACCCAGGCCTGGCAGCTCCAGGGACAGGGAAGTGAGAGTCCAGCTCCCCAGCTTTCACCTGGATTTCACCTCTCGCACCTTGCTCTGATGGCGTGTGTACTACTCCACGTGGACTACTCCACGAGGAAATCTAGGCCATTTACTGCAGAACCACCTGGTTCTTTTTCCCTCCACCTCTAGTGAGAGTCCTTCTAAACCCTTGTTAGGCTCAGCCCTGTTCTCCTGCCATAAGCTCTTGGTCACTCCTGGAGGAAAAGCACCCCAACCCACGTCTTCAACTTTACCAGAGCCAGATATTCTGTAAATGTTCCACCAGACACAGCTTCGATATGAAATGGACACTTATTTCAAGTGGCCTATTGAAAGAATTTTCGTAATTAGGTGGAAAATTGGTTAACAAAATCTGATAATTTACATTGAGAGAAATCTGTACTTTCTGGGCAAATATCAAAAATCACCACCTGGAAATTCCTTTTTGAAGATATTTAAATTTTTTTGAATATTCTCATCAAAATAAGGAGCTAATTACAGAGGAGTAAAAACAAGAGTAGTTTCAGATATTCATTTACCACACTAAATATCATTAAATACAGATGCAATCCACAGGAAAGAATGTTTTCTTTTTTTTTTGGTCTTTTTCCTTTTTATTGGTACCGGCGATCGAACTCACGACTGCCTGCTTGCAAGGCAGGCGCTTATGCCGCTGAGCTAAATCCCCAGCCCCTGAAAGAATGTTTTCTAAGAGATCTGTACATATCCATTAGCATATGAAAAAACACAAGATATTCAAATTTTGTGATTTTAGATATGACCATGTTTTTGTTCTCCAAAGTGTGGTAAGATATATTGTTGGAAACAATTATGAAATAGTGAGTTCTTTATCCCTAATACTTTTAAATATAATTTGAATAACGTTGGGAAACTTAAGATTGTTTTCCAAACCTGATGTGCACCTTAAGTGAATTATTCTTTAAGAACTGACCCTGAAAATTATTAACAAGTACTTTCTTTCAATATTAGCTAATACGTTGGAAATCAATGGTACATTTAGAATAGAATTATAACCATCAATCAGCAGTGCAGGAAAGACACATTACGTTCACCAAGTACAAAGACAGAAGGTTAAAATTGCCATTAGGATCTCTTTTAGGAAAAGACTTTATATTCTCACTCACAACTTTTAATTTTAAAATACTGTGGAAAACCCATCACACTTATTTCTAACATTGCAGGATAAAACATCTTAGTGCTACTAAAAATGGCACTGGAAATAAAGGTACTGTGCATGCATTAATTAGCAGCATGCAATGAATAACATCAGTCAGAAATTATATCTCACACCACCTAGCACTTCTGGAAAATATTCAGATGTATTGTAAATGGATGAACAAATGACGTTTTATTTTATAAATTATACCCAGTAGTTGTTTGTGAAAAAAGCAATACTCTAATTCTACCATTGAAACATTTGGCACTGTGCAAAAATGTCATAAATCAAGAAAAAAAAAATCAGATAACCATGTGGCCAAGTCAACACCACCTTTTTGCTTTGAATTTTAACTTCTATTCTCTTTGATCCTCCTGGAGAAAGAACAAGTACTGGATGATTTGAGTAACCTGAGGTTCATCAGAGAAAGCAATTCAGTGGTAGCTCAGTGGCTGGAACCTGGGGCGGACTCCAGCTCTATAACATTAGGTCACTGGGTCAGCTCTACAAGGCTCTCTCCCAGGCAGCACCCCCTGCCAGGCAGCACCCCCTGCCAGGCAGCACCCGCAGGCAGCACCCTTCCCTCAGGCCAGCACCCCTCTTAGTTTGCTCTCCTCCCCTTTAGGTACAATGCCTGGAGCTAAATTACCTGTGCCTCTGGGGCCTGCCACGTGTGCATTCCTCCCCATTGTATTCAGACTTGTCCTTCCTCAAAATGGATTTACACACACACACACACACACACAAAAGAGTTATAAACCCTTGTCTGATTTCCTCACATCTCAGTAGCTGCTAGGACGTCACTCCACTGTGTGACCCCAAACTAGACAGTAACGAGATGATTATTAGACTACCATCATAGCTCCATCATGGGCTTCGGCCAACCCCTCACTCAGTGCAAAATATCTGACAAATATAGTCAGTGAATGAACACAATGAAGACAGCATCACTTGCTCTCTGCCCTGATCTCTCTCCTTCCTCCATTTCTCAAGCCCCTGCCGCTCTAGCTGCCTTTGGGGGATCACTCTTGCTCTTTTTGGGCAGCATCTTCTCTATTTTAAGTGTTCCTTTTCCCTTAGCTTCTCTCATAACCTTCTTCTCTTCCAGATATTTGTATTTTGTTTATGTTACCCACTCTTATGATTTCTCCTTCTTCAACAGACAACTGATCCATTTTTGTTTTCAATTTGGAAACCAACAATTTTTATTTACTGATTAAATAAAAAAACCACTGTGGTAGATATCTTAGTTCATCCTTCTAATAAGCCCCTTTATCTGGTCTCCTCTATTTCCAGCGTCTCCACATTCTACAATTTGGCAGCCTCTGCCTTCATTCTTCCTTTGAAGGCCTACAGGAGGATATTTGCCTTTTTGAAGAATTTTCTAACCATATAGACCTCAAGAATCAGATCTTCCATGCAGATGGTGCCCTGTTAACCAAGAGATTCAAATAAGTTGATTGCTACTTACAGAGTAACACCCCTTCTAGTTTCAAGCTGTGCCTCTTCTTACCTTCCGGTTAACCATCCCTCAAGGTCACTCGCTGCACTTTCCAGCTAATCAAATCCCTCACTACAAGCTGTCTTTTCTGACAGCATACTCCGAGGCAGAGGCTTGACATGCAAATACTTGTATGGCGATGCCTTGGGCTCCACCCCTGCAAAAGGGTAAAGGGAGCATGATTGGAGGGCTATGTAGAGAGGGAATCTACCCTGTGATGTGGAACTGAGCTGAACCAGTGCCTGAGGATAAGGAGTCTGGGGACCAAGAGGACCCTACACAGTTGTCCTGAGCTGGGTCAAGAGTATCAGGCCTCCTAAAAAGGCAGTCTTGGCACAAGACCATCTCAGGAGGACTTAGCACCTGTCAGATGAGGCAGCTTTGGGAAATATGACAGAGGCAGTTCATCTTCTTATGTTCCCAGTATGTGCGGCACTGGGTGGTGTGATCAGTCTCCATAAGATAGCATGTGTTTTTTTCTACTTTTAAAACACATGGCTGTTCCCTTAAACCTTCCTCATGCCAGCTGTGGCTTCATCAGCACTAGGTTTGTATGATGTGTAAATATCAGGTATTACATACAGATATTTTTTAAACGAGTGTGTTAGATAGCTGGATATAATACTGAACACCTGCAGTTTAGGAGAGGTTTCGGTGGCTCATGGGTTCAGGGGGTTCAGTCCAGAGTCATTCAAATCCAGGGCAGCAGAAAGGACTGGCAGAGGACAGCTGTTCCACCCAAGGTGGGCAGAAAGCAGGGAGTAAAAGGACGATCATAGGACAAGAACACAGCCTCCTGGGTCACCCCCAGTGACCACCTCCAGCCAGGCCCCACATCCTGTGGAGCAGTCAGCCCTGAACTCACCTTGAGTGAATTTGCTGCTGAGCACAGCATCCAGCAATGTATTTATCTTCCCACAGTCCCCCTCTAAAGACACAAGACCAGGGCGGGGTGCATTTTAGACCTAGATTATAACAATAAGCATCTTATTAAGAATAATTCAGACTTCAAGAATTGCAGACAGTGAACTTCTGTGATGAATCAGTATTTGATTCACACAGTGTATAGGGACAGAGACACAGAAGCGGCTGGAGACACTAGTGCTTGTGGCCAGTTTCTCTGTAGCACACACTTTACTTCAGCATGGCTCGCGTGTCACAATACAGCTCGTTTCTTAATTCTGAAGGACTGCAGGCTGTGGAGGCTGTGAAGGACTGGGGTGTGTTGGATAACAGAGACTTAAATAGACCATCAAGGCCTGGGAAGTCACTGGTGATAAACTCAGGTCCTTGGTACCATGCTGGGGAAGTAGTAAATACCCATTAAATATTAGGTACTACTGTTTAAAATTATTTTTGCATAATCATTATAGTTATTTCAATACAAAAATAGTGAAATCCTAGAGATTCATAACGGCAAGTAAACTGCATTCCAATTTCCTTGGATTTTACCTGGTTATGTTTTGGTTCCAGGATCCCGTTTGTGACATGTAAGTACAGTCATGTCTTCTGAGCATCCTCTAGGTCCTGACAGGGTCTTAGCTTTGACTTTCCCTTGATGAGCCTGACCAGTTTAAAGAGTGGTAAGGACTTCATACTAATGTGTCTGTTGCATTACCTCATGGACGCTGTAAACACATTCCTTCTCTCCACCACCCTCTCTGACAGGAGGGAGCTTCTCCTCCCCCTCAGCACCTCTGCACACCGCTCCACCCCGCCCCACCAAGGTGCCACGCCTTGGTGCTTGTTGATTTTTATTGTTGAATAAAATTTCATTGTACAGTTGTGGTAAAGTTTAATTTATTCATCTTTTGAAAGGCGTCTTACTGGCCTCCAACCCTTGGGGAGCATAAGTTAAATTTGTAGCAACATGTTCTCACAGTTTTTGTGTGAACATAAGTTTTCAAGTCAGCTTATCAAATGCTTAGGAAGACAGAGGGTGCCCGCCAGGGAATGTCTATGTTCAAAAATGTCTGCAAGTCCTGAGCTGGCTTCTAAAAGTTACTATCACGTGTTGCATTTGAGCAATGATGAAAGAGCATTTCTCCCATTTTTCGTCTCTCCTGGCAATAGATATGGTGACTCTTTTTTAAAAAACTTCCAGCTAATTTAGTGTCTGTTTGTACCTAATTATATTTAATTTTTCAAAACACAAATGAAAAATGAAGCTGAATTGTGTTTTGTATGCTTATTTATGATGTGAAAGGCTTGTTTATACTGGAAATTCCGTGCAAATGAAATCTTACAACACGTACCCTTTTATTGTCTGGCTTCTCTTCACTCAGCTTCATTATTTTAAAAATCACCCATGCTGGGGCAGTTATCAGTGCATCATTCCCTTTATGACTACAATTTCCTGGTTGGTGGTGCATCCTGTCAGGTGGGCCGCTGTGTGAAACAGACACGAAGCTCTTTCCTCTTTCTAGTTTCTGTGAATGTTACTGCAGTGGACACTCTGGCACAGAGGTCAGGTCTGAACACATTTGCATTTAGCATGCGATTGCTGGTTCCTGTGGTCATTCTGTCTGAGTTTCGGGAGCATTACATTGTTTCGCTCTGTGGCTGCACGTTTCCCATTCCCAGCGGCAACGCTGCGGGGTCTAGTTTCCACTCTTCCTCTCCAACACATGATTGTCCTTTTGTTTTTGAAACTATCGCCACACTGGTGAATACTCAGTGAACTCTTACAGTGGCTTAATCTGTGTGATTTTTGATAAGGGAGGCAATGTAGCAATTATTTTAATATTGATCATTTTAATAGCAATCATTTTGATTTGCATTGTGCATTTTGCATCTATTTTCTTTGTGTTAAATTGGTGTCTCCTGGCAGAGTCATTTTGTTTCTTTCTTCCCATTTTCTTTCTTTTTCTCCAGGAAGTTTTTAATGGCTATTTTGTGGTGACCACTAATGTCATAAGTGATACTGCTTCAGTTTAGATGCGTGTGGATAATTTCAAAAGCAGAGAGCAGCACTGCCCTGCTATACCGCCTCCCTCCTCCTCTCCACTGTCACATTTACAAGGCATTTTATTTTGTATATAATTTTTCCTTGACAGGGTTTAATTTCAAAAGTCAGAGTACAGGCTCTGCTCACACTCCCCTCCCTTTCTCCCTGCCTTTTCTTTCCCTTCATCCTCCCTCTTTTTCTCTTGCCTTCTCCCCTTCCCTTCTCTGCTCTTTCCTCCTTTCCTTATTTTTTTCTGATATGCTGAGGATTTATCCCCTTATTCTTATTTAAACAAGAATCCTAGTAGTGACACGGCTTGTGCTTCCCCCGGGTCTTCTGTCCTGCAGAACTGGCAGCTTAACTGAGTATTCCTGGTCCATTAGCTGCACCTCTTTTTCTGTCTTTGGTTTTGGTGCTGTATCTACCTGAGGATATCTAAGGTTATTCTGTTTGAAATGAGCTCATTGTCTCAATAGGAATATTGCTATTTTGTATCAACTTGAAAATTTCTGTCATTGTTTCTTTGAGATTTTTTTAATCAATTCATTCTTTTTTAAAAATTATTCTCATGTTAGTTAATATGCTTGACTCCTCCTCATATTTCTCTGGTAGCACTTTTTCTATCTATTTTTTGAGCTGAATAGTGTCAGATCTTAGTTTATGGTTACTGATCATGTCTTCTGCCAGACAGAATCTGCGACTGGTGGTCTACAGTTCTTCACTTCAGCATTGCATTTTCTTCTGAAGAACTGTTCCTCGGTTACCTTTATAATTTCTGCACCATTATGCACTCTGGTGGTTTAGCAATATTTTGCCCTCTTCCTTGCTCTCAGTTCTTTGGGCATGGTTCCCTCTAGTTTAATCGGACTTTTCATAGCGAGTAGTTAAAAACTCGTGTTTGGGAATTCCAGTGTCTGAGCTTTCCCAGAGTTGCTTTCATTGTTGTCTTCCTTTGTGAATGGGCTCTAATTTCCTGCTTATTTGCACATTTAATAATAGCTATTTATATGTTGAAAATGGGTATCATACCCTAAAATGTGGGTATTCTAGAAATCAGGTTTCTCCCGCCGCCTTATATTTTTGTTGTTCATTTTGCTGTGACTGCTGATGTTTGCTGGTGCTGCTGATGGTGGTGGTCTGATGTTTTCTGATTTTTCAGAACTAACTCGGTAAATTCTGTATTTTTTGTCCAATAGCTCTCCTGAAATCTCCAGTTTGCTTACCGTGTAGCTAGTAAAGCAACAGGAATTTCTTAAAATCTGGAAACGCAGGATGTCTTGGTCTTGCTGAGCAATGAGGTGCAGGCTTTTGGCACAGCTTCAGGGTTCCTGCAGGTGTTTGAAGCTCAGCTTCCTGCTTCACTCCCTGCTTTCATGAGCCTCAGTGTTCCTGTCCCTGTGTGTGGGGACTTTAGGTCTCTTTTGTCTTTCCCCCTCACGCAAAGGGTCCCATGCATGCCTGAGGCCTCCGAGCCTCTCAGAGGGAAGCTTGGGAATCAGCCCTCAGCTTCCCTTCTAACTCTTTTGTTGTGTGCATCCAGTTTTGTTTTGTTTTGTTTTAACCTAAAAAGTTTTTTAATCTGGAAGAACTGCCAAAGGCTTTTTGGAGTACTGGAGGTAAAGCTCTGTCTTGCTGAGCTCTGCTTAGTTTCAAGTCAAACCAGTTTCTTGGACTGGAGTGCCCAGGTTGGTGACAGCCACAGAGCTGGTGACAACCCTGGGGAATGGAGGGACTGGCTTTCAAGAGTCTCAGCCCCAGGACACTTGCAGCAGTGAGAGGCAGCTGGTTTTCTGGACACCAGGACTGCGAGCTGAGGGTTTGCCAAGTTTTCACAGAGCTAAGCACAGAAATGAATAAAGCAAGTGAATAACGGCCCCCTTTTCTTGTGAGAATTCTGTTTTTGCTCCCCCCACCTCTTTGTACTTTTCACAGATAGCTGAAAGTGTTGGGTAATTTTGAGAGTGATTTAGATAGCTCTGACCAGTGTTTTCATTGCTCTAGTGGATGAATGGATCTTTAAAGTGTATTCTGCCATCCAGAATGGGCTTCTATTAGGGTTTTTGTTTGTTTGGTTTCCTTTGTTATAGTTTTTTTTTTTTTTTCTTCTCCATATTGACAATACTCTATTATTTTAGTGTATTAAATACACTTTGCTTGAGACCAATAATCAGCTCAGTCAGACATGATCCATTCTGCTGCTCTTTGTGTGCTGCATATATTTTTAGCTTCCTTGATATTTCCTTTATCTTAATTCTCTCTAGGTAGGATTTTTAAAAAAAATAGTTTCTTTGACAATATTAAATTGATTTTTTATTTAAGGTCACATTTTCTGCTTAAAGTAATTTTTCAAAGGCACGGGGAGCTGAGCCAGAGTCTCTTCTCTTTTTAGATGGTGACAGGTTCCTGAAGTCGCTACGCTGCTCTGGCTGAGCTTCTCAGAACAACATCCAACCTCGCCCCAGTTCTTGGAGTGCTGGGATTCCAGGGTGCACTGCCACGCTTGGCTAAGTGTTCTTTTTCATGATAGAATATTGTCATCTTCCTTCTACAGAATACACTTTAGGAAGTGTTTACTCCTAGGCAGGCCTGGTGGTTAGTGCCTATAAACCCAGCCCTTGGGAGAGGGGTTTACAAGTTCAAGTCCAGCCTCAGCAGCTCACAGCATTCAGGGAAACTTGCTTTGGAATTTAAAAGAGGGCATCCTAGGGATGTAGCTCAGTGAGAGACCCTGGGCTTCATCCTTAAGACCACAAGATAAAAAACAAGGAAAGAGAATCTCACTCCTATGAATAAACTAGTACTTTATTGTTTTGTCCAACATGAAATATTTTAGTTGCATATCTATTGGACTATAATCACGAGGTTCTGTTTGATTATCTATCTATATCTATGTATGTTATGCTATGTATTTTTGTAAAAATGTCAGTTGAATTTAAGAACTGAATGTCCCTTTAAGTATTTTTCAAGAAATCAGCTCCTAGTTAATAAAGAAATAGTAATTTTTATTTTGTCACTGTTGATTTAAAATGTTTTGAAAGTCATTAAATACTGGCTGTCCCACACGGAGTCCTTACTGCACAGAGTTTGAAGTTGTGTAACTATATGCTTTAGGGCCTAACGTTTGATTTGGTTAGAGGAAGCTGCGTCTCAGGTAAGGGGATGTTCACAGGGATTGTGGACGTGTGCAGTGAGCAGAGTTTACATGTGGACTTTAGGATTTTCTCCCAGTGCTGCCTGACTTTGCTGTGCCTTTCACTGTCCCCAGGCCAGGTTGGTGAGTGCACGTTCCTGTAGGAGGGACTCGTAGCACACAGACTCCCTACTTCTACTGTTTTGATTCAGTGCTCTTAATCTCATACCTAGGTGATAGCATGGCAGGGTATAAAAACTGCAAAGAGTAGTAATGAGACCTCGAGTCCACGTCACCTCAATGTCTGGTTGTGGGACTGAGGTTGTAAACACAGCCTAGCTGAACCAAAATGCCATGTTAGTTAGTCCAGAAAAAGGAATTCCTCCTTAAATAGGCATCATTGAAAGCCAAGTTTTCATTGTTGAGCTTAAGTTTAAGTGCTACCTTTTCCAGTAGATTTAATTACCTTTTTTCTCCTGTTTTCTAAAGTGTTGATATCACTGGTTAGAATTTAGAAAGGAGCCTGCAGACCTTAGCTGAGGTTGTTCTGACTTGAATATGCTACAGTAGCATTACTGTACACCTAACAGAGACTGCACATTGAACATTATTAAAATTGCCTCCTCTTTCACCTTACAAGCCTACCAGTATTTGTATGCATTGACCTTTGCCTCTTCCTCTGTCGATTCAATCAAGTGTTTTGAAATTCAGTTACTTAGAACTCAGAAATTTTTACTGACCTGAATCCAAATATAAATATATCATTTTAATCTTAGAACCATTAAATGGTTTAAAATCACAGAATCATTAAATCATTTCCTTAAACACGACCACATTACATTTAAAGCAAAGGTTGAAGTACGCATGCTCCATCAGACGTTTAAAGTGATCCACTTCACCATTGTAAGTCCTTCCCATATGTGTTGCATGAATCACAGATGTGTTGCACACACACCAATTGTGAAGTTGCAGAGGAAAGGTGGCTATGCGCCAGCAGTGGAATCTGCAGCATGGTTTTGCTGCGAGGACTGGAGCCCAGGGACTGAAGCAGGGTAGGCCTGGTTCCTGCCCGGGACTCCTCTTCCCTCCAGCACGCTTTGCAGTCTCAGCATTGCCTGTCTTACTTCTTTTGTTGTAGCTGAATTTTTTTTAAAAAATTTAATAGAATTTTAAGGGCATTTTCAATGACAATTCTCAGCAATAATTTCTCAGGCCCAGAACACAGCATGACAGGTAAATACAAGAGCTCAAGTACACAGATACACAAATGTGATTCTATCTTAGTAGTGAAAGACAGGCTAGAAAGTGTAGTCACCATTCTTATGTGAGGATATAAAATATACACACATGCATGCTTATAGCACCATGATTATTTTAAATATTTCACATGATGCAAACATGTGCTAATGTGATTATGCACACTATCCTTTGTGTTTAATTCTCTTATATTTAACAACAGACACATTTCATCAATGTTGCTGAGGATAGACAGCAGTTGGTTATGGGAACAGAGCAACAAAGAATCAATGCCAAGACAGACATGGGAGTATCTGTGCTGGGGTGTAAAGAGTTGTTTGAAAAGCTGTAGCATAGCATTGGTAGGTAAAGATCTGTAATCGGAAGCTGTACACCTGTGTTTGTTGGGAGGGCCTTTGAAATAAGAGATTTGAAGCTGGGAACCTTCACATGGGTTCTGCTGTGCTCCCACAGAAGAGGATCACGAGATGCTGGACTTTGTGGTGGGAAGCCCTTTCATCAAATGGAGCAGACATGTGCTCCTTCAATATTGTCATGGTAACTTCAGTGGGAACACCGTCCGATGTGTTCTCTTTTGGTGACAAAGACCTCTGCTTCTTTATTCTGTGGGACACACACATGGTGGATCTTCCGGCTTAGCACTAAAGTAACTGCAACTGTTAGGATGGATTGTCATATCCTATGTGGGATGGCGTCACCTTTAATCACCTTAGTAGTGCATTAGGCCAGTAATGTGCTGCACTTGATTATTTTTGGTTATTCCTGAAACAGAATCACATGGTATTAGAAAATAAATTAATAGAACTGAAAGTAATTAAGAAGGAAATTGTTCCACGTACGAGCTCACACTCACACACACACACACACACACACACACACACACACACACACACACACACCATGAGAGGGATAGATGGCAGTCTTGATGGAAACTTCCCTTCAGGGGTCAGTGCCAAGACTGATAACGCCATCCCTCCTGTGAAACACTCAGGTGCAGGTAATTACATTCTTGAAACACCTTTGCTTTGACTTCATATTTAAATCAATTTTTGTTTTGTACATGGCTTTGTAGCCAGGTCTCTGTACAGAAGAGAACACAGATGTGCCCATGTTCACCTTTCCCGGCCGAGGCAGTGTCTGATTGCTGCAGACCACTGTGTCCCTCCCCTGCAGTTGGCCCCGCGTTGGTACCATCTGTAAGCCAGGCTGGTGGCACCCAAATGTGCTCCTCCCTCAGACTCACAAGGGCCCTCGAGGACCCTTGAGCTTCCATAGCCAGGACCTCTTCAGGGATCCTCTCTGTCTCTCCTGTACTGATTCTGAAATATTGTTCTCTCCTGTTTGTTAGAGAAGAGAACATGGAAATCGTGCAGGACACAGAGCATAATGCTCGTTACTCAAGGCAGATGAAGCAGGGAAGGTGGAGATAAAAGTTAATATTCCAAAACTTCGGTGTAAGACATGCTTCCGTTTTTTGTCAAGTTGCAAATGTGAAGCCTTATTAGTGATGGATGAAAGGCCGCATTACGGCATTTTAACTCACAAAAAGATGAAAGTGTCCTGTCTAGGTTTGTTTTGGAGCAAGACTGTAGAAAAGCCAAAATCAATGCTAAAAATAGCTACACCATACAACAGAGGAAATAGCAAAGCTGGAACATGCACAAATTTCATGAAATCATTACACATGAAAGCCAAACTCAGAGGATATGCTTCAAAAATAAAGCCAGGAGCACTGCCATGGAATTGCATCCTAAAGGACTCCTCTTCTTCTGGACTCTACTTTGAGAAGAAAAAAAACTCATGCTGCAGAGAAGGACCTAACTTCCCTGAATGTCATAGTTTAAACCCCTGTTCTGGCTCATTACTTTCTAATTTTCCATTTGAAAGAGAAAATATAATCATAAACAAAAAATATTATCTGTGCTATGCCAGATACAGTCTCTAAGAAGATTATTCATTTAATGATGCTCTTAATGGCCCTCCAATCCAGCAGGAGAGGACCATTATAGGAAGAGAAAATACAGACATGTGGAGGATCCCAGCCCTGTGGGCACAGAGCAGGAGGCCGACAGAGGACCAGGGCAAGGTGAGCACTGCACACCAGGGGAGGTGCTGCCGCATCCCCACGGTGGGCGCTCCAGACTGGAGTAGACCTTTAATGACCTGATCTAGAAGCAGGTGGTCACCGCCTGTGAGTGGGCAGGCAGGAATCAGACACGGGAATTTTAGGAGGACAAGGTCAGCCACACCTGTGTCACCAGGGAGAGATGAGTGACCGAGGCCCAAAGAGACTGCAAAGGTTGCTTAGAAATTCCCTTGTCATTTCACTGTCATTGATAAGAGCACATAACTTCTCTGTCATGCAAAATCATTTGATATAAACCCAAAAAGAACTATTAAAATAATTTAACAAAGTATAATCTGATTTTTTAAACTTTGTTTTTACAGAAACTTTAGGTATCAGGAAAATAGTCAAGAAGGTACAGAGACAGCCCCTATAAAGATAATGACACAACAGAGCCGTCGTATTTCTCTTCAAAGCTACTCAAATTTGAAAGATAATCCAATAAAAAAGAAAGAAAGAGAGAAACACATAGTGAACCAGGGTTCTTACTAGAAAAATAATTGATGTTATTTATGGATTTGTGAGGTATAATTTTCTTATAACTAAATTATTTTCAAATGTAATACAGCACATCAAAGGCTTTTGTGATTACAACTCAGTGAAACTTAATATGTGAAATCAACAGCTCATCCAGAAAGATTAAGTAGAAATCAAAAGAGAAAAAACAGAGTTCATCACAGATGGGAAAGAAATATAAAGACATTTAATACAAAATGTGAAAGGTGTCCAGCCACAAAGTAGTAAGATCCATACGAAGCATAATTATAAAATATTTCATACCAAACATTTCTAATCTGCAACGTAAAAATAGATTTTTGAGGAAACTCTAAATAAAGGTGACATAGTCTTCTTCTTTTTTAATTCCTTTGCAGGGTTGTGGGTCAAATCTAGATCCTTTCACACCGAGGGGTGCTCTGCACTGAGCTGTACCCCAGACTGATCTGTTTCTGAGCCACGAGAGATGGGGCTGCAAGGTGGCTTAGAGGAGACCCAGGGGTCGGGGCTGAGCCTGGAACGCATACCGTGTCCTCTGGCGGGAACCTGCCTCCCAGCTGTCCATGCGTGCAAGTCTGTGTAAAATCATGCAGGGAACCGTGTTTACAGCAAGTATCTGCGAAGACTCAGCTGTTGTTGCTATTACGTGTGGAATTATCCCAAGTCTCTAAAATGTGTTCATTTTGACAGGTGTTTTTTCTTGATAGTGCAGTTCTAATAATACAAGATGACTTGAAATCTCTTTGTCTCTAAAATTATGTTTAATTGTACAGTTGCGTTTCATTTCTTCCCCTTCTCCAAACAGGCACGAAGGCATGAATACCACCCTTCTATGGGAATCCTGTTTCCAACAAAAATTTGACATTCTGTTTGGCATCAATTTCTAGTCTTTTTGCCTGGTTTTACACTAACATCTGAGTGTTCCTCTCCTTTCCCTTACACGGCTGCGTGTTGACAGGCCATGGAGGATGCTGGCTCTACGCCTCTCTTCCTTAGCAGCGGCAGCAGCTGGCCCAGTCCTGCAGCAGGGATGGCAGACAAGCTCACCAGTGTTAACAGGGCCTGGCTCTGCTCTGTGCTTTCATGCGTGTTGTGTACACAGCCAGGCGGAGAAGGTCACCCCCAAGAGTGCTCCAAATGTACAGTCTTATGTTATTTTGCATTTTTGTTTCATTCGAAAGATTTGCCGTGAATGTCCACAGATGGCTGATGGAGCTAAAATTCAAGACCGGCTGCTCTGTAGTATGGAATGGCCTCTCCCTGCTGCAGTGGACAGAGGGCTGGGCTGCCTCCTCTCCTCCCTGGCTCCTTCTCAGGGGCTGCCTGGACTCCACCTGGAAACCAGACAGAAGACTGGGTTAGCGGAGCATTTGAATGAGAAAATGCAAATGCAGGGGGAGAATTTTTAAATAAGTGGTAGATGGAGTACCAAGTGCTTTTCACAGAGTACTGCATTTCTAGGGTACAACTCATCCCCACTTCCCTCCTCCTCTCCTCTCCTCCCTTTCCTCTCCTCTCCTTTTTCCCTTCCCCTCCTTTCCTCTCTTGCCCTTTGCCCTGTCTTACACCTCTGTTTCTCTACTAACATTTTCTCCTGGGCAACAACTGAGTACCATGATGGGTATGGGCACCAGTTTGGTACTGAACCCTGGGTAGACATGAGACCTTGACCTCATTTTATAAGATATAAAATTCACTCCATGCTCTTGGGTAAGCACAAAGAGTTCAGCCCAGGGCCCACTGACAGACTGCTTTGCCCAGGGCCCGGAGCCTCCAGCTGTAGGAGGAAGCCTACTCTCAAGGCTGTGTCTGCCGCACTGTGGCTGTAAGGAGGACAGGGCAGTGGCAGAGGGGCGGTCTCGATTCAGAGTCCACCCACCAGGAGCTGGGGCGATTCACCTGGACCTTTAGCTGTCAGAGCAGGAATTGGTGCAAGTCTTTGTCTTCCTAAGTAGACTTTTAAGTACATTCATATTGGTGACAGTTGTTTCCTGTTAACTCTGTGTTTTAGATTTTCAATTTTCTTTTTCATAAAAAAAATCTATGTTGTTAATATCTGATTGATAATATTTTCATCATTTCTGAGAAATCTGCAAGTAATTCTAGTACTCTGCCTGTTGGGTTTTTGAATTTTCCAAATAATTTCAACAAAGCAGACAATGATAGTGTTGTCTACTAATGTCTGTTGTTTATACTAGATATTAACTTTGCCCTGCACCTTTGGCAGAGGGTTAAAATATCCAGTATTTGCGGCATAACAAAGTCACCTCAGCCAGTAGCTGAGTAGGTGCCAACACGCCAGTAGTTAAATATTACCCATCCAAATACTCAGTTTGTCAGATGCCCGTTATTTGCCAGAAATTGAATCTGAGATTGAAAGTACTTATTTTGATTTTATTTAACTGACTTATTTATTTGATTTACTGGTTGCTTCCTTTTTGTATTTATTGAGTTTTTGAGACAGGGTCTTGCTATGCAGTTGGCCTTGAACTCACTTTGTAACCTAGGCTAGTCTCAAACTCATAGTGATCCTCCTGCCTCAAGTGCTGGCATTACAGGCATGCACCACCAGGCCCAGATGTCATTTTTTATTGAATTAAGGAAGTATTCTACATTATGTGTATCACAGATTTTTATTAGAAATAGATTAAAAAGGGCTGGGGATTTAGCTCAGCAGCATAAGTGCCTGCCTTGCAAGCAGGCAGTTATGAGTTCAATCCCTGGTACCGATAAAAAGGAAAAAGACAAAAAAAAAAAAAAAAAAAAAAAAAAAGAAATAGATTAAAAAATATTGTAATTCATAGTTAGATTATTTCCTCTCAATTATACAATTCATTGTTCCAAAGCAATTTTAAACATTAAAATATTCCTGTTAAAAAGTTTTCATAACAGAAGTTGACATTAATGGATATGCTTCATGTCATTTAAAAGTTAAATGGTACCTCAATATTTGAGATTGTCATGTAATTATTCATAAATTTAGTTTATGTGGAATACATGTGGTTGTTTGACACAACTGTAATAAAGAATATATATTTATATAAATCAATGTATTAAAATGGTTACAACGAACAGTAAAGTTTTGATTTAAAAAGTTCTTCTTATAATAAATATGTATGTTGAGTTATTAGATAGAACACATACTAGCATTCTAAGGTAATTTTAGCAATTCTTCAAAAGCCTGACTCCCGCTGTTAAAATATGAACAGATGAATGCAAAGGTCACTCATTAAAACGTGTGATAACAAAGCTAAGTACAGATATATGAATATGCCTAGCAACACAGAACAAGCAAATGGATTAAAAAAACTGCTATCTGTAACTATGGAATAAAAAAAATTAAAGCAAATATAAATAAGAGCTTTACAAAAAGTAAAACCTTTTCTTTTCTCAGAGACAAGGCAAAGATGTCACCGCAAGAAACACTTCTATAAAGCATCTTGCTGGGAGCCCTAGTAATAATTAAGGCAAAAATGGAGACAATTAGTTGATAAACACAGATGGAATAAAGCCTTCTTTCTTTGTAGGTAACATATCTTCCTGTGTACAAAGTTTGAAAGAACAGCAACAAAAACAAAAATTTCTGGAGCTAATAAGCAATTGTAGCGAACTCCTGAGATACAGGGGTAATAAAATGTCACTTCCCTACTGCAATTATAGAGTGAAATTTCAAAGTAAAGTCACAGAATCACTGACAGGAGCACCTCTCACAAACAAACAGCTAAGTCTACCATCCGTGCACAGTTACATGACGGAAATGGCAAAGCTTACTGAAAGAATTCAGAGAAATAAGTAGAATGGGTGGATAGTGCACATAACAGTTATAAATACCGCTATCATGGTGTTAAATCTTCTGAAGGTGACTTTTAGATTCAATGCAACTGCAATAAAATCCCAGTCTGCTGCTTTGTGCACACTCGGAAACTGCTCCTGATTTATTTGGAAGGATAAAAGACTCGGGGCGCCAAATAAAAAAGACTGAAGGCAGAGGACTCAAGGTGGCTTTCAGACTTGCTATGGATGGACAGTACTCAAAGCAGTGTGGTATTGCTGAAAACAAAACAAAACAAAATAATAGATCAATCAGATATAATAGATATGCCAGAAATAAACTCACACAGTGCAAATCACCTCATCTTTGACAAAGGAGACAAGAACATTCCACTCACAACTGATGGACTTTTCACCAAAGGGTACACACAGGTGTCCATACTCAAAGGAGCAAATGGAGACACAGACCGGGCACTCCCAGGAAACTTACCTAGACACACAGCATGGGCCTAAATGCTAAAGGAAGCTGGGAATCTCCTCAGCGACAGCACAAGACAGAGTCTAGATGCCTTGAGATGGTTTGAGGACATTTTAGGTGCAATAATGAAGTCATGGTCCATGAAATGAATGATTGGTAGGATGAATGTCATCAAAATTAGAACAAAAACTGTGATTAGTGAAAAACAGCTATCAAGAGAATAAAATATAAGCTCCATACTGGAAAATTTTTGTAAAATGCCTATTAGATAAAGGGGTTTTATAACTAAACCATAACAAAGAAATCTTAAAATTCCACAGTAAGAAAATGAGCAAGAATAAAGGATCAAAAGGTTGAACAGATCCTCACAAAGAAAATATTCAGACCCCCAACATCTGAGTGAAAAGATGCAACATCAAAGTGTCAGGTTGCAGTTAAAATAACCTTGAGTGGTCACAGCATTCCTATCAGAATGAATAAAATCCAAAGCATACACAGCACCAAGTCTGAACAGCAAGTGGTGCAAAAGAAATCACTGTTAGTTGTTAGTGAAAATGAACAATGGCACAGCAATTTTAGAAAATACAAATAGTCCACAGACAGGAATGTACTTTTACAGTACAACCCATTAATGCTCTCCTTGGTGTGTCCCCAAGTCAGTCAGAAATGTACGCTCATCTGGGAGCCGGACAGTGATACCGCATTGTCCAACTCAGGACCAAATTCGTGTCCAAACACCAACAAGTTCAAGAAGTAGTTGTATTCTTCCCATAGAAAGCAATGCAAAACCAAATGTTGGTTCTGGGGCCCAAAACTTACACTGTTAAGTTCATTTTTCCGCATTCTGTAGAGATTTCTTTCTTTACCGTTACTGCGATTTTCACAATTTCCCTCCTAGCTTTCCTGCTGTATCAGTAGTTTTCTTTGGCGCCTTGGTAATGATAGTCTATGTAAATAAACACAGAAAATGAAAAAGCCCGGAGACAAATGTTTGCACACACTAACACAAGCACAGCGCGGAGCCCTGAGCGTCGCCCTGGGTCTTGGTGAGTCTCCCTGGGTGCCCGGTAAGATGTGAGTCCTCTCCTCCTTGGGTCTTTTCCCGCTAGATTTTCAGCCCAACTATGGAGCCAAGTTAGGAACACCCAGCAAATCTGTTTCGCACTCTGCTGTGGACTTCAGTGGGAAGCAGGTGCTTGGAGCGGGTCCACACCCAAGGCCGGGGTGTTGGTAAAGTACCCGAGCATGGAAGGGACCAAGGTGTCCTTCAATAACTGAGTGCAGGAAAGAGCTATGATCCATCCATGCGGGTGGCACATCATTAAGTTCCAAAAGGAGATGAGTGCCAAGCTGTGGAAAGCCATGGGCAAAATTCCAGTGTGGACTGAGGTGAGGAAAGCCAGCCTGTCCAGTTCCCGACCACAGGACCTTAATCGCTGACATCCTGGAAAAGGCAGGGCCATGGAGGCAGAGCAAAGACTCAGCACAGGGGACCTGGGAATGGAAGGGTGAGAAGAGGAGCAGGAAAGCACAGGCTGTGTGGGGCTGCCAGGGCCACCACCGTGATGACACCGCGACACTGAGGCCTGCATCTTCGCACCCAGACTGCATGAGGCACGGGCGCCCACTGTGATGCGGGCCTGGGTGGCCCTCTGCAGGGCTGGACCAAGGTCGGTACCAACCACCACCGCGATGGCCTTCTGGAGGGTGAGGAGCTGGCCACGGGGAACTCTAGCTTCTTCCCAGTTGTGCTGTGACCTTGAAACTTCTCTGGAACTGAAGTGTATGATTTTGAAAGGCGGAATTTGCACACTACTTACGTAAGCATATTTCAAAATCTTCATAGTATTTGAACATCACAATTGGATTTTCACAAATGCAAATGTAAAGTTACCAATCAAATTTTTCCTTCTGACAGGAAAACATAAATACTACTGAAGTGCTCAAAAGAAAAGATGATATCAATTGCAGTTACACATGTGTGGTTTAACACTGTAGTTTTAAAATACTCTATTCACTTCAGAAATACTTGTTACATAAATTTATTTAAAGGACTATAATGCTATCTTATAACTTCAGAATTTATGGTTGTTTCGTATTATATTTACAGAATATTAAATTTATTGGCTACTGCATGTATTGGAGATTCCTAAACTGGTGGGAATTCAAGAATGGTATTTTTTTTGTAACTCTGTATTTCCAGAATTATGTATAATTACTACAGGCAATTACCTAATTAGGGCAGAATGCTTTAGAACCTGGATTATTTCAAGCCTCATTTAGGTCAACCCCGCTGTATTTCCTCCTCCAAGCCTTGCCCACCCTCTGCAGCCCAGTTAGTTCTCCTCTCCTTCCTCTTTGCCTACGCTAGACAAGGGGAGGCCAAGGCTGGGCCAGTAGTCTGCAAACCAAAGAACCTCATCCTTTGCGGATAACCACCTTTCTGTTCTGAACGTGTCAGAGCTCTCCTTATGAAGTGATATTGATTTTATTGGATGGCTTCTACTACCTTCATTCTGCCCCAGGGTGCTTTATAATTGATGTCCAAACTCCGCTTTCATTATCATTATTAAGAATCAAATAATCTGATGTGGAACTGTTTTGGAGAGTCGATGATGGAATCAATCTGAAAGTGTAGAATCCTGCAGCTGAATTTCTTCCCTGCATGATAAACTGCTGACCTAAATAAGTATCACTCTTGGGTCTAGCACAGCTAGAGGAAGGAGCTGGAGGGTGACAGTCACAGTTTTCTTAATATAGGTTGATTAATATTTCAGCTTCTCAAGATTCAAAAGTGCAAAAGACAAGGGATTGTCTAGGTGTCAGCCTCAAGTTTTGGTGGCACAAATTACCACATTTTGTTCTTTTTACGTAATCACATAAAAGAAAATTCAGACACAGTGTATTTTTTTCTCTTTCAATACATACTATCTGAGCATTCTCTAACTGTGACTTTCACCAAGAAATGAGGTGCACACTTGAGGTAGGAGCACATTTTTGCTACCATAATCAGTGCTGTGATAAACCACTCTTAACAGAGGTCACATTTACAGACGTGCTTATGTGTCTGCAAGATAAATTTTAGAAAGGTGACCACTGCATTTTATTGTTTTAGACATGTTTAAGGTTCTGTCTGGAGATTTACATCAAGGTGTATCCTCAGAAATAGCATAGACTGTGCACCCAGGACTCCTCCCTGGCTCCAAGTGCTGGGTGTTACTGTACTTTGGGGTCCTGCGGCCATGGCAGGGCCCAGGAACAGGATGGTAACTTCCCTTCCTGCCCTCTTACTCACCCCTCTAATGATTATTTTTGAAATTAATTGGCTGTGACACATTATATATTTAAAAATACATCCTTCATAAGAGTTATTGTCTATAGTATTTTCTGAATTTATGTTTTTTATTTATGATACTTTTTATGAAAATTTATGACCATAAAAAATCAGTCTTTTATTTACATATTATTGATTTCAGTAATAACCACGAAGCTGTTAGTCTGTGTGAAGTTATAATGTAGCTTGTGTTTTCTGGTTATAGATCTTATCGCTTTAAAATGTATCACCAGAAGGAATCCACATACCTCTACAGCCCATGATATATGCAAATGATCATGGCTACAGTGTTTGGAGCAGCAAATAGCTGAAATCTGTCCAAATGGCTGCAAACAATTAGAATGAATAAATAAATTACCAGAGTCACTGGATGGGAAGAGTGCAGAGATAGTATACAGTGACGAACAGAAATACATGTGAGGACCTTGTGACAACAACCATGAGCCCTCGCAACACTTGTGAGACAAAATAACACATTGATGCCAAGGAACTGCACACATAGAACCTCAAAACCAGGTGAGCTGAGGCTTTTGTATTGTAATGAAGGCATGTGGCTTATTTCGGAGCCTCAGAAAGGAGTAAAAGCATGAGAGTCTTGCTGGGTCTCATTTCTCCCGCTGGGTGATGGCCACACGTGGTAACTCACTGAGCTGTTTGCTCATAGAATGTGGAACATTTTGTGTGTCTGTGTACATTTTAATAGTACGGAGAAAATCTCCAGGTTGGATGACCTGGGTTTTGTGATTTTAGTGTATAATAGACATGCATGTTTTTGTCTGCAATTATTTTTACTGTGCTTCTAGTTAATAGTTGCTGCTTACCTATCTGCCTTTAATGTACTTATCAAATATTTAGTGATTTTAAAATGTCTTCTTGTTTGTCCTTACTGGGTGATGTCTCTCCCTCTTTGTTTCCTGATCGCTGTGTCTGTTTCATTGTCTGATCCACAGGTGCGCCCCGCCGACTCCGACTGTTACACTCAGGAAGAGCCTAAGTCTCTGTCACCACACCAGTGCCTTCCCAGGCTTTTCCATCGCCGTGCTCTGCCCATCGGCTTGTCACCAATTTTCTCCTTCACTTCTTCCTTCTGGTTTTTGTCATGTGGATGCTCTTTTCTCTCCCTTTCTGGAAAACATTATTTATTCTCAAAGCAGAATCTACCCTGGTCTTGCTTGCATGAGGAGTCCAGGGTCACATTGCACGCTGTCTGGTTTTGCCAAAGGAAACCTTCTCTAGCTGCTTATTTTACTGTCTGAAACCCAAACTAGATTCTCCTGGGAAAAACACAGGAAATCCGCTGCTTGTCTGCACCAGCATGCATGGCTACCAGTGGTCTGCTCCTCTTAGGCTGTGCAGGCCAGTGACTTCTGTGTCGTGTGCAGCAGAAGGTCCTCCACGGGCACCTGGCTTGCACCGGAGTTAGGGCACTGCAGCTGCTCTTCCACCCTGTGCCCCCTGAGTTATTTTTCTCTCTGACATAGGTTTTCATCTCAACTTCTTCTTGCAGGCCCATTTTTTCTTGGAATCATTTATCCATTTATGTGCCGTATGAGGAGTTTCAATTTCTCTCCTGTTGTAAAAACAGGGCTCTTTTTTCTCGATTCCCAGGTGTTGAAAGAATAAGTACTAAATTTTAGTCATTATGTTCGAATCATAAATCTTTTTTTTGTTTTGTTTTGTTTTGTTTTGTTTTTGTTGTTGTTTTTTTCCTTTTCATTGGTACCAGGGATCGAACTCAGGACTGCGACTGCCTGCTTGCAAGGCAGGCTCTTATGCCGCTGAGCTAAATCCCCAGCCCCTCGAATCATAAATCTTACATATGTGGTTTATGTAGGAAAAGGGATGCATATGAATTTCAAAGCATCAGTGTGGTATGACTTTTAGAAGTGCTTCCTCTATTTTCTCCTGAAGATATTGCTATAGAGTGTGCAGTCTGAATATGTATCTCTGCTTGCACTGGTGTTTGTAAAAGTTATCTGAGGACAACCCTTTCCATCCCTGTGTGTTTGCAGGGAGATTTTATTTGCCTCAAGAGGAAGCTAAATAGGGGAGTGTGTTTTTTAAATTGATATTATGCAGCAGAAATTTGCATTTCATAATTATTATGGGAATATCTAGTTAATGTGTCATTCACCAATGCAATCAAGGATTGGCATCACCTAGTTCTTTGGGGATAGAGCATAGATAACTCTGAATATTAATGATATGAACTAAGTTGCATGAAAAAAAAAAAAAAAAAGAAACCAATGCAGTGTAAACTTCTATCTATAGTAAATTTTCTCTAGTTTCCAGGTAGATAGTTTGATTTCCATGGATCGATTTTCTTTAGCAATCAAGTGCTGAAAAATAAAAATACATTAGATCAGAGTTATTAAGATGAGGCCTTAGAGAAAAGGAGAGGCAGTTCTGCCCTCTGGAGGGTGTGTGTGCCTACCTCTGCAGAGATCTTCTTCCTGCCCCGCTGAGCATTGTGCCAGTGTGATTAAAATGTGCTGAACCTGTGGGACCAGAGCTGCACATCTGAGCGCCAGCGTCACCCTGCCCACTGCCCTTACTGCTCCCCCGGATTTAAGGATTATGTTAGAGCCCCCTGACTGTCCTGCTGCTAACTTATGACACCTCAATCCCGAAACTTTCCTGACACTGAAGTTTATTGTCCTTCTATTTATTAAATCTTATCCATTACAACAGTTGAGTGATTTGGTTTGTGTGGGGAGCTGAATCGTGTCATCTGACAATTCAAGTGTTGCTTCCCAGCCTCCAAGCTGACAAGCAGAGTACGACTGTATTTAGAGATAAGTTTGTTAAAGAGACTGAAGTTGAAATGTGGCCACTGGAGTGGAGTTTACTTGATATGACTGATGCCCTTGTAGGAGAAGAATAGGACCCAGAACCAGGAGACAGGCAGAGAACAGCCTCTCTACAAACTAAAGTCAGTGTCCCCTGTGGTGCTCAGAGGTGGGGCTCTCAAGAGGAGACTGGATTATGGGGTGCCTTCCTTATCAGTGGATTAACTCACCCAAGAGTTCATAAGCAAATGTGCTTCCTGAAGGTGGGGCCTGTCTGGAGGTGCTCACTGGGGTGTGGCTGGAAGGGCCACCCTTCCCCTCAGCTCTTCCCTTTCATCTTTAATTCCTGGCTGCCATGCAATGAACAGCTTCCCTCATGGTGTCCTCCCATCACGCTTCTGCTTTGGATCCAGGCAGCCCTGTCAGTTCAGCAGATGAATGGAACCCTCTGAAGCCATGACCCTAAATAAACCCCTCCTTCTGTAAGTTTTGAGTCAAGTATTTTGTCCCAGTGACAGGAAAGTGACTAAGATGCCAGCCCTGCTGACGTGTTGGTCTTAGCCTTCTCTCTGCCATCCCTGTGTGAAAGCATATTTCTACCATTTACGCAACTCTGCACAGCACTTCGTGGTGGCAGTGCAAATCTCTTAGAGACCAGTGTCCAAGCTGCAACCCAGAGCCCACTTACTCAGTAGACAGGGCAACACTGCAATGACACTTGAGCACTGAGGTTTCTAACTTAGACAAAGCAACTCATCCATCAACATCTTCTGTCTTAAAAGAATAACAGATGACATGTGTGCCATAATTCCACCACTAATGGTTTAGAAATTCTTTGGGGATATTATTGGAGATCAAGGAGAGAGGGGGATGCATCAAAGGTCAGTGCAAGCAAAGGACGAATGTTGCCAAGGATGTAATGAACTGTGTCTCTTCCATACTGGCACCGATCTGATACAATCCTCAACCCACTGTGACCTCCATTCCCCACCCCTTGCCCGTCCTGGTGTCTCTGACTCAGTTCCAGCATGCGAACGATACATCTGAACCCTCAGTCTGGACTGAAGCTCTCACCGTGCACTGATGACTAGGACGCTTGTTTGAACTGAGATGTGGTTTGGGGTCGGTTAGCTCAGTTCATGGCCCAGAACCAGTGTTTAACCAACTCTGATAAAGTTTGTAAAGCCAAATGGTGAGAACAGATTGCTATGCTCTGATGTAATCACCAAGATGGACGCATTTCATTCTGCTTGTTCTTCTGGGCATATTCTATTTTTGTGGGATTGATTTTATCTGTACAAGTCTTTCTTCTTTCACTTAATGCAACACGATGCATGATTTCCATATTCTGCAATGAGTGTTAGTTCATTCAACTTAAAAACAGAACACTCCCTGTAAGACAGAGGCTCAGACAGCGAACCTTTCTCCTGAGCCTAGGTGAACCGGATTTTGTATTATTTGCTACTCCACTTCCTGCTGGCACGAACAGATGGTGACTGCTCCTGGTGTTTCCAGGCTGTGGCCGTCCATGTCCCTGAGTTGGTCAACCAGGAGGCTGAGTGCCCTTCTCCTGTCTGGTTGACCATCAGGCTGCCAGGCTGGTCACTCGACTGGGGTGGGTCTTACTCAACCCATCCCCATGAGCCTGCAGAAAGGCCCCTCTAACGCCACTGAATTATATCTGCATGATAAATGTCATAAAACTTTTCTATGCTTATCAGGAGAACCAGTATAGAAGGCGGCACCTGCACTTTAAATACTTGAAAAATGCTTGCCACATAACATACAAAATAAGCCCTAGCAGAAGAATTAGAATAGAAGAAATAATCTCTGCAAAAGCATTATGTAATATTTTATTGGTGGCTCCTCACATTATGTAAGAAAAATGGCAGCAATCAAGATGAAATATTTTATAAATGAGTGTAGTATATTTCTCTCTACATAGTGTTTGGAGTTCACCTCAGATTTCTAATCTGAGTAAATTCAGTATCACTAATTTGTGCTTTGATTAATCCAAATGTATTATTTGCATTTATTACTAAGTACAAGATATAGCATCTACTTTCTGAACTGGGAAAAGCCTGTCTGTAACACTTATTAGATTAAATTCTTTTTATTATTATCTGCAACACAAGAAATTAGAGCTAAGGCAATTTTTAAAAAATGCTTCCTAATTAGGACACAGGAAATAAAACCCGAAATGTAATGTTCTTCTGCATACATTAAAAGTGGTAAAAATTAAAACCTTCCTTAAAATCATGTTAGAATATAGACTAATGGAGACACTTAAACAGGAACTTTTGAGGTTATTTGGCACTGCCTAGTGAGAGTGGAATTTATCCACTATGTGTGATAGTAAGGCCGTTTCTGGATGAAGAAAGCAGAATTAGGGCATATTGCCCCAAACTATTAGATGATATTCACATCAGGCTGTGCAGGAATAATCCAGAAACCTAGCACCTTTCCAGCTGATTATTAAGTCATTTTTCATTTAACAAAATAACAATTCTGCTCACAGTGAATGATTTGCCTGTCCAGCTGGCAACACGGACCCATCACTTTCTGCAATAAGATACTAAGTTAAAATAATATCCAGAGGGAAACAAAAGGGCAAGGACACAGTACAACACATTTTCCATAAAAATGAAACACAAATTCCAATGAATTGCTTATTATTTGGACACATATACATGAAGAAAATAATTTATACAAAAATACGGTGTGTGCACACGTATATGAATACACACACACACACACACACACACACCTTTTTATAGTTAGGTGTGTGTGTGTGTGTGTGTGTGTGTGTGTGTGTGTGTGTGTGTGTTTTAGAGGAACAAAAGGTTACCATGCTAATTATCCAGATAACTGGTGAGGAAACTGACTCCTTAGGATTCAATAAAAATTGATGGCACAATCTAAAAATGAAATATTCTTAATATTTGCACATTTGTCCCTTCTGCATACACATTTTATTCCTTTTTTAAAACCAGGAATGAAACTCAGGACCTTGAACTTTCCTGGCAGGTGCTGTGCTGTATTCCTCTTATAAATTTCAAAATTGTGGTAAAATACAGTGTGACTTTTATAGATCCTGCGTGTCATTGGCCGCATGTTGGAATCTCTTTTATTTATTTTTTTTGATACTGGGGATTGAGCTCACAACGTTGCTCTTGCCGGGCAGGTTCTCACATCGCTGAGCTCCATCCCTGACCCTTTGGAACCTCTTTCAAATCTACAGCATTGCTATTTCTTCCAGTTGGTCTTTAACATTTACATATATACATAAATATTTTATATATAAATAAATTGATCACATGTATCTATATGTGATTTTATATACATTTAAAATTATAATATTTGTTATTTTTGTCATTGCAAGAAAAAAAATGGTACAGAATGGGAAAAAAAATCATTCAATCCGAGAATACCTTTGTTAGTCGTGATGCAATGAGTTTTAGAGATAATTTAGCTACAGAAACTTATCCATTCCTTGTAAAACTAACTTTCAAGACAAATTGTTGTCTTCATATCACTTACTCTATTTTTTTTATTTTAAAGAGAAAACAGCAAAAAAAAAAAAAAATAACCCAACCAAATCACGAAATCCAAACAAGTACAGCAACAACAAAAACAGTGATTTAGGATTTCAAGATAAGATGAACAATGATTGTTATATTGTTATCTTCTGCATAGTTGTTAATGTTAAGAAAGGCATGCAAAACTGACCAAACAACATGATTTCCCTTAGAGCAGCTCCTCTCCTTTTCACTCCATCTATTGTAACTTTCAGATCTTTTTTACTTGCAGTGTCTTATACCAACAAGACAGTATAGTGTTTATATATGTGAGTCTGATTTATTTCATTCAGAGTATGGTCTCGAGTTGCATCCATTTACCTATCAAAGACTCTAGTTAATCCTTCTTTATAACTGAATAGTACTCCATTGTATAAAAGAGACACATATTTTTTATCCGTTGGTTAGTTGATGGGTGTCTGGGTTGTTTCCATATCTGGCTATTACAAATTATGCACCTAGAGACATGGGTGCACATACCTTGCTGTGGTATGATATTTTCAACTCTTTTAGGAAAATATCCAGAAAACGAATTGCTGGGTCAAATAGAACTCTAATGCTAGTTTTCAACGGAATTTCCACAGTGATTTCCACAGTGGTTTATCAGTGTACACTCCCACCAACAATGTAGAAGGGTTCCTTTTCCCCCACAGCTCTGCCAGCATTTGTTATATGTTGATTTCTTGATGATAGTCATTCATTACGGAGTGATACAAAATCTCAGTGTTGTTTTTAACTTGCATTTCTTGAATGACCAATGATATTGAACATTTTTCCACATATTTATTTGCCATTTGTATTTCTTCACCTGAGAAGTGTGTATGCATCTCGGATGCCCATTTTTGGATTGGGTGTTTGAATTTGGGGCACCTGATTTTTTGGTTTACTCTATCATTTTAAATGATTAGGTAAGAAATAATCAATAGTCAAATCCTGTAATTCATATTCTTCTATGTTCTGTTACCAAAATCATAGTGAATCTTTCCTGCAGGAAAATTATCTTTTTCTGAAAGTGCAAGATAAAGAAATGAAAGTTGATCTGAAATATGAGCTATAAGCTAAGGCATAAGTGAAGCCATATGAACAATTTAATCGGTAAATATATAGAAGTCTAACAATTTCCCCATCCCCAAGAGGAGAGTGCACTGTGCTGTTTGCTTATGTCAAAGCTGAGAAAATGTAGGTAACACATTATTTTCAAATCCTTGTGCTTCATCTGAAATTCTGTAGTATTGTTTTATCATTTACTTTCCAAATGTTGTGACTGCACTTCCTAAAAAGCCTCCTTTCAGTTTCATGTTTGTGAGAATCTATCTGGGTCCCCCAAATTGATGCAGGACACTTGTGTTCAGCAGGAGCAGGGATCTGAGCTTGGCAAGAGGTGTCCCAGGACTGAACTAGAAAGAGCCCGGGGCAGGTGATCCAACACACAAAGAGCAGAGACTTTACCAGTATGGCTGTAGAACTAACAGGGAAATTTACAGCAGGCATCTTTTAAAAATGTAACAGTAGCTATTTTGTGTGTGAGCACAATATACTGGAAGAATGCACTTTGTATAATTATAAAATTTTCACACTGTTATGAACTTTTTTTTTTTTTTTTTTTTACTTTTGGTATCATTTGATGACTCTGTATTTCATGTTCTAATTGTAAGTGGAAACCCTCATCTTGTCTTTTATCTCTAGCCACTATTTTCTCCTCTTTAAAAGAGGAAACCATACTTCTGGCCATTCTGGGAGTATGCGTCCATGGCTCAGTGATTGATCATGTTTATTTCAACCCTGTTTTAAAATCACAGTGCCTCGTCTGTTTGGATGTTCTGGGAGGCACAGTGTCACCAACTGACTTCACTGTTGGACACTGTGAATTCTTGGGTGGGTTTTTTTTTTTTTATATTAAAACTAATTCTGGACAAATTCAGAAAATTTCTTGCCTACTTGGTTTGCAACAGATTCCAGAGCATTTCAATGTATATCTTTGTCCAGTGCTTAAATTTGGCTGTAGTCAAATGTAGATGCTAAGTTTTAGCTGTGAGCTATTAAACAGCTTCAAATACCATGGCAATAAAATAATGTACTTAGGACACTCTGCAGAGACGGCCAAACAGTGTTCAGAGGATGCTTTCAGGGACGCTAGAGGCACCGAGGAACCAACATGCCTGCCCTGTCCAGAGCATGATGGAGCCGCGGAGTTCTCCACGGAAACCACGCTGAGAAACAGGTCAGCTGTGCCTGTGGGAGCTCCGGAAACCCAACATCCCTGCCTGGATTTGCCATCCCTGCTCCTCGATTCCTCCTGCAGTATCATACACTGCCTCCTCACATCGAGGTCAGAGAAGTGTGCGCCTGCTGACCCCTCTGTCCTCCTCCAACCCTGTAAGTTTGCTCGACTTGGCCAGGTGCTGCAGCCCCTTCTGGTCCTTTTTGCTGTGCTCTCTTCATGTTCAGGGATGATGCGGGCCCCATAGAGCAGTGCATGTGGCTTGACCCTGACTGGACACTGACACCTGTGCCCACCTACCTCTGTGCTCTGGGGAGCCAGCAGGTGTTTCCACGGCCTGCAGGACCAGGACCCCTAGATGAAGTCCTGCAGCCCAGTCTCTGGTCCCGATCTCTTTGGCTTCACCTTTTGCTTTGTTTGGAAAAGGCATAGTGGGGCTGGGTTCCCAAGTGTCCCCCACAGCCGTGCTCTTCCCGCCCACTGCTCTTCAGCCCCAGCCACGCGAGGCTTCCTCTACCCGTGTGTAGCCCTCAGCTCTCCTGAAGGTGTCCAACATCAGGGCTTCCAGAGTTGCTGGACTGCAGATGCAGGTGTGAGGAAGGAAGGAATGTGTGCATGCATCAGAAATAAAACTTCTAGACTTTAGAGACGGAACTGTCAGGTCAATAACATGTAAGTCCACTTGTGTTGGGAAGATTTTTAAAGACAACCACATATCCTAACCCACTGGTGTATTCTCCCTGCCCCCCTTTTTATCTCAGAGTTGGGAACTGAACCCCTCACAAGGAGCTACCTCTCCAGCCCTTTTTTTTTTCATTTTTCATTTTGAGACTGGCTCTTTGTAAGTCACAAGATCGCCTGGCTAGAACTTGTGCTAGCGCTTGTGCTCCTCCTGCCTCAGCTTCCTGCATTGCCGGAATCACAGATGTATGCTGCTTGCCAGGTTTGACTACTTCCTTTGATTGTGGCATGAGACACAAGTGCCTTGTCTTGTAGTGGGGACCTGTGGCTGTGGCGAGCATGCACCCCCAGTGTGCCCCTTGGCTCCGCCGGCCCTGAGCCCTGAGAGTCCTGTGTTCCCAGGCACCCCGCGGGTCACCAAGTGCTCACAGTGAAGCCGTGCTCCATGTCCCCTGCCTCATGCCACTTTGCACTTAGGAGCCTCCGTCACTGGCTGTTGGTCTTTTACTTTGAGTCAGGGTCTCAGGCTGCCCAGAGGAGCCATCATAGGGCCCCTGCTATGCACCCACATGCAGCCTGATGACAACAAGGGCTGCTGAAGAGGGCAGTTTGTCCCCAGCAGGAATGGGGGGGGGGCGAAGAGGGTTGGCGGGGAGGAAGGGTGTTGGGGAGAGCGCATCTCCCATCTGCTGGCAGCACTGCAGTCAGACTCTGGAACCCCCAAACCTCCAAGCCAGAAGCCAAGGGACCCTGCACAGGCTGGAACTCTGGTCACTCTCCACCCTGGCAGTTTCTGCTGGCTCTGTGGGAATAAGTAGCCATGCCTGGCACCCAAGGGTCACCCTACACATGAGAGAGGGCCTGGGGGGAGGGGGAACTTCTGAGTATGGAGGTGCCCGGATGTGATCCCAGCAGACCAGGAGGCGGAGGCAGTGCAGGAAGAAGGGAAGGAGAGGGATAAAGAGAAAAAGGGATGGAGAGGAGAGCGGAGGATCCATTCAGCTGCCAGAACTGGCAGCTCTCAGGCACCACAGGAGTGTGTGTGTCAGGACCCTGCACCTCAGAGGAGAACAAAATTCACACAGTGCACTTGGAAGTTTTTTCTGCAACTTTCAATGTTTGCAAACTGCACAGTACTGCAGTTACACTGTCTGGATCTCTAATCCGGAACATGGGATAATAAATGCCCACACACACACTTTGTGGTAATATGGCAAAAAAAATATAGGGAACTAACATATTTCCTCCTGTGTTTATCACAAAGAAAAAATGTTAGCAGTGTCGGCTCCATTTTATAAGCAAAAACTTAAAAAAGCAATTATTTCACATTGCTGATGAAAATAAACTGTTCATGTTTGATATTCAGCCAAATATTTGGAAAGGGTTGCTAGACAGTTAGTAAAATTCAGATGAAAAATTACTTTTCTCCGTGGCGTCTTCAATGACTCTCACAGAGCTGGCCGTGGTAGCAGAGGGCTCTCAGCCCAGGACTCTGGGAGGCTGAGGCAGGAGAGTCACAAATAGTATGGCCTGAGAAACTCAGTGACTGAATGAGTTCTTGCTTCAAGTCTAAAACAGAGAAACTTAAGGACTGGAGATGTAGCTCCAGCTCAGTCAGAAGGCTTGAGTTCAAATCCCCTGTACTGCTAATAACTAAATAAATCGTACATATATACATGCATGCACATGTACAAACATGCACACACACACACACACACATGCATGCATACAGGCAAGCACAAACATACGGACATGCATGTGCACAGAAGTGAACTTCCCAGCAGAGAAACTCCAACATCTAGAAAGAAGTAAGCAACCCTATGCATAAATCTTTATTTGGAGGGTGTCATGAATCAAGTTGGATGGGTTTGTGAGTAAAACAACTGGACATTAACAACAGCATGAATCTGCCGGATTTGAAGGTCGCGCTCCCCAGGCAGCCCGTACCATGCACTAGAGCATCAGTGGCATAAAGCAAAGCAGACGCAGAAGCTTCCCTGAAAATAAACAAGAGCCCGGAAATCGGAGCACTGGGGAGTCTAGAAAGGACGGACTCCCAGACTTGCAAGTGTCTGATTGATGCTTTGAAAGTTTCAGTTGTCTTTGTCAAGAGTTTCACCTGGACGTGTGATGAATGAAATGTGGTCATTTTTTAAACAGCTGATAACAGTTGATGTAGTGTAACTTTAGGGCGCTATCTGCATAAATAGTAGATAATGTCCCAAGTGCATTCTTTGTGTTCATAAAATCTAGATAATAGTGATGTTATGCCTTTTTTAAAACAGCTCATGTTTGCAGCACATAATGTTCACTTTCCTGTGCAGAGCTGGCCTGTGTGCATAACACCTCAAATTCCTTTTACATGCCCTTTCCTTCCCCTTCCCCTCCCTTCCTCCCATCACTTGGTCCCATCCAGTCTGAGAAAGGTCTGTCTCCCTTCTTCCTATTATTGGTCTATTACTTTGCTCTTTATGTATAATCTGGGTTTCTCACACAAAAGAAAGCACAGGCATTTAAATAAATTCACATGTCTGATTGAGTTCACTAAGCACTAAGTGCTCAAGGTGCAAAGACTGACTCGAGGTTTTCTTTGTTTGTGGCACAGTAGTACTCCACCATGTATAAATACCACATTGTCCCTGCACATTCATCTGCTGATGGACACACACATGGTGGCTCACTGCTGAGGCTAAGCCTCATGGGCTGCGCTGCTGTAAACATGGGTGTGCATGGATCTCGGTATAGGACACCTAACTCTTTAGAGAAAATGCCCAGAAGGGACCACGGGGTCAACAGAATTTCTAGCTCTCAAGCTTTCGGGAATCTCCACACTGTTTCCTACAGTGGTTGCACCAGTTTACACCCCCACCTGAGCAGAAGCCCCTTCCCCCCACAGCCTCCCCAGCATGTGCTGTGATTTGGTATCCTGAAGGTGTCCTTACATCTGAAATGTTCCCAGGCCTCACACACTCCTAGGCTGGGCGTTGGGAAGGCAGCTGCATCACAGGGTAACAGTTGACTGGCTGTTAGAAGGTGGGGTCTGGCTGTTAGGAAGAGGTGGCCCTGGGGTGTGGTGTGGGTCCCCCCTTCCCAGCTCCTGCCTCCAGCTCCCTCTGCCATGCCGGAGCAGTTTCTCCTCCATCCTGTGTGCTCTGGGCCCTGCCCTGGAGCAGCTGACTGGACTGAAGCCTCTACAAAATGAGCGACGCAAACCTTTCCTCACAGAAGCTGCAGGTGTGGGGTTTTGTACTTCATCAACAAAGAAAGTAACCAAGACATGACCATTCTTTGGGGTGTGATGGGATCTCAGCATTGTTTTAATTTGCACTCATCTAATGGACAGTGAAATTGAACATTTTTCATGTATTTATTGGCCATTTGTTCTTCTGTGAACTGTCTCTGCAATTCATTTGCTCATTTTTGACTGGGTCTCTTATTTTGAGGGCCCTAATCTTTTATTGAATTTTTATATGGTCTAGGTGTTAGTCTTTTTTCTGAGGAACACTGGGGAAAAATTTCCCATTCTGTAGTTTGTCTTTTCATTGTGCCCCCTTCCTAGCTAGGCAAAACCTATATTGTCAGAATGGATATACTTCTAAAATTTACTGAAAGATTTAATGCAATCCCAATCAAAATACCTGGAGCATTCTTCATAGAACCAGGGAAAACAGCCTTCAACTTTATATGGAACCAGGAGAGACCCGGAATACCAAAAGCAGTCCCTGGTAACAAGAGCAAAGCAGGGTGTATTGCAGTACTGGAGTTGAAAGTATATTGCAAAGTTACTGTGATAAAAGCAGCATGGTATCACACAAAAATAGATATGAGATCAGAGTAGAGCAGGCAGAAAGAACTCTTAGCACACTGGGCTATTTGAACTTTGTCAAAGCATTGCCTGTGGGAAAGAAACCCTCATTTGTAAATGGTGTCAGGAAATGGGCCACCCACATGACGAAGATCAGGTCTAGCCCCACTGTCTCACTGTGTAGTATGCGAAAATCAGAATGGACCAGAGAGCTAAACAGCAGGACAGATCTAAATGTCCATCTGCTGGAAGACAAAATAGGTACAGTGCTTGAAGTCACAGACAGAGACAGGGCTTTCTGGACACAACCCTGGCTGCACAGGAAATAGTTCTGAGAGTCAACTGATGGGATCAGATCAAGTTGAAAAGCCTCTGTGCTTTATTTTTGGTATTTTAAAATTCCTTTTCTGGGCTGGAAGGCAGTCTGTTTAGCAGTCAAAACAATCAAAGCTCGCCCACCTGAGCGCCCCTGGGGTCTCTGCAGCTGCATACTCTAGCTGCTCCCTGCCTCTCACATGGCCTGGGATGTGTGAAAACTCTGGAACCGGACAGGGCCAAGGAAGCTCACGTAAGTCACCTCCCCAGGTCCCTCTTAGACTGCTCAGTCCCCTTGGCGGCCCTGGCATCACAAGTCCGACCACAAATCTCAAGGGAGCCTGAGAAATGATATTGCTTATACATAACAAATCCACCTTGCGACAGTTCCCAGATGAAACTGCCAGCTTGCCTATATTTCTCAAATAGATTTGACCTCCACCGCCTTCTGCAAGCTCGGGCTATGCCCGTGCCACGGGCAGCCCACCAGCGTGTGTGTGGGGACTGATTCCGTAGATTTACGCTAAGCAGTCCATGTGTGTGCCTTCCCAGGTCTTCTCTTGGAAGCGATCAGGTGTTTGTCATGTTTTTCCTCCTTTCCTCAGCCTCTGGGTACCAGCGTATGGGGCAGGGGTTGGTGCTGGCATTTTCCCATTCATAGTTTTCCTCACTCTGCCTCAGTTTCTTTGTCGTGTTGTTTCTGGTCTTTATCTTTTGTCCGACACACTTGCAGTACCTAAAGGTCTCCTGCCTCGTTGGGAGCTGGAGCACGGATGAGAGTCACCTCCATTCGTCTTTTATCCACATCCCGTGCCCTCCACCACCCCCTTCCTTCCCGTCCCCATCCCTTTCCACTTACAGAAGATCTAACTCCCTCCTGCTCAGTGAAAACCTGAAGGTGTGTGTTCAGTACTTGCCGTCATTTTCAGTCTAGCTTTGGATCTGATGTCATAGTAAAATCTGGGCTTTCTCTCCCTGAGACAATTCTGTTCACCCACCGTCCCAGCGTTTCACACCTTCCGGGCAGTGGATTGAGGCTGCCAGGGCGCCGGTGTTATTTATTACAGAGCCTTCTCGGTCTGCGCGGCACCTGTCTAGATCATAGGTTTGCAATAATGCAATGAAAATGATCTGCATGGGTCACAGGTCTAATGTGTTAAGCACATAAACAAAGACTGCCCGGGGAGAGTGTTAATCCATGCTCATTAATTTTTGAATTCACATTCTGCAAGTTCATCCAAGAATTTATGAAGCACATCTGAGTTTGGCTCCCACGGCAATAGAGACATAGTGAGACATATGGCCTGGGGGCAGAAGACAGCCCTTGGCTGCGCTCCTGCAGAAGCCAGGTGGAGTGGAACCCATTAGAGCTCCCGCCACGGCCACCAGAGCCACACACCACGCCAGGGACACGTCAAGTCCTGAGACCTTGAAAGGCAAAGGAGACGCATCGCCATTCCTCCTGTGGACAGCAGCACTGCCCAGTGCAGTGGATTCAGCTGCTGAGACCTCCACATGCAAGATCGTTAAGCTGGATAAAAGTCCACCAATCTCGCCACACTCTCTGCGCATGGGCAGGTACAGGGCGTCACATGCAGGTAAACTTTTCTGCGTCTCTACCCCATCCATATGTGGTTACCAAAACAATTATTTCCAACTATAAGTGTTATTCCAACTTCTTTTATCTTGTAATGCAATGAAACTGACCCTTTGGCAGTGACATATTTTAACAGTCTGATTTGTAAAGGCCATGAGGGATGAGCTACCACCAGGTGCTCAAATCTCAGTGTACCGCCCTAGGGGTGGAGAATATTTTACTAACTAATGAAGTTTATTGGTACATTTAGATATCAGAGCGGTCACATGCATTACTGGGGATTTTCACCTGTACATGATACACCTTAATTCGTGATTGTCCCCGTTCTCCTCCTCTTTCTTCAGCCCCTCTGCCCTGCCTTATCTATAAAGCTTTGTTTCCAGTTTCCCCTTCTTTTCACACTGTTTTCTTTTCCCTCCCCTCCAGTCCTCTGCCCCTCCCCCGCTCCCCTTCCCATGTGAGCATTTTCTTCCTCTCTGACCATCTCTAGCATGGATTTTGGAGCTCCCGTTACTACATATCGGAGCTCTCTCCAGTGGCTGCTGGCTGGGTGTGACAATCACAAGATGCAGGAGGCCATGGAAGGTAACTCGTGATGTTCACTGTTCTATCACAGACATCGCAATCCAACTCGGGAAGAAAGTTCCATTTTCAGAGGTATCGACTTTTCTTGAGAATAATAGAAATGGTCCTTTTAAAATAAAAGTGTAAAATTTCCTTATGTAACATTTTAAAATAGAAAAATGCAACCAGTTTTCTTTAAATGAAGTTGAAACATAAATACTCAGATAGCAAGATTGCATGGTCTCTTCCTTTCCAGCTTCAGGGCAGAGACCAGCTTGATGCTGTACTCTGCCTGTGAGGTTCTCCGTGCTGTGGTCTCAGGAGCCAGGGTTCAGCGTTTCTTTCCAGTATGGTGCTGGCTCCTCCCTGAATGTTCTTCCAGTGTTTCTCAGTACACCTTTTTATTATTCTTTTTGTTTTCTCACTGTGCTGCTCACATTCCCTGGGGAGCCTTCCTGAACCTCAGTTTGGGGCTGATTCCTGCCACTTCCTCCCACGATGCGTGGAGTCATCTCAGCTGCCATCTGTGCACTGAGCTCTCCCCTGTGAGTGTGTCAGGTACCAGGTGTGGAGTTTCCCGAGGGTCTCTTCCCCAGTTCAATGACTTTCACCCCAGCTCTGAGAAAGTTTGCATTTGCACAAAACATTAACGAGACCATCAAAGCCAAAGAAGGTATTTCCACAGTTAGAAATGTGTTAGACTATGAGAGAAAAGGAAGCATTCACAAGAATTGTGCAGCTCTGACAAAGTCTAGAGAAAGAAGACAAGGCTTCAAACAGTGAAAGAGAAGCTCCAGGCCATGCTCTCGGTGCAGCTCCTTTACATGAGGAGTGCAGGAAGCAGAAGCTGGAGCTCTTTCCTCGTACCGTGCAGCACTTGCTGGGCTGTGCATCCTCACAAACAGACAGAGGAACAGCGGATCCTCAGCTCCAGGCCCAGTGGACCGGGAAGTCAGCAGAGAGATCGGGGCTCCTATCTGCAGTCTGGGAGTTGGGCAGCCCATGCCAAAGGTGCCTCCTTCCCAGCCCTGGACCTTGGGGAGTGGCATTATCTGGATGGATGGGAGGGAGACGAGAGTCTCACCGTGGGGTGTCTGCACATGGTAATGATAGTAAGTATTTACTGGTTACCAGGGAGATCTGATCCACTCAGATTCTGTTCACCACAAAACATGTGGCAGAGTCCAGCTCCTTGGTCCCTGCAGATCACTGTAAATAAGCGTGTCATAAAATGGTTTTCTCACACACATTTTCCTGCTGCCCGGTATTTCTCACCTTCATGAAAACACTGCAAACCCACCCTTGTCGTTTCTCTTAACTCCCTTTTCTGTGGGGTAAATTTCAGTTCCCCTTGCTCAAGGCCAAGTCACTTTTATATTTCATTATTTCTTTTCATTCACTGATTAAAAATTATGAAAGTATTTTTGCCAAATATTTCATTTGTCAAAATCTGTACCAAATATTGTTTGCTTCTCATTTCTTCCTTTAAGTTTAGTTATTGATATACAGTTTTTCATCAGTACTAATAAGCTGGGCCTTATTGCATCATAATTTGGCTAAAAGCAAATTAAACTTTGATTATAATTTTTCTCTGTTATGTTTGAATGTATCTGTATGAATATATGTGTAAGGAATGATAAAACTGTGTCGTATTTAAATTTCAAGCAAAGATCATGAAAGACACACTATCACTAATCCCCCACAAAACACACCCTGCTGCTTCCCACACCCAGGTCCCACTGTTCTCACCACTTTCTTGGGGAGTCCTGGAGCCCTGACTTCTGGAAGTGTGACTGAGGGAGAGGGGTCTCCTAAGTCACAATGCTGCATCCACACTGACCTCTCTCACAAGATCTGGCTTGTGCGACTTCTCGCCCTCCCCAGAGTCAGAAGAAGCATGAAGGTGAACATTCTGAGTCAAGTCAGGACATCACTGCAGCCAGGACTGTGCAACTGAAGACCCTCAGGAAAGAGGACTCCAGAGCTCCTGCAGAAAGTGACAGGGATGATGGGATGAGTGTGCTCAGAGCCAGGGGAGGATTTGAGGGGAATTCACAGCAACGTGTGTCTTACTGTAACACAATACATAAAATGAAAGCATTCACTTTATTTTTCAGTTGCACGCTGTGTGATTTTACACATGTGCACAGATGATTTCCCTGAAGTGTTCCCCTTCGCCCTGCAGAAGTTCATCGCAAGGCTCCCTGCAGTGGGCTCCCAGACCTCCATTGCTGCTCCTGGTCCCGCCCTCACCCTCTCCGCCCCTGATCTTCAGTTTCTGTTGCCATGGCCTGGCGCTGGTGCCCACTGAGGTCTCTTCCTGTGTTACCTTCCCTCGCCTTCCAGTCCCCTGCTGCTGGCACGCCTGAGGCCTGAGAAGAACCTCAGTGCGCCCTCTCTGTGTCCTTTGGAACTAAGCAGAGTTCTCCACTCTCCCTGTTTGCAGCTGGTCCTCAGGGCCTACTGCTAATGTGTTAAGCAGTCATTGTTGACATGTGGATCCTGTGTATACTATACCACTTCTTCTTTCCTTCAAGTTAATTAAACTTTGAGTAAATATTTCAAATGATACATAAAAACATTATAATTGGATATATTGAGGCGCTCCACGTGACATTTTATTATAGGTGTACATTGTTTCGTCTAAGTATGCTTCAGAGTTGCTGAGGTCACACCCAGGACGTCCCACATGCCGGGCAGCCTCTCTACCACAAAACTACAGTTTAGTGAGGAACACTTGAATGGGGGTGAAAAGATCTGTGTGTTCAGACGCTGATGGTGTGTTTACACGAGGACACTCAGGACGCAGGACCTCACTGTCACTGATGGCCGCTGCTGTGCGGAAGGCCCGGGACCTCCTTCTCCCTGTAACTGAGCTTCCCTGCTGGCTCCCCAGCATTTCATCCTGCTGCTTTCTCTCCCTCCGTCATTCCTGGTATCTACCGCCCCGTTTCCTTCCTCTTCCAGGTCAGCTCTGCTGGTTTCCCACATTGGAGTGGGCTCATGCAGTGCTCCCCTTTCGGGGCCTGGCTTATTTGGCCAACAGTTCCCGTCTCCAGTTGCACACTCTCTCCCATCCCTGTGGTGGTGGGCAGCAGCCTTACCTGGCTGGGTGGTTTCCTCCTACGTGGGACCCGTTTGTATATCCAGGTTTCCACAGTGCTGATTGTGTCAAGAGGATTTTGTTTTAGTTTCCTTTGCTGCTGCAATGAAGCACCACAAAATCAGTGGTTTATTTTCTCTTCTGAAGTCCAGCAGTGTGGGAGCAGTTTCCTGGGGTGGAATCCATGTGTCTCCAGGGCCGATTCCTCCAGCATCTGGGAGAGGCCCAGTCCTCTTCGGTCCTCCCACCTCCAGCCGCTGCCTCCTTCCTCTTGGTCTCTGACCTCCATTTGTCTTCAAAACTAGCAAGTGCACCCCCAAATTCTGCTCCTGCCACCCCTTATACATCCCAGGCTCACTGTAAGGCCTTTGTGTATGCAGCACAGCCGCTCAGGGTCCAGTTCTGACTCTGCTGTGTTCACATTTAGACATAAGCTTTTGCTCATGCAGAGCTTTTGTTTTGCTTCTTTTCTGTATCTGCTGCAGTCTTGGGGACTGAGCCCAGAACCTTGGGGCTGCATTCCTGGCCCCCTTCAAACTTTATATTGAAATAGAGCTTTACTAAGTTTCTGAATCGCCTGGCTTGGCAACAAGTCATGATCCTCCTGCATCAGCCTCCCAGTGTGCTGGGAGTACAGCTGTGAGCCACACCTGGCTGAGAGTTGATCTAAGATGGGAAACTTCACATATTGGTTTTTCTTCTCAAGAGGGAACAGATGGATGCAATAATTGTTAAGTTGTGGAAACTTTCTGCTTCCCTATTGTGAAAGGTAAAAAGAAATCAAGGAATGTTTCCCTCAGATGCAGTAACTACCCTGAAAACAGGAAACTGGAAAACTGTCACAGTGATTTTGAGTATAAACAAAATTTCCCAGTATTGGCTATTTTTTGGCTTAAATGCAGAGACTGTCACTCAGAGGTATTGTTGCTAATTTAGATTTATGTCCTCCGTAGTTTCATGTAGTATCCAACCCATGACCTCTTCTTTCACAGTAACACACTCTGGGGTATAAAATAGGGTACATCTCTTTTGGGGGGTTCAGCTGAACAGGACCCAGAAAGCGAGAGAGCATGTGGCTCCTGCTGGCTGCACAGGGTGCTTCAAATTTTCTGTGGTACAGTGTCATTAAGACAGTAAAACAGCGCTGCTGTAGGATATTCACAGCCTGCTGGGGCAGACACAGCTCTTCCCAGAGTACTGCGTTGAAGACCACAGCTTTAATTAAATTGACCAGAAACACTTGACCTTGTGTTGGAGCTGGTCATAATCCCTGAACACATGCTGCAAGCCCAGGTGGCTGCATGGACGCCAGAGAATCCGATGTCTTCATGAAAGCTGCTCTGCATGGCTGCTCAGACTCTGGGGCTATGCAGAGGGGAGGAGCCCACTTCATCCAACAAGGGAAGGGGTGGAGCCCAGCAGGAGCCCACCTGGGGTCCAAAACCTGGATTCTGGATCTGCAGCCCCAGAACCCAGTCCTGGGACTGCTTCTTTTCAGTGGGTAATCTGGAGGCCAGCTGTCTACCTGCTTCTGTGTCTGTGTCTTCACTTCTCAACTGACAGTAACACAATGTGCTTTGCAGTCCTCTCATGAGTGTAAACACTTTGGTGTGTGTCATCCAGAACTCTCACAAATCTGAAGGACATGCACTGTGTTACCTGTAACTATGGCTCAGCACGTGGGGAGCGGTGCGGGCAGGGCCTGAGCCAGTAAATTCAGCTGTGTCATGTGTGGTCCGCACACACATTGTCTCCTCCTGTGGTGGACACCTAGTGTTTCAGAACTACAGAAGTCACTGGATAATGATTAATAAGTTGCTTTATTCCTCACCTTGGTAGTGAATCTCTGATATTAAATCACATACATTTATTAGCGGATTCATTGATGTAGAAGAAGGTTAAACCAAAATTCTGTGACTTGAAGGTTTGCACCTCCCCTAATTTACAAGCCAAAGCCCTCAGCCCCTGTGTGCCAGGAGAAGGCCCTTGGGAACTGTAAGGGCTCCGTCCTCACCCAGGAGAGTTAGGTTCACCTGTCCTGGAAGATGGTGCACTCCGCAATACACATGGTGGGGATTTAATCCTCATGCTGTCAGGAGTCATGGCCTCTAGAAGTGACCAGTCATCAGTGATGTGTGGGTTCATGCCCGTGTTGGAGGCTTGGGGTGGGGGCTCATGGCCATTCATCTCCACAAGTCGACTCCAGTGGTTAAGAAGTGACCAGCATGTTAGCAGGGGCAGCCGTGAGGGCTTCTGTGGATGCAGAATGGAAACCAGGGCAGTTCCAGGGGGCGTTGCCAGGCAGCAGACATGCATGGTGTGAGTGATCTGCTCGGCAGGGACCCATTCTCGGGTATGGCATCCTCCATCCAGACCCACACTCAGTCCTCTTTCCTGACTTCTGGTTCCCACAAGTGCAAATGTCGCCTTAGTCACTGGCTGTCCATGCACTCAGCTGTCTCCTTCCCCAGCTTCTCCTTACAGGTGACGGGTCAACCATAGAAAGACAGATTGCTCACGGCCACCTTCTGAGTCTCAAGTCAGGAGCCACAAGCAGCAGGAGTATTTTCAAAGCTCTTCTGTTAAGGTAACTTCACTGGACCCAGCACTGTGTGAGTTGTCAGGTGTAACACGTTCTGACCCCTTCTTGAAGCCCTTGTTTGTGATGTAGCAAGTGTTTTCACTACAGCATTGAAAAAAAAGGACCAGGTCCAACTCACAGGTTGGTTAATGGAGGCTTTGCTTATTGTATTCAGATTCCCCCCAAGCACTGCCTCTAGAAGTTTCCCTTTTAATGGCAAATTGACCAAATGTTTTATCTTTTCAGAAAATACCATGATTTAAAGAAAGAAAAAATATACTCATGTATGTATTCACATAAATCAGAAAAGGAAAAGACAAAAACTGGATTGCTAGCAATAAAATTCTGAAAGAAGACTCTGTACATCAGAAAAGTGCAGGTAACTGCACAGCTGTTAAGATTCTGGGGACACAGGAAGCGTCTCTTTTGGGTCTATGGATTCAGAACTTACTGTGGTGGAACACAAGTTCGAGGTCAGCCTGGGCAATTTAGCAATTTAGTGAGGCTTTTCTCTCAAAATTAAAAATGAAAAATGAGCAGAGGTGGTAGCTCAGTGGGGAAGTCCAGGTTTAACCCTCAGTGTGGCACTGTCATCACCATCATTGTCACCACACAGTGCCTCCACGCTCGTGGGTTAGACCTGCATGGGGCTGTCAGCATGCACCCCACACCTGCCTGGTCCGGTGTCCTCTGTACAGACGTGGCCTCCTCACTGCACTGTCCCACGGGAGCAGGGACACGCAGGCAGCAGCCATTCATGCGGGGGGAGTGGCCATGACCTCATCAGTCTGCTGCATGCTGGACTCTTGGGAGTCGAGTTTACCGATAGGAGGCCAGAGGGCTGGGACATCGGGACCACAGTGACCCGACCCAGGCCATCCGTTCTTCCCAGTAGTCCCCGCATCTCAGCTCCGACTTGGTTACAGCTTCTCGCTGCAGAGTGAGAGAAAGGCAGGGTGCCCAGGAGTGTTTCCAGCTTGCGGCCCTTGGGAGCTTTCCTGCAGCGCCTTCAGAGCAGGCCTCCCAGGGCATCCGCCGGAAGCACCATGACCTGCAGCTCCTCTTGTGCGCTGGTCTTTGCATTGGCACTGTACCTTCAGTGATGCTGGGGCTCAGGCCCACCTCTCTTCTATGATACTCTCCACATAGTTCTTTTCCAACATATAATGGGGAACAAATCTACACGCACTGGTATTTGTGAACCTATAATGTCAGTTTGTATCATTGGAGGAGTAGGTCCTTTCTACGTATTTTTCTTAACACCCTAAGGATGAATGGTTATCTTGTATCTTGAAAACAGAGTATGCTTGAATATAAGGAGAACACACTGTATTCCTATAAGGAGGAAGCATTTTGCAAATAACAATTTAGCTGATTTCTACTTAGACGGGATATTTGTTCTTCCAAAGCAAAGTGCATTCTGCACAAATTATAGCCAAGCCCATGGCTTGTTTCCCTCTCTGTGTCTGCATGAAAAGTGTTTGCTGCTTCATACCAGGGACTTGCCAAGGTTACTCCAAAGGGAGGAGCAGAGCTTCCTTCCCGGATGCCCTCTGAGCTTAGGTGAGGTAATCATGATACTGAAGTAATTTGCTAGACACTCAGACAGTGGGGTGTTCTCACTAGTCATCATGCACCGATCACCGATGTATATCACCAGCAGATAAAGAAGTTTCCTAAAGTAGAATGTATGAAGGACACTCAGAACATGGGGATGTGGAGTTACAGAACAGCCGTGGCAGCACTGTAGTGGCTGAGAAACAGGGAGTTTAGTAGCACTGTGCTCCCCACCCCTTGGGGCTGCAGACCCGGAATGTGTGCTCACTCTTTCCTGCTGCACCCTTGTCCTGGCTGGTTCTTTCACGGAAGTGGCACCTCTTTTCTTGAGAAAATATAAACTTTTGAGCTGCACAAAGTTTTCAACATTAAGAATTTTACTCTTTCTCACAGACAGCAGTCCTGAGGAAATCATGTTGCACAGAAGGTACGTTGTGGAGGTGGGAGCAGAGAGTCTTTACCCCACAGCTACATAGTGCATCAGATAAGAATGTGTAAGTACCCTGAGGATTTCTAGAGGAATCTTTCTTTTAAAGAAAATATCAATGTGGCAAAATCAATGGAATAAAAATTTCATCTCCTCTGCATCACATCAAATCAGACTTCATTCTCATGTTAATAGAGAGCTGAGTTGAATAGATTAATTAAAATGTTTTATTATACCTATTAGGAAAAAAGAGACACATAACAAAAGAGAAGAAATTAAAAATTTGCATCTAAAATCGCTTCTAATGTGCTTAAAAATAAACAAAAGTAATGGCAAAGTAGAAGAGAGGAAAGTTGATAGCATCCACCAGGCTCCTGACTCATCAGCTTTGAGGGTTGCTGATCTCACCCAGGGCCCATCCATGTGCAGTTGCCTTGGATGGAGCCTCACACTTCTTTAGGAGCGCCAGCGATGCAGGGTCCCTTACAGAAGGGGCGCTCTTCCTTTCTTTTGTGTTCTGCTGTGTCCTCTTGCCTACCAAGCTGCCTCTCGATGGAAACAAAGGATTCAGAGTAAAGAAATGCCGTTCCTTTCATTAGCTCCTCTGAAATCCGTTTAAGTCAGTGAGTAAAAGCACTCATGAAGGTCCCTGCCCTTAATCACAGAATCAGGCATGTGCACACCGTATTTGCCTTAAATGGAACAGGTGAATCCTGGTCTGCCTGTCCTCCTCCTACTGTGACCCTGGTAGTGTTTGTGGTCACTCAGCATTGCTGTCAGCCAGCAGGTTACATTTCCACCTTTCCAGGTTGCAACCCCTGCAAAATGATAGATTCTCATATAACCATCAGCTGTGGGAAATCTGTGCTTATTCAGCTTAGTGCTCTTTGGCACAATTTACACACGAATTAGACACTCATGAGCAGTCATTTGAGGGGATTAATGCTTGTTTCTATCCTGTGCAAATATTTTGTTTTCCTCTTCTCAGTTGATGAATTATCTAGACATACAATCTCCAGGCTGTCGCCGAAATCTCACTATTTTCTAAGCTTCCTGTCTTTGAGGCTTATATATACAAGCACACAAACAACTCAGTGTCAGCTCCATCCAACTCTGCCTGCTCTATAAACCTCTGCACAGAGGTTCAGTAACAATCCTGCAGCCTGGGGTGGTGGTATATGGCTATCATCACAGCTACTTCATACCTGATCCTGAGCTCTGTGTCTGACTGTGAAGATCCAAGCAGGGTCAGATCTGGGCTTTTCTGTTTCTGACGGCCACTCGCCCGTTTTCTCAGGAATGCTTCTCTTGTCCTTGAGACAGTGAGTGATGACCCATCTTCTGACACATTTGTGTTTGCAGAGAGGCTGTTTCAGAGGTAAAGTGAGGCCATGCTCCCCATTCCAAATGGAGTCTGACATGGCTCTTCCCTGACCTTGGCTTCTCCTGGAAGATGGCCTTGCCCAAAGGTTCAGGAGTCCCTCAAGACACCCAGAAGGGAGACAGAGGGCTGGAGTGACCTGGTGGCCTGGTAACCAACTCGGGTACATACGCTGACCTATTTTTATGTTTATTTCTTTCAATTTAGAGACAATAAAAAGAAACAATGAAAATGATACAGAATTTCAAAACAAGATGATAGGAAATCAACAATGGTTGTTGTATTGCAGGGTTAACTTCAAAATACCAGATGTAGGCATGCAAATTTGATCAAATAACATAAGCACTAACTCTTTTCAATGAACGAATACAAATAGCAGTACATTTATCTTGGGTATTGCATATCACTTCTTTTTTCTTTTCTTTTAAGCACTTTCTTTTCCTTTCACAGTATCTATTGTACCTTCTGGATTCTATTTACTCTTTCAGTTTCTTATACTAGGGAGACAATACAATATTTGCACATGAGTCTGATTTATTTCTCGTAAAGTATGGTCTAGAGTTGCATCCAGTGGAGACTTACAAGTCTCCATTGTATAAAAATGCCACATTGTTTTTATCCATTCTGTGACTGATGGGCATTTGGGTTGTTCTCAATTTCTGGATATTACAAATTGTGCTGCTATAAACATGGGTGCACATGTATCTCTGTGGTCTGATGTTTTTAATTCTTTTGGGAAGATAGCAGAAGGCGAACCGCTGGGTCCAATGGGACCTCCACTCCTAGTTTTTTGAGGAATCTCCACACTGATTTCCACAGTGGTTACAACAGTGCACACTGTGGGGAAAAAGGAGGATGTGCTGATTTTCAACAACCAGGAGAGAATCAATCTCTGCTGTTTTAAGATGCAAAGTTCCTGCTGTCAGTTTGAGGAAAGGAATGCATGAACTGACCTCCACTGTTCAGTGCACTGTGTAGCTATAACATCATAGCATCTTTCTTTTCTGCCTTCGCCTCTGACCAGAATAGTGTGGCTGCTATAACACAGTAACACAGTCTCGGTGGATGGAAACAGTGTGAGTTCCCCCTGGATCAGGCTTTGCAGGCTTTCATCCTTCAGTCTGGATATCCCCCCATACCCTCATGCAGTCATGGGGGCAGGATTCCAGAATTTGGGATTGATTCATGTCCTGTGCTGGGATTATGAGTGTGAGCACTACACCCGCCCTTGAGCATATGGCCTACATGCAACATAAAAGACAGAAAGCATCTTCTCTGTGCTCTTCCTGCTCTGCTCTGGCTTCTTTTACTGTTTTTTGCCACCTTGAAATGTTACCCTCTGCCATGCCCTCCTGCCTTGGAGCCAGCTGATTATGGATTGAAACCTTCTCAAATTGTGAACTAAATAAACCTTTCCTTCCTGCATTTTGGGTGTTGGGTATTTTGTCCCAGCAATAACAGAAAAGTAACCAAAGTCTAAAGTCAGCTTTAACAACTTAAAGTCAAGGGGTTAACCATGCACCATGTAATTGTGCATGCTCACAATTACAGCATTCTTGGAGGCTGAGGCAGGAGAATTTCAAATTCAAGCAGAGCCTGGACATCTTAGTGACTCAGAGAGATGAGAGACAGAGTGAGAAAGAGAGAGAGAGAGGAGAGAGAGAGAGAGAGAGAGAGAGAGAGAGAGAGAGACAGAGAGAGAGAGAGAGAGAGAGAGAGAGAGAGAGAGAGAGAGAGAGACAATAGAACAAATTAAAGCATGTCCAGGGCTGAATGCCCCAGGAGGTGTCAGAGGAATCTTTCTGATTTTTTTTTTCTCAGTACCAGTGCTGCTAAGCGAAATCTCCAGCCCCAATCTTTCTGATTCTAAAAGCTGCCTCTTTCCTGGGCCTGCATTCCTGCCTCTGTCCCCCCAGCCACAGGCCATCTCTAACCCGGATTTCCCTTGGTCTCTCTCACACAGAGCCCTCCTGGATTCTGTGTGAGCTGTCACGTGATTCGGCCACCTGAGGGTAGGCACATGGGCTCCACACAAGCATGGGACAGGGGTGTATTTGGGTTCATGACTCAGCCCGCAGGGGAAAAGCAGCACTCTTCTTGTCATTGTTATGAATTTTCTTTCTGGCCCCATCCATGTTCATGACACCCTCCTTCCCACTAGCAGGATGCAGAACACAGAAGAGAGTGCAGGGCTTGGCAGAGGGTCCAGGTGGGAGTGAAAGCTGTTGAGAGGTCAGCCCTGCCTGCTGGACCCCAGGAGAGCATGGTCAGGGGCTTGGCCTGAGTGCCTTGGGCAGTGATCCTGTGAGCACAGCAGCCAAGCTGCCCCTCGAGTGGAGCAGTGGGGCTCCCTGGGTCCCAGAGTTCCCAGGAGAAGGGTGATGCTACTGTGACCACTCACAGGGATGCACTTGGGTGGAAGTGAGATGGGCTGGAGCATATGTGGCACTGGGCACAGTAGCTTGAACAACTGTGCCAAGCTACAGAGAGTGCAGAGAAAGAGGGAAGAGCTGAGTCTTTCTCAGGTCAGCGGAGGCAGTGTCTGCACGAGGCTTTCCTGTGGGGAACTGGAAGTCCAGGCTCTCCAGATGGCAAGGCCATGGAGCCCAGGATCCTCACGGGGGCATGGGGCAGGGGGCCCCGTGCCAGTGAGTCCCTGGTGGGAAAGGGCTCCCCTCCTTCACCTACTCACGGGATGCAGCGTGGCCTAGATTCACTCCTGGAACTTCGGCGGCCTGGCAGGTTCCCAGGGGCATAATGAGGGAGGCTTCTCTGCTGTTTGCTCCTATTCCAATTGCAGTTCATCACCCAGACAATGAAAATTAGTGTGCATGGGTCTCACAATTAAATAGCAACTATTGGAGGTCTTGTTCTTGTATAAAAATGCAGAAAACTTAGACAGAAGGCACAGGTTAGAGATACATGTGATTCCTTACGCAGACCACCGGCCGTGGTGAGGAGCCCTGAGCCTGGAGAAGCCCATGGCCAGGCCCTCCCTGTACAAGGCGTGGTGTGGCTCATCACCTTCCCGCATCCTGCTCACTCCCGATGACCTCTGCGGACGGTGGTGTCTAATTCCATGTGAGTACTCTGTGTGCACACCATCAGCCCATCGTTTCTTAAGCAATGATGGTGAGAGAAACTGCACTTTTTCAGCACACGCAGTTTTGTACAACTTGGTTCGTATAAAAAATAGCTATGCAGCTATTTCTGATGTGCAGGTAGCTAAGCTGGCGCAGGGCCCTTGGACGGGACCCCTTGGTCTCACTGGAAAGGCAGATTTGATCTGCAGGCTCATTTGGTGCTCTGTAGCAGCTTCTCTGGGTCAGGACTTTGGCTCCTTTTCTTTCTCTCTTCCCCTTATCTGCTCTGCCATAACTGATGTTTCCTTCAGTATCTGGAGGACGATGCAAGCCCACTCTTTGCCTCACACAGTGGTGGGCTAAGGAGGGGCATCCTGGTGCACAGCTGTTCTCAAGGTCTCAGGGACTGTGTTTTGTCACCACACCCTAAAGTAGGAAGTGATCATGACCCTGTGAGCAGCTCAGTGATGGGATCTGGGGAGATCATTTCCTTGGGAAAGAACTGGATGACAGTAGCTCACTTGTCGACAACTAAGCATAGAGACTCCTCGGACTCATTGAAGAGGTCAGAGTGTGCCGGGCGGGTCTCATCAGCAGAACAGGGACAGGGGAGCCCCTTGGTGACCACAGCTCTCATCTTTAGTGGTCTCTGCCTGATGGGAATGTATAGTGTCACATATCCATGTGTCAGTGTGCAGCAGGAGTGAACCCAAGTGTACAAACCAAGTGGAGCAGGTCGTGAAGAAGCAGGAGAAAACAGCATTTAGATCTTGCATTATCAATAAGTTCCTGAGGAGCCCTGAAAGGACTGTACTTCTTTGTGGGTGTAACAGTAAATTAGAAAGCGACGTCTCATAATCAGTTGTGATATGCAGGCTTCTGTTGTGCGTGTTTATAAGGAAGACAGTGTAGTTTAACATACAACATGATGCAAGTCAGGGAGGGCAGAGGAAAGAGTTAGAGTGCACGTGAAATTGCTTGCACTGTGCCTTTGTAGCATAAATACGTAACCTTCTTTTTATTTTGGTTTGCACATTTTCCAGTCTAGATCACATTAAACATATTTGTGGGATTTGCTAGCTTTAATGAAGGAAACAGAAGACAATGGCAAACCCTTCAGAGCCCTCAGGCTGGTGGGCTTTGCCAAATAAACCATGCTGGCCTCGTGAATGTTCTCGGTAAGGCCTGGGTGATGCTAAGTCTCTCTCAATGTCCTGAGAACAGCTGTGTGGGTTCTCAAAGCTCTGGTCTCTGGGCTGCCCTCTGAAAAGTTTGTTTTCTCAAGTATTTGGTGAGCCAGTGAAGGAGGGCTGACAGAGACACCAACGTGGCTGGAATCCACCAGCTCCCCCAGCCTTGCATTTTCTCTGCACCATTGCCCCCACTGCTCTAAACACCACCATCACGTCCTGGACATGTGGTCTCTCTGCTCTCACACATTTTCCGTGCTTTGTGGAGAAGCAAGAGTGATCCATGAAGACAGACACGTCAGGTCACATCCATTTTAGAGATTTCAGCAACCTCTTTCCCTGTGCAAGGAAATTCGATTGTGTCACTGCGGGGACCCTCGCAGACCCTAAGGGCACCACCCCCCACCTTTACAAATCCACCTTGTATCCATCTCTCCCTTTCACCTGTTCCTACCCAAGGGTGGGAGGTGAGCAGACACTGTGCAACGCATGCTAAGCACTGGAGCCTCTAGGAGAGGAAACCTGAGCTGACTGTGGAGAGCGGCATGGCGAAACGCACTTCCCAGGCAACGAGCTGCTCTCAGGGCCTCCACTCACACAGACACCTTTGCCGGTCCTCTGTACTGGCAACAGTGAGAGGCTGTCTCAAATTTACCATCTCCATGTCTGCAGCTTTCGCAGGTTGGGTTTGTCCGGCAGGACTGTGCCGAGTGGGAGCAGACTCAGGACCGCAAGGCCACCCCGAGCTGCTGCAGGTCTGAGTGAAACCCGTGAAGAGTTGGAGTTGCTGGAGTCTCCTCTCCTCCCTGTGTCCTGGATGCCCAGATGCAGTGCCTGTGCTTTCCACCAGAGCCAGGAAGATCTCCGAGGAAAACTGGAAAAGCTCTGGTTTTGGCATCACAGAAGGAAATCAGGTGTTTTGAAAGCCATTTCATTACATCTGTCTCTCATTCCAGTTGAACATTTAACTTCAGTCAGGGGCATTCTGGGTGTTTCCTGCCCTGTCTCCCTTAAGTCAGCATTCCTGGCCCAGACCCCAGGAGAGGAGCCCGGGAAAGGCCAGCGAAGGTCCGAGGCTCAGGGCAGGAAACCGCCGTGGTTGTTTCGATTCATTTGCCTGGGTCAGAAGTGAAATTTGGGAAACGGCATGCAAAGAGAAAGAAGCAAGAAAGGAAATAGGGGCCTGGAGAATGAGAGTCATGGATAAAATGGTTTCTGTGGCTCCCTTTGAAATAATCTTTTTTTTTTTTTGTCTTTTTTTCTTTTTTACCGGTACCAGGAATCGAACTCATGACCACACACTTGCAAGGCAGGTGCTTATGCCGCTGAGCTAAATCCCCAGCCCCAGTTGGAAATAATCTTAGTTCGTGAACCTGCAGTCAAGCCCATTCTTCACTCCTGGCGGGAGTGGTGCAGGTGTAGGATGTATTTTGTCTAGATTTTGTTAGCAGATATTGAATTTTAAAAATTGCTGGGTCCTTTCACAGGTAGGTGATATATGAGTAATTTATTTGTAAAATAACTACCTCATGAAAGAAGACAGTGCCAAATATCAACTGTGACCATTTCCAAAATCTCCACAGGTCAAAAGAATTTTGCTTTATTTTATTAGCATTCTTGGGTCCATCTGTTTTCATTAATAGCACAGTAGTACAGATGTGAATGGAACCGATGAATCAGTGAATCTGATTTATGGTCTTTGGTATACATGCACATGAGCCAGCTGGATCAACACATGCCCCAGTTCATGCAAGGAATCACCGAGGGAAATGGAATGAACGGAGAGTCTCATGTCTCTAGAGCCTTAGATTCTCCTCTCTCTAATCCCTCCCTCCTCCCCTCTTCCTTCCTTTTTTCTTTCCTTCTTTCCTTCCTTCCTTTTGTCCTTCTTTCCTTGTTTTTGTCTTCCTTTCTCTCTTCTCTCTCTTTTTATTCTTTCTGACCTGGAGACTGAATCTACAGATTCGGCCCTGTGCCGCCCTGGTCCTTTGATTTTCATTTGAGAAAGGGTCTCCTTAGGTCCCTAAATTGCCCATGTAGAGCTTAATTTGAGATCTTCCTGCCTTAGCTGCCCCAGAGTGTTGAGATTGCTTGCTGGCGCTGGATTCTTGATTCCATATTTTTAAATTTGCTTTACAATTCAACCAGAGAGGCACACACAGGTTCTCGGTGCCAAGGCAAGTTCCTGCCCCTTTATGGAAGGACGTCACAGCGAATTCTGTGCTGGCAGCCATCTGGTTGGGGTCACACTTATCCTTCCATGGAAACTACTTAAGATTAAAAGTGACAGTGATGGTCTCCCCAGAGAGCACAGTTGGGGGAGGAGGAGCCAGCGTACCCTAACACTTGCTACCCGTTCATTCCTAAGGTCCTTCATTAGGACTGCCTGCAGCTCCAGGAAGTCAAAGCAAGGCTGCAGACACTCTCAGGTCTACCTGAGGAGGTGGCCCGGGGCGTGCAGGAAGCTTTCTCTCCAGCCAAGAATACAGAAAGGGAGATGTGGGCCCACGCTAGGACCCACTTAGAACTGCAGTGGGGAAACATTCAATAACTCCTGGATTGATTCACTTTATTAGAAAGCAACTTCCAGTCAATGATTCTGAGAGCGTCCCTGGGATAAGAGCGATACTGTAGCTGGGGTTTCTCACAGCGGCCTTCAGTGCCTGACTGTGAGCTCTTGGCTTGATGAAAATGAGGAAATGCTTAACTTCCCTCTCTGTCAAGTAGTGCAGTGTGTTTGAATATCTTTAGGAGCGAGTCAACAAGAATGTTTGCATGACTGAGGCTCAAAGCCTCCCTCTATTGGTCCTTTGTACTTTCTATGTATTTGGCTCCAAGTCACCTTGAAGAAATATAGACCAGGGAGACAGTGGGAAGAGAACTGATCAAGCAAGTGACTGGGATATGGCAAAAGGTACTGGAAACTATTAACCATGATATGCCTCTCTAGGCTTTTAAGGCCAACCTTTAAGCCTTGTTAATGTGTGGTTCAAAGAGCCATTTTGAAATAAGAACAGGTCCATTTGGTGAGCATTAGCAGATGGACACTGAGCTCTGTCCCCCAACGCCTCTGAGGGTGTGGACATTTTTTCCATGGTTGGAAGAATGGCGACTCCCACATCTTCTCTAAGGCTTTGCCTGAGCTGACCTGAGCCATAGTCAGCGGAGCTGATGGGAAGCACAGAGACCTGACCTGCTGTCTAAGTGGAGGACACATTCAGGGGGCCTGTCCTGCAGCAGATCCCCCAGTACAGCTGCTGTATCTCTCCAAAGCCAACCATGCAGTCTCCCACCCCTGCTCGGTTTTGCTGTCCCTATGCCATAGCTGTTTGTTTTCTGGGACTCCCTTCAGCTAAGCCCTTCACAAAGTACTCAACCTTTCAGCGCTTGTTTCCAGCAAATGCTTTGAAATAATTTGTCCTAAGAGCAGAAAAAGAAAACTGCAAAGCATGCTTGGAGTTGCAACAGGTTCATGACTTGGACCCCCTGCTGGTGGTGGATAAGTACAAATAATCCCAAGGTACAGGAGGGGAGCGTGGAATTTCCCCTGATGCCATGCAGAGATAGGCTGTCTGTGGCTGGCACCCTGCCTCAGGTGTTTGAGAGCAAGTGGAAATAGATCTTACAGAAACCGCGCAACTTGCATAACTGAACATTTCTTGTTCCATGCTGTAGGAACCTGGCAAAACATGGTACAGGCCGAGTGTCATTATCAATGCAGGACCTCCTCGGAGTCATGCCGGGGCACTCTAATCTTCTGTGTAAGAGTAATGAGTAGTCGAGATTCAGACCCGGGCTTAATTTCAAAGCTAGGGAAAAGCTGGGTGTGTTGGCAAAGACCTGCATTCCCAGCACAGTAGGGAACTAAGGCAGCGGGTTCCCAAATTCAAGCCCAGCCTGGCAATTTAGCTGATTAATGAGATCCTGTCTCAAAATAGAAAATAAGAAAGGGATTTGGGATGCAGCTCAGTGTGAAGGCCCTGGGTTGTGTATAGAAAGAACATGCACACACAAAGGGAGGAGATTTGCAGAGAACTGTGAGTTCTAAGCTGGGAAAACTCAGTTCTCAGGCTGTGACTGGGCCGAAATGTTCCCATACGACTGTGCCTATGCTATCTCCTTAGATGTGCATGAAAATCGTGACCTGCAGCTGTTGCTCATCCTCTTCAGCCAAGCTGGTGGATCCTGTTTCCTTGCTGATGACTAAGAGACTTCTGCCCTACAGCATCAAGAGCCACCACTCCATCTGCTGCCAGCTGTGCATCTGCCCATCTGATCAATAGCGTGTTCAGCAGGAAGTGATGTGTTTGCCACAGGAGGTGAAGGGCCATGGAAGAAGCCATAGCAAGCAGGACCAGCTGGAACACACAGGAAGTGGGCAGTCACAGGGACACTTGGATCCCCAGGTGAAGCGACCAGAACGGGGGATGCAAAATTCAGATAAGGCCAAGATAGGAGGAGGCACAGAGGAGAATGTGGCTCTTTTGTGAAGGACCTTAGGGGCTCCTCACATGTGCTGATGTGACTCCTGGAACCTTTCTGGAAGTGATAACTCCATGACTATGGATTAAAGTTGTTAAAACTTCTGGAAGAAACATCGGAAGATATGATAAACAGGCAGAGTCTGGGACGTGGCCCTGCCGGGATACTTTCATTACAAGTCTGGAGAATCCATCCATTCATTTTGCTCCTCGCTAGATGCTCAACCTTGTGTCACTTACAAAGGTGGCCCTGGCAGCTGGAGCACTGTGGTGATGAAGAGGACTTGGAGTCCCCATCATTCTTCAGCTCTGCAGGCTTGGGGCCCAAGCTCTGTGCTTCCTACACTTAGGACCAAGGAACACACTAGAATAAAAGGGCCCAGCACTGAGCTTTCCTGTGGAAAGCAGATGACTCAGTTTCCTAATCAGCTACAAGGTCTGCATGACAGCCAGGGGTTCCTTATCTGAAGACCATTACAGGGGTGACAGGTAGAACACAGTGACCTAAAGGCAGAGGAGATGAGTACACAGTACGTGTAGGGCTTCATTTATACAATAAAAGTTAATCAAGGAGGGATAATTTTCAGCTTCAATCCATAAATAGTTTGGAAGCTGTCACCCTTAAAAAAGAAGCTGGAAGCTGTACACTCAAAAAAAGAAAAACAGTTCAACTCAAAATTAATGACCTTGCTGGTCAAGGGTAGTTGGTAAGGTGGACAACAACACAGCGATATTTTGACAAGCTTGCTCTCAGATTGGATGGCACCCTGCCCCAGGGGTCACTGTGCTTCTGGTCACGCTTCCTGAAGACACTCAGGACAGAGGGCTCCAGAGCTGCTTTCAAAAGTGGTGAGGAGAATGGGATGAGGCTGTGTGTGAAGCACGAGGAATAGTCTGAGGAACATTAAGGAAATGCCTTTTACTGTAAGGCTTCTTTATTTAAATATTCACTGTGTGTTTGATCACACATTGTATGTCCACTGGTTCAGAAATCTTGGAGAAACCTGAACAGGATGACCGCTTTCTCAAATTTTGCCTAATAATCTCATACTAAAGTGATAGAATAAGAAACAATGCTTTAGCTAGTCAGGGTCTTTACTACATATGAATCTTAGACTTGTTTTTGTACTTCCACGGAAAATATTCCCAGACTTTGACAAGGACTCTGTTGAGTTTCCATATGACTTTCCTGCAGATAAACATCTTAACAACACTGACTCCTCCAATCTATTCACGTGGGCCACATTTTTTATTTATATCTCCATAATTACCTTGGATCAGCATAAAAGAAAGGATTTGTGTAGTGTAGGTTTATCCTAGAAGAAATGTTGAAGTGCTAATAAAAGTTCCTTGGAGCAAGAGAAAATAAGCCATGAATGTAGATGTACCATGTAAACTCAATGAAGATCAACAGAGAAGCGTTAACAGGAAAGAAACATGCTTTTGGTTTCTTATTTTTAACTGTTTTAGTGGATGTCCAGAAACAAACTGCAGAGATGTGCTAAGAGGTGGCAGGAGAGACTTGGAGCTGCTGGCTACCCACGCCAGGACAGCCTGCTGTGCTCAGTCGGGTCACCTCCAGTCACCCTCCTTTTCTATGTCTTGTTCTCTGGGATGACTGCAGGGGCACTGCCTGGGCTGGAGGGGAACACGGCAGGGAGCCAGCTGGGCACACAGGAGCTGGGATCATGCTACATGAAATCCCTTTAGAGTTGTTGAAATCCATGCTGGAAAGTGGAAACAATCATTGTGTCTTTTAAATTAAAGGAAACACTTTCTATAAAGAAGGAAAGAAGGGAAAATAGAAACATGATATGCTCAGCTAAAGCCAGAAGAGGCATGTACACAGGAAGAAGCATCATTTAGCCTTAAAACAGGAAGGACGTTCTGACGCTCGCCACAGCACAGATGGACAGTGCCCTTGCAGCCCTCAGGTGAAGTAAGCCGGTCCTGGGATCACAGCTTACAGGACCCCACTCCCATTCGACGTGGAAGGGCCAGCAAGGGCGATGCTGCTACAGGCGATGGGCGGAGGGGTTAGGGAGACATTATTTACTAGGTTAAAATTTCCACTTTTTAAGATGCGAAGCCATCTGGCTGCATGTGGTGCTGACTGTTGAACGGCAGTGGTGGCACTGAACACCGCTTGGGAAGGGAGAAAGGGCTGAGTTTTCGGTTCTGTATTCTGTGCTACTCTGATACCAGGGTGAGGAGGACAGGAAGAAGCAAATCAAAGAAGAGCTACCCTGACTGTGCAGTGCAGGAAACACCACAGAAAATAACACAGCTTGCGTCATTTCGTATGAATGGTCTAAAACGTGTCACCTAAATAGCACAGACTATCAGAGCCGCTTAGAATGCAAGACACATTCTATGCTGTCTATGAGAAAACAACTTCTGAGCTATGTTAGAGACCAGATAGGTGAAAATTAAAGGCATAAAGAAATACATGCTTCACTAGCACTAGTAAAATTAAAGTCAGCCTTATCAGGCTTGCACATCTGCAGACAGCTGTGTTTATCTTGAATCCCATGGGGTCAGGGGATGACCCTCCCATGCAGATACCTAGTGCTCCTGCTATTTCCACTGCAGCTCTGCTGCTACCTTGACACAATATGGTTTCCATCAAATTTCATGGGCTATTTAAAACCGTGCACCAAAACTCAGTGTATTAGGTGAATATTGCTAAGATCCCAAATCACAAAACAAACGGATGAAGCAAACAAAAGACAAAAATTTGGAAACTTTAAAACCAGAGGAATTAATTAAGATTTGAGAAATTTTTAGAGATATTGCATACAAAGTTTGGTACACGCTGAGTGTTTAAGAAATGCATGAACATTACAACAAATACTCATCACCTTGAGAAAGTTCTGACACTTAGGGAAGTCAGCAGCAACAGGATTGTAACTTTTGGGCTATTGTGTAGTGATTTTCAGAAGGAAATTTGACATCCCACAGAGGGAGACAGCAACAGATAAAGAAAGGTGTAGCTCAGAACGGTCATGGCGACCTGACACAGTGGTTTCCTGTCTTTTTCTTTTTCTTCCTTCCTTCCTTCCTTCCTTCCTTCCTTTCTTTCTTTCTTTCTTTCTTTCTTTCTTTCTTTCTTTCTTTCTTTCTTTCTTTCTTTCCTTTTTCTTTTCTCACCATATTTATCTTGATGGAAACTTTTTCCTTTTCAAAAATAATTCCTTTACATGGAATCTGAATTAATTGATTTAAGATACATCTCCTTTTCCATGCATACAATTAGTGCTAAAATGTATCCTAAATATCCCATTTTATTTGCATATCAGATATTATAGTAATTTTTTTGCATTTTAGTTCAATCAGAAAAACTTAAGTTTTAATGTCTTAATTAAAATGTCATAGTTTAAAGTGCACTGAAGTAGTTTTAAGTAGAATGTTTTATTGATGTCGCCTGCACTGCATTATGTCTTTGCTCACTTTTTGCAGTGTGTCCTATTAATTACTGAGAAATTGCTATTGGACTTGCAGGTTTTAATTGTAGGTTTGTCTTCCCATTTTCAGCCTCTCTGTTTTTTAATCTCATCTATTTTGCAGTTGTGCTACTAGGCACATAAACTACGTCTCCATGCATCCACTCACAACATAAAGCAAGGTCCTTCTTTGTTGGGTGGTTCTTCTTTGATGGTTTCTTGTGCTGCTGAATGGGTTTCTGTCTTATGTACATCTTCATCGGCACCTGCCTCATGCTGTGTGCATCTGAGTAGTGTCTACTGTGATGTTTTCACAGGGATCCAGGGCACATGTGGATCCAGGCCCACACCCTCCCTCCTGCATGCGCATCCCAGTCTAGCAATGCCTCACTCCCTTTCCTGTTCCTGCAGTAAAACATGGGTGACAATGAATTTACCGTTTTTAGGAGCTTTTAGGAGCACAGGCCTCTGGCTGTCCCCGCACAGGTCTCTAGGCCTCTCACTCAACTGTGTCTCTGCCTGGAGTCATAGCACTGGTTCTCCTTGGCCCAATCTTTGTGTGAGCTCATCCTGCTGCTTTATTTTTATGACTGTAAAGACTGGCATCAATTAAATGAAACCAAATGGAATGTGTCCTTTTCCTTCCCTGCTTCCTTCATTTAGGATTATGCATAAGGTTCTCAGATAGTGTGTGCAAGGCCTGTTCCCCTCCAGGCTGAAGCTAGACCCTGAGTGTGAACCACCTTCCTCCCCACACTGCTCCTCCCGGGGGGGAGATCTTAGGCCCCAACCCTCCTTATCAGGAGCCGGCAGCCTAGGGTGACAGAGCAGTCTCCCTGCAGGAGACCACTCATGGGGGAGGCGCAGAGGCCAGCGCAATTCTTCCCCTCACATCAGGGCTTCAGCTCCTGGAGTTGTGAGCAGAGGGTGGACAATGGAGTCTGCCCATCTTTTGTATTTCTCCACTTTGGAACTTTTCTGGTACACCTACAAAACTCTTTTAATGTTCTTTTCCACCAAGCCTCACACTTGCACCAGTTTCCACGAAACAGTTTTCTCTTAAGTGTCTGTCACTTGTTCCTGATGATATTTGATTGATGATAAGAACTGTGTCTGTTTGCTTTTTGGTCCTGCATACTTTTGTTTCTGTATAAATATTACTAAGGTTTGATTTTCCCTGGAGCAAATCAAAGTAGTTGGGAATTTTTTCGCCTTTTTGTGTCTGCATTTAGGACTGCTAGGGCTCAGGTTATCTGCAGCGATGGGGGGTGGTGCTCCCCATGAAGAACTCAGCCCTGAAGGCTCCTGCAGGCCTGTGTGGGGACCCTGAGCGCTATCACTGCTAATGCAGCATTATCATGTGGGAGAACTTTAAATTACTGTGTGTGCTCAAGCTATTAGAGTTCGGAGTCTACAACCCAAATAAACGCAAAGGAACTATGTATTATATTGTTAATAGCTTGGAATTCAGACTTGAAAGAACAAGGACCTTCTTTTCTCAGCAGAGTGAGCATGAATTACTAAAAGTCTGAACCCCTGTGCTGATTCACTAACTCACAGTGGAAACCCTACCTGTCAAGAGAGCCAGGACAGCCACACTGCCCCAACTAGCTCATTCTCTTCCTGGAGCCACGGTGCGGGGCACAGTAAGTGACGACCCACGAGTGGCAGGAAAGAGTCCAAGTTTGTGTGACCCAAGGCTCTCACCGGCCACTGGGATCAAAACCGTTGGAAGTGGGTACGTGTGTGTGTGTGTGTGTGTGTGTGTGTGTGTGTGTGTGTGTGCAGGTCCCAAGACAGACCTAGGGTGAGAGTGATGATGTAATTTGAATGCTTAAGACATCAACTTCTGAGAACTCAAACAGAACGATTTTTTTTCTTCTGCCATTTCACTTATTATCTTTTCTTTCTATAGAAAAGTGAAATTGGACGCTCACGAAACTCCCTCTCCCCTCAACATAACCAGCAACATTTTCCCTTCAGATACTGACTTCTTTAAGAATTCTAAAAATCTGCAGCATTTGACATTTCTGATGCTCTTATCCTTGTTGTAGAGAGTTTTATAGATTAAATTCTGAGTACATTCGATCTGTGAGTCATTTCATGGTTCAAGCTGTATATTAATCTTTTTGTTCAGATCCAATTTTAAAAATCTGTTTAATTCAAGTGGTAATAATTTTGTCAAGTGGTAATAGTCTTGAAAAACATCCTTTTTACCTTGGAGTTACTGGCACAATGGCCCTGTTTTTTTGTTGTTGTTGTTGTTGTTTTTTGTTTTTTTTTAACAATGGCCCTGTTCTGTGTTAGAAACTTCCTCACTCATATTGCTGCAGAAAATGCACACCTCCCCCAGCCAGTGTACCTCAGTTTCTTAGTTGCCCAGGTAACAGTTCTGGTTCCAGTTCCAGTTGCTCCTGTCCCTTAGAAAGGATGGTTACTGTGGTACACAGCTGGTCACTGTGATGCACATTGTATAAACCAATCCCCAGTTGGCAAGCCATGCTGCCTCCGTACTTCCCGCTTGCTTATCCCATATCCAACAGAGACTAGGCCTGATATTCTGGGAATAATCCTGATCGTGCCCCCTGATGTAAATAAATCCGCCTCCAAATGCTGGGAGTCCTGTCACTATTTCTGTACGTCATACAATATGCTAATTCAGGTTAGATAGTGCTTCCTGGCACCACTGAATGGTTTAAGGGGGTGAATCATATGCAAAGATCTCACCGGCTCTCCTGTGATTGTAGCAGCCCTTAGGAGAAAGCCTGAGGCATCTCAGATGCTGTTACCCAGCGTGGCTTGAGCAGCCTTCAGTGGGAACAGATAGAGCCTCTGGGAAAGGGGCCACTGGGGATACTGAGCAGTGTTCTGTGGGAGCCCTTGAGCTACTGAACCTCTGAAGACCAAGGAACCAAATGGATCCACAGGACAGCATATGAGCTTCTCACTGGAAACACACAGTGCTAGAATTTTGAGCTCGGTGGTATAGAAGTTAACACACACATGCGCACACGCACACACACACAGACACACATGCACATCATGTTGAACACCGATTGTAAAATCAATTTTTATTTCTCAGGTGTTGAGGGAAATGAACTCCGAAACAATGCCCCGCTGATCCTCTTGGTTATGACTCTGCCTGCTTTAGTGTAAATGCTGCCAGACAGTGAAGGTTGTCTGTGCAGATTCATCACTAGGAGAGGTTGTTTTAGAAGTTCCTAACATTCAAAATGTACTCACATTCAATCCAGAAACTGCAGAGCCATTTGCATCATCTGTGGAAATCATCACAGGAAATTTGCAGTGAACTTTAAGGTTTGTTCAGAGTCCATGGATTTGTGTAAAAACACCAAGCCCTCTTAGTGTTCACTGAGGCGTAAGTCACATAATTCTCCACTGGAAATGGGCTCGGCGATGAATCCCTCTGATCCATCTCTAATATAAATGCCAGTCCTTTAAGGAAATTGATCCCCACACCCCCAGGACCAGCTCTGCCCTCAGCACCACCCAAAGCCATAAAATCCTCTTGTCCATCAGCTGTGTGGCTCCATGACTGTAAATTTAGAAAGGTAACCACTCCTAAAATTTCTAGAATTATGGCAGTAATTTGGCTCCCCAAAATACCTCAGAATACACAGCCCACATGTGTGAGTAGCTGGGGCAACTCCTGGGCTCATGGGTCGTGTTCTGTATTGGGGCACTAAGCCCTGCACCATGCCCATCCCTAGCTTCCTTTCTGCTGTTTCTTTGTATGGTTTTGCCTGAATATGCAGATTACACAATATTATAGATAACAAAAATAAACGTTCATATATGTATTAATAACCAAAATGTTCTGCAAATTTTGGGGGATATTTGTTCATTATTTTCAGTTTTTATAAAATAAAATTGAGTGGAAAAGTTAGGTGCAAGGGGTAACTGTGATAAAATCAATGCATGCTGGTAGAATTTGGAGGTGACCATGGTCTCAGTAACCTAGAATATATATGGGAAACAATGGTGGAAAATTACTATCAATAGAATTAGCACTGGATCCAGTCCCTTAGAATCCAGTGCCAAAGTGTAGCTCGGTAGTGGAGTTTGCCTAGCATGCCTGAGGCTCTGGGTGCATCCAGTTAAAAACCATCAGCATTGACCCTGATGGAGAAGAGGCCAGAAAGACAGTAAACCTGGGAATTGATGTGCAAAAGAAAATCAAGAAGATTGGAATGTCCCAAGACCTGAGGAGAGGTGTTTAACAGTGATGAGAGTATTAAGTTGCCTTATACTCAGTAACACGGGGTTTTCACTGACAGTGGAAAATCACTGTTTTATTCCAAGTCTGGCAGTGTGGACATTCTGAACGAGGAACCTGTAGCTAAAAGTAGGGCCTATTCACTTTTTTATGTACATGAATAAACTATCGTCTGCAACATTTCTTTGAAAGATGGGCAGCCCCAGTGATTGTCACTAAGGTCACCATCGGGGATCCCTCTGTGCAGCCTTCTTACAGATGTGCGCACTGTCCCACTTCTGACCCGAGATTCATAGCCACCTGTGGGCTCCTTGTGCTATGGACACTGCCTCACACTTTGGCTAGTGTATCTTGCAAGCTGTAAAAATTCAATATTTTCAAAGAAAATCATTACTTTTCACCCAGATCTGGATGTCATCCTGTGGTGGTCCTTTCACCCCTCCATGTGTCAAACATACCCCAACAGTCTACCCTTGAGTCCATCTCTCTCACCGGCCTCCTCCAGGTTTACACAGTCCCTGATTCTGATCACTTCCATTGGTTTCCCAGTCTGAATCCTCCCTGTCCCTAACTTGGACACTGTTGTCTGCTTTCAATACCTTCCGTATGTTCAGCTTTTAACCTTTTAATCTGTTAAGGCGAGGATGAGTTCTCAGTGACACGGCATGGACTGAACTCCCTAGCAGCTCGGCTGGCTCACCATTGGCTCCAGATGGAGATCTAAGTGATTCTCAGTGCAGCCACGCATGGTGGCTCACACCTGGCATCCCAGCACTGGAGAGGCTGAGGCAGATCACTGTGAGCCTGAGGCCATTTTAGGCTACATAGTGAGTTCAAGGTCAGCCTGAACTACAAAGAACCTGGCCTTGTCTCACCAAACAAAACAAAACAAAACAAAACAAATCTGCAGACCTCAAGCCCTGTGCAGTCCAGCTAGGAATCAACCTCCAGTTCAGATTCCCAAGGATTCACACATCTCTTCATTTCTTATGGGTTTCCTAAAACAGTGATTCTTCTCTCTGTGGTAAATACTGTCTTCCTGTATTCTAGTGATATCATTTCTGTCCTAGAATGGTTCACAGCATTTCCTTAGTAAAATCTCCCCTGAAATGCTACACGCTCACCTGCAGTCATCAGGGATTCTGCCTGCCCACCAGTAGCTTCTCCTCCAGTGCGTTTCTCTTCCTGCTATCAGAATCTCAGCATCTTGCACCCAGCACCTCCTCCCTTTGTTTGCAGCCTCTTTCCTTCCTGCGTGGCAGACGCACTAGAGGTAAGAATCACAGAGTAGATGTTTGGTGAAGATGGACCAGGGCTGAGGTGGATGGAAATAGAGGAGAATGAAATGGCTGGGGCAGTGCGGACTCTTTGGGGGACAATAGATGTCACATTCATGTTGATTTCTGGCCTACTGTATTCTAGAATATGATTTACTACACTTGAAGCAAATTACAGTTATGCATAAAGGAGTGCTCAGTCCTTATTTATAATATTCAATCATATTAAAATCAAATCTCAGAAAATCCATGGAGTATCCAAACCATGAATTTTATATGCTTACAATCTATAGAGATTTACACCAGGTTATTAAATGTTTCTAAATATAAATCAAATTTTGATTCACCGAACTGCTAATTCAATCTGAGTCGGTAGCAAAGCACAAGTCCTCACTCTGGTAATAGGTAATTAATTTTAATGCAATCCCCAGCACTCACTCGCCGTTTTTAAAAGACTTAGGCAATCTTATAAATTAAATTAGATGAATAATGTACATATTAAGCATTATATATATATATCAATTTTGAAATCAATTTTCTTGTAAACACTATAATGGTAGAGGCTATTGCCTGTTTTAGTTTTTCTCTTTCACTGGTAAGTAGAAGAGTGACAGATGCATACCAGTTGCTATATATGGAATCACATGATTTAAATAAGTTATTGTGTAGGTATATTCATTCTTTAATGTATATTGAACACCTACTATATGGAAAGACACCTGCCTGGCATTGATGAAGAGAGACATAGCCACACTCTTCCTCCCCGCCAGAGATCCCAAGTTCAGAGGAGAGAACACAACAGATTAGCATCAGACAATCTGAGGACCATGTGTGACGGGCTGGGGAAGGCCCACTGACAGTGGGGACATGGAAGCCAAGGAAGGGGAATGTGCGTCCCTAGAAGAGGAGCAGTAGGAAGGACAGCGACAGAGCCAGAGCTGAGCATCCAGGGACACGCAGGGAAGAGCTGTGGCTGCACTGGGGACTTAGAAAAGGCTCCGGCCCTAAGGGGGCTCAGAGTTTATCACTGCAGGGCGAGGTCGGAGTACAAATAGTGACAAGGCCATTGATGTGAAAATGGGTGAAGGGAGGGTGGCCGCGTGGAAGAGGAAGAAGGAACCAGACTCAGTAGAAACTAAAAGCTCGACTGTTCCAGGCTAGAGGAAGTAGAGGAGGAGAGGAGCAGTTTCCTTCCCTGAATGTATGGAGAGCAGTTTGGACAAAATTAACAGTGTAGAGTGCGGTGTGTTTGCAAAATAGCTATGTGGGCATTCTATGCTGGAAATCCTACTCTCAAGGCCAAAGACTGGGCAAGGCACTTAAGCTTCAGTATTGATTTCACAGACTCCAAAGAAAATGAATTCAGATGCAGGGTCCTGGGAATATAAACATTTAGGCCACACATGAAAACTGTGGCAAGAAAAAGGGAAGTCAAGATGAACATGAGTCAGGACCCCGGGAACCCAGGAGAACGTTAACAAGAAGGTCTTCCTCCTAGATGTGAATTAAAGTCAGCGTGAATAAAGATAAGATAAATAATACTTTTATTCTGTGTTAGAATAAGAAAATGAGAAGTCATAGAATATGTGATTTTATAGGCAGTCATAGTCTTGTATAGGAACATAATATCTTTGGGTCACAGAAACCTGTCCTAAGTTATAAGACATTACTGTTCTCCATGATATCCAATTATCTGGAATGATAATTACGACGTGTTCTGGTACTATTGGGAAAGGAACCATAATGATGGAGCAATTGAAAATTAAGCAGCCCTGCAGAAAGCAATTATTCTCATACCCTGCGTTTCATCTCAAATAATCCTAAAGTGCAGACTTAGACGTAAGAAAAATGATTTTCTTCTTATGACCTTTTGCTTCTTCGTTTGCTGCTCTGAGGATAGAAGGAGACAATGTCCAGCTATGCTGTGATAAGATACTCTTGTGAGCCGTCAGCACCCCCAGCCTGATGCTCTAGTCATGCTATTGTTCCTTGCATTATCTAATAAATGAGTAATAATCTAATATCATTCATTCCTAAAGCTTCATTCATTCAGGTACTAAATACATGACAATTGGTAGGTGTCAAGGTACAAGGAAAAAGAAAATTAACAAAAATCTTGTCCAGGAGTTCAGCAGGTTCATAGCTCAATAAAACCAAACATAAATGTGAAAAAATATCAGTAGATTAAACTTCCAACAAAAAGATAAAGATTAGACAGACCTGAAAAAAGAGGTATTGAGATTATTGTTGTTAGAGAAAGAGAGAGAGAGAGACAGAGAGAGAGAGAAGAGAGAGAGAGAGAGAGAGAGAGAGAGAGAGAGAGAGAGAGAGAGAGAGACAGGGACCAGAAAAAAGAAAGAGAAAGTGAGGGAGCTGGAGGAGATCACCTTGCCTTGTGAGGTGTGACACAGTCTCAGTGGCCTTTGCCTGGTGCGTGGTGGGCGGAATTGGCTTCTGGAATTCTTGATTGACAGCAAGACTTGGACAGAGCATGTGTCTTGGCAGTGGCCTGGTGACATGCCTGTCACTGGCAGCATCTAAGAATCAAAGATTTTGGAAAACAGGGCAGAAATTCACTTTCTCCACATCCAGGCATACGTGTCATTAGGGAAAAATGAACTTACCAGTTCCTCTCTTTTCAGAGGCTGACTCCAAAGTCAACTTCATTCTCCTTTCTAGAAGAATATGGAAAATGTCATGACAACACAAACTGACTTAGACACACACAGAGGTTGCTCTGCCTCTGTCTAGTTCTCCAAAATGCTCTCCAATCAAATTAATATGATTTTATCCTTCTGGAGGTCTTTCCCTTCCTAAGCAAAACATTTAATACCAGTAAGTCCATACCTACGGTGCCATTCAATTTGATAAAAAGTAGAAAAATCAATCTTTTGTGTTATCATGTTCATTTTATTCAGATATTTGCCTTTTGATAAAATTATTATTAGCTCTGTAATTGTTTTCACAAAATAGGGGCTCTTTTGTGATTTTTTTTTTAACCTCTAAGTGGGAAATCTCTGGGTTTTCAGGAGAGCAGTTTCAGTGAAAATACATAAGGTTCAGAAGCTAACGTCCCTTGAACTTGGAGCAGCAGTATTTCAGGGTTGCACTTGGAGTCTTCCAGCTCCAGGGGAATGGGACACAGTACCCTGACGATGATATTGTACCCTAAAATCGAGATGCCAAAATGTTGCCCAAAAAATGGGGCAAGATGTCTTTTTTAAAGAAAAAGGAGTGCTTTTATTTATCCTGGCACCAGCAACACAGTGCAGTTGGAGTTTGCAAAGCTGTGTAACTGGCTTAAAATTTTGACAGACTTTTATAGAAAGAACAGTGAAGAAGAGCTTTGTTTCCCTTTGCTTGAGGGCAGAGAAGTTTCACAGTTGGTGGTCAGCCATTTTCTTCTTTACAAAAATTTACAGCCTTTGTCTACTAATTTCAGGCTCAACTATCTTTCACAAAAGGGGGACAAAGGTCGAGAGGAATATAGGTAACTCGAGGTCAACTGACAATTGTTCTTCACAAAGGGAACAAAGGTTAACACAGCAAACAGGTTACCAGGGTGACGGCTCATACAGGACTGTATGGCAGCACTTTATAGTTACAGTATGACAGATGATAGAGTGCGGTGCCATGATGTACAAGTCAGCAATTTTCCACATTCATGTTTAGTTCTTGCCACTGCAAACTTGAATTAAACATGTTTTTAAAGCCTTGTCTATCAAGAATGCAGAAAAGAAAGCTAGTTTGAACTCTGTCTCTGGTGCCATCATTACATAACTAGGTAAACACTGGTAATTGGGTTTAGCTCAGTAATACTTTTAATTATGGTTGAACTATCCTTCAGAGCCTATGTATTTTTTGGACACAATGGAAATAGCAGAAGGCAGAGGGAGGTCAAGCTTCAGGCATGGATTCCTCAATCAGTCATCCTGCAGGTATGTGGCTTTCCCCACTGGACCTTGAGCAGAAGAAGATGCTTGCTGTCTGTCCATGGTCAAAACCATTATGGTTTTCTATAAGAGAGTAATGTGATGCTATTGTGCACATCTGTGCACTTTGCTCTGTATCTGGACCACAATAGGGACTTGATTAGTTTGTACAGAGAAAGCATAAAACATGCAAACGTGGAGTAAATGTGATTGGTCCACCTGGACAGAATTGTCTAGAGATGACAGACAGACAGTACAGGGCTGGTTATTCATGGATAGCCCCTTTCTCTCTCTCCATTTCTCTTATGCTCACTGGAAGTGTTTCCTGGGGAAAGTGTCCTGGCTCTTTGGCCTGCTGTTCCCCTGCTCTGGGCCAACACCTGCCACCGAGGCGTCCTCTCTGCATTTGCCGAATCCCTTGTGAGAGCGTAAATCAGTGAGGAAGGTAACTGGAATAAATCTCGGGCTCTCAAGGGGATTCTCTAGCTGCCTGTCCACTTCCTAGGACAAAGGTATTTCCTGGAGAATGATCAATGGGGCTGCGGGCTGCGTTCTCTCCTTCATGTTTCTGAATGGGGTAGGACAAAGGAAATGTAAAACCAGTGAAAAGATAATGTTCACACTATCTTATTTTAAAACGAGGTTTGGGTTTTAAGCTTCTCTGGCTGAGAAAAATGGGCTAATTTCTAGGACTAATGAAGTGAGTAATGGAAAATGGATCCCTACCAGCAGATGTGAAAGAATTAGGCGTCTGCGTTTTCTGTAGCCTTGAGATACAGTAGTTTAACTTCTGTGGCTGATAGGACTCCTTCTTGACTGTCTTCCATGCTTGACACAAACAGAAAGGAAGATGTGTTGTCAGTGTTTTCCCACAAAATGTGAGCTGTCCTGAGTCTGCAGCAGGAAATCACCATCAAAACCTACAGTGGCATGGAGATGCTGGGCAGACATAGGTGGGCTCTACTGGAGCCAGGGTCTGCAGGCTCAGACATTGCACAGTCCCAGGAGCTGCTACTCACCAAGCTCTACATTTCCAGCATCAATTTGGAGACCCCGTAGACCACAGCAGATCTCCTCAGCAGAAGAGCAGGAGCATACTTCACTGTATGTTTCGGGTATTTTGAGTGCCACAGTTCAGAGTATTGTCTCCATTGAGGGAGGACTCAGTAAATATTTACTATAGATTTATAGATGTCATAATACTGTCCTAGTGGCTGTGGAAAGTTAAGAGGGTTCTCCCGGCATCGCAAATTAACATTTTAGGGATTTGTTAGCAAATAACAACAATGGTAATCACAACAAAAAATATTGCTTTTTGTATTCTAATTTGAGGAACACAAGAAAATGTATCATTTTGATGGTGTTTGCTTTCTCACAGAATGGGCTTTCTTTAAAAATAAATGTTATTGATAATGTACTATGTTAATGAAATATACACTCTGCTCTTTCTCACTGAATTACAGGAAGTTTTCTTCATGTTCCAGTGTGATAAATTTCTCAGTACACATGTGACACACAGCACAACCTGCTGAAAAGTGTGTGATTGAGAAAAACTACATTGAAGAGAATGCACACCGGAAATGAAAAACAGCTTAACCATCTTTTCTACCACGTGATTACATCATAACACAAGATTTTTATGAGTTTAAGTGAATCAGCTTTCCCAAAGGAAAAAATATCACTCATTCAACATCGGTCCAGTCAAGCCATTCTGTATCTCTCTCCAGTGCTTTTACGTCTCCCCGTGAGCAGTGACAGGAATTAAATGAGGAGGCTTTGCCTGCCTGGATTATTCTAGAAAAACTGTTGCTAGGCCAGCTGTATGTTGGGGTCACAATGTGATGCACTCATGTGTGGAGGGAGAGATGGGAATGTTTGAAAGCAGGACTGTCCACTGCAAGAGGTTTCTGAGGGCCTCTTCAGGGGTGGGGGAGCACCCCACAGGGCAGGACACAGGATCAAGAGATAAACTGTTCTGTCCACTAGGGCTGTGCTGGCAGCAGGGGGATAAGGAATTTTACACCCGCACTCGGAAGAGGATTGGCAAGTTTCAAGAGCAATCCTTTAATCTCAGCCCATGGGAGACAAATCTCTACAAAACTTCAGGAATGCACAAAGAACAAAGTCTCAACAGTGAATCAGAGAAGCATCCGGTGAATACAATGATTTTTCCTTTGAGCAGCAAGGAGATAAAGAGTATAGTGTGGTATGCACGCCACTAGAAAGGCTGTGAGGAGAGAGAAGTGTATGTTGAAGAGAGAGAAAGAGAGAGAGCAAGAGAGACAGAGACAGAGAGAGACAGAGAGAGAGGATGGATGAAACTGTACACTTACACAGAACTGGGAAAAAATCGGAGGAGATGCCTTCAGAGAAGCAAGACATTGCTACATGTGAGGTGGATCTGGGAGAACCTGGCACCACAGGTCACACAGGTCAAAGTGGAAAGGGGCAGACAGACCAGGGCAGGAGGACACACACACACACACACACACACACACACACACACACACACACCCCAAAGACACATCTATAACTGCAGCATGCTTGGGAGGCTGAGGCAGGAAGTTTGCAAACCTGAGCCCAGTTCGTGCAAATTAGGACTTGGTAAGACTCTGTGGAAAGGAAGGAAGGGAGGAAGGAAGGAAGGGTGGGAGGGCGCACAGGGGTATAGCTCAGGGCAAAGGCCTTGGGTTCAGTCCCTGGCATTGCAAACAAAGTCACAAACTTACAAACCAATACACAAAATATTGTCTTTTGAGCTCGGTGATTACTTGACATCTCTCCATGCACAGACATGCAAGCTTCACTGCCCAGTGGCCCTACCCGGAGGACAGCTGGACACCCAGCCCACCTTATCTTAAGGCCCCCATTCACCTCCTCTCCCCTGAGGGCCAAGTGTTCAGGCTCAGGACAGAGCAGATGTCCGAGCTCTCCCATTGGTCCAGGCCCCAGAGCACCAGCGCACAGGGTGGAGTGGGACTGGAGGGCCAAGGGCAGGAGGGAAGGGGCACATCCGTGCACTCTCAGGTCCCCAAGTTCTGTGACCTGGCCTGATCAGAGAGGCCAGCAGCTAAGAGTTTTCTTTTAATTTGTTTGCTTAGGTTTTGATTTCTACATTATTTTTTATACACTGACCATTTTGTATAGATAGCGACTACTGGGAATACTAAAGACACTTTTAAAGAAGTTTTAGGACCTTAGATTACTATTCCAAAAGTTTTGTAACCTTAAAGGGAAGGAGAGTAATGGAAACAGGAATGCTTCAGTAGAATGCCATTTTCTTTACACAGAGACTAAGGTTTGATATGCAATATGCTCCCCGCATAGCCCTGAAAGGATAATTTTCCTCATTAGCATATTAACAATCAAACTTTTAAGGTGACTATCATATGACAGCTTTAAATTAATTACCTATTAATGAAATGGTCTTAGATAAATGAAAAATGGTCATAAGGACAAGAAAGTGTTTACACTGAAAAATTCCTAGGAGGATCTGTGTGAGGACAGAGGCCCTGGAGGGCTCATCCCTTTTGGGAGGCCTGTGTTTGCACCGCAGCTTCTCTGGATGCTGCCCTGGCCTGGGGCATGCCCCCACTGTCCTCCTGGGCCACCCAAGAGGCTTGCCCGTTTTCCAGGGTTTTCCAGGGTTCACCAGCCTCTCAAGGAAGGTGAACCACAGCAGACCGCAGTCCCCCCGTGCTGCAGAGAGTGACGCTGCACATCTATCGGGCTCCGGTCCACTCTGGGGCTAGAGAAACACATAACCCCATGTGTTGTGCTGTCCAGAGCCCGGCCCAGTGCGTCCCGTGGGCCTCGGCTGGGGCAGTGATTCAGGCGCAGGACAAGTGCCCTGTCATTGCTCACTGCCCTTCTGCTTTCCCCTGTCACTCAGGCCACCCTGATGCATGACCCACCCAGCCCCTCCCCTCCTCCTCACCACAGCTCCCTCTGTCTAAAAGTGCTGAGCACACACCCCAGAGGACATAGACTGAAAGGGGCTTCTGGGCTACCTTAACCCAAGGCTTTATTTTCTCCCCTCCAAGTGCATTCCTCTCTGGCCCCTCCCTTCCCTGCTCTGAGGGAAGAGTCAGGAGCAGGCCAGGCTGCTGGCATCTGTCCTATCCTTACAGTGACACCACTGGGCGTGGTGAGTGCGCACTGTGACCTGCCTCTCTCAAAACCTAAATGTGAGGCAGATGACTCAAAGGCTAGAGAAAGCAAGAAAAAAGCCACATTCAAACAAAAAGTGGGAGCATTTCCCAGAGAAACAACTTTTGTGAGCTCTGTGTGAGCACCCTGGAGATAGCTACTGCCTGGTATTTCACCCATAAAGGTGAGATCTCAGGGACACCGTTCTCTCCAGAACTATAGCTAAAGGAGTCAGCAAGTACTTTTGGCCAAAACATGGCCAGGTGTACTCCTCACCTCCAAGAGGATATGCAGTTCTTACCTGCCTTTGTTCTTGGCTTAGTTAAGTACACAGGAATGATTTCTGCTTTATGCACCATACCCACAGAGGGATCTCAGGAAGACCGAGGTTGGATATACAGGAAGACCAGGCTGGATGTTGTGTTGTGATAGGGCAAACAGCCAATTAGATGCCCCTAAGAAATTACTTAGGCTGGCCAGCCATGGAGGTAATCACAGCACAAAGGAGGCTGAGGCAGGAGGAGCATGAGTTTAAGTCCCGAGCGGCTGGTGAGTTCAATCCACACTGCTATGTCTCAAACAAACAAACAAACAAAACAAATCCAAACAAAAAACAGCAAAAACCATGTCTCAGAAAACCAAACCAAAACAAAACAAAACAAAATACAGAAAAAAATGTTACTCCAGGGCATTCATTCTCATCACGCACATAAGTAACACCATAAGGTTTTCTCAGGGGCTCAGTTGTGCATGAATTAGATCCTACACTTAAGGAGACGGTTGTAAGAGAGACTGGAAAACATGCATGGTGCACGCCACTCAGCCTTTGTGACACTGAAAGAACTGGACGGTGGCATTTGTCATGGCCTTTATGACAGAAAGAGTGTAGGCTTTGGAACTGAAGACTTCGTGCACTATGGTCTGGGGCAGTCCACGGGGGCACAAGCAGCTTTGAAAGGTGCACTGCAACTGTGCTCTGGACACCTCCTGGACCCGACCCTGCCCCGGACAGCGACGCTGTCAGCATAACTCCCCAGTGGGGCTCACGCATTGTCTTGGGGCTGTGTGCCCAGGAGGGGGGTGACTGAGCCCTGAATGTGTGTGAGTATACAGGCATCGCCAAGTGTTTTCTACAGCTGCTGAGCACACTTGGGTTTTCACTGGAAATGAACAAAATCCATCTCTACTCTCTCACCAGGACTTGGTAGCGGCCAGTACATATTTAGCCTTCTAGATGGATGGACAGGGATATCAACCACGAATTTAAATCAGCCTTCCAAGGTGCCCGGGTCATAGCTCAGCAGCATTAGGACAGGCAGAGCAAGGGCGAGGTCCTGAGTTTGATTCTCAGTTCCAAAAACATAGAAAATAAAAATAAATTAGCATTCCAGGAGGAATTATTGACGTTGAACAAGTGTTCCTGTGTGTAGCAACTCTGGGTGTCATCATCTCTCCTCTTGCACAGCTGATTTTCTCTTATTCTCATAAGAAATTGTAGCTATTAAAAAAAAAGAAATTGTAGCTATAGATTCTAAGTTAATTAGTTACACTTTTCTCCTTTACCTCTTTGTTTTATCATTTTCAAATTTGGTTCTAGCATTCATCCACAGTTGATGTCACGGGTGTGAGGTCGGGGTATGGGTCCACAGGAGCTTTTAAGCCTGTGTTGAATGCTAACTTGTTCCATAACATACCTGATAAAGTCATTTTCCCTGCAGGCACCCACATCCCATGGTTTTGTAATTACCATTTGTTAAATTAAATGAAGGTTCATATGTAAGCTTATCTCTAAAACTCATATTTTATTTATTTCTATTTTCTACCACTATCTCACTTTACAAATTCCTTCATTTTTCATGTCAGTATTATCAAGAAATGTATAATTCCTCCCAATGTCTCTTCAGGGTCATTGGTCTTTCTTAATTTATTTTTACTTCCTTATAAAATTTACATGTCATAATATTTTCCATAAAATTCCACATCTTGTCTTTACATTTTGTTTGAAATGTAACAAAGAAAAAATTCAGTTTTAAATTTGTTAAAAATCCATGAAGTTTGTTCTGGAATTTTTTTTTTCATGATGTAAGCACAGTGTATAAGTACTAGAGAAAATAATAATTTTGGGTTTCTGTATGTGCTTAATTTGTAAATACAGCCATGCATGTTACATCTAAGTCATTTTAGGCTTTTATACAAAGCAAGGTAATGAATCTTGTTTTTTTTTTTTTCAATTTTCTAAATAACTAAGTATTAAGTCTTCATCTTATATGCATTACACATTATATGAGACTATCAGTTTAGATTCCAGTTAGAGAAAAGGGTCAGAGGAAATGTTGCAAATGAGTCTATCCATATTCCATATTATAATTCTTTAAATGTACTGCAAAATTAAGAAATAAAGCATGTTTGGCTAAGTGCATAGAGACATTAAATCCTGAAGTAAAAACAAGTAGAAACAATGCCGTGTGACTATTAATCAGAAATTGTTTGTTTGGGGTCAGGGACATAGTCAGTGGTGCAGCACCTGCCTGCAAGTGTGAGGTGCCCAATTTGATTCCTGGGGGGGGGGGGGTCACAAGCTTGTTCTGATGTGATGTGCAATTTGATACTAAAATTGTAGTTTCAGAACTGGGCATGGTTGTACATGCCTGTAATCCCAGCACTCTGGAGGCTGAGCCAGGAGATCACCATGAGTTCAAAGCCAGCCTGGGCTCCATGGTTCCTTCAGGCCAACCTGAAAAAATAATACTCTTTCAGAAAACAAAACAACAAAATTAAATTTGAGGAAAAATCTCTCTTCACTGCAACTGCTGATGTACTATCCTTACATGAACTGAAGCAAAACACAAGGGAAGTATTTATTAATATTCTCCTGTTATTTTGTTATGCAATTTTGTTTTCCTTTTTTCCATAAAATAAAAAAAAAAATAAAAATGAGACTAAAACTTACATGAGGACAGAGTCTAAGTTATTTTCCTTACATTCAGAGTGTTAGTTATCTGCTCATCAGTAAATATTAGGACATTCAGTAAATATTTAATATAAAAATAAGTACATCAGTAAATAAAAGGACATTCAGTAAATATTTAATATTATAAAAATAAGTACGTAGATTTTAATGAAAGTGAAGCTCTTGTTTAAACATTTTGATATGAGTAGTTAATTGTATGTAATACATTTAGGTAAATGAAAATTTTCAAAAAGATTTCAGAGCTCTTCTGCCTGATTTTGAATGATTTTTTCCTAAAACCTGCCAAAGTACTGGTGTTTATTAAATAATTACAATTGAGATTACCTCCCCCCCCCCCCAGATTCTAAGGCTGTATGATAATTAGAAAAGCTAGAGCAGGACTATTGTGGTGTGAATTTTAGGAAATCGATTCCAATTCAGCTTTGAGGTTCCTTTTTCAGAGGGGCTCTGAGCGGAGGGCCAAGAGGAAAACCCAGTGAGACCGAGACAAGAGCGCGAGGTTTCAGAGCTCAGCAGCCACTGTTGGGCAGTGAGATCAGCTTGGCGGATCCACTTTTCTGCACCTGCGGGAGCTGAATCCTTCCAAGGAAGCTGTGGCAGCGTGGCCGGGGCCTTAGATCCAGTGACCCCCCGCCGCCCCCCCCCCCCCCAGGAGGCTGCGCTGAGGTCTGCACGGGCGCCCTGGAAAGCGTTCCTTCAACAGCCAGACTGACAAGGCCTTGGGGTCACAGATGCATAGCGCTCAGGAAAGCGCATCTTTCCAGGGATGCAGCGGAGTGAAAGGGAGCAGTTTCCCCAGGGCAGCGGCGTCTGTGTCCTCCCAACTTCCAACTGCCACGCTGGTCACCCAGGTCGCCAGCACCAGGATGGCCCTGCTCTGTGCTGTCAAGGGGGTCACAGTGACACCAGACATAGTATGAAGGGCGACAGAGACACGGGGCTCCTGGCCCTGGTTCCTCATGAACCACGGCATCCCAGATGCCAAGTGTGTTTGTGAACCAGGATAATGCCACACTTCTGTGACTACACATGAATGTCTTACAGTCCAGTGAAGTAAGTGGGGTTTGCTCTCTGTGCTTTCAAAATGTACTAATTATGATTCAGAAATACAAAGATGATGAGAAAATCTTCTAGGGCCAAGTGAGGGCATGCAGCTCTGTGTTGTGGACACTCTTGGTAGCAGAGATAAAATAAACTTAGCAAGGAGCAGTGCCCTCCTGGAAGGGAAGCTACATCCTCAGATACCCAAGAAGCCTTTGAGTCTGCACCCACTCATTACTCTCAGTTCAGCTGCCCACATTCAATGGTGGTAATATATGTTCTTGTAAGGTTGTCTGGGGTCTGGCTGATCATTCTCCAAGAAGTCAGCTGTCTGATGTAAAACCTGTGGCTAATGAACAGTTATAACTATGCATAATCTTGCATGAGCCAGAAAATTTAGTGATAAAGAACTCGTTTTGATGCCCTCGGAGAGAGTATAAAACAAATCACAGCTACCTCTTCTAGGAATACTAATGAATAATCCAACTTGACTTGCATTTGAGTATGTCACACATCTAGATCTGGTGCAGGAGTGGAATGTATTCTCGTTAGAGAAGGCATGTATTTTCACATCCTTAAGGCCAAGGTCAATCAGCTGGGCTTTCAACTTAGGACTTAAACTCAGTACAGGGTTAGTTTTGAGTTTGAAATTAGTTTAAAATTAGGGTTTAAATTAGTTTAAAACCCTAATTTAAACTGCCCTAACCAAATTAAAGTCCTTATTAATGAATGTCAAGGATCTGGAAATTACTTTTATATATATATATATATATATATATATATATAATGAAAGTTTGTATTTCTGTCAGTGTTGCTCATCCCTTCAGCTACCAGATGCAGTGAAATGGCACTGGGAACTAAGGAACTACTTACTGTTCCTTAGCAGTCCACCATGCACCAGCGTGGTGGACAGTATTTCCTTAGTTCGCTGATTCTTCTTTCTCAAGAGCTAAGAAGGTAATGAAGGATTTTGTCTGCGCCTTGAGTCCCAAAACTGCCCTGAGTTACATTCTGATGTTACAGGTGAATGGGCCTCATATATATCAAGGGTTCTTTCTGTCTGTTTCTTTTTTTTTTTTTTTTTTTTTGAGACAAAGTGTTACTATAGAGTTCATGGCGTCCACGCTGGTGCGTCCACGCTGGTGCGTGGTGGACAAGGCCAATTGTCCCCCGAGGTCCATGGGCGTGGTCCGTGCAGAGGTGGATGAGGCCTCTGGCACGTGTTTGTGGGCCGTGGGCGCTGCCGGGGGTTCCATGATGGTCCTGCTGGAGGGGCTGCTGGGAGCACAGGCTTTGAGGGCGGAACCCTGGCCTCACATGCGGCTTTCTGCACTGGACCCTTTTCTGCTTCTCCAGGAGGTTTCCAGGAGGCTGGGCTGCAGTGCCACACTGGGTTTGGAACCCCAGAATCAGGAGCCCAGCAAAGCCCCTTCCTGCCACACCGACAGCACCCTAAAGAGGAAGGCGCAGTGCCACCCACTCAGCTCAGCTCAGCTGAGCTGGGGAGAACCTGGTGCGTGCTGGGCTGACTCCTGCAGTCAGCTGGAAAGAGACCGCAGCCACACAGGAACTCGAACTGGAACCATGGCTTGCTGGGGCAGGGCTGGGATGGGGACACAAATGGAACCATCACGTGGTGTGTCCCCTGGTCTCAGCTCAGTTCACCTCACTTCCACAGAAGCCTCAGCACGGGCCATCCCGGGCTGCAGAAGAGAGGGACAGTAGCTGGCCAGCACAGGACGCTCCACGAGGTTTGTGGGAGTCACTGAGAACCACCAAGAGAGAACCCGACTGCAGAACTGGAAATACCCGCAACGTTGTTTTCCCCTCACACGTCTGCTTCTCTCAAGGTCACTCGTGCGGTGTCAGGAGCGGTGGTTGCAGCGATGTGCACACAGGTGTGGGGCACCCAAAGGGTGCTCTGTCCATCCCGAGGCGCCAGTCCCTGGCTTCCCAGTTTTCTTCCAGCCCCTGCTAAAATCAGCTTTCAGTCCTTAGGGAAAGCAAATGTTCCCTTTGGAATACACAAGAAGTGCTCTGACTTTCCCGGGCCGCCTCAGGTTTCCAGCCTCCACAAAGAACCAGGTGGAGAGGAACAGGCAAAGTCTGAGCAGCTCGAAGCCAGCGGGTGGATGTGGATCCGTCAGCCAGCGGCAGCTGCAGCCCTGCGGGTCCCCTCACACAGGCCGCCCAGCCCAGGCTCTAGTCCCCCCTGAGCAGCACCAAGTCTCCTCGAGGTTCCTACAATGGCTCAAGGACCCAGACCTCCTTCTAGGCCCTCCAGGGTGTCAGGCTCCCCACCAGTGGACTAGGGCTTTCAAAGAGACATCAAAGTCTTGATTTTGGATTAGGGAACTACATTGAAAGTACAAAAATAAGTTTTTTCCTAGCATGGAAAGATCAAGAAAATTAAGTCCCAAAATTTACTGTAGATTAAAAATCAGATAAAATTATGATTCATAACAGATTGCTTACTTTACTCTGTATTCTAATATTAAGGCTTCATATCAGCCATCTAAAAGAGAAACACAGACTAAACCAACAGAACTGTATTACAGTTCACTTACAGATATGACTGGACTCACAGAATCACTAGGCATTTTAATGGGTACGATCTGTAAACCCTCTCAGGATCAGTACGCATAGCCCAGAGAGATGTGTGCCAATGTATTTTGATCTCCATGAAGACTCATGTCTCAGTTATCTTGTGAATAGCTGCAATATCTGCTTTTATCATGTGCCAGTGTAGCACTTAGAGAATTGTTTCATAAATATTGCAAAGCGAGGCCTATCATATTCATCTCCCTGGGTTTCTGACAGGAGTCAATAATAAAATCAAGAGGACAAACAGTGATTACAAACATTCATCAGTTAACATTACTATTGCATGGGTGAGAATTTAAAACTGATAGCAATTCAGCCACCCAAGTTTTGCCAGCAGGAAACTGGAACCGAGAGCAAAGCACAGAATCCATAGCATGAAGTTCTGTGGCTGCAGCAGTTTGACAAGGGTCTCTGCTTCCCCTCTACCTGCACCATTTGAATTCAGACCTGGTTGGAGGTGGAGGACCCTGGATCTCCACTTGCTGGAGGGGCGGAGAGAGAATAAAGTGGCACAGAACAGAGCCCTACGGTTGCTAGGCTTGCAGTTCTCTGTGCATTTATTCATGGAATGAAGCAAATTAAGAACAAGCAGAGATATCTAGTTATCTACAATATGTACAGTGTCTAGGAGAGAGCATAAATTTATCTGCAGCACCACTCCTCGAAAATAGTGTGTCCTGGGGGGAAAGACAGCTGCCCTGTTTCTCTGAGATTGGAAAGGTCTTACTAGGCTGCAGCTGGGGTGCAGAGGAGGACCCTCCCATGCAGGTGACATTGCAGATGGGTGGGGGATGAAGCGATGGAGGAACAGGCTTGGGAACCCTGGAGGCAGGCAGTTTTCTGGGTGCGATCCTGAATTACCACAGCTCCAGCCTGCAAACTGAGGCTCTGCAGTTTACACACATGGCTAATTCACCTGAGCAAGAGAACAGGAAGTCAGAAGGAAAAGTATACACTACTGTAATGATTCAATGCTTCAGTCAGGTGCCCACCTCAGGACCGAGGAGTGGACATCCTCTACTTAAAGAGAAGATTTGTGTTGGTTCAATTTCAATCCATGGTCAGCTGTTTTTTGGAGCTGAAAACATGACAGAGAAACTGATGGAGGGAGGCTGCCCACCTCATGGTGGCCAGGAAGCAGAAAGAAGGGAGGAGCAGGGATGAGCCTTCACCCTTCCCAGCCACACCCCAGGGATCCCAAACCAGGGCCATCTTCCTACAGCACAGTCAGCCCAGAACTCACCCTTGATGAATCCACGGGTGAGCCCGGCACCCCCAGTCACCTTCCCCACACAGGAGGCTTCTGAGGGTCATTTAAGATCTAAGCCATAGATGGCATCCCATTACTTCTCAAGAGAGGTTGCTGCTGAGAAGAAAGATCCCACAGGCTAAGTTCCACAGGGAAGTGGGAGGGAGCAGCGAGGACTGAGACCTCCCATGCCAAGATTGGACGTTTCAGGTGAAGGTGAGCCCCTGGGCAGGGAGAGGGGACCAGGAACATGTTCAACAGTGGGAAAACTGAGTTGGTCAGATTCACTAAGAAATGACTAAGGGCAGTTTGAGGACATGGAACAGAGCGTGGCTTGTCACATGTGATGAACATTGATGCCTAATGGTCCTAACTGTAACACCCACACCCACACCCACACCCACTTCTTACCCATTAAATGGTTGGTTTTTACTTTCTTGCCTTTTCTTTTTGTTTGGAGGCAGTGTCTAAAGATGGTATATAATAGGATTTATCAGTGATAAGAAATAAAAATGTTCATATTTAAGTTTTCATTTTAAAACCACTTCTTTATCTTCAGGCAAAAAGAAAATAAGTCTATAATTTATTTTTGAATATTTTTGATATGGTAATTCACAGCTACCAGCCCGCAATATTTCACCTCTTCAATGCTTTGACGCATGGAAAATCTTTGAATATTTCAGTATATTTTTCTCTTACAAAACAGAGGAAAGAAATCTGATTCCAGAAGCCAAAGAAAAGAATTCCTTCAACTCTTAGCCAATATTTGATTTCACAGATGCTGGAAGAAATTTATAGAAACTTTGGAAAATATATCATTGGCATATGTTACTCTTCTTCAAAATTAGAGCAACAAAATGTCCTTGGTATATGTAATTGAAAAAGGCCAGTTCCTTGTTGAAGGAAAAGACAAGGCCAGTTGTGAACACTTACATTGATTAACATTTCACGTGCTACTTTGCTTGCCAGTGTTTTCAGGTCAACTATTTCAGAGTTTTCCCATCTTTTATTTTCATGTCCATCTTGCTTTCATCACTTGCTGTGGTAGCAGGGACAGGAACCAAGACCTCCTGTATGCTGTTCAAGTTTCCTACCACTGAGTCACACCCACCTGCCCCAGTGTTGCTTTTAGTGTCAGTTCCTGTATGAAATCTCACCGTGCAATGAAGAAAATCTGGACTGAGACATAAGGAAATAAAAAGAGAGGGAAGAAACCAATAGCTCTCTGAAGCGGAGACCTAAATCTTATTTTCAGTCTACTGTGACTGTCCAGGAATCTGGTGGGAATGGGCCCATAATCAACACTCAGTGCACTTATTTCAAATAAACCAATGAAGAGATTTCACCGCAGCATACTGAAGGCAGAGCTCAGTGCTGACCAGGTTTTAAGAAGAGACATTGGTCAGAGATAAATAGCACTGGACAGAATTGCCAGCCATGGCATCCTGTATTTCTCAGTAACAGTATTCCACAGATTTTGCACAATAGACTTTTCTTAATGGATATTTATTCATTACTAAGCAACAGTTTTTCTTAGGTTATAATTTTGGATGAAACTTGCTTTAGAAAGATCTGTAAAAATGGATCCAAAAAAGACTTACCACAAAGATGTTTCTTCCCACTTTTTTTTAAAACAAATTTTCTACAGTAGAAGAATATACTCTTCTTGTAATACATACAACTATTTATAAACAAAAGCTTAACTGAAAAAATGAAAGTTTTGATATGCAGTTTCCACCCCGTGCTGGAATTCTCACAATCTACTTGTAATCTCTTAGGATAACTCAGACGTTGACAAGGCAGAAAGTCTGTACTGCTTGTGTGACGGTGTGGGGTGATATTTAAATACTCTACAGTCACTAGTATAATTTTAAGTGGGTCCTCATTGAGAAAAGTGAATATGATATGGTTTTTCATAATCGTGAAGACTTTCCCACTTCAGTGGATGTTGTGTCTGGGTAAGTCAGGGTGCAGAACTTAGAGCAGGTCCATTCCCTGGAGGAAAGGAGCCACGTTCAGTGACCAAGGAGGGGTAACTGTGCACCAGCTCTTGAGAAGACTGCAGTGAGGATGACAGGGAGCCCAAAATGTAAAGCTTAGTGAGTGTGACTGTTTGGGGCTAAAACAGCCCCCAAATCTCCTGTGTGTGGAAGGTGATTGGATCACAGGGTGCTGTGCTCACCACTGATGAGTCCATGATGTGTTGGGAGGGGCCCTGGCTGGCAGAGGCCACTGGGGGTGACTGGAGGACTGTGCCCTTGTCCCTTTTCCTTCTCTCCTTCATGGATGCTGTGGGTGAGCAGCCTTGCCTCCACCACACCCCTCTGCCATCAGGTTCCACCTTGGAGCCAGCAGACCACGGCTGAAAACCCTGAGCCAAACTCAGCCTCTCCTGCTGTAAGCTGTGGGGTCAGGCATTTTGTTCCAAAGACTGAAAGAATGTTCTCTAAATAAAATGATAAAATGATTTGATAAAGCGGTGCAGACTTATAAAAATCAACTCAAATATTCTCATGTGAACTGGAGGATGGGGTTTGTTTTTAAGTATGCATTAAGAAGATAAAGTAAATATGTAGGTGTCTATTTTTGAATCCCAAAGCTATTTAGTAGTGACAAACAAACTCCATCACACTAAAGATGCTTAAAACTAAAATTTAACCACAGGGCCAGGAATCTTATTGTTGAAGAGTACAGAGATTTCTGCTCTAGGAGAATCAGTCAGTGCTCACAAACAAAACAGAGCACCCTTGCATGGGAGCTGATGTGACAATGAGAACCCAGCTAACTCAGGATGCCTTCAGCCATGGGGCAGAATCTTCACTTTCCACTGCAGCATCCTCTACAGCCCTAAGCACTGAGAATGGTGCACAAGCTACCCTCAGAAAAAAGAGGGGCTCATGGGGTTCGGCCTTCTGATTTGTGAAATGTATAACTCATTGAAAACCACAAATCACCAAAGCCAGAAATAAAGGAGGACCAAATGAATCTTGAAATTTACCAAATAAGCAGCTTGTATGTGCCCAGGGAGAATAGTTACTCTAAGAAAAGGAAACAAATATTATGTTCTTTCTTGGTGAATGTGTTTGAAGAATGTAAACAATTACAAGTAAATCTTAAATTCCATCCTGAAGGTTTATTCTTAACAGGTACATTAGTATTGTAAATTACATACATTGAAAAATGAAGCACTTAAATGAGTGCATGTCCTTAGAAACCAAAGTCATGCTGTAAAGAAAAAGCTAGAAAGTACACAATCCAAAGGCAGGAAAATACACTACGAAAGTAAATGTGAATTACAGGGAGCAATAGAAATGCGTGGCTTTTTAAAAATGTATTTTCCTACCTTGTTCACCAAAAGGAACTAGATGGTAAGACATCATTGCAGCATTTACTAGGAATAAAGCCTCTTTTTCTTATCCTAATTTCTCAATATGGTTCTTCACTACATGAAGCAGGTCCACCTGGTGAGTCAACTGGAGTGTTTTTATTTGTTGACACCAATTTACAGCATTGTGGAAGAAAACACAGTGTTATTATCTGGAGTTAGCTGAGTCATTTTCACATGAGTTCTGGTTTCATATCTCCTTTCCCTGTCTCATCTACCAAGTATAATCATCCAGAATGTTATGTGGAAAAAGTACCAGAGATATCACAACAAAATGCATGACAATCAGTCCTTTCAAGGTACTTTATAGTAGGCATAAACTTAAATACAAAGAGATTAGTACACAGAGGAGAAAACAACTAAATGGTTTTAGAAAAACATCAGTGTGTTTCCACAGATGACACACACTGAAACCAGAGACGAAGCTCAGAAGTTGGAAAACAATTGGCTGACTTAAATTATAAGAAATTTTAAATAATTTCAAATATTAGAAGTAAACATGTAAGTGTAAAACTACAAGGAAATAAATAAATCTGAAACATTTTTTAAAGGATGCTTTACAAACTGGTAAGAAAAATAAGCAATCAGGGAGGGAAAAGTCATATAGTCGTGAAATTTGTGGAGAGAAAAGCACAGACCACGGAAGAGGAGCTGCTTTTACCTCTGTGGATCAAGGCAGTGCAGGTTAAAGCGAGGATGAATCAGGGGTTTTGTTTAAGCAACTTTTTTTCCCTTTGTTTTATTTAAAGAGAGAAAAAAAAACAGTAAAAGTGTACAAGTAATACAGAATTTTAAGAAAAAAGTACAGTAAGAAATCACTAGTTAGTAGATTACATATTGTCATCTTAGAAACAATTGTCCAAATTACAAAATTAAAGCATACAAAGTGGACATTCATACAGTGAGATTGCAGACAGTTCTGTTCAATGATCCAACAAAAACTTGGTAATATGGTTTTCTATCCTACACACTTAAATATACATGGAGTTATATCTTTTAGATCACTTTCTTTTCCTCTCTTTTTTAAAGTAACAATTACACTTTTCAGGTTTTATTACTCCCACAGCTCTTATAACTCTTTTTTTTTTTTTGAAAAGGAAAAAAAAATGTGACAAAGCAAAACAGTCAGTTAGATCACAAGGATCGATACAGTATTTGATGCAAAAACAGAATGTCAGGTGATCAAAAATGGTTACCATTATGCCTCTTGCTATCTTAAAAGGAGTTGCCTATATCATCATGTATAGTAGAATTGAACAAAACAGTACAGAACAAGACCAATAAAACCTACATTAGAGACCTTACAGGACTTCAAAGAAGATAATAGTCAAACATAATGGGCATCATAGTAAATCTTAAAGATAACTGAGTATGTTGAGCAGTGGTGAGTACACAGACAACCAGTTCTTTGCAAACTATTGATAAAAATTTATACTTGAAGTGAGCTTCTCAGAAAGTTTGGCACCATCCAATGACAGTGTAAGTGGCCTTGTATTTTGAGTCAATGGAACCAACCACTAGGAATTTATTTAGTTGCAATGTGTATCATGGTGGACCAGGAAGATAGTCTAAATCCATACATAATCACATTGAAAAAATAGCAGTTCACCCAATTTTTTCTGGTATTTGCTTTATTTTTTATTAGTACATGCTCGCATTGCATAATATTCACATCCGTCATGGGGGATTCGTGCGTGTACATAAAGCATCTTGTTATTTTGCCCACTTCCTGTACCCACAAGCCTTTTTCTCTGCCCACTTACAAAAGTTCTATTTCCGTTTCTCTCTTCAGTTCTTTGTTTACCTTAAGTCCTTTTGTCCTTCCCTCCACCTTCCACTTATATCTAAAACAGTCACATGCCCATCAATGAAAGAATGGATATTAAGAAAATGTGGTATTTATACACAATGGCGTACACTACACCACAGTGCAGTATTACCCTACCATAACAGGGGACACTTCAAGCTTTTTTGAAGTTAATTGTGACCTCAAGTCCATAACCTTAAGGGAACTAACCCAGAAGTGCAAGATCAGACATCACGCTGTTTCTCTTGTGTGAGAAACTGAAAGTATGCGTAAGAAGCAAACTTGAGGATGGACACTAGGAAGTTGGAAGCACTTGTTCAAATAGGAAAAACATTTTAAATCATACATCCACTGTGCACAGAATAAACTTAGCTTATGAAACATGCATCCTTTGACATGTTTATACCACTATGACGGGAACTTTTAAATTCTACTCAGGATTTTCTAGAACAAGAATCATGGAGACTAGCGATGGCCTCTGTGTTGTATGCTGGATCTCTTACATGCACTCTTCTTTCTCGAGGAAATCCTGCACCCTTTGAGCGGGAGCTCCCCAGCCCACCCCTCAGTCCCTGGCCCCCACTATTCTGCTGGTCACTACTACAGACTCAGCGTGTTTAAATCCCAGCACTAGGCGGGATCAGACTGTGTTTGTATTTGGCTTCACACAGGGCCCCTCTCCTATCCATTATGCTACTTCAAACCACATCTTGTCTTTTTCAGTGTCTGAGTCCACATGCTCCCTGTGACTATGGTCCACAAATCTGTGTTCATTTATCCACAGATGGACCCTCAGTTGAGACCACTTCTTGGTCACTTTGATGGAGTTGCAGTTATCAAAGAAGGACACACACATATCTCTAAAAATAACAGTATTTTTTTACCAACACCAGGTAGATTCATTATTGTTGTTATTTTAAATGGCTTCATAAGGTTTTATTCTTTTGAACTTAAATATTGATATTATGTAAGTAAATGCAAACTCTCTGACATCTTCAATAACTTCAATTTTAAAGCAGTATTGAGGTCCAATATTTCAGAACTGCACCTAGAAAGTAATAAAGCAAAACTCAGGCAGTTGTGCAATAAGCTAATATTAACAGCAAAAACAAACACTGTGCTTGCATGTAATCCTTGTAGTAGATGGAAATCATACACAATGCAATGTCTGCACAGGAATAGACTAAATTGTAAATTATTGGTAAAATAGAACAGTATCAATTAAATGCCTAATATTGAGCCAAAAGGGAAAGGCTGATTCTATAGATGGTGAAATTAAAGAGAAGGAAGAGTGGGGGCCCTGCATAGGAGGCCAGGGAGCTGGGATTCTGAGACGCAGAAATGTCCGGGCTATGAGAGTCATGCAAAGCTTTCATGATTAGCACACAGAGAGCTTCAACTCAGGATGGCTCAGCTTCTGGATTTTTGATTTGAAGACAGAGCAAAAGCAATACAATTACAACACAAACCCCAAGGCCTAATTTGAATGTTGTCTTTTTTGCTGGCCGGTGAAGCACTCTGATTCTCTCTCCCAATTCTGGACAGGGCAGGAGCTATCCCTTTGGCCCAGCCTTCCGAGGGCCAGCAAGCAGCACCCTGAAGAGGGTTACAGAGCTAAACTAGGGAGTCCTGTGAGCAAGGTGCATTTAGCACATTTTGTCTTTAGGGTCTTTGGAGTTTTTATAGCTTTATAGAAAGTGATCATATTGTAAATCAAGGAATGTCTGTATTTTGTTCCTGGGTTTCTGTTATTCCTTGGGTAAATGCGTGTTAACTATTAAAACAATTTCCTACACTCTGTATTAGTGCATGACCATACTGGTTCAGCTACTGTCATTGGAGTATTTTCCCTTCCATGCAGTGGATTAATCCCAGCTTACATCTGAAGCAGTGCATAATGGAAAGAGGGGGCTTGGAGAGTGGAAAGAAGCTGGCACCTATTCTGATTTCATTACTTATTAGGAGAAACCAGTTAGTCAAGTTGCTTCCCCACTTGAAGCCTGATTGTCTCTCTTCTGCAGAGAAGAACACCTCGCTGCCTAGGGTTGCTTTAAACTTTCAGTGATCAGAGATCCAGCAGTGAGTGGCATTCTTTGGTCATTGCTGAAAAGATGTCCTTAAAATATCGGGGTTTGGACTACAAGCCACTGTCTCAGGAGCTCAGAGGGAGAGAAATCCCTCCGACTGATGGACCAAGACAGGGTGGGGAAGCAGCCTGTGCTAACTTCAGATCTAGGACATTGGAGGGAACACCGGTAACTGTGAAGGCAGGCATCTGGCAGAGGGCAACAAGTAATTTGTGTGTAGGTGACAAAGGGAAGATGACCTCTGGAGAGTGACTTTGGAAATTCCAGGTAAGCAGCAGGTTTAATTTATCTGCTTCAAATGCAATACATTCCCAAGGCAACAGGTCACAAGTTAGAAGCCAGCTGGTGTAGTGATGTAGCAAGACCCTGTCTCAAAGGAAAAGGCAGAAAGCACTGGGGGTGTGTTAATACCTGGGGTTCAGTCTGCAGTACCAAATAATGAGAGGGAGGAGGAGGAGGGGAAGAAGGAGGAGGAAGAAGAGAAGGAGAATCAGCAGCAACATCAGTTAGGTGGGTTAGCTCCTAGAGAAGTGAATGCCAAGATTCTCAATGCCTGCAGCACATTTTTTTAAATAGAAAACTGTTCTATATATTTAAAAAAAAATAACAAAAATGCAAATCCCTACCTAGATGCCTTCATCAACAGTTCTCCAACATGTTGTTGGCAGAGATCCTCTGCACTCATAAAAATCAGGAACTTTCCTGTCAATGTCAATTGTATGAGAAATTAGTGTTAGTTAAGTGTGTTAGCTGGAGTGTTTTAAAATGATGGCATCATTATACATCCCACAAAAACAACCACTTTGTGAAGTGAAGAATGTGCAGAAAGGGTCGCTTCCCCTCCACCATGCAGGGCCCAGTGCCCGATGGATGCTGCTTGCCATCTCTTCCACTGTGGATCTGGAGTCAAAGCTGCCTGTCCATGCGCGAATTCTTTTCAGAATCCACTTGTCTACTTACTGATGTTTGTCCCTTTAGGGCATCCACCTGGCCGTGAAAATGGCAGGCTGTGCACACACCTGTGCAGACACGTTTATATGTGTATGCATATGTGCACATGGTGTGCACGTGTTTGAATGGCTACATATGCATTTATTACATAGAATATCAGCAGCGTTCCCAGTGATGCAATTACAGAAACCAAGTACCTGGTGATGATCTCTTTAGTCCACACCGCAACCCGCAGAAAGGTGAAGAAAGACAGGACACAGCTTCCTGATGTGCCTAACAGTGGGTACTGAATTAAAAGCTTCCCCCAAATAAAACACACATTGTTATTCTCGCACTATGGGAGGAGTGAGAAGGATTTGTGTTCTATTTGGAGAAACGGGGAAGGGTGTGCACATCGTCACCAGGAAAGCAGCTGTTGCAGGCCTTACCCTGTCATCAGACTGGGCTCTGGCAACAGTGACTCCTAATGTAACCCTCCCTCAAAGTCCAAGTCATTTCTTTGGAGTCCTGGGGCCTGAAACAAGGGTCTCTCCACTGAGCTGTGCCCAGGCTTTTTTGTTGTTTTATTTTGAGTCAGGGTCTTGCTAAGCGGCCCAGGCCCTTCTGGAATTTGTGACCCTCTTGTCTCAGCCTCCTAGAGTACTGGGCGGACAGCCACGCACTGCCTTGCTTTGTGGTTTTCTATTGTTTATATATGCAAAATTATATTTGAAAATTTTGGGAGAAGTCCGAAGATTTCAACTTGTTTCTTAAATGTTTGCATGCAGCTACATTGGGAAAAGTGAGTACTTTAAAATATTTCTCAAGATTATTATTGATTTTCTTTTTACTGATCTTACAAGTGACTTCATAAGGACAAGATAAGCCTCCAGCATGCTGATAATTCATATTGTTCCAGTTGCTTTGAACTCAGAGATGAGATAAACTTCCAATTTCTAAGCAGAAATGTCTCCTAGTTTTCATTTTTATTTACAGAGGAAAATAATTTCCCCTTGAAAAAAACTAGCATAATAAACAGAATTATTGTGTATGTAGCCTGACCCTGTTAATCTAAATTAATTTTTTTCAAAATTAAGTTGTAATGATAATATCTGCCACACTCTATTGTCAAAGTACATACTAGCATGCAGTGTGCTCCTTAAGGGTGAGTTGTGTTGAAATAGAGGTTTTGCGATAATCAAAAATAACCTCCCTTAAATTAGCAGAGCAGCCAGTGCTTTGGGGGAGTCATGGGACACCTAAGAAGAGAAGGAAGCTGCAGGTGACTCATTTTTACCTCCTGGCTCAGTAGTACTCTAGGACACGTTCTCTGGGAACATAAGGGACACCTCCACCTCAAGGAGGCAGGGTCTATTTGGCATAAGTTTCAGAGATTTCCTGTATTGTTAGCTGGCTCTGAGGCAGGGGCACCATGGGATCAGGCATGGAGGAGCAAAGCTCTTCACATCAGGGTGACTGGAGAGCAGAGCAGGGGACAGTGCTAGAGGAAGGGGCCAGGAACACATAGAGCACCCGAAATCACATCTACATGCATCTCAAAGTGTGCTTTAATACATCCCTGGCAGGTGCCCACCCCAATCAAGGTGATGGTTGAATTTATCTGTCAGAGACCTGAGATGCAGACTTGAAAACAAGCCATTTGGGCTCATGGGTAACGTGACACCCGACACATAACACCCTAATTTTTGGGGAAGGATTCCCCTTAAATCTAAGTCTCAGTGGCATGCACAGCAATTATTTGAACAATAACATTTTTGTGGAACTTTTACTGATGATTGAAAATGATTTAAATGTTTTAAACATATTTTTATCTTTTTAGTTTTTAAAAAAATTAATCAATTTTTCACTGGTAGAGAAAATATACAATTTGCACATATTAATTGGGTGCCATGCAGTGTTCCCATTTCTGTATGTAGTGCCTGTGATCCATCCACCAACCTCAAGCAGATGGTGGGGCAGTGGCTCTCAGGGGCACCACAGGGGCTGCTTAGAGAAGCACATACGCGCTGCTGCCCAAGACCTCCCAGACAGGGCATTGTGGGTGCAGGCCCTGGAGCCTGTGCTTTCCTGGACCTTCCAGGGATCAGGACTCAGTACTCTGGCTCCTTCTCCCACCCCTCGGAGGCCTGGTGCAGACTGGTGAATCCTCTGGGAGTTGTGTGAGTTTCTCTGCCCCTGAGGAAAAGAGACAGACAGATGGGCATCCTTGGAGAGCTGAGATCTTCACACAATCATGTAGGAGGTTTGATTTCAGCTGGAGAAAACCTGCCAGGGTGACATGAGAGGCGGTCATAAGACAAGATGGACCCGGCATGAAGCTTTTGGACTGAAATCATCTACACGGGTAGTAATACCACAGGTAATAATGAGTAATAGGAATGAAAAACAAGCGTTGGACACAGCTGTTTATGACACACGCCCAGGCTTCCTTGCACCAGGATGGAGCTTGCCTCTAGGAGATGGGTCCTGAATAGGAGAGGTTTCCCCCAGCACAGAGAAACACCTGGTGCAGAGAGACAATTACACGGAGGTTACCAGTCAAAGTCCAGATCCCCATAGGAACAGTAAATGTGTTTGATTTTGCCATTTAATACATGTCCTGGTCCTAGTCCTTTTCAAATATGCCAAGATATTTCCATCTTAATTTTTAATGTCTGCAAAGTTGATAGGTGGATTTATAAAATGTTAACACATGGAATTAACAGGTACAGGTGGCTTGAATCTTTATCCGGAACCCCAGGAATCATGTCCCTGTGCAAGTCACCTGAAATGAGGAATTTCAGTCTTCGTGTCACTCACTCTGAGGGTGAAGACCCCGCCACTGAAACACTCCTCACGGTCCTGCTTCCTTTAGGAAAAGCAATGGAACAGCCTGGGGATGCACAGTGTGCTTGTGTTCCACATTTATCTCATGCTCTTTCATCTTCAGTGATGCTAAGGGACTCCCTAAAAGTTGTTCAGGGCTGTCCAGCCTCCTCTCTAGCACACGAGTTGACCTTTCACCAGTGTCTCCCTGCTGTTGGCTTCCGTTGCACAAGAATCAGTTTTGCCTGGCAGCTAGTCAGCACATACTTAAGGTATAATATTCTAGGATTTTGGTTGTAATTCATTTATACTGTGTCTATTAAATAGACTTAAAGCTATCTTGAAATTAATTGGTAGACCAATTTTTTATGAAGCTGACCAGCAAATTACCGTATTCTTTTTTAACTAAGTTGAGCCCTGCCATGTCTACCTGCAGACCGCAGATGATGCTGTGCGTGCCTACTGCAAAAGAGGGGAACCCACAAAGCCCTGAGAACAGGACTTCCCGATGGAAGGAACAGAAGGTAAAGAGAGTGTTTAGTTGGGGCTTTATTCACCAGTTGACTGTAAAGCTGAGATCATGGTAAGGTACTTGTCTCCTGTATCTCTTAGCTATAAACACGAGACTTAGTTTACATGTTTGTTGTCATTTCTTATGGAATTGAAATCCAATGGCTGTTTAGGTCTATAAATTTTGGTTCAAAATATGTGATTGCAGAATGGGTTTCACATTATATTCTCTTATATATATTATGTATATAGTACCAAAGTAAACAGAGGTTTTAATTTATTACTATCACTAAACTGGTAATAAATCAGGGTTAATGTATTGATACTTTTCTGAAATATACAGCTATTCCTTCATGTGTAGACCTCACTTAAAACTTGTTGTAGACACACAGGGACTTTTTCCATTTATCCATTGCTGTCACAGCTACTTCAATAGTCATCATGTGTGGATGAAGTGAACGGTCTCACCCACACAAGAACATACAGACTGCATTTCTCAGTTATTTCTCTCATTGCTCAGACAAAAAACTCAGTGCCCAAAGTTCAGGGCGGAGAGGTTTATTTAGCTCATGAGGTTTCAGTGCATAATCACGTTGTGCCAAGGCCTTGTTGAAGGGGAACTGCAGGGGGAGAGCAGTTCACAGCACCCACAAGCTAGCAGCAGAAACAAGGGCATGACAGCATCCTCCTGCCACTTGGGTCTCATCCAGGCTCTGCCAGGTGGGCAGGACCCACACCCTTAACCCTAATGCCCTTGGTGATAGCATTGCACTCTGGCCGCTCTGCAGAAGCCCCTCTTGGGACTGCGTGAGGCTTTGGGAGCCATCTGAAAACAACTGTAGAGGGACACCATGTAGAGGGAGGCGCAGCAGGGAAGAGCATCATCTCCTAGGAACACACTCTTCAGGATGAAGGTTCCCAGCTTCGTGAGGCAGTCGTGTGGAGGATGAGCTCTTCGGAGCAGGAGCATGTTTGGTCCTTTTAAGCATCAGCTCTTCGTTGGCTGGACCCTGTGCAGACTGTGTCACCTGTCCCACAGAGGGCGACTCGGCTGCCGGTTCTGCCCTCTGGACTTGGCGGAGTGCAGTGCTATGCACTGATCTTCCACCAAGTGTGAGGTAAACAGCACCTAGAAGCACACTGTGCCGCGGTATTTAAAATGATAAACACACTTAATAACACGGAGGTGTTTCCAGATTTCTTATTTACATTTGCTATTAAATTTCATCTTAATTTATCTGTAGGTAAATACAATGCTGTGAGCTAAATTAAGTCAAGGTTGCAAACACTTGTTTTATATGACCTGTATTTCGTATCAGTGAAGTAATGTCCCCTGTGCCCCTAACTGTGAACTCTACTGCTGTGGAGTAAAGAGCACAGGCAGAGATAGACGGGTAGAGGGTAAATGTGCAGACATCACCTGTGATTGTAAACAAAACGAGGGGGCGTTTTAGTGTGCCTTCTACTTTTTGTTCTCTTTGGAATCTTTTTCTTTTCTTCAAAGTTATAAAGTTTTGCATTTGGATTTGTTTTCATGACTTCAGAAATTATTGTAAAGGACACACAAGGGGAAATTTTTGGTCTAAAGCTTTCACTTATTTTTCTTTCTTTCTTTCTTTCTTTCTTTCTTTCTTTCTTTCTTTCTTTCTTTCTTTCTTTCTCTCTTTCTTTCTTTCTTTTTTCAGGGCTTTCACCTTGAGCTACATCCACTTCATCCCATTTCAAATTCCATTTTCTGCTTTGGGCCAGCGCAGCCCTCAGTCACTCAGTCGTGCAGGCGGAGCTCTGGCGTGCTGTCCTCCTGCCTCAGCCTCCCAGAATTTTGGGATGAGAGGCCTGTGCCACCACCGTGTCCTGCCTGTCACGCACTCTTGCAACCTAAGAACACCTGCAGTGTTACATTATTCTTTATTTTCCCTACTGTAAATGTTCATGCCCCCAAGTATCCAGTCCAAGGCAATTCGGGTAGGCATCTCTTCTCAGACACTATCACCACAGCTACAATACTATGACTATACAGTGTTTCTATGACAACGCGAGTCATGTGATCATTGTTCATAGATGCAGTATCATCTTCACACATCAGCTTCTTTCATCAGATATGAAAAATCAGTCAAAACAGGGCTGTGTTGGTGTGCATCTGGGGTGCAGGAGGCAGCAGGAAGCATCCTAGCACAGTGTAATCTGATTGATAGGTCAGTTTCGGGATTCAGTTCAGGTGGTTACATAGCTGCAAATTTCCTGTGTATATTCAGTGCTGCATGTGTCCACACATGTGTACACTGACCTGGATATGTACATACCCATGTGCACTCTGACTACACAGCCTACCCAGGTGCATGCTGATGTCTGCATGCTCCTATGCTCTCAAGCATTGGTCTCCACGTGCAAGTCAACACTTTTGCTGCAGACCTTTCCTCAGGGGACTGCGAACTCTGTGAACCTCTGGTCTGCAAACCAGACTAGAACTCTGGTTCTGTGGGTCTGAGGTGAGAACCTGTGGTTTCAGAGTTAATGCTGGGGAACACAGCTGAGTGCAATCAGTGATTCCTGATGCTCTGGGCTGCATAGTAGCCTGGCCATCTTCCCTAGCAGCCTCTCCTGGGCTGGGCAAAGAGGAATTGGACTAACAGGTAACTCCTCATGAGCCCGAGAGCCTGTAGACCTCTTTCATTTCCTTGTTTGTGTTTAAGGGGGAACTGTGGGAATGGATTATCACAAATTTACTGTTATTGCTTGGTTCTAGACACACCCTCTGCCCCCCAGCCTCTTGTATTTTTAAATGGGGCTTTTTCAGAGACAGCTGTCTCTAGAGTTTGTGATTGATTTATGGTTCAATGCTGGGATTAAGAGAGCTGGGATTAGGGGTGGGTGATGGCTGGATCAGTCCACTGATTGGATTGGCACCACCCTAATCCCAGTAGTCTGGACAGGATAAAAGGGGCAGAAAGAGGCTTGTTTGTACCTTTTGATTTGTTGCTTTTCCTGTCTTCCGTGGCCATGAACTGTTGCCCTCTGCCATGCACCACCCTGCATTGGAGCCAGAAGATACAGATTGAAACCTCCACATACTGTGCGCTAAATAAACCTCGCCTCCTTTATCTTTCAGTGTCAGGTATTTTGTCTCAGCAATGAGAGAGAAGTAAGGAAGGCATCGCCCTTGGCTCATTGCAGCTGAGTTCCCCTTCCTGGGTGAGGCAGGAGACCATAAGCGTCTCTCGGTTGGGCCAGCTGGGTGCACACAGTGGACAGGATCGTTTGAGAATGAGGGACCAAGCACGAGGTGACAGATGTGGGACCAGGCTCGGGAAAGGCAATGACCACAGAGGGCCTGGACATTGGTCACCCTGAGGTGGATTGTGAAGGTGTCACCTAACAGATGAGAGCATGTGGGAGAAATTGGTGCAACAAAAGAAGCCAGCAGTCTCTGTCCATTTGTCTCAACACCAGAATGGGGGTAATGCTAAGTGGGTTGAGAGGGAGAGGGAGGTCCAGAAAGAGCAGGCTTTGGTGACCTGCTCAGGTAAGTGGCCTGACGTCCAGGGCCCAGGCAGGGAAGTCTTTTGTCATAGGTCAGTGGGTGCTCTGACTACAGAGTAGAGCTGGGGGTTCAGGTGTGAGAATACACTAGCTCACCAGAGGTGACTGCCTGGACTGAACACAGTTACCAGGCCAAGTAACACAGAGACCAAGAACTGCTCACTCTGGGAGGTGAGGGAGGAGGACAGCAAGTTTTGTCAGCTCAGCATTTAACAAGAGCTTGCCATTAAATAACAATAAACAAACAAACAAATAAATGCGTGGCTGAGGGTGTAACTCCATGGCAAACCCTTGGTTCCATCTGCAGCTGCCTTGCTGCTTCCCATAGGACTGAGGGAGACAGTGTGGGTTCTGAGGCCTCCGGGTGCCACCCGAGCATTTGGCTGCACAGGGAGGTCAGGAAAGCAGGGGGAGCATGAATGCTTTGATACAAACAACTAAGGTTTATTTTTCTTTTCTTATGATGAGCAAAAGAGCAAAACCTCAATTTGGTGATGGAAACAAAGAATCAAAACCTGAAAGTAAAGTCCCCTAGGAGCAGAGTTCCCGAAGACACACTTTGGGGTTTGGGTGCAAGGAGGGGCTGGTTGCTGCAAGACAGGGCAAGGCGGGGGCAGGATGTGCTGGCAGCGGGGCTGTGAATAAGGAAGGGAGAGGGTAAGGGAGCTTCCCACGGTGGGGAAACCCGGTGGACTGGGGCTGCGCATGGCGCGGGAAAGTGTAAACCTGGAAACAGAGCCTCACTGCCAGTGCTGCTGCTTGCAGGACTGTGCTGTCTAGAGACTTCTGGGACGAACTTCAAGAAATCTTCCTCTAAATCTCATCCAGGATATTTCATGGAATTAAATTTTTTCTATGACAAGAACTTGAGGGATTTCAAAAACTTCAGGTTCTGCTAAAAAAAACCAATAATTTAGCTTCCATCACTCTTTAATTTCCCTGAGTTCATTCCATGAATATTTGTTCCTCATAAGTTTCCAAGTAATTCAGATATTCAGCCTTCAGATCACAATTAATCCTGAATGTCTCCTCTGTTTTGTCCTTTATGATTCTGTCCTATGAGAAAACAGTCTGTGGTACTCTCTGTGCCATCCTGAATCTGCCAGGAGCTCATTACATAGAGTAAAATGAGAGGAAAGGATTTACTCTACCTTTTGGGAGAATTTTTGAAGTAATAATAATCATTCATTCCTCTAGTATGAATCATTGGCAGTTCAATTGGAAGTCAGATTTGAAAGGGAGAGATTTCTAAAGACCTCCTTTTTTAAACAGAACCAGAAAGCCTGCATCTCATCTCTGTAAAGCATCAAAACCAAGTACTTCAGCGAGACACAGAATTTCTACAAGATATTAACAGTGTAAACCAGAACTTGTTGGAAGATGTTGTAGTTGGAAAACAGGAAGAGTCTTTTCATGGTTAAAGAGGTAGTGATGGGATCCCCCTAAATTCTACATTAATTATTTTACATAAAATGATTTTATGCCAAAAGGCAAACAATAGGACAATATTGTCAAATGAAATATCTGGAAAATATGCTGTTTGATGCAAATAAATACAGTATATGTAAAAGTAAATATTTACATACCATTTCTTTCTTTCTTTCTTTTTTTTTTTTTTTTTTTTTTTTTTTTTGTCTTTGTGAGACAGGGTCTTGCTATGCAGTTCAGGCTAGCCTTGAGCTCACTTTGTAGTCCAGGCTGGTCTCGAACTCGCAATTGATCCTCCTGCCTCAGCCTCGCGAGTGCTAGGATTACAGGCGTGAGCCACCACGCCTGGCTTTATTACACAACATTTCTACCTGTGTGGAAAGTGCAGAAAATCAGACAAAATGAAGCTACCAATTATAAAGCACTGGATGAATTCAACATTGACAGTTCCATGAGAGTTTCCTGTCGGCACTGTATGCATCTCAGTGAAATCTGCTGCTTTGCCTGTTTAGCTGCCGCGTCTGGCCATAGGTCTGCAGAGGAGGAGCTGGGCAGATCTGGGGTGCCCTCACTGGCCTCTCTGCGTGTCTGGAGGACTCTGGATTTCTGCGCCCAGACTGCTGGAGTTCCCTCAGGCTTCCAGGTGCAGTGAAGGAGAGAGGTGGGTTTGAGGCTTCCACATCAGCCTCCCCATTCCCGGCTTCATTTGGAGACCTGCTGAGCTCCCGATAGGTGGGCTGGCCCACACTACCAGCCTAGCCCAGCCTGTTTAGCTGCCGCGCCTGGCCATAGGTCTGCAGAGGAGGAGCTGGACAGATCTGGAGTGCCCTCACTGGCCTCTCTGCGTGTCTGGAGGACTCTGGATTTCTGCGCCCAGACTGCTGGAGTTCCCTCAGGCTTCCAGGTGCAGTGAAGGAGAGAGGTGGGTTTGAGGCTTCCACATCAGCCTCCCCATTCCCAGCTTCATTTGGAGACCTACTGAGCTCCCGATAGGTGGGCTGGCCCACACTACCAGCCTAGCCCAGCCTGTTTAGCTGCCGCGCCTGGCCATAGGTCTGCAGAGGAGGAGCTGGGCAGATCTGGGGTGCCCTCACTGGCCTCTCTGCGTGTCTGGAGGACTCTGGATATCTCTGCAACCAGGGAGGGTCCACAGGTTCCTGAAGCACTGCGGCCTGTGGTGAGTACCCTAACCCGGCTGCGATTGAAGAACTGTGGAGCTTCCAAGGGGCAGGTGGGCGCACAGTGTCCCTGAGGCCCAGCTTGTCTGGAACTGCGGAGTTCTGAGCAGGCAGAGGAGGGCCACTGGTTCTGTAGGCCTAATGGCTTGGAGTAGCGCGGCGCCAGAGTCTCAGTAGCTCCAAACATAGAAGGGGATTTTCAACAGATCCTGAGGAAGCTTTCAAATAACACTTGAAACACAGAAATATAGGAAAATGACAAAACGAAAGACCAAATTACAACCTCAAACCTCCAGCCCATCTCAAGAAACCCTAGGAGCGATGTATATAGCAGAAAATATATCCCATCCACCTCATATATTGGACACAATAGCCACTGAAATTGACAAGCAACTCCAGGAAGCTTTAAAGAAATTCAAACTCGAAATAATCTCCCAGATAAAAAAAGAAATGATAAAAGAAATGAAAGAGACTCTAAATATATCTAAAGAAAACACAGATAAAAAATTGGAGGAACTAAACAAAAAGATAGAATCCCTAGACGAGCAATATAAGAAACAAACAGAATACATAATGCAGATGCACAGAGATATACAGGAAATAAAAAACTCCACTGAAAGTTGTAAAAACCGCCTTAATGAAAGTGAAGATAGAATTTCAGACCTTGAAGACAGGATTGCAGCTAGTGAACAGGAAAGGAAAGATCTTTTGAAAATAACAAGGAACCAGGAAACAACAATTCAACAACTGCAAGACGATGCAAAGAAGAATAACATAAGAATGATAGGGATTAATGAAAGAGAGGGAGACAACATGAAGGATGTCAGGAGGATATTTAGAGAAGTAATAGCTGAAAATTTCCCAAGCATGAGATCAGAAACTGACATCAGGATCAGTGAAGCATATAGAACTCCAAACAGTCATAACCAAAATAAAACTACACCCAGACATATAATAATCACCACCCCAGAAATCCAACACAAGAATATATTATTAAAAGCTGTCAGAGAGAAAAGACAAATCACTTATAAAGGAAAACCTATCAGAATCACAGCAGACTTTTCAGCACAAACGATAAAGTCAAGAAGAGCATGGAGTGAAGTATTCCAGATCCTAAAGCAAAATGATTTCCAACCAAGACTGATATATCCTGCAAAACTATCATTCAAAATAGATGGTGCAATACGATACTTCCATGACAAAGAACAGCTGAAGAACTTCATGAACACCAAACCAACCCTGCAAAAAATATTGAAAGACAGTTTAGATACACAAAGGAAAAAACCACTAAGCAAAGCAAATAATTAAACAGAACCGAAAGATAAAGATGCAACAGCAGAGAGATAACATTCCTACAATTAACCAGCATTTAACAGTAATAACCATTAATGTAAACGGTCTCAATGCACCAATCAAAAGAAACAGACTAGCAGAATGGATCAAGAAACAAAATCCAACCATATGCTGTTTACAGGAAACCCATCTAACCCAGAAAGATACTCACAGACTGAAAGTCAAAGGATGGAAAACAATTCTTCATGCAGCAGGAATCCAAAAAAAGGCAGGAGTAGCCATTATGTTTGCAGACAACGTGAACTTTAAACCAACAATGACCATAAAGGACAAAGAAGGTAACTACATACTCGTAAGGGGAAAACTCCAAGAGGAAGAGATAACTATCTTAAATATATACGCACCAAACTCCAGAGCACCCAGTTATATAAAACAATTATTAACAGAAATGAAAACTCAAATTATCAGTAACACAATTGTAACAGGAGACCTTAATACACCACTGACACCAAGGGACAGATCAACCAGACAGAAAATGAGCAAAGAAATAACAGAACTGAATCACACCTGTGAACAAATGGGTTTGATAGACATATACAGAATGTTCCACCCAACAACATCAGAATACACATTCTTCTCAGCAGTACATGGATCATTTTCTAAAATAGACCATATATTAGCTCACAGAACATATTTAAGCAAATGCAAAAGAGTTGAAATCATCCCTTGCATATTATCGGATCATAGCGCTCTGAAATTAGAAATTAATGACAAAGGATACTGCAAAAATTCCGCAAACACATGGAAACTAAATAACACACTCTTGAGTAATCAGTGGGTCACAGAAGAAATTAAAGAAGAAATTAAACAATACCTAAAAGAAAATGAAAATGCAGATACAACTTACCGGAATCTGTGGGATGCAATGAAGGCCGTTCTGAGAGGAAAATTTATTGCACTGAGTTCCCACATCAGGAAAACAGAACGAATACAAATAAATAACTTGATGCTACACCTCAAACAGCTAGAAAAAGAAGAGCAAGTCAAGCCCAAAGCCAAAAGAAGAGAGGAAATTATAAAAATCAGAGCAGAAATCAATGCAATAGAGACTAAGAAAACAATCCAAAGAATCAACGAATCAAAGAGTTGGTTCTTTGAAAGAATAAATAAAATCAATAAGCCCCTAGCCAACCTTATTAAAAAAAGGAAAGAAAAAGCTCAAATTCATGCAATAAGAAATGAAAAAGGAGAAATCACTACAGACCCAATAGAAATACAGAGGATCATCAACACCTATTTCGAAAACCTCTACTCTCAAAAGTTTGATAACACAGAAGAAATAGACAGATTCTTAGAAGCATATGAAGTACCAAAGCTAGATCAAGAGGATATAAAACTGTTGAATAACCCAATCTCTGCTAATGAAATTGAGAATGTAATTGGGTCCTTGCCCACCAAGAAGAGCCCAGGCCCAGATGGATTCACTGCAGAATTCTACAAGAAATATAAAGAAGACCTAATGCCAACACTCCTCAAACTATTCAATGAAATTGAAAGGGAAGCAATCCTTCCTAAGTCATTCCTGGAAGCAAATATTACTCTAGTACCAAAACCTGAGAAAGACCCAACTATAAAAGAGAACTATAGACCGATCTCCCTAATGAACACAGATGCAAAAATCCTCAATAAAATATTGGCAAATAGGATCCAGCAAATCATCAAGAAGATTATACACCATGACCAAGTGGGATTTATCCCAGGAATGCAAGGATGGTTCAACATACGCAAATCAATAAATGTAATCCACCATATCAATAAAGCCAAAAATAAGAATCACATGATCATCTCTATAGATGCAGAAAAAGCCTTCGATAAGGTCCAACACTTATTCATGATAAGAACTTCACAGAAAATTGGAATAAATGGTCTTTACCTCAATATAATAAAGGCCATTTATGACAAACCAACAGCCAGCATCATACTAAATGGCCAAAAATTGAAAGCCTTTACTTTAAAATCGGGTACAAGACAAGGATGTCCTTTATCACCACTCCTATTTAATATAGTACTGGAAGTACTAGCCAGAGCAATTAGGCAAGAAAGAGAAATAAAAGGGGTAAAGATAGGAAAAGAAGAAGTTAAATTATCATTGTTTGCAGATGACATGATACTCTACATAGAAGACCCCCTAAACTCCATTGAAATACTCTTAGATACAATAAATAAATTCAGTAATGTGGCTGGATACAAAATCAATACTCAGAAATCAATAGCATTCCTATACACGAACAACAAAATGACAGAGAGGGAAATAAGAGAAACTGGACTATTCACATTAGCAAGCAAAAAAATGAAATATTTAGGAATTACTCTTACGAAAGAAGTGAAAGACTTATACAGTGAAAATTATAATACACTGAAAAAGGAAATTGAAGATGATCTCAGAAAATGGAAAGACATCCCTTGCTCATGGATAGGAAGAACAAACATTGTGAAAATGGCCATTCTCCCAAAGCTGTTATACAGATTCAATGCAATCCCAATAGAAATACCATCAACATACCTTATAGATCTAGAGAAATCACTCCTAAATTTCATCTGGAACCAGAAGAGACCTAGAATCGCAAAGGCAATTCTAAGCAGCAAAGACAAAGCAGGAGGCATCACAATCCCTGACTTGAAGTTATACTACAAAGCAACAGTAGTAAAATCAACATGGTATTGGAATCAAAACAGAGCTGAAGATCAGTGGAATAGATTAGAAGATACAACCACAACTACGAACACACTCAACCACCTTATCTTTGATAAAGGAGCCAAGCAGGTTCACTGGAAGAACGACAGTCTCTTTAATAAATGGTGCTGGAAAAACTGGCTCTCCATTTGCCGAAAACTAAAGCTAGACCCATGTCTATCACCATCTACTAAATTAAAATCTAAATGGGTCAAAGATCTGAATATTAAAACAGAAACACTAAATCTATTGGAAGACAAAATAGGTAGAAACCTTGGAGACATAGGAGTAGGTAAAGAATTCATGAACAGGACTCAAACCGCACGGGAAATACTTCCCAGAATCAATAACTGGGACCACTTCTTATTAAAAAGTTTCTGCATGTCAAAAGAAATCTCCAGCATAGTGAAAAGAAAACCCACAAACTGGGAAAAGATTTTAGTGAACTCTCTCTCAGACAAGGGCCTCTTGTCTAAAACATATAAAGAATTAAAGAAACTCAGACCTCCGAAATTCAAAGATCCAATCCAAAAATGGGCATCTGAGATGAATATGCAATTCTCAGATGAAGAAATGCAAATGGCAAATAAATAGATGAAAAAATGCTCATCATCATTGGTCATTAGAGAAATGCAAATTAAAACCACACTGAGATACCATCTCACTCCTGAAAGAATGGCCAGGATCAAGAAAACCGACAACAAATGCTGGAGAGGCTGTGGGGAAAAAGGAACTCTCCTGCACTGCTGGTGGGAGTGTAGACTGGTACAGCCTTTGTGGAGATCTGTCTGGAGATTTCTCAAAAAGTTGGGACTGGAAATCCCATTTATTCCAGCTATTCCACTTCTAGGCATATTCCCAGAAGAACTGAAAGCATCATACCACAGTGATATATGTGCACCTATGTTTATAGCAGCACAATTTGTAATCGCCAGATCTTGGAAACAACCCAAGTGCCCATCAACTGAGGAATGGATAAAAAAGTTGTTGTATTTCTATACAATGGAGTATTATTCAGCTATAAAGAAGGATCACATTGAGATATTTATCAATAAATGGGCGCAGCTTGAGACCATACTCATTAGTGAAATAAATCAATCTCGCATGTGTGAATACCGAATAGTTTCCCTAATGTAAATAATGATTCAAATATATAAAAATATGTGGTAATCATGATTCCCCATTAGGTGGCCTTGAAGCCTTATAAAGTTTTCACTCATTAAGTAGAAAGGCTTTATTCTGGGCTTCTTGATATGAAAATATTTGAAGCTAGAGTATATGAAGTTTTACCCAAATATTTCAAGGAAAAAGACACTATGGTAACTACTATTAAGTCAGGTTATAAGGTGGTGAAGTACTAGGTTGTTGAAACAGTCATGCTGTGACCTCTATTGTTATATTGTTATGTCCTGTTTTATCTTAATCTCCCCCTTATTGTTTCAAAAAAAAATTATTTAGTCATTTCTTATGTTTGTCTTAATTAAAGAAAAAATTCAAAAAAATTAGGATATATAAATAGTAACTCTTTTCGATTTCCTATTAACTTGTTTTGAAGTCCTGTAGTACTCCCATGATCTTGTTTTGACTGATTAGACTCTGTTCCATTCTATATGATAGTATCAAGTTTGAAGACATAGGCAACTACTTTGAAGACAATAAGATTCACTAAGATACCCATTCTGGTTTGACTATTGTCTTCTTTGGAAGTCCTGTAATGTTTACAATGCCTAAGTTTTATTGGTCTTGTTCTCTACTGTTTTGTCCAACTTTATAATATCTAATAAGATAGACAATTCTTTTTAAGGAAACAAGGGACAACGTTGATAACCATTGTTGATAAACTTGTACTCTGTTCTACACCATGTGCTATGTCTATCCTTGGTATTGACTGACAGCTTTGTTTTGCCATATTTGACTGTATTCTTTCCCCCCACCAAAGAAAGTAATAAGCACTAAGGAGTAATAAAATCCAAGATGTGTAAATTTTGTTGTAAAAAAGAGAGGGAAAAAAAAAAGAAAAAGAGCTCTAACGGATATAACAGCAAGTGTGTTTGGGGGTGTTAAATAGCTGACTTTATCAATGTTTTTGGAACATTGAACACAGCTGTTTGCAGTCTCCCTGTTTGAATGTCCACCTTGTGTTCTTTGATACTGTGATTTGAGGAATTATTTTCAAGAAAATAGTGTGTAATCTACTAGCAGGTAATTTCTTACTGTTATGTTTTTTTGTTTTGTTTTGTTTTGTTTTGTTTTGTAGTTCTGTATTGCGTGTACCCTTACGCCGCTTTGGTTTGTTTTGTGTTTTTCTCTTTTTCCTCTTAAATTAAAAAAAAAAAATCTGCTGCTTTGACTTGACAGTGCAAGAAGGATGCAGATGCCAGCCCTGGTTCCCCCACCTCTGCAGCTCCATGCTCTCAGGAGCCCTCCCCCGAGCATGGGACACACCTCTCCTGATGTATTTCTATGCTGCCTGACTCTAGATTTTTTCCAAGTTTTATCTTTTCCAAAAAGTGTGCTGTTGAACATCCTTTCAGAAAACATGTGCATAACACATTCAGCTAAGTTAAACGGTTCCAATTGTATTTATTTGTTTTTCTGGGGTAGCAAGACCTGAACTCAGGGCCTTTACCCTGGATTATACCCAGAGCCCTACTTCAAATGTTCTTTTTGAAAATGTCCTGCTGATGTGCTGAGTTGCTGAGGCCAGGTTTGGAACAGTGATCCGCCTGCCTCGGCCTTTGGAAGTACTCGGTATACAGAAATGCCACCACACCTGGCTCAAGCATTTGTAAAAAATGGAAAAAAGTATATATAGTCTCATAACTATTGACAGGTGTTTTTCTCTCAAACGTGCCTAGTTAAACTTCTCCAGAGATTTTATGAGATGGATTCTTTTCCTGAGAGTTCTGATTGTTAGAAATTGGGAGGAGAAATAAGCGCTGCCCATTTTAATGCGAATGTTTGTCATTGCTAATGTTACTTGGCTTACAGTGTGAACATTTGAAATTCTCAGCGGAACTTTGACTTTGGGGAACAGGAAGTCAGGATGACGCCTGATAGTCTTGTGACTTGGTCCCCAAGTCACTCAAAGCCGCTGCCCTAGTAGTGTCCTTGACAGGACAAAGGACATCTCTGTTCAGGAATGGTCTCCATCCTGTTGCTCATTCTCTCTCTTTTTTTTTTTTTTTTTTAATTTTATTTAAGGAGAAAAGAAAAAAAAAGCAGGGAAAGGGTACAAGTTATACAGATTTACAGAAAAAAAATGAACAGTAGGAAATCACTAGTTAATGGATTACATATTGTCATCTTAGAAATAATTGTTCAAGTCACAAAATTAAAGCTTGTAAAGTGGACATTCCATCAATGATACTGCAAACAGTTCTGTTCATTGATCCAATAAAACTCTGTGATATCATTTTCTATCTTATACACTTAAATATACATGCAGTTATATAGTTTAGAGCACTTTCTTTTCCTCTCTTTTGTACCATGATTATTACACATTTTGGGTTTCATTGCTCCCACGGTTCTTATTACTTTTTTGGAAGAGAGTAAAACCAAATGTGACATAACAGAACAGAATCAGTCAAGTCAAAAGGGTGGACATAATAGATAATGTAAAAACATAATACAGGTGATCAACAATGGTTACCATAGTGTCTCCCGCTATCTCTAATAGAATTGCCTATATCATTAGTTATAATACAATTGAACAAAACAGTAAAGAATAAAACCGACAAAACCAAAACATTGGAGACATTGTAGGTCTTCAAAAGTAGCTAAAAGTCAACAAGAATGGGCGTCATAATGAATCTCATTATCTTCACAGCTGATGCCTAAACTTTCGAACCTGATACTATCCAGCAAAACAGAATAGTGGAACATCAGTTAAAAACCAGATGGTGAGAGTAATACAGGGCTTTAAATCAAGGTAATGAAAAGTCAAAATGGGTTACTATAATATATCCTGCTATTTTTTTCCTTTAATTAAAAGGATAAAGATAAAAAAGTAAATAATGGAGTGGAGATTGAGATAAAAGAGGGCATAACAACGAAACAGCGCAGATCAAAACATAACCATTTAAGCAGAATAGTGTTTCACCACCAGATAATCCTAACCTAAAAGTAGTTACCATATTGTTTCTTTCTTTGAAATCCTTGAGTACAACTTCGTATACTGTAGCATTAAGTATATCAAAACAATGTAAAACCATTCAAGAGAATGACAGCATTACAGAGTATTTAGAATCGACTAACAGAAAATGAACAATGGTTTCTGTATAATCTCCTTGTCTTTAAAAGGTTTTTGCTTATACTATCGTACATAATAAAATCCAATAAGATACAGCCTATTTAGACCATTGGAGACAGAAGGACAAAAGCTAGATGAGACTTCAAAACAAGATGATACTAAATCAGTATTACCTATTAAGATGTCATTTTCTCCAAAATAGCTGTTCCTATCATCCAATCTTCTTTGCCTCATTTCTGTTAAGCTCTTTTTCTGTCAGTAGCTGTCAGTTTGTCTTCTTCATTTTGTTCTCTGCTCCATTTGTTGTGGCCTCCCCGCCACTATTTCTGGGTTCTTTGTATTTTTCTTTTTTTAGAATATCCTGCAATACTTTCTGTAGAGTTGAATTGGTGGTTGCAAATTCCCCCAGTTCCTCTTTATCCTGGAAGCACCTTGTTTTTCCATCAATTTCCAGGGATAGTTGTGCAGGATATCTCAATCTTGCCTGGAGATTATTATCTTTCAAAGCTTGAATTATTTCTCCCCATGCTCTTCGTGATTTGATGGTTTGTGCAGAGAAATCTGCTGTAATTCTGATGGGTGTTCCCTTGTAAATGGTCTGTTTCTTGTCTCTTACAGCTTTTAATATTCTGTTCTTGTATTGAATTTCTGGAATTTTTATTATTATATGCCTGGGTGTTGCTCTGTTTGGGTTGTAGGTAGCTGGGGTCCTGTATGCCTCATACATCTGAGTATCTTTACCTTTTGCTAAATTAGGAAAATTCTCCTGGATTATTTCTGTGAGTAGCTTTTGTAGTTCACTTGTTTGCATCCCTACTTCTTCTTTTATGTTCTTAATCCTTAAGTTATGGATCCTCTTATCATCTTCTTGTCTTTGTATTATTGCTGTTTGTTTCTTTGTTATTTTTAAGAAGTTTTTCATTTCATTCTCCCATATTACAAGTCTGCCCTCCAGTTCAGATAGTCTGTCCTTAGTTTCTTTCAAGCTGTTATGCCAGTCTTCGATAGACTTCTTAGTATCTTGGTAGTCCCTTTGAACCTGCTTCACGTATTCTATGCTTTCTCTGTTTTCTCCATCAAACAATTCTCCCCTTTTTTTCTGTTCTTCCATTCCACCACCTGTTTTTTCTTGGGTGGTGCTTAGCATTTCTCTAACTATTCTGCATACTTCTAGCTTCAGGTCGTTGATAACTTCATTCCTGAATTGGTCTATGAGGCTCTCTATATGGTGCCTTATGTGTATTGGTGCGGTGTCTGCTATTGCCTGTTTCTCAGAATTGGGGGCCGAGGAGCCTTTCTTGTTGCTGCCTCTTCCCATGCTGCCTCTTCTTCTCTGTTCCTTATATATGCAAGCTTATATAAGAGGCCCAGCTTCTCTCCCAGTCAGCCACAGCCTGATCGAATTGCGCCAGTTAGGTGTTCCCGCTCACCGCTGCGCACCAGGGAGTTATGGACCAGGCAGCCTAGGCATCTCCCCTCCCGGCCACTGTCAGGCTCTGGGATCTGGGTTGGGACAGTCTACCAGGTCCGCCGGCAGCGTCACGCAGGCCAGGCACTTTTCACCAATCCCGCCCGAGAGGGGATGTGTGGCTGGAGTCGCCACCGCGCCCTGCTCCCGCAGGACTGCTCGGGCCCAGAAAGTCCTCTGCTGGAGTCAAACTGTGGTAGAGTGTCAGTTTCTCTCACTCACCTCACCATAAGTCAGTGCACGCCTCCCTGCCGTTCGCAGATTGCCGTTCTCAGAGCTTCTGCACGTCTCTCCCCTTGCCAAGCCACTGTAGAGGCAGCCAGCCACTGCGCGGCGGGAAACCCAAATTGCGGCTTACAATGGCGCGGTTCCAGCCTCCACACCGAGTCTTTTCTGTTCCTGTTTTAGCACCAGGACTGCATTCCAAGTTGGCTTCTCTCAGCCCAGTTCGTTCCTGAGTCAGCAGAGCATATCTCCACCTGCTTATGTCTCCTTAGTCCGCACCATTCCTGGCTTCTGAGCCGAGTCTTTCAGAGAGCCGCCGGTAGTTGCTGTTATCTGTCCGCCATGTTCTCCCGGAAGAGTCAAATGGCAACTTAATTGTGTGTACTGAGCAATTGGCTAGATCTTACATCTTTGACATCCTCCATAATATATTAAAAGATCTGCAATACAGTGTTTCTTAGTGCTGGTCTTCCTCTTTTCTACGTTAGAGATAGACAAGCCCAATGTGGGCGCGTCTGGAGACCTAAGACCCTGAGGCACCCGCGGTAACATTAACAGGTGACCTGACCCCGCCGAGGGAAAAGCCATGAGGACCTCGGGGTCTGGAGCTGGGTGGGAGGCTGCAGCTCCCAGAGCTCGTTCTGCCGCCTCCTCTCAGACCTCAGCCCGACCCCATCCCTTCCCCGGCTCCCGTCCCACAGCATCACCACTGTGTGTCTTTCCGGTCTGCAAGAGTCCTTCCATGAGGCCTGTAGGCCGTAGAAGTCTCAGTAAGCAGTCTAGCCGGGACAGAAATTCTCAGCACTACGTTGTGGTCAGGGCAGCCATGACACCGGAAGTCCACCTGCTCATTCTCTCTTAATTCTATCACAGGGAAAAGGCAGGCGCTCTCTCAAGCCTTCACACCAGCGCTGCTCCTTGCAGTTCCCTTTTTACTGCATCCTTCTCACCGAATTTCGCGGGCTTTGTGATGTTGCTTTGCCCTCTTTGCTCATGTTTTTGCAGAGTTTCAGCAAGTGCTGAAATTTCATATTTCATGCTGTTAAATGAACTGAGTAAAACATTCCCCTTGGTTTCTGAGATAACTAAACCTTTCTGCCTTTAAATTTGAAATTATGCTCCATAGGCTCAGTTTGTAGCCAGCTTGTGCTGGCTGCCTTGCTAATACTCAGTCTCCGAGTTTGCATATCCAGGGAGGCTGCTAATCTCCTGTCTGATAAATCGTGCTCCCCTCCAATCCCCGGCAGCTCATGCCAATCTGTGTTATCTGTCCCAGCATTAGCCGGGCCCTGTGTTCCTCAATCCCCTCTCCTTCCAGGCAACTGCTGATTTGGGCCATTATCAGCTCCCTAAATGTGCCTGGGTTTTCTCATTTTTTAGGGCTGTGCACATAAGTTTTAATCTCACAGAAACTCATTATGGCTTCTCCCAATTAAACCACACATGCATGCAACTTACTGATACTTATTACCGGTGTATTGTTTCAGTACTTTTTCCCATAAAACGCGAATTCGTTTTTCTTCAATTTTGTTTTATTAGTGCGTGTTTGCAATCCATGGAGTTTATATTCACTATGGGGAGTTGGCGAATGTATGTAACACATCGTGGTTATTTCCATTTTGCTTTGTTTCTCCACCCACCTCTCTCCCTCTGTCTCTAGATTCCCTCTCCCCATTTTCATCACCATCGTCATGATGATAATTTGAGAACATCTTCATGTGTTTTATACTGAAGTCCCTGCCCACAGGCTGATGCTGTCACCCTCTCTCATGTTCTCACCGCAGCCTGTTTCTTTTTTCCCACTCATGTTTTACAAATCTTTTTATGTGTGTTTCCCATTAGATTTCAGATTCTTGAAAATATCCCCTGAGCGAATCATCACTGTGTCTTGTGCTGGCACCTGGATGTCCCCGACGTCAGTGTGCCTGTGCTCAGGAAGTTCGAGAAGCCCTCGTGGGTGCAGGTCTTGTGCTCAGTTGAGGGATTTGTTCTGGTGGCCAGGGAAGACATTGGTGCCCTATACCATGATATTTACCCTCACAGATCAAGCAGAGTATTTGTATCAGGCTGCAGGAGGAAGCCCTGCTTGGCCTAGGAGATTAGCAGGCACACACAGTATAAAAATCCCCGGGGCATTTGAAGCCCACACTGCTCAGTTCAGGGGCATGGCCCATTTGAGGTCCTGATGGGTGCAGCCAGCAGTGCTGCAGACCTTCCCAAAGCCTGATCTCTTTTGGTTGCTCTCCCAAGAGGAACCTAGCTCTCTCCCCGCCTGCTCTGAAGAGGATGGTTGGCTGGGGCATTGGATGGGGAGCAGTGGCACTCAGCGTGCAGAGAAGCCTGTCCCACCTCCACCTGTGCCTCCTATGGCCATGCCTCCTCTCCTGTGATAGCGCCTGCCTGCCTGCAGGGCCTGGGTACCTGCTGAGGCAATGCTGGGGTTGCTAGCAGGAAGCAGATGCTATGTTGGCTGGTGGAGACAGACACTGCTTGTTGTCACATCCTTGGCCCTGAGTCCTGGTGGGCGAAGATTTGCCTGTGAGTTGGGCTCTGTGAAGGTTCTGCAAGTCGAGTTCAGCTTCTGCTCCTCTTATTTACCAACTATGTGACCCCTCAACCTTGGCCTTTCTACACGAACCATTCCCCTATCTGAGGGGAGAGAGCTAAGCACAAAGCTGCATGGAACAGTGCAGGCACAGGGCAATTCTCTCTTCTCGAAGAATCGTGCTCCAGGGAGCACCCGTCTGCACAACGCCTTGCTGGTACTACTGTGAGTTTCCACAGTGAGCCTGGGGAAGCAGACCAACCTTCTCAGAATTGGATGCATCCCTCACTGCTAGAAGCAGGGATCCCTGTGTCTTTGTTTACTTACCTAAATTTCTGGGTGAGGTTGTGAGAAAATTGTCATGAATTTTCACACTTTGCTTGACAGTTGTTCAATGGGCCGCCTCCCTGGTGACAGCATAAAAGTCGCCCTCCTCTCAGGCGTGAGCTCCAGGGATGCAGTGTTTCGGGGTCTTTGCTGTGAGGTATTTGGAGTTTGAATCCGATTATTTCCTACCTGCCCTGTGTACCTACCTGGTCAAAGCTTCCTGCGTCTTTGGGGGCTCCCCTCTGGCCTGGATGGCATGGTGACTCAGTTTCCAAGACCCTATGAACTAACTCCTCCCCGCGGTGAGCTAATACAGGCCTCTCAGTGCCCTCTTATTAACCACCCCTCACACAAGAGTGCTACATTTTCTAATGTTACATGACATAACTGTAACTCATAACACCAGGAGGTGAATGCAGGCTTTTCTCTACATGCAGGTCTGTCCCTGGTATTATTTCAGGAGCATGGAGGAATTTACTGCTGAGCTGGCTCTCTGCCTCCCCCAAGAATCTCTTGGAAAGGATTTACGAAGCAAGGTCAGAAGAGTCCCTGAATAGGGCCAGGGCAGTGTCACAGAGCCCTCTCACCTGGCAATGCTCACTGCCCAGCGTCTGCAGCTGTACTGCTTGCTTTCTCATTTGAGGTTCGTGTTTAATACGTAGACCTACACTTGGGAGCTCCAGTTTAGAAGTTCCGGCTCTGAGAGCTCCTCTCCGCCTTAGCCACCGTGAGTGCCCACTGCTGGGATCTGAAAGTTTTCAGCTCTACAACTTGATTTTCCTGTCTCCTGATTCTGTGCACTAACAGGTCCCATATGCACAGAAAGACAAACTGAACAGCAGAGTTTATCATACCTCAGATCTTGCGTTTTACTTGTTAGTATTATTTCAGAACATATGATTAGACCATCTCAGTGGCCATTACAAAATAGTAAGCTACTGGGATATTTATGCTTTTCATTTTCTCACCTTTCTGGTTGGGAAAGAACCCTGATCTCTCCCCTCCCTGGGGTAAAAGATGAATTTCTGAAGTGAAAATGCACAGCTCCAGCAGGCTGCCTTTCACCAGGAGGAGATGTCCTTGCACGGACCTCTCAGAGCCTGGGCAGGGCCAGGTAATGGTGCCGCACCTGGCATCTAGATGTACTCCAAAGCCTAATGGGCACCCAGATGGGGCTTTTGGGAGGTGACTGGATAACAGATACAGGTAATAGATATGTGATACCAGGTGGATTTACAGGTGGGTGTTCAGAGGTGAACCTGGTAGGCAGAGGCACTGTGGGTGGGGCCTGAATATACATATGTAAGAATGTTTGTGTATATATCCTTCTTCCTGCCTTGAGGATGCTGGTACTGCCCGTGCTGCCATGGCCTTTTTCTCCTCTGCCATGCCCTTTGCCATGCCATCCTGCTTCAGAGTCAGCTGATTGTGGGCTGAAACCTCCATAAACTGAGTTAATTAAGAACCTTCTCCTTTAATGAGTTTGCTTGGATATTCCTTCCCAGCAAAACAAAATAATGAAGACAGGAACCAAACTAGTAAGGTGGACCACAGACAACTGAGATAGTAACTTCCGTGAAATGAGATACCATTTACTTAGCCATCATCCAGCCTCCCACTTCTGAGGTTGATTGTGGAGCTCCCTCTGCCCCATGTGCATGCACCACTCATGCTGTAACCTTGGGCTTCAAGTGGCTTTAGGTGCTCTAATTTTGAAGTGTAGGATTTTCAAGGCTAATATTCAAACGTATGCAGTTTTCAACCCTGTTTCCTTGTTGTTGAGTATTTTGCAGTGTGTGCTTCCTCATGTGGAAGTACCGCACTGGTCTTTGTCTTACACATGTATTGAACTAAGTTACACAAGACACTTAAGGGTGGTTTATTTAGGATTTCCACAGAGACACGTGTGGGAACTTCTTCCAAATGAAAATTGATTTTCTGCATATCACCATTACTGTGCTTTCCATTTCTGTAACAAACAACTGTGGAAATCAACTCACGAAGACCTATTTGGGCTCATGGCTAGGATGGGTTCCCTTCGTGGTTGATGCTCTGATACAGTCAGCCTCTGGTGATTCACTGTGGTGGGGGTACAGGGGTACACCAATCTGCTCAACTTGAGGCGAAGAAGCAAACAAGAGAGACAGAAAACACTGAGGTCCGACTGTACCTGTGCAGGTCAGTGATCCTTCAGTGATCTGATGATCTCCCAACAAGTCTCACCTCTTGTTTCTCTTTTTCAGTACTGGTGGTTGAATCCAGAGCCTAGAAACTCAGCCATGTCTCCAACCCTTTCTATCGTTTATTGGGACAGGGTCTTGCTGAGTCATGAAGTTGCTCAGGCTGGATTCAATGCTGGGTTCTTCCTGCTCCAGCTTTTCAGAGTACTAGGATCATCGCTGGGTACCTAAAAGCCCAGTGGAAGCCTCACTTCTTAAAGACCTACCAATTCCTAACAGTCTGGTACTGGGGCCAACATGGTACCACAGGTCTCAGAAAAGACCCCATATCTAGTACAACAGTCACCTCACTGTGAATAGAAAAACAAACAAACAAATGTCTTCCAATGAGAGTTTCTAAGACAGAAAAGCAGGCAGCAGCTTCTCTCCATTGGTGTGAGGTGTTGAACAGTAGCCAGGGCAGCCCTGGTCAGGGGACGTTGCCTCACACAGGAAGTCAAGCGTCTGAAGAAAATGAAGATGCAGTTTTCCTGCCAAAACCGCAAAAATCATGATAGAGTGGGTGCTTTTGGATTGAACTCCAAGACCTGTGCTTTCCTACAACTAAAGGTGACCCGTAGGATATTAGGCCATTGTAACTGAAAAATATTGTCTCACCTTTTATGTGATCTTATTACTCACATCTTTCAATGCACAAATCAATGTTCAGAACTCCAGAATATGTTAGTGCCACACCCTAAATATTTTTTCTTTGTTTCCCTAAAAAGGACCTCTTGGGGAGTAGGAAACCTGCTCTGCTCCTCATATCTCTAGTACGTAGAACAAGCCTTCCTGTATTTGGTCATGCTACAAGCACATGGAAAAAACCCTAATGATTGCAGGTTGCATAAGAACCAAAATAAGGCTCCAAATAATCACGTATAGGTTACTAAAATGAAAATTGATCACATAGAATTATAAGCAGCATATAATTATTTCTATCACAATCCATTATAACTTATACTTCTTGTGATACTGAACCCAGACAGCTAACTTTCAAACTCCCAATAGGTAGTGGTAACAGGGAAAGTATGAGCAGATAGGAAGAACCATTTCAAGGAGGTTTTACAAGTCATCTAAATTCCTTAATGTTAGTGGTGAGGAACCAGATGTCCAGGTATTGACCTCCACCTCCCCTAGACCCCCGAGACGTTTTCTTTTGAATTGAATGAGCCAGAATCCCACCACAGTTTAGATTGTTAGAGAAATTCTAAACAAGAACCCCCTGCTCCTTCTGACTTCTTCACACTTCCCCTTCCTCCCTCTAACCCTGTCCTCTGGATAGCTTGGATGTTCTTTCCATGAAGTTCACCAGGCATTGTCTTTACTTTTACTGACAGACACCAGTAGCTCTTGTGCTCAGGATTCAAAGTGAAAGTAAATATGTCACTCACTGGTCGTTGATGTTAATTTAATGTATAAAAAATTCTGTCACACCCATATTTCTGATCGTCTGCTCCATTTAGAATTTGTTGAATGTTTAGAAAGAGCACTGTTTATTCTGGGGCACATCTTAGCAGTGAACAGACAACTAGGTGGTATACATAGATGTGAACACATGGCTGGGTGTTCTATGTAGATGTGACCTTATGGCAAGGTGTCCTGTGAGTGTGATCCCAGGGATGGGTTCCATGTGGGGATGTGATCACAGGGCCAGGTGCTGTGTGCAGATGCAGTCCTGAAATCCAAGCACCACTGCATCAAGATTCTGCACATGGACGGTGGTGCTTATGTTTACTCAGTACTTGGAAATTTCCCCTTTAAGTTACGTTTGGCAAATGAAAAGAAAATTGGCAAAGGGGTGACTCTTATGCTGTGGGTAACAGAGTCAGAGCTACTTTCCTCTGCTTTTTTTCTTCTCCTCCACCTTCTTTTGTGGTACTGGGGATTGTTTTACACCTAGAAGTAGCAATGCGAGCCTCAGTGGCTAAGGCTAGAAAGCAGGATGTGTGCAGATTTTGTGCGGGGTATGACATCTTCCTGCCAGCATCAGGCTCAGCTCACTTTGTCCAGAGCCCTGGCAGTGTCCTGGCCTGGCCTTTGATCAGAACACAGGCAGCTGGGAGAGACTGTGCTTCTCCTGGGCAACACACAGCATCGGCTGGCACATGCAGGTGATGCACAATCCCAGCGTCCTTCCAGCTTCCATTCCGCAAAAGACAGAGGAGCGAAGTCAGTGAGCGGCAGCTACAGGGAGGTAGTCTTCAAGGGACAGTCCGATTGGTGACAGCATGAATGACACTAGGAGGGACAGACATGCACTGCTGCTCGGAGACCCTCAGCCTCCTAGGGCTCTTCTCCACGGAGCTGCTGAAGGACTGCTGCAAGTGAGCCCCAGGTGGGGAAATCTCTTTTGTGTCTCAGGAGGGAGAGGAGTGAAGAATGGGGGACACTTGTGGGTGACAACCAAGCCCTGTTGAGACCCTGCGCTCTGCCCCCCCCCCCATATCCAAAGCCAATGCTGATTGCAAAGGGCTGTGAAACCATTCTTCACAGCAAAAATACTGTAGTTCATGGGGTGGGGGGTGGAGAGGAAGGAGAAAGAAGAGGAAGAAAGGGAGAAACGAAAGGAGGAGCAGGGAAGGAAGGGAAGTGGGGGGATCTTCAGATCTCCAGAATCTATTGTACCAGGACCCCGGCACCTGTGGAGGAGCCCAGTGACTGAGCCCAGCTTCAGCCTTTCCTGCAGGACAGTAGTTTTCTGCCCTCTCTGGTTTTCTTGGTGTTTAACAAAAATTTCAGAGAAGCATCCCTCTGAAATCCCCTCTAGGAGTGACCGACAATATTTCACCTATGTATTCCACATGGAAAAATACATAGAAAATGAAAAACACTTGTGATGTATATGTTCTTGATATTCAAATAAATGTACAAAGGCCTTTTTCAGAGAAATGGTATTTGATATAAATTTAAACAGGAAGAGATTGATACAGGAAGGTAGGAGGCTTGAACAGGACCCCCTGGCTGCACTTTCAGATAGGATTATAAAAGCATATGTACCAAATTTGAAGAGGCTGACTTAACTGGTGAATAAAATACACTTCTGAGAGAATTAGGTGATGTCCAACTCACCATGCATGGTCTCAAACAGGTTCAGTGGATGCGGACAGCAAGGACAATGTGAGATAATGTAATTTTCCTCCCGATGCTCAGGATCTAACCTTGCTCCTGCTAGATGAGCTTGCTCCCAACTCAAAAGCCTGTACTGGTCCCTCCTCCTCCACCGCAGGGGTCTGCGAGGCCTCAGGGCACCAGGTGGCAGGAATTCCATGGGTGAGCACAAGGCATCTTCTTTCCTTGCTCTACAGATGGAATTTCTTCCATCAAGATGCTCAGGCACCCTCAGAAATCCAGGTCACAGCTCTCTGAGCAGTGCTTGGGCCAGATAAGGTGGCAGGAACCTTCAGAGCAGCAGTGAAGCCTGGGAGGAGAAATCAGGTGGAGATTTCTCCTGGCTCCCTGGATTCCAGCTGGGTTGTTAGCATCTGAGGTCAGGTTAAGGTAGGGGAGAAAAATCACATACAAGTATCCCTGCTACCCAAGGATGACCTCTGACAGTCCCTGAGTTGGCCATCTGCAGTATTGGAGAACAGGACCATGGAAAGACTTTGGCAGAGTTCAAAAGAGAATAATAGAAATAATTCAATGACCAGAAGCACTCATGCTCTGTAAACTCCCCACTACCCTGGCCAACTGGCCTTCTTGCACCTGAGGTATTAAGTCCTTGCTCTGTGAGCAGCATTTTGTCTTCCAATCAGGGACACGAGAAGTTCTCAGTCCTTCCGCCAAGTCTCTCAGGACTTTCTTTGAAGTAGTGTTTACTCTCATTTTAACAGAAAATTAATGATTTACCTGCTAGGAGCTTATGTACATCATTTAATTAAATTGCATTTGAGATTACTTGGTTGCAGATCTTAAAGAATATTGATGGGTCTGCTTCCTCGCAGAATGGTCACACAGTTCTCTCTCTGCCCTTCTGTCTTCCTCAATTTGAGCTACTTTTTAAAAATTTCTGTGAATGCCTTTTGTGTCACCAGAACTGAGGATGGAATTGATGAGGAAAGTAGCTTCTTTGCAGCCACCAGGATGTTAACTTCCTAGGAGAGCAAATATTGTAGGAAATGTTACTTGGAATATCCCATGGGATCAGTGCTCAGAGGGGAGCATAAGGGAGACACAAAGGTGTGGGGCCAGGGAGAAGCTACCTGGTGCTCGGTCTCCTGTGAGCAGCAGCATGTTTGAGGTAGATGCAGTGGCCCCTGGTCACTCTGGCAGGGGTGGGCCGCTGTCCCCACCACTGCCCACTGCCTTGGGCCTTGCTTTGTGATCAGCTGACCCCCATGAAACCCATCAATATTCTTTAAGACCTGCAACCAAGGCTCAAGGCAAAGACACAATGGAGGATGGAGGCCTGTTAGTGAACTCACCGTATTCCCTTCAAAACCTCCACAAAACCCTCCTGACATCTCTAAGTGAAAACAGAGAGGAGAACGAGACAACACTCGGCAATGGGAAAAGATTTTTAACCTTACGTATCACAAGTGGGGACAGTGGAAGCGGCCACAGGACAGTGAAAGTGGTCGATGAAAGTGGCCATGAGAGGGAAACTCGTGTGCCTCATGCCTTAAAGACACAACAAACCCTCAAGTCAGCCAGCAGCCAGGCAAGGGTGGGGTCGATGCAGTGTGAGGTTAAGGGAAAGATGACGGAATCTCTGAGTCACCGGGTGAGCGCTGTGCCTGGATTTCGGGATGTGTGAGCATCCACTTGCTCCCCGCTCTCACCAACAAGTCATCCCCTTGACAACCATGGGCATTCTGTGGTGCACTGTGGCATGTAATGAGGGCTTCCATTTATGTTTCCTTTAGAATTAGTGAAGCAGAGGACATGCTCATGGATGTGCTGACTGCTTGAAAATTCCTTTTCCCAGTGTGCACTTGAATCCTCAGCCTGTTTCACTGAACTGTCCTACTTATTATTATTGATTTATAACAATTCCTTAAAAATAATGCACACAACTCTGATTCGAACACAGGTACCACAAATACTTTGTCCTAGTGTACGGCTTGGCTTTGCATGTTCTTAACCCATGTGGTTGGAGCAGTGGGGCTTTTAACTGCCGACTGGCGTTCTGTCTTCCGCCTTTGGAAAGACATAATCAGTGTGTCAGCCATTGAAAGAGCCATCTTCTCCCCACCAGAATTCTGAGGCGTCCCTGGGGTCACCCTGGATTAAGACAGCGGCCTGTGTGTCTCTCTGGCCTGCAGTGTGGTCAGGGCTATGAAGCAGAATTCACACAGGTGACCCTTCCCTGGCTCATATTACAGAAGAATGTCACCACAGAAGGTCACAGCCTGGCTGTCACCACAGAAGGTCACACCCTGCTGCTGCCTTTCAAGAGGAAATTGCCTGCTAGAGGAGGGCCCCAGGCCAGGATCTGAAAGGGCTCTGAGGTGTGAGGCATGGCCCGAGCCAACAGCCAGGATGAGGCCCTATTAACTACCCAGTTTCAGGTATTCCCATGTGCTGGGTGGTTTCTTCTACTTTACAATTCAACTGGCAATATTGGGTTTCAAGTGGAGAGTAACAAAATCAGCACTACCTATTCTTCAGAACGTCCTCAGCAAATGCAGATGACAGGTGTAGAAATTGCATGACTAATTCAGAGGATATGAGATTGAAAAGCTGTACACCAGCCAACACGTGAGATATTTCCATCTCATTCAATTCAGAGAGCAAAGCCCTTAGAGTCACCTTTTATTAGCAAAACGTTTGTGCTCTGATATAAATTTGAATAAGCAGCGAAGCAATTTGTCTTGGATCAAAATGTCTTTTCCCTTTTCCTACTCAAGCATTTCAAACCTTGAATGTTTACGCTCATTAATTTCACTTCGTGGACATCCTGTAGCATTATACAGCACTGAGAAACAAAGGATATGATAAGTAATTCAAATCCTTCCCAGCTACAAATTGAAGTGTCTGTCAGGTACGTTTGTGTGATTATGAAGTAAATACTTATGTCACAAATCTGGAATATGTAGATAGAATATAGTAACAGTAGTATTTCTAGAGCTATGTTTTAAATTTTACTAGTGATTTAAAATGTATTGTGAAACATTTAAGAATACAAATTTGATAGCTTAAAATAGAAAGATTGTTTATTTTTTAAAAACTGGAAAAGGAAAATCAGGAAACAGACTTATTGGAATGGTATTAAAACAGTGAAATACTTAGAACAATCTTAACACTGAATGTAGACTATTCATTTAATATAAACTATGAAACACTGATGAATAAAATGAAAGATTACAAAAATGGGAAGGTATCTTGACTCACGGATTGGAAGATTAAATGTCACCAAGATGTTCATGCCTTACATCTTTAGGCTGATGTCCATCAAAATTCTTCAGGTGTGATTTCTATCAAAATTTCAATAGCATGCTGCTATCTTCTGACTGTTTGTGCCACCTTTCAAGTTTGGCTGCTGAGATCCAATCCCCATGGTGCGGCTGGTGGAATTGGCGCCCTCATCAGCCTGCTGGGTGGCTGGCAGGCTTCTCACACAGCTGACATTACAGGAGAAAGTTTCTCAGGGAGGAAGGCTTCACCAGACAGCAGAGGTGACAGCATCTAAGGACTGTGGGAATACCTGTGTGCTGTACAGTATTTGGCTATAGTAGTATAATAAAACTAAGATTCGATCTTTATAGCAACAGGAAAAAAAGCCCCCCAGATAACCAGACCAATCTTGAGAAAGAACAAAGCTGAACGCCTGATGTTTCCTGATTTTACATGAGTACGGACGTCAGTGAAGAAAGATGTACGGCAGGGCCATAACAGCACACACATGTACAGATAGAAAAAGAAAGCCAGGAATAAGTCTATACCAGGCACTGAGCCAGGGTCCCTCAGGTCCTGTGGTGGCCCGGAGCCTACAGGCCTTGGTGGGGGCCAGGGGGACCAGGCTGCTCCCTCTGTTTCCAGCCTCTTCTGCAGTTCCCCTCCCTGCCCAAGCTCCCCTCTGCCGGGGCACTGGCATCAGACTGTCCCAGAGCACAGGTCTTCTGGGACTGCCCAGCTAGAGCTCCAGGCCTCAAGCTCCTTAGGAGACTCCAGCATTCCATGGATTACCCCCACCTGCACCCCTGGTCCTTGGAGAAACCACAAAACCAGGCCCCCATGCCCAAAGGCTGGGGAAGCCACAGTAACGGACCTTCAAAGAAGCCCGAGGACCCACAACAGGGAAAGGAAATTCCTTCAGCCAGAGGTGATAGAGAGCTGGTGGGGTGCACTCTTCCCGATTTGGATTTGAGAGTTGTCATGGGAGAATGAATATAAATCTCGCCCCAACCATGAGCCCATCAGAAGACTTGGCCTGGAGGCTGCAGTGTGGCTTTGCCAGGGTGCTTCTTTATCCTGTTACACAGTACCAGGCCAGAGGCAAGAAGCATGGCCAGTGTTCCCCTGCTGAGTCACCATTTTTCCTGGCTACTTGCTTAGCTGTGTGCAGCTCATTTCAGTTTCAAAATATTTTGAAAATCTAACATATTCGAAATAGATATAGGGTTATGAGAAGTCCTTGCATGGCATCTCCATGCAAAACACAAAACTGAGCATCCATCCTAGGCCATATGCAAAAATTATGAATGGATTAGCAATTCAAATATATATGCAGCTTGCAAATATATACAAGGAGCTTCTACCACTTAATGGCAAAAGTAACAAAATGTCTCAGTTAAGAAATGAGCAAGAGACTTGGGTGAACATTTTTGCGTGTAAGATGAGTGCATGGCTGACAGGCATATGGAAAGCAACGAACATCAGCAATCACAAAGACCAAGCAAGTGGAGACCATTACTGTTGGAAAGGGTTACTGTCAAAATGATGAAAGGAAGAACACAAGAACATGGAAAGGTTAAAATCCATGTACACAGCAGGTAGGAATGAAAAATTGCCCAGCTGTTATGGAAAATAGTATTAAAAGTAGAGTCATGATGTCATCCATCAACCCCACTTGTGCAAATTTATGCCAAAGAACTTAAATCAGGTTCTCAGGAGACATCTACACTGCCCTGGCACCGCAGGCAGGATCCCCAGACACCCTGCGCTCACTGATGGGCGAGTGAGTGTAAAACAACCAAAGCTTTGATGCTCACACACAGGAGGTCATTCTTTTGCCTAATAAAAGAGGGGTCTTGCCCCCGTGGACAGCACGCACAAACCTGGTGGGCGGTCCCTAATGAGTACAGCTCGTCAGTCCTCTGGGGCACTCAGGTATCACCAGAACGGGGCACGTGTAAAAGAACATCATGGTCCACACATCCGCATCACTGCTAAACAGCAGTAAGGAACTAGCTATGTAACACATTCCTGGTTAATTTTTTGTTATTCTATTTAATGGCAAATATGTTAAAACATTTTACTTCTTCCTAAGCAGTCTTATCAAATGTTAAACGATTTCTCATGCATTTTACAGCTGAGTGGGAATTCTTTGGAGTGTGATTTGTTACTTTAAAGATTTAAACATTCATGAGTCACAAGCAATTGAGCAAATATTTTCTAGTTTTTATTTTTGTCATTAGTCTCAGAAAAAACATTTTTCATCACAAAGAAAAAAAAAGGTAAACAATTCTAGCATTCTTCAAAAGTAATCATCACAAAGGAATTATAAAGACTCCTTTTCTCCTTTACCTCAACTGGTAAATTCCATCTGCAAAGATTTAAGATTTCCAAGAGGTTTTGCTAAGCATCAAATTTACCTCTTTGTCCTAAAGTGTGAGAATTTCAAAGTGAATCCATTTTTAAGCCTTTAACTATGAAGTCAACTTTTAAATTTCAATGGGTGAATATAGAATCAATCTCATCTATTTTGAAATCACAGCCTAAGAGTATTTTCTTGTAAATGCAAATTTTATTGTCTATATTTGTTAGTTTGTGTAAAAGAAGATTGAGTTGGAAAAGCTCTTCCTACTTCCAATTCATCAGGTATTAGGAAAAGTCAAATGTTTTGCTTATCTCCTGATTTTTAATGTCTATCTTCTTAATATTTCACTTGAATTACCTACAGTGTTTTGGGCAGGGAACTTTAAAATGACGTCAAATGAGTGTGACCTCTAAACAGGCGTGAGAAAGAGCATCCCTGCTTCTCTTTCCTTCTTGCCCACACCGTGCTGACCCAGGAGAGGTGCCCTAAGTTACTGGACTTACGCTCCTATTTGTAGAAGAGACATCCATGAATCCACAAACTCACCACTCATCACTGCTTTAAAACTTTTTTTATATTCTTGAAATAAGAATATTTCACGGTACAGCTTATTAAATATTTTAAACTGTAAAGTACAGGAAACTGGCAGACCCACAGCAAGCCTTCCACCTGAAGCACCCTGTTACCACTGGCCGGACTTCAGAGAAATTCGATGAGACAAACTCTTAGCTAATAGTTTTGGAAGAACGTTGCAATGCTAATAATTACTTTTATTGAAACCATGACTTCACTTATTCTGTTAAAATGACTTCTATTTAAATGGATAATAGAGCTTTAAAGGCAGCGGTGCTGTGTAGACTAACTGCTAGGGTTGGGAAGCCAGAGGAGGGCCTCTTAGCTGACGTCTTTCTCACCCTGTTTGCTGTGTGCCTCTGATCCCCTTCCCAGTCCTGATCCTCGCTAGTCCACATTCGCAACGCACAGTGCTCACTCTGCTCCTGAGGGGCGGGTGCACTCACATCTCAGCTCCGGTGATTTCTCTTTTCTCTCCCCACTCCTCCATCTCTCGGCCCCTTCTTATTTCCAAAATAGGTCTCTGTCCTATCATTGCTCTGATTTTGCTGCTTAAATTATGTATATTTTGGGTTTCTCACATAACAGTTTCCATGTAATACGAGGTGCTCTACAAATAGTTTTAGAAAAAATGAAAAAAGATCATGAGAGCATGCTAATTTTACACTGGTACATTTTGGCCAGAAACAGTTGAACATGAAGACCTTAATTGCTGTTTAGCGCTTATCTGCTTTTGGATGCATGAATCAACCAACTGTTGAAATGGTACATCAGAATGTAATATGTTTCCAGGGAGCCCGACATTTATTAAACTTAACCCACAAAGACACCCAGTTCCTGTGGAAATACAGACAGAAAGCAGCAGAGCCAATTAAATTTATACCTTTATGATGGGGCACACGGCTCGTCCATATATTTCTTGAAATTTATTCATGGATTACAGAAAACAGTTTTTCAATCCACCATGCAGCACACTATTCGGTTTTTAATTAGATGCAGCTGGCAAACAAAAAAGTTTAAAACTCAAATACCATGTATTCACTACAGTCCATATTTTACGAGGTATAAAACTAATCCCTAATTTAAAAGAAAAAAAAAAAAAAGCATAGCACATTTACATTGTAAGTTAGGAAATTCCTCCTCACCCAATTAAAATTGGGTGTCAGGGCTGATGGGACAAAGTACTTCAGGTTTATGGCTTGCTGTGTAGGTGTAATTATGGAGGTCATTTGTCACTGATGCCAAGATGTTCACAGGACTCAATTAGGCTTGGATTCAGCTCTGCATAGGGAGTGTAAGGAAAATCTTGGAAGAAATCAAGTTTAAATTTAATTTTCTTCTGTAGAAGCCAAATCTGATCGCTGGGTTCACGGGCTCCCTGGATTCTGCGGAAAATGCTCCAGAGCAAATCAGAGCTGGATTGTCAAGGCGACCTGAGGAGATCGCGGGTCTGTGCACGAGGCTGAGCAAGGACGAGGACTCTGCACGACCAGCAGCGTCCCTGCTCTCCAGGACTGCAAGGAGACACGGGTGTCACTTCCATCCCTGGGAGTCTCCATCTCCACTCTCTGTCACTTCTTTTCCTTTCCAGAGGTCCCAAGCACCCTCCCTGTTTGAAGGCTTGACTGACCTAATTCTTTGTGCAAAGGGCTTGCTTGTCAGCAGGCAGCCTCTCGTCACCTACCGATCTGGGTGCAAAGTGAGGTCTGGTGGGCCTCAGCCTGCCTCTCTTCCTCTCACTCTGATCCACTTCTCTGGTTAACAAATGCTAAGTCATTATCTGCTTCCTGCAGTACCAAGCGGGTCCCACCAGTGTGCCTTTCGATCTTCATTTTAACCCCAAACAGTGCATTTTAAAGCTTGGACAGCACCCCAGCACACTCTCGGACAGTGGCCGACCTAGCCTGGGCCTCCTGGCAGAAGGCTGTCCCCGGAGTCAGTGCACCATTGTATCGCCCTCTGTATTTTAACCAGTTGACAAGGGAATGGTTCACCTCTTATGCATCAAACACTACTGTCCATGCTTAATTTATTGTGTAATACCGAGCTAATATTCAAATGGAGGAAATGTTGACAGTCAGAGTGGAAACTGAACTGAAGGGGAAAGAGGAAAGAAATAAAATGAGAAACCTACGAAGTTACACCTTTTCAGGTAGTATGGAAGCCACAGGATGGACTTCCACCATCCTTGCTGAATTAATTGTGTGTTATTTTAGGCCCCTGTACTAATTCATTCTATTAAACATGCCCACGTCTTTCTTGATGCCCCTGGAGTGCAAGAATCTTCAAGCTTCTCGTTACACCAAACTCAAAAGCAATACCTTCACATGCTGAGAGCATGTTTGGAGGTGCATTTATGTTTATTATTCTTCAGGTAATTTATTTTTTATTCTACTCTTTGACCTGCATGTTGTAATAAAACACTCCTAAGACGAGTCCCCTTCCAAATATTTGCATTCTTCTCGACATTTCTTTACTGCAAGAATCGGAGCTACACAGCCCCTTTGTGAGCTGTGTTCCTGGATGGAGACAAAGTTTGCTTAGCTAGACGCTGTGGCATCCTGCTGTGACCCAAGCTAAATGCGTGTTTGTGAGTTTCAAAACTACAAACTCTTGCTTTCTTCGAAATTTAATTAGCCTATCAGTCATTTAAATGTAATCATATATGAGTATGATCTCAAGTTGCATCCATTTACCTGCAAAATCCTAGTATATATCCTTCTTTATGGCTTAGTAGTGCTCACATTTTTTTTATTCATTCCTTGTTTAATAGGCATTTGAATTGTTTTTCAGTAGTTATTACAAATTGTGTTGCTATAAACATGGGTACACAGGTATCACTCTGTCATGATGTTTTCAATTCCTCTGGGAAAATACCCAGAAGAATAGCTGGGCTGAATGGGACCTTTAATCTTCTTTTTTTGAAGAATCTCCACACAGATTTCCACAGTGGCTGCACCAGTCTTCATTCTTACCAACAGTGGGAAGGGTTCTTTTTTCCCAACAGCCGCTCCAGCATTTGTCACTGGTTGATTTCTTGATGGTAGCCATTTTTTCTGGGGTGAGGTGGAATTTCAGTGTTGTTTTAATTTGCATCTCTTGAATGACCAGGAATGTTGAACATTTTTTCATATATTTATTTACCACTTATATTTTTTCATCTGAGAAGTGCATATTCATCTCAAATGCTCACTTTTAGATTGGGTCTTTGAATTGTGGGGAGTCTAATTTTTTTCAATTCTTTATGTGTTCTGAATAAATCTTTGTCTGAGGGACAGCTGAATAATTTTTTTTTCACTTTATTTAGGCTTTCTTTTCACTCTGTTGGGATATATTTTGATGTGCGAATCTTTTTAGTAAGATGAGATCCCAGTTGTTGCTTTTTCTAAGTACTTCTCATGCAGTTTGGGTTTTGTGCATGAACCCTCTGCCTACCTCTATCTCTTCAAGATTTCTCCTAGCTTGTCTCCCAGTAGATTTAATGTTTCTGTTTTAATATTTAGATCTTTGACTCATTTTGACTTTAGTTTAGTGCATAATGATAGGCATGTGTCTATTTTTGGTCATCTTATAAGTGAAATAAATCAGACTCATGTGTAAACATAGCATCATCTCCCTATTGTAAAAATCTGAAAGAGTATATAGGATTCAAAATGTACAATAGATATTGTGAAAGTGAAAAGGGAAGAAACTGCTCAAAAACAAGAACAACTGGGCTGGGGGAAAGGAGAGAAAAAGAAGAGTAAAAATATTATATATATATATATATATATATATATATATATAATTATACTACTAATCTTTATTAGTTCATCAGAAAGAATAGTTTGTACTTTCACTGATCATGTTTTTCATGCCTATATTTTGTAATCGGAGCAACTACTTTGAAAATAGCAAAACGCAATATATTAACCACTGTTAATCTCCTATTATTTGTTTTGAAAATCTTTATCATTGTTTTTATTCTTTTTTCAGTTTAGAATTAAAAATAAATAAATATAATCATATATATATATAAATAAAATGATATAACTTCAGAATTCTTGCCAAATAATATGTATTTTTCTTCCCAGTTTCTAAGGCCACCCATTCAGTGTATAAAGTTGACACATTATAGCTCTTCTCATGAGCAGTTTTCAAGAGTGTCTTGAAATGTATCATGTCCAAATTAGTATTGCAACACGTTTCATAAATGCCTCATACTTAGAGTTTAAAAGTCTATAAGTCAGGCATTTCTAAGAAATGAGATTTTGAAAATTGGTTTATGTCTGATGTGCTGTATTCTACTACCTTATGTTACTATTTGACATAATTTAGTAATACTCTGATCTATTACTGAGAACCCATTGACCAGCAGTAGGTATAGCTAATTAGTAAAACATCTAGAAGATCTGGGTTTGATTATCTGCACAAGTCACTCACATATTACAGATTATGTATAAATATGAACATGTATAAGTATATAAAGGTTAAATGCATATGTAAATGTAAAGTACACACATAAATACATCTTAAAATAAACAAAGCATGTAGTTGCATATATGTGTGTATATAAAGAGAAAAAAGGCCCTTCCTCCTCTTGATATTTATTTTCTGAGAATTCCAGGTAAGTTATAGACACACTTGACTACTTTTGACTTCTAGACAGATGTAGACTTTTCTTTGAAGACGCCAGTCCCTTAGAAGTTGTTTCTGCATGGAGACAATTGCCTTATTCAGAAAATTACACGTGGTCTAATAAACACCTGAATTTCAGGAGTGGTCCTTTGAAATGCACTTTGTGCTCACAGCATCGAGCAAATCATGCGAGCAGGGTGGATGGGGTTCTGTTTGTGGCAGTGACCCAGAGGCCTGGCTGTCACCCACCTGCATCACCAGAGCCTGGCGCCAGTGCTCAGGTCCAGAGCAAGAGCCCGGGCCCAGAGCTTCCCTGGCGGGGTCAGGACAAAGCCACGTCCTTCCAGTTTGGATATGGGAAATCACACGACGGAGTCTGCGGTTCACCTCACCTCGCACAACGTCCCCAAGGTGAACCTTGGCGTGCGATGCGTCAAATCCCCTTTGTGTGTGTTTTCTGCAACAAGGGAAACAAAACCTTGAGTCTCCCAGTGAATATCAGCAGGACAGAGATGCCCAGCACCACTTCCTTCATCTCGAAGGGTGAGGAGCTCCGGATGGACGGACGCAGAGAGAGTGCCTGCTTCTCACCATGCTCCAAGGTGCAGAGCTACCCAGGAGTGTACTTTACACACTGTTCATCCATTCATCCATCTATCCATCCATCCATCCATCCATCCATCTGTGGATTCTCAGATTTCTTCCATCGTTTGGTTGTTGTAAATTAAACTGTTACGAGCATAATATTAGAGCATATAGATTTCTTCAAGACCTCGATATATATCAGTGTACACATCATATATATGTATGTATCTGCAATAGATATACATATATTTGTTTTAGGAACCTCATGCCGTTTCCCACCCCAGGTGTCCGTGTTGAGACCTGCAGATGCTGATTAGAAACTCGCTGTCTTAGCTGACAAATCACCAAATTCCTGAGTGTGCTTAGGACGTGAAACTGGTTTCTTGCCCACTTCACGATTCAATCAATAGGAAGAGGGCTAACTAGATTTCTGTCTCCAACATTTAATGTATTCTGGTTTATTTTTAATTTGCTTTTCAGAGTTTTCATTCTGGTGATAACTCTGGTGATAACAGAGGTATCATTCTTCTATTTTAATAAGGTATTGACTTTATTTCCCCAATGATGAATGAATTTGAGATCTTTTTCATATACTTATTCAGTGATTTGTATATCTTTCTAGGAAAATGTGTACTTAAATAATTTGCCTATTTTAAAATCAAATAGTTTAATTCTCACTGATTTGCAAAAGCTTAAAAATATGCTTTATTTTAATCTTTTATTCTTTCCCACTTTTAGGTTGGCTTTTTACTTTGCTGACTTTGTTCTATAATACAGTTTTTCATTTTTACATAGAAGTTCCTCGCTTTAAATTTCAACTTGTACCTTCAGTATTATATTGACAAGTCTCTGTTAACTCCAATGTCATGAGTTTTTTCCTAAGTTTTCTTTTAAGAATGTTTTCCTTTCAGGTTTTATGTTAAATACTTTGATCCGTTTTGCATCTGTGTGTGTTGTATAAAGTAAACTTGTTTTCTGTATGATTAGTCCATTACATCAACAAGGATTTTTATTAAGTTCTTTCCCATTGAATGGTTTTTATAACCTTCTTGAAATCCTTTGACTGTTAGTGAGAGCTCATTTCTGGGGTTTATTTTTAGGTTCATTTTTCTATTATGTTGCTCTTGTGTTCATTCCAGTGTCACACTGTTTTTATTACTGTAGCGGTGTCATAATATCATCGCTATCAGAATTCTGGGCACAGTGTACACCTTGTGTCTTTATCAAGATTGGCAACTAAGAATAGCTGGGTATTATGAATTTTAGGACCTATTGTTGTATTTCTAAAAAGAAAGTATTGATGGGTTTTTGGTAGATTGTGTGAAATCTGTAGATAACTTTATATAATATTGATATTTTAACAATATTAAACTTTTGATCTGTGAACATGAGGTGTCTTTGTATTTTTTTACTTCTTTAATTTCTTCTAGAAATGTTATTATATTAGTGTTGATTTTTCTAGCTATCTCTCTGGTAGTCTGTTTTTGGATGACACTATAAAGGAATTCACTTTATTAATTTTCTTCAGGATTGTTCATAATTAATATATAGGAAAAACCTGAATTTCAGTGTTGCTATTGTATCCTATAACTTTGCTGACTTTCTTATCTAGAGTAATGTTTTTTGTGACTGTGGATATTCCTGCATTCACCCACATGTTTTGGGAATAAGCCTAGTGTTTTTATTACTGTCTTTCTTTCTTGCTTATGAAATCTCCTATCTTCTTTGGTAAGCTAATGTTATCTAAAAGCACAGATTTTAATTCTTCACTTCCAATTTGGAGAAGCTGGAATTTTATTTCCTTTTCTTGCCTAACTGTTCTGGCTAGGCTTCCAGCTATATGTTAGTAGGAATGACAAAAACAGAAATCTTGCCATAGTCCTGATCTAATGAAAAGTTTTGAGCAATTATTCTTGGCTATGATCTTCCTGTGGACTCATCCTACATGACTTTTATTCTATGGATTTACTGTTTTGTATTCCTAAGGTGTTGTGCATTTTTATCATGAGAGGTTTTAAATTTTGTTAATACTCTTGTCTGATTAATGAAACTTTTATTTTTTTAATTTATGAAGATAAACATATAATAAAATAATTAAATAATTATATTAGCTATTATACTATGTGGTATCATCAAGGTATTTACTCAGAATACAAGACACAAACAAAAATATTCTCCTTACAAAAATAAATAAACACAATAGTATAAGTCTTTTCAACAAACTGAGATAAAGTACTATATAACTGAAACCAATTAGCATATATATCAAAATACTTTTCAAAACAATGAAATTTGTAGTTAAATAAGTTAGACACACAACCCTAAATATTGTGCGTTTTTTGTATGAGAAATACACATAATAAAATAGATGAGAGGCTAATAGAAAATAGAAACAAGCTCTAATGCTTTCCCAGACTACAAATCCTCCTTGAGAGTCTTAAGTGTGTGTGTGCTATAAAGAATGCCATTTTGATTTTAACTGCACTGGTGGTTGGTTTTCTTTTTATTTTTGCACTTATGCTCATTCACATTTGCAGTACCCAGTGGTTACTTTCACCGTGGGCAGTCAATGCATGTCCGTGGCACATTCTCAGTTACGTTACCCCATCCCTCGGTCCCCTTCACGTTTGCAAACAGTCTATCTCTTTGCTCCCTATTATCTATATTTTATTTTGCTTGTAGTTTATTTCTTCTTTGCATTTCTAATATAAAAGAAGCTATGTGTATTTAAGATTTATTTTCATGTATTGGAAGACTTCACATTCTAAGAATAAATCACAACAGGTCAGAGTGTGTAGCCTGTTAATAAGCTGTTGAATTTTCCATTCTAGTCCCTTGTTAGATATTTTTGCATGAGTACTCACCAGGGATATTTCTACAGTTATACTGTAGAGCTTTGATCTTCTAGAATCTTCAACGGCAAGTATGTCCATTAATTTTCTTAGCAATTTTTTTTTTAAATTGGTAATGAGATTCAAACTCAGGACCTTGTGCTTGCCAGGAAGGGGCTTATGCTGCTGAGCTATATATTCAGGCCTGTTTTATCTCTTTTAAAAAACAAAAGTTAAAGAACATCGTCACAGTTCTATCCAATCCCCAGCCTTGCCTCTCTTATAGATAGCTGAAGAAGGACCCCAAATTTAGGTCTAACACCTCATGTAAGGAAAGATCACTTCCATGTCCCTTACGGAGTCAACCCCAAGTGTCCACAGCACCCTCAGCCTGCACCTTCTGACACATCTGCTCATGTCAGGGTCTCATCTCAGCATGACTCTCCCCTCTGGAGTTTGCCTGTGGTGTAATTCTGCGCCTCCTCTGTTCTTCTGTGCATAATCCTGACAATCATTTGTGGGTCAGATGAGACCTGAGCCGGTGAAGAGCCCTCCTGCCCTGAGGAACATCAGGCTTCCTTCCCAGCGTAGGAAAGCCCTGTGCTCTCCACATAGCGGTGTGCTCCAGGGCTGAAACTTCATCGCATACTTAGGTAGTCGATTTCAGTATAATTTTTATTCTTATTGATTAAAATATTGCTTTCCCACAATTTTTTTCATTCCTGTCTTGTGCAATTAAAAAAAAAAAATGTTAAGCCTACTTTAAAATAAAAGATTCCCCCCCGCCAAGTTTGGAAACTCAGTCTAAATGTCTGAAATTACCATTTTCCACACTAAATGCATTCCTCTGTCCTTGTGACATGATTTATAGACTCTTCCACACCTGGCCACTGGCTTCTTAATGTGCTATAATTATGTTCTTCTGGGGTAATAAAATAGTTCGGACCTTTGTGATGCTGTGATTAAACGGAGAAATACATCACTTTCATGAATGGCGAAACCTGATACTACAAAAATGCCAAATTCCTCCACATTACATAAAAGTTAAATAAAATTATCACCTTAAATTGATATTGAACAATGAATGCCCAAGAAAAAAAGACAATGATCTTTCAAAAGAAGAGTGAATATATAGAACCATATATTATCAAAATATCATAATTAAGATAAATTCCTATAGCTCAGAACTACACAGTAGACTCTGTTAATTTAAAATAATATATACATACTATCTTAATATGACAAAAAGGCCAACAAAATCAGTGGCAAAAGGAAGATTCTCTTTGGTTTTAGAACACTGATTACATATTTGAAAAATAACTAGATTTTGCTTCATAACTCATCCCAGCCACCTAACTAACTTTCAGGGCACACAAACCTTAGATGCACCCAGGAGCCTGTTCTAGGAAGGAACTGCAGGCCAGGCCTCCCCATGCGGCCCTCGGCCTCTCCATCCTTCGGCTTTGTTACTTTGTTTCCCTCTTCTCTCTGCCAGGATCCTCCCTCCCGCAGACTGGGAGATCCTGCATCTTCAGTGGCTTCCACCCCCCACCCCCACCTTGCAGTTCCCTCATCCCTCATCCCCGCCTAGGCCATCACTTCACTGGTTTTCCCTGTCCCTGCCTCATCTCTGCCCTGGTTCATCCCAGTGGTCTCTGTGCAGTTTCTGTTTTGAATCAGATCCAGATGTAGGCAATGGCCTTCCTGCATCCCAGTACAGGAAGGAGCCCAGTCGCTAACTGGCAGGGCCTGCACCTTCCTCCTTCCCTGTACCAACTTCCTCCCCCTGCTCTGTGGCTGCCTTTAATCCGAGGGCCAGGGCCTCACACAGAGCCCGGGACTCCCGCCTGTGCTACTGGGTGGGTTGTCTGAGGTTTCCCGACTCTGCCTTCCAGGGCACTCCATTGCACACATGCGTTTGCCCCTTGCTCCTGGTCCCCTTGGCGAGAGGTGCTGTCCACTTGGGACTCAGCCTCCAGGTTTAATCGTCACTCAGGACCCTACTTTTCCTCTCAGCTTAAATCCAAACGCGACAGTAAACTTTACTACCAGGTCCAATGCCGGCGCTCTCGAGCCCAGCTCTCCTTACAGTTTCCACAGCCCTAATGCATTCTCCAGGGACAGCTCTCCGAGTCCTGAGGACAGGGAAACAGAAGAGCCCTGAAAGATGAGTCCTCAAAGCGCGGTCCACAGGGCCTTAAGGGGTGGTCAGGAGCCATAGGCAAACCCAGAACTGACCGCCCCCCCCTTCCAGTGCGTATGGGGCGGGCACTCAGGTTCCACTTGGCCCCGTGAACGCCGTCTCTTCACTCGTGACACCAGGGCAGCAAACCCGCCTGCCCCTCTGGGTCACTTGGGGTTAAACAGTCTAAATAACATACAGTGCACTGAGCCATCATGGTAAACAATGCAGGACTTGAGGTACAGAAGAACTCAGTTCAGAAACAACATGCCTCTCTCACAAAGGTCTGTAAAGTAAAAGAAAAACTAATTTGACAAATAATGGATGTCAGTGGTTTTGAAAGAAAATGCAATACTTAAGAGCTTATTATTTGAAGGTGGAGACACATGTCTATAATCCTAGCACTCTGGAGGCTGAGGCAGGAGGACTGCAAGTTTGAGCCACTTTGGGCAGTGAAGCAAGATCCTGACTTAAAATAAATTGAAATAATATGAAGTGTAGTAAGATAATAAAACAAGTCAAGAAATGCTGCTGATTAGAGAACGGGTGAAGATCAGAGCTCGTTGAAGGTGATGGGGTGAATGTCTGGGTGTGTTCCGCTGACAAAGTGCTCACATCCACGACAGAAAAGGAGTCAAACAAACCAGGAGAAAAGGAAGAGCAGCCAATGAGAAAACTAGTGAACATGAATTGAATTTCACAGAAGACACACAAGGTGAAAAAATAATAATGAGAAAGGGGTCAATGTTATTGGACACCGTGAAGTGGAATTATAAACTGATACGAAATCTTTAGACATCTTATAGTGAATGAAATAGAAAAACAGGAAATATCAAACACTTACTGACTGCACTTAAGTCCGCTGTAGCTGACTCTCCCTGTGCTCCACTCTTTCAGTGTACATCTGTGCACTGAGGTACCTGTGACTTTCCCAGGCCTGGTGGAGCAGGCTGTGGTCCTAGCATGCTGAGAGGCTGAGGCAGGATGTTCCCAAGTTTGAGCACAGACTCAGTGACTCAGGGAGACCCTGCCTCAAAACACAAAAAACTGCTAGGCATCGAGGCCAGCCCCAAGGCCTTGGTCTCAGTCCTCACTACCAATAAACACACACACAAACAGACAAACCCTAGAATAAACTGGCAAAATATTCTTAACAGTATTATTTGTGCAAATCAAGAACTGGAAAAATAAAGCCAATCAATTAGAAGAAGGGATAAATGCACTTCATCGCTCTTATAGTTAACTAACTGTAATAAAAACTATTTAAAGGAGTAAACAAGGGTCACTGCCTCCATGATAGAAATAAAATATAAATATATTTTATATTCGTATAGAAATATATTTGTATAGAAATATTTATAGGTATAAATAGTTTCTGTGAACGTTCCAGTTTCTCACTGTGGAGAGAGGGGACAAGGGAGAAGGAGAGGAGAGGGAGGTGAGGAGGGAGACAGAGAAGGAGAAGGAGGAGAGGAAGAGTGGAGAGAGGAAGGAGAAGAAAAGGAGGAGGGAAGGGGAGGGGGAGGGAAAAGGGGAGGGAGGAGAGAAGAGGGAGAGCAGAAGAGAGATTTATTTTGCCTCTTTCTATAATGCACATAAAATGTTGATATATATACTTGTGTTAAGAATACCAGTAGAACTATAAATCCAGCTGCCCAAATCTCACACAGTTCATATCTATAAGTTTTGTATTCCATAACTGGAGGATCTTTTTTCAAATGTGAACTCCTCATGCACCCTAAGAAAAGATTGCCTAAGTAAAAGATTGGCCACGTCCTCTATCTTTCTGACGTGGAATAACATTTAAAAAGCAGATATAAAAGCACTGTGAATGCATGGGTGTATGAATCTATGCATACACTGTACAGATATGGTGCAAAAATTAAGCAGTTACCTTTGAGAAGATAATCCCTGGCTTCATATGGAATCTGGAGCTGTTGGTAATGTACTACTTTTTAGAGGGACTTGGGAATCTGATATTTTCTCAGTGGAAACTTCAACCAGATCTGCACATAGCTAACTGGACATCCAGGAAAAAGTAGATTCAAGGATACAACAAATACATAAGTGGTAACTAAGCACTGGAACAACATGTGGATGGAAGACTTCTAAACGGATGGGAAGGTAAGCGTAGAAAGGAAATTGTAGTCGCTAGAGGTGATTCGGGATGGGAAGTGAGCTTTCCTTGTTGCACGGGTTTATTTTACAAACATATACTTGAAAATGTTTACATGTAAGAAAACCATTTAATAAATTTTAACACCTACTGAAAATGCAGTCAGACCTGAGTCTTAGACACTCAAGCACTTACAGTAGGTAGACTATATGTGTATATGTATAATGTATCATTTACATTTAATACATATTATTTATACAATATATGTAATTTTATATATTAATATGAAATGTGGCATATGTACCGGGGTTTTTAATAAAGCAGTGTTTTATTAGATATTATTTTAAGTGACTATGTAATCACCCATCTTGAAATTCATGTGATGGAGTTGTTTTTGGGTTCAGGAACTTAGTGTGGCTCCACACACGAGAAATGGCTGGAATGCAGCAAAATGCAGGGAGAGTATGAAACTGTCTCACTTATAAAGGCGGCACCCTCCACGCTGTACACATCCGCTGCTTTATTTCCTTTTCATTCAGAGAGTTATTTGGAACACAGTGACAATTCCTCCAAGTATACACTTCCTTCCCTCTAGTTCCGTGGTTTCATAGACCTTTTTCTGTAAATCTTAACATGAAACAATTGGAAGATGCTCACCCTCTGGCCTGTTCCTGCTGTGTGATCTGTGGGGCGTCCTCCCTCATCCTCTCTTCCAGAAGACACACTGGGACACCCCCTGGTGACTACCCACTGCTTCCCTGCACCAGACCATTGTCTCATTCATATTCATTGCTTTCCAAATTATTTCATTGTTAAGCCTAATTTCACTCTGAAATGCCCAGGTGGTAATTAAACTGGACACACAAGCCAGAGAACATATTTAAAGTTTTGCCATGATTGTTTTTAGACATTGCGTAAAAAATTTTGTTTATATTGCCCTAATACAAGCCATCTGATCCTTTTTAAAAATTTTAAATTAATTGCTTCTAATTAATTTATATCTATATAACATATCTACTAATGCCTTCCATACGTGCAAATTTATAAGTTTGATACTGTTTTATTCTTGAGCATTCAGCGCATCTGCCTCCTTTCTGAATTCTGTACATAACAACCGGAAAACATCCTTCCAGGCATTCAAGCCTTTGTCTTTTACGTTGTCTGCAAGGATTTTGCATGAAGTTGCCCATCAACTCAGTGTCTGTAAAACATCAAGACTTTCAAAGTCAGACAAAACAAGCAGCATAATTAAGGAAATTAACTGTGCACTGCAGGGTAAAAAGAGAACGCTCAAAGAAAACAGAAAGAACAAGAAGGTCAGAAAGATGCAAATACTGTATTTGAGGTAAAATTTGTAAATGTAAGAAAGAGCAAATATCTTAGGGCCATTCTTGTTTTCACAGATGGTGAATGCGTCCTGAAAGGATGGAGTGTCAGGCTCGTTTTGAGCAGAAGTGGGAACAGAAAACATGCTTCTTGTCCAAACGTGAAGCATCTTTACTTTCCTCGCTCTTTCCTCTTTTCTCCATTTGTTGATCATTTCTTCAGGACAGTGCATATTATTTTCCCTTGTGTGGATGTTTCTTCTCTTTTTCCTCCAAATCAGTGAGATATAGTCACAGATGAAGAATGCATGAACCTTCACGCAGAGGGATGCTGTGGTGGCCTCTGTTTAGGTTTAGATCTACACCATCTCCCCAAATCTCCTGCATGTGGAAGGCGACTGTCATGGAGGGCTGGGCGCATCTGTGGATTCATCATGGTTGAGTTCAGGGCTGACTGTGGTTCAAGAGGTGGGGCCTGGCTGGAGGTGTGCACCTGGTGTGATGTGGAAGGATGAGTCATCCTGACCAGCTCCTCCTTCTCTCTCTGCTACTGGTCACCATGAGGTGAGCCTCCTTCCCTCCGCCAGGCTCCTCTGCCATCTTGTTTCTGGGTGGCTCCCACCAACCATAGACTGGGAAAATTTGAGACAAAGTCAACCTCTCCTCCTTTACCTTGTGGGTGTTGGGTATTTTGTCTCACTGTAAAGAAAGTGGCTCTTACAACCCCTTTGATTTTTGAAATTTCTAATGAAATAGGCAAGAATAGGGAGAGTGAAGCAAAATAAAAGACAAAACCAATGCTCCACCCAAATCACTGTTCTCAGGGTACTTCTGATGCCAATGAAGAAATTTATAATTTGGACTTGAAGAATTGTTATGTTAATGAGTGTGGATTGGTTTATAGAAGGAGCACCTCCAAGAATTTTGCACTTCAAGGGTTCCTCCTGGATTAAACAACAAAGAATTAAATTTAAATCCCTATGCACCAGTCTCTGTCTTGGTTTGATGGGTAACATGGAATCATTTATTTTAACATTCTCAATGGACACATGTGCGAGCATGTGAGTGACCTGTGTCCAGCGTGGCCTCCTGAAGATGTGCTGTAGAACACGCTTGGTACAACAGGCATTCCGTAATTTTATATGTTATCAGCAGTCTAACCCGGAGCTCTCAGGATGTGCCACACTGACAATACAGCTGAAATTCATTGGGATCTTTGTCATGCTCCGTTGTTAGAAATCAAAGTAATTTAGATGCATGGGAAGAAAACAAATGCATATTATTTTACTTTTGACTTGAAATATTAATTGTATACCATGACAGTTTTTTGTAGGCACAAAGTATTCACCACTCACTAGTTTTTAAGGCATTTTTAAAATATTGAAATGTTTTCGAGAAATTTCTATGGGCACAAAATATTTTGTAGTTTCAAAGTTTTTATGTAATTTTCAAGCAAGGAATAGTAGTTTAAAAACCGTATAATGAATTTTGATATTCAGAATGAAAATATTCATTTTTAATATTGTAGTCAGGGGTTGTGAGGCAAACAATTGCAATCAGGACACAGAATTTATAATATCATTGTACAATGGTCACCCAGAGTTAATACAAGAAAGTGCAGGAAATCTATCCACAATGCTGAAGACCCAGAATATTCAGCCAAAGGCCAGAATCCCATAGCAATGTCCTGCATGACACCTGACAATGCCCAAGACAATGCCTCCCTGGAGTCCATCTGGAGGTCAAGAGCCCACGAGATAGACTCATTCCGCTCTATTTTATGGATCTATGCTGAGAAGACCCAAAGGTCAGCAGTGGAAGCTAGAAAGTCTATGCCAGCAGGGTGAAGGAGCTGTGCTGGTGGGATGAGGGTTCTACACTGGGGCTGAGAAGCCACATTCAAAGTAAGGTCCAGGGCTGCCCTAAAAAATACCATCGCCATCTTCAGCAACATAGGGATCCCAAGCACCTCAGATGATAAGAAGAGGCTAGTACAGGCCAGAAAGCCAGCACAAGTTCTTGAAGGTTAAACAACACACATCTTCCCCGGAGCCAGGAAGTGATGCTCAGTGTAAGTATCAGTGCTTCTCCAAAGTGAACACAGCTACCCTCACTGACAAGGTCCCAAGCTCCTCCGATGATAATGACCAAATTCATATCTGGCAAGTTAGCCATGATGAGTTCCTCCAGGAGAACTAATGGCTTGAAACAAAGACAGGAGAACCCACAACGCCTCGCTCTTCTCCTCATCGCCTTTTATGCTGGCAACTTTCCTCAGGTGGAACATCTGGCATTCAGCACCATGCTGATTTAATTCAGCTGGTGCTAAGTTGACCACCAGTTTCTAATCCATAACAGTTAAATATGCTTATTAAGCTTAATTATCAAGCAAATTAACACATGTCAATTTTCTAAAACTATTTGAGCATGACGATATTTTTCTCCGGAGTTTAAATTCAAAACTAAAGTTTATGTCTTAACAAATCATAATTTTTGTGAGATTCGTGGGAAAGAACAGCCTAAAAAATTTTAGATTTCCACTATAGCTATATCTTTATAGATGCAAATATTTATATACATATTATCATATAAAACAAATATGATATGAGTAATATATACATTAGTTCTATGTGTTAATGTAAATGCATAAATAGAACATAAAGCCATATATATAATACACATAAATATTATTTTCCCTACATGGTGATATATATATGTATATATATATATATATATATATATATATATATATAGTTATATTTGTAAAGGTTCCAGGATGTAACAGTAGATAAACACATGATTTAAAAGGGATGTCTCTCCCCCAATAGTGAAATAAATGTGTGAGCCAGAAGAAAAACAGAATAGTTTACAATTGTATTTTGATTTTGCCAAAGTAGAGTAGTTTTTTGCTAGTTGAATTTTCAAATCATTTCTGGAGAACAATGCCAAACCTGGCATCAGTGAGGCAATTCTCACTGAAGTTACTGAACACCGATAATCCACTCAGAGAAAGTTGTACACACCCTAGGGTATCCCTGGACTTTCCTTCTTCCCCCTGGAGGTCGCCTTGGGTGCGGCCCCCACTGATGCAGTGCAGAGGTCCAGCATGTCCTCAGGCCAGGCTTCTGCAGGGCAGTTAGTAACTTCCTTTCTGGCCTGCAGACCTAGCGCTGTTACTCATCTGATCTCCTGAAGAGGCAGAGCCCTGAGGAGCCACAGCCCGGACTCCAGAGCCCCAATCCTGCCAAGGGCCAGCTGCAGAGCGGGGCCTCAGCACCTCGGTAGGCCCTGTTCAGCCGGGGCAGGAAGGGGCTCTCCGTAAGGTAAGGCCCATGTCAGCACTGGGTGCAGGCAGGTCACCTGCTGCTGGGCCTGCTCAGCCTTGGGTGTCTACTGGAGAGGGTGACATGGTGCCCTGGAGGCTGCTTGAGGGACTCAGAGCTCACCTGCAGGAAAGCTTGGCTCTCCAAGGTCAGCTTTGCTGCTTCCCTAAAACAGTGAGGATAAGGAGCTTTATGGCACAGATGGACTTCCCTCCATCACCTCCTTCAAGATCCATCTGAGAAGTTCTTGATTTCTATTCACATGGAAGATTCGCTGTCTCAGAGATTATTATTTAAATTTGTCCACGTGGCACACAGTGTGGAGGTCCTTTCCTTCCTGCACCAGGACATTCTGTGTGCCGCTGGGGGAAGGAGCGCCCGGATTTTTACTCCTGTTACCTCTAGGGAAGGTAAGGGAATAGGAAAAGAAGGAAGATTATGTTTACTAGATTATACCATGCTATTTTTTAGATTTAAAAAAAAAGAACTTCTGAATTGCATTCAAATTAAATTCCTTAGAATTGTGTAAACACTTGAATTACATCTTTCAGGGTACTTCCCTGCCTGTATTATATACCTGTGGAGTGTATATTCAGCATTATGCAAGCTATAATTAACCTTTTTTAAAAAAGGAAAATAGCCTAATAGATTGGGAGGGCAAGTGGAGTTTGCAGGGAAAATGCTAAGAACACAGCTATTAGGTGGCTAAGCACAGGACTCCGCTTTTGTGGTTTCCAATGCGCATTGTGTTTACAACACACCAGGCCCGGATCAAAGACAAAGCCAGCCCACCCCCACCAGCAGGCAAGGCGGCCTGGCCTGGAGGCTGTGAGAAGAGAATTGAAACACAGGCGCTGAGAAGGCAGTCTCTCATTTTCTGTCTCTGCCTCTGTCTCTGTCTCTCTCTGTGCGCATGTGTATGTGTGTCTGCGTGCGTGCGTGTGTGTGTGTGTGTGTGTGTGTGTGTGTGCATGTGCATTTGTGTGCATGCTTGTGTGCGTGTGTGTGTGCGTGTGTGTGTGCGTATGTGTGTGTGTGTGTGTGTGTGTGTGTGTGTGTGTGTGTGTGTTTATGAAAACTATAGAGCATGGAAAGCTGATTTTCAGGTCGCTGGCTCTCCATCTCATTTACAACTTGAGCTGTTCAGGGCCCACTTCTCTCAGTTTCTTCCTCCTTTGACCACTGTTCATAGCGGCCCAGCTGATCATCTAACCACACCTGGGTGAGTGCAGTCAGCAAGGTCAAACTGAGCCAAGAAACTAAGAGGGGGGCTTTTCCAGATCCAACTCTACCTGCAGACAGCAGTGAGCACAGAGGTTCTGCTACAGTCAGAGAGGAGAGCTGTTCTCCCCCCAGATCCAGGAGGCCTGTTAACCACGGGCCCTGGGTGCTGGGTGCTGGTCTCAGTGCCTGTGCACTGCCCAAAGGCTTGTTCAAGCCAGGTCTGCTTGGTGTGTGGAGCCCAGGTCCCTTCCTGAGACCTCGAGCCGGGTCCAGGGTTGGTATTCAGGCTCTTGCTCCTAACTTGATGGCTTCATGCAGAGGCAGACATGGTGACCCTTCGCCACTTATGATCCAGGGAGAACAAAGCTTCTACATAAACTGTCTCTTCTAATGCCTTTTATATTAATTGGCTTGTTCTGAAGAATGCTTGATTAGCGGGGAGATGGGAGGAGAGAGTAAAATACTGACGTTTTCCTTTACCCTGGCACTAAACTTTGATTTCCAGTATTATTGCCATCTTCAGTGTTGTATGTATGTTAACATCAATGAGAATCTCTTGACACACTATTCCTTACCAGAGTCCATCCATAGTTTATACCAGCATTGGCAACTGTGTGTTTTGGATCATAATTGTTCTCGGCAGGGCTTGGGGAGCACCTGCCTCCTGTTGGGGTCTGGTTTGCTGGACCTGGCGTAACGTTTTCCGCGTTCACTTATGTTTGTCATGTGTTGGAATTCAGTTCCTTCTGCGGGCTGGGTGCAGCACTCTTGCAGATTCCCACTGCAGTTTGCTAATCACCTTTCCCTCCACACAGGGTCCCTTGGGTCCGTCCCTGTCTCTCACAGCTGGGAATAACGCTGCTGCCATCACGGTGGGCAGATACCTCTGCCACTCCCTGCTTTCAGTTCTCTGCTTCTGCTCCTGGAGTGAAACTCTGAGTCATCTCCTAGGATCGGGCTTCATGCATTGAGGCCTCCCCAGGCTAGACCAGCACTGCAGCACTTCACATTCTCACTGCAACGCAGGAATGTTGAATCCTTGCCAGCCACGGTGTGTGTGTCCCCCTGTGTGTGCCATGATGGGGGGGGAGGGGAGCACGTGGGGATCTCACTTCCTTAGGGATCAGTGATGTTAGCAGCCGTCCACATGCTCACTGGCACCTGGTGTGAGCTCTTGTAGTGGCCTCGCAAGCCTGTACCGCATTCTTCAAGTGACATTTTGCTTTTGGTTGTTTAATTGAAAGAATTTTTCTATGTACTGGACACAAATGTCTTAACAGATGTGTTGCTTGCAAATATTTTCTCTCTTTCTGTTAATTGCCTTTCAAGTGTCCTGATAATATCCTTTAATACAGCTGTGCGTGTGTGTCTGTGTGTGTGTCTAGTGCTGGGGACTGAACTCAGGACCTCTGTCAGAGCTACCCCCTCCCCTGTTATTTATTTCTTGGCACTTTTGAGCCAGGGATCTGTTAAGCTGCTCAGTTTCCCAGACTGATCTTGAACTTGCCATCCGTACCTCAGCCTCCCAGATTGCTGGTGTTACAGATGTGCACTGCCATCAGCTGTAGAAATGAACTATATTTTTATGTATTATTTTAAAGAGAAAAAAAGCAAAAATAACAATAGAAAAGAGCTTCAAAACAGGATAGTAGGACAGCAACAATAATTAGTACCTGCATGCTGTTGTCTACACTCTGATTATTCTGGGTACAGGACAAAGGCATGAAATACATGCAGACGGTATTAGCACAAACCTCTCTTCTCAGTGAACTAAGAGAAGTTATCTGTGCAACCATCTTAACTACTATGTGTGTGTGTGTGTGTGTGTGTGTGTGTGTGTGTGTTTGTGTGAACATGTCTATTTCTCCCTTTTCTCTTCCTTCCTTTCCCCATTAGATGTTCTTGTCTTTTAAAAGGTACTGTCCCAATTCATGAATCTGCTGTACATTTTGGATCCTATTTACTCATTTGTCTTCACACAGTGGTGAGACAATATGACATTTACACATATGGCTCTGATTTACTTCACTTATAAGTATGGTCTCAAGTGGCATCCATTTACCTAGTCCATCCTTCTTTATGGCTGAGTAGTACTTCATTACATAAAAAGGCACATTTTTAAGTTCATTTCTCAGTTGATGGACTTTTGGACTGTTTCCAAGATGTGGCCTTACAAATGATGCTGAAATAGTCAGTGTAGTATGATGTTTTTAGTTCTTCTGGGAAGATATCCAGAAGCGTAATAGCTGGGTTGAATGGGACCTCCAATCCTAGCTATTTAAGGAGTCTCCACACTGATCTCTATGGTGGCTGCTCCAATCTACACACCCAAACAACAGTGGAAAAGGGGTCCTTTTTCCCCACAGCCTCTGCAGCATTTGTCATGTTGAAGGCATAGATGTAGACAGAGACTTTTTCCAGACTGCACAGGCAATAGTACAAAGAATCAAATTATGGAAGCTCACCTTATTAAAACGTTTTTGCACAACAAAAGAAATCACAAATAGAATGAAAAAAAAACCCCACAGAGTGGAAAAAAATTACAGCCAGCTGTCCCTCAGACAAAAGACTAATATCTAAAACATGTAAAGAATTGAAAAAATCAGGCCTCCTAAATTCAAAGACTCAATTCAAAAACAGGCATCTGAGATGAACACACAGTTCTCAATGAAGAAATGGAAATGGCAAATAAATACATGAAAAAATGTTCAACTTCAGTGGTATTCGAGAGACAAAAACTAAAACAATACTGAGATTCTATCTCACTCCAGAAAGAATGGCTGCCATCAAGAAATCAACCAATTAGAAATGTTGTAAGTTAGATACAGTGCAATTCACGTCTCCTTTTTCTTGCCTGTGTGGTTGGTATCATATTCAGACCTTCATTAGGAAATCTCAAGTCATAGGTCTTTTCTTAATGTTAAGGGGCTTTGTAGCTGTAAAAGTGCTGTTCATTTCATGTCTTTGGAGCTGCTTTTATTTACACGCAGTATAAAGACAACACTTCCCTCTTTGGCACATAAATATTCATTTTTTTCTCAGTAGTATTTGTTGAAAGTATGATTTCTCCCCATTAAATATTTTGGTAGACTTGACAAGAAACATCCATCCTCATTTGTGAGGATTTATTTCCCTTCTCTGTGTTATGTCTTTGGTGTGTGGGGCTTTGTTACAGTATCGCGTTACTTCAAATGCTGAGGACAGATACTAAGTTCAAAAATCAAGAAGCATAAATCTTTCCATAGTACATCGTTTTAAGATTGTGTTGGCTTTTCACTCTGATTTCCCTGTGAATCTTTTTTTATCACTTCAAAAAACATGCTTTACAGTGAACCTGAGATCATTCTGTGTTGTCTTGAGACCTAAACAACAGTATTTTCTAACACAAGAATAAGTGGAGAATCTCCATTTATAATGTTTTCTAGCTTTTAATGCAAAACCACATTTTCTCATAGTGTGAATTTCTAAGTATTTTTACTATTTTATTCCTTTTATGTAACTGAAAGTAGAGTTTCATCTTCATTCTCTATTTAAAGTATGAATTAATAGTAATGAAAGCCCAAATTATTTTAATGTATTCATTTTGTATCTTGAATTCCCAGTGATGTATTTAATTTCTATTTATTTATATATGATTTTTCTAGGTAGCAGGTTGAACAAACATAATAAAAGGATATTATTTATTTTATTATTATTATTATTATTATTTGTATTTTTCGTTTTTATCAGTACCAGGGATCTAACTTACAACTGCACGCTTGAAAGGAAGGCGCTTATGCCGCTGAGCTAAATCCCAGCCCAAGGAGATTATTTTTAAAATCTTCTGTTTTAATTATCTTAATTTGCCTATTCACTCTGTAATTTTGTTTCTTTTCTTAGACTATTTCATTTATTTTACCCATTTTGTTCCTAGCTCCTTGAACCATGAAGTTTGGCTGTTGACTTAAAGTTTTAATTCTGTTTTAATGTGGGTATTTCCAGTTATAATGTTCCGGCTTAGGACTGCTGTCTCCCTGTTCTGTGTCTTTGGCATGTCATGTTTGCAATTCCATATGTTCTAGATACATTTTCTAATCTTCCTTGTGATTTTTTATTTGACCTGCTGATTATTTAAGAATGTGTTAACTCATTTTCAAAGATCTGTTGATTTTCTAGTATTCTGTTAGTGATTTCTACCATTTTTTCTTTTATTATATTTGTAAATTTATTTGGGATGTCTTTGAATTTTTGAAATGCATTGTGGCTTTTTATGGACTAACTTCTAAAATTTTTCATGTATAGTTAAGCAAAATGTGTGCTCTTCTGTTTTTGATGGAGAATTTTATACATTCATTAACTTTAGTTGCTGTGCAGCAATTTTTGTACACGATCTTTGCTTATTAATCTTGTATTCGTGATTGGAAATGTGATATAGAATCTACTTTTGTCAGTAATGTAGTCCTTTTATTATTTTAGAAATCAGTTTTTCTGTTCTCTGTGGTCAGTTTTTGCTACACATATCTGCAGTGGTTGGTGTATCCACATTAACACGTCTTGCATACACACGAATGTAAGAGTTGTACAGGTGTGTGAATCCCGTGTGAGGCTTCCATACATAAACATGTTGTGCAGTGTTTAAATTAGAGTAAGCATGGTTCATGCCGTCAAACATTTGTAATTTCTCCGTGGTAGAAACACTCACAATTCCTTGTCCTAGCTTTGGAGTTACACAGTAGGATGTCAGACTCTACAGTCAGCAGCTGTGACGTAGCACACCAGAGCTGCTTACTCCTGTGCTCAGTCCCCTGGTACCTGCCACCAACCCCTCCCCAGTCCTCCCTTCCGCAGACTCTCCCTGGTCTCTGCTCATCCCCATTCTCCTGTGCACTGCAGGGTGGCACTGTAACTCTGTGCATAAACACATATCATCATCCCTGGTTCTAACCACTTAGCTTCACTACTCTCCACTTCCACAACAGAAAGGCTTCTCTTCTATATGTGACTGAGACCATGCAGTACTTGTCTTGCTGTCCTGACTCATTCACTTGACCATTAAGGTCTCCATAAAAATCCCCAAATAACCAAAGTCATCTTGAGCAGCAATGAGCAGCAAGAGGCATTGTATGTCTTGAATTCAAAATACAGTATGAAGTTATGACACTCAAAACAGCATGGGATTGGGAAAAAAGACACCCAGACCAATGAAACAGAATAGAGAATATAGAAATAAACCTATAAAATTTTAGCTAATTTTCAAGAGTTGCCACAAGCATTCATTGGAACAGAATAATCATTTCAGTGAGTTTTGCTGGAAAATAGGATTTCAACATGTCAAAAAATGAAATAGTGCCTATTTCTCATTAGCTACAAACTGTAAATTGGTTAAATACTTAAATATAAGACCAGAAACTCCAAAATTCCTAGAAGAAAATATAGAAATGTTTGAGCACATAGGAACTGTAAAACATTTTTTAAAGAAAATACTGAAAACTAAAAGGAACATAGACACATATGATTACCTAAAATTACAAAGATTCATGACAGCAAAAGAAAACAATAACCTATTGAATAGGAGAGGGTATTTACAAGCTATGTACCATACAATTTTATATATAAAAAACCCTATGCTCATTAGGAAAGAAGGAAAGCCAATATATGCAAACAAATATTCTACACAAGAAGACTTAGAAACTGTCAACAGTACGTGAAAAAATATTAAAAACAGCTTACTAGAAAAATCCACAGCAAACCAGCTTATCATTTCAACATAGAAAAACTAAGTTTAAAAAGCAGGCAAAGGTATACTGAGTGTCCCTACTTATTTATGGGCCACACTTTTCCATTTAGTTAAACTGCTTCAATTTCTTCCTCAGAGTTTTAATGTTTTCTTCACGTATACTTTGGGCATATTTCAATAAACAGATTTCAATTTTATTAATTTGCCGCATGGCAATTTTCAAATGAGAAAACAAATGCATTGCTATATTAGCATTGTATTTAGAGCCTTGACATAGTTGTTGGTTAGTTTCCAGGAGTTTGTAATTGCTGCTGATTGCCAGGAGTTTTCTGCACAGATAAGCTTGTCATCTGCAGGTAACTGCATCTTCTTCTCCCTGTAGCTTTCAGCTCTGCAGTCTCCTTGTGCTGTGCTCCTAGAACCTCCTGCACAGTGATTTACAGAAACGGTTGCTGCTCACATCTGGCCTTTGCTCTTCTCACTGCAAGGCAGGTCTAGCTTTCCAGCATTCAGTATGAAGTGAGTTGTATTCGCTAGATGTGCTTTGTGAAATCCAGGCAGTTCTCTGTGTCTTTAGTTTGCTGGATGAATGCTGGTATTGACAATTCCATTTTGGTGGGATCATCATTCTTCTTCGGTCTATAGACCATAAGAGACAAAACCCAGAACTTTTCTATGGTGGAATGATGCAAAGAAATGGATCTGGGCCATTTATAGTGTTGCCTGAATGGAATTTTCTGGTCCTCATAGTTTTAGTGCACAGACAATTGGTGATGAAAATAAGGCACCCTAAGCTATGGCACCCTAAGGGGTGTCCTCTATGCCAGACACACTTTACCTCACCACCACTGTGTAATGGCGCTCCAGTGTTTTTCTTGATTGCCAAGCGGAACAACCCTGCTAGTCCAGGCCCTCCAGGTCAGCAACTTTAAGGTCAACAGGGAGCATTGGTACTGGGTTCCCGGGGCTAATCAGAAGCACTGCCTCTGTCATTTCCGCTTCTGGATTCCTGGAATTGTGAGTTGTGGTGATGGAGGAAACAGGGCCTTACTGAGAACCAGCTCACAGCACCTGCAGCCTTCCCGAGAAGCTTTCCACAGTCCTGAGGCTGCAACTCTTATTACAAACTGCAACTGATTAAGCCAGAAGCCTTCGGATGCTTGGGAGCAGGGTGAGACCAAAGTGCTCAGGGACTGCAGACCCTCTGCTGCGTACCTAGGGGATGATTTTCCAGGTGGCAGGAATGCATTGTGAAATACCATGGGAGGATGAGAACCTTTAAACACTTAGGTGGTACTTTAGAACGTCTTTTTTCTTTTCTGTCTTTCTCCCCTTTTTCCCTTCCACCCTCCTTCCCTTCCTGGTATATTGTGCTTTATTTATGAACAAACACATCTCACAATTTAAAGTGACTCGGCCCTCTTTAACAGATATTTCTAGTTTCATCTGCAGCGCATTGTAGCTACATTCCTGGAGAGGGGCTGGCACAAGCACACGCAGGCTCCTTACCCTGAGTCCCTTCCCCGCCTCCCCCTCCTCCCACCTCCACCTTGTGAAAGGACTTGGGTTTTTCAGCTAAAGGTACTTAAATCCATCTCTACCTAAGAGTAACACTCTGGCCAGCATTTTAATATTAAATGATTCATTCTGAAACACATCCAGTTTTTAATTTTGTGTGGCTATCTGTGTGCAGGTGTGAGGGAAAGGCAGTCTGGCCCACGGGGGAGGGAAGCACAGGTAGAGCTTATTGGTTTGTGTTCTCTTCTTTCCTCCAGTAGTGTTTCTAAAGTAGCAGACAGCTTTTGGCCAACTGAGCGTATTTTCTGGTAATTTGCTTAACATTTAAGAAGAGATGGCATCTCGTTTCTGACTCTTAGGTCTTAGGGTATATTCAGAATCCCTTTTTACTAGAGAGATGTGTGCATCTAGTGACAGCAGCAGATGTGTATGTCTGAACAGCTGCTGAGCAGGAAGTTACTTCCTGCACGTATTCATAAACATTTGGAACACAGTCACCGACGCTACCAGAGCGCTGCTACGAAACTGAAAATAAAAAGGAAGAAACCTTCCAGCTGCTGCTAAGACATGCTGCAGCTCTGTAAAGAAAGCAAGTCCTGAGTCCAGTCCCGTGCAGGTCATGAAGGCTCCTACCCATCGCAGGGTTAGTTGAAATTAAACAGCCAAAAAGTCTGCCTTGTGGATTATCCTGAATGCAAGTGTGAGTTGTTATTTTTTTTTTTTTTAAGAAACAGAAAACGCTGCTAGTAGTTTGGTGATAAAAATAATTCAAATTTCCCCAGGTTTCTTCTTGTCTGTCTGTATTATATATATATATATATATATATATATATATATATATATATATTCCTATACCAAGTTTTGTTTGTTGTTTGTTTGCTTATTTTGAGACAGTCTCACTATGTAATTCAGGACGACCTTGAACCCTCTGTGTAGCCCAGGCTGATCTCAAACTCTCAGTGATCCTCCTGCCTCAGCTTTCCAAGGTGTGTCACCATGACAAGGTTCTAATATTTGAAAAAGTAATAACTTTTGCATTTCATGAGCTTTACCGATCTTTTGCTGCTAGAACATAAACCCAAACTGTTTGCATTAGAAGCTGACGTGTGTGACCAGTACTGTATACTGCCCTAAAATGTTTATTTATCAGTTGACCTTATAGTGTTCTCCAAATACGTAAGAAAGCGATTCTTCCATTATAAAATTTGGAAGAATTGATAGTCTTGAAAAGCCAATAAATTGTGCCCTTTCTTAATATAGACGCTTTTTGTGAAAATTTCCAGTTACCCAAGAAAGAGCGTTCGGCAACCTTATTTCCCTCGAATAATGTGAGGGAATGTGTTTCTAAACCACGCCCCACACTGCAGTAAGAAATTCCTTGATGCAGAACAAACATCACAGGTGCACGTGAGAGCAAACCAGCCCTCCTTGCCAGCAGTCGGAGAAATCCGAGGTGTCCTTAAGCGACTCCAGAATTCGCCCTGCAATATGGTAACACAAGAGGGCAATAAACAATGAAAGTAGATGTAAAATATGACAGGACAAGGTCTTGAGAAGTCTGCGCAGTGAAGTGCAGCCTGAGTATTTAAGGCGTGCTCCGTGACCTTACCAAAGCTTGCCCAGGTAGAATTAGTACAGCGGCGGAGCAGATCCGTGCTGCCCTCACCGAGGCGCTCCGCAGGCCGCCAGCTGCACCGCAGCTCGATGCCATGCTCTCTTCCCCGCGACCCGCGTGGTCTCTGCTTTCCATGCGCACTCTGCCTCGGTGTCCACACCGCTCCTTCCTCTCATCTCTGCCTCCTGGCCTTCCTCCTCTTCTGGCGTCCCGCGGTTGATTTCCCATCGGTATATTTTCTGTGTTTTAAAAATATGCATCCAGCAACTAAGCGAAGTTATGCAACATTTTTCTGTTGGCCTTACTTCCCTTAGCTTAAAGTCCTGTGGACTCATCCCGATCTGCACGAAGGGTGCCATCTCCTTCCCAAGGGTCAGATAAGGTGATGCTCCCATACCTGACCCGGGAGTGTCTGTGTCCCTAGAAGTGCGCTTTCCTTACACCTGTGACGATACATGGTCCAGGGTGCCCAGATGTGTCTGTGTCTTGGCTGTACGCATGGACTGAAGTTACTTTACAGAGTCGTGATTTTGTTTCCTGGGGGTGGGTACCCGGAAGAGTGGTTGCTGGATCATAAGACAGTTTATTTTTAACTTGCTTAAAAACCTTCCTGCTTCCAAGAATGATGCACCGAGTCCCTTCCAGGGACTCCCTCTTCGCCACACCTTCCCCGAGTTCCTGGTCTGTAGAGGTTTCACAGGGGCCCAGTGGATGGTGAAGAGTGGGCTGCAGAGTGGTGTGTGCACCTCCTTCAGATTAATTACCTGAGATCCTATTTCATATACCTGCTACCTATTTTTTTTTTTTTGTAATTTTGCAGACATGTGTGCTCAGACTTTCTGTTTTTAAATCACTTCTTTTTTTTTTAATTGAATGTAAGTCTGTGAACTTCCATGAACATTTTTATTCTTCCTTTGGCTGCACAAAATATTTGCAATGTTCATGTAGTATCGTTTGCTTACATTTGCCTTAGTAACCTGAGTTTTTAGTGCGTTATCAAAAAGAAAAATAAAAAAGCACTGTCAAAGCCAGTTTGAAGCGCTCTCTCCCAGCAGTTTCTGAATGTGTGCCTTAGCTTCAGGCCTTACGCTTGGTGTTTCCTTCTGTATCTGGTGATTGTAATGAAATGCTCCAGTTTCCTTCTTTTGCCTTTGGAAATCCAGTTTTCCCAGCATCACTTCTGGGAGAGATTCTTTTCTCCCACAGTACAGTGCCCTTGTGGGGTGAAGCTGACCCTGTGCTTTGGGTTTGTTTCCTGGGTGTCTCCCATGTGCCCAGTCTGTTCTGTGTGGGTGATGGTCCCGCCCTCTGGGGCTGTTGGGTTTATACAGCTACAGTGCTTTAGCTGAAAACCAGAAAGTGAGATGTGTACATCTTTGTTTACTTTGCTAAAATTCTTGTAGCTCTTTAGAGGCATCAGTGACTGCATAGAAATTTTAAAGTGATTTGTGTGAAGAATCATCTTGGGCTGTTGGTAAGCATCACACTGAATCTGTATGTGGCTTTGTGTAGGATGTTAGTAATAGGGTTCCTTTCCAGTCAGAGGAATGGTGCTGTTTAAAATGTCTTCAGGCACAGCTCGTAAAACAAGCTGTCCACATAAAGAGAAAGAAAGAATAAGCACGACCCTCTGGCTCTCCCTGAGTACGTTGAAGATGCATCACAGTTTTTAGTTCTGTCTTTATTTCCTATCTTCCCTTCTATCTTTCCAAAAGAACTACACTTTCCTATAAAACTACACTTTTCTATAAGACTTTTTCCTAATATGAACTGTTAATTCATAAATCAACTGAAAGAGAAAGCAATTGAAAGAACAATTTCATGAAGAAATGTCAGATGATTTTTCTAGCATTCCAGTGTCTTCAACTCCAGACAGGAAGATAAGAAGATGCTTCTGATTTGTTTTATGAATCATCAATAACCTTACTTACCCAAATTGATAAAAAAAATTACACAAAATTGAACATAAGACCAAAGTATCATGGGAATATCAGTATAACAATCCTAAACACTGTACTATAAAGCAGACTCCAGTAATATATTAGGAAAAAATAATACACTGTGGCCAGGAAAGTTTAACAACATGATATAAAGATAGATCATTAATCAATTAATATCTAAAATTTAGTGGAAATACAATAAAGTAGTGTATGACCATTCCTTAGGTATTGGAAAGGTCTGGAAGTCTCTTGGAAAACACTAAGTAATTCTGCTGAAAGCACTCAGGACCTGATTAGCAGGTGCTTACCCTACAGATCAGCCCCAAATTCTGCAAAATTTGGATTTAACTAAGGAAGAAAAAATAGAGGTTATAGCCACTGAATTAGGGCCAAAGAAATCCGCCCACCTTCTTTACTTTTCTAAACTTTTTATGGAAAATCACCAAAATACAATGAAAACTAGGAAAAAAATAGAAACAAGAGAATTAGAAAGCATTATAAACTGTTGGATTTGAAATATAGCAAATAATGATGAAGTTAAAGTAAGCTATTTCATAAGTTTTTAAAACTGGAAATTCAGTTCTTATTCTTATACCTCTTCTACTTTTTGAGTTAAGACATTATAGGAATCTTGGTGTAAACTTCTCTACTTTCAAAAAAAAATTTCTACTGCTTCTACTGTCTTCCCAGGCACCACTCCAGTGAAGTTAATAAGGGGAAAAATGACAAACAAAAATAACACTTTTTCATCTATCAAAAATGAAGTCAAGGGCCGAAAATCCAACTGGAAAGCTAAGATTGTCAGAAGCTGATGGAAAGAAACACGCCCCAGAGCTTTGCTTCCTTGAGCAGAGGTGAATGGTTAAGTTCCTTCAAACCACAAGGGTCAGACTTCTGCGGAGGAGGGCAGGGCTCTGCAGCAGGGACCCTTGGCTAGCACACGCAGGAGGATGAAGCTTGGAGTACAGCGCTTTGGGGAAGGATTGAGAATGGGCAGGTCCATCACCCTCACCGCCTGCACCCTGACCCCGAGAGATCCCTGTGCTTCAGAACTGAGCCACAGCTGCTTCCCACGCAGGAAGAGGCTGGGCAAGTCTCACACTGGTCACAGTGCTCCTGGAAGCACACAGCTCTGCAGCAGCCACAAAGCTAGCCCTAAGACAGGAGGACACTGACTCTTTGGGAAGTGACCGGGAAACCTGGGGCTATGTTAGATAGAGCTGATTTTCAGCGTCTGGAGGCATTTCTGCAATGCCTTCCATGGAGGTGCAAGGCTTTACATGTCCAAAGGCACCTGTGAGTCTCTGTGTCTGTAGCTGTGCACCTGACAGTAGCTGAATGTTCCAACCAGCAGAGGAACCGATGAAGAAAGTGTGATGTATACACACTGGAGTCTACACAGCCCTAAAGAAGGTTAAATCTGAGTTACTCGTGGAAACAGTAACGTGAACTGAAAAACTCAGACATGGACGGTTAATAATGTGGGCTTCTCTTCTATGAGAAACCCGCAAAATAAATAATTTAGGAGAAAAATAAAGCAGATCATCTGGGAAGCAGGGAGGCCACCTCTGTAGACTCGGAGGAGGGCTGTGGGGCTAGGCAAAGAAGGGCAGAATGGAGAGGAAGGAGCTGTAAATGGTTGGGGTGTGATGTGAGGTTGTCATGTGACACAGACACAGACTGCAGCAGGGAATGGGTAAAGGGCTCCCCAGGAGATGTGATAAGGGAGGCCAAAGAGAAGTCTTCACCACGCAGTACAGCAGAACTACCCAGCTCTTAGGGACAGAGACTTGTCAGGAGTTGCTGGTGCGGAAGAAGCAGGTTCCTGTCCCCTGAGTGAGGCCGTGGGTGCCTGGCGATGGACATCCTTGGAATGAGACTGCAGCATGGTTTAGCCTGGTCAGCGGGCCAGTGGGTGCTTTAATACACATGCAGGATGGCAGTGTAGGCAGTGAGGAAATGTGTTAGAATGTCCTAGGGGTCAACACAGAACAAAACAACTCAGGTAAAAGTCAGTTCCAACATGACTCACACAGTATGACAGCATCCAGGAGGGTAAGACTTGGGAAGGACTAGGATACAATTGACACCCTAACATATAAAGACGTGTATTATTAGACATTGGACTAAACATAGTATCTACTGATTGTGAAAGAATCTGAGTATTTTAAAACCAGTACTCTCAGTCCTTAAGCTACATTTTTCCTGGGAAAGTAATAAACAAATGTTTAAATGATACAGGACCACTGGTTCAGAACTCATGGAGAATGACATGGTCATAGAGGAGGTTCTCTCTGTCTCTGTCTTTGTCTCTGTGTCTCTGCTCTGTCTGTCTCTGTCTCTCTCAGTTCTCTCCTTCCCTCACTCCCCTCCAGTCCCCTTTTCTCCTTCCTTCCTAGCTTTGTTGATATATTTGGAGGAACTCCAGTTACTTCAGTGGGAGCAACTCAGAAAAGGGTGAAATCAGGCAGCGGACTCTAGGGCTCCTCTGACCTGAGCGCGCAGGGCAGGACCTGAGATGATACCACAGAGGCAGAGACAGGAGGACAGAGGAGCAGATGGAAAGGCTTCTCCTTAACTCAGATACTTCAGCCACTCCCACCTCCCCATCTCGTGAGTTTTTAAATAGACACCTTAAATCACTGTAGACCTCTCACATAAAGGCTGTCCAGAGAGAGCACAGCTTTAAAAAGTGCTGAAAGTCGTAACTACGAATTGCACAAAACATTTTACCTAGAATCAGGTTTTTGTTCTTGAAATAAATTGTTTTTTGTCATAATTTGAATGTACTGCTGGATTTGATTTGTTGGAATTAAATTAAAATGTTGGCACTACATTCAATGGAAGATATATCTGGAGTTTCATTGTTCAGTCTTTCGGGTTTTGGTATCAAGGTTATTCTGGTGTTCCTTAAAGAATCCTGATGTTTTCCAACTTTTACAGTGATATACAGAACATTTTGCTTATATATTGAGACTATTATGCTAGTTTAAAGACATCTATCATAATTCTACAGGCATTGTCCTTTTGTTTAAAATATTAATATTATTCCAATTTGTTTCATAGTTTGGTAAAATTTCTGTTTCTGACACATTCATTATATTAATTTTTTCCAAAAATATATGAATTAATTTGTTTTACATTTTAAAGTTGTTAGTGTAGCGTTACCAATATGAGCCAGTAGGCGTTTACTGGGTATTTATGGTTTAAATGTGTGCAGTAAAATCGCTCATCACTTCAGCCATCCTGCTCTTCTGTGTTCTGAAAACAATTTGGGCGTGTAGTGGGTAAAAATTTCTTATGTTTTTGATAGAACTTTCTACTTATAGATTTAAATTTAGGTTGTATATCCATTTTAAGTCCATTTCTTTTTAAAATTTTGCCATGTGTAATATTTACCTTCTTTGTAGGGATTTGTTCAAATACAGAGCACATCTCACTTGCTTCTTCCTCCTTCCCTCCAGCCCACTTTACCTTCCGCCGCCATGTTTATTTATGTTGAGAGACACTGAAGTCATCTTATACACCAGTGATTGAGGCGGAGACTTCTGGGGAGTCAGAGTCCAGAGTACATCCAAAGCCCCCATGACGACGACATGTTCCAGTGATGAATGTCAGGCTGCTGGGGCAGTGCTGGGTGACCCGGCCCACGTGTCCATAGAGAGGGCTCTGGGGACTGCTGTGGCCCAGGTGCTGTAGTTTTTACCACTGAAACACAGCCACATTGATAATTAAGTTAATAGGTCAAAAACTTATAAAACCCATCAAACAGGTATACTGAATCCAGGTATAATTCTAGACACATTGTCCATGCTAGATAAAAATGTTATTCTCTTTTTTCCTATTATCTTTTATTTTGTACTATATTCACAGTTTTATATTTTTATGCTATAATTATATAGATTTCCATCTGACACTGGAGCTTGTGTGTTTGATTTATGTCACTTAACATTTTGTTCCCAAGGTACATCCACTTTCCTTCAAATACTTAAGTTTGTGCTCCTGTACTGCAGTATCTTCACTTGGTGAGAAGTGAAGGATGGGAAGCACTTTTCCTTAGGGAGAGCTGGCGGTGCCAACAGGATTTACAGAGAAGGCTGGCTTTGCTCTGTAAAGATGCACTGGAAAGTTTTGCCAATAGCCAGCCGACGGCCCACACGTAGGTGTGTTTGTTCTATTGTACCAGTGCAGGTCTCCTCCCATGTACAGTGTAGACAGGGGACCTCATGGCCGCCTAGTCGTGGTCAGGAATGTGGCCAGGACACAGATGAGCAGCCGGGTGTAGGAGCTCCTAGCTCCGCTCAGGGATCAGTGGCCCAGGGTGCTGCTGCCCTTTGTGGTTCTCAGGGGCTTCAACCCCAAGTTACCAGTGGACACTCATTGGCCTCTGGTGATCCTCTCCTTCCTGGGCCTCCCTCCCTTGCCAGAAGGCCTGCAGCTGAGGCGGAAGTTCTTCTGTATGCCTTTCCCACTGCCTGCTGGCTCCTAGTATCAGTGTTTGCAAAGCAAATTGAATTGTGTCTGGCAAAGCACAATGAACACATATTTTAAAGTAAATTTTAAAGTACAATAAAATCTTGCATTGTAACTGGTTTTGCAACCATTCAGTAAGACAACAAACATTCCTAATAAATTCTAGCTCAACAGAAGTGTCTTGCAATAGCAGCATGTGACTCCACATGTCACGTAACCACAATTGATCCAATGGTCCCTCTCTCTGCGTATCTTTGTCTCTCTCTCTCTCCCTGTCTCTGTCTCTGTCTCTCTCTCTCTCTCTCTCTCTCTCTCTCTCTCTCTCTCTCTCTTTCTCTCTCCATCTATCTATCTCTTTCCAGTTGCAGAATGATTGTGGGTGAATTTCTCTTATCAGCAAGTTGTTAAGGAGAAAATCTCATCTGCCCAGGAGGGAAAGAGATAAAGAGGAACAAATTCCTCACTTCAGATGAGATTAGGGAGATAGATAAAGTGTGGCAAACTGTAACATTTTGTAGAAAGTCACCACCACTGGAGAAAAGCTATAGTAGTGCGAATGAGGAATCCACTTAATGACAACACAGTGTCACGTTTCCAGCAAATATTCAAAAGAAGGCAGCAACAAGTGTCCTTGGACAGGTTCCCTGTGAAAGCTGCCCAGAAAGGAAGATTCCACTGGGCCAGAGGAGAGCAGGGATCCCATCAGTGTTGGGGAAAGTTATCCACCCAGTACCGCTCCTCTCTCTCATCTCACCCAGCCACAGAGGTTTTCAAAGGTAAGTGCAGGTTAATTTATTTTTGTTTAAATTCGGTGTTTTCCTTATTATTTTGCATTATATTACAGCATTAAAATCACAATATGAATGTTTTAGGCTGTGAAATGAATCATCTGACTTCTCATTCCTCATGGGGAAATTACTTTTGATATCCAAATGCTTGGGTTGCAAGCATAGTTCTGGAATGAATTATGCTCACAGACTTAAGATTTTACGGTACTTTCAATTTATATAGATTTCCGTTGCCAATGCTTTTAAATAAAACTATCATAAAATCACATAGTAATTTTATATCTGATCTAACACCAAACTTAGTCCACTTTTTCCAAATTAGATTTTGTACTAAAATAAAATGAATTTAAGTAAATTACATTTTCATTTATTACACAGGAAAGGGTCTTTTTCTTTGTTTGACGATGTCTTTAAACTCCTTATATTTGGAAGCTTGCTGTTCATTTGATCAATATTTATCCTTCTAGAGACACTGATTTTCCAATTCCTTTTTTTTTTATAACAAATTACTTGCGGTTCTTGAATTATGTCCCAGTCTTTCTTTTTTTTTAATTTTTTTTATTTTAAAGAAGGTAAAATTAAACAGAACAAAACAGATCATAAGGAAACAATTTTAAGAAACACAGATTTGAAAGCAAGACCACTGGAGATCTTCACTTTCTATCATATTGTCTCTTGTTTTCTTCCAAATAGTTGTCCACATCTTCATACACAGTGAATACATACTGAACAATATAGTACTAAACTAATCAGAACAGGATGATGAAGACTTTTTAGGTCTTCAAGACTAGACAATAGGGAAGTCAACAATGGCTGCCATAATGTCTCTCGTTCTCTTCAAAATAGCTATCCATATCTTTATGTATGTTGAAATTAAACATGAGACTAGACTAATATCCCTCTGAACAGTGAATAACAGTATTGCTAGATTTTATATCATAATGCTACAGAATTAGCATTGGGTAACTTAGTGTCTCTTCTTTTTCAGAGTATCTGTTCATTACATTTTGCATTACACAATCTGTTCCCGTAAACTGTTTAGAAATTCTCCACGTGTGAATCTCTACATATATACCTATCTTTTCTGTATTATAGGGAAAAACAGATCAAAACAAGACAACAAATTCCTAGAAAAACATGAAATGAAAAAGACATATAAAACCACAATACTAGGTGATCTACAGTAGTTACTATGCTGCTCCTTGTTATTTTCATTAGAATTGTCTACAGCATCAGACATAATATAATTGAACATAGCATTACATAGCAATTTTAATAAAAAACATAATATTGGAGACATTGTAGGACTTCAAAAGCAGTTAATAATCCTACAAGAATAGGTATCTTACTGCATCCTGTCATCTTGAGGGTAGTTGCCTCTGCTCTTAGACTTGATACTATCAAATATACCAAATTCAAATAAAATCAGTCAAGAAAAAACAGCAGTCTAACAAAACAGCTTCAAATAAGATCAGTCATAGACAATGCAAGTAATACATGGCTTCACTTTAAGTTAATAGGAAATTAAGGATAGCTACTTTAGTATATCCTGCTATTTTGGGGATAGCTGTCTGTGCCCTCAAATCTAGTATGAGTAGACAGACTAGGACAGAATAAAATAAAACTAAGCAGAGTGTTAAGACTAATGTGGCTTTTAAATCCTGATACACTATTGACAATGTCCTCCGCCTTCCTTTTTTGGACAATTCCCCTTTCCCTTTCTCAGGGTGCTTTGGATATTTTGGGTCCCACAGACTCCTTTAGTTTTTAGATTAAGGGGACAACCTGTTATCTATCTAAGTGGTACTGAACCTTTTTACTCCTGAGCTTGATCTTGAGCTGTATTCCTTTACCTACTAAAGCCTCAAGGTTTTCCTTCCTTATAGCTGAGTATTTCTCTACTGCACAAAAGTGTCATGACTTTCCAGCCTATCTGCAGCTGCTGGACAAGTTGTCCCTATTTGTCTCTGGTTCCCTGTCATATAAAGCATCATTTTCGTATCTTTGACCTTCAGTTTATTAACCCTCTTTAAGGTTGAGTATATTTCCTATTCAGAGCATCTCGATGGATCCTGCCTCCTAATCTACTCTGCCTGTGCTTCTTTTTGTTAGTGTATCAAGGCCATGTATATTAGAGATTATAGCTAGTCTTCTCTGCCTCATCTCTGTTATTCTATTTTTCTGCTATTATTTGTCCACTTTTCTCCTTCATTCCACTGTCTGCCCCATTCACTGAGGCCCTTCTGCCACTGTTGCTGGAATCCTGGTATTTTTTGCTATCTCTCTCTAGAATGTCCTTCAGTATTTTTTGTAGGGTTGGATTGGTGGTCATGAACTGCCACAGTTCCTCCTTGTCATGGAAACATCATGTTTCTCCATTAATTTTGAGAGAGAGTTTTTCAGGGTACATCAATCTGGGTTGGAGGTTATTTTCTTTCAGGGCTTGGGCTACTTCACTCCAAGCTCTTTTTGATTTGATAGTTTGTGTTGAGAAGTCTGACATGGATTGTCCTTTATAGGAAACCTGTATTTTTCTCTGACACTTTTTAATATTCTGTTCTTGTAGTGAATTTCTGGGATCTTGATTATTATATGTCTGGGTGTAGATGTGTTTTAGTTGTAGTTGGCTGGAGTTCTGTATGTCTCATTTATCTGGATATCATTTCCTTTTCCTATGCTTGGGAAGTTTTCCTTACTTATTTCTGTGAATAGCCTTTGTAATTCATTTGTGGTTACTCCTGATTTACTCATGTTTTTTATTCTTAAGTTACAGATCCTCTTGTTGTCTTCCAGCCTTTGTATTGTTACTTCTGGTTCCTTGTTATTTTTAAGAGGTCTTTTCTTTCACGATCACACTTTGCAAATCTATCTTCAAATTTTGAAAGGTTAACTTTAGTTTCTGTCGAGGCATTTTGCCAGATTTCAATGGAGTTTTTAATTTCCTGTTAATCTCTTTGGATCTGTTTCATGTATTCTAGATTTTGTTTATATTCTTTGCCAAAGGATTCTCTTCTTTTTCTGGGTTCCTCTGTTCTTCCATCTGTGTTTTCTTGGGAGGGGCTTAGCATTTCTTTTATTAATCTTCTTATATCTTGCCTCACTTGGATTAGGATTTCAGTTTTAAGTTCGTCTATGAGGTCATGAAGGTATTTCTTTATGCCGCTGATGCTGTGACTGAATTTGCATGATTGCTGACCTGGATCTCTTCTGTATTTACCTCTCCTGGACTTATTTTCCAGGGTCAGAAGCTGCAGGCTTTTTCTTATTTCTTTCTTTTGTCATGTTTCTGATTTCTTTCAGAAAAATGTGTGGTAGAGGTCTCAGGCCCTCTCTGTATTGCTCAACTGGAGCATTCACCATGAATTACTGCAGCTCTTCAGCTTGGCTCCACTCTACACTGTGCCACATCCTCCTGCCAAGGGCCATGGACTCACCAACTCCTGGTTTCAGCAGCCGCAGCTTCAGTGCACCTATGAATTATCCGACTCCAGGGTGTGCCCAGCACAGCATGGGACCTGTCCCAGTGAGCGTGTCTTGTTTCAGCCTTTCATCCACGTTTTTCCTTCCTTCCTTTCTTTTTCTTTTCCTCAGTGTCTTCCTGGGTCATGAGAATCCCTCTCCTTTCGTCTGGTGTTCTCCATGTTGTTAAATCCTAGCATCTGAGTTGTTTTTTCTCAGAGAGGCTCTCTACCCTGCTACCTATCAAGCTGCTGTCTTCAGAACCCCTCTATGTCCCAGTCTTTCAAGCCTCTCTTTCTTTAGACAAATCTCTTGTTTGACTCTTCCACCAGCTGACTTTTATCTCCTAGATGAGTCATTTGCTGTGCACTGTTGCATTCTCTGGCAAAATCCCAGTGCCAGTGTCTCATTAGCTATGAACTTCCCTGCTTTCACGCATTCCACATGTCCGGTGAGGGTGCGTTTGTAACATGCACTTAGCGATTTGCCTCCCTTTCTGGAGAAACAATGCATTAACCGAGATTTCTGATTTTTCGTATTTTTTTCTTCAGTGTTTAACATGTATTTCTTGTGTACAGCACAAAAACTCAACCAACCAAGAGTAAACCCAGTATCCATTACATTATAGCACAGCATTGTAAAATTAGAGTGTTCAGAAGTTAGCTATCATTTTCCATGGTATTATGATCATTGCAGGTTGTTTATTATAAATGGCAAAGGTTTGTTCATGAGGAAAAGAAAGCCTTATGAATTGTGACCAAAAGAATTAGAAAACACACATAATTGTGCATGTGATAATATAAAAAACTGAAAATTGGAATCATTGTTTTGATTTTCTTTTTTCTATAAATAATATGTCAAAGAATATTATTTTGTGTGTTCCTGCTATTATTTAAATTAGCTTTTACTATTTTATGGTAAGAATACTCAGCAGACATTGGGCTGTTCAATACCGAGTAACTCAGAAAAGTGAGTGTCCTGCCAGCAGTTTCCTATTATCACTTCATGGAGAAGGGTGGAAAATAAAGATTATGTTGTAAATAAGAGCATGTAGATAAAGACCCATAGTACTTACGGTTTTTATGGGAAACATGCAGAGGAAAGTCAATCATGCCAGGTCCTCCAGTCAACATGAATATCAGTGCTGGCATCTTTGTGAGGCAGTGCTTCTATGAACTGTTCTGCTTCTGGAGGTGGAAAGGCTTCACTAATTCTTCCACTCATTACTTTGACTAGGGTGTAGTTTTGCTCTTCACTGACCTATGAGCTGATGAAACCAAAGGGTGTTGTTTTATCCTTATAAGAAGAAAACAAAATAAAACATCGCTGTCAATAAGGTGACTCTAGGATTTTTCTGCAGAACAGGAAATAATGAATCAGTCCTCCCAGCTGGAGCTGTCTTCTCTGGACACAGAGCTGCACTGTTGCCTGGAAGGGAGTGGTGTCTCCACAAACTCTTGTCACCGCAGTGCAAACATGACCTGTTATTCACATCTGAAGTCAAACAATAGAGGATTTCTTTCCATCTGGATTCCATGTTGGTAATATTTATATAGTAATAATATGACATATTATGAAATTCCAAAATAAATTTACTATCTTTAGTAGACATCTACCCTGTGTAGTTTTCTAGGATTATGTGGCTGGGATTTAAAATTCCTAAATAAATGTAACTATTGATATGGTCACTTATGCATATACAGATGATTTATTACTACCTGTTGCTCTTTTTACCTGCACCTGAGATGTGAAGAACGAATGAGACCAAAGCACTGTGGAGGCCTTCATCAACCCCCAATTCAAAACACCCACAAACCTGACACTTGCCATGATTGATCTGAGACCCAGAAGTGGAATCCACTCAGGTGAGAAAATAGAGACAAAACCCTCCCAGCAAGAGTGAGGACGTGGAAGATGGCAGTACTGGGTCAGTCAATGAAGGGAGAAGTGATCTCCTGGCTGAAGATGGATGTTCGTGTGACCCAGGTGTCCGGGAATGAGGGACCTCGTGGAGAGCTTGATGCAGGTGCAGCCGAGTGGGAGCCCATGAAGTACAGTGGTTAGCACTTGAGACCACCTTGCACTCTGCTGGGAGGGTAGGCAGGGTGGGAACACCAGGGTGGGAAGTGCCCGTGGGGCAGAGGGAGACCTGTTTGATGCCTGAGTTTGAAGTGAGTCCTCAGATTCGTGCAGATGATGATATCAGCTGAGAATGGAAAGGGAAGAGCTCTAAGCAGGCCAGCGCCCACGGTACACAGCCAGCGATGTACTACGCAATGGACCGTCACCGGTGAAGGCCAGCTCAGGCCGGCTGAATGAACTGAAGTATATTTCTGAAAGAAAATACAAAGTTCAGGGGAAACATTTTGAGTTTAAAGAACAAATTGAACTTGTGACCCAGATTTGATATAAACTGAATTAAACTATAGAGGTCAGCCACAAAGGCCTGGCCCTGAGCAAGGTGCTTTAGAAATATTGTGACATTTTGGTATTTTTGTCTTTAAACCAAGAGAGAAAACAATAGGACTATGAAAAATAGGCCACAGCACCTGTGCCACACAATTCACAGCCCCTTGGCAGCCAGCGGGGTGCTCAACTACTCCACAGCCCACAGGGCTCCCCTGTCTGCACAGCCAAACCTGGGCTGAGGACTGTGCCCCAACCTTGAAGCTAGAAAGATGAGGAACTATGTATCTATAAATATTGGTGGCTGATTTGGGGAGAAAACAATGACATGATCACAAGGCAATAGATAAGAGGCTTGTCTGTTTTGGTTTTATGATTTATGAGTTTTATTTTGATTTGCATAGGTTTTTGTTGAGGTTCCCACCTCTGAGAGAAGCATGGGGTGACGCTCTCAAACTGCTCTCCGAGCTCAGAGTGTTGCTACCCTCCTGTGTGTTCCTTGGGTGGGGAAGAAACTCTTCATGTGCACTTTGTGCAAATAAAAAAAACAAAAAAAAAAAAAAAAAAAAAAAAACTGTAGGATCCTTCCTGCGATGAGTCAGATTGTTTTCTTATCTGCAAGTTAACAAATTGAGCAGCTGAAGCTTTATGGTTGTCAGCAGGTAGCATAAGAAACCCCGGACAGGGATGAAGAGTTCTGTTACTCCTGGCTCAGTGGGCCTTGCCCTTCTGTACGGGTTGGCTTCTTGGCCCAAGGTCTCCTTGGGCACATACACAGTGGCCCAAAGTCCGGTTTCTGGAGGGCTTCTGCAGTGGTTAAAAGTACAGAAGGCTTCCAGTTTCCTTATCAGGGATGTCACTGAGTCTGCCCAAGCTGTTCATCAGAGAGAGCTGCTGCCTTACTCAGTCTGGTCGAGGAATGGATCCCTTTCTGCCTAGGAGACTGTCTTCCCAGGCTGTTTACAGGGTAAGCAGCTTCAGAAGGAAAGCCTTTAAACACTGCCTCCATCCCTCTCTTCAAGACATGCAGGAGTGCAGACTCTTGGAGAAATTGCTCCCAATAATTACCTGTAATTCTCTACTACACTTTTTCATATAGGCTGATTTATTTTACCAAAACTTGGTTTAAAAATAAGAATGCTAGAAAGTTATTTTACACTGTGTGATCCTGTGTGGAGTTACAGCCTTTCCCAATCACCAGATCCATGGGTCCTTCAAGGTAGGCTATTCAGCTCAGGTTATGGCTGAGCTTAGGGCCGCAGCCACATTTATCTTTGTCATAAAGCGGATTTGTTCAGATACCATCAAGTTTCCTTGTCAGGCAGTGTGCAGGTTGTGAGATGCCCTAGGACAGCACAGAAACTCAATTTAGACTGTGTTGCAATAAAACCTCTGCTTTGTCAAGGACATTATCTGACACGGTGAGTCTAATGTGAAATATCTTAAGAGTTCTGAGCCTCCTTAAACAGCTAACATTTCACTTCATGGCACGAAAACATGTAGTTCCCCTATCCCCAAGGGAAACCACTACTGAGATTCCCCAAAGCTTGCCTGCCAGGAAGACTCTCTTTTTAACATCAGACCACTGCAGGGCAAGCACCATAGGGGTCCCGGAGTGAAGGAGTGGTGTCCATGTGAGATCAAGTTCCACCCAGAAAGGAAGACTTCACACACATGCATGGAGTCCTCTGAGCCTGTTGTAGTCAGGGGTTGTGAGGAGAACAATTAGAATCAAAACACGGAGTTTATAATAGTATTTTATTATGGTCACTCAGAGTTAACACAAAATGCAAAAAATCTATCCACAACACCAAAAACAGAATATTTAGCCAAGGGCCCAAATCCCACAGCAATGTCCTACATGAATCCAGAAGAAGTCCCAGAGCTCATGACAGTGTCTCCCATGAGTCCAACTGGAGGTCTAGAGCCCACAAGGACTCTTTTATGGATTCGAGCCGGAAAGGCCCAAAGTTCAGCTGTGGAAGCCAGAGAATCTATGTCAGCAGGGTGAAGGAGTTGTGCTAATAGGTTAAGGGTTCTATGCTGGAGCCAAGAAGTCACACTCACAACAAGGACCAGGGATGTCTTGAAAAGCACCACAGCAGACCCAAGCTCCTCTGATGACAAGAATAGTCGAGTACCTGTCAGGAAACCACTGCAATGAGTTCATCTTGGAGACCCAGCAGCACATTTCTTCCTCTACAGAGCCAGGAAGCAATACTCGATGTGAGGATCAGAGCTTCTCCAGCAGAACCCACAGCTCACACAGCAACACTTAGTGAAGCCCACAGCACCTCAACACCTAGGTTCTCCTTCTCCACGTCTCTATGCTGGCAACTTTCCTCAGGTGGAACATTTATGTTCATCATCCTGCTGATTTAATTCAGCTGGCATTCAGTTGACCACCAGTTTTTAATCCATAACGGACTCCAACCCTGGGGAAGCAGAAGACATCAGCGCTCTTGTATCCTCATCTCTCCAGGTCCCACATGTAGGAGGACATCTCTGTGGCTTTCCAAATGAACTTCCCTTAACTGTCTCACCTAGAGAATTTCACTAGGGTTTCTGTGAAGGGTCCCATGAAATGTATGGGATGAGTTTCAAGGCCTTGGGGTCACAGATTAACCACAGTTCCCTACTGCTGATGTTCTCCTGTGTTTCTCACCACAGTGGGCATGCTTAACCAAGACAGGCCCTCGTCTTCTTCCTACACATGTGGCTCTACTGCACCAAGAGGAATTCATGTGTATTCTTCACTAAAAGGTCCCACATTTAAAGCAAATCCCCACTGAGCAATCAAAACACTTTCAAATAAACATTCTAAACAAAAGTGAAAAATTAGCCTATCTTAATTTCTTCCTAGGAGAAGAAAGTTGGAAATTGAATTTGCTTTGTCAATTAAAACATTGCGTAATGCTGCTGTGGTTTATAATTATTACAAAATTATGCCAACAGCAATAGTCCACCAATATTATGATATTTTATATCTGAGACTTTATATATGAAATATTGCATGCTTTACTTTCATGATTAAATACCAGTACTCACATATTGGTAAAGTGATAGTGGTGACATGATTATATCGGGAACACATTACAATGATGACATTGAAGAGTGACTGCATAAGATATGCTGTGTTATTCAAAATATAACTTTATGATCTAGAAAGAAATAGGGACATTTCTACTCACATAATTAGTTTCTACATGAACATTTAGAATTTTAAACCTCATTTTTACTAACAGAAGATTCAAGTGCTACTAGTTTGAGACCATGGTGTAGATTTCATTGCAAACATCTAGGAAATCTCAATAGATTTAAAAATGTAGTTATGAAATAGGAAACCAGCTGAACTGGAAGGGTAAGATCCAGGACAGAAGTCTGCTAAGGGCAGCTTTGTGATGTGCCTAACAAGGAAAATAAAAGAAGAAACCCAACAGTGTTCAGGAATCTAACAGAAAGTCACGTCACGGCAAAATCTACCTCAGTACTACAGTTGGCAAAAGCTGATACTGAGAAGCAGGTCCGGAAACTTGGGTACCTTGGGGCAGAATGACCAAATTCTCTGAGCCAAGCTGTGTTTGGCAAGCTGTGGATGGAACGTGACTCTCCCAGGTGCTGCAAGGCCTGCCCTTGAGATGCCACTGACACATGATGAGGGGACAGTCAGATGAACGGTCAGCTCAGGTCGTGAAATCCGGAGATGATTCTTCACATTCACAAGGCTCATCCTTGCTGTGAGTTCTTAACCATGAGAAGAAGATTTGCTCGCTGTTTTGAAATCTACACTATAGTCAGGTCAAGGGCAGCAGAAAACTGGATGTTTTTCTCATCTGTGTAATCCTCGCTTGATGCTCAGGATTCCCTTCCCTTCCACGTCTCCCTCTCTGTTATAATAACTGTCACTGTTTTCTGCTTCTATGGGATCCGCTTTATCACAGCTTTCACTAATTACTGAAAGAGAGTTTTGAGTGTTCTCCCAAGGATACCATATGTGCTTCAAGTGACAGGTATGCCATTTACTCCAAATTTGATCCTTAAGTATCATACACGTGTGCTGAAACACCATGCTCTATCCATAAATAGGCACAACTGTCAGTTAAAATCTGAACATTATTTTATATAAGAAGGAAATTTTGTCTGGGTGATGTAAAGAAAAGTGGCAGAAAACACGCAAAGCTACTCCACCCGAGTCAGTGTGTGTTTCCTGCATCTGAGATGCAGGACTGGGAGCCGAGGTCTTGGGAGCTGTGAGCAGCTGCAATGGGAGGGGGGGGGTGGGCAGGTAACAAGACAGCTGAATGAGGATGGTGGCTCTGGGCGGAGGGAGGCATGTGAAGCTCAAAGCTGTGTCCAGAAGAAGCTTTTATGAGGGCCGCCATCCCAGTGCTTAGGGTCACAATCAGACATGTATTTATTTATTTTTATGTTTTCATAGCAGAAGTTGGACTCAGGACCTCAAGCTTGCCAGGCAGGTGCTGTCAGAAGTTAGAAAATCCCTCCTCTCGGAACTTCACAATGCCACAGTAGCAACAAGCCAGTGACTAAAGAGTAGAAGGCAGTCGTGGTCATGCAGAAGATGTGTTCTCTCTAAGAAGCAGAGCAAGGGGGTTATGCAAGTTCACCACACTGCCAGCATGGTGGTGAACTCCTGCAATCCTCTGACTCTGAGAGGCTGAGACAGGAAGGCTGCAAGCCAGCCTGTGCAATTTAATGACTTGTGAGACACTGTCTCAACATGGGAACCTTAAATAAGTGCTTCACATGTAGCTCAGTAGGAGCTGTGTTCAATTTCCACCACTAAAAGAAATTCAATGAAAGAAAGCAAGATATCCTCAGAAGACTATGAGTCCCCACAGTCTGAGAGTGACCATATCAAAAATTTCACCCCAACTTTTAATTGAATTAGTGGCCAGAAAAACACAAATTAACAAGACAAGCAGAAGCTAATATAAGACTGAAGCTGAACTATTCATCTAGAAATTTAACCATAACTGTATTTAGTATGACAAAGGGGTCTGGGAAAAGGCTAGACAATTGAGGACATGTAAGTAACTTCTGCAGAAGATGAAGCCATGAGAAAAGATTAAGCAGAAGCACTAAGAACCTCAGCGTGAGCTAAGATGGATATGTCTGCTCAAGTCATCAGTAGTTCAAACAATACTGAGGCAGAGGCAGTGGATTTGAACATAATAGTGCAACAGAAATGACCCAGTTGGGCCCCTTCTACTTGAAGAATTTACTTTAATGTTATAAAATAGATCTTTTCACTTGTGCAAATTGTTTTCCTTTACCTTCTGAAGTGCACTTTTACTGGATAAAAAATTAGGAAGTGATGGATTCTCTTTACACACTTCACATTCTTCCATTGTCTTCTTACTTCCATCATCTATGATGAGGAGTAGGCCGTCGTTCATTCCTTTGTGGACAAAATGACATTGGAGTCCCCTGACCGCCTTCAGTGCTCTCTCTCTCTCTCTCTCTCTCTCTCTCTCTCTGTCTCTCTCTCTGTCTCTCTCTCTTTCACGCTCTCTCTCTCTCTCTCCTTCCAGCAATTTAAATATTTACCTTTAGAGCATTTTGATGCTCTTTATGTTTTCTATTTGGTTTCCATTACTAGCTTAGGTAAATTCTTGGCCATTTATCCTTCAAAATGTATCCTCTTCTCTTTATACCTTCCCCTTTTGAGATTTTATTCTATCTATGTACCCAACATCAGGGTGTTCCGTGATGGCATTGCATAATGATTAGTGGTGAATATCTGATTTTACGCATTTGTAAAAATCATACCAATATATTCCCTTGAGTAAACTTTTCTCTATCAAATTAAATGAAATTCAAACAGGGTGCTGACTGATCCCAGAATGGGATTCAGATTGTGACAAATAAGTCACTTTGTGTAAGATAAATATGGCTTAATATTGCTGGACAGGTAGGGCAGTAACTGAGTCACATAGACTTAAAAACATTGTTTTACTTAGAAAGCAAAGTAATGACAGGTTACTCTTCATGAATACTGCACTATAGTAAGCAAAATTGTGTCTAGGTAAGGGTTAGAAATTCGGCAAGAATTTTGCATAGATTCTGGGACTAAAAAAATCAGTTGGCAGAGAGTGATAAACCAAATTTCTAATTGTAGAAAACAAAGTAGCATATAAACAAGAAGAAGCAGTTAGAATAAACCTGTGATAATGTATTAAAATAAGAAAATTTATCATGAACTTAAGTATACGTATCTATCTGTGAACTATCTGAATATACATGCATGTATTTGTATGTTTATGTGAATGTACACACACACACACACACACACACACACACATACACATACACACATATATGCTACAACCTGTTGTAGAATCACTTATAGACACACCTGTATGCCCAGGTTAGTTTAGATGTGTTTATTTCCAAGCTCTGGTCACTGAGAAGTCTCAAGGCACAGACAGTCCAGTAGAAATGAATGTACTCAGCTCTCAGAATTTATAAGTATTTTGTTAAAAGAAGTAGGAAGGCTTTCTTGGAGCATTTACTTTTTCCCAGCTGAAGCTCAGAACATATGAGCTAAGAGTCTATTTATTAGGGCATAAAGCATGGAAGTGCTGAGTACACAAAATGGAGACATTTCCCAGAAGCAGAAAGGCCAACCATAGAGAGTTTACAATAGAAAACTGAAAGAATCTAAGCAACAAAATTAAGCATGTGGGGTTAAATTACATTGCACAATTTAATTAGACAAAGTATAATATAACCATCTTCAAGTTCATATTTATCTAAATAAGCAACTGAATAAATGCATCAACCCCCTTGAGTGTGGAATGGCTCTAGTAACTCACCCCAGAGACCCAAATATGAGCAGGGGGGACACTGGCTGTAGGGCAAGTGAACCTGGAGTTTACCTCCCTCGTCACATGAGCATGGAGAAAGTCCTAGTGACACACTGGGCTCTGAGACAGCACTACAAGAACTGGTTCATCTCTGTGACATTCCTAGCACACTTCTAAAATCGGTGTCATCATGAGCAGGCTGGGCCACACCGAGGGATGTGCTTCATCATCTGAGACGAGTGTTCTGGGCTCCAGAGGACCAGGGAAGAGTTAGCGCAGGTGAGAGGAGACTAACAGGGCAGAATGATGCTAGATCTGCTCTGTGCACTGCTGGGGAGTGAAATGAGCAAGGGGAACTGGGGACCGATGCAGGTGGCCACGCAGGTGGACCAGGGCCCTAAGGCTCTGGGAGATGTCACCTGGGGGAGCTGAGGGGAGGAGGGCTCTTCTGTGACATCACTGTTCCAAACAAATTCTAAAAATATGTGGTCAGAGCAACAGAAGAACTTACAGTGTCAACAAAAATGCAGGTGAAAATGTTACTCTGTAGTAGCACGAACTGAAACATTCCTATCAGTGAGTCAAGAGGTCACAGTCAAGAGGTCGTAAAGCTATTTTCTGAGTTAAAGTTTTTCTTTTGATTAAACATCTTTATTTTCTGAGTTAATTTTTTTTCTTCTGATACACATCAAACACAAAGAACTAAACAAGTCAATTATTCTAAATTCTATTATTAATTAAATTATGTTTTCCATTATATTCCCACTGCATTAGATTTTCACCCTGAATTTTTATCATGTAAGACCATATAGTTTTAAACAAAAATAGATGAATGTATGAAAAATAGGCACATAAAAAGTTTCAAATTGTAAAATAGGAATTACTACTACATTTCTAATAGATTGACTGAAGTCCCAGAGATTGAGGAAGGATTAGCACAGGCACAGAACAGTTGGAATCAATAGGAGGAAATGGAAAATTATAGTTAGCTTGGAAAATTCATTGGCAGAGTTTTTAAAATAAAGTGAAGTCTTCACTTAAAATACCATCCAGTCAGTCTGCTGGAGAAACCATGTAAACAAGTATCGATTCTCATACCGGTGGAGGCTGCCTCATCACGGTTTTACTAAAGGGAAAAACTGCCGCCAACCCAGATGCCCATGACAGGGGAGGTGAGGCAGAGGGTGAAGCGAGAACAGAATGTCCCTCACAATTACTGATCCCCACTGTACCAACAATGCACCTCAAAGTAGTCAGGTCGTGTGGGAATTCCAGAAAATGCAGTCTACTGTACAAGGAGAGGACGAAGACCGGAGCTCACCTGGGAATCAGAGTTGGGTGCTAAGGTGTAGAAGCAAATGATCACGAAAGATCAGCAGGGACTTAGATATGATAAATGTGCTCATTCTTCTGCGAGCATTTCACAGGTGCCCTACCAAAGACTTTTCAATTGCTTGCAATTAGAATTGTTATTAAAGTTCCTAAACTTCGTTTGTCACACAAGTTTCACTTTCATAGTGTAAGTGATATTTGTTTGAGTTCTGGTTTCCCAGGTAGCTATGCCTGATAATGTAGCACAATTACACTGCAGGAATCTCCTGTAAACTAACTGGTGCTCATATAAATGCTAGCAATAAGTGAAGGGAGGGTAACAGAGAGGTGAAGGAACTTGTATTTTAAGGAAATCAAAGGCAGGAATCATGCAGTTCTCTGAGCGACAGAACTGGAATTCTAATGAAGGAACCAGGGAATCATGAAGCACAGCCGCACTTTAAATCACCGGCCGAGGAGGGTTCGCGGACACCACATGCACCCTAAGGGAGCTGGGATGAAACTGAGCTTGTTCTACCCTCCTGATTTTAGTGCACTCTACCGCACCTGAAAAGTAGCTCACTGTCTTATAACACATGTAAGAACGCATTCCCTGAAGGGCCACTGATGAGAGAATGTGGTAACTCACCAGGATATTCAAACAAGCTGCCTGCGGTCCCTTCACCCCCATGCTGCTGGGACATAATTTCACCAAGGAATCACGGGTTGGAAAAGCCTGCATCCTGGACATAGTATTGATGGGCGAGTGTTAGAATTGCCCCAGATGACCATTTATGAGTACTATTCGGTTATTTGAAATGATTTAAGTGTAAACCTCAGTTAACACCTTTTCTTGAAGAAGTCATTTTCTGATTGTCACGTGAGGACAGCTCAGGGACCTAACCACAGGGGCCTGCCTGGCGACTCCAGGCTTTGGAGCAACCGTCAAAAGGAAGCACCCCTCCATGCAGCAGCACCGGGAGCTGCACCATGAGGGACCACATGCCCTTCATTCTGGGATGGATGGACCTGCACACTTTGCCGGCAGGGCAGGCTGCTGAGTGTTCCTCAGGCCGTAGTGAATGACAGGGAACGACAGCCTTTCATTTTCCACACCCAGTTTTTCAACTAACCTTTGAAATTCAGAGATGCAATTGAGAAACATTCATTGAGGACTCATGCAGCCTAATCCACTCTGCTAATTACCAGAAAGCTTTAAGACACCAGCATTTGGAAAGAGAAAACAAAAAGTCATACCAAGTTCGTGCCATTAAGTATTACAGACTGCTTTGGTTTAGTAAGTTAGTTATGAAAAACAAAAGAGAATGCAAGCGAAAAACAGGCCTCTCACTGGGACCCTTACACAGATGGATAAAAGTTCAACTCACATAATTTCCTCCTCGCCAACATTGCTGGTGTTACTTTCCCTTAGAAAATACATGATTAAATACAATATTTTCTGCCTTATGGGTCGATGTAATTTTTAAAAGGTGTTACATTTTATTTTTTTTAAAATTAAAATTAACAAAGGTTACAATATGTGAAAATACAGAGACCAGACTCATAATATTTTCATGTATTGATTATAGTTTAAAATAGAAACAGGTATTTCAATAGCAATACATTTTAGATAACTTCCTTTCATTGAATCTCTTCTACTCTGAAAAGGTCACCTCTTAACATTTTAGCAATAATTATTATTTACCGGGGACATTTGAAGTTAATCACTTTGGTATCTCCATCATTTATTTTGGGCTTTAGGATTAGAAGGATGGCATGATTTTGGCAGAATTTTAAGCATGGATGTATTAGCTTCAGCTTAATACGCTGGGAAACTTTCAACTTGAATTCCATCTTTAGCAAGTGCAAAGTGGTTATTTTGATTATGTATCAGAACAAAACTAAAGCTGATGTCATAAAGCCCTTTCGAACACTCTGCAAAATTCAGTACCTTTAAGAACTGAGAGATGTTATTAGGCAATTTGACAATTTGTAAGTAAATCTCTGTCTTTCCCATTTGTAATAAGACCTGAATTTAGTTAGATATGTGTGTACAGAAACTGTAGGGCAGTGGATTAATTTAAAATAAATTAGGAGGCTGAGCCTGGAAATACATTTGCTGAGAATGTGCATGGTTTATCATTAAAATGTAAATAATGGGTGAAAACTGAAAAAATACAAAAAGAAAATACAGAAAAGTGACAGTTTTTCTAGAGAAATCTGTCAAAGGTGGTGGATGTTAGCCATAATAAAGATGACTTCTCTAAATGGTAAAAAGGGACACTGAAGAGAATTCTAAAGTCTGCAGTACGGTTTGCTGTGCCCACACCTTCTAAGGAACAATCTCTTGTTTTGTTTTGTAGAGCTGGTGCAGGTGCACCTTGTTTGCTGTCCTGGAGGTCCCTGCGTACTCCCTTCACGGTGACTGTCACAGAACAGCACCAGGTGATAAGCCCTGCACTGGAAAGAGGTGACACTCACAAAAAGTAAGATTTCCTCCTTGTCCACCGAGCAATTACAGCCCAATAAGAGCTTGCTGGCTGCTTCATCTGACGTGCTCCTCCTTGAGCTGTCTGCCTCCATAAATTTGGTTATTTTCTTTTTTGTTAGGACATGTCACATGCTCTCATGTCGCTCCTAGGTGGAACTACCTGTGCTCCCTGCCACTACCACCCCTCCTCACCAGGACCATTCTCAAATTTCCCACTCATTTCCCGAACCACTCCTTGCAGTCAGGTATCACACTAGTGTCAGCGGATGTGACATGAGATTCTACACATAGCCACCCACACCAACCTCTCTGCTTCTCCAAGTTTTGCTAATAATTGCATTTAAAAAGCTACAGGAAAGACATTATTATATGAACTTTATAGCTGTGTCTTTAGTCTTCAGATTTTACTCCATTGCCAGTGGGTAAAGACAGTCAGTTCAGTTCTACTTCTCTGCTTGTGTTTTATTCTTTGTATCTTATCCTCAAAGCCTAGGATTCTGTTTGTTTCTCCAGTCTTTTTTTTTTTTTTTTTTTGTAAACTTTAGGGCAGGGTCTTATTAACTCACCAAGTTGCCCAGCCTGGACTTGAATTTGCAATTCTCACGGCTCAGCCTCCTAGGGTGCTGGGATTATGGGCAGGGCATCACCACACCCAGCTTCACCTGTTTCTTGACATGAAAGGTGAAATCATTTCAGTTCTCCATACTTTTTTCATAACCATAACATTTTCAGATCCATTCTTGTCTACACACACAATTCTTCCCCCTGCTTTGGACATGTGGATGGCATAATTTGTTGCAAATCTGCATTACTGAAAAATAATCTATACCACTCTGTCTTTTGGAATGCCATTTCCTGGTGTGTCTTTACTGCGAGGCTGAATGTGTGCTCCAGTTTTTCAGCCATGCCTATTTCGATGGTCTGCCTGTGTTCTATGGATGGAAACTGTCAACACAGCCTCTGTTCCTCACCTGTGGGAACAGGGATTACTTCCAAACCACACCTCTGCCAGAAGCTTTCATGGTCAGGCAAATAAAGTTCTCTGAGTAATTATAAATTTGCACTCTAAAATGATGCTGTAACACACATAATGAAAACCTAAAATGTCAACTGACAGAGTCAGACTGCTGCATACAGGAGCAGGCACACTGCCGAAGCCATGGCCGGGCCCCAGCCAGTGTGGAGGGGCCCCCACCGGGGGGGCGGGAGTCGCAGGGTCTCATGAGTGGAGCTCTTGCTTTGATTCAGGAACCCTGACAAAATCAGCGGGGGGAAAGCTTTCACACCCACAAAGGTCACTCATGCCCTCTCAACAAGGTCTCAGACAAACAACAACAACAACAACAACAACAACAACAACAACAACAACAAAGGACCAGGGGCTAGGGATTTAGCTCAGCGGCATAAGCGCCTGCCTTGCAAGCAGGCAGTCCTGAGTTCGATCCCTGGTACCCATAAGAAAGAAAAAGACAAAAGAAACAAACAAAAACAAAAAAAAAAAAAAAAAAAAAAAAAAACAAGGTCTCAAAAAGTCCAACTCTGTGTGAGTAACAGAATCATAGAAAACCAGGAAAGAGGAGTGAAATTTCTCCCATTGTAACCAAGGTTGGCTGATTCATTGCTTAGCTTTTCTTTGAATTAGTTTTCTTTTGCCATAAGAAAGTTATCATGTGGGCCTGATTCTCAGTGTGTTTAAACCACCCTTTCACACACGTGCACGTGTGAGTCCTTATAGGTACACGAAGGCACCTGTGTGTATTCTGAAATTTTGGAAATTATTTTAGATAAATAATTATGACTTTCTCTGATTACGCATTTTTCATCATATATACACATTTTACACTATGGAAAATATCGAGTTTAGAAGTGGCTCCATTAGTGTCCTTTTCTTCCTAAAGCTTAAAACTTGTATTTATTTAATTTTGAACAAATAATTCTAGGCTTCGTATGTATCCCAAATCATCCTAAAGATTGATCACATTAACGTGAATTCCAACAGTAGTATATGGGCATTTTGATTCCTCCCACTGCTGTTTACATTTCAGTTAAGTTATATGCTAAGTATTTGGGAGCTACCTTCTGCAGTACTGCTGGAACTCATTGAGTGTATGATTTCCCCTTTGCTTTATTATTACTGTGCTAAATTTTCATTAGGCTGGCAATCATCGTGTTTCAATTTATCATGTTATTTTCTGCTATTTATGTTATGGTTTGAAATAAAGTAAAATACTCTCAAAGACATCCAGAGTGTGTTTTTGAGTGGCTAGTAAACTGGGGAGGTGGCACTCCTCGGTGCTTCCTTGTGCTGCTCTTACCTTAACTGACACGTTTCTCCTATTGTACCACAGTGGGCTTCTCTCTGCTGGGAGTGGGGTTTTGTCAACTGTTTGCTCATCTCTGTGCTCAGTATTCACCATTGTGAAATCAGGAAATCAATCAATAACAAATGCTGGCAGGGCTGCGGAGGAAAATGAATCCTTCACCATTGTGGGTGGGAGTATAGTGTAGACTGATGCAACCGCTGTGGAAATCAGTGTGGAGATTCCTTGAAAAAGTAGGAGTGGAAGTATCATTGGGCCCAGTTATTCTCCTTCTGGGTATTTTCCCAGAAAAATTGAAAATATCATGCCACAGCAGTATACGTGCACCCATGTTTATAGCTGCACATTTTGTAATAGTTCAATCTTGGAAACAACCTAAGTGTCCATCAACTGAGGAATGGATAGAAAGGGTGTTATGTTTTTACACAATGAGCATTACTCAGCTGTAAAGAGGAATAAACTTGAGAACTTACAGGTAAGCTGACGCAACTTAAGACCATACTCATAAGTTGAATAAATGAGATGTACATATGTAAGTATTGTAGTTTCCTTATTGAAAAAAAAAAAAAAACGGAAAGAGTAAATAAGAGCCAAAGCATACAACAGATATTGTGAAAATTAAAGAGAAAGAAAGTGCTCAAAAGGAAAGAAAAGCTGGGATAGGGGAAAAAGAAAAGAAAGAAGGGAAAAGATTATAATTATATATATGTGTGTATATACATACATATATATATATATATATATATATATATATGTATATATATGATAGACAACTGTTCTATTAGTCTCTTTTTAGTTCATCAAAAAGAACAGCTTGTGTTTTCATTGTTTGATTGCTTGATCACTTTTTCATACCTAAATCCTGTAATCTGAACAACTACTTTTAAGATAATGATCTGCAATATATTAACTAATGTTAATTTCCTATTTTTTGATAGTCTGTATCATTTTGATCCAGACAAAAACAGAAATCTCAACCAAAGAAAATGTTAGGAAGAAAATGAATTTCCCAAGTTAGACTTGTTGTGCAAACTGAAATTATATTGAGCTTATATGCAAATTTTGAAGACTTTTATGGAGTCACACCATTCAGTGACATGAGATCGCTCGCAAACATATCCACAGACATCGTGCTAGCCTGCAAGGGGACAAGGGTGTCAGGGTTAATGTAATTCATGCTTTTTTATGTCACTTTTCCATGTACCCAAAGAAATAGTATATATGGAAAAGTAGAACCTTTTTAGACAGACTGCTAGTCTCAAAAACAATTTGGCCAAAAATTGAAATAGTAAAAGTTCTGGGGAAAAAAAAAAGGTTTTCCGCTTTACTTTATTTGGTTTGATTTGTTTTTTAACTAGTGCAGAACTAAGACAAATGAAAACTACGCAGCCAAAAAACCCCACATGAGAAGCTGTTCACAGGAGAATGTGGTGTCGTTCCATGCCGTTATTTTTTTTTTTTTAAATTTTATTTAAGGAGAAAAGAAAAAAAAAAAGCAGGGAAAGGGTACAAGTTATACAGATTTACAGAAAAAAAATGAACAGTAGGAAATTACTAGTTAATGGATTACATATTGTCATCTTAGAAATAATTGTTCAAGTCACAAAATTAAAGCTTGTAAAGTGGACATTCCATCAATGATACTGCAAACAGTTCTGTTCATTGATCCAATAAAACTCTGTGATATCATTTTCTATCTTATACACTTAAATATACATGCAGTTATATAGTTTGGAGCACTTTCTTTTCCTCTCTTTTGTACCATGACTATTACACATTTTGGGTTTCATTGCTCCCACGGTTCTTATTACTTTTTTGGAAGAGAGTAAAACCAAATGTGACATAACAGAACAGAATCGGTCAAGTCAAAAGGGTGGACATAATAGATAATGTAAAAACATAATACAAGGTGATCGTTATTTACCCAGTATGTTGAGAAGGTAATGCTTGTCCTAGCTGTTCCAGTGTAGAGATTTAATCCTGCAAAAATTTCGGTTCCTACATTTAATTAGTATTACAAACTGTATCGTCAAAGTCCCAACAGGAAAATGAAGACTTTTATCTAATCAAGAGTGTGCATTTATGTTGCAAAAGCTGCTTCATTTTATCACTTGGAAGCGCTGAGGATGGTGGCATGATTGGGCTCCTAGAATCAGAACCACACCCTGGACTTCCTTATGAGCTCTTAGGTTTGTTATGAGTTTCAGGCTGCATCCCAAGGAAACTTGTCAATAAATAAATCTGATTTTCCAAACAGGTTTTCATCACAAAGTCCAAAAGTTTTAGTCAGCATTCATGCAAGATCCCTGACCATTCTAACATAAAGAGCAGAAAGAGAAATGAACCCAAAGTATAGAGAACAATGTGGCCACATTTATTTGAGTAGCAAGATACTTTTAGTTTTCTGTAACTTCTGTAGAAATGCTTAAGTTCTGTTTGCACTTTGCTTTTGAGGAGAAGCACTTTGGTCACTGATGCATGTTGCTATTGGGTCATTTTTCACTAGATCAATGATTTCATCTGTTTCTCCATTGATTCCTGCATAGTCAATTGGACAGATCACAAAGTTAATGAAATTTAGTCTGGGCACCAAACACAAGGATCACAGCCACTTTCCATCAGCCAATATTACTTTAGAAATAGAGCCATCTTCTATACTTGAAAACCACTTACTGTTTTAGAGATGTGTCACTGTGAAGATATTTTGTGCCTTATCCTCCAAAAACTTTCGATCCATATTAATATTGGCATAATTCAAAGCTGAACTCCATTTATCTTGCAGCTATCTTTAGAACTAGATTATTTCTCATTAGTTAGTGTTTACTTAGGCTCTCATTCACTTAAAAAATACCATCATTCATCTTATGTCTGTATATTCTGTTTCAGTATAGAAGTTACAAAATGAATATTTTAAGTACTTAAGTGAATAAGTGAAACAATCCATCAATGCAAGCTTTTCTGAAAATATGATATAGTGCTTCAGTTATGGCTAAGGATACGATCTAACAAGAAGCTAGTTTAGAACAGCATAATTGAAAGAATGAGCTGCTCCCTTGTCCATCTCCTAAGCTGTTCCTGGGCTCCTCTCACTCCTACCTGTGTCCCCTCCCAGTATGAGGCTGGACAGTCCAGCCCACTCAGTGCCCTCCTGTACTCTCTACCTCTAGGCTCTTCTGTGTCTCCTGTACAGAAAGTAGATGGCTTTCCTAGTGAACTCCAGCTCTTTTAATCTTTTTTGTGCTTCATCCTGGTAATACAGACCCATCATGGCAGGTAATGCACTTCGCCAGTGGCCCTCCTCTGCACCAGAAAGGAATCTATGGTGGTCACCGGAGCCCCTCACGAAGGGTAGCACCCAGAGTGTGCTCACCTAAGTGGGCTATTCCAGCACGGAGTTTCTTTCTTTTCTCATTTAACAAAATACTCAGCAGAGCTAGTGTGAAAGATCATAGACAACTATAATTTCCTTTTTCTCTCTGATTAAATCGCTAAAATGGTAATTGGTTTCTCATAAAAATAAGTAAATTTATCATTTAAAAATTTGCAGGTTCTATGCCAAAAGAATTCAGTACAATGATTCTTTCAAAGCATAGTCATTCAGTACCTATTTTGTGCCAGGAACAAGAGGAAGACTGGGGGAGAGCTGGTGGAACTTGCGTTGCTAGTGGAGAGAAAGGCAGGGCAGGAACAACTAGAGTCACAGACAGAAATCGGGAGGGCGGAGCACACAGGACCTTTGCCAGCACCCAAATGCCAGTACATTTTCCTTTTAAGGGTAACTCTGAGGATGCATGTGGAGACAAGCATAGAGCTCCACAAGATGGGACGGATTGTTCATGGGCTGCTGTAAGTGTTAGGCCTAGAACATGAGCCCAGAGATGCTTGCTTTTAGGGATGGGGCTTTTGGACGATATTTGGATCATGGTGCTTTACAGCCATCTATGCTGGTAGAGGTGACCCTGGTGTGGCACTGGGGTGTGACCTGGAAGTTTATACTCTTGACCCCAGCTCCTCTTTTCTCTCTCTCCTTCCCAGCTACCATGAATTGAGCATCTTGCCCTTCACCAGGCCCCTCTGCCTTCTTGTTTCTGTCTTGGAACCAGTTCAGCATGGACTAAAACCATGAGCCAAAATTGACCTCTCTTCCCTAAAACTGTGGGTGTTGAATATGTCTCAGTGACTAGGAAGGTGACTAAAACAAATAGTAAAATTCAAGGTATTTAACTAATGTGATGAAGATGAAGAGCGTAAAACACTGATCTCAGGGGCAAAATCTGGAGAGATGCAAAAAGCACCTCAATTACGGCAATGACTATGGTGGCGCAGTATTTCAAAACACAAAAGAGCCTCTGCTGTAGCACATCCTTGATGAACACAGGGTCAAGTCACTAGGCAGTGCGCTCTGACGGCTTGTGTGTGAAGCTGTGTAGACAGCCATGACTGTGGTGCAGGACAATATAGCTGTCAGAGGAGTGCACAGCGCGGGAAGGGATGGGCAGTGCACAGCCCACATTTGTGATCCTGCTTAGGCTGCAGATGTTTTCTGAGCCTCCTGTGTACTTTGAGATAGGACAGGACAGTTCACTAAGTGTCGGTGGACAGCACTGGACGGTGCTCGGGATGGGGATCGTGAGAGGGCAGGAGCCTGTGTCTCGGAGATTCACACAGTGAGAAGCACAAGGACACTCAGCATCTGTGCCCTTTCTCAGCAAAGTTAGAGGAATTAATGAGAAAATAGTTTTATTCCCCCTACAAAGGACATAAAATAAATTGACTTTCTGGGCAGTATTACTGTGTTGAGTAATCCATTAACTTAGTTTTTTTTAGTAGTAACTGGCTGCTAGTTTCTGACACAATTTTCTTTCCATATGGCATTGTCACTATCTTGAATTTAACTATGTATTTCATGGCATTCAGCAGACTGCAGTCTGATGAGGCCTTTACTTTTCTTGTTGTACGTAGTTAAAACTATTCTTCTATTTAAAAAAATACCCACCACATTAGTTTGTGCCCACAGACAATTATGTTTGCTGATTTGTTTTAATATAATTGTAATTTGGCTTCTCAAAATTAACATGAAATGGTCTTGTCTCTAAGTACCAGCACTCTGCACACGAGCATGTGCTTCTGTCTGTCTGGGATAACTCTCCTTATGTGCCTTAAAAATAAATAAACAAAAGCATAAAGATAAGTTACTCAGTGCAATGGCACTTAATAAATGAGATATGTTTATTTTCTAAATTTAGAATGATAAAATGCAGGGTTAGCACGAGGTTGATTATGCTCTGAGAATTCCTCTCAGAACAATAGTACTATGCTGTCGTTTGGCAAAACATCTGAAGGAATCTCATGATGTAAGTGCTTTGGATTACAAAGAGCAGATGAAGGAATTGTGCCACTTAGCACAGCTGCTTAATTGGCTAAGACCCTGAGCGAAAAGATCCGCAGGCATCCTCCCCCTATGAAGCACAAGCCTGGATCGTTTCATTTTGATTTCATGCGATAAACCGCCACCTATGAAAATTAAACGGCAACCTTGCTCACCTCCACCACAGAGAACACAGATGTTTAAACTTTCCCATCCTGCCACAAGTGTACGGAGAGTCACATGATTTGAAATCTAATTAGTGTTTAATAAGCCATTTGAAGATGATGTCACTCAACTCTTACAAATTAATCCTGCTCTTTCAACACCTGCTGGTATTTTGCAGCAGTAATTATTTCATGACAAAGAGGCCCGGACCAGTGCGTATTAGCATAAGCATCTCTCCTAACAAGCCACACATTTGTCTCTGAAAAATGTTAAGAGCCTCCTTCTGGTGTGAGTGGGGAGAAAGAACAGCAGAGATAACGAGAGTTGTTCCAAGTGGAAGAGGGTTTCTACCCTCAAATGCAGCCTCCGAAGGTCACAGGTTTCCAGAGCCTGTGCCTAAACGCTTAGGACGCTCACTGAGTATCCTGACTATGTGCCTGTTCACTTCTCAAAAACAAAAACAAAAACCCCAAAAACAAATTGAATGCATAGCATGATAGACAAGGAAATTTAACAGCAAAGCATTCTTTGTTGAGAAGTGTGGATTTCTGCCTGAAGCAGAATATCTCCTTTAAATTAGACCCTGACACAACCCAAACTGTCAAGTTGCTGTCATAACTCTCCTGATGCATGTTTAATATCACTGAGTGACTGACTGCTTTGGTTTAAGTTCAACTTGTAATTTCTCGTCTCATTATTATTACTTTTAGGTACAACAGTTGCGGCAGCAAAAAAAGGAAATCGTTCTCACTGCGTAGTGTTTCTGGGATTGCTGGACAAAACTAGGAACAGGAGAACCCCTACCACACACTGACAGTTAAATGAATGTTTATGTCAGTCTTCCTGGGGTAGAAAACAATTGTTGAGCAGTTTTCTCTGAGTCCATGATAAAGTCCAGGAAAAGCCACTACAAAATAATAGTACTTTCACTTGAAATAAAATTGAGGGCACGGATGGTTAAATATAAGTTGCAAAGTATTATATTTTGTGTTTGGTTCACCATCTCCCAAGCAAAGGAAAGTGTTCGTTCATAACGTGCAACCAATTTCACTTGGCCGTTGACTACACTCAGAGCCTCATCCTTCAGTCAATGCCATTGAGTAACTTTTAGCTTAGTTATTTATTTCAGAGTCTGTTTCTATGATAAATTCCTTTCTACCCACCATGAGAAAGGCCTGCCTGTTATCACATGGCAAACTTTGCAAATGAGCTTAACCACGTTAAAGAGAAATAATACTTGCCTGAGAAGTCTTGGCTGTGAAGATGAAACTTTGCAGCGAAACAGCCCAGCTTGCCAGTGCTACACTGCGTGGAACTAGGAAGCTTTTTAGGTAGAATCAAGAGGAAGTTGTAGGCAAAATGGGATGAATTTTGTTTTCCAAGGATGATCCTTACATGGTATGCTCTTTATGACTGAGGTTCTGTGCACAGGCCATGGATATCCAAAGCACAGAGACACCTCACATCTCAGGCTCAGTGCCTTGCATCTGCTGCTGATGATTTATTTTTGTTTTGCTACCTGGAGCTCATTACCCTGTTCCTGCTGTGGCTCTGTCCTACCTCATAAGTGCAACAGTTGTCTTCTGTGAACTATCTGAAATCTAGTAGGTGGCTAGAGAAGCTTAACAAGGTAAAATTCTGTGCAAAGAATAAGTTTTACTGAAATACCCGTTCTGTTTTATTCTAATGGGGACTTAGAGGACTGAGTGCTGGAGTTTGTGATTTCAGGGTCTTCCTAGACAATAGGAGAACTTGCAGCATCCCTGTGAGCACACCACCACTCAGGCAACAGTGTAAGCAGAGACTTGAATGGCGGACATCAGCCTCTCTCATCTTCTACTGTGTCTGACTGATGGGGCGGCCCTGCCAACTCCACTTCCCATGCTCCAAGCAAAAATCTCAAGCCTTCGTCTCTCTAACTGCTTGCTCTGCTTTTCTCTCCAGCCCGTCCTTAGACTTCAGCTAGAATAAATATTCTAATGCTCTCTCTGAGTTCTTCACTCCCTGATCAAAGCTGTCCATTTTTCTTCCACAGTAAATTCAAATTATTCCCCTTTCTGTAGGACGACCTCCTCATTTTGCTGTCTTAGGTGTCACCAAAGGGCCTGCCAATGTGGATTTCCTTCATGGTCATTAGTGGCTGTCAGTCTCCAAAATACAACTCATTTTTTATCTGTTTCTTTTCTGTAAACTCAAAATAGTTCTGAAATTCCTGCTCCAGTGTTAGATTATTTTTTATAAAATTCCTGAAACTCCAAGTCTACTCTGTTTAGCTACCTTTTCTTAAAGCTTAAAAACAATTTTTGATTTATATCACTGTAGGGAAACTATACTTTTTAATCTCCCACGTCCTATTTACCTACTCTATGTACTCCTTGAAATTAAGCCCCACAGCCTAGCTGTATCTCTAAGTACAGACTGGAGGGTATTAATACCTGTTTATTGCATGACATATCTTTTTCTAACTATGTTATATAAACTCATTCTTTTTCTTTTACTCTTCAATGTCTTTCTCGTTATAATTGTTTAATTTGGATGTAATCAAATAATCAGTAGTTTTTCTCTATCAGGTTACTGTTACACCACCATTTTAAACAGCATTCTGATCATTAAACAATACTGCCAGCTTTCTACTCTAAACAACAAAGCAGCAAGCGGGACTGTGGTGTTTCCCCATTTTTGTCCCACTCCATATTTTTCATCAGATTAACAAAATAAACTTGAATCTTTCTGCTTACTAGGAACAGTATTAATCTAGCAGATGCAGGCTGTGTATATAGATTACTTTCACATTTTGTTGAAATTATTAACTTTTCCCCACTAAGTACAGGAGACTAGAGTCTCATAGAAAAGGTCATTTCTTATTTTCCAGTTTTCCTACAAATAATTAGCACATAAAAGATGCTCACATATAGCTGACATAAAAGTGGGACCATTCATTTCTCAGTATTTTTTCTTATTTTTTCCAACCAAATAAACATAAAAAGTGTAAATATTTACATTGTTGTGGGCATATTAATGTTGGATAAGGTTTCCCTTAGAAGAAAAGTAGTTCATCACTTAAATTGTTATTTACTATAGCAAGACTTTTACCTCCCATTGCATATGGATTCTCAGATCATGCATTTCTGAATGTGTGCATGTGTGTGTATGTGTGTGTTGTACACACGTGTGCATCCGCATGTTTGTTTTTTAGTACTAGGGATTAAATCTAGAACACTGGCACTCAACTACATGTGCAGCCCTTTTTTATTTCATTTTTACTTTTCTTACAGGGTCTCTCATGAGTCACTAAGTTGTCCAGCTGGGGCTCCACCTTCCGAGAATGCCCGCCTCAGCCTCCCAGAATGCCGATGCTGGAGACAGGTGCCCCATGCCCAGCTGGCCCTGATGCGTCTGGTCACTTTCCATGTAATGTTTGCCTGGGTTAAGGTCCCCACCGGCTGCTCCCCTCATCAGGAAGCAGGGCCAGGGAGGAGAAGAGGGGGCTGAGGGCTCAGCTAAGTGACCTTTTCATCTTTGATGATTCTTCCTTGTCCCAATTATTTTTCAGATTAGAAAAGACATCACTGTGCCATCATTAAAAATAAGAATGCTTCTTAATCTCTGACTTTTAGTTAAATAATTGAAAGGAGTCCTGTGTTCAAGTCTGTCTGTGTGCACATGTGTGTATGAGTGTGTGTATATGCATACATGTGTGTGCATGTCTATGTGTGTGTGTTCATGGTGCAGAAGTTGTGTGCAACATAGTAAATGATTCAAGGTTCAATGATCAGTTATTAATTTATGGATACCTTTCTTCATTTTGTTGTACATGTTACCTATGAGCCCTTGCATTTGCAAAGCTTTTAAGTACATGAGTTCCTTAACTAACTCTGTGATAGTGTTGATAAATGGGACACTCCCTCCTCCCAGCTACAAGCAGAAACTCGCTGCCCAGGACCTTAGCTGAGTCAAAATGTGAGATTCCTCCCCGTCACCTTAGCTGGCCGTGTGGGCATCCTTACACCATTTCCAAACTTAATTCTTGCATCAGATTTCTGAGATTTTCATCAAAGAGACACTTTCTGAAGCTGTGTGGAACACTAGCTAAACAGCACTCCATAAGATGAAAGCTCACAGTTAAGAAACAGGAGGACCAATCAGCTTTGTCTTCTCCACTGCTGTCTGCAGGACAATGTCTTCAGGTGACCTCTGTATGACAAGACTTGTCCTGAGACCTTTTAGAGCCTTGATGATGAGAGGAGAGAGCAGTCTAACGCATTTCATTTCCCCACCTTGATTTACATTTCCCAAAATATTTTCCTTTGGGGACCTTAATTGGCGGGGACCCTAATCAGCCAGGCCCCTTGTCAGCACTGAGAGCAGCTGATGGAGAAGTGCACAAAGATATTTCAAAAACTTTTAGGGATCCATTTTCAAAATATGCTATAAACTACAGGTCCTGTAGATATGCTCCTCTAATAAATCTATCTGTGATCTTATATAATTTATGAATATCTGCCACCATTCCTTTGTCTTTTTTATTTTTTATTCTGTAATAATCATTATGCCTTTAACCATTCTTATGCCTTTAACCATTATTTGGCCTCCCAAACATTAATTCTGTGAAAAAGACAAATTTAAACCAAGGGAAATACCATAGTGGTAATCCTGTATGTTCCTCTATCAAAATTGTGCCAAAAAAACAAGACGTTGGTCTTTACCCCATTAGGCCTTAAAGTTTTGGAGAAAAGTTAGAGAGCATGGAAATAACATTGTATCTTAGGAGTCTCAAATGTAAAACCCAACATCTCTACTTCCTTTGTACCCAAGCCTCTACTCTGCACCCAGATTCCTATCATCAGACCCACCCTCCAGAACAAAATTGAATCAGAAATAATGTGGAAGAGTCCAGAGGTCCATCAATTCAGTGCTGTGTGAGCCACCAGGAGACCAGTCGTAAACACTTGAGTACTTCTCAGGACACCCCAGGCTTGCTCAGGGATGGGCCCAGGCTACTGGATCTGTGATTTGTGGTGGAACAGGCAGGCCATGGCCTGGATGATTCATGTTTCAATTAATGTATACTTATATTTATACACATGTGCTGACCAGGAGAAGATATGTGATTGTGTTTTACTTTTTTTTTTTCTTTTACATCTTATTTTTGTGGCAGGATTTTATTATAATTTTGGCACAGGTTAGTTATGCTAATTAATGTGACACTGTGATATTTCTATACTTGCCTCTAGGGTGGTTGGACTGTATCTCTTTCCCTACCCCATCCTATCTCCCCTCTACTCCGGGACCCTTCCATCTTGAGAATCATCTCCCTACTATTTTCATGCCATTTTTATGTTTTGATTCTGCATATGGCAGGAGACAGGCCGTACTTGTCTCTCTGAGTCTGTCCAGTTCCGACATGAGTTCTTTTGTCTTCATGGTTTAATGATACTCCATAGTGTACACTGTAAGGTTTCCTTATCCAGCCATTCACTGACAGATTTCTAGGGTGATTATGGTTTTAGTTTTTGGAAGAACCCATAAGGCTGTTTCCCACATTACCTGCACTAATTTATATTCCTACCAAAGGTGCAGACAGTTGGACTCCATGCCTCCGGACTGGCATTTAATATAGTGTGACACTGCATATGAACAATCAAATACATAACATAACAGGGAGTAAAAAGTGATGGGGTTCCCTCCACACCTTATTCCAAGGAGCCAGCTAATCACCTCACATCAGCCACATTAGAACGTGAGTTTACAGAAATAAGAGTCAATGCCAGCCTTAGCTCAACCTGCAGACCTGATCATTGGTGTGTCCCAGTACCCCAGATAATCCTGCACAGGGAGATAGGGCTCCTTCTGCAGCGAGGCTTTGAAAGATGAGCACTCGATCCCCTGCACCCAGCACACGTACAGACCTGAGACTGGCCAGAGTCCAGTGGGGAAGACAGAGGACAAAGGCTGGAGAAAAAGAAGGGACTCCTCCCCACACATCTGAGCTGCTTCTCTAGAAAGTGCGAGGCCAGAAGACCCCGAGAGTCCTGGAAACCATGGAATCCACAGTAGGAGAGCCAGCTACAAGATGCATTGACACTGAAGATGAAGGTGGACAGACCCAGGTATAGCACACTTCCAAGTACCGGGAGATCACCTTCAGCAGGTTGGCCCTGGGCAGCGGTGGCACCTGGGCTATCCTTGCAATTCCAATCAGAAAGACAAAGCTTTATGAAGAGGTCAGGACAGAGGTGACTTCATGAAAGCCAGGATGTATCTGGTTTATCTCATGCTAATAACAAATCGCACTTGCTGGTGGCATAGTCCTGTCATAAAACATCTCTAAGTGTCTTGTCTCTTTGTAGTATGTCCGGGAAAGATGCAGAAAAAGTTAACTGCATTGTACTATGCTGTGTTCTAATCAGTACATAGGATTGCTTATTTTGGGGACAAAGCAAAATTAAAGAGCCATGTCCATGACATCACCCAGGAAGGTGCATACCTGACAGGACATCACTCTTGGTGCTGCCTTGGTCACCCGGATGACACAGGGGTGGGCAGACATCTCTGAAGTAAGGGTGCCCATGCGGCCCCTCCCTGTCCTGAGCTCCGCGAAGGGTGTCACTGTGGACGACTGGGGATAAGCTGCCAACTCTTGAGGTGTGGAGAGTCCACATCCATTATTTGGGAATTCTTCACAGGAGACATCTCTCCTCTCTCCTCTCCACTTGTTTACTGATTTGTGTTCTTCATTCGTATATAGTCACGGCTATTCATTTTATGTTTAGGTTGTCATTCAAGGACTGCCTTTCATGTTGTTTCAGTTCTTCCTGACTGGTCATTTGTAGGTCTTTCCATCAGCTCCTGTGTCCCCTACTACAACTGCTTTGTCTTGGATTTGTTCTGTTCACTGGGATTTTGAACACTATCTTGCTTTCTGGCCCTACAGGATACCCCGGGCTCAGCTTCTGCACTTCCTGCCCCAGGTCTGGGATCAGCCAATTCTTCTAAGAGATGACCCTGTGATTTTTGGAAAATAGTACTAGACATCCAGGCCTGTGCACCAAATGTGTTCATGGTTAACGGACTTCACTTTTTCTAAGGCCTTTCCAGCCGCAGAGAGGGGAGTGTGTATATGCATGGTGTGTACGTGTGTGTGTATGCACATCTGTAAACATTTCTGTCCATGGCTATCTGTGTCTGTGTTAACCTACACATGAATTCATACTTACACCTCCAGCCCTAAGCTATTGCTACATCCATTGGCACTGCCTCCAGCCCTTGCTTACTGTGTCTTCAGGTTCCTGTGCAGCACTGGAGTACACTGATATCCTGGAACCTGCCATCAGAGCTCACTTACTGATGTCTTTAATTATGTGACATTGCATTACAGTGCCAGCATATGAAGCTGTACCCTGTGGGAAGAAGCTCACAGCCTGTCCTAAGCTATACAGATCACCTACTGTCATTAGTCATGGAGACGCTGCTCCTTCCAGTGAATTTGTTCTGTCTACTTGAAATACATTTATTTCACTTTTCCACATGCTGTACTTGATATTCGACTTCCAAGACTCTTAATTTAATGGAAAATTACCCTACATGACGACCCCGCCTTCCTGTGGCAAACCATATGGAGTCTAAGAAGGCAGAGTTGCTGCATCCCTCATCCCAGTGAGCACCACCAGGATTAGCCTCCCAGCCCAGGAATCCCAAGGCAAGCCTCTTCCCCAGCCCAGGACTTGGCAACCACTGAACCACCATTGCTTCCGCCATTTGCCCTTTCCCGAACACCCCATAATTGAAGTCTTAGCTTTCAGCCCAAGTCCTTTTGCTCAGAACATGCTTTTAGCATTCTTTAATGTCTTTCCATTGTCATACTTTGGAACAGTGCTGCACAGCACAAAAGCACTGTGGCATGTTTACTCATCATCTACAGAAGAACATTTGCTGTTCCTGCCTTTGGCAATTATAGTTACAGTTGCCATAAACCCACATAGGCTGGTTTTTACAAGGAGATGAATTTTCAATTAAATTGAGTAAACAATAGACATTATGACTATAGACTACATGGCATGACTTTGGTAACCACACAGAACATTGCTCAAATGCCTGTTAAATTTGCAGCTTCTTCTGGCGGGGAGCGCCTTTGTTCTGACTCAGGGGCAGTACCAGCCACACCAGGACCTGCAGGTTGTAGACTTACTAGTATTCCACTTGCAAATTCTAGCAACTGACAGTGAGTACGTTCTCATTTGCTTATCAGCGGTTTATGTATATACTTCATGAAGCATTAGTACAGATAACTTGCCCAATATTTAATTAGGAAATTACTTGTTCAGTGTTAATTTATTTTGGATACAAACCTTTAATCAAAATTGTGTTCTAAAGATATGTTGCCTGAGTCTCGTCTGGAATTATTTTAATAATATCTTTACAGACTTCAAGATTTTAACATTCATAACACTCAATATATCTTTTTTCTTTCATTGATTATGTCTTTGTATTGTAATGAGAAATTATCACCACACACATAATGAAATGAAAGGCACTACATTTCTAATATTCAGTAATCTGACAATAAACACAACAGGTCCTGAAATGCCATCTGCCCCGCGAGCCTCTCCCCGACACCCCTCCCCTGGCCCTCAGTACTGTAGGGGTGAGCCCACAGCAAGCTGCATGTGCTGGTAGAAATTTTGCAGCCATTCTGCCCTGTGCACCACCCATTCCTAAACTCTAGTCAGAATGTGCCTGAGCTCCCCCTGCTCTGTGGAGGTCACCGCTGTGTACCGGGGCAGGCTCCTCCTGTGCCTGTCATGGTCACCCTTCCTGTCACCTTGGGAGACCCTGCAGCATGAAAGTGGACACTTCCTATTCAAACCTTTACACAGATGATGCAAATCAATATAAGGGAGGCTGCAAAAACATCTATGGGACCCTTTGTTTTATTTTGATAAGGCAATTGTTTCATAACTTTAAGACATTTTTATAAGAAGGGTCAATTAACAATCTTAAACTATGAGTCAATGTTTTTAGCATAATCCTTTGCCCCTCCTTATCCCTGTTTCATTTTTTCATGATTTAAGCCTACCCTAATGACATAAATCCCGGTTAGAATAAACTTAAAAGTATCCTTTCTGCTATTAGGTAGAACAAATGGGGCTTTACCTCCATGTTAAGTACAAAGGTTTAGATTTCATATTGTAAGTGTGGATTCAAAAGACAATTAGCTCTCCTGCCTTACTAATTGCAAGAAGAATTGCACAGTGTTAAATAGGTTTGAAATATAATACTCACTTTGGCATACATCACCAAGTATTGAACTGGATTTTTTCCAATGAGTCCATAAAATATATAAAGGGTATACGTTATCTCAAGTTGGTTGTATCAAATAATTTATCTTGGTGGTTCACTAGAAAGTGAAATTACATAGATATGGTAGCAACCATGTCCAGAGATTTCACTGCAATGCTGAATTTATGTCAAAAGTTATCCATGTCAATACTGAAAATTCAATAATTTAATATTCTCATAATTCAATTACTAATCTCAATTTGTTGGAGACCATCTAGGGCTCTTTCCTTGAAATAAATAATCCTTCATCTTTTAAGCTTCATTTTCGGAAGAGGTAAGATGACTATCTGAGACATGTCGACTTAGAGACATGTCGACTTATGTACCCTAACTTTTGTAAGACTGTTGTAAATTCCTGTTGTTAACCAAATGAAAGTTTAATCTACCTGAGCAATTTCTCAACAGAAAATATTACTTTGAACTACTTCCATATTTATTAATACCTGCTAATGATGATTGCATAAAAAATATTTGTAGTCTTTTTTCTAAAACATTTGCTCAAGTATGCTAAGTCTAATCCTCAGATTTCAGTTCCTCAGTTGAATAAATATTTCTGGTTACAGTGACAGTTGTTCCTCGACCACACTGTTGAAATTTAATTTAGCATTGCTCTTTTGATCTACACTGAAGGACACTGTAATAAATAGCTTTAGCAGCTTATTACAATCCTAAATTTTAGTTATGGTGTCCAGAACCTTATCTAATGCATTGTTGCTCTTCTGTATGTGTCCAGCACGTGTGTAGCTGACTTTCTAGAACAGGGATCTGAAGACTCTCTCCTGCTCTCTCCTGGGGTTGGGACCCTGACACTGTGCTGTGAGCAGAAGCGGCCTTGTTTAGGGCTTCGCCTGGGAAGAAACGCTCGACACAGCAACCCTCGGATGGCTGCCTTTGGCTGGTCCAGGAGGCAGTGCTGGCATCAGAATCCTCTCTGGGCACTGATTCTCGCTCAGCTTGCCAGGGTGGAGCACTGCGAGGTGAAGCTGGGAATCTGAGGCTGAGCTTTGTCAGGCATGGCCCATGCAGGAGGAGATGGTCTCACACAGTCTTAGGCAGACACAGAGTGCCAGGGACCTGGTCGGCAGTGGGAACACAGGTCAGGCGAGCAAGAGGTCTTTGTGACTTTTTAATGTTAATATGCTGCCTGTTGCTTCTGCAAAGATGTATCCACACTTTATTCAGCTCAGATTTCAGTGTTCATTGCAAGAAAACGACTGATTTTAAAACACTGAAATTATTCCAGCTAAAATGATATTCTTGTACCAGAAGTAATTTGCATGGGCATGTTTTTTTGTTTCATTTCTTTTTCTTGAATTCATTTGTTTTAATCCCAACTAGTGTTTTTCCCTCAAATTCTTCTAGGTGAACCTTAAGTGCATTGCCTCCTGACCCTTCTGCTTTGTCTTGATTTTCCCAAAATTGTGTAAATCCTTTTGCATCCAGATCTTATATAAGGACTTCATTTAAAGATGTGTTGAAAATAAATATAGTTTCTAAATAAACTCCAGAAACTCTTTAAATATTCGCAAACCTCTAATTTTCAACTATTTAGAAACTCTTTGATTTGAGACTCCATGATTTTATTTATAAGAAATTAAATTAAAAAGGTCATCAGATAATTTTGGACTCAATCTTGGCCATGTTAAGTTGTCTCAGAATCTACTTTTAAAACTTGCAAAGTGAGAATTGCATTGCTGTTCCGAACCCTGACGTTAAGATGTAGAGTAGCTGCCTGCCTGTGGTTAACAGCAGTTAGAGCACTCACTTCCTGGCTTCTTTCATGTGCTGCTTCTTGCTTTGAGGTATTTTTAACTTGAAAGTGATCCATTATTATATTGGAGAAACTGCTGCTTGGTTTATTTACTTTGTACTTCTCCATTCTTTGTGTCATTCTAGACAGGCCCCTCCTGCTTTGCTCTCTTGCATTTACTGTCCCAGTGTAAGAAGCACGCTGCCATGTGACCCACACACTGTGAGGTGACCTCGACGACCTGCCCTTCCCTGGCCCCTTCTGTGTGTCCAGGACAGGACAGTAAGGGTGGAAACCACACTCACCATTGCTTCTTGACAAACATAAAATCTGCCTTAGGTAGGAACAGGAGCCTTCTTTCTGGTCTTGAGCAATCGTACAGGACATGAAAAGTTGTGAACTACACATCGGGAGTCCTGGTGCCAGGAGCTGCGGGTGACTTTAGAGACCACAGAGTATCCACCCAGCCTCCAGCAGGGAAGAGACACACAGGGAGCCCCTGGGGACAGAGGACCCAGCTCCACGAGCAGCCGTGGGGCAGTCTGGATACTTCACCACTGCTCATACAAAGGTGCTGGGCAGGGAGCCCAGCTGTGGACAGACAGACACCCAGGTGGCTATATGGCCCTTTATTAAGCAGTGACACAATGGTGATGAATCACTTTTAAAGAAATATTAATAACTATATATGATTGCATATTTCCTGGTATTTTAATATGAAATAATTTGCATAATCAGTTTTTGAATGGTCAGGTCAGATTGCTTTGTAATACTTTCCATATCGACTATTGTCATTTGATATATTACAGATTACAGATTATACTACTAGACTAGAATCCCAGGAACCGAGTTATTTATTAATACTGAATGGAGGTTAACTATTGTCCCCCAATGGCTGTGTAATAAGGAGCAAAACATCATGAAAATGAAACGGCAGCGTGTGAGTCTCTAGATACGGCGTAAATAGACAGCATTTGGCTTTGCAATGCTGCTTACAGAACGTAGAGCCCACTCAGCTGTGCACACGAATTTCACACTCAATATTGTGGGATAACTTTATATTTGTTTGTTATTTGCTTTAATACTTTTTTGTACTTTTTTTTGCATTTTTACTTTTAGCATTCTTTTCTTATATTCTAATTCTCAATTCTATTTTTTTTTTTTTTTTTTTTTTTTTTTTTTTAGGTACCCGGATTTGAGCTCATTTTGTTGCACTTGCCGGTCTGGTGCTTAGGCCACTGAGCTAAATCCCTGGCACTTAGGCTCTCAGTTCTTTTATGTGCAGTTTATATTATGCAATTTATAAATAAGAATCTTTTCTCTCTTTAAAAGTTGTACTGGGGGCTGGGGATTTAGCTCAGCGGCATAAGCGCCTGCCTTGGAAGCAGGCATTCATGAGTTCGATCTCTGGTACCGATAAAAACGAAAAAGACAAGCAAAAAAGACAAAAAAAAAAAAAAAAAAAAAAAAAAAAAAAAAAGTTGTACTGAAAAAAAGAAGAATTTTAAAATTGTATGGCCACATTTTAAAATCCTTTAGGTTAACATTGTATCCGGAAGAAATGGAAAAGATGGATGCATGATTTTTACTCTTTCCTTCTGTAACTTGTTCATATAATAGTTAATGTAGACAATAACTTAAAGTAATTCTAGCTAGTGTAGTATGTACAGCTATTGCTAAAATAGTCATAATATGACCTTCTTATTCTTCAGGGCCAAAAATCTTATTCAACTTTCACACAGATAAAACACCAGCCTGCTTCCTTTCTCCCTTGACCTCTCCCTGCAAACTTATCTGTGGGTCCAGGCTGCCTATTACTCCTCCAGCTCCTGTTCCCTGCATTCCGACCTCCGGCTGGGACTCCCAGACTGCAGACTGTCTCAAGTCTTTCTGATCCATCCTATTTTCAGCAATGACCCTGAGATTGTGAGGAAGGAGCTGTAGCAAACAGCATGACATCAGTGCATTGTTATAATTCCCCAATTTTTAGGCATTATTTTTAGAGCATGTTCACAGTAACAGCCAGGGCCCGTACACAGAAGCTGAAGTGCTGTCCCACCTGCTTCCTCCTCCCATGGACCCTCAGCATCCCTCACTATCACTCTGCACCCCCGCCAGGGTGGTGTGTTTCTTAGCTCATGACTTCCCTGGACTGTCCCCATCACCGGTGCACAGTTCACCCATGTGCTCCCTCTTGGTGGTACACTGTCTGTAAGGTAGAGTGAGGTTCACCCACTCCTGTGCGTGGCACAGAGCATTTTCACAGTCCTAAAACCCTCTTCACTCTGTGAATTCATTCTTCCTTCATATAACCCCTGGACTTTGCTGGTCTTCTTACCATCCCATAGTTTTACTTTTTCTAAAATGTCATAGTTTAAATTTGAAATGTCATATTTTGATTCTTTTACTTAGGGGTATGAACTTAAGTCTCTTTCCTGTCTTTTCATAGTTTATGAGCACGTTTCTTCTTGGCACTGAATACATTCCATTGTCCCACGTACCAGCATCTACACTCACCTAAAGAAGGACATCCTGGTGGCTCAGCAGCCTGGGCAGTGATGAACAAATGTCTCTAAACATTTGCACGGACTTGAGCTTCATCTTCACAAGTCAGTACCAAGGAACAACACTGCAGGGTCTTAGGGAGAATGTTCGTTTACTTTTATAAAAATCTTACAAATTGTCTTCCAAAGTGGCCAAACCCACTGGCAGTGAGAGCTCCTACTTTTAAACTTTAAGTTCTTATTAAAAATATTACACATAAAATTTTGTCAGACATTTGCTTTGTATGCTATGTCCCAGCTTTTGGCTTGTATTTTCATTTTCTTAATTGTGCCTTTCACAAGGTAAAAACTTTCAATTAGATGTTTTGATTCATAGATCATTCCTTACTTAAAAATCCATAACCAAACTCAAGTTTTTCTAGATATTTTCCTTATGTGATCGTCCAGTGTTTTTATCTCTGGTTTTTGCACTGAGTTATACAATCGACTTTGGGTTAATTTTTGTGAAAAATTAAGTTCGGTGTCTAGGTTTACTTTTATTTTTCTGTTGGCATGTGGGTATACCTGTGTTGACTAACTTCGTTTTACTCTCTTATATTTGAATCTACTTGTGCAGAGCAATTTCTCCGCTCTCTGTCCTGGGCCTTCGATCTTGTAGCCTCTTTCTCACTAAAACCACTCCAGTTTATAGTAAGTCTTCAGTTCAGGTAGCATCAATCTATCTTGATAGTGTTTCCACACTCAGCTCACTGTTTTCAGTCTTTCTCATCTCATGAAATAAACTTGCTAGAATACTGACTGACATTGCATAGAATCTATGGTTGATGTTGGAATAACTGATGTCATGGGAATATTGAGTCTTCATATTCATAAACATACGATGTTTCCCCCCCCTTACCTGGTTCTCCTTTATTTTTAACCTGTGGAAAACACACAGAAAGTGAAATATATCATCCTAATTGCTTTGGGATATAAAACTTTTTCAAACGTGTTCACTGGCATTATTTTGCAAACTCTAAAAGGTTAGTCATACTAAACTGAAACTCTAATCTCATAAACAAAAACCATGGCTCTGCTGACCAAACCCCAGTGACCACTCATGGATTTTATGTGCCCATAAATTTGATTACTCTGAGTATCTTCTAGCAGTGGAAACTTGGCAGAACTTTTGCGGATGGCATCTCATTTAGTTTAATGTCCCTGAGGCCTAACTTGTAGGAAGTGTCAGCACTGCCTTTTCTATAAGGCTGAATCTTATTCCCTTGCACGTAGTACACACAATATTTCACCAATCCCTTCTACTGTCAGTGGTGCTAGGGGGATTTTCAGTTTTTACTTATGAGTGGCTGCTGTAAACTCTGGTGGCAAATACAGCTTTGAGGCCTAGTTTTGTCTGTTTGTTTGTTGTGTTTTAGTAGATATTCCAAAGTGGAATTGCTGGACCGTGTGGTAGCTCTGTTACCATTGCAAGGAAGTGGCTTTTCCATGGAGTCCACACCACTGTACATTGCTCTCAAGATGCACAAGCTTGCAACTGTTTTCTCATTCTCAGGAAAATTTGTTGTTTTCCATCTTTGCTTGTTTTACTCATAAGGGTTAGAGCCTTTTAAATTAGTTTTTGTATTCATTATAAAATTCCTATACTAGTTGAAATCTGTCTGTCTCTCTCACCATGGCAGGACAGGAGGGGCTGAGGTCCTGGATGCTATTTATTTTCCCTTCTACGTGCTGTTTAATCCTCCAGAACCTGGGGGATGCGGGTCACAGGGCAGAGCTGCAGGGCTTCGTTAAGAAAAGCACTTTCAGGTTCCATGTTTCCCTGCTGCTTGCATTTAAACAGTAGGCGGCCTCCAAGTGGGTGTCTATTGTGCTTTCTTACTTTCCCTTTCTTGCTCTAAATCACCATTGTACTAGATAAGCAGATGATCGATAGGACAGACAGCTAACAGAGAGAGACAGTCCCTGCTTTGAAATGTAGAAATTTATTTCTCTTGCAAAGAAGCATGCAGATTACTGCGGTCCACAGGTACTGAGCTGAAAGCCTGGCTTTTCCTTCCCCCACCCCTCGGTGTGCTTCCTCTAAGTGTCAGGAAAGGGTCTCATACATTAGAGACAGGGTCTTCCTTGTAGCTTTGACTGATAGCAAGGCCGGAAGCTTCCCTGAATGAAAAAAATTCCTGTACGAATAGCAGTGCCCACCTTTCACCTCTTTCCCCATGTCTTGCTTGCTGCCTGTCAATTCTTTTCAGCAGCTTTTGAGAGAAATGGAGCAGGAAGCACAGCCTCGTCCTCAGTGCTTGGGTAATCACCTGACTGGCTGCTTTGAAAGAATCCCAGCTGCGTGGTTTCATAGTTCGCATGTTTGAAAGCTTCTGCTGATTTTTCTGCATGCAGGGAATGGTTTTGCCTTATTGCCTCTCCAGTTTGCATGATTTCAAACACTCTGCTCAAAGACAATTTTCAAGCACTCAGCTCTTTTGAGAAACAAGGGCGCCTGCTCTGCACTGAAAAGACCCACAGCCAGCGGAGGCTGTGCGCAGTGTCTTTGGTCTCTACTGGTTCTGGCCACACCCTCCCTGCAGGTCGGAGGCCCTGAGGGTCACCATGGGCAGCAGGACTGGTGCCAGGGGCTGCACCTCTCTGCCATCGAGGTCCCCTGACAGAATCTGGTAGCCAGCGTGGGAGCTCACCATGGGAGGACAGGCAGGTCTGAGGTCCTGGGAACTATTTAGTTTTTCCTTGGGAGCCACAATTCTACATGCTGTTTAATCCTCTAATCCCTTGTGGATCTGATCAGAGTATAGAGCTGGTCTTGCTTTATTAAAAACACTCTTAGGTTCTCTATATTCTCCCTTGAAAGCAGTCCAATGACACGCTTAACATTACGCGGTCTGCAAGGCCATGTCTGTGGTGCTTTCTTACATTCTCTTCTTGTTCTAAATTCACCACTGCACTGTTTCTGACCGGATTCAGCATTTGAACAGACTTCTCAATAGATTCACCTCTCCGGAATAAAATCGCATATTTATGGTTTTGTGGAACTCAAGTTCTCTGAAGCAGCTCATGCTTGTTGAAATCCTGCAGACTGCTTGATCCTGACTGGGCGTTGTATGGAGACAGAAACTGAGGGTCAGGAGCCAACACTGCTTTTGGGCACGCATAGGCCATTCCACAGGCATTTACCTTCACCGTGTGTCTCACCTAGCATGCTGCTAGCTGGGGACTTCCAGTCTCTGCCAATCCTGAAGCTAAGGAGGTTATAATGTTGGAAACTTACAGGAAACATTTCCCACCTACTTACTGTCCCCCGAATGTTTGGATGTATAGATTTCTTGTGCTGTAACTTCAGAAGCTCATGCAGTCACCACCAGAAGGGTATGAATGCAGGTTCTCCAGCCATAGCCACTGGCATTTACTGTGGAATGAACTGCATTCTTCTCTCCTCTACTGCAGAGCCCTCAGTGTATCTTACCAATGTGATAAGAGTCATAGAAGAAACCCTGTATGGCTTGAGTTAAAAATCAAGTTGAAGGAAGCAATATGTGACAGAAAAGACAAACTTAAACCCACTTCATAGTCACAGTTATTCACTGTGAAAATGAGTGTCATTTGGGAAATGTGGGTAGAATATGATTATGCAATTACCAAACATTACGTGTGGCTACTGAGCACTTACACACATATTTTTAAGGTAATGTTAGAGCCTAAGGAAGGGATGTGAAATTGAGAACGACATACTTAATCTACATTGATTCCCCTGCGTCCTTACACTGAGGTCATTTCTGCAATGAGATTGTGGAGAGCCACCGAGTTCCCTAAGCCGGAACTTTTCCATTTTCTCTGACTGCAGAATTGACATCTATGAACAAGGACTCCCACTGGGATCCCACTGTGAAGAACTAGAGCTTGTGTGGGACTCGCCTTGGGGATCCGTGTGCATTTCACACATAACACACCAAGGAAGCCATCATCTGGGCCCAGCACCATAACCCGACCTGCTCCACTGAGGGCTTTCCAGTCCTGTGCACCATGACTGCATCCAGGTTCATGACCAGGACACTGAAGGTAACCTCCATTCACAACCTTTTTCTCACTCTTCAAATCCCAAAATGTTATAATATACTGTGGCTTCTTCCACCCAAATATATACAGAATCCACGTGTGTCTTCCTGGTTCTCCTGTGGCATCACCCTGGCCATTTCTGCAGGCGTGGTCATCCCTGAGCCTCACCTGACTCAGCAGGACAAGGCCTGCTGAGGTTCACTCATTCTCCCATCCACATGTGGACGTGAACAGGCAAGTGGAGGAGCTTGTGGGGATGGTATTCATGCGTGGGTTTGGCTGTCTCCACTGTTGGGGGGGGGGAACAGAAATAACAGAGAGACCAGGCTGAGAGCCCTGACTCCAGAGCACCCGTGACGGGCAGAAACTGAACACACTTCGCCCCAGTGGCTGGTTTACTTGCAGTTTTTTTTTTTTTTTTTCTTATCACCAAAATCCATTTTTCAAAAATATTCAGTGTAATAAAAAGTAAAAGTAGTTGTAGTTCTCATGTTTTAGCAGTAATTTACTGCTATCAGACAGCTAAAGTTAGACAAATTTCATGTGTTTAATTGAAACCACAGAGAAAACTTGAAGAGGCAAAAGAAATATATGTGAATACATGAATAGAAGGAGATATATAAGGATGTATAAATGGTTATGTAATGTTAACTTTTGCTGGAAGGCCTGGGCATTTAAAAGCTTCTAGTGTCTGTACTGTGGTCTGCCCTGGACCAGGTCTGAGGAGGGAATGCTTTCTGCTGTGCTCAGGGGGCTGTGTGCCCACCTGGCTTCCTTCTCTCACTTCTCTGACTGTATAAGCTTTATCTTGAAACTCCTAATGGACCAAATCAGTTTGAGAAGAACATCTGGATCAAGAATCAGGTTACACAAAATCATTGGTAGCTTCTAGCCACTGCTCCCTGTCATGGAGAGAGTTACCTGTGTTAGATTTCCAATGCAGCATCCACATTATCATGAGAGATACAAGGAATCAGACTTGGAAGAATGGTCAGGTACCATGAGGTACCCTAAGAGTTGCCCTGCTAAAAATTTATGAGGACCTAAAATATCTCGTCTACATTTCCATTACACTGAGTCAATCTAAGTGTGGAAACAAAGCATGATAATGTGGTCTATCCATCTATTCATCATTCTGTCCACATATCTATCCATTTCTGTGTCTGTTTTTCTAGCTCTTTAAAACTCTGTGATCCATCTATTTTTTTTTTTTTTTTTGCTTACCAAGAGTTGTTTCTTGTAAGCTGACTTGAAATTTTTATAATTAGTAGGCTTGGTTTCATTTGATTACTTGGTTGGCTCAGAGAACTGTGTTAACATTTCTTAACAGTGAGAACACATATGTGGGCCTGGGGATATAGCTCAGTTGCACAAGGGCCTGCCTGGCAAGCACAAGTTCCTGCATTTGGTTACTGGTACCAAAACATAACACATGCCACAGTCTATTGGATTAGAAGTCAATAAGTAGATAGGTAGACAGACAGATAGATAGATAGAAAGACAGACAGACATACAAACAGACAGACAGATAGATAGATAGATAGATAGATAGATAGATAGATAGACAGATAGAAAGACAGATATCCTAGAGCAAGTTCTGAGTTTGAAAGCCATTTCAGCATCACTATGTTAACTCTTTTTCTTTAAATGCTCTTTGAACAGCATCTTTTCCCTGATTACCTTGCTAATGAGTTCCAGAAGTTTCATCACATGCTAGCAATGTGTTAGTCTGAGCTGTTTCTCATTTCCTTCCTTGGGCCATTCCCCAAGCTCACTCGGCTGATGGTGACCTTGCCATTCTCCTGGGCCCCTGAATCTACCCCTTCTGTTTCCGAGAAAAAACAGAGGGAAGGCAGTGTGTGTGTGTGTGTGTGTGTGTGTGTGTGTGTGTGTGTGTGTGGCTGTGCTGGGAAACTATATGAAAACAGTTTAACACACACAAGAATTGTTTTCACACTGGAACTCAACTCAGCAATGCACCTCATCTTCTGGTATGGTTCGAGTCCTAACCAGCCTCTCAAAAGGATGGTGCTGAGACCTTTGCCCCTCAAGCAACAGTATTCAGCAGTGGTGCTTTGAAAGATGGTTGGGTGTGAGGCTTTATTCTCTGTGGTTTCCTGAGCTGTATGAATGGAAGGTGATGGAAACCTGGAGTGAGATCTAGCTGAAGAGACCGGGATGCAACCTGGGCTCTTGGGGACTACAATTGTGTTCCCCTCCTCTCCTCTCCTCTCCTCTCCTCTCTTCTCCTCTCCTCTCCTCTCCTCTCCTCTTCTCTCCTCTCCTCTCCTGTCTCTCTTTTTCTGTCCCTCTCTTTCTGTCTCTATCTGTTTCTCTCCTCTCTCTATCCTGTCTCTTCTCTGTCTCTCTGCCTGTCTGTCTCTCTCTCTCTCCACTTCCATTATGCCTGCCTCATCCTGGCTCAAACACAGTATCCTGGGAAACTGAGCTCAATAAATCTTTCCTCCTTTAATGTTTTTCTCGGGCATTTGTCACAACAGCAGAAAGCTAACAAATACTTTTCCCTCACTGTGTTTCATTCTCTCCCACTCTCAGATATTTTCATCAGCAATCACACATACTGATATTCATTCATTCCTGTGAATATAATTTCATCAAGAAATCCTCCCAGATTTCCTTGTTTCAGTCATAGGCTGGACCATCTTCTTATCACCATTCAAGAGCCAGTGAAGAATTGGGTGGGAAATGTTACAGATCCAGTTTATGTAGAAGTTTGTGGGATTCACACATCTGAAAGCAAGGTCTCAGGAAGGTGGAAAGGACTGCCTCTCTGCTCCATGCATGAGAAGGCTGCACGGGCTGTATATTCTTTCCAGTCTGTAAGTATTTCAATAGTGGATAGAATTGGTTAAAATTATATTGGGAGAAGTTGTTATTAAAGACTTTGCATTCAATTACAGGAAAAAAAAGGAAAAGAAAAGAAAAACATAATATACTGTAGTAAACTAAGAGCAGTAAATGTGCAGGACTACCAAGTGAATCCTAAATAACAATTTGTGACAAGAATTACAGTGAAAGTTCCTAGCAAACGCATGAAGTCCTTTCCCTTAGCTGGCCTGGAGGGCACAGGAAAGACCCCATAAAGGGAACCACTGAGATAAGACCTAAAGAAGGAGCAGGATTTCACAGTTGATCATCTCAATCCCAGGGGGGCTCCTTTCAGACAGAGCAGGGCACCCTGGAACCCCTGCAGCACCCCAGGGTGCTACTGCTGCAGCCACAGGTCCAGGCTCTGGTTTTAAAAGGAGTACTCTCGGAGGAAAAGGCAGGTGCACAGAAAGGAGCTTGCTTCCTGAGTGTTTCTGTTTTTCTCCTGTTCTTCTTGGTCTTCCTCTGATTCCAGGCAGGTGATCTGGGTTTCTTGCTTCCTTTTTTCTTAGTCCTCTGAAGTAAACAGAGAATGAACACTTGAAAAAGGAAGACCCTTAGGAGCACACAGACACAGTGATGAAGGCAAAAACACATTCAAGGAAGACATTTTTAAATTTCTTAAAATAGAGAAATAGAGAAAATTAAAATTAAGAAGTCTAAAGATACAAAATTGATAGCTTCTTTTATTCTTCCCCACGCAGAGAAGATTCCCAGCTTTTAGAAAACTGCCCCCGATACATTATCAAGAGTGGTTCTTACCAATCTCTTCACGGTGTGGAGGACGGAGCGATTTCGCCCAGCCTGGAGGACTCAGCTGTCACACAGGCTCCTGAGGACACGGGGTGGGGCAGCCGCTCTGGTGTCTCCGCTGCCCAGTGTGGTTTCAGCGATGCCATGGCTGGCGGTGCCCTCCACCCCTGGAGCTGAACCGCTGCATCTCCGCAGCCCGACACGCTGAGGAGCTCCTGGATGTTGGCCAGCAGGCGCCCAGGCTTGCGCTGGACTGCACCACTGTCACAGCAGGACTTCTGTAGAGCTGAGATGTGAGACAGATGTTCACATTCCGTGTACCACATCTTCAAGACTGAAAACAGCTGGGAGACAAAGCAGGGAAGGAGGCAGGAAGGCTTTTGTGGTGAACTACAGAGGAAACGCCTGGAAGAGTATGTTGCAACATAACTGGTCCTACGTTCTTCTTTGCAAGTAGTTTGGTAAGAATCAACTATTTTAAGGAATAACTGTAAGCAAGTAACGTCCTTCTCTTCAAACCACAAATGCAATACAGCAGTGCCAGGGTCTGACTATTTTGAGCCTTTCAACCTTTTGGTTGAAATCTGACACGCAATGCAGCAGTATTAAAGGGGCTTTCAGGACTGATTCAGCCTCTTGTCTGAGTCCCTTGTACAAGCCTGCAGGTGTGAGTCTGGACCTTGTGCTCTTTTGTAAGCAAGAAGACAGAATTCAGCAGTGTCCTCTCTCCCTGCCACCTGAGCAACAGTGGCTGGGGCCCCGCTGCAAAGCAAGGATGGAAGGATGGAGGACGGAAGGACAGCGGGTCAGAGGGATGGAGGGACAGAGTCCTCACCAGACAGTGCCTGCTAGCCTGGACCTTGCGTCTACCACCTCTGACTCCTGAGCTGTGCATTTCTGTCATTCATAAATGATGTGGTGTAAGGCATTTTGTCACAACAGAGTAGGACAAACATCTTCAGTTAAATAAGAGAGTAATCACAAGTGCATGCTGGAAATAAATCATTAAGTAGTGTTAATTTTGGTCTGAAATACAGGACACTAGAGTGGTGAAGGATTTCTCCACACACCCAACACCATGAAGGTTTTATCCAATTTCCTCACCTGACATGAAATTAGTATTCAGCTGGGAAATAAAGCAGGTGGAACAAAAGAATCTGGAGATAGCAGTGTGGACCAGATATGCACCAAAGATTATCAGAAGGTTGGGTGAAGGATGGGTTTTACTACTTAAGATTCCCTACCTACCATCTCCGTTGATATTTGGACATGGCTTATTTTTTTTCTTACAGAAATGTCCTTTGGATATACAAATGAAACCAGAAAGAACAAAATTACCCAGAGTCAGTTAGATAAATACAAGTAACATTCTATTTACAGACAATGGTAGACTGCAAAATTGGCCTTTTGTGATTCAAATCTTGAAGAAAAAAAAAGCTATTTGAAGGCACAGAAATACAGGTGAATGTGTGACAGTGTCTTATAAGAGTAGCAAAGTTTTAAAGGAAATCTAACGAAAACCTTCAGAAATACTGAGGTTCCTTTTAACTCGAGTTCACTGTTTCTTGAATAGAAGTGAACTGATAGAATCAATTATTGCAAAAATAATAAAACATATCTGGAGTTGATGGTCCTAATAAATAAAACAGTGTCTGGGAAACTTTAATGAATTCATGACCAGTGAAGAAGGACTATATGATAAGAACGTGTCTGACTAAATCTAATGAACAGATGCACTTATATAATTGGCTAAAGGAGAGAAATTAAAACATGAAGTTGAATGATCACTGGCACATAAGTCATAAAATAAAGATAAATGTAGTTTTCCCTGTATGAAGAAATCACCTGTCACCTGTGGACATCTCTCATACCCTTGGTATCAGTTGTCACATAATTCAACATAATCCCTTGGTGCTGGTTCCTAAAGAGATTACACTGTAATTACATATGGGCTGAAATTCATGCAGAGGGTAAAAGCATAAGAATAGGGGAGTACAATTAAAATTAAAGTCGTAAGAAGGCAGAAAAGGAGAAAGAATCAAATGATTGATGTCCCTGAAGCAGACGCCACAGGTGTGACCCAACTGTCTATATACCAGCCTGTAAAAAATGTAAACTGGTTATTAAATTAACGAATCCCTCTGTACAGAATTGATGTGCACCCTGTACACTGAACACTAATTACAAATTGCAAAACAAGTTCTGGACCCAATATACATTTATGTTCTGCTGAAGCTATGCAATATTAAAGCTTAAAAAATCCATATATTGGCAAGATTGAGACCCTGAGTTCGATTCCTGCCACACACACACACACACACACACACACACACACACTCACACACACACACACACACACACCAAAAAATACCACTCAGAGCATTGCAGAAAATTTTATGAGCTGGTGATGCAGCTCATTGGTGCAGTGCCCGCTTGGCAAGCTCAAGGCCCCGAGTTCCAATCCTGACACCAAAAAAGGAAAGAGAAAAAAAAATCATACATATTTAAATGCATGATTTTTTTTTCCCAAAGTACGATGAAGGAACAGAGTTAGTCCATCCTCAGACTTCTTCCAGACAGAGGTCAGAGTGTCTGTGTTCTCACCCACACCAGAGTGTGTGTTCACAAATGCACACAAGAGTAGGGGTTGTGGAGTGAAGAACACTGACTGTGCTTGTGTTATCTTGAGCAAGATGAGATCCACCTAGCGGATCACTGAGTTATGATATCTGTGGATGATTGACAAGAGGACCAGCAAATGGCGGGGGAAGAGCCAGCCTGCCGGTGAGAGGCTCTAACCAATAGTCGTGTACCCTGGTCAGAATAAAAAGGGAAAGAAAAAGTGCTTCCCTTTCTCTGGCATCTCTGGTGACTGCCACTGTCCTGGAGTCTCCAGTTCTGTCAGCTTCTAGTGCAGACTCTGCAGCTTCGCAGCGATGCCCACGGGTGTCTCTGCAGTGAGCTTCTCAGTCTGCGACCCTGAATGCTCCGGATCTGGTGGTCTGCAGCACCAGAGCATCACTGTCAGCTCTGCCATCCCGATGCTGCAGAGGGCGAAGGGACCTTCTGCTTCTCACCCTGTTGCGGCTGCCTGATGAATCCCACGTACAATCAGATGCATGCTTTTTCTGAATCTGTTTCTCTAGAGAACCTGACCAGCATGGAGACTTAGTCTCTCATGCCCCTATACTGATTAACCGCATGATGAAGACATCCTGAAAACAAAAGATGGGCAGAAGAAGAGGTGAAAGAAAGTAGAGCGTTGTCAACTTCTTCAACAACAGTCTTTTTTTTTTTGACATTATAAGCAAAGAATATAAAACTTACTATCACACCATCTTCCTGGAAGTCCCAAGAAAATGAAACTTAATAGTACAACCAGGCTGACAATTTCAGAGGTTTTCTGAATTAAAAGGCAAGAGTGAGAAACTGAGATAAAAGAATGTAAAGAAAGATAGTAACACAAGACATGAAGGCAAAACCATATTACAAAAGGGGAAAGCAAAGAAGCAAATATTTGAAAAAAGGCTTTTAAATAAAAGTAAAAATTCAGATCAACCATAACTGCTCTGTTAATAAAGGTTGAAAAGCCTGTAAGAGGTGTCAGAGGGAGGAGAATGGGAAAAGAGGAGGAATATAGATATATCTGCACAGGGAGAAATTCTCCATGATGAGTGTGATTATTATGTATATCTAAAGTGTACAATAAACTTAATAAGCCAAACAATATGTGTTTTAACAATCAAGTGTGATGTTTAAAACAGTGGACCCTTGACTTATGAACTCAATTTGTTCAATTTGGTTGTAACTCAAGTTGGTTGTAAGTCAAGACTCTTTTTTCCAAAATCAATAATGGAAACACTTAGAATGTGTTTTGAACCTCCCAAAGCACCCTTCACTCACCTTTTCATGAGAAAAAGGGTTGTATAATGTGCATAATTTATGATAAACACCAATAATTACCCCAGTGTATTCACCAAAAGTCATAAGCATGCCTGGTTTCCTCCCGTCCTCACCCCTCACGGTGACATCTTTGGCCTGTAGGGAGGGAGGGTGGAAAGAAGGGGATTACGTCTGGAAGCAGCAACCAGGCTCTCTGAGCTCTTCCTCTCCTGGGGAGTCTGCAGCCCAGCAGGATCCCCTTCGGGCTCGTGGGGGCTCAACTTTTTCAGAACAAAAAAGCCGCTCTAAGGTGTCTCTGTCTCTCTGTATGTGTGTGTGTCTCTCTCTCTGTATCTCTGACTCTCTCTGTCTCTCTCTGTCTCTCTCTCTCTCTCTCTCTCTGTATCTGTCTCTCTCTCTGTCTCTCTCTCTCTCTCTCTGGTCCCACAGTTGAGACGCAGACTTCTCCCACCACCTACCATCCCAGGGGCAGCACAGTCTGCCTTTCACTGCTCAGATTCATGCCCTGGCCTCCTCAGGCTGCGGGGCCTTTGGACTTGTGATTACCAGCATCACAGTTTACAACAGCTCATACCTGTCTGCTGTTTAGGATTCTGAAGAGGATTCTTTTCTCTCTTTCTCTTCTCTTTTCCTTTCTTTCTTTCTTTCTTTCTTTCTTTCTTTCTTTCTTTCTTTCTTTATTTCTGCTTCCTTCCTTCTTTCCTTCCTTCCTCCTCCTCCTCATCTTCCTCCTCCCCCTCCTCCTCCTCCTCCCCCTCCATCTGTCTCTCTCTCTCTCTCTCTCTGTCTGTCTCTCCCCCCTCCCCTTAGGTCCCTCTCCAGGGTCAGAGGATGCAGAGCCCACAGCAGCCTCTGCACAAAGGAGAGTGAGGGCCCAGCAGCTGCTCAGCCCGGGAAGCTGGAAGAAGAGGAACTAGGGACGGAGGGTGCAGCACAGCAGGAAGCTGAAGGGCCCCCGGAAACCCCCCGACAGTCGCGGGTGCGAGTCCGCAGTGAAGCTGGAGGCTGAGGCTCACAGGTAAGGGCAGCAGCGGAAGCCGGAGCAGCAGAAGGGAGCTTCTCAAAGGCGGGGCGATCTCCGCATGCGCCCCCAGCCAGTGTGTGTCCAGGCCCTGCCGGGCGGTTCGCTGGCCTGCACCTCACTGATCTGCCAGCGCCTGATTCACAGCTGCGCAATTGCTACCCACTGTGCGTCTCCAGAGCCCATGTCCAGAACACCGGGCACACCAGACACACCCAGCAGGGCACGACTGCTGGCCCTGCACCTTCCCACCACACTGGAGGCACCCACCCAAGGAGCCGCTCCCTGCCTATCTCCGTGTCTACCCGGGCTGCTCTGTCCCGCGTGACTGGAATCAACAGTGCGCCAAGCCACCCTGCGGCTGCGTCACTCTGCGCCCTGGCTCGTCCTGGGGTGGCACACATCTGGGAGGGATGCTCAGGCAAGCCCCCCCCCCCCCAGCTGCCCGTGGGTGCCTGCTGGCCTCCGCCTTCGGCTCCTGAGTCAGCTGGAGACGAGGCTACCACAGACCAGCGACACATCCAGCTTCAGCCCTGAGCTGGATGCCTAGAGAGAGGGACCTGGCCTGGTGACTTCTTCCAGCCTTCTTAGCAAACTTCCAGCAAATGGAAACTTCCACTTTCTTGCCACAGAGCAGGGGGATTGCATTTTCTACACAGCCTGGTACACTGGATTTCCTGCTGTCTGTAAGGTGTACATGCAAATAGATGTGTATAACATAAGGGTCACCTATGTGCACATATTACTAATATACCTTAATTATTCCAATAGATAGGAGGCATCCCCGTTACTCCAGAGGGTCCGCTACCAATACATATGGCGCCTCAGTGGCTACCGCTGTGCCAGGGGTTTGCCCGCTGCCTTTCCCCACTGTCATCCCATTGTCATCTTCTCCCGCGCTGCTTAGCCCTTTGTCATCTTCTCTGGGGACTGTGTGTTCACTGGTCTTCTCGTCTTTAATTTGGTTGTTGCACTCAGTGGGTCTTTTGATGTACAACTGTTTTTTTCTTGGCATTTTAACTGTATGAAGTTCTGTCATTTCATTTCTTCCTTGGTTTTTGCCTTTTTTATGTCAAAAGGAACATCGCCAATTGAAGCGTTTCTTCCCCAAAAGTTCCATCATTTCAGCTCTCCCAGTTAGGCCTTCGGTCTGTCTCGTGTGATTTCCTGTATAAAGTCATAGTCTGCCTTCATTGTTTTGCAGTGATTTGCACTAGTTTTAAAATAAAAATGCTTTGAAAATTGTTCGCCAACCTTGAAACACAGATTGCCCTTTTTCAAAGTTCTGTCGTGGCTGTCTTGAGAAATAAAGAAGCACTGTGTTGAGAACACATGAGTGTGACTGGGTCTCTGCTGTAGATTTGCTAATTATGAGAATTTTGGTGGCAGATACACATTTTACTTCAAGAGCACTACATGATTTTATTTTGCAGGTTATATTAGATCAAGGAAATCTTGATTCACTTCACAAAGTTTGATGCAAAATGACATTTAATGTATTTTTTAAAATAAATAAGAAAATAGAAATTAAAAAGTAAAATGTTTGGCAAGTGACAGTCCAGCTTTTTCTTTACTTTGAAGAGAGAATCCAGTCAAAGAGGCGCACATCTCAGTTTCTATAGCCTGAAGTTCCACCTGGTCAGAGGCAACGCTCAGCGGAAGAGACGATAAAGGAGGGTTCAGAGCCCCAGCCCCAGCCGGGCCTGCAGGGCAGAAAGAGCAGCCTGAGCAGGCGGACAGGACACTGGTGGAGATGGGGCTGCATCTGCCGCACTCACCGAAGCCCTGCACACAGACCAGGGGCGCCCTCCGCAGAGCCGGGGCAGGTATGGGGCATGGGCAGTGGGCCGAGCTCGCCCACTCTGCTCCTCCACTGGAAGAGAGGGCCATTTGTTGGCAGATGCCCTCCTCTGCTGCAGGTTGGATGAGTGAAGTAACTGAGGTGCTGTCGGTGTTTTCCCAGGTCTTATTTCTCACGGTTCCCATCCATTATTGGCCACGGTGGGAACCGGACAGAGCGTGTTGCAGTGCCTGCGAGGCTGGTGGAAATGCCATTTGGGATCTGCAGCTTTGCCATTGTCCCGGTGACCTGGCCCCATCCCTTTGGAATCTGAAGTCTCTCAGCTTGATGTCCACTCCTGTGTTTTCAGCTTGCTCGAGTCTCCAAAGGCCACTGAGAACCCACTGGCATCTCCTGGTGTTGCACCCAGCGTGTGCTCCTCCTTCCTCCAGGGCGACTGCTGTGCTGTGATGTCCACAGCCATCTCTTTCCACTTTTCCTTTTCTCCAAGTCCAAGTGTCTACTGCTGGGCTTTGGCTTTGACTTTGGTCAGCTTGGAGTCAAACAGTACTATGTGCAAGGCCCTAGAGAGGTTGTGTGTCTGTCTACACATCAACAAGGAGCAGAGGCCGTGTTGGAGATGCCCGAGTCCTGGCCTGGTCACTGCAGTGTGTTCTCATGACCTCCTCAGCTGTGTTCACGTGCGGCAGAGCCAGGGTTCCCACTCACACTTCAGTTACACATTAACTTTTTTCCGTGAGATTATTTTGAACTTCACAGTAATCTCGAGGCTCTGTGTGGTAAGGTATAAGAGTTCATACTTTCATATACTTTTAAAATTCTGTCTAAAACTACTCTCATCATAAAGGACTTTCAAAAGGACTACGGTTAAATCAGATTGTCTTACCTAAATAACATTGTGTATTTAATTGTTTAAAAAGCTTCATGAAGAAATATCTTGTGAATTTAAGAAACTACAAGTAATTTTAAGATACATGAAAAGGACATTCTCTGTTCTAGGCAGATTCCACAGGCGATGACTAGGGACTGTTTTTATAACTCAGTGGAATCACAGGCTCATGTTTTTTCTTTTTGTTTTTTGCTTCTTTGGTACAGGAGATCGAACTGCCAACCTTATGTTTGTGAGGCAAGTCCTTTGGACATGGAGCTAAATCCCCAGTTGTTGCAGGCTTGTGTTTTCCTGAAGAAAAGAATTCCAGCAGCAGCATTATTATCAGGAATTATTGGAACCTTGTTCTCATGCTGTTTCCAGAACGACTGATTCTGTTGGTGGAGAATGGGTGGTTTAAAGCTATAACAGAAAAGCCTTTGCGAGGCTCAGAACTGGGGAAAGACAAGGGACTATAAGAAGTGCTCACCAGCTTCATTTGGTCATTCCGCATTGTGCTCAAAAGTCACAGTATCACGGTTTGCTGCTTAAATATGCACAGTTTAATGTGTCAACACACAGTAAGAGAAGAAAAAGAAATCTTCCTCAAGGGAGGGGATGCACTGTAAGTTCTTTTAGAAGGAGAACTGACTGTTCTAACCTCTCCGTTAGATAGTGGGGAAACCACGTGTCTCTTAGTGGCTTTAGAATTAATTTTAATGTACATAACAAGTAACAGAAAGATCCATCCTCACATCCTGAGTAGAAGAGATACAGGGTCAAACAGATAGTCTTGAAAGTGATCAGTTAGTGGTTTAAGTACAGTGCAACTTGTTATTAATTCTGTAATTTAAGTGGGAAGGACAATTTTTATCATGTATTTTGCTAATTTGGAAAATAACATTATCAAGCTATAATAATTATAATGAACATTATTTAAATAAAGCATGGAAAGCACCTTTCAGAAAGGGTCAGATCAGTGTGGTAATTGATGTTCTTTATTCACCTACAGATTTTATCAAAAATTTTGATAAGAAGGAAGTATTTTCATTATGATGACTTTGCTCTATGAAGAACAAACATGCTTTACCTCTGCATTACAAATTTCATCAAAATTCTACGACCAACAGTTTTCTTGGAATGTTCATAAAAGTATCATAAATATTGAGAATAAAGTGAAACTGCCATGCCCTGCTAGGAGGTATCTGGCATGTCTTCTTCCTTAAGTTCAGTGTCTGGATGTCTGGTTTCCTGTTTTGCCATCAGGAAGTAGATTTCCAGGTGGAGAGTTTATTTTAATGTAATAAATTAAAAATAGACTAACAAATTTGAATGTGTCATTTCTTTATAATTAGCAAGAAAACCATATTTTACTGTATCCAGCCCAGTTATCACTGACTTGAAAGGCACAACCTTCTTTAACCATTCAGCACAGACTCCACACAGCAGGGCTCCTGGAAAGCCGGGAAGCAGTAAAGCTAAAGCAAGAGGCTTCTCTCGTGTTTGAGAGCTGTGGGAAACATTCGTCCCGGAAGGATCTCAGATGAACTGGTCTGAGGTTTCCTGTTGCATATTCATGTGACTGAAAGTGAACCATGCACGAGTTTAAAGTACCAGCCCTTCTTACAGGACCGCCCAAGGAAGTCACTGTTGGGCTGGAGTGATCACTGGAGGAGGAAGATGTCTAAACAGCAATGCAGGGGTGCCTGGGTCACAAATGCTTCTGCTTACACACAATTTGGCTCACAGAGACACTTGGCAAAACTTTGCTTTTGTTTTTTGGTTTGCAAACACTGCGTTGGGGATGAACAGGAGCACAGCTTTTGCTCCCTAACAGACATGAACACAGCATCCTTCCAGAATCATGGGACAGGCTGAGCTCATGAGCGGAGGTTCACTGCCCAGTGAGTTCCAAATTCGGTACCGAGAATCACTGGTATCAAACTGCATGTAGCTTTGAGGGTTTCTTGTGTAAGCTGTACAATGCTTCAGGCTCCTTTTCACACCTACAATCTGTTAAATGTATCACAGTTACAATGTACGAGGATTACTACATTTAAAAAAGACAAAACTGAAGAACTATGAAGTATTAATTTATATGTAGTATAAGTTAAAAACACAGAACTCTTCAATAATTAGACGAATACCCATTACAAAAGCAAACATGCAAAAAAATTAAGCAATTCCATATTGTAGACTCAGTGAAGAATAGCTTTCTTAGTGAGAATGGAGAATGTAGGTATACAGCACACACACACACACACACACACACACACACACATAACACACACATACACACGCGCGCTCTTATCTACATGTGAACTTTGCATATATAATGAATATGTAATTGATTAATCTTGTTATCTATATAAATGCATAGGTAGTGAAGATTTAATAAACAAAGTAAAGATCTCCTAAGATACTTGTAAGCCAGCCTTGCATCAAAGATTTCATACTGGAATACAAAATAAAACCTGGATGTGAATATTGAACAAAACACCACACATCATTTTATTGGAATGTAATGAAATTGTTACTGAGGAAAAAAAGTATAGTCTATAAAATTTTGTAATTAGAAAGTGTGAGAATGGTAATAAATGAGACCCAAAACCCATTAAAGTACTAAAAAACAAAAAACAAAAAACAAAAGACAGAAAGTAGAATAGAGATATAAAATATGGGCAGGATTTAATAAAATGAAAAATCTAAAGTAAAAATTATCAGACAACAGGATCTGGATTTTGCTAACTACCGTGAAAATGTATGCATATTATTATCATTTATTATTATTACCTAAATGATTGAATAAAAGAAAAATTGAGGAATAAAACTAAAGAAAAATCTCTGGCAAATTTAATTTTAAAAAGATAAGGAACAATAAACAACAGTCTGCTGTCACTTTCTCTGTGTGCATGAACTGTGACATCTTTATCCAGGTCGATCTCAGTGTTACAAACTCTTTGTGGAAGCAGTTGGGTATGTTTCATCTCATCAGCACATCCGAGAACTCTGGCTGTCCGGATTCTCACTGGTCGTGCTGAGGAAGGTACCTGGATGATTTTCCTTTTAACTTTGCATAAGGAGCAGGTCTGTCTCCGAGGATGCTGTGTGGTGGCCCAGGATGCTATTGGGTTCCCAGTGGAGACCTCTGTGCCCCCTGGGAAGCTCCCTGATCGCAAAGCTGCCCTGAAGTCCAGAAGCTTACTGTCAGTAGCTTATCCAAGTTGTTTCTTGGAAAATTATCTTTACCCAACAATAGATATTTCAGCCACTTGAGCCCAAATGCCATGGGGTCCAGGCACAGACACAGGCTGCAGGAATCACCTGGGATGCTGAGTCCCCGAAGAGGAAGTCCTATCTGAGGGAGGCTCAGCAGAGAGCCAGGCACAGCTTGTGCAGCTGGCTTCTCCACTAACAGCTTGAATCTGCATGGCTGGGAATTTTCTGAAACCCAGCTGGCTGTGCCTGTCCTGGGCTGGCTGAGCTGGTTCACCTGCAGCTTGGCCTCTCTCAGGGAGGGTGGCACCGCTGTGGTGTTTCTCTGCTGGTGCTGGGCCTTAGTTAGAGAACTATGGCTCATGACTGATTTCAAGGGGACCAGAATGTGACTCACCAGGTCCCTGATACCTTTCTGGCTTATTGTCTTCAGTGTCTCCAGAGAAGATTTACACCGAGGTTAATCCCTGCAGGAAGCAGCCAGCCTCCTCTGGTGGGCATGGGCCCCATAGAGAGCTGAAAACATGGACACTCCCCTCAGGAAGGAAGAAGTCACTACTCACAGCTGCCTCCAAGCTGGGTCATTTTGTCCTCCATACTGGACTGGAATGGAAACCTTGGTCTGCGCCAGACCAAGAGGCAGCCGGATGCAGGCTGAACTGCATAGTGGACTCAGGGCTGCAGCCGTGGCTCCTGGGGTTTCTCCTGTGCATCTCAGGGCTGGCCATCTTCTGCATCATGTGCACTGACTCCTTAGAATCTGTTTCATCTATCTATCTATCTATCTATCTATCTATCTATCTATCTACCTACCTACCATCATCCATCGAGCTAATTTATCATGTCTATCTAGATGGCCTTGTAAGCTGAGGGCCAGAAGCCCTGTGGACACTGACCCCGAGCTCCACCTACAGAGAATCTGCACATAACATGTGCAGACCTCTGCTAGCTCTTTAAATCAAGCCATCTCTCGGTGACTTGAAGTACCTGATGCAGTGTAAGTGCTTTGTAAATACTGGGCATATGGCATTGCTAAAGAATCTGTAAACTTTAAGACCAGACATAATTTGTTCTGCATGTTTTTTATTTACTAATTGTGAAATGCAGAGATATGGATCCCAAAACACAAAAAAAGTCAGCTGTATGTGAACACACACACAGACACACACACACACACACACACACACACACACACACACACACACACCTGAGGGTCTCCAGTTCTTCTTTGGAGGACCTCACTACTGAATCCACGTGGTAAAGAATTTGGCCAATGTGTAGTGAGTTTGAAAAGGTTTGATGGATGTTCAGAAGCAGGATCCTCGTCTCATACCACAGACGTAACAGTGATGTCAGGAGAGACAGGTCAGGGCTGGGAGACACGGAGGCTTTCAGTTTCTGTGCAAAACGCTCTTTTCTTCCATCTTAGCTTTGGATAAAATAATCAAAATGACCATTCACAGAATTTGCCCGTGAAGTCAGCTGGATTTGAGGGAATTTTTTTCTTTGCTTTTTTTTTTTAAATCCCAGAATGGCCCCACAGACCTCTCAGGGCTCCAGCTCCTGCTTCTCTGAAAAGCGCGTGATTATCCAGCACACAGCTGCAGGCAGGCGACCGCTCCTCTGAGGTGCAGGCCACTGGGACCACGCAGCCAGCTCTGTGTCACCCCCGCCAATACCTGCAGACAGAGTGTGTGTTTCTCCATATCTCCAATCTGTGCTTCTGTGCTTGCTGGTGCCCCTGGCAGACAGCTGTGTGCAGGGGATGTGAGGATCACCATGTGGGTTCCAGGCTGCCCTGCACATCTGTGGCTGCAACGTCAATGCCCAGACCATGAGTGTAGGGTGGGTGTGGATGCTGGTCCGTCCCTCGGAGGGGAGCCTGCTATGGTTTCCACTTGAAACTTACGCAGAGGGAGTCAGGACTCCTGAACTCTGTGCAGGTCTGAATTTAGGAAAGCTGATTAGAGAGCACAAGGTGAAATCAGGACAATGTGTTTCTTTCCCCACAGGAACACCGTGTGTGTATGTGTGTGTGACAGAAGCCCACACACACACGCAGCCAGTGTGTGTGTGCTGACCCTCAGTCCAAGGCCAGTGAGTGCCATTGAACCATTTTACCTAATTTTCTATAATCTCTAAGCTGCTTTACCTATTGGCTCTCTCTGAAGTTCAAGGTTTCTCTGTACTATCGTTGAGTGATAAGACAGGGGTTAAAGGCAGCAGTGCTGATGCTCAAAAGCCCAGGGCCACCTGTGCGTCCTCCTGTCTTCCGAGTGTGCTCAGTGTGCCTGGCATTTGGAGCAGTTTCACAAGCTCTAATGAAGCACGTTTTAGAACACACACTTCCCTCTCCTCTGTGTGTGTGTTTAGTGTAAACCGGGGTGTGGCAGGAAGATGGCTTTAGAACTGATACTAAAAAGCAATTCTCCATTCGTGCTCCAGAGGAGCCGGTACCTTTGTTGAGCCCCTTGGACCATGAAGCTCCTGGATCTCATGGAAGCAGAAAGCACTGGGCAAGTGCACCACCAGCATCTTCAGGAGCTCACACCGTGGCAGCCCTGTGGCTCCCAGCAGCTGTCAGGCGGTGGGGAGATGTCCTTGATGAACCATGCAATCCTCTTCCACGCATGCTCCTTCCCATCCGGCTGACGAGGCCCCTCTGATTAACCTGAGCCCTCCCATATGGCTCAGTACTTACTGAGGGGATGTTTCACTGCAAGGATTTCACATAACCTTTCTAACAACCACACTATCCCTGACACAGCACCCAAGTGTGGTAACTGTGCACTGGGGAGGCCTCTGTGTTGTCGCGGACTTTAGGGCACTTCTTCCTTCCAAGGAACAGCATGGCTTCGGTACTTCAGGAGTGGACTCTCAGAGAAAAACATAGGAGTGGGCTTGGATTTTAAGCTTGCTGCCTGGGCACAGGTGGCACCTGGCTCACAGGAAGGATTTTCCTGCAGTCCTGGGCCGCTCACTGGGATCTCTGGTTCCTTACATGGACGCTGGGGAGAAGAGCTACTCCTTCACACCCCCATGCCTCCTCTCAACCCAGAAAGCTCCAGAAAGGCTTTGAGCATTCCAGCCTGACCTTTGCTGCTTGCCATAGAAACCAAAGAAGGTCGAACGTGAGGAAACTCTTTTGAAACAATGCACTCAGTACCGCTGCTGTAACCTCCCTCAGTACCACACAGGATGCAGCTCCGGAAGTCACACCCTGCATGGACTTGCTCCGGGCTCATCAGCACAGCCTGAGGTGTGGACCTTGCTGCCCATCAGATCCCAGCTCAGGACAGAAACTTTGTGCTGTTTGGGCTATGCTGTGATTTCTCTCTCATGCACCCTCCTCCCTGACTGCTTTGCAAAGTCTGCGCCAGTGTCTCAGGCACCAGTCAAGTCTCAAACCAAATGATTCACCTGCCACACAGTGGCTATTTCACTGAATATTTGATGGCTGGTGCACTGAGCAAAGGTTTAACACGTGTTTTAGATATTTTATATTCTACAGGTTGAACATCCATGATTGAAAAGTCAAAGTCTGAAATGCTACAAATCTTGAAACATTTTGAGTATCAACATGATGCTAACAAGTTCAACATTTTATGTTTTTGGTACTGGGATTGAACTGAGGACCTTGTGTTTGCCAAGCAGGCACTTGTGGCGCGGAGCTAAACCCCCAGCAAGTTCAGTGTTTTGTACTGATCTCATATAACAGGTCACAGGCAAAACATAGGTGAAAACATACGTGAATTAAAAATACTATGTAAAAATAAATTTAGGCTATAATATACCCCTGTGGGGTTTATTTGTTTCAACATGTAATAAAATGGTAATCTGCATATTCATTAATTACAAGAGTCACTTATTTAATGTGGGGACATTAAAATCCGATGAGAATTCAAGTAGTGTAGAAAATAAACTCATTGTTCTAATGATTCATCTGGACAGGCAGACAAATCAAAAGACGTAGAATTTTCAGCACCTGGTAACGTATCTCCACTTCCCATTAAGGGGAAGAGAGTGAAATCCGGTACAGACCCTGAGGCAGCAGGGAGCAAAACAGACAGATCCCGGGACCAACTGCGGAGGCTCAGCAAAAGGGAGGAAATGTCGGTGGTGGCAGACAGGCGTGGGGTTCAGCGGCTTGGCTCCCCCGCAAGGGTGTGCAGCTTGAGGTTCCGCTAAGGTGCACTCTCTTCTCCTCGGGGTTCCTCTAGTTTCAGCTTCATGTCAGTCAACTTCCAGGCTGGCAGAGGCGCCCCGAGCTCCACTATGATGAGGGTTTCCAGCATGTAAGGAGTGAGAGCTGGGTGGTCAGGCCACAGGAGGAATGAACTTCTTTTCCTGTGTGATAGATTGTGCAGCACGGTGGGTATAGTAGGAGGTAGCACTGCGTGTTTAAAAATCTCTAATGGAGTGGGTTTCCAGCATCCTTACCACAAAAATGATACGCATTTGCAGTGATTGGTATGTAAGTTAGCTTGGTGTAGTTATTCCACTTTGTATTGATATATCAAAAACTTATTGCCCCATAAATTTGCACAACCATAATTTACCCATTTACAGTAAAAATTAAAGAAAAATATTAAATAATAGAGATAGATTACTCAGTAAGACCCAAGGGAACCTTTTCCATGCTCCTTTTGGAAGGTTGTTCTGTGTCTTGTAGTATCCACTTAAAAAGCTCCATTTGTGTTAAAAAGTAATAGGAAAGAGATTTGAAGAGTCTGTTTGGAACCATAATGACATTTTAAAGGCTGTGTATTCAGAAGACAAAGATTCTGAGTTTCCTCATTGGAAGTCCTGACTTGCGCTGCAGGGTGGGCGGATGCTGTGCCCTCCCAGAGGGAGACCCTAGGTCCTGTCCCCTTGGGGAGCTATAGTGCGGTGTGCATGTGGCATGTGTTCCATATGAAATCAGCGGCTTCTGAACAACGTTGTCAACATGAACATGAGTCCAGACAATTCAAGTCAGGCTATAAGTACATTTTCACAAGTACCTGACATTTTTGTTTGTTTGTTTTGGGTTTTTTGAGAGTCTTACTCTGTAGGTCAGCCTGAATTTAATCTTATCGCAGTCCCCTGCCTCAGCCTCCCCAGTGTGGGGATTACTGGCAACTGACTTTTCAAAAACTCTGCCTTTCTCTTTTCCAGTGACAGAAACTGAAAGATCATAATGAATACTAGGAATAAGGAACACTGACTGAGGTAATTTTTATTTAAAGTTTGTAGGGAACAAATTTACTATTGCCACACTTGTCTAAATATGAATATTATTGTAAAATACAGTGTGAATACATCTTTTTTTTATTATTATTATTTTTGTCTTTTTGCTTTTTATCGGTACCGGGGATTGAACTCACGACTGCCTGCTTGCAAGGCAGGCACTTATGCCGCTGAGCTAAATCCCTAGCCTCACATTATCTTTTTTTAAACCACTTTAATCAGAGAGGGAAATGATTAATAAGTGCCTATAAAACAGAATACAACAGATACTTTTAAAGATTCAAAATAATGGTAATGAACAGATGGGGAAAGGAGAAAACAAGGAAGATAAAAACAAAAAATATACATATATATTTGTGTACCTACACACACACACAAGGTATTCAACATAGCAATATTACTAATTTCTATTATTTCAGTGAAAAGAAAGATTTGAGTTAATATTGTTTGACAAATTAAATGCCTATATCTTGGATTCTGAGTAATTTAGAGATAACAATATGCAATGTATTAACCATTGTTACCTTTCTATTATCTTTTTAATGAAATTTTATTTTTTACTCCTTAAAATAAAAAATAAAGTATATAAAAAACAATGGCAATGAATTGAATGTAACAACATGAAAATTTTTAAAAAATCAAACTTTTAGTAATAGAGCATAAATCTTTTGGGATATCATTTTACATACCTTTTATAAGTATCTTTTGATTGTTCTTTTTCCAAGGGGTAAGTCTAAATAAAATTAAAACATGCATAGGGCTTTGTACTTTCATGAACATTTCCTATCTGAAAAGATTTTATTTAATGAAAATAGGCAGCTTCATAAAAAGCACCGATTTTCATCTCTAACAACTACAGTCATTTGATAATTTAAAAATGCTTACGTCTTATGCATCTTTTGGTTAGAATTAGGAATTCTTGATGGGCTATCTTATTTCAACAAATGTTAGATAGTATCCAGAAATAATTTTTGTGCAAAATTATTGGGAATCCCCTATTCTCAATATCCTATTCCCAATTTTCTGTTATCCCCAAGTCACCCCACAATTTATGAAATGTGACCAAGTTATACTGTGAAAACTCAAAAGAATAAAAACTACAGAAAAAGACCCTTGCGGTTAGTCGGTCAGGAAACACTGGCCCTGGCCTCTATGCTTAGCCTGTCCTCCTTGCCTGTCTCTGGAGAGGCTCTGGAGCTCCTCTTTCCTGAGCATCTCAGGGAGGCAAAATCAAGGGGACACCATGTCCTCAGCCACCTGTGCCCTAGGGTCAGAGCTCGGCTCTCTAGTGTCCACGTATTACTGAGCTCCTGTTTCCCTTGGCTGACTTTCAGAGTATGTAGATCTCCGTTTACTCCTTAAGAAGTCTAATGACTATCAAATGTGTTCTATGAAAAATACCACCAGAGCTTCTCCGAAGCCGGTTTGCTTCACTGCTGATTCTGGCTTTATACATGGACCAAGCCAGACTGGAAGCCACAGTACTTCAGATAATTCATAATAAATTAACTTTCAGTGGTATGATGTGGTCCTTAATAAAAAACATTATTTTAGGAAAATGTGAGTGCACAAGGCTTATTTCACTCACATAAGGATGGTTTTAGGGCATGGAGGATGACATTTCCTTCTGCATCTCTTAGACAGCAGCTCCCCCAGTCACCTCTCAGCGTGCTTTTAAATAGATAAAAGCAAAATGGATTATAATTTTTTAATTCCTGTGATTACATTAATTTTTATCTTATAGGTTCTTCAAGTTACCTAGAACATCCTAAATGTGGGTGATGCTTCATAAATTGTAGCGTACAGAAGTACAGAGAACGTAGAGATTCTATAAAAATGCTGATTTCCAGCTCTTGTCCTCAAAATTTATTAACCCACTAAATCTTACCCTGGAGTTGGTGATGCTGATAAGCACTGAAGTGGTTCTGGCTGGAGTTATATTTCTCCCTGGTTTCGCCCCTTCCCTCCCCTAAGACATTCTGGACAATTCTTTACCTCTTTAAAGTTTACTTTTATTGTTTCATTTTTCAGCTTCAAACCGAACCACAATCAAATTTTCCAGAGTGTGTGCGTCTGTTGATTTTAATTTTTTTAATGAAATAGGTCTCTAGTGTTTTTTATTTTGCCAACTGTGTCTAATTTTTGGCTGGTCAGAAGATGATACACAAGTTTGCTTCCTAAATTTATTCATTTCTATTCTGCGTAGTGAGTAATAGGGGAGAAACACTGTCCTTACTAGTTTAATTTTGTTATGAGGGTGCAATTGAGAAAGAGCCACAGAAGAAAGACAAAGAGAGAGGAGAGGGGAGTGGGGGAGAGAAGGAGAGAGAGGGAGAGACAGGCTCAGAGTGCAGGAGCTCACCCTTCCCCGTGGGCAGCGCCTCAGTGTGCTCCCTGGTGTGTCACCACGGATGCCACCCAGTGTTGCCATGGAGATCTGAGGACAGCCTCCAGTTGTGTCAATCCTTGGACTCGTAACTCAGTTGCACACTCAGCCTCTTTCCTTACCGTGGAGCTTGGAGGTCACGGGTCAGGGCCCCAGTCTCTGGTCACAGCACTGACCTCTCTGTCCTCACTGGCTACCACCCAGGTCTCTCAGGCTCCACCACTTGTTAAGACATGGCAAGCTCTCAGTGCGACCCTGGGCTTCCAAAAGCCCAAGCCTTGGGAAAGCCCTGCAGGGACTCTGAGTGCTGTAGACTTGCCGGCCAGGGCAGGCCGACTCTTACACCGCAGGACCTTAGAAGTCCAAATGCCTCTAAGAAGCAAGAGAAACAGTGCCAAGGGAGAACCTGATCCACTGCTTTAGGGAGCAAACCAAGCACAAAACAGGAGTCATAGAGATCATAGTGAAAAGCCAGGAAACAGGAAAAAGAAAACAACAGAGGTAATGACAACTCAAAAGAGAGAGAGAAAGAGAGAGAGAGAGAGAGAGAGAGAGAGAGAGAGAGAGAGCGCTGGTTGCTGGCTCAGTGGTAGAGCAATTAGCTAACACGAATTGCTCACATGAAAGGCCTTGAATTTGAGCCCTGGTACTTTAAAACAAATAAATATGTAAAAAAAAAAAAAAAAAAGTGCTGTTGTCATCAAAATTTGATTTCATAAAGACCTGCCTGTTTATTGTGATGCTAATTAAATATGTACTTCAGAAAAGAATGATCACAGCAGAGCTACGTTTTAATCGTAACGTGTTACAACCACTACTATTTAAAATAATAGAATTGTGAAATATTACAAAATTAGAAGACTAATTCCCGAAAGCTGCACTGTTTGCTTTCAATTATTCATGCAAATTCCAAGGGAAAAATTTCCCTACAGAAGGGAATCAGCGTCTTTATGCATGATCGTTTAGCACATGACCCTGTTTTTCTTGTGAATTTGTAATCCTCAACAATAGTTCTCCAGAACTAAGCAAATGTAAATTAGTCAGTAAAAACTATCTTCACTGTAATTAGATTTGCAGTAATAAAATAGTCTAGAGTTTTATAAACTAAAAGGAAGTAATCATATTATGTGATGCACTATAGTAATTAGGTTTATTTTGATGTTTATTATATTTCTAAAATTATGCCTTTACTAAAATCTTGCAGAGTGAAAGTGAAACAAAACTCATCTTTATTTCGTGAAAGGGTGAAATTAAACTGTCAAGAGTGAACCATCTAACATTTTTAAATGCTGTATTTTTTCTGCAATCTAATAAAATTCAATATAACCCTTTAGTATTTGCTGTTATTTTATTTTATATTTCAGTGGTATTGGGGATTGAACCCAGGATCTTTGTACTAAGCTACCTATGCCCTGAGCTACATCCCCAGCAGTTTTTATTTTTTGGGACAAGGTCTCAGTAAGTAGATAACCTTTCTAGACTGGGGCTGAATTTGCAATCCTCCTGCCTTGGCCTACCAGAATTCTGAGATTCCTGGCATATACCATTATGGTTGGCTTCTCACCTTTCTGTAAAAATATTCCTGTTGCACACATTTTCAGTTTCTGTGGAGGTCCCTAGCACAGAGAGGTAAGCATTTATACTAGAAGAGTGGATTTTCTGCACATAGAGATAGTTGGATATGTATCTGTCTGTGAGTTACTCTATTCAACAAAAAATATTAACAATTAATCAATGTGCTTTTTTGTGGAACAATTTACCTGTAATACAGTACACTGAATATAATTAAAACGTCTTGTCATCCTTTCAAGGAGACAAAAATAAATTGAAGACAGAAAAGTGTTAAGTATTGCCAGTAAAAGTGCTCAAGGGTGCACCTATAAATTATTCATATTGCTGTGCTACTTTTAAAGATGTGGAAATATTCTTCCCGATGTTGTACGCTCTCTTCACTCTTATAAAATCATGCAACCGGCATAACATCTTCAAATGCCCACTTATCACGAGGTTTTCATGTCACCACTGTGGTACGAATGTCTCCCTCCTCCTAATCTGCATCCCCCAATCCTTTCACCATTACATCTTGTTACTTAGCACAATGTTTGACAGATTTCTGTTAATAATATTTGTTTAAAGTGGTGAACATGCTCAGCTCCTGTTGAAATATTTTAAATTCACTATTGGAGGCATCCAAAATTTCTGAAATTGTCTTGGTTTTGATAATGGGCATACATTTTCCCCACAAGTTTTGTTGATCTTTACTCCTTAATCTTTACTAGTCCTGGATGAAATAAAGATCTCGTTCTCATAGTTGCCAACAGAAGTTGAACTCTATACCTAAGTTAAACATTGCTAGCTTTGATAAAAAAAAAAAAAAAAAAAAAAACAACAACAAAAAAAAACAACAACAACAACAAAAAAAAAACAGTTGACTGTATTTCTGAAGGTATTGTCTGTTACTTCTTAACAACCTTCGTGAGCATCTATCATTTCTGTAAGTTGCATACAAGGTATGAGCAAACTAACAGTGAGCGTTACATTAAAACAAATTATTAGAGTAAAAAATCCTTGACCAGTAATTTCTATCCGTATTGCCGCCTCTTTTCAACACACCTCCCATGGCTGCTGTCGCTTTCTGAAACAGCTTCTCATGTCCTCTTTCATGCCTGTCTCTGGTTTGCTGTGGTGGCTGCCTGGACATCCTGAAGGCTCCAAAGTGTTTAACTTTGGTGGTCCCCTTAGCTCGGAAGAGCATCCAAGAGGGGCACAGTGCACAATCTGGTGAGCGGAGTGGAGGAAGACACACCAAATGTCTTCAGAAATTGCATTTCAACAGACGGACTAAGCAGTGGGATGCTCTGTGTTTTTATCAGACCTGAGGGCATGAAAGAGGACTTCCAGAAGGGGTAGAGGAAGTGGCCAGATGACGGGACAAGGGTCTTCAATTAGGGCAATTTTTGATGGGGATTCACTGCAATGTGTCCTGTATCGTAATACATTTCTTGAATTTAAAATTCACTTTTCAGCTTGATGACCCCTTGTAGCTGTATCAGCTGTGAAGTCCTATTCAACACTTGATTCATCTGTCATTAATTCTCATCACCACGGATTTATTTCTATATACTCTAAATTTTATAGATTCAGCAGAGTGTTTCTGACACAGGGTGAAACCTTTCCGTGGCTTCTCAGAATAGAACACATGCAAGAGTCACTTCAGTTCTCCTGCTGATGGGGACAGCACCGCTGGAGAAGGGACGTCCACCCACAGGCAGCAGGGGGGACTTAGCCGCCTCAGGGCTCATTGGCCATGTGAGGAAAGCAGAGCACCTGCTCAGGTCCTGCTTAGCTCCCTGGGAGCACAGCAGAGGCCACGAAAACAGCAAACCTAGACCAGGAGTCAGCAGGCTGGTCACTTTGGATACTGTTCAATTTGAATCATTGCTCAAGAAATTTTGAATTATCCCTATTTATTTTTTTTTTCTGCCTCTAAACACACACACACACACATGCACTAAAAAAAATCTTAACACGAATTAGGGTAAGGGTTATGTTATTAAAATAGAAAGTTCTTCGTAATAACTTTGTGTATATGCTGATCATTTTAGCATATACACAAACCACTTTACTCAATATGGCTTAAGTGATTTTAAAATACTTAATACACTTTCTTTAAGTTCAGAACGTGATTCTTGCAAGTTACCTGCTTTCAGAGAAATGCAGGTGATCCTGGAAAACGTGAGAGACCAAGTGATTTTTATATTTTTACACTTGAAGAGGGAAATAAAAGCTGAATGTATATACTTTTCTGCTTACAAATATTGCTTCTGTTAGCATGATACTGCTTATTTCTGTTCTTATAATTGTAGATTCTGAATACATTGCAAGAGTTTATGGGAAATATCTTATAATAGTATATATAAATTTTAAGTTTATTTTTATTAACTTGTTTATGCTTTCATTATGAACCCACAATATAAAGACTCCTTCCCAAATATTTTTCCTTCAAATTGAGTCTACAGTCACTTTTTTCCTTTTGTATCACTTTAAAAAATTTATAGCCCAGCAGAAATAATCATTTTACTAAGTTACTTTTAGTTGATAGACTTTACTTTGTTGGACACTTTGAAATTTCTAGAAAATAGCAATAACACAAAGAATCCAGATATCCAGCATATCACTTCCCTGCTAGCTACGTATTTGATTTCATTGGTTCTAATTCATGTGCTTTGATTTCCCTTGTGATGACTAAGGAAGCAGTATAGACAGATAAAGTGCATAGCTTGCTTCATTTTTTTTTCTTTTATTGTTAATCTAACGTCCTGTTCTTGTTAAGGGATTTAACCTGTGAAATCAACTTATATCTAATTGTCTTGTTTTGTTGGTGTGATATTATTTCAGACTGTTCTTATTTTTGCTAACCTTGAAAGTGTTCAGAAATCTCATTCAAATACATAATTTTAGGATATCTCTCAAATGGAATTTGATGATTTTATTATGATTACTCTAGATTTTGGTTTTTTGGCCTGGAAAGTTACAGAGTTAAACTGTATAATTTTATCACAACATATCACAGTGAGTGGAGAGATTAGGGCAAGGCAAAGTGGCAGTGCCATACAGGTGACTGTGTGACCTGTCAATCATGGAGAGCTGTCAGATCATAGCCCACATGCAAGCCCAGAGCAGCTTCCGGCCCTGTGTGGGAGGGCCTGGATGTGAGGGCAGAGAAGATGTGAAAGATGGCGGGCGTGGGGCCACGTGCATGCAGCCCTGTCTCCTGCACTATATCCAGGACTTATTTTCTGTTTTCCTTTTCTCCTTTCCTTCTGTCTCTTTCTTGTCTTCTTTTAGTGTCTCCTTTCCTATCTTTTTCTTTTATTTTCCACAGTAAACATTAAACTGGCACTCTCCAGGTATTGCCATCCATTTCTTTGAACAGGGCAAAAATTTTGGCCCATTGGGTCAACTGGACATCACTCCGTCTGTCAAGCACTGGGCCATGCCTTCAATTTAATCTGTAATGGGCCCTGTCTTTGATCCCTGTGGGAGGTAGAATTTCTCAAGTTTCTGCACTGGGGAGTTAGTCTTTCTCTTCCCCTTACAATTCTGTACTCTTTAGAAGAAAGTTTTTATTCAAACTGACATGAGATACAAAATTACGCTGTCTCCTTTATGGTGGAGATCTTACATAATTTATTTTGGATTCTCCTCATTAGGAGATATTTAACTCTCTGCTTCATTTACTAAATTATATTACATTATAAGATAAAGATAAGACATAAGATAAATTATTATCTGTGTGTACACATTGATGTTTAAATTTTATATTAAAATCCACCATCACTTTAACCTGATGCTCAAATTTGTGATGTCTTCGTCACTGAGAGCACTTTCACCTAGACCTTTTGTCTTTCAACATACAAACATTGTGAGTGCTAATTTATATTGAGTACTTGCTGATTTTCTGATATAACATGTATTTCCAGGTTAACGTCAACATTTCTGGAAGCATCCATTTCACCAAAGAACAATTGCTCATATTATAGGAGAATGAAAAATAAGAACTCTGCATTAGAGTTCTCCATTTTTAATGGAGCATCATTTCATTTACACATTTTTGGCTGAGAGAACAAAGAAATCCGTAACTCCCATTCTATTCCAGCCTCTTTCCTTTTTTTTTAAACTCCTGCTCTACTCATGACCAGCCAGGTTTCACACTATCTCATCTGTTTAATTATCCAAATCCAGTGTCCACACATAGTGGGTTAAGACTTTGAGTCTAGTAGGGTGGGACACAGGGATATCCCATCAATCTGGGAGGCTGATGCCAAAGGACCACAATTTGAAGCCCATCCTGGACAGTGCAGTGACTTAGAAGGCTGTGTTTCAAAATAAAACAAATAATCCTATTAAGTGGGCTTGGCTGGGCTGATGTAGCCCAGTGCAGAGGCCCTGGGTACTGTCCTCAGGAAGGGATGGGATGAGGCTGTTCCTAGAAAAAAAAAAAAAAAAAAAAAAAAAAAGCTTTGTGAACTACAGGACAGTATTCATAGAGAGTTTTATTTTGCCTTTAATTTTTTTTTTTTCTTTTTGTCTTTTTCCTTTCTATCAGTACCGGGGATCGAACTATCAACTGCCTGCTTGCAAGGCAGGTGCTTATGCCACTGAGCTAAATCCCCAGCCCCTAATTTTATAGTAATTTATACCAAAAGTTTGATTTTTTAAAAATTTACAGAAGCAAAGTATACTGTTTTTCCTAAAAAGTTTAAATTTTTGAAGTTTGTATTATAGTCCCAAAATTAGAATATAATAATAGTGAAGTATAGTTCAATAACCTCAGGTTCTTCACCCTTTAAGATCACTCTCTGAATTTGTGATAATGATTGATATTTTTTTAAAGTTTATAATTTGGCTTCATCCAGAATGTCATGTACTCTGAATCATTCAGTGTGTAATCTTTTCATGTTAGCATCTGTCACTTAGAAGTATAGGCCAAGACTTTCCATGTCTTCCTTTTGCTTGATAATTCATTTCTTCTCACCACTGAATAAAATTTCATCTTAGGGATGTGAATCACAGATTATTCCTTTATCACTTCAAGGAGATCTTTGCTGATTGTAGTTATTAGTAACTAAAAATAAAGGTTCTATAAACATTCCTATTCATACTCTTTGTATATAAGTTTTCAGTAAATTGAATAAATACTAAAGAGTTAAATTGCCAGATTTTATTGTATTTTTTTAAACAAATTCTCACTGGGTAGCCCAGGTTGTCTTCAAAATCACAGGGGTCCTCCTGTCTCAGCCTCCTGAGTGCTGGAATTAGAGGCATGTATCACTATGCCCTTCTGTAAGTTTCTTTTTTCACTTTGTAAGAAAATCTAAAATTATCCTCCAAATTATGATGCCAGATTTTGCTCACATTAGCTAGTGTAATTGTTGATTGATTCTTGTCAATTTGAAAAGCGTAGAAGTTGAACTAAATCTACCCAGCAATTCTACATCCTAGGGTGCAGAGAACCCACCCTAGGGCAGTTCATCCCCTGGATGGTGTAAAGGGGGAGAGGAGAAAGGACTGACACACTTCTGTTCTTTAAAGGAGATCCAGTCTTTGCCTTCAGCTTGGATGTCGTCTCCTGGCTTCCAGTGCAGATGCTTCAGCTTCTGGCATACACTTCCAGCATAGACTCTTCAGCTTTCCCTTGTAAACACTGCAGCCTTCAGTCCCAGAGCAGCGGCCTCCTGATATAAACTCTCACCTGGCTCTGCTGTAAGCTCCAGACCATGGATTAAACCCTCCAGTCTTCCATGTGCAGACATCCTCTGCACACTTCCTCATTCAACTCTGTGGCTGACGACTGTAAGTGGTCTTGTAATTTTTCATACATGTGCATATTTTGCGTTATAGCTGATTCTCTAGTAGACCCTGACTGACACAGCTAGCAATGAGTGACACTTTTTGTTACATCACAACCTAGTGAGAACATGAGGCAGCCATCATCGGAATTTTATCCTCTCTAACAGATACAGAGTGCTGTAATCGTGCTTAAATCAGTAATTATTTAGTGACATTGGCCACTGACTGTATTTTCATATATTTATGGTGATTTGTGCATTTTCTTTGGGGAGGTTTCTGTGCAGACCTTGTCCCATCTTATTTGCAGTGTTTCTTTTTTTCTTATTACATTACAGTGTCCTCTGCGTGTGCGGATGGTTTTGTTTGTAGTGTTGAACAGATTTCTTGGCCAGCTTTGTGCGGTGCGCACACCTGTAATCCCAGTACTCTGGAGGCCAAGGTAGGGGGAATTCAAGGTGCAGCCTGGCCTGAGAAACTTAGTAATTTAGCTGGACGATGCCTAAAACAGTCGAGGGAGTGGACTGGAGGTGTAGCTCGATGTGAAGGCCATGTATTCACTATCTGATAACAACAACAACAAAAATATAGTGTGGTTTTCCCAAATCTGCAACTTATGTTTTTATTCTTTTAGTGGTATGTTTGATAAAACAGAGGCAGTTCACCTCAGTGAAGTTCAGTTCATCGTATTTCCTTCTCTGTCCTCTTGATATTACAATGAGGGAAGATACATTCAAATACTGGGTCACTTACTTGTTCAATTGTCTTCTAGCTATGGTATTTCACATTTTACATTGAAGTATGTGCTCTGTTTTGAACTAACTTTTGTCAAAGCTGTAAAACATTTGTCAAGATTCTTTCTTTTCCTATTTTGTCTTTCTTCCTCCCTTTTTAAAATCTTGCATGGGAACACCCAGTCGTTCCACCACTAAACCATTGTTTTGTCCACTGAACGTGTCCCTGTTTTATCAAACATCAGCTGACTTTGTGAGGCTCTCCTGTCCCCTTGTCTTGATCTCCCTGTGGGCTTTCTCACCTCTGCTGCTCTCTTGGCCACTGAAACTGTGGATAGTACTGAGATTGGGCAGCAACAGTCTGTACTGCAGTCTGCTTATGTATGATCTGAGCTAATCCGGCTGCTGTTTGATTGGTTTTTTTGTTTATTTATTTATTTATGGAGCTGAGGTTTGAGTCCAGGGTCTTTCATATTGGGCTGCGCCCCTAGCCCCCTCCTTTTTTAAGACAGGTTTTCTCTAAATCCTTCAATTATTTAGGTTATACTTGAATTTATGATCCTTCTACCTCAGCCTCCCAGGTTAGTGGGATTCTTCATGCACATCACCACGTCTGGTAAATCTCGTTCTTTTTTTGGACTTACAGCTGAAGAAACTATGCCTAGCAAAGGGAGACTTTGTTATGGTTGTAGAAGGATGAATCTCATTTCCTCCTTAATTTGCGTTTCTGTGATGTACATGGCATGCATGTATGTACACACGTGCAATTGGCCCTCCAAGGTCATGGGCTCGCATCTGTGGATTTAACTCACTATAGATCAGAAATATCTGAAAAGTGGTCTACACTGACGGGTAGCATTCACTTTCTTGCTGCTGTTTTCTAAAGATTATGGTATAGTGGCTCTTTCTATGGCCTTCCCATGGTGTTAGGTGTTGTAAATAGCATGAAGGTGACACAGAGAGCTTGAGACAATGTACGGAGGTTATAAGAAAGGTCCCTGTCACTTTTATACACGACTTGAGCTTACATAGATGTTGTTATCCTCAGAGTGCCCTGGAAATCATTTTCTAAAGTTACCCAGGGATGATCATATACATATTCATTAATGCATGCTTCCTGCATGTACTGAAGCTATATTTAAGGTTTTAATATCAAGCTCTTAATGTTTTGTTTGCAATGAATTTCAATCCTTCTATTTCATTTTCAAAGCTAGTATAATTCACACTGTTGGGATCAAAATCTGAATAAAGGTTTTGACGTGACCTTTTAAAATTTTCAGTGCTGATCAGCAGTCTGTCCTCTGTTTGAAATCCATCCAGAGATTTAAACACTGAGATGGAGTCTAAGGAGCTCCAGGTGTCTCCAAAGCCACTTGTGCATCACCTGAAAGCATAGAGTGAGCCCCTGGCCAGCCCTGATGGGAGCAGGGAATGCTGCAAGCTCAGGAGAAGCTAGAGGTCTGCAGGAGACAGGGACTCTGGTGATGACACAGAAATCACCAGCTTAACACAGACTGGAAGTGCAGAGACTGCAAGGAGCCAGGCAGAATCCAACCACTGTGTCCATGGGTTTCTCATTTTAAAAAATCAGTGTAACACAGACCAAAGAGGACAGTGCAGAGATGGGCTTGCAAAGTTGTGGACCGAGAGAACTCAACATGCGCAAAGTGCTCAGTCCTCCCCGGGAAGTGGCACTGATGATGGGCACAGCTCTCCTAGCTACAGCAACCAGGTCCTCTGTGGTCCATGTCCTGGGACTAAGGCCTGGTAGGGCCAGCCTCTGCCACAGAGTACCCTGCTACACAGTATGAGCTGGAGGCCAGAAGAGAAACCCGAATGCTTGGCGAAGGGACAGAGTTCACTGCATGTCTCCTGGCCCTCAGCCTCTGCCGGTTTCTGCAGAGAATTTGGGGAAACAGAAAAACTCTCCAGGAATCGATGGGCTTCATTCTCCTCTTGGTTGTAGCCATGAGCACTCAGGGGTCACTTGAGAATAGTTTGTTTATAGTGTTTAATAATAATTTGCTTATTTATGTGTTAATTTTAGATAGCCATGCACAAAGTAAGTGAAATGTTTCTTTAGAAAATGTGTGTAATGTGTATTCTACAAATTACAAAGCTAAGAAAACAAGGTGCTAAGGATGCAGTAAAAAGAGAAACAGCCTCAATTTTAGCTGGGGAAAGAGAGCTTGCTGAAACAGCAAACATGACAATGATTTCATTATTTTGGTCTCCAAGTTCATCTAGGTAAGACTGAATCTACTTCAGTAGTTCCAAGCTAAAATGTATTTGAAAATCACATTCTTTTATTATCTCTTTTCCTCTGCAGAGTGGCTTGTCCAAAGTTCATGGAGATGTTGGTATAATTTTGCTAAGGAAGTAGACTACCTGGATTCAGAAACACTTCTGTGTAAAAAAGAGGAATGTGTTTCTTTCCTACACAAGGACTCAAGAAATATATTACACTTACACCTTTCCTGACCAGCTGTTTATGTACTTAAAACTTTTTGAATAAGTAAAAGTAAAGCTTAGAAACCTTGGGTTTTAATATAAATAAGTAAAGTAAAGGACCAAGGTAAGCAATTTTCTACACTCAGTTTGGAAAGTAAAATCTAATTCATTTAACACTTGCTTTAATGACTGAAGCATTAACTACAGAAAGCTCAAATACAATACTTGACATGCTCATTTATTTAGAGAAATGAGCAAAAAGCATTGTCTGTTGAGGTTCACTGTGAGAGAACCCTGGGAACCACTGAGGTGAGACACAGTTACCCTGAAGTGGTTGCTGATAACACAACAATTCCGGTTCCTTGGTAATGGGGGTAGGGATGTGGTCCCTGAGTAAAGTCGTGCTGGGACTGTAGTTCCACTCCTCTAGGTAAGTGAAAACATTCAGCGTCACTAGCAGGCACTTATTTTTTCCATAATTATCAACAAAGTTCCAATTTTTGTTATGCATGGAGTTTTGCCTTCTTACCTGATGCATGAGCAGTAACTATTTAGTGTCACATTTTAACAAGAAATTTGGAGGGTGAGGAGAAAACATTATCCTTCGCAAGTGCCTACGAAGTGGTATTTTGCTTTTATATGCCGTAAATGCTTGTCTACCTTGACAGTCCACAAGAAATAGATCTTCTGCTTCTTTTCCCATATTATAAGGCAAATCATGTCGGAGAGCAGCCTTGTGTGAGTAAAATCTGGAAGTTCTCACTGCAGTAGTTGGCTATTATAAACATTTTACTTACCTGCACGCCGAGAGTGTTCTGCAATATCTTAAATACTGGAATCTTTTTTCCCTGATTGTGTCCCCACCTGCCCCTGAGTTTCCATTTTGCTAATAACACAGGATTTCTAATTCCCTATTCACCGCATCCTCCTGAGATGGTAGAGGCAGTCGGCGCCCTTTTACCTTTCCACTGTGACCCACAATGAAGAGGGCTTCCCGCGCTCAGCCGCAGTGCACTGGGCTCTCCCGGGTTTACACACATGCTGCTGCTTCGTTTGTAGAGGACCCCTCAGAGTCAAATCATCGGACTTGGATTTTGTATACAATGAGCATTTCCGTGCTTTACTAGCTCTTTCTGCCTCCCAGCCAAATGTAATCTTAAAGTGAGGCAATTTTCAAGACAAACATAAAGAGGGATACAACATGTTGGGGTAATTTACATTTTTCTCAGAGTAAGGTGAATAATCAGGTCTTTTCGATGGCTTGATTCAAAGCAGAAATAAAATTTGGTCTCCAGGTTCATCTGTTCTGGTCACGGTAATTGGTCAGTGAGAAACGTTCCTAGTAAGAGGAGTCCTCTCAAACCTGGGTCCTAGGTTTCTCGAAGGTCGAGGTGTGGTAAGATCTGTTTCCCAGGGTGATGCTTTTGGGAGTTAGTGGAAGCTTCAGGTGCTGGGCCTAACCTGAGGTCTTAGGTCATTGCTAAGTGACTTTGAAAGGACGTAAGAGACTGCCTTTCTCCCTCTTTCTCTTTCTTTTGCTTCCTGGCCGTGGAGTTAGCATTCTCCAATGTCCCCCAAAGCCTCATGTGTTCAGAGATGGAACTTTTGCAGGGAGATTGGATCAAATATGTCACACTCACCAATGGTAGCATCCGCAGAGACATTCTGGGTTGCCTGTGCTGTTAGTGACTCTGACAGGAAGAGGCGGTCACTGCAGCGTGACCTGGATGGGTACGTCTTCCTCGTCAGCTTTTGTGTCTTTACTTCCCGACCACTATGACGGGAGCAGCTCTCTTCCACAGAAGCCCCCACTTCCAAGGCCGTTTCTGTGTTTGAGCCACCCACAGTCTGAAGCTTCAGAAACCGTGATCCAAAGTGAGCCTCTCCTCCCGTAACTGTGGGTGTTGGTGCCCTGTCTGGAGGGGAGAGGAGGGAGTGGTGAGGGCTCACCACTGTAGACACAATGGTGGCCACAGATCCTAGACTGAAACTTTCAAACCTGCAAGCTAAAATTAACTTCTGTTCTTCTGGAGTTGATTGTCTCTAGTGTTTTGTTTGATCTTTCTACACGTTTTATATTTTTTCAAAATGCAAACTTTTTCTAATTTCTTTCATTGATGTTTTGTTAATTTTTACAAAGACTTTATGTAACTATTAAGGCTGAAACATGAGTAAATCACTACAAAATGCATTTATTTGGTTTGTTTGCTCTTAGCAAATGAATTGTAATTACAAATTTATTTAGTTAAACCTAAAAGTGAAATATTATCAGCAAGGAGAATATTGGAGAAAACAATTATTGTAAAAGTCTTTTTTATTAGAGCAAAACTTACCCGTACTTAGCTTCATCTTAATTTTGGTAGTTGCTTCTATTGGAATGAAAAAAAAAAAAAGTGATGTTTTATCCGTACACATTTATTTAATATGTACTTCTTTAGCATTCCTCCACTTCTGACTGTATAGCATTTTATAAATCCCATTCCCTGGGTCCCCAGCTGGGTGTTCCATGGAGGGTGGCATGTGACACCCTCAGGACATCACAGCAGCTCTGCCTGCCCTGCCCTGCTTGCAGGCTCTTGCTCAGGTCTAAGGCTCATTGACAGCAAAGCCAGAGGGCTCTATTTCCAGAACGGATTAGGTAATCACTAAAAATGTTTAACAGAGATCATGGTGAAACTTAGAATCACAATGACAAGTTTTATAAAAGAAGCACTTTTTTTTTTAATTTCAGAAGAGACTTTTACTGCCCCCAAAGGAATGTAAACTCCTTTATTTAAGATAATCTTACCCAAAACAGAACTCAAAATCAGCAGGAACAATAGGCATGGGCTGAGGGATACTCGGCAGAAGAGTGAAAGAGGAGACACGGAGCTGGGGAGAACAAGTGTCTCTTGAGGTACAGCGAGCATGCAGACTGAGCAGGAGAACATTCTAGAAAGCAGAACTGTTCAACTGAGAGACTGTTCTAGAAGGGAGTGGAGAAGTGAAGAAACGCAAAGTGTGTGAAGTGAGGTCACTTGTGGAGCCATGGAGCCATGATGCTAAGGCAGATACCAGGTGCTTTATTTCCAGAATGGAGCTGGGTGGTACTGGTGATCTATCTGTCCTTCCAGGTGTTCATCTGATGGAAGATGTGCACAGACAACCCCAGAGCGGGGGAAAGAGCCCAGCCCAAGGGACAGGAGCCACTCTGCACAATGTGATTCCACGTTAAAGATCGCTTTTTAATGCAAAGGAGAAAATGCATTAGTAAGTAATGAAGAAAGTGAAGATACATTTTGGAGAATCTAATAAACTTGTAAAACCTCACATTCAAAGAAAAGATGTTAACAACGTCAAGCAGCAAATACATTTGTTAAGTTTTCCCTGGAGAAAAAGGCAAAATATCAAGGGAAAAACAAGGCTCAGTCACCATCTTCCCCTGGAGAATCTAGGTTCAACATTGATCATATGGAGACACTTAATTTGGTTCTCCTCCAGTTCAGTCTGAAAACAGAATCACGGGAAGCACTGAATTCAGGAACTGAGGCACCACTCTATTCTGCATAAAGAAGACAGATGCAGCATACTTTAAACGGAGTCTCATAACTTGATATCAAACTATCACTTTGATGCTTATTAATAAGAACTTGTTCCTAAGCTAACAAGACCTAGCAATTCCACCATGCAAAGATTCCAGGGGAGGTGGGAAAGCCCAGCAGAGGTGCACAGACCCAGTGCACACCGTGAACCGCACCAGACACCTAACCAGGGAGGGAGGTGTCAACAGCCCTGCTCACCATCTAATTAAGGATAGATATAAAGTGAGAGAACAGCAGGTTCATAAAAAGCTCAAACCTGACCCAGTGGTCTGTCCATGTCTACTATTTCTGCAGTGACCGGATTCTACTGATTGTGCAGAAGATACTGCATCCAAAGGTAACTGTTTGCTTTCTCAATGTGTGGCTCTGTTTTGATGCATGATTGTGAAGGACCTTGTGAGAACTGCTGTTCTCATGAGGATCGGCAGCATTTAAGCTGCTAAGCAATCAAAATCCCATAGGAAATAGCTTCATTCATCATCTTAAATATCTAAAAATATAAATAATATCTTCCGGGTAACTTAAATTCAAACGGAAACCCATTTTTTAAAATTTCAACTAGTGCAAAACTGCTGTCTGGAACTCCTAGGCTTTCCCACAGATGTGCGAATTAAAACAATTCAGTATTTTAACATGACTTCACCACGATTTTGACATTTGCATTTAAATGCACACCGTCACCTACATACACAGTATGTTCTCCCACTTTGGCTGATTACACACATAAGAAGATTAACCAGGAAGTTCAGTTAAGGAGCAGAAGATACTGGCCGGTTCTGAGGCTAAGCAGTCTTCAGTCTCCGTCTCTCTTACCAATGGGCTACGGTGAGCAGAGTTGCACACTCTGTCCTGTGCTCCTCTGTAAATACAATTATGAGACTTTACAGTTGAAAACCTCTCAAGGTCACTTTCATGAGGAAAATGATATGAACACATGTTGACTTATTAGCGTTCACTTTATAGTTTTATGTATTTGAATGCATGGTGTGTGTGTGTGTGTGTGTGTGTGTGTGTGAGTGTGTGTGTGCTGTATTTTGTTTTTGCCCTTTGGTTTTGCTACTGTTGATCAAACTCAGATCCTTAAACAAACTAGGCAAATGCTCTACCACTGAGCTACCCACAGCCCAGTTAATCAGCTTTAAGAAATTAAAAACAACAACAAAAAAGAACAACAAGAACACAAACTGATCCTGAGATAGCTGGCTTCCATGGCCTCTCCCTAGGAGTTAGAGTTACCTTGCAGTGACTTACTGTAGACAGATTATGTAACTTTTAAAACCACCATAAACTTGCTTGACAGATTTGTTTGGTCTGATTGTATTTCTTATGCTCCCACTGCTGTCTTGTGTAGTTTGTGAGCAACATTGACCCCCAAATCACCAGGGAAGGTTTAACGGGAGCTGTGAAATCACCGCTCACCCTTCATCCTCAGCTACCTGAGGCTGCAGACCAACATGAGAAAACATAAAACAGCAGATAACAGAGCTCCATCATACTGTTAGCCCTGCATTGGAAATTAAATTTCTGGAAATATCAAGTTTGCCCGAATCTTCGATTTATATGGCTTGGATTTATAATGGCCCTGTACTCAGCAGAGGAATAAACCCAACCTTGGCTTTTAACTCGGTCTGCAGGCTCTCATTCCAAACTATGAGTTACTCAGAGGAAAATCATTCAGATGCCAAAGGTAAAGTAGAAACTTTAACTTTGGTGGCAGTTTGCCCAAGAAAGTCAGAAATAAAATGCAAATAATACACAAGAATTCCAGTGTGATGAAGATTTAAAAATGATCACTCATAGTTGATCCAGAAAATACAAAATCTTCCCAGGAATGTGCAGAGCTCCTGCTCATGGTAGAGTAGAGGTCAGTCTCGCATTGTCTGTGAATCCATAGCTCTCACATTCAGGCCTAGAACTCTCATCCTCATGGAAAGAGCCCCATGTGTGTGCCAGCAAGTGCATGCAGTATGTATGTGTCATATGTGTACTTGCGAATAGGCGGGTGTGGATGTACAGACACGGATGTAATCTCCCAGTTTTTTTTCCTCCTTTCACTGTTTCTAGCAGACTCTCCTGTTTCCAGCTTCCAAGTCCATTAGTCAATTCCCAGCACACCAGTCAGCGATCCCTCCCATGTGGCAGTCAGACCATCTGTCCTGTGTCTCCACACTGATTAGTGCAAGTGTGAAGTCCTCAGTGTGATCCACAGGCGAACACTAAGCTCCCCAGCTGGTCCATCGCAGCCATGCCTGAGACCTGGTTGCACCACACGCAAGGTCTGCACTCTGCTCCCAGAGGACCCCGATGGGTAGGAGTCACATGCAGGGCTCCTGCAGCAAGCTGCCCAGCTGCAGTCTGTCCTTTGTGTTCCGAGTACAGTGACCTGCAGAGAAAGCAAGCTGGTTTACTTCAGGTCCCATTTGTGAATTTCCTTTTTAAGAGTTGTGAACTGGCGCCAAGTGTAACAACAGATTATGCCTTGGATACCAATATTTTCCCCTATGTCGTGAGTGTCTTAGAGCACTCTGAACTCCGGGAAAGGTAAACACGCACACACGCCTGATCGGGACACGGGGGGTACAGTGCTCGGAAAGGAAGACAGGACACGGCACCTTTACTGTCTGCACCGCGTTACACTGCACTGCACGCACAATCTTTATTTTAGGATTCATATATAGTAAACCCGATCAGTTCACAGAGCCCAGATAATTAAGTGGTGAAAAGGCATTCTTTGTGGCAAGCTACAACGTGACAGACTACAATGTTTATTCTAAAACTATCTAAGTGAAGTAAATAATCACAACCAGTTCTCATAACTTCTCTAGCCCAGGAAGAAATTCATTAGCTCAAAAATGTTGTTAATTTGTCTGCTGTTAGTGTCACAAAGGGTGGCCAGCCACTTCCTCAAGACTTCTGCAAAACAAAGCCAGCTCACAGTATGGATTCCAGAGGGTGAGGGGTCTCACTGAGAACAGGCATTCCTATTCTACCTCCTTCTCGCATACCAGGGCGGCTATTGTAAATTGCAGGTTAGAGGGGGTTGGGCCTACAAAGTGACACCTCATCCCCCACACTTCCTTCCTTTTTATTTTTTAACAACAATTTCCATAAGATCAGGTTATTAATAGTATTTCGTCTTATGCAGTAAAAATACACAAGAACTATGGCAATGAGAACTATAATTAAACTAAGTCCCATGCCACTAAAAGTGTGGGTTATGCTCTGCCAGATTCCTTTGGAATCTAATCCTTTCAAAGATTGAGCAAGCAATTGCGCGAATTGTGCCAGGGATTCATCATCATTTTGCTTTGCAAAATCCTTGTCAATTTGATTATGCAAAGATTCTATTTCCTCCTGGGCAGAGGTGTTTTTATTTAGATACATTTTAATCATTTCCCATTCATGTTCTGTTTGATTATAAGGTCGTTGGGTTATACAGAAAGTAGTTGAATTCCAATCACATTTTAAAAACACTTGATGCTGAAGAGCCAATATTTTTTTACCCATCCATTCAACTGTTTGTTTAAGGAGGTCTATTTGTTGTTGTAGTTTGGCGTTTATTTGCCACTGAGTTAACCAAAGTTCATGAGAATTTTCATGCCATAATTCTACAACATGTTTTTCTTGCAAAGAGGTTTGTAAAGCTATTCCTGAGACTGCTGCTAGGGAGGCTACAGTTATCAGACTTAACAGTACAGCAACCACTATTCCAATAAATCTTTTTGTACGTTTTAACAGATGTTTAAAAAATTCAGTAGTAACAGAAATTACTGGGTCTTGAGACCATGGTCGAGTTAAATTTACAGGCAACCAAATATGAGTTTTTTGTTGTAACAGCATAACTGTATAAGGCTTGGTGAAATTTAGTGTGCTATTTAAGCATGTAAACAATTGACAATTTAAACAAGTACAAGAAAAATGTGTAAAATTAAAAGTTCCCACTAAAAAGACATAAGGCAGAGGTGCACAAACAGTAATATTATACATTTTAAACCTAGTAAAATTATAAGTAGTAGATACAGATCGACTAGTCCCTGAATAGGAAACATTGTACAAGGTTACAGGTTGCATAGCGGCTGGAATCTTCCAAATATGATTTTGAAGGTGATGAGGGTATTCTTCGGCTGCAACAGCAGGGTTAGCGATTCCACCATCTCCCCACCACAAAAGAGACGTCTTCTGAGGAAATATAGGAGCTCCGTCAGTTATTTTTTTTGGATCTGGAAGACTATACACAACAGAGAGATTACATCTTGTCTCATTCCATTCAGCACATCCATTAACGAATTTTCCAAATGGTCCCCAAATAATATACCCATCAATATTTTTAGCAAATTTTCCCATACATAGTTGCCAAATTATGGGATTATAAGAAATATTTTTATAAGTGAATTCAGGGCATACAGGAAATGTATTTATGTCAGGTGCTGTTAAATTTCTCCAGGTAACATTAAAGGTTTGAGCAGCCAAGGCTTGAAGCCTTGTCCTTTTGTTGCCTGCTTTTATTCCATGTTGAATCCAATACTGCCATCCCAGAGGGATGCAAGGCGGTTCCCCAATGCAAATAGGCCTTTGATTACCATAATAAGTAAAATTGAATAATGTCCCATCATCTTGATTGTGGGGGGTTAAATCAGCCCACGGTGCTGACAAAATTTCTCTAGGTGTGGTACAAAGTAAAATATCACTAGTTCCCCATTTTACAGGTTCTAATAAAGGGGGATTTGGAATATATGCCCAGTACGAATGTGGAGGTACCTCAGTCCCCGATGCAACGGTGAGCAAGGCACATAAAGCTAAAAACAAGTTTTTAGGGTTTAAAGGCTTTCCTGCTTGAAGGACAAGCCGTTGCCCTTCTATGGTCAATTTCTTTAATTGTCCCCATGTAGGGAGGGGATTTAAATTTGGTCGCTGTGAGCGGCGGGAATTTCTTAGCTGTAATCTGGCCATGGCTGCGACAGGAACAAGCTCAGCATCTTTAGCCTCTAGCTGGTTTCGCGCTCGCTTCTGAAGGCACGGTTCCGGTTCCTTGGGGAGTTGTCTCCGGGACTGGCGAACAGGGTCTGGAGGCGCGGATCCTGATCCATCGTCCAGGGACCCACTGCTGAATTCCATTTTCTGTGGAGATATAACCAAAACCTTTCCCCTTATAGAGCAGTGTGCCCTTCTCCCATTCAGCTTCTGGAGCTGTTTTAGTCCAAATAGGTTTATTAATCACAAAGGGCTGTTGTTGCTGTTTGAAATGTCTTTCAGCTCTTGTTAATATTTCACCTTGTGGTAAATTGAGAAAATTTAAAATAAACAATGCTTGATGCAGTAATGTTTTTGGACTGTTTTGTAATTTAAACAGTATTGGTATCTGAATATCCTCCTGACTCCTCCTTTTTAATTTTTTAATTTGTAACTTAAGAGTGTCATGTGCTCTTTTAACAATAGCTTGACCCTGGGGGTTATATTTAATCCCTGTAATATGAATAATATTATGGAGATCACAAAATTGTTTAAATGTTCTGCTAGTATAAGCAGGTCTATTATCTGTTTTGATTTTAGAAGGAATTCTCATAACTGCAAAAGTCTCTAATAAATGTACAATAACATTTTTTGTGGATTTTCCCTGTTGAGCAGTAGCCCATAGAAATGAAGAATATGTATCAATAACTACATGTACATAAGAAAGCCAACCAAAAGAAGGTACATGTGTAATATCCATTTGCCATAACTCATTAGGTTGAGTTCCTCGAGGGTTGACACCTGCGGGAATAATTCTTAAATGTAATGGTCTACAAATAGGGCAGGCTTTTACAATTTGTTTAGCTTTTGTAAAAGGTATCTTATATTTAAGATGCAAATGTCCTGCATTTGCATGATTAAATTGATGTTCTTCAACGGGTGTAGTGAACATAACTAAGGAATCCACTGCATTGTTACCTGATACTAATGGTCCGGGTAACTGAGAATGAGAACGTAAATGAGTAATAAAATAAGAATGATTTCTTTTTTGAACATGTATTTGTAAATTTTGAAATAAAGACAATAAAGCAGGCTTATTAGAATATAACACAGCTGAATAGATATTTGTCACTACTCCAACAGAATAGGCCGAATCGGCTATAATATTAATAGGTTGGTTATGAAAATCTAAAAACACTTGTAATATAGCAAAAAGTTTATTTTGTTGTACAGAGTTAAAATTTGTCTGACGTACCCAGTAAGATTTTTGAGTCCAATATGTAGCTTTATTTTTAGATCCATCTGTAAATATAGTCAAAGCTTGTGGAATTGGCTGTACAGCTAATAAGGTATTAACCACAAATTGTTGACGTCTAAAAAAATCCCATAATTTACTTTTAGGAAAATGATATGAAAAAGTTCCCATGAAATCTGCTAAAGCAATTTGTAAGGTTTCAGTAATTGACAACAAATATTCCCATTGTTTCTTAGTTAAAGGGATAACTATATTGTTTATATCTTCTCCTATCAAAGTTATAGAACGAGCTCTACCATTCATAATTAAAGTTGTAATCATATCGATATACGGTGTGACATTTTTAGATTGCTTAGTTTTAGTGAATACCCATTCTACTGGCATAGCATTCTGACCTAAAACTGCAGAGGGATATTGAAAAGTATTAATAATATATAAAGTTAGAGGCAATTTAGGATCAATCCTAATTAAAAATGCATCTTTAATTTGTTGTTCTACAAACTGTAATTCTTGCTCTGCTTTTGTTGTTAAAGAACGAGGGCTGGATGGATCTGAAGAGCCCTGTAGAGTAGCAAACAAATGTTGTAATGTATGGGTAGGAATACCTAGTGTGGGACGAAGCCAATTAATATCCCCTAATAATTTTTGAAAATCATTTAAAGTGGATAACTTATCTCTCCTAATAGACATTTTTTGTGGAATCACCTTTTGTCTAGTAAGAATATATCCCAAATAATGACTAACTTCTTTCTTTTGAATTTTATCTTGTGCTATTACCAATTAAAACATTTTAAAGACTGTTCCTTTTTAGATTGTCAATTAGTCCACGTGGTTGCCATGGTTTCAGCAAACAGTTGCATTCTCCTAGATTCTGAATTTAAATCTTTACATTGTTTTATAAAACTGTCAATCGTTCCAGTATCTTTTATTGGGATTAAAGCCCTTTTGCATTCATCATTAGCATTTTCAAAAGCTAACATTTTAAAGAGATGCTCTTGTAAGTCTTGTCCCACTACTGTTTTTTTTATAACATTTTGAAGTCTTGCAACGAACTCAACATACGGTTCATTGGCTCCTTGCAGAACTTTAGCCCAAGATCCATATTTTGATCCTTTAGGCCGTATTTTATCCCAAGCTTCTAAAGCAATACTTTTTAATTGAGCATGAATCTCTCTTGGAGCTCCTGCCTGATGCTCAACAGTATCAAAGAAACCTGTACCAGAGAGCATGGGATAAGAAATGAGTCTAATATTAGGATCTCGATCGTCAGCATTTTGTCTTGTCTTTTCCGCACAACCTTCCATAAACCACATGTGCCACTGTAAATATTCTGGCTCCTTTAAAAGAATTTTGGCCAAGGCCTTCCAATCAAAAGGAGCAAGATTACCATACTGATCTGTTACCGACGTTATTAATTCTTTAGTGTAATGAGCCTGAGGGCCATAAAGGGTTACAGCCTTTTTTAATTTTGCTAAATCATCCATATTAAATGCTTCCCATCTAGGGGGAACTGCCTCTCCATCTATTGGCTGCGGCCTGATTACAGGGAAAGCAAAGGCAGGCTTTTCCTCATCAGAATCCCCTAATTTTGGTAGATCAGCCAAAGCTAGCTTGGCTTTACTCCAATTAGGGTTAGATGGAGGAGGTGCAGAGGGAACTACAGGCGGGTTCTGCTTAACGGAGAGTTGTTTTACCTCTTGTGTTAAATGCTGTATAGCCTGTAAAATTGGGCGATTGTCATAATTTGATATTGTTGCGGCAGCTAAAGCTGAGTCGGCTGTAGCGGATTTTACTTTTAGTTTGGACGCCTTTTCACTACTTAAAGCGATAGCGTCATTTTGAACTACATTCTGCTCCTCCTCTGTGAGGGGCAATTCCTGAATAACTGGCTTAATTTGTAGTTGAAGATTTTTTACAATATGTTCATCTTTCATAGCTTTTAATAAAGAGTACACAACCGACCAAATAGCCCAAAAACGTAAAGGAATCTTTTCCTCCTGTTGCATAGCCCTTTTTATATTAACCCTTGTCTTCCTCCATACTTCTACATCCAAAGTTTTTTCATCTGGAAACCAAGGATTATATTTTTTAATTGTATCAATACACATATCCAAGTCAGCTGACCTGAGCGATATGTCATATATAGATAATAAATGTTTAAGAATTTTTAAGAAAGGAGAGGAAGCAGATTGTCCCATTTCCCCGTAATAAAATTATACTTACCTTCCTAAGCGACCTTCAGGTCCCTGTTCGGGCGCCACTTGTCGTGAGTGTCTTAGAGCACTCTGAACTCCGGGAAAGGTAAACACGCACACACGCCTGATCGGGACACGGGGGGTACAGTGCTCGGAAAGGAAGACAGGACACGGCACCTTTACTGTCTGCACCGCGTTACACTGCACTGCACGCACAATCTTTATTTTAGGATTCATATATAGTAAACCCGATCAGTTCACAGAGCCCAGATAATTAAGTGGTGAAAAGGCATTCTTTGTGGCAAGCTACAACGTGACAGACTACAATGTTTATTCTAAAACTATCTAAGTGAAGTAAATAATCACAACCAGTTCTCATAACTTCTCTAGCCCAGGAAGAAATTCATTAGCTCAAAAATGTTGTTAATTTGTCTGCTGTTAGTGTCACAAAGGGTGGCCAGCCACTTCCTCAAGACTTCTGCAAAACAAAGCCAGCTCACAGTATGGATTCCAGAGGGTGAGGGGTCTCACTGAGAACAGGCATTCCTGTTCTACCTCCTTCTCGCATACCAGGGCGGCTATTGTAAATTACAGGTTAGAGGGGGTTGGGCCTACAAAGTGACACCTCATCCCCCACACCCCTAAATACATCTGGTTTTCATTTTAGGTCCATGATCAACATGGGTTCATTTTTACAAAGTAAGACCTCTCAGTCAAGACTCAGGGTTTGCTTGGCCTCAGAAGTCCAAATTACTCCAGCCTCTTGTGCTTCAAAGGCAACCTGCCTCGCACTGAGTGGTTTTTTCACACTTAACCTGGGCTCCTGCATGGGTCCTTTATTTCTGGGTTCTGTAGCTGATCCAGCATCTCTCTATACAAGGAATATTTCTGTCCTCACAATGCAGAGAATCCTAGGATCTCAGGTCCAGGAAGTTTCCCTCTCTCAGTGGACCCCAACACTGCACTGTGGGAAATCTTAAGCCAGCATCATCGTCAGTGAACAGAGGCTACAGAATCAGAAGAAGAACCAAAATTTTGCCATGAGAGCAAAACAGATAAGCAAAGCAGACATAACAAATATTAGCCATTAACTGCTGGATCTCCCCATCAAGTAAATCTACTCCACATAGTGAAAGGAAGGTCTGTCTGTGTCCCAGCCTAGGGGCTGCTGGAGTGAAACACCAGGAGCTGGGCAGACAGTAAACAGGAGAGATTTTCTGCTCACAGATCAGGAGTGAGAAGCCAAGTCAAGGCGCAATCCTGTGCTCTGTGTGGTGAGTGTGGGTTCCGGCGGACAGAGGGTGTCTCCTCCCAATGTCCTCACAGGGCAGGTAAACTGAGGCAAGGCTGTGTTGCCTGCTCTGGGAAGACATTGGCTCCGTCCCCATGGGTGCTGACATGGTGATTTGAGGGGTTATGAAACTTCAGACCATAATAAAATGTGACTTGTGGAAGAAAGAATTAACAATGTCAGTAAGCAAAACCTAAGAGCTCATAGAGAAAGTTAACAAAGATGAACATAACCATGGACCTGCTTACTAAACATGGCGTTCAGCAAAGAAATGAGAGAAGCAGTTTCCAGAAATGCCATACTATCTTTCACAGAAATAAGATGAAACCCACTTTTGAGTCCATGACGTGACACAAAAATTATCAAGGACTAAAAGATATTTAATTAATAAGTGAAAAGAGCCAGGGAAGTCAGGCTGAATTTGAGGGTTCCCTGAAAAAAATGCAGTTTCCAGGCACAGAATGCACAACTGGGACAAATGACCTCGTGCATGTGAGTTGGAAGTAAACTGGGAGAGTCTGCAAAGAGGACGGTGAGGCTAAGATCTCAGCTCATCTATTCCAGGTAAGGGTACAACTGGAAAGTGATGTGACTCATCTTTTCCCAGGTCCACCACTCTACGGGGAAGGCTGGCTGCCTCCGTTACGACTCAGAATGGGTTTTGTGAGGCATGACCCTATACCTTCAAGCCCATAAAGGTGATCAGTGTATAACGGGGAATTTGTAATAAAGTAATTAAATTAATAAATTAATCTATGTTGCTATCATCCTGTACTATGAGACTACTCTCCTGATATATAAGCTAAATTTTCTTGGAAAACAAATTTTACCAAACCCAAACCCCTAGGAGTCTCTACATATTAGGGTTGATAATATGAAAACGGGTATATTTTCATAATAAAAAGGACACCAGGGCAGCAAAGGAGCCCTCAGTATACTAACCCCACACATATAATGTTCGAATAATTCTTTAGGAAAAAGAAAAGATACTACCAGTACTTAATTGTGCATGTATTGACAATAACCAACTTCCAATGAGGATGGATATCGAAGCTCTTTCTTAGCTCAATAGAAAGAGAGTGAGTATAGTGAAGATATAGAATATAGTGAATGAAAATCAAGTTATTTAGTGCATGGATTCTAGGTCAATTTAAAAAAAAAAAACACTTTACTACAGGGGCCTAACGCACTGCTATTGGCTTCTTCAACATCCATTACATCTATGATATGCTAAAGAATTTACATTGAAACTTTCTCTTACCATTCAGCATATTATACCAGTGGTGTCAGAGATGCTTCATTTTGCTGAGGTGCAGACTTCCTCTGTCCACACTTCGGGGGGTCTCCAGGTGATGATCGTGAGTCCTCAGGTCCATTTCACAGGAAGACAGGGACATTAACCCTTCAGAGTGGTGCTAACGAGTCCCTATGAAAACCAGGTTCACAGCAGGAACCCCTGTGTGTGACCTGGAATGTGGGGTACTCAAGGGCTCAATAAATAAAGTCATGGCCCTTAGGGCCAGATCCCCTCCTGGACCACCCCACAAAGAGATTTATCACTGTAGGCCCAGCAAGGTCAGAGCTCAACCTCCTGGTACTGGGTCGTTGTGTTCAGGAAAAAACAGAATTGAGTTTACAGCCTTTGAGGATGACAAACTAATACAGAAATTTAGGAAAAGAGGGCCTCTGAGCTCAGATTCATGGATATAAGCACTCAGCCTTAGAGCTAACGCCAGAATCAGCTTAGGAAATTCAGTTAAGCTTTCTAAACTGGAGACAAGGAAAGGACCTAGGGCTGGGATGCCAGGGAATACCTAGGATGTACACATATCCCCGGGGTGTGGAGGAGCCAGGCACCAACTGTGAGCTACAGATCCCATGACACACAAGCCAGGCACCCTCTGCACAGAAAGGAAGCTCAGAATCGGATCAGTATTGCTTTTTTTTTTTTTTTTTTTTTTTTTTTTTTTTTTTTTTTGTCTTTTTCATTTTTACTGGTACCGGGGATCGAACTCACGACCGCCTGCTTGTAAGGCAGGTGCTTATGTCGCTGAGCTAAATCCCCAGCCCCGATCAGTATTGCTTTAAAGCCCTCTTGGTATTTCCATGAGAGCAGCTCTGAGTCACTTAATGTGTCAGCTGCTTGATTGTAGGTGGCAGGCACATGGGTGCACTTTGTCTCAAAACTAAGGACCTTTCACAGCGTCCTTGACTAAGGTCTCACCTGATCAGAGATGCTTTCCCTTAGCGGGACTCACACAGACCTGGCATAGCTGTGCATCCAGGGGGCGGTAACCACGAGGCACTTCTAGGCTACCTCAGTGCACCGCTCCCCAGCCAGACTACAGCAAGTGCAAAGTTCCCAGTCAGCGACTTGGGTAGAATTGTGCCCAGGAGCGGGGTGGAGGACACCCCATCATTAGAAACTCTCTGAGGTGCCTTCCTAATCCCTTTCAGGAGATGATAACATAACATAGGTCCTACTGTGTGGAATAATTAAACAACTGGAAAAAAGAAAGATTACATTCAATTATATGTATATATTGGGATGAATTTTAAGTATGTAAAAATAAAAAATAGTGTAATAAACTCAAATGGATTCATATGTCAATTTAAGTAGTTCTTAATTCACAACCAGTCTTGGTCAATGTATGATAACCTCGTATTTCTATTGATACCAACTTTTCTCATTATTATTGTTTTACAAAGAGACGTATACAATTTATGTAAGTAATTGCTACAGTCTCATGAATACTGGCATATGTATAAATCATCACCTGCCATAAACACAAAGATAATGAATCTGTATTTTATCTTTTGTACTTTCCAGTTGCTCTGCGAAATCATACATCTACCCATTCCACCCATTACTGTTCTGAGAGTCCATTTCTGTGCTTTCTATTACTCTAGATAAGTTGGAACTTAATAAATTTTATGTATATATAAAAAGGTTGTATGTTATATGCCCCATTTTAATGTAGTTTTTCACATAGTATAATTATTTTAAAACATCACTATTTTTCCACATTTGAATAATGCATTGCTTTTTTTTGCTGGATCACGCTTTATGTCCAGACACACTACTGACTTATCCATTACATATTGTTAGAAATTTCATTGGTTGAAAGTGTTTGATTCCTATAACTATAGTGAATATTCAAGAGCCAGTCCTTCATGGACATTCATTTTCATTTTTCATCAATAAATATGCGTAAGTAGAATATTTCAATTTTATGGTAGGTTTATGCTTAAATATATAAACCACCAAGTTGTTTTAAACAGTGGTCCTGACATTTTCCAGTTCTTCCATGAGTTTAGGTGACTTTGTCTTTTACATGCCCTTAGAAACACTTGACAATTCCAGAAGTTTCAATGTTATCCATCCTGGTACGTGTGAAACAAGAGTGTGATTGAGATTCACTCCAGATGTTCTCAATGGTGTGGAGTCTGAGCATCTTTCTCTGTGCTTTGCAGCTGTTCACGTGCAAGGTCTGGTGAGATGGCTGTTCCCATTTGCGGCCTCTTACTTTCAGGTGGACGGCAGGTCTCTGTAGTACAAAGGTACGGGTGTACGGGGTGTGTGTTCCCAACACGCTCTAGATACAGTTCTTACACGGATGTATACTTTAGAATGTTCTGTTCTGCTGATGGTGCGTTTAGCTTGCCCATTTCTTGATCATGCTTTCTGATGGTGTCAATCTGTCTTCGTTCCCCTCTCTTGCTCTCCAAGAAATCTCAGCACAGGCAAATGCACTCACTTTTTGTGTTGTTTCCTTTGAGTTAATGGTTTTTTCTCTTCAGGTTTAATCTCTTGCCCATTTGCATTCAATTTTGTCATGGAGTGATGGAACCAGATTCACTTTTTATATCATCTGTCATAGCAGGATTTGTGGTTATACGCATTTCCATAATGAATTATGTTGGCAGCATCACTGGAAATCATTGGCAGTCAATATCTGTTTCTGAGCTTTCTATTCTAATCCATTAACTGATCAGCCTTTCTTTATGACAATACTATGATATTATATAGGCAATAGCTGTTCAATAAATATTACATAAATATTGTGGTACAGATGGTTCTATTCTGTTATGTTCTAAAATGTTGTTAACTATTCCAGATTCTTTATCTTTTTCAAATATAAAGTAATCAGTGTGTCCTGTTCTGTAAAAATGCATGATTAGATATTAATTGGTTTTGTCTCGAAGCTGAGATCTGAGGATGTGGATGCCAAGCAGGTCATGAACACTTTGCTTTCCATGCATGGAGATTTCTTCATTTGTCGTTACTGTGCTCTGGCTTGCAGTGCTGATCTTCCAAGTCAGCCAAGCTCAGACTTACATAACCCACCATTCATAATACTGCAAACAGTGCTCTTTAGGATTATTTCCAAATTTCATTGTTAATTGACTTATAATTAATAATGTTGACCTAATTTTCCTAGATAATGCTGGGTTGGCTTATTAATGTTAGTAGTTTTTTAAACAGGAAGTATTATGATTAAAGAACACACCTTTTATATTTTAATGTTTTCAAATTTTTGGGAATTGTCATATGATCCCAAATGCATTAAACTTTGGGAAAATTTTTGGGAATTGTCATATGATCCCAAATGCATTAAACTTTGCCTATATTTTCATGTGCACTTTGGATGAATATACATTTGGAATGAACTTTTGGAGAAGAAATGTTCTGAAAATATCCACAGTAGTTGACATTTTTATTCAAGTCTTCAATATCACTACTACTAATCTTGCTGACTTACACTGAGTGCAGTCTTGGAATCCCAACTCCCATCCCAAATACATAATTTTCCAGGCATGGTGGCCTACTCAGTCATCTCAGCACTCTGCCAGGCTGAGACAAGAGGGTTGCAAGCTTCAGCCCGACCTGAACAACTTGCTCACTTAGCAAGACCCTATCTCAAAATAAAAAGGGCTGAAGGTCCAGCGCAGTGAACAGGGCACGGACTCTATCCTCCCTTCCACCCTCCAGAAACAGAAGGTATATTCTACTTTTATTTCTAATTTAGCACTTAACATACTTTGAAGCTATTCCTTAACTAAACACATCTTTGTGGTTCTTTTCTCAGTGCTATTTTTTTCATAAAAAATTAAAAAATCAAGTTAGACATTTGCATTTTCAAAGTGTCCGTACTGTGGATCATGTTTTTATATGACAAAAATTCATATCATCTATATTTCATGAGTTCTTGAATTAAGAATAAATTCTTTTCTCCTTCCACTTATGAGAAGTCGGAATTTTAGTTCCTAGTATTCAACTCAAGAGAATCAAAGAACTGAGACAAATGACCTTTTGCATATAGTAAGACAGGATGTCACTATATAGCCCAAGCTGAGCTTAAACTGACTGTGTGTGCCAGGCTGGCCTCAAAAGCACAGTGATCTTCCTGCCTCAACCTTCCAAGTGCTGGGATTACAGGTGTGCGCCCCATACCTGTCTTGTTCTGTTTGCTTCTGTGAGTTTTTACTCCTTGAGAAACCTCATGGAAGTGGAATCACAAAGCTTCTGCCCTTCTCTGTCTGGATAGCTCACAGCTTATGGCACCTTCCATGCTGACTGGTGATGCAGCAGGACTATCTTCTCCCTCTTAGGATGGAACACTGTTCTGTGCATATGGACCACAGTTCAAATCCGTGCAATGGAGCTACTAGGGTTTCTCTATAATTTGGCTTCAGTGAATGATTTTACAGTGAGGATTTGAGCTGACTTTTAGGTATACAGTTGGAGAAGAATCTAATTTCATTCTTTTTCATATGAATTTCCAGGATTCCTTACATGGTTCATGCAAGAGTATTCTTTCTGCTGCACACTATTTGAAAACAAGTTCCCATATAAGCCTGGATTGATTTCAGAACTTCCTGATTATTAGAGCATAAGTAAATGAGCTAAAGAAAATAAAACCAATTTAAAAGTCAACAAAACAGGATTTTTTAAAGGTCAATCAAACTGACAATCAAATAGACAGGATAAGGGAACAAAAAGACTGAAATAAATAAAATGTAAACAAACATCTCAATTGTTGACACAAATAAAAAGACTCATAAGATATTATTATAAAAAATTCTACACCAATGAACTGAAAAGCCTTTAATAAATACATAAATTCTAATAAACCTATGTCCTAACGTAACTAAATCATGGAGATGCAGGAACCTCAAACACATGACTAATGAGTGGAAAGATTGAGTCAGAAATTTAAAATCTCTCTCACAGATAACTCATGCCAGATGGCTTCTCCAGTGAATTCTAGGAAACATTTACAGGATTAACACCAAGGTTACTCAAAAGCTCTTCCAAATCATTGGAACACACACAAACTTGTTTTCCGAAAGCGATACTACTCTCACACCATTACTGCGAAGCCAGACAAAGACACAAGGAAAATAACAATCTACGGACTTAGACAACGTTGCTGAATATATAGATAGAAATTCTCCAAAGGTTAGCAAGTCATTCTCGGACACACACCAAGGAGGTCTTGCCCTTTAAGACTTCTGTGTTTGTCCACAATGGGGAAGGGTATCGAAATAAATCAATTCACGCAACATTCCCTATTAACAGATTAAAGACAAAAATCATACGATCATCCAAATAAATGCACAGGAAGCTTTTGACAGAATTCAGCATTAGTTTTAGATAAAAACTCTCAGCAAACTGAAAGTGGAAAGAATTTACTTCAATGTAGCCAAAGCCTGAGATGAGCAGCCTGCATCGCGCTCAGGGGTGAAAATCATCAAGTTTCTCCTGACATAGAACCAAGGCAGGATGTGTCCCACAACCCCAGGGTGCACCACCGTCCTGAGAGTAGTAAGCTTGGAATTGGGTGATACAGTGGAAGAGAAAGCTTTTAAGAGAGAAATGAATTATCTCTGCTGGCACAGTATACACTTTTATCTGAGGAGAAGTCTAGAAAGTACACAGAGAATTATTAAGATCAAGGCAAAGATCAAGTTTACATAACGGATCTAAAATTTAGTTGTACTTCCATGCACAAACAATGAGACATCAGAAAGAAAAATGAAAAAAAAAATAATTCTATCTCCAACAGCGTCACTGGTAGCATGATGTTCAGGAATAAATTCAACCAAAGCAGCAAACTAGTTTCTGAAATCTACAAAACACAATGAAATTAAAGCAGAGACGGGGAAATAGAAAAGCCATCTATATTGGAGGACTGGAAAATTTCACACGCTGTCCCACCCACCACAGTGGCCTGTCCACAGCGTCAGTTCAGTCTAGAGCTGTTCAACAAGGTCAGATGAGGACCCGAGCTGTGTGCTGCGGGCGCCACGGGCAGGGGACCAGGCTAGCTGGGCTGCATAGTGAGTTCAAGGTCAGTTTGACCTGTACTGTGAGGCCCTGTGCAAGGTACAGATGTGGTACAGCCCCGCTGCCTGCCGACCCGCTGTCTGGACCCTGGGCCTGCTCTCAGGTGAGCACAGCTTTCTACACCGAGGGATGGGCCAGGGGCAAGAGCAGAGATGCAGGCACCTGTGGTGCTCCAGAGGGAAGCAGACCGCTCCTCTTTCCAGGGAAACTGTGGACCTGTGGTAAGGTGATAGAGCAGAGAGAGAGAGAGAGAGAGAGAGAGAGAGAGATCAGTCACACTGCTTTTGCCACAACCCACTGTCAAAGCTGTTCTATTATTGGTTATTCTGTGAATCACCAAAGTACCTAATTTATAAATTAACCCAGTATCATGGATGTATATGTCAGAAAATCAATAGCATATACACATGTGTATATGTATGTAGGTGTGTATTTATGATGATCTGCACACTCAGGAAGCCCCTGGGGTCCCAGAAGTACATCCTGTTGGTAGCAGTTCTATGTTGTGAAAATCTCCGCCTTGCCCAAAATGGTCCTCAGACTTAGTGCAATCCATTATTAAAGTTGCAATAGATTTACCTTTTATACTTGACTAAGAGAATTACACTAAAATTCATGTGAAACCACAGAAACCCCAAGTAACCAAGGTAATAAAAAGGAGAAACAAAATCGAAGGTACAGCCAGCCAGACCCAGACGGAGAGAACCTGAACTGCGTGGTCCAAACAGCTCAAAAAACAAACAAAACAAAACAAACAAACAAACAAAAAAACAATGACAGAAATTCAGAGCCAGCCCTCACTTTGAACTCTTTGGCAGTCACCATGGCAACTGGACAATCATTTCAAAAGCATCTCAATTCATCGATGCAGATTTAATGTAGAAACAAAGGAAAAGTGTAATTGTCTTTATAATAATTCCAGAAGGTGGACAGAAGAGCATTCTAAGGTTGGAAATAAATTAGAAAGTATAGAAATAAATGCAACAGTAAAGGGATAAATTGTACAATTTCAAATTTTAAATTAGTGTTTATTCTAAATAATGTAAAAAGAACTACTTCAAATATGTATTACATAATTGAAAATAATTTCAGTATCTAAAGAAAAAGTTTATAAATGAATGAGTTCAACATCAGTTCAACATGCAGTAAAATGTTTTGACTTCTGTTACAGCCATGAAATAACCATTTACAACACAAGATATTCACAGTAAAGAAAATACTAAAGGGTGTTTATTAAAATATATATATTAACTCAAATAAGAATTACTTGCACAAAACATGTCATTATCTATCACTGCATTAATTTGTTTTAATTTTTCTAAAAGCCTGAAAAAGAGACTTTTCACTGTACTTTTTGTGTTTTGTAGAACAAATACTCTTGGTTAGAGTATAAATAATTAAATCATTTTTATTTTAAAGAGAATAAAACCTAACAAAACAAAACAGAATAAACAATCAGAACAGAACAATGAAAGTGATACAGGACTTCAAAACAAAGTAGGAGCAATGGGTACCATATGTTTCTTGTTTTCTTCAAAATAGCTTCCCATACCATCGGACATAATAAAATCAAAACAAAATAGAACAAAATCAATACTGACAAAAGAATGAAATCATAACAGGACCTCAAACTAGATAATATGGAATCAGCAATGGCTACCATAATACATTCCATGATCTTAAAAATAGCTGTCCGTACCAACAGACACAGTACAAGTGAACAGAACAAGATAGAATGAAACCAAACCTAGCAACACCTAATTAAACAGTTAAATGTAAGAAATACATATTACATGAAAGTGTACATATATGCATGATCAGAACAATGCCTACAATATTACAACATTTTCATAAATTTAAAAGGAATTTAATAAATTTATTGTCAATATAATTCCAAAAATATAACACATGATATGACTATGTTGGCTCATAGGTTCCATTTACAGGAATGTATAAATAGAAATTTTACATTTAGAAGGTGGAGGCAAGCTTGTGGCCAGTCTGAGTTATACAGTGAAGTCAAGTCCACCCTGAACTACATAATGAGACCCTGTCACACACAAAACACTGAATAACTCCACAAATATTTGCATGCAAGTTTTCATTTTTATGTTGTTCGGAACATTCAGCAATGTCATCATGCATGCTTAGGAACTGTGGCTTGCCTGAATGTGTGAAGCAATGTTCACCAAGTGGAATACATAGAAATTAAAATCCTACACACTCCATTTCTAACAGTAAATGATTTTATTACATACTAGGAAATAACCATGCAATATAATTTAAGAAAATTTTTCAAGCATAAAATCTTTTGTTGCAATAATAGTAAGATTTTATTTTTAGGATCAAGATATAATATACACATGTGAAAATTTCTCACAATGAATGTATCTATCACATATCACAAACACTTACTGGAAAAGGAAAAAAATAAATTAACAATTTTAGTTTCAAATCACAAGGGAAATAAAAGACATTCACCTCTCTATGAGGACAGAGAAACTATTGTGATAAAAGAAATAAAATTATGATAACTTTGATTGTGTATGTACAGTGGCATCAGGAGTTAAACTGATTTTTCTTATGCTATTTTATCGTTAATTTAAATAGTAAACTCTAATTTTCCACTGGAAATAATATTTTTGTGTGTCTTTGTGTGCATGTATTTAATATTGTTGTAGGCATCTCCCCATTCCTGTAAATTTGCTCATATTAATGATCAAATGAACTGAAAAGAATGTTATGGAAAGCACACAGTCTGATGAAAAGCTGTAGTTGAATGTGTTTTCCATCAGTTATGCAATTAGCTCAGAAACGCTCACTTTCCACCCAAGGCATCTTCGTTAGATTTCTGTAAGAGTGATACGCAGCAATCAATCTGTGTTCAAAAGATACCCTGGAAGACAAGCTTTACTGAACTTTGAATTAGGCGAGTGTTCATGCTAAAATTCCTACACCGCATAAGAGCTGCAAAGCCCTTCTGCAGCAGGGTCTTCACAGTGGTCCGGCCTGGTCCAAATGTGATGCCAGTGTGAGTTTTTGGCCTCACTACAAAAATATCAAAAATCATACCAATGTCCACTTCTCATTTCCAACACGGTAAAAAGCATTGCAAACACGCTTAGTGAATGCAGGATGGTTTGCACAGAAACTTGAGCTTTTATCTTCAAATCAATTTGGCTTGAATGGCCTCCAGTGCTGAAGTGAAGTAGTTTGCACACAGAGCTGAATGCCCTGCTCTACCCTGTGATACCCTCGGTGGGCAGAGAAGTTTATCACCTGGTTGCACAAGGAAGATGTGCAGGGTGCTATCTGTCTGGGGACATAGGAATGCCACACTTGACTGCGGTGTATTGTCAGTGCTTATTTACAGCTAGGACAAGGTATTTTGTCTGTGTTCCTTCTAGCTGTTATCCAGATTATTAACAACTGATGCTGTCAGGCTCGTGTATGATTTTTTTCTCATTCAGATGCAAGACTATCTTGCCTTTCTCTTTTGATCGTATGCGATATAAATTTACCTAAGTACTCAGAAGACCAAACTATTATCTGACTATAAATCCCTAGATTAGAAAGAGTAGAATCAATCACAGCTACATTTATCTTAAATGTGTGCCTTACAGTAATCTAGTGTCGTTGCTATAACACATTCTTAACAGTCTGAGACTCCAGAATATATATTAATTTTATGTGCATATAAAAGTGCATACAAAACTAAATTCCAGACTTTAGAGGAGCTACATGACATAATCTTGACTTAAATGAGTGTGTACAGTCAAGACTCCTTGGAATGAATTTAACTCATGAGGGTGAGAAAAGTGGCTATGGAATTAGTTTTGAAATGTATCCACTCTGACATTTACAATAGTTCCACATTTATAGTTAAAGCCCATTGTGGCTGTTCTTAGAATTTAGATAAAGCATGTTTTAGAAAGTTTGAAGAGATGCATTTCAGCCAATTTTAAGTTGCTCAAGCATGAAGGAATAGCATTTCATTGACATTTAAAGATTATTCAGATTCTCCCCAGGAATTGAAGTATTACAAAAATACCTTATTCTAAAAGGCTGAAATAGGAATTAGATGGGAAGGTCTGGCTCTGAGTAATGTGATATACTTTTAAGAGAGCATCAACATATAAAAATAGCTGGTTTCGTGAATAACCAAAAAAAAAAAAATGCTACTGAATTAGAATGCTACTCAATTTTAGAAGATGTTCATGCGTCAATCTGGAGTGAAATCTGATGCATCTCTAGAAACAAGGAATTCACCGAAGAAATATTGAATGAATTTTCAAGTATTTAAAATGTACTAGAGTAATAATTATTCTGATTGCACATGTAAGGTAATTTATATTAAAAATAGATTTTCTTAAGTGCACCACTCAAGATGCTCATTCAGCATCAGGGTTTGTAAAACAATTCAAAATATTTTAAGAGAGAGTAATTTGCTATATTGGTTTTTAGTGGTAAGGCCAGATAATTGCTTATGTGTAACAAAAGAAATTATAGAGACACAATGTGTTATCTTTTTCAGAACAGAAAACAATATCATTCACTTTCAGATCAACTTGCTATGAGTTCAGATTCTGATCTGCATTTTCTGTGTGTGTTATTACATTTTTTACGCTGTCAGATTACAAAAGGTAACTTATTTCTTATGATCATTGTAGGAGTTGGAAACAAGAAAATAATTCTTATAAGGACTAAATATTGACTCCTGATAAAGCAAAATCTATGTATGACATTGCTTTCAATTGTTTCAGTAAAATATCTGTACTAATATTTCTCGACCTTCTTTTAATTGCCTGTATATAGTGTAAAACTTTGTTTTTAGCATGAGTTTTTGAACAGATATGTCAGTGATGAAAATATGTGAATGCAGTATTAATCCCTTTAAATCTGAGTTTAAAATGCTTTTTTTCTTTTACTTATAGTGAAGTAATGGTTATAACAATTAAAACAAGCCCATAATTTATGATGGTTAGGAAGTAGAATCTACTTTTGAAATTTATTTTTTTAAAAAGTTGCAGTTAAGTAACTGGGCATGGAGTTGCATGCCTGTAATCCTTGCATTTAGGAGGCTGAGGCAGAAGAATCACCTTGAATTTGAGGCTAGCCTAATCCACATAATGAATTCAAGGACTACAAGAACTACATCAAAGACCTTGTCTCAAAAGAAGAAGAAGGAGGAGGAGGAGGAGGGGGTAGGGGGAGAAGGAGGGGGAGGAGGAGGAGGGGGAGGGGGAGGAGGAGGGGGAGAGGGAGGAGGGGGAGGAGGAGAAAAAGAAAATGAACTGTATATGAGATGGGAACATGTGACAGAAAAGAGAAGCCACAGAGGCCTAGTGATAATAAACCTGATAGACTAGCTCTCAGAAGGGGAAGGGGACAGCTACCCCTTCGGTGAGAACATACCAAGAAAATCGCACTAGCAGGTCCACAAGCATAACTATTGCCAAAGAATCAAAATGCAGAGGTCTGCTGCCCATCCCAGCTACACCAGTGGGGAAGCTTAGTGCCTCACCGTGACCCACCAAATTGCATAAACATTGGAGCCCTGGTTTTCAGGTGTGGAGCAGCAGACGGCCAAGCTCTGAGACCTAATACTTACGGTGAACGGTTCCCCCCAGCCTCAGCTGGAGCGAATTCCTCACAATGACCCGAGCTCCAGAATCATTCCCTGAGAACCCAGGAAAGGAAGTGTTCAGGGTCTGACTACTCAGGGTTTGTGACAGTGGCCTCCACAACCCTGTGGACAGAGACGAGGGAACGTTACAGAGACTGATGGGCAACATTTCTGTCCATCGCAGTAAACATCATCTAATCATTGACAGAAGAGTAATGGCATTCTAACCCTGTATCCAATAAAGTGAAATACACCAAAAAATACGGATTGTTTTTCTTCCATACTGAGAAATGGAAGAATATCAGCTTGCAGGGAAACACCTAATGAAAAGACAGTCTTCATGGAGGAAACTCTGTAAATATTAAATGTTTGGGTAAGCATAAAAATAATATCTATGCGTATTGTCTTTAAAATGCAATCTTTTGATAATAAAGCTTTAGCATATTCATAATTTATGCAGATGAGAATGCATGAAAGCAATACTGTGAAATATGTTGTAAGGCTTAAGGAAAACACATGCCTGGGTTTAGATTCTGTGGATGACATCACAGATGCAGGAAAACATTAGTATACAACATCTGAAACTCCCAAATGTGAGCAGAGATAAAAATCATTAAATGTGAGGAAATTCATGAACGTAGCAATATTCTGATTCAAGAATATAATCCATTGTAAATGTGTATGTGCTGTTTAATGGATTTTCAATTTAAAACAGGAGAAATGAAAAAAAGAGAAAAGATGAATTTTAATTATTAATAGATATTTAAACATTGTGCTGGAGGCTAAAAACATTTAAATAGCTTTATAGAAAATTCAAGCATTATAATCAACTAATCTATCTAGGTATAGAGAGTGTATAAAATGCTATATCAGTAACCATAGAACAAATATATTCTGAAGTGCATAGAAATTATCCACCCATGCATACTTTAGTCTGAGCTTCAAAACAAATCCCAGACAATTTAAATGACCAATTTGTTTGAAAAGAACATTAGCAACATTCCAAAATACTGAAGAATTAATCATTTTATACACAATCTGTGCACAGAAGAAGAAAATGGACATAGAAAATATTTGTGAGTGAATTAATGGAAATACTATCTCAAATTTTTCCTTGTGATATTAAAATAGGATTTCTTTGAACATTTTGAACACACAGTCTTTTCTTATAAAAGGATAAATTTTTGTTGCTGTGGAAGCGAGCACTCTAAAAGGAAAAAAAGTTTAAATTTATCTTCGAATCTTAGACTTACAGAATCTGGAAAAAGAAATCAAGACAAAGTAAAAAGAAGAAAGACAAAGTAAAACAGTGGGGTAGAAATCTGTACCATCCTGGAAACTGACTCAAGGGAAGTTGGTCTTTAAAGATGGACACCTTTGATGAACAGCTGGTGTGGTCGGGGAAATAGAGGGGATGAGAAAAGTGTCACACAGAAGATGATTTTCTAATGAGTACAAATGAATGCATTTGGATACTTTTCACATATGTGGTCTGCGAAACGGGAGAAAGTGTGACAGTTCTCTGGAAATAAGTAGAAACTAGCTGTGTTTGCACGTTTACACCTAGGAAAGGTGAGTTTAAGATCCAGGGCCCCATGCACTGTGGAGGACTCTGGGGAGAAGGGCTGTGAATGCCATCAGCACAACCTGCTTCCAGATAGATACACGTTTCAGATTCCAAACCCAGAAGGGAAGGGCATTCCCACAGACAGTAACCAAAAAAAATTGGTTTGGCTCTTCAAAACCCTGACACAGTCAAAATGGTTTTTACATTACAGAACAGGAAGACTTATACTACTGAATTTGAGACTTATTACAAATTTATATGAATATTAATGTCAGCTTCAAACTAGTCAGGGTTTGGATGAATACTGTAAAGGAACTGAACATGTTGGTGTCTGTGCGAGCTAAGTTCCCAGGGGAAAGAACAACTAGAGGACAAAGAAAATAGAAACAGGAGGCTGGGGTCAGGTGGAGCCCTTCCCGCAATGCCTTTATTTATACACTGCCACACCACGCCCCTTCACTTAACCAGCTGACTTCTTAAGAACCCTCTATTCTGGGGCTGGAGAACCTGTGCCCTCCAGCACTCTGTACCCCCAGGGCGTTTCTCAGGTGCACAGAGCCCTGGGGCCTCCTGTTCAGGCCCTGTGCTTTCAGCTCTCAGGGATCCCGACACCTCCCCCTTCTCTGTGTTTGTGACTGATCCAGTTGAATTTGGAGGAGCTGTGTTGGAAGGGCTCTGCAGACAGCTTTCTTAGGGTTACACTTTTCTGCTGGATGTTTAAGACCAGGTTAAAGTGAGACCTATACCACTCAAAATCAATCTCTTGCTATCCCTCAACGTCAGGTAAGTCTCCCTGGTAATTCTCCTGGATCCACGCGCAGCACCTCTTGGTCTTTCTGTCCGTGTCAGCCCTCTGGATAAGTCACGACCATTGCTTGACCAAGTGGCTCTCTGCGAAAGCTCAGGAGACTTTTCTCTCCTAGTGACTCTCCTTAGCACACCACACATCATAGATCACCTCCCTCTGTGGTCCCATGATCCCCCTGGTCAGATGACTGGGGATTCACTGAGTTATAGGGTATCACGGCAGAGGGTCTCCTATGTCCTGGATCCTTGTTAACCTCAGCAGGCTGGAGCCAGAATATTGTCTGTCCTCTTGGCCAATCTGTCTTTCTAATCTTTTGGTCTCCAAACCTTAACTGTTGAACATCCAGAGGAGAAGATTAATGACATTACATTGCAGTGGAGGCGGTTAACAGTATTACTATCTTATCTGAATATCAACCATGCTAGAACATGATATAAAAGCATGGATATTCTAATATTTGAATCCTTAAAGAGTACTAACAGACAAGTTACATATTTTACATACAAAATTAGAAATTGAAAACCATACATAAAACTGCAGCATGACAATCATGCTGACATTTTGTACTGTACTTAAAATTTCATTTTGATAGAGTATTCTCCCATTTCAAAAAAATCATCCTTGTCTAAAACATAAAAGACTTTTACTTAGTTGATTGACTTTTAAGGGGATGTTCATCACATAAATTCTTTGTTAAAGATAGATGTCGGAATTTGAAAGAAAATTTTATCACTTTGAACAACAGCCCTTATTGCACACTTCAGAGGTCCTGCATGTGAATAAGTTCAACACACTACAAAAGCAATAGCAATCAGTTATTATAGCCATAGAAAAACCTTTGTACAAGAACATCTTTAAATAAAAAAGCCGTATTGTCTAGACAACTTAATCCTCTTGATGACCCACAGACATAGCACAATATTTCTGATGACATTTATGGGGTTTCTCCCATAAGGCTACGGAGATAACTGAGGCCTCCTGTTAATGAACAAAGCCTGAGGTTTTCACCAGGTAGCTGCTCCTTTATTTACCAAAGGGAACCTTAACCAATAATTCTCCAAGTCAGAAAGGTCACCTTAGGTACCTTAGGCAAGTTTCTGATGCCCCCTGAGAAAACCCGTTTTGACATTATCTTCCCCAGCTAGTAGCACATACTTTTAAATCTACAACCCAGATTAAATTATGAAAAGATGTTCCAAAACTGTAAAGGAAAAAATTGTTGAGCTCAAATAAACAGCTTTTTACAGATATGATAAACAGACAAATCAACACAGAACTTACAGATTGACAATCAGACAGATACACACACCAGACAGTCAAAATATTTTACAAAATCAGAGGGCTCTCAAATATATTTCTAATCAAATAAAATTATATTGCTTTGAAAATTTTAGGAATTATAACTGATAGAATATTCAAATTTTGTTATAAGCCAATTAGCAGAGATCTCTTAAGCTTTTCTCCCTAGCTAATATAAATTCTTAGTTTTATTTTGTCTTAGGACTATCAGTAACTTCTGTGTCCTTTTCTTTTACACTCTCTGTGCTTTCAATTTCCTCTCCAATCTGGCTTCATGACACAGCTGGACAGCCGCCCTCGCATGCAGATGGGCCATTCAGCATTTTGTGGAGTAGCACCATCACACCCTCTACCCCCAGTGAGTAGCGGACCAGGTTCCTTCCATGGTCCAACATAAAGATTTTTCTTTTAGAAGGAAAAGCAAAAGATGTGAGGAAAACCTAGGGAGCTCATTTGTCTCCAGAATAATAACGATCAGTAACCTAAGGAAGTTTGCTAATGCATAGAATAACTGCCTTCACTGCTGTTGCTGAGCTGAGTGAAGGATCTCTGGTATCTTCACTTTGCACCACGACCTCCCAAAGTGAAGGGCAGACAGGGAAGACCTAAGATAAGAAGTAGCCAGGAGCCCTTACACACCTCCAAGTCAGTAACTTAGCACTTTTACCGGGTGAGAAACACTGCCCACCCCCTATAGATCCATAATTGCCACATCCAGAGGCCGTGGTGTAGGGCAATACTGTAAATATCTGCACCTGTGCCTAAAAGGCCTTTAAATGTTTTCCCTTCAATAATCAATTCTATCTGAGGACAATCTTGTTTAATCTATTGAACCGAACATATATCAGAGAACCCAAAGCCCTTGAAGCCCTTTTCCTTATTTGTAAATTTCCCAAATTTTATTAGAGGAAGAGTGACTAATACCAATGCAAGTGTTTGGCGTGCGCTGAGCAGTGTTTTTGAACAGATTGAACCACAACATTGATTTCTGCTATAGAACAGTGTTAGTGACACCAGGTAACAACTGGTAAGACCTTTTATAATGAGGCTGCTTCAGCCTAGCAAGCCACCCACTGTTCCAGCAGGCAAAGGTCCATGGACCCCTGTAGAAAAGAGCCCCATTTCAGGAGTTAGTGTGAATCTGGAGGAGGGCCTAAGGCCCCAGCCTCTGTGGTCATTTGTCGCTCACCAGAAGTCAGAGACACAGTTGGCATTGGAGGGGAAGGATGGGGAAGAATTAGGGAAAGCGCTGCCCCTGTTTCATGGAGCTGGAGTGAGCCCTGATGGAAGTTTCCTAAAACAGGTTGACCATCCACATCAGTTTTAGAAATGCACCGAGTGCACGAGTGACACCCTCATCTACACCTTATACAAATGCCAGATTTTGTTGGAGAAACCGGTAATGGCTGTGCTGCCCTCACAGGCGCAGCACAGCAGTTTCAGCCAAAATGTACTTTGCCTCCAAGCTGAAACAAGTCAGCTTGTCTGCAGGCTGTGGGTGAGTAACCCGAGTGACAGCTGCTGGGGAGGCAGCCTGCTCGCCCACATGAGGGGGCCAATGTCAGCACACACTGGAATCATCTCAGTCGGTGTGATCCGCTATTTCTACTGACAAACCACCAGCTTATTAGCTTCTGTATCATTTAGAATTTTGTCACTAGCTTGCAGAAGCGTGTCACAAAGTCCTGCAAAGGCTTTTTAGGACACTGATGTATGCTGGTCTCACCCTTTGTGAGTAGTTCTATCCAAGCCCATGTGCCAGCTGTTTTATTTTGCTCAGAGGCTTGCAATTCAAAAATAAATTGATGATTCGTAGCAGCAAAGGCACACTCTCTGATCAATATATCCTTTGTAATGGCTTTCTTTAATGCTAATTGTAAAGGAGAAAGAGAAAACAGCTCCATTCCTGGAGAAAAGAAATTTTCACCCTGCAGTGCAACAAAACTTTTCCAAGCCAAAAAGGCAGAGATCTCTGCTTGTGGCTCAATTAAATTTATCAAGCACAGTAAAGAAAAATTGGCTATGAGACATTCCTCTGGTGTGGAAGGCTCTTTCCTGGCCTCCACTGCTCCTTCCCTGTCTAACTGAACAAGATCAGAGAGACTCTGCTCTATTAGGAAGGTGACTATTGTACCCTCTGCCTTCCCCTCGGGACCTGGCTTTAAAGGAGTGTTCTGAGCCAATTCCTTTGTGGTCCTCTGGTCACTAAAACACTTCCTAAAACAAATGTACAAAAATAAAGTAAATACAGGAATCAAAAATACAATAAGCATTTCTATGAACACATATATATAATTTCTATATACATTTTCTGTGAGAACTTTTTGCCCCTGTTTAAAACTCGCTAAACCCAATATACCTTCTTCCTCTCTGGCCCTAGTGGATGTGTTTCTGTCTCTGCTGGGCCTCTCACTGTCTCTGTCTCTGCCTGTCTGTCTGTCTGCGTGCTCTCTCTCTCTCCAGCACCAAGTTTAACACCTGATGACTGCTTATTGAGAAGTGTCCTCTCACCTGTTACTTCTTTTTATCCAGGTTCTTGTGTGGGCACCATATGTTGGTGTCTGCAGAGCTCTCCAAGTTCCCAGTGGGGAGAACAATGAGAGGCTGAAGAAAATAAAGACAGAGACAGGAATCTGGGGTCAGGTGGAGCCCTTCTCCGGATGGGAGGAAGAGACGGCTCCGTCACTGCAGTGCCCGTGTGTGCCTGCTTCTCACGCCTCTCCCCTCTGCTTAGCCAGTTTGCTTCTTCCGCACATCCCATGTTCCCAAGGCTGCAGCCCCTGTTACCCTCCAGCACTCTTGCCCTCAGGGCTTTCTTCAGGATCTCACTGCCCTGAGGGGCTCCTATCGCAGACACTTGTGCTTTCGGCTCCACGTGTGGGAATCAACACCAGCTCAGTGGCTCCCAGTGGACAGAGCTCAGATGAAGCTTACCTGTTCACTTATGGTAACTACTGAAAAGTACAGCTACAAAACTCTTCCAAAGTAGAGGACAGTAATCTTCTTTCCTAGTGCATAGAACAGAAGTAAACTGATGAAAGAATATTTACATACATATGAGATGTAAAATGATAAAACTTGAAGATCAAAGCATGGTAAATTAAGTGTATGCAAAAACATATAAAGCAAACCTCAGAAGAAATTAAAAAATTACAAGTATATGTTTATTAATCCAAGTCAAACTTTTTACCTTCAAATGACACCACAAGGAAAATGAAATGGACGGAGTAAAAGAAATTATAGCAAAATATACATCCTATAACTGACTCATTTTTAGAATACATGGTGCAGACGGTCTTTATTTATGATTTTTTTTTTTTTTTTTTTTTTTTTGGTGGTGGAGACTGAACTCATGACCTTGCACTTGCCAGGCAGGCACCGTGCCACTGAGCTATATCTCCAGCCTGATGGAAACATTCAATGTGAAACATTAATTTAAAAAATACAAAAGAAATAAAAATAATGAATTCTCTGTTTGCAGAGAAATTGTCCAAATGTTCGGTATTTTCAAGAAAAAATTTCAACATTATTGGTTATTATGGGAATACAAATTCAAACACAATTACACATCCCTACAATAGAACAATTAAAATTAAAAATACAGCATCAAAGATTGCTGAGATACAATATAATTGATGTAGGAACATTTTAAGATATGCAAGGATGGAGAGCATTAGTGACGATTATATAGTCATCAGATGGAGACACTGATTCCTTCCTGGACATGTGAGGAATGTGACCTGGAAGGTGAGTGCATTTTTGTGTCACTTTCAGCTGCTGAGGAGCAGTAACCTGTTGATTCCTGACATGCCTTCAAAGCATTGTTCCTATTTTCCTGTGTAAAGTACTTGGCTTCTTTTCAGTAGTAGTCTTTGCAGTAGCTAAGCTTTCTTTTGTTCCAGCTTGGCTGTGTTTTGTTTCTGGCAAATCTCAGTATGTTTTAAACACTGTTTTTGCCTCTGATTTTCACTGTAAACTGGATTAAAGCCTCAAAGAGTATGTGTGACACAATCTCAATATGAAAGATCCTTGGAATTTTCTGCATCAGATGAATTAGTGCTGACTTTAATCTGAGCATCCTGCAAAGTCTCAGGACATAGACACAGTGGTAGATAATTTCTCTCCCAGAATGTAACACCTGATCTAGAACCCAAATGCAAATGGAGTCCTTGTTTCCAAATGAAGATTCTCAAGCCTCATTTTCACTTTCTGCATTTTTATCATCATTCTAATCTTGTTGGCTCAGATCAGAATCTACTGTCAATTTTGGCTTACAAAGTTTCAGGTCTTCTCTAGTTGCCATGCACAAACCTTCCCAAACTTCTCCACAAACCACTTTAAAAGGCTTCTGAGGCATGTGGTCAGGAATTTATTGAATAATCCACATTTACTGTATACGTATGCTTAAAGTCATCCTTATCAGTGCATATTTAAACTTAATTTGGGTTGCATAAATGTCTCATCTTTCATTTTGTATTTATCATTTTCCCTCTTCTTGTTTTGGATTTACTACTTTGATTTCTCATAATTTTTGTTATAACTGAGGAATAATGAAGGCTAGTAATATCAAAGACTGTCAATTCTAAATTGTGCTATCTTGTTAGAAATCATAAAGATTCACCAACTCTTCAGCCATATTATTTTCTCAATATATGTATTTTAGTGCTTATCTACTGTTAAAGATTCCAGTGCTAACCCATGAACAATGTTTTATTTAGAGCTACCAAACAGCTTGCTCTTTAACCCTCCTCCCATTTCAGCACCACCACCTCTCTGCAGAGCAGCCTTTCTGTCACCTCCTGCAGTGGGATTCTGCTGGTGGCATTTTCCTGGTCTAACAAATATTTACATTTGCCCCTGGATTGGCGGGTAGCTTTCTTGCCTGAGAATTCTATAATGATATTTAGTTTCCTTTACAAACAATACTATGGCTTTTGCTTTCCATTTGTTCAGAATTCAATGTAATTGAAGATAATTTGCTTTTTCTAACTCTGTTTTCAATATCTTCTCATTTTCAGGTTGTTTGCAACTTCAAAATATTTTTAGGTAGAACTTTATGTTTATTGTTATGGTTCCCTGAAATTTTAGCATGTGGAGTAGTTTTTCAAATGATGAAGAGCTTTCAGCTAAAATATTTTAAAGATAGTCCCTCTTATTTTTCTTCCTTTCTCATTAGAATATGTGTTATATAAAGTGTAATAAAGCAATAAATAGTTCTGTATATAGTGTGTCAATGTTTCCTGTACATTTCTTGTAATTTCTTATGTATTTTGAAATTTAAAAATTTTTTTTCTCATGAAATATCACATATTCTACATTGCAATAATATAATTCACTATCACCTAGGCAATGTTGGTTCATTATAGAGTTCACCTTCCTAAAAAAAAAAAAAAATAAGTAAATAAATAAATAAATAAATAAATAAAATTTTAAAAATTAGGTTTTTACATAAAGTACTTTTCTTAAATGTAAGGTTATTTTTTGGTGCCATAAAGATATGTTCACACTCCTGTTTCTAAAATAGATGTCTTTTACTATCTAACCCTGAACTTTTTAGTAACAGAGGTCTTTGTGGATCTATTCATGTTTTTTCTTGTATTTCCTTTGAGAGAATCGACTCCCCGTTTGTAATGTAACCCCCCCCCGAGCTATAGAACAGAGCTATAAGGAATGTTTCACTCCCTAAACCTTTACCAGGAGATAATCAGAGCAGGGCAGAAAGGAATGTCTCTGCTAGTCATTAACCACTAGATGTTCTGTTCTCTGTAAAGATAGAGATAAGCAAAAGAATGTACTGCATAAACAGGACCAGGGGGCACCTGGCACTCTAAGGTCAACCCAAGACCCTCGGTCTCCATGGTTACTCAGCCCCAGACCCTCAAATCAGCGTTAGCCAAGTCCTGCGCCGTTCAAAATTAACCAATGCGATTTGCTTCTGTAAACTTGCTTGCCTCCTGCTTGTACCTTTAAAAACCCTGCACAGATTCCCCTCGGGGCCCCTCCGCACACGTTTGCCTGAGGGACCCCATGCGCATGGAAATAAACTTTTTTCCCTCACCAAGAGTTGAGTCCTTGGGGTCTCTTTCCCTGCGGCGTCGGCCCTAACATCTTGGAGGCCCCAGCGAGATAGCACGTCTCACGGAAGGTGACCTCAACGGCTCTGCGGTGGGTGAGTACGACCGGTCGCTTCTTATTTTTACTCTGAGGATCAATCTACCGGTATTTTACGCCCCGAGCCAAACGGCTCCGGTCTAGGGGCAATTTTTGTTACCTGTTTTTGTTATCTGTTCTCTGTTCTCTGGTGACCGGGGGACGCCCCACACGGTTTTCCGTGGCTCACCGTCTGCGATAGGATTTTCCTATCGGTTTGGGGCCCAATCTGTGGTCCGTCAGGGCCAATTCGGAGACACCCTCTGAGGTGACTCGTTCGGGGAATTTCATTCCCAATCTGTGGTCCGTCTGGGCCAATCTGGGGAATTTCATTCCCAATCTGTGGTCCGTCCGGGCCAATCTGGAGGCACCCCCTAAGGTGACTCGTTTGGTGTGAAACTAATGCGTGAGAGTGAGGTGGCCGGCCTGTTTGTCCTGTGTGTTGTGACTGTTGTGAACGGTTATTTGTTGTGTCGCGCGTACGCTAACCACTCTTTGTCTTCAGAACACCATGGGACAAATGACATCGTCCCCATTGTCCCTCACCCTCAACCATTGGTCGGAGGTTCGAGAGAGGGCTCACAATCTCTCCTTTCAGGTTAAAAAAAGTAAATGGCAGACTTTCTGCTCGTCTGAGTGGCCCACATTCTCCGTGGATTGGCCACCGGAGGGGACTTTCCACCTTCCCCTCATCTTAGCAGTTAAAAACATCATCTTCCGCCCTGGACGAGAGAGCCACCCCGACTGGGTCACCTACATCTTGGTATGGCAGGACCTCAGGGAGGAGCCCCCACCGTGGGTAAAACCCTTCCTTCCTCCGCCCTCTCCTTGGTTGCCTGTTTAAACTTGTTACTAACTTAGGGGCTTGTTGCCCATTTCTGTTGCAGGATCCATATGGCTTATTAGATTCAAGGTTCATGATAAAAAAAATTATTTCCTTTAGCTGACCAAACTATGCAAGAAGCTCCCTTTGTTCGTGTCTTTAATGTTGTGGCACCTTGTTTAATATGTAAGACTTCAATTGATTGCTTTCAACCTCGGCATGCCTTTTAAAAGGAGTATTTTTTCTCTCTGGTGAAAATGTAAACATGTACACATATATATGTATATCTATGGTTGTTAAGAGTCATGTCAACTTTGCCAAGTAAAAACCAGGCGGTACTCTATTTGAGCCAGTTAAAAGGCTATAGTTTTGTTTTTAAAATACAACATTTTTATGTGGTAAATAAGTATGTTTTGGACTACTAAAAGGTGACTTCAAGGGTTTTGTTGAGAGTTTTGATGTTGTCTAAAAAGTGAGAAAAAAGGTAATTGACTGGTAATAGTAAAAAGAGGGACAAAGAGAGTGGTCTTCAAGTAAAGGTGTCTGGCTATGCCAGAATGTGGAAAAAGATTAAAGCTTAGTTTGAGAGGTATTATTGTAAGTTGTAGAAGGCTCAAGAGGATGTAAATTTTATTTGTCTTGGTTTATAGTACTACAAATAACAGGTTTGACAAGAAGTAAATGTGTTCAGAATTTGACAGTATTAGATCAGTTTTGGTAAAAGTATACATAAGATTGTACTTTGCTGCAAAATGTTTTCATTAAAATGAGATTATAGGTGATACTAAAAATAAGATACAAGTTCTTACATGTGCTGTGAACATCTGGGAGATTATGCAGCACAATTTTGTTACCTGTAAAAAAGCCCTTTTTGTTAAGAATATAATTTTAGTAAAATGATGGCCTGTCACGTGACACCCTTGGACAAGAAGCAGTGTGCCATCCAGATGAAGCCGGCTCTCTGATCCGGAATGCCAAAACCATGTTCTCCTTTTGTGCTACCCTGACTGGACATCCAGAGGTAAGGAGGTTTCCCAATATTGCCAGTTGTTCTCTTTGTAACTCAGTCGGCCCCACATGTTAGACAAAAATTACAAAGGTTTGAGAGGTTTAAAAAAATGCCCCTCAGCCAGTTAATAGAGATAGCACAAAAAGGTCTTTGAGAACTAAAAAATTTACAAAAAGATAGCCAAGGTGTTAAAATTGCTCTATGAGAAAAAAACTTTTAAAAAACAGACGAGAGTTTCTGGGGCAGTTGGATACTGTAGGCTAAATTTTACTGAAAAGCTTGCCTCTATATGACTGACTCCCATAAGGGAGAAACTCAAAATTCGCTGAACTGGACTGATAAATGTAAACAGGCCTTCCAACAGCTCAAGCGGGCCTTGACAGAGGCCCCAGCCCTGGGACTCCCTGACGTTACCAAGCCTTTCATCTTGTTCATAGATAAACTCAGGGACATTGCCAAAAGAGTCCTAACTCAGGACATTGGCCCTTAAAAGAGGCCTATAGCCTACCTCTCCAAAAGACTTGATCCAGTAACAGGAGTATGGCCCCCTGCCTAAGAATACTAGCTACTGTGACAATGTTACTTAAGGAGACAAAAAAACTCGCTTTGGGCAAGTGATTTCTGTGGTAACCTCTCACAGTTTAGAGACTCTTATCAAAACCCCTCCTAAAAAAGGCTCTCAAATGCCAGAATTCTACTGTCAAGCCCTGCTTCTAGACCCAGAGTTAATGATATTCAAGACTTCTTCAGCTTTAAACCCAGCCACCCTTATGCCTGATGATGATCCGGAGGAACAAAGGACACCTCTCTCCATGAGTGCGCTGACATCCTCGAACTGCAGCAGAACCTACAGGCTGATCTTACTGACCAGCTTTTGGGAAATGCCGACAACTGTTCGATGAAAGCAGCTTCATCCAAAACGGCAAACGAGTGGCCGGGGCAACAGTGACCGCCGAAAAGGAGGTACTCTGGGTTAAGCGGGTAGAGTCTGACACTTCTGCCCAAAAGGCGGAGCTTGTTGCTTTGACTGAGAGGCTAAAACTAGCCACGGAAAAGAGGGTAAACATTTTTTTTTACTAAAGACATCCCTTTGCTACTGTACATATACGGGGAAGCCATCTAAAAATGCTCCACAGATTCTAGATTTGCTGGCAGCTGTCTGGCTGCCTCAATGGGTTGCTATTCCTTACAAGGCTCACCCAACCAGAGATGAAAAATAACAACCACATCAGAGGGGTCAACCAAAAAAGTAACTGCTCTGATACTAGTCCTCTGACCTTGTCAGAACTAGTCTACACAAAAAAAGACCTACAGTTGGCATCTCAACTTGGAATAAAGTCTCCCACCCCAAGGGGCTAATACCAGTTACCTGATAAACAAGTACTGTTACTGGAGGCACTAGGGTGGGAGCTGTTTCACCTTGCAGAATTGTTCAGAACTCAGTATTTTATTCCAAAACTCTACAAACTGACCACCTCTTCGAGCTCCAGATGCCCACAGTGCTTGTTAGTCAACTCAGCCAAGAGCTCTGCGTTAGAGACCACCCGACATCAAAAAATTGTTCCAGGAGAACATTGGGAAATAGACTTCATAGACATGGTAAAACTTAATTTACAGGGACACCGCTATCTCTTGGTATTAATAAACACTTTTACTGGCTGGGTAGAGGCTTTCCCTACTAAATCTGAGTCAGCCTTAGTGGTAGTTAAAAGGCTATCGCATAAGATCATACCTTAATTTGGCCTCCCACCATCAATGGGGTCCGATAATGGCCTGGCTTTCATAGCCCGAGTCACCCAAAAGTTAGCCCAGGCATTAAAGATTAATTAAAACTCCACTGTGCCTATCAGCCACAAAGCTCAAGGCAAGTAGAACATATAAACCAAAGTCTCAAGGACATTTTAGCTAAGCTGTTTTCAAAAACTGGCGATAATTGGATGAGCCTTCTTCCCTTTGCACTGTTAAGAGCTAGATATACCCCATATGTTTCCAAAATTTCCCCCTTTAAAGCCATGTTTGGGAGTCCCCCGCCATTGGTTCCAAGATTGTCAGAAGACAAATTAGCTAAAATTACTAATCGAGATCTTAAGTCCCTACAGACACTCCAACCTGTGTTGGCCTGGATCCACCAGCTGTTTAGACAAAAACACCTGGACCTGCCTTCAGAGACGCCTCTCAAGGCCCCAGGGACTCCAGTCTTGGTTCGATGTCACCACCGTGACTCCCTTAAACCCCGCTGAGAAGGACCTTTCACCGTGGTGCTCAGTACCCTCACTGCCATCAAGGTAGCAAAAAAAACTGCGCGGATTCACTACACTCATGTAAAGCCACTGAAAACAGCAAACAACGAGGGACATACTCAGTGGACTACACAACAGACTGGTAACCCTTAAAGTTAAAAATTGACTAAAACATAGATTATGCTGGTTATAAACTGTTTTAGCTTGCTTGTTTTGATAACATTGATGCCGACCTTACACGGCGGCTTTGGTCCCCCTGTAAACAAAAAAAACCTATTGTTAAAGATCTTTGTATGAGAGCCCCCTTCAAGTAAAACCAAAATGTTCTCTTTCCGGAAATCAATTCTGCCCTATATCCTCCCTTTATTGGGACCCCTGGCCGGATTCATTATAGTCATGGCTATAGCCCCTTGCCTCATTAACCGAGTAACCCGGTTTGTGAGGGCCCAGATTTCTCAAGTAAAAGTTATGGTGCTACGTCAACAATATGATCCCTTACCCATACAGGACCTTTAAGATTAAAAGTCATCCACAAGAAAAAGGGGGGAATGAGAGAATCGACTCCCCGTTTGTAATGTAACCCCCCCCCCGAGCTATAGAACAGAGCTATAAGGAATGTTTCACTCCCTAAACCTTTACCAGGAGATAATCAGAGCAGGGCAGAAAGGAATGTCTCTGCTAGTCATTAACCACTAGATGTTCTGTTCTCTGTAAAGATAGAGATAAGCAAAAGAATGTACTGCATAAACAGGACCAGGGGGCACCTGGCACTCTAAGGTCAACCCAAGACCCTCGGTCTCCATGGTTACTCAGCCCCAGACCCTCAAATCAGCGTTAGCCAAGTCCTGCGCCGTTCAAAATTAACCAATGCGATTTGCTTCTGTAAACTTGCTTGCCTCCTGCTTGTACCTTTAAAAACCCTGCACAGATTCCCCTCGGGGCCCCTCCGCACACGTTTGCCTGAGGGACCCCATGCGCATGGAAATAAACTTTTTTCCCTCACCAAGAGTTGAGTCCTTGGGGTCTCTTTCCCTGCGGCGTCGGCCCTAACACCTTTAAAAGATAAAATGTTGTACCTTTGTGTATTTGGATATTTGTGTAAAAATGTTTATTTTCTTTAGAAAATCACTTGAATATGTTTGAAGACGACTGTGAAGAGAGTTGATCTAACAGGATTTAATTTACTTCAGAGACTCCTGAGGACACCACCTGTGAGGACCATTTGGTGCTAAATCTCGAACTTCATGAATTTGCATTTCTCAATTGGGCTGCTCATCCAAAGAGAGCCTAAATTACTGTTCTTAACTCTTAATCTGTTTCTCTCTTAATCTGATCAACTTCTGGTCAATTTCCTAGGACCTGGCAGGGGGACTTGCTTCCCTTTAATTCACCATTATGTTAAGGGTGTAAGCTTTTTGTCCTAACAGTATGGGGAAAATTTCCTATGAGACTCTGTCTTAGTAAAGGTAAAGCCTTTCCCTCCACTCTGTGGGTTGCAGGACACCAAGCAAACCCAAGTCCATTCATTCCAGTTCATTATATGTTCTGAGGGCAAAAATTATTTCTACTCATTCACATATTTAGAGTAGAGTGCTTGAATTCACAGATTTTCAAACTTCCATTCTCTTAAGTATTCTGCAAGAATATTGGTGCTCCTATTATTTTTCTAGACATAAAGTCAGTTGTGTTCTAAGACAAAAGACATTTTGCAAAAGCAGGAGTCCCAGAGCTTTCTCGTTGTCTTTACTTTGTCTGGCTGTGCTCTTCACATCTCTGCTAGTTTCTTCCTGCACACAGGCATAACTCAGGGACTGTGTCAGCTTCCTTCTCTGTGACAAAGCATTTACAATCATAACTTAAAAACAAAATGGCTTATCTTGGCTCAGGGCCTCAGTGGTTTCAGATTGTGATCATCTGGTACCATTGCTTCTAGGCTTTTGGTCAGGCAGAAATGACGTCACAGGAAGCAGACAGAGGAAGTGCGATCCCCTCAGGAACCCCAGGCAGGGATGGGAGCTCCCTCCAAGGCCACAGACCGCAATCCACATGGTCCTACCAGGCCCACTGAGGTCACAAGTTCCAGCCCTTCTGGTCTGTTCTCTTACCAGAGACCTCATATCTCCAAAGCGAGCTTTTGGGGGACACTGGATCCAGTTCACAATGGGACTTCCGGGAAAGTTCTGTATATTTCTTAAATCAGCTTTCACAGATCTCAGGTACCACAAGCATGAGTTCCACGGTTTTGTAATATTAAAAAATGACAAAAGTTTCCCTACTGATAGTTTTCACCTCGTCTCTTTACTACCCACCAAAACATAAGCATTAGTAATTTTGTGCAAATAAGACACATTTCTTGTATGCTTAGGTCAAGTAGTTACTGTCTTCAGCTGAAAATACCTAATGTTTCACTTCTTCAGTTGTTGTTTAAATGTTTATTTCTTTCTTATATAATAATTTCCTTCTTTATTTCTTTTCTTTTTTAAATTCTTAATTAAATTTACATCTATCAAAAAACTCAATTGAAGGAACTAAGCAAAAAATCACACAGGACTAGAAGGCACACATAAAATATGCAAATAAATAATCTCATGGACAATAATTTCATATTCACCTTGTTTATTTGGAGATCTCCTTTTGATAAGCTTTTCATTAAAATCCATGTATTAGTTACCACGTCTTGTTGGTAGTCTTGAGCAGTATGCATACTTGGAAAGTTCCCATGGCATTAGACACTATCTCTGCAGAAACTCGGTCTCAGAAATCGCTCCTGCTTCTGCTCTGCTGATCAGAATACTTCTACATAGCATAATCTTTTCAGTGAGGCTTAGAGAAATAATAAATCTCAACATTGTGTAAGGTATACCTTTTTAGTTCAAATGCATTTTGGCAGGTATAAAACTGTGAGTAGACTGAAAAAGTATATTTTAATTGGCTCAAAAATATATGGATTTTGACAAAAATCTCTATATATCTTGTCAAATGTACATATGTTTTTTGCTAATTAATTGCTTTTTGTCCTCTGAATAGAATAAATTATTTTTTAAGCCTTCAATCTTTGTCATAAATAAAATAGTGTCACAGAAGGTGATGCTTGCAGCAAGAATCCCAAAGCCATTTTTCAATTCAAGGACACATGTGGGAAAAAAAAAAAAAATATATATATATATATATATATATATATATATATATATATATACATATATATATATATATATATATATATATATATATATATCCAGGGCACTCCAAGAATAAGTGGGTTAATAAATTATTCTGTATGTCACAATTTCATCCTGGAGGCGAGACCTCCTTCAGATGGTGACAGCCAATGAAGAACTCCCATCAACTCAAAAGAATGCAATGATTCGTACCTGTCTTTTTCTCTTTTTGGGTAACTGATCTGACACCGTGAGTGCTCTGTCTCACCCTGATTATGATGGCTGTGATGGAAGACTGTGGCAGGAAAAGCCGTACTCCAGAACTCAAGAAGGAGAAGAAGGTTAGATGGGCAGGAACAAGAGAGACAAGAAATGGAGAAAAACAATGGAAGGGCCGGAAAGCACATCCCATGGTGACTGTGAGGAGCACTGTGCTGAGGGCCTGGGTGGGTCCCGATGGACCCCGAATGTAGCAGATCTGTGCTCTTCGGGGCCCCAGGGATTCTCCAGATTCTAAGTGGCCCTCAGCCTTCGCTTCCTGCCCTCCGGCAGCAGCGTGCTCCTGGCTGCCAGACACAGCCTCTGCCTCCGGGGAAGGTGCCCTTTGTGCCGGAAAACAAACGGAATCTCTTGTTTTATTTGCATTCATTTGTCATTGCCTGGGAAATGCCTTCAGGAGTTGGGAGCAGAGAAATAGACAAAGATGTATCTGAAATGGTAGGCCAGGTACTGTGCAGAGACCTGAAACTCCCCACTTTCTTTATGGGGCTTAGGCAGGAGATTAGCAAGGCAAAAACCTGCTCATGCACCTTAGCGAGGCCCTGACTGAAAATGAATGTAGAAAGGCAGAGCACATAGCTCAGTGCAAAAGCTGAGACCCCATTCCTGAAAAAAGGATGAGCCCAATCCCCTCGGCCACAGGAAGGACTGCACCAGGCCTCTGTGCTGCTCCCTGTGGGAAGTCAGTCCTGGAAGAAACGCGCCAGACTCACGCAGCAAAGTGGATTGGCTTTGAGCTGGAGTCTGAAACCCAGGCCAAAAGAAACCTCTCTCCTTTCGAGAGCTGATCCTCTGGGTCCCGCTCTGTCACAGCAGCGGGAAGCCAACACTATGCATGTCCAAGGGCATGACATCACCAGGGAAGGACCAGAATCAGCCAGGCCTGGCCTCCTGCTCTGCTGCAGAATTAGAAAGGCCCGGCTCCCTTGATGAGGTGGCGAAATGCTCACAAGTGTCACCCTGGCTTGGAAAAGTCAGGGAACCTCAGGTAGTCTTCAGGGAAGCAGTGTGGTGGTCTGTGACTGCTTCTGATGGATCTTTATTGACCAATTCCTCACCCAGCATTTGGGTGTCAGAAGGTAATCAAATCTAACAGATTTTTACATCTCCTCTGTAGCTTGAGTGATTGAAATCTCACAGCCAACTTTGGGTTAAAATGACAGCTGCTGTCCCTCCTGTGTGTTCCTGTCACTGTTACCTTACTCTGTACAACAGCGAGACACCAGAGCCGTAAACATGGGGCAATGACAGTGAAAGTTGAATGGGGTACCGCGTTGCATACCATGACAACAAAAGACATGCACACCCTAAGAAGAAGGATGAAAATTCAGGGAGCTGTGACTAGAGTACAATTTACAAATCAACGCATATTACTCCAGTACAAGGAGAATTAAAGCCAACAGGTAAATTTTTTGCACGCTGTAAAATGGAGAGCCTTGGAGGGTCACCCGCATTGATAATCATACAGCCGGCTATGAGTAGAATAGTGTTTTTATATAAAGGTTTTATGGTATTTACAATGCTTTACTACCTGTTTTTTATCATAAGAAGTTTGAACATTCAATCTGAAGACGTGCTCATTAACTTCATTGTGAATATAGTTTTGCACATTTCATGAACTAAGTCTGCACAGCATGGGTCCCGGTTCCACAGCATCTCGCACATCACTGAGCATTCGATGACAGCATGTGCCCAAGCGGCTTTCAAAAGTTTTGGGTAGCATTGGCATCGATATGTGCACTGGCAGGACAGTGCTTACAATCGGGCTTTGTGCTGCAGAAGTGAAGTAAGAAAAAACTTAACATTACCTACAGCATGCACTGACAGTGGCCCTGCAGGACACATACATATCCATGTCCCACGTCTCTTTCATGGGTAATCACATGCGAGGAATGAATACGCACCCTTGTCCCTGTCATAACAGAGTGAAGATTTGCTGGTGTCTACTGGTCATAGTTAATTAGGGAGCATGTTCACGTTCATTTGGATGCACTGAAATGAAATAATAGCTATGGAGTAGCAGGAAGAGATACACACTTTCTGTGAACGTCATTTTGATTTTACTATTTTAGGCTTTCTGATGATCTGCCTTTTGAAAAACATGTACGAATCTTAATCGGACTGATGCACTTTTTTTTTTTAACTTAAAAAAAATTAAAAGAGGACATACCAACACAGGTCAGAACAGAACAATTCAAGCAACATAGTGTTTCACCACAAGACAATCCAACATAACAGTAGCTACCATAGTGTCTCTTTCCTTGAAATATTTGAATATACCTTCATATACTATAGTATCAAACATAAAAAGTGTAAAACCATTCAAGAGAATGAAAGTATTATAGGGTATTCAGACTAAATAACAGAAAATGAACAAAGGTTACTATATTATCTCCTTGTCTATAAAATATTTTGTTTATATTATCATATATAATAAAATACAATAAGATACAACATGATAAAACTGATGGAGACAGAGGAACAAAAGCTTGGTGGGACTTCAAAACAAGATGATATTAAATCATCACTAGTTATCATAATGTTTTGCTTTCTTCAAAATAGCTGTTCATACCATCACAGACAATAAAATCAACCAACCCAGAATAAAACCATTCTAATTAATGAATGAAAACATTATAAGCATTATAAGACTTGAAAACAATATAATGAGGAATCATGGTTAACAAATACTTTTATGTATTCTTACACTAGGGAAACATGAGAGTTTCATTTATTTTGCTTATGAGGATGGTCTCAAGCTATGTCCATTCATTTATAAAGATCTCAATGTGATCATTCTTTATAGCTGAGTAGTACTCCATTGTATAAAAATACCACAACTTTTTTATCCATTCCTCAGTTAATGGACACTTAGGTTGTTTCCAAGATCTGGCTATTACAAATTGCGCTGCTATAAACATGGGTGCACATATATCACTGTGGTATGAAGTCTTCAGTTCTTCTGGGAATATGCCTAGAAGTAGAATAGCTGGAACAAATGGGACTTCCAATCCCAGCTTTTTGAGAAATCTCCAGACTGACCTCCACAATGCTTGCACCAGTCTATACTCCCACCAAAAGTGCAGGAGAGTTCCTTTTTCCCCACAACCTCTCCAGCATTTGTTGTTGGTAGTTTTCCTGATTCTGGCCATTCTTTCTGGAGTAAGATGGAATATCAGTGTGGTTTTAATTTGCATGTCTCTAATGAGTAATGATGATGAACATTTTTTCATGTATTTATTTGCCATTTGTATCTTCATCTGAGAATTGTGTACTCATCTCAGATGCCCATTTTTGGAGTGGATCTTTGAATTTTGGGGGTCTGACTTTTTTTAATTCTTTATATGTTTTAGACAGAAGTCCTTTGTCTGAGGGACAGTTCACTAAGATTTTTTCCCAGTTTGTAGGTTTTCTTTTCACTATGCTGGAGATTTCTTTTGATGTGCAGAAACTTTTAATAAGACATAATCCCAGTTGTTGATTCTGGAAAGTATTTCCTGTGCAGTTTGATTCCTGTTCATGAATTCTCTACCTACCCCTATGTCTTCAAGATTTTTACCCAATTTGACTTCTAATAGATTTCTTGTTTCTGTTTTAACATTCAGATCTTTGATCCATTTAGATTTTAATTTAGTACATGGTGATAGGCATGGGTCTAGTTTTGGTTTTCAGCATATGAAGAGCCAGTTTTTTCAACACCATTTATTAAAGAGACTGTCGTTCTTCCAGTGAACCTGTTTGGCCCCTTTATCAAAGATAAGATGGTTGAGTGTGTTTGTAGCTGTGGTTGTACCTTCTAATCTATTCCATTGATCTTCAGCTCTATTTTTATTCCACTACCATGTTGATTTTACTACAATTGCTTTGTATTATAACTTGTAAGTCAGGGACTGTGATGCCTCCTGCCTTGCCTTTTCTGCTTAGAAATGTCTCTACTATTCTAGGCCTCTTCTGCTTCCAGATAAATTTTAAGATTTATTTCTCTAGATCTATGAGGTATGTCGATGGTAGTTTTATTGGGATGGCATTGAAGCTGTATAACAGTTTTGGGAGAATGGCCATTTTCACAATATTTATTCTTCCTATCCATGAGCAAAGGATATCTTTCCATTTTCTGAGATCCTCTTCAATTATTTGTTTCAGTGTACTACAATTTTCCCTATGTAGATCTTTCACTTCTTTTGTGAAAATAATTCCTAAATATTTCATGTGTTTGGTTGCTAATGCTACAGGTGTAGCTTCTCTTATTTCTCTCTCTGTGATATTGTTATTAGTATATAGAAATGTTATTGATTTTTGAGTATTGATTTTGTATCCAACTACATTGCTGAATTTATTCATTATATCTAGGAGGCTTTCAATGCAGTTTTGGGGGTCTTCTATGTAGAGTATCATGTCATCCGCAAATAATGGTAATTTAACTACATCTTTACCCCTTTTATTTCTCTTCCTTGTCTAATTGCTCTGGCTAGTATTTCCAGTACTATATTAAATATGAGTGGTGACAAGGGACATCTTTGTCTTGTGCCTGATTTCAAGGTAAAGGCCTTTAGTTTTTGGCCATTTAGCATGATACTGGCTGTTAGTTTGTCGTAGATAGTCTTTATTGTATTGAGGTAAAGACCGTCTATTCCAATTTTCTGTAAGGTCCTTATCATGCATGAATGTTGGCCCTTATTAAAAGTTTTTTCTGCATCTATAAAAATGACTATGTGATTATTACTTTTGGCTTTATTGATATGGTGCATTACATTTATTGATTTACATATGTTGAACCATCCCTGTGTGCGTGGGATGAAACCCAATTTTTGGGGTGTATAATCTTCTGGATGATTGCTGCATCCTATTTGCCAATATTTTATTGAGGACATTTGCATCTGTGTTCATTAGGGAGATTGGCCTGTAGTTCTGTTTTTTAGTTGGGTCTTTCTAAGGTTTTGATACTAGAGTAATATTTGTATCCAGGAGTGACTTAGGAAGGATTGCTTCCCTTTCAGTTTCACTGAAGAGTTTGAGGAGTGTTGGCATTATGTCTTCTTTGTATTTCTTGTAAAATTCCACAGTGAATCTGTCTGGGTTTGGGCTGTTCTTTGTCTGTAAGATCTTAATGACGTTGTCAATTTCATTAATAGAAATTGGTTTATTCAGCAGTTTTACATCTTCTTGACCTACCTTTAGCACTTCAAATGTTTCTAGGAATTTGTCAATCTCTTCTGTATTATCAAACCTATGAGAGTAGAGATTTTCAAAATAGGTGTTGATGATCTATATTTCTACAGAGTCTGTAGTGATTTCACCTTTTCATTCCTTATTGCATGAATTTGAGCCTTTTTTCACTTTTAAAAATAAAGTTTGCTAGGGGTTTATCAATTTTATTTATTCTTTCAAAGAAGTGGCTCTTTGATTCATTGATTCTTTGAATTTTTTTCTTAGTCTCTATTGCATTAATTTCTGCTCTGATTTTTATAATATCCTCCCTTCTTTTGGCTTTGCGCTTGACTTGCTCTTCTTTTTTCTAGATGTTTAGGTGTAGCATCTGGTTATTTATTTGTATTCATTCAGTTTTCCTGATGTGGGAACTTAGTGCAAGAAATTTTCCTCTGAGGACAGCTTTCATTGTATCCCACTGATTCTGGTAAGTTGTATTTGTATTTTTGTTTGCTTGAAGGTATTCTTTAATTTCTGCTTTAAATTCCCTTGTGAACCACTGAATACTCAAGAGTGTGTTATTCAATTTCCTTGTGTTTGTGGGAATTTTCCAATTTCTTTTATTGTTAATTTCTAGTTTCATGTTGCTATGATCTGATAACATGCATGGGATAATTTCAATTCTTTTGCATTTATTTAAATATGTTCTGTGGGCTAGTATATGGTCTGTTTTAGAGAATGACCCATGTACTGCTAAGTAAGAATGTGTATTCTGATGTTGTTGGATAGAACACTGTGTATATGTCTATCAAGTCCATTTGTTCAGAGGCATGATTCAGTTGTTGTTTCTTTGCTGATTTTCTGTCTGGTTGATCTGTCCCTTGGTGTCAATGGTGTGCTAAGGTCTCCTGTTATAATTGTATTACTGATAATTTGGTTTTTCTTTTCTGTTAATACTTGCTTTATATAACTTGGTGCTCTGGAATTTGTTGCATATATATTTAAGATTGTTATCTCTTCCATTTGAAGTATTCCTCTAACCAGTATGTAGTGACCTTTTTTATCTCTTCTGATCATTGTTGATTTACAGTTCACATTGTCTCTAAACAGAATAGCTATCACTGCTTTTTTTTTTTTTTTGGTTCCTGTTGCATGAAGTATTATTTTCCATCTTTTGACTTTCAGTCTGTGAGTATCTTTTTGAGTTAGATGGGTTTCTTGTAGACAGCATATGTTTGGATGTTGTTTCTTGAGCCATTCTGCCAGTCTGTTTCTTTTAATTGGTACATTGAGACCATTTACATTAATGGTTATAACTGTTACATGTTGGTTTATTGTTGACATGTTATCTTGCTGCTGTTGCATCTTTTATCTTTCTGTTCTGTTTAATTGTCTGCTTTGCTTAGTGTTTTTTTTTCCTAAATGTATCTAATCTGTCTTTCAGTATTCTTTGCAGGGTTGCTGTGGGGAATCACAAAGTTCTTCAGCTGTTCTTTGTCATGGAATTTTCTTTTTTCTCCATCCATTTTGAAGGACAGTTTTTCAGGGTACATCAGTCTAAGTTGGAAATCATTTTCCTTTAGGATCTGAAACACTTCACTCCATGATCTTCATGACTTTATTGTTTGTGCTGAGATGTTTGCTGTGAATCTGATAGGTTTTTCTGTATAAGTGATCTGTCTTTTCTCTTTGACAGCTTTTAATATTCTGTTTTTATGTTGGATTTCTGGAATGGTGATTATTGTATGTCTGGATGTAAGTTTATTTTGGTTATGGCTATTTGGAGTTCTATATTCTTCACTGATCCTGATGTTAGTTTCCATTCTCATGTTTTGTAAATTTTCAGCTATTTCTTCTCTAAGTATCCTCTTGACATCCTTTATGTTGTCCCCTTCTTTTTCATTTATCCCTATCAATGTTATGTTGTTTTTCTTTGCATCATCTTGCAGCTGTTGAACTGTTATTTCCTGATTCTCTCTTATTTTTAAAAGATTTCCTTTCCATTAACTAGCTGCAATCTTGTCTTTGAGGTCTGAAATTCTATCTTCACTTTCACTGAGGCAGTTTTTACAACTTTCAATGAAATTTTTGATTTCCTGTGTATCTCTTTGCATCTGTTTATGTATTCTCTTTGTTTCTTATATTGTTCATCCAGGGATTCTACCTTTTTGTTTAGTTCCTCCAGTTTTTTAAACTGTGTATTCGTTAGATGTGTTCAGCATCTCTTTCATTTCTTTTATCATTTCTTCTTTTACTTGGGAGATTATTTCTAGTTTGAATTCCTTTAAAGCTTCTGGAGTTGCTTCTTTAATTCAGTTGCTATTATGTTAGGTATTTCAGGCATATGGAATATCTTTTGTTCTATGTACATAGTTCCTAAGGTTTCTTGGGATGGGCTGGAGGTTTGAGATTGTATTTTGGCCTTTTGTTTGTCATTTTCCTGTATTTCCGTGTTTCAAGTGTTATTCCAAGGCTCCTCCTAGTCCTGTTGGAAATCATCTTCTGAGTCTTCAGCTCCTGGGACTCTGGCCACCATGTTCCCTGGACTGAGAGAGGGTCACTGTGGGTGGGCAGGCAGGCCCCGGCCCTATGTTGCAGATTGAGTGTGGTGGGAAGCTGTGAAGTTCCTTGGCTGGTGGGAGCAATGATCCCGAACTCCCTGATTCAGAATAGTGCAGGGACACTGACCTCAGGCCCCCCAGTTTCCAGTTTCTGGCTGGCCCAAAACCCTAGAGTCCACCAGGCATGGCAGGAAGCAGGGCAGTTGTTGCAAGTGGGCTCAAGACCTGCTGAGCTGGTCCAGTGCAACAGGAAGCTGCAAAGTTCCTTGGCCAGGGCTGAGTGAGGATTCCAAACTCCCAGACTGATGCACTTCTATTGTGCAAAGTCTGAGGTCATTTATTCTGTCTCCCACTGGGACATTAACAGGACACCCTCTCAGGGTGTGAGTTTCACTGTCCAGGTGGGGTCCCTTCGGCTCCTCATCACCTGTTGCCTGGCACTGCCTGCTCTGTGAGACTGAGCTCACATTGTGAAAATGTTTCTAAGAAGCTGCAGGAATCCTGAGCTTTCTCACACCAAGAAATATGTCCTTTCTGTGATTAAAAACATAAATGTTCATAGGAGTTTGATTAAATCAGAACTCAAACTTCCTATGATTTATAATGTATGTGCCATTTAATTTCTTTAAAATCAATAATTGTTGGATGGCATTAATAAATGCCAATATTTCAAAAGTGGTGCTACCATGTAAAATGCTTACAACATGTAAAACTTTCAGAACTCTGAAGGGAAATGTTCTGAATTGATTAGAGAGTTCTGACTAAGAATAATGAGCTTTTTCATTTAGAAGATTATTTTTGTAGATGAATATCAATGCAGATTTTGCAAGAAATGTCCAAATTCAAAGAAAGCAAAACTGTCCAGGATGTTTAATAGCATCATGATATTTACCACTATTGTAGTTTTAATAGATAAATTCTTTATTCATCAATTACCGTTAAATGAAATCTTGAAAACTGTGTATTCAATGACAAATACAGACGACCCTGTATTAATTCTTTCAATGTGAGCAAAATTAGCCACCTGCAGATGAAAACCATCTTCCCCCAAAGTGTGGCTGCTCTGAATGTGTACAAACTTCCTCATGAAGCTGTCTAAGAAATAAAACATAACAAACATAGGCATAACACTTTCATAACATTAGGTATTATAACCAATTAGAGAGCATTTGAAGGATATGAGAATACCTGTGCAGGCTACGTGCAAAGATTTCACTTCTTGATTCGGGAGATGGGAGCTGCTGTGTATGTTGCTGTCTCTAAGGTGCCACAATCCACACCAGGGAAAAGGAAGGTGATATGTGTAGAATTACACTTTGTACACATAAACACCAGCAGCACACAGTTTCACAGATGCATCTGTGTGCATACAGATACAAGGGCACTCACTGATATGCTGTCATTAAGTGTATCAGAGACAGTGGGATCACAATACATATTTTTAAACATGTGCAATGTCTGCTACACGCATAGTTTAAGTTATAAAAAAGAAAATTTAAATTAAATTATTCATTTAAACTATATTTTAATTTCAGAATTTTGCAGTCACTTGACCTTTCTAACATTGCATATATACTAATTGTTATTTTTATAACTTTGGGGCTTGAAGATTGAATCCAAACCGCACACATGCTGGGCAAGTGCTGTACCCATGAATTACACCTAGATTTCCTTTCTGTTTTTAAATAGTCATTTGATAAAAGCAGGCACATATTTTCATGATTCATCACCTTATTTTTATTAAATACCGAAGTACTTAATCTCTAATCCCTCCACAAAATTTTATCATGAATTAAAAAAATATCTTTTCTGTGGCTTGAATATTTTTTGAGTCCTGAACATAAGAAGAAGGAGAATGTATCATTCATAGTTTCTAAAATGGTTTCCTCACGGTACATTAATGGAACCAGTAAACTTCCCAAACAAGGACCAGATTTATAGAGTAAGAGTGTGTTTCAGCTTCCTGGAAAAATAGTTAGAAAGACGAAGTCTTTTTAAAAAAAATTAATATTTGTTTCTTTAATTTTTTAAATGTTAATGGTCTCCCCAAATTACTACATTGCCAAGGCTGAGTATGAGCTTGCGATCTTCCTCCCTCAGCTTTCCAGAGTGCTGGGAGGGATTGGGGATGCACCACCATGCCCAGCTGTACATTTGTCTTCCCTCAGTAATCCATGGTCACGTGGACAGCAAGCTTAGCCAGGTGTCTGCTCAGAGCAGTGCTTGAGGTTGTGAAGATCTGGTGGAAGAAGAAGTGAAATTCACCCCGAGTGTCTGGGGCCACAGCGTGATCTCCACACTGTGCAGATGGCTGACTTCTTCCTGTCTTGCTTCCTGGTGGGAAGGGCACCATGGAGACTGAGGATGAGCAGATTCAGAGAGGTGGAAACCACACGGACCCCACTGCAGACAGCGGCTACTTCCTGCAGAGTGCCACGTGTGCATGTGATTTCTGACCCGGCAGCTCATGTCAGGGGTCTACTACCAAGTTCAAGGAGGAGTTCTGGGAAGCCACTGTTAGTTTCCCCATTAACTGTGATTTTGGGATTTTCTCCCAGCCACTCTAGTTTCTATGATTCTCTGGATGACTCAGTAGGACTCAGCTCATACTGTTCTGCTTACCGATACAGTTTGTTATGGGCTAAGTTGGAGAAAAGGATGGAAGAGGAGTTAAGAAAAGAAGTCAACTTCTCAGCTCTCTGTTTTGTTCCATGCAGAAATTTTCTAGGAAGTCAGACAGGATAGGCCCTTGAAGGAGCCAGTGCAGAAGATCAGACACCGTGTAGCTGTGAACCAGACTCTAGATAAAAGATAAATCAAATGCACCCATTTACTTCCTAAAGCCAAGCTTCAGGGACTGATTCTGTAACTAGGTCTCTGTCACCCCAAGAAGTCAGGAGTCACCATCCCTATTCCCCACAGGAAGAGTGCCTGCTCTCTAAGCGTGCTCGCTTGCTTTTTCATTCATTTCTCCATCTGCCCCTGATTTAATCAATTTTACCTGAACAGTTAACATTATTAGTTGACCACAGTTCTATCCCACTTCATGCCCACCTTGCGAGTTCTGTGTTTTCTCCACCTTAGACCCGCCTCACTCCCTCAATTTTGCTCTGTGTAATCCCTAGAAGATACAAGGTCTTTGGCAACCCACTTGGGACCCCTCTGCCTCTGTCTCAGATAGAAGCTTTCTTTCTCTCAATAAATATATTCTGCTCTTAACCTCTGTTATTCCTGAATTCATTCTTTGATTTTAGAGAACATGAACTCCTCACCCTAGAATCTAGAAGGTTGGGAGTTTTGTTCCCCTGTGTCAGCCTGACACGGGATTCCTGGCTCACTTTATCCTGATACTGCACTCATGGGGTATTGAGCCTTCCTGAACAAGGCTCCAGCGGGTTTACAGGGACATTGCACAAAGGTCAAGTGGACTGACTGTCCTTGTTACTAATCAGAACATCCACTTCCCTGTCCCAGAGGTCTTCTGTGTATCCTGTAGCTCATAGGCTCCTTTATGAAATATCTTGATGGGTATGTAGTTAGGGGACCCGTATCAATATCCTACTTTCTAGAAAATTACAGAGATGTAGCAGTTAAATCCCAGAAGTTGAGACCAAAGTCCAGTTCTCTATATGTGTCAGGCCAAATCCTTTATTACACAAGTTATTTCCACAAGCCATGAAGGTATGTAAAAGCAGACCATGTGTCCTACGGTCCCACAGAGCAGGGCAGGGAGAGGCCCCTCACACTGCCCTGGGCCTCTCACAGCAGCCCAGTGGCTTCCATTCCTGCCAAAAGAGCCTCAGCCTTCCTGCTGGGAAGGTGATCTTTGCTAGGAGCAAATTCTCATGATACATTAACCAAAATGTGCATTAGCTGACAAGGGTTTGCAAGGAGTTCCTGAAAATGTCTCAGCAGGAAGTTAGTGATAGTCTTCTGTGGAAGGGTAGAAATGTCAACAAGAACACAGCAAAGGAAGCAAAGAAATGGAGTCTGGAGAAGTTATAGAAGATAGCAAAAAGGAGATCGTAGAACTGGAACTTACAAGAAGAATAAATACTTTCTGCACAAATAAGAAGAGTAAAATTTAATTCACTGAATATTAAACTTTCAGTGAATTTGGGGATCTGTCACTCTACCTGAACAAGAAAATGTAAATTTAAAGCTAAAAAATTAGAAATACTGAGTAATGCATGAACCTTCCTCTAACGCAATTCCCCAGGACAGACGAGATGGGGAGGAACCTAAGACATAGTACAGAAACAACAGTGAACAGTCCCCAGATGTGGTGAAAGGTACCTGATTAAAACACTGAGCAAATTGCAAAGTGGAGATTCCAAAGTGGGAGGAAGCGCCAGCACCACCAGGAAGGCTTCGGCCAATGGGAAGACGTGAGGAGCTTCTACAGGATAATTCAAATTCTCAAAGGAAAAATGCTGCCAAATAAAAATACAGTTACCTTCAAGAACTGATGGTCCTGGGCATGGTGGTGTAACACCAGCCCTCAGGAGGCTGAGGCAGAAGGGTGTCCTTGAGCCCACACAGGTAGGCTGTGCAGGAGGATCAAAGTCAACTAGAACTACATCATGAGACCCTGCATGCCTCAAAAACATAAAACCAGGGGAGAATAAAGACACTCAGACAAAGAGAATTTGCTAGTGGGAAACTAGAAGAATTAATTGACCCCCATGGCAGCGGTGGAGAATCCACAGCACGCAAGCCACAGTGAGCTCTGTGTTATCACTGAAGTTTCTAGAAGGTTCACCATTGTGGCCCAGTGGCATCTCCATAAACACACAGTGGAAATGATAATAGACTCCTAGCAGCTTCACCAAAATGAAAGCAGAAGGGGCAAAACTGTAGTAAAAATAATACATTATCTTTACCTTTATGAGGTTTTATTTTCTGATTGAAACAAAAATAATATGCTATGCATATTATGTGACACCCAAAGCATATCAAAAAGCAAATAATGACACTTAAAACACAGCAAGAGTAGAGAGACTTAGATGGAAATAAATTCTGTAAATCCTTGACAGAGGAAATCACATTATACTGTGGTGGGTCTTCTCTATATTAAAAAAAAGCTACACATTTGCATTTGTGTTGACCTGTATACACATATTCAGTCATCAAATGACGTGTTACCCAAATCCATGTGCTAAAAAATATCAATATCAAAATGAGTAGCTAGCTTAAAAGAATACAGATAAGGGAGGATTCTGTTGAGGAAGGAGAAAAATCGAGCAAGTTTAAATGACAAAGTTACATGTGTCAAACTTAGACTGCTGACAATTAACTGAAATACAGTAAATAAACATGAGTAAAGTACTTATGACAGTGCAGCGACTCCAGAGAAGATAAAATAACACGGAGGTACCTTGGCTCATGGTCTCAGTCCCCTCCAGATTCCGCAGCAAACTGACCTCGTGAGAACCCGTCACACCTCCCCCTAGGCCAGCCTGGAAAGCAACCACTGAAATTGATTCACTTCTGTTTGCCATCAGAATCATGGAAAGAATGAAGTTCATGAACGGAGGCACCGCACTAGTCTGAAAGTAAGTCTATGAAAAAACTTGACACACAAATACTAATTTTCAAGCAACTATACAAGATAAAATTACAGATATTTAGACACAAATGCACAAACATGTACAAAAAGATGGCACTAAAAATGCTGCAACTGGAAGAATGTGGGTTGATTTTGTAAATTTCAATGTCTGCGTTTGGCTTTCTATACTATAGCTGCATAAGTCACTGGTATTGAAGAAAATGAGATTTAGGTAATAGGACATCTCTTTGTATTGTATACCACAAATGCAAGTGAGTCTAGTCGTTTTAAAGCCAAAAGACACTAAACTGGAGCAGTTGGCAACAAACTAGAAAATACTCCGCAGCATGGGATTTCAGCTAGAGTCGAAGCATCATCCTTTTCTCTGATTTTTTTTTTCTAAAGCATTGACAATGATATTTAGTTCATAAATTCAGCTAACCCTAGGAGAAGGGTACAGCTCAGTGGGAGAGATTGCCTAGCTGGCTTAGCATGCATAATGTCCTGGCTTCCATCCCTAGTACTGTAAAAAAAAAAAAAAAAAAAAAAAAAAGAGCAAAAATTCATGTAACAGATTTCTGTAGAACACTTAAACTGACAGGAGAGTACATGTTCTGCTCAAAGGTACATGGAACATTCTTCAGAATAAGTTTTGTTTTAGGCCATAAAACAAGCATCAAAGAACTCAATAGGATAGAAGTCATGCAAAGTATTTTCTCCAAGCACAAAGATTGATATTACAAGAAAATAATAGCCTGAAACCCTTCTTCAATCCTTACATAACACACTCCAAAAAATCCTAAAGGAGACATCAACAGAAAAATCAGAAAATACTTTGAGATGATTTAAATAAACATAAAATAACCACAATTCTATAGGATACAGATATGAAAGTGTTTGGGGGGGGATTTTATTTCTCTACATGTCCACATTAAGAGAGAATTATTCTCTGCAAAAGTTCCTATGCGCAGGACAAGAGAAGAGAAGACAAAAGAAAATGACTTCACCTGCCAGCAGGGCAAAAGAAGAGCCAAGTGACCTGACACAGGCAGAAGGAAGAAAACGGGAACATTAGAGTGGAAAATATGCCTCTAATAGGGAGCATCACTGACAACAGTGTTGTTTAAAAAGACACAGAACTGCCCACCATTCACCAGACCGATCATGAAAACTGGAAGAGAGCAGGCTGAAAACAGCAAAACTGGAATTGAAGGGGAGATGTTACTGCTGATTTTATAGAAGTGGAAACAATTTGGGAGAAAATTATGGGAAACTATGCCCAAATAAATTAAATATTTACAGTAAACTCCCTTAGAACTCCTGTGTAAAGTGACCAGAAGCACCGACAGTGCACCTGAGCCGAAAGGCGGTACCAGCCTGCATGTCAACCCAGAAAAGAGTGGGTCATAGCCGAGCTACACCATGCAGTGGAATAGCTTTTGTCCATGAAAAATGAAGCCTTGACACAGACTGCGATATGGCATCATAGTAGTTAAAGAGGCCAAGCACAGGAAACCACACGTTATATCATTCATTCATATGAAACTGTCCAACAGAGGAAAATAAAGGACACAGATTCAATCTGAAGTGGCCCAGGACTCAATGGGGAATGAAAACTGCACAAAAGGGGGTTTTGGGAGACAGTAGAACTGTTCATAAGTTATGGTGATGGTTTTGCTTCTCAGTGGGTGCCTAAAGCCACTGACTGTGTGAATTATATCACGGGCAGATGACACCTCGATAAATCTATTATAAGTAGCAAAAGCAGAAAAGACCTTTGGTTTTTCGAATTTGCAGTTGTGGATGCAGTTTGAGTGCTGGGTGGGAAGCAGGGATTAGATGGACCTGAAACTCCGAGAGATCCCTGTATGAATGGAAATGTGAGTCCAGGCTGTGCTGTACCACCGGCTGAGATCTAGGTGGTGAGCACTTGTGTGCCTTCAAGGTCAGCAGGAGGCCAGCACCAGGGCTGGGGTAGAAAGGAGTCTTCCGAGTTTGCCTGAGAGACTTTGGTAGGGTTCGGGCTTCTCCTCTAAATGAGACCAGAAGCTGACTCATTATCTCATTATGGATATTTCAATAGATCAGAACCATTACAACATTCAGTATGTTTAATCAAGTAATAATATATGAATTTCCAAATGGATTGCAAAAATAGTTTTCAGATTTCAGGCAGACAGAGGGCTGGCTATCAGTCCCTGTTTTAAGAGACAGTGATTAACTCACATTCATTATACTCTGTCACATAGCATCCCTTGACTGTCAAGAGAAAACACAGTTGGGATGGATCATTACATTTGCTGATCTTTTTTTTTTAAAGTTAATGATGTCGGGGTTGGGGATTTAGCTCAGCAGCATAAGTGCCTGCCTTGCAAGCAGGCAGTCGCGAGTTTGATCCCCAGTACCGATAAAAAAGAAAAAGACAAAAAAAAAAAAAAAAAAAAAAAAAAAAAAAAAAAGTTAATGATGTCAAGCCTGCCCATAATTGTCCAAAACAGCTTAAGAGCGAGAGGCATCGTATGTGAGTATAATGTTTTTGGGCACAAGTAAAATTGCTTAGCACTGTTGTTTTCTGCGCTAAAAATGCTGCAACTGGAAGAACAAAGCATTGTTTTCCAGAATTGTTAGGTCTAAAAATGTATTTGGATAACAAGGAACACGGGTGCATCTATAACCCTTAGAAATCAATTCCTTCCTTTGCAGCATAAAATCTGACAGAAAAAGTGGTCTGCAGAAATGCCAGGCAGGGAAACTGGGGCTGCAGGAAGAAGTTCCCTTTGAACACACTTATTTAAGTAAATCTGCCTGGGACTTGAGCTTCACTGCACCTCGACTGGCTGGGAGCCTCCCAGGGCTCCCCACAGCATGCCTACAGCTAGCTGTGTCTGGGGGCATCATGAGGGCCTAACTCTGGGTCTCTATCTGGTTCCTCACCTCTTTCTCTCAGGTGCTGTTCCCTGCTCCGGATCCTGGTCCCCATAAACCGAGCAGCTTTGGTCTTATCATCTTACCTTCATGCCACTTCTGCCTTGGTGTGCACCAACCATGGTTTGAATGCCAAGAAACTGTGAGTTCAGCCTCTCTGCTTTAGACTGTGTGTCTGGTACTGTGCCCCAGGGACAGGCGAGATCACCAATGCATTGGTGCATCTGGGCTCTGGACCCAGGGTAAAGAGAGATGAAAAGACTCAGGAATGGGAAAGCAGAGGGCAGGTTATCTTGGAAAGTTCTCATCACCCTTGGTCACATTCTCCCATCATTCTGTGAATGCTGTGTCCTGTGGACAGCTTTGGCTCCAGGTGAGATGGGATACAATGGTAAGCATAATTACCATGGTGCTGAGAACCTCATTCCTGACAAAACTCCCCTCATGCACTTGCAAAAGCAGCAGGAGGCACAAACAACTCTTTAGCTCAAGGGTTTGCTCAGTGGGAAGCTCACCCACTGTGAAGGCCCGAGCTTAATCCTCAGCACTGCAAAAGAAACACAAGCTAAGTCAAGATGAAATATTTGGAAAAAACTTTATGGAAAAACTAAATAATGAAGGGACACAGAAGGTAATTGTATTTGTGTCCTTCCGCACCTGTTTACCGTGTCTCATGCGACCCACCTTGTGCTGCTCTGTTTTCCGTCAGTGAGGAAGTGCAGTTTTCATTATTTTAAGCTTTAACTGCGGTGAAAGTTTCTTATTCCTATGCACTGGGTCATGGCTGAGCAGCGGGAAGTGTATCTTATATCATATTTATTGTTCAACAAAGCACTGCTTCAAGGTTTAAATTCCATTTAAAGAAAGAGAATTTATTGAACACGTAACACATACATGAAAGGCAGCAAAGATGAACGGAAAGAGGGCAGACTCTTGAGGTTTTCAAACTTTAATGTTAAGCTCTGTATTTTGGCAAATTACTTCCCCTTTCAGAGGCTCAGTCTTCCCTGATTCATGCAGACGATGCTAATGGGGATCATACAGTTTTCAGCTCAAAAATGCTGTATTTAAGATGAACTCAAAATGCCGAGTCCAGCCAGGAAAAAAATTATGCAATATTAATAATCAATTTACATTGCATACATCATCACAGAAGCAGGAAACACAGCTACTGTCTGATTAGCATTATGCCCTAATTATAAACTCTATAAATATTAAAAGTAGAAAAACGCAAGGCCATGCATAAATACACGAATTAACATGGTTTTCTGGAAACTCCTTGTATGTATTTTACGACAATTCCTAAACATTTGAGTTTCTCTTAATAGGGTGGAATCCACAGGACGTGAGACTTGCCACACGTGCTGTTCTGAAGTGTGGTGTAGTTCAGCTGTACAAAAAATACGAGGTGCAGTCTCATGTCTCCCCCACCTATACCTCCTTTTTATAAAAGCAGATTCTGTGCCCCCCCCCAACCACGATCCTTCCCCCATCCCCCTGCAAGTGCCATCTGCATTCTGATTCGGTGGTTTAGTTTATTCTGAGCACTTCAGGGATAGGCAGTCACATGGCACTGATCCTTTGGGAGCCGATCAATGTCAGTGAGCCTGAGGTCCTCCAGGTTCCCCAGGTTCTGTTGGAATCCCCCCTTCATTGCTAACCCTTTTCACTTCATGTGACCAGATTTTCTCCATCCTTCATTTGTTGGCAGACACTAAGTTTTCCCTGCTTAGCTGCTGAGTCAGGCTGCTACAGACTGGGTACACGCGTGCTGCTTTAGCCCTGGTTTAGGTTCTTGGGGTGTGTATTGGGTGAGTCATTTCTGCATCACCTAGGAATACTATCCTTAATGCCTTATTGCAAAAGGTACCATGCCGATGTCCACAGAAGAGAAGCCGTGTCGCATTTCTTCAGGTGACTTTCTGTGCATTCTCTGTCACCAGCACTCCCCGGTACTGGTCCCTTGGCTTTGCTATGCATTAGTGGTCTTCCAGGACCATGTGAGGTGGGCTTCGGGTTGCATTTCCAGTGCTTACCAGTGAGGCGCCAATTTCCATCCCACTGGCCACTTGTTCCCCGCCTCTGGAGAAGTGCTCATTCCAGGCCTGTGCTCATTCTGTGTGTGTGTGAATTAATGCTGTCTTGGGAGTTCTCTATATATTCTGGCTACCAATTGATTATCAGATACATGATTTGCAAGTATTTCTCCCCACTTGTGGCTCATTTTTATTCTTAATGCTGTACCTTGAGGTACACGTTTTTAAAATTTTTATGAAATCCAATTGTCTAATTTTCATTAAATCCAATTATTTCTTTATTGTCTGTGCTTTTGTATCATGTCTGGGGAATCACTGTGAAATCCAGCATTGGGAAGTAATACCTACATATTTAATTTTTAAAACTATATTGTAAGTGATGAATTCTCAGAAGTGAAGGGAAGTAAAACAGTAAATGTATGAGAATGTAGAAATAAATGCTGACCAAATAAAGTCATAAGAATAATGATTTCTAATGATCTATGTCTGTCTTTCTGTATATGCATAATATATGAGTCTGTCATCTATCAGTCTCTCTACCTATAATTAAAATATATTGCAATTAGAACACAGACAGGATAACAGGAATACTGTGAATTATTGGAATTGTTTATAAATTCTGTTTGTTTCATACCACCATTTGATGAAAGCAAATGCATGGATCAACATCTTTTTATAAACATAGCAACCCCATAGAAACTACTCAGAGCTACAGAAAGGATGATATAGCCAAGCATGTTGGGTTTCTGCTGTTCTAGGAACACAAAAGCATATATTTCTCTTAATAATACAAGTCAGTACATATAAAGAGGTAGAGATATTAAAGGTATTTTTAAATATAAATTTTTCAAACTGGAATTTTGACCAGGCCAAATATTTACAGTGGTACTAAGTAAAATAAGTTACTATAGATTAATACTTTCTAGTAATTTTCATGTTGGCTCCATATTAGATTTTATATGAATTTAGAAAATAAGAAAGTTTCACCTTCTATCCCATTCTCTAGCTTCATTTTCATCCTGTGCTGTTTTTACTCTTTCTATTCAATTCATTCCAGATTTTTAAAAATGTATAAATTTCTAACCTTCAGTCTATGTTTTTTTTTACTCAAAATATTATGTTTACTCACCCTTTGAAATGAGTTATCATCCTGTCTGTATTATTAGTCAAAGTGGGGCATAGTGGCACAAGCCTGTAATCCCAGTACTCTGGAAGCTGAAGCAGGAGGATCCTTGCGAGTTCAAGACCAGGCTAGGCTACAAAGTGAGCTCAAGGTCAGCCTGAACTGCATAGAGACACCCTGTCTCAAAAAGACAAAAAAAAAAAAAAAAAAAAAAAATTAGGGATTGGCTTGGGTTGGGTTTGTCTAGACTGGTCTGGGCTGGTCTATTTTACTGTGTTTGTCCCCATTGTGGGGATGCAAACCAGGGACTCTGCGTGGCTGGGCCACCGGCTCAGCCACTGTCTTCCATTCCCAGGTTACCCAGCCAGTGCCTCCCTCAGGCCACTGGGAGATTCATTTCTGCATACTCACGGGGCTGCCCTTCCTCACGGCTAAGGCTCTGCAGTCTCTGTTCTGCCTCCGCCCTCCAGTCTGTTTTCTCCACTCACAGCTGCTCACTAGTGATACTAGACCCTCACCTGCAGGACCCTCGCATTCTGCCTTAGCTTGTGCCTTTTGGCTTCTGCAAGCTCTCTCAACACTGATCCCCACAGCAGAGCTGGCCAGTAGGGAGGCTGTGAAAATTTCTAAAGTGGGCCATGGAGACAGATTTGCAGACTCTAGGATTCTAGAGCATAAAAGAAAGAAGTCGTCTTTGGGGGACGCTTGGCTCTTTGTTAAACAGATTCGCCCTTTTCACAACTTTGAAATTATTTTAAAATGAAAGCTTTTTCTCAGTGTGGTGTGATATGATTTCATTTTAATGCATAAGCACTAATTTTTATCTAAGATTTGTACAACAGAGCTGCTCTGCCAGGCCACAGTCAACCACTTACTTCACAGCAATTTATAGCATTTCTACAGCCAGTTGAATTATTTTCAACTAGATCATCATGGCTTTCATAAAAATATGGAAAAGTAACACTCTTTTCTAATTAGGTTCAAAAGTTGACGTCCACCGTCCTGCAAGGGATAATAATGTGAAATATTTCTGTGGCGTGGTGTTCCTAGCATGCTCACACATACACGCACACACACATACACACACACACACACACACACACACACACACACACACACACACACATGCTCCTTAACATCCAAAACTAATTCTCTCCTGTGACTTCATTTATTCATCACTAAATTAACTATCATGTAGTATATGATTGTTACCAACGTTTTCTGTGTGGATGATTTTATTTTTTATTTTCATGGAATTGAACTTTTGGAGCTCATTCTGTATTTCTTTGGAAGTAAACTACATGTTGAAACATAGGTCTAATTTTACCCATAATAACGTTATTGTCATCAAAATGGAAAGCTAGCAGTTCACGTCACCAGGAGCATGTCATCTATAACCAATGTGCTCGTTCTGCCATGCCTTAAATTTGTAACCTCAGAAAACCTCTGCACATGTCTCCAGCTTCATGCGTAGCTTTCTCAGTCTTTGGTAAGAGGTTTGTTCTCTTGCATATGAAAAACCGGTCACTCTAAAAAATATTTCATCTCCCTTTGAATCAAGAATGAATGAATGGTCTTTCTTCAGGAAAAGCTGAAGATACAGTTAAAGGTTCTGGGAATGAAAAATAATGAATCAATAGGGCCCGGCTGTGACCTGTACACAGCATCTAACCTCTTAGGGAAAGGTACACAGTTTAGGAAAAGGCAGAATTTTATAACTAAATTTTGGCACCTTAGCTGGAACATCAGTGTAGTTCACTCTCATAAGCAAAATAAGTGATGATTTTCTTTCTTGAAAAGAAGTAAGGAAAATTACAAGGTTCAGAACCAGGGCAACTCTCTAAGACAGTGTGGAATCCAGGGAGACAGACAATGTGTGCCTGGAGTTTCATGACAAGAGTGTCCCACACAAAACCCCTGCGCTCAGGGCTTCCCAGCCTTGGACTGGTCCTGCTCTTTTTGGCTGCTGAGTCCTGCATCTGGTCTTTACCCCTGCACCTGGGCTCCTCCCTGGGGGAACCCTGGAGACCTCCAGTCCTCATCAGCAGGAAAGGATTTGCGTCCTTATCTGCTGCAGAGCACAACACATCAGGATCAGATAAGTGACCGTGACCGTGACTGTGCCATTCAGTGTGTCACTGTATCATAGACACAAAGAAAACACAGAGCCTAAACACTGGTCTCCCAGCTAGACACACCTGGAGAGCCACTCCTTCCAGCAGGGAGACGATGGGTGGTCTGTGCTCAGAGTGGCAGAGAGCATCCCCGCAGGCCACACCTGGCCCCCAGGAGCAAAGGCAGGGAACTGACAGCACTGGGGTCTACTTGAGCACAGCAGGGAGGCCCGGGCAGCTCCTCTCCCTGGCAGGAAGGTGACAAGCCTGGAGGGAAGATTCCAATGCCTGCACAGCTCATGTCTGCACCTCACATGGGTCAGAAGAGTGAAAGCAGCCTAGATTTGCTGTGAACCGCTCGTGGACTGCTTCAGATGCCAATAAATGTGGCCCACTGCACTCTGCCTTCTGCGAAGGCGTTCTACTGGGGACACAGCATCTCAGTGGCTCCTCATTTTCCCGCTGGCTCCTCCACCCAGCCACTGGCCTCTGCTACACCTTCCTCAGGCTGTCATTGAAAATTGACTGCTGCATGTGTTTGCTGCTATCATCTATCCACCCATCTATTACCTATCCAGTTATCTATTGATTGATCCATTGATCTATCTATCATCTATGTCTCCAGTAAACACTGTCTCCTTTTTCAAGGATAAGTAGTTCAAGGTCTATTTAGGAACAATATTTTTATATCAAATTTTGTGAGAAAATTCCAAAAACTGCTGTCACCCCATTTTTTCTAATTTTGTTTTCTAATTAGTGAGCAATAACCTTGTGTGGTGTGTGTAGTTTTATGGACACAATATGTTTTATGGACCCAATATTGAAAACAGATATCAATCTTTCGAAAAAATATGCCAGACTATTGGAAATGTTCTCAAATACTGATCTGCATGTACATATGTATCTGAACTACCAGACGTAGTGAGACATTCCCCTCAGAATTAAACATTTATTCAATTTAAGTCTTAGAAAGTATGCTTAATAATACATAAGAAAGAGAACTTTAGATTGTTTATTGACACTTGATTATTAATGTCAAACTTGAGCCATTGCATTATAAAATCATACGCAGAGACAAGTATCTATCTACACACCTCACCTGCATTTTTCTTTGTCTTTACTGAGTGACAGAATATTAATTTTATAAATTATGCTGTCCCTGACTTCTAAATCTCTACTGTTAATCTTTTTTTCATTTTGTTATATCATTTAAGAGTATTTAAATTTCTCTCTAGGATGATTATCATCTGTGTATTTCTCCTGAAAACACTTTCTATTTTTGTTTTCTGTAATCTAAGACATTTTATTAAATTTCATTTGTACAGAAAATTACATTGTTCACACATGTACAGCTTGATTAATGAAGACACTCGTTTTCCCCAACCCACAACAAGAAATGAACGTTGCAGAAGTCTTATGTGTCCTGTTGTGCACAGTCTCTCATCCTCCTCTATGGTAACTGACATTAATTCTGCAGTAATTTTGCTCATTTTCAAAATTTTATTAAATGAATAGACACATAGTCCTTAGAATGTGTCTTTGCTCATTTATTTCATTGCTGTAATTTTGTTATTTTAATTTTATACTATTGCTAAAGTACATAAATGATTAAAAGTGGTTGCATATATTTTGAATTAATAAAATGTCTTAATCAGTTTTACATGTAAAGCAAAAATGAGTAGAAAGTACAGGAAACCCTGAAAGCTTTCTGTGTCTCCCATTATAGTGTGTCCCTTTAGAGTATATGTCTCCTCAATAGGTGAGGCAATTTTGTAACCCCATAATGTACTCAAGTTTTAAAACTTGAGTTTGCTCCATTGCTTATATCACAAGTTTTGGGCCACAACATTTTGAATCAAAATGAAGTGGTTATTGTTTTAAGATTATCAGTTTTGCATTGTTACTTGAGCTGTGATAGAGGACCTCATCAATAGATATGTGAACTCTTTCCAATAAATACTTACTAACTTGTGTACAGTGTATGTGTGTTACCTGGTGATTCAGTTTAGCTCTATGCTGCCAAGCATTTGAACAAGTGGTGTTGATACGTTATTCTTCCCATCAGCAGTGTATGTAAGATCCAATTGACCAAGTTGCTAATAGTTTGTATAAGTTTGATATATTTTTAAAATATTAGCTATCTGGGTGGATAAGTAAGGATGTCTCATAGTGCCTTTAAGTTTTATTTATCTTACTTCTAATTAAAAATGATATTTTCTGCTTGCTATTTTGTTGTTTAAGTACATTTGAACATTTTTTCTTTTTTAATGTAAAATAATTCTTTACCATGAAATGATACATTATTCACTCAGCTAAAAATGATAAAATATGAAATTAAAAGTTGTTATTTTTGAAAGCATAAGCTCAAATAATACTGAGGAATCACAGATCTCAGATCAAGAGATAAATGAATCTCAGAGAAGAGAGCTCAGAATCAAGGATTAAATTGTTCTCACATTGATTGCACATATTTCATTTGAGATCATAAAAACTGAGAAGAGTTCAAACTAAATTATGAATAGCGAAAAGAGTGTTCAGAGCAAGATTGGTCGACCTTGCCAAAAAGGGGGTTCTAATAATTACTTAATGCCTTGAATTATCTTCTACATGCAGTAAATAGGTCAGCTTTTGCAGGAGTTGAAAAATTATCTTTGAAAAATTGTAATCCTTGATAAGTTGTAAAGGAAGATTATTTGCCAGTCATTGTCTCTGAAAGAAAACAACATTAAATCAATCAGGAGTAAGATTAATTCAACTTAGTTCTTAAAGTCTATCTGAAATTATTTGCAGTCAACGCCTGGCATGCTATTAGAAAATACCTATGTAAAAGAAGAGATAACATGACTAGGGACAAAGGGGAAAGAACTGGTAATGAACAAGAACATCAGAATAACACAGTTCTTAAAATGACTTTAAAATATTAACTTTCATCGTGGTCTAAAAAACAAAAGAGATGATAGAGAGTTTCAACAAATTCTTGCATATTATGTATTTAAAAAGAAAGAAATTTGGACTGGGGATTCTGTTTTTTGGTAGAGCTCTTTGTTAATATGTATGAAGCCCTGGGATCTCTCCTCAGTACCTGAGATACATGAAGAAGGGAGATGAGGAGGAGGAGGAAGAGGACAGGGGGAGGAGAGAAAGGGAACAAGGATGGAGGAAAATATGGAAAGGAGGGAAAGAAACAAGGAAGGAAAGAAAGAGAATAAAGGAGGGAAGGAAGGAAGATAAAATTTTAAAGCTAAATATATAACAATGGAAATTTCAGGGAACTTGGAATAATTTTGAGTACACTAAAATATAAACAGTTAAATTTAACTTACATAAAATATTCAGATTAATGTACAAAAAGATGAGCAGAAAGAAAATAAAAGTATCACAATAAAGAAAAATAAAGATCGTGTGAAGTTTATTAAAACATTAAGGACCTGACTGGCAAGTTCCGAACATTAGAATTTCAGGAAAAGTGGAACTTATTGAGAGTCATTCTGAGTAATATTGCTAAAGAGTTTACCAAAACTAAGCAAAAGTATCACTCCAAGGTTTTAGGAGGCTTTGCAAATCAAAATTACATGTACACATGTATAAATGCACACATATACAGAAAGCACATTTAGAAACAGGATAGTAAAGCTGAAAGTTTTCAACATGTGAAATAGCAAGGTGAAGAGCACGAGCAGAAAAACTGGAGTAAACATACAGGGAAAACATGAGAATTTAGAGTGTGTCAAAGAACAGTGAAAGCCAATCCATGCTTCACTGATATCTTTGTAATTGTGAAATAAAATAACCATAAACCCAGGGCTCCACACATGGTGAAAATGCCCATCAAAGTCACAACAAAGCAAAGCATTTGTCACCAGAGAAAGCAAAATAAAGAAAACACTGAAGCATTTCCTTCAGACAGAAAAGCAATGACCCTTGATAAATTGCTCAATCAATTTTGCAGTCATCAAAGCTTTACAGTTGCATAAAAATAATTTTAAAAGTAAATACAAAGAACAAAATAAATTGACATTAACTCTATGCTAGCTTCTGATGTTTAAAATGTACATAATACAAGTGACAACATAATAAATATATTCAAATTAGAAACAATAAATATAGCATACAATTCTTAATTTCTTTTTGTTTCCCACAAAGACCCTCAAGTGGAACCCATTTATACTAATCCTTGAAGAGTAAAGAATGCATGTCATACTATCATTTAAGAGACAGTAAATCCACTTAAATATCTTTTAATTTATATTACTGTTTAATACATTTAAATTAATGATGATACAACGTGATGTACATTAACCAAAATATTGCTTGAGGTTTAGCTACAGCGAATCAGAATACTCATGTCAATTCATGAATATTCATGGCAATGAAACCCAACGCTGGGTCATTCTTGTACACTGGTAGGCTGCTTCGCTCCAGCTACTGTTACATGCTGCAGTTTGGCTGATAGCACAGGAAGCACCCTGAGATGCTGGCAGGAAGTGGAGACGAAGAGTCACACTTGTCTCAGACTTAAAGGGTGACACGGACAGGAGTCACCCTTCTTCAGGGAAGAAGGAGGAGAAGGGCGGGAGGAAGGGTGGAAGGTGAACTGGACAAAATACATGAGACGACTTGCCTTTATCCCGAGGAGAAGAGAAGGAGCCAAGAAGCACCTTGTTTGCCGACCAGGTTGTTATATAGGGATCAGCAGGAGAACCACAGGGCGAGAAGAAGAATCCCAGAGTTACAGGACTGGACCCTTGGGTGCAAGAAACAGATCAAAATTTAAAGAAAGATCAGGAGCTAGAGTTGCAATAGAAGAGAAATTTGGATTTAAAACTAAACCAAAGAAAAGAAAAAGGAACCAGGAAGTGCAATAAATCTTTCCTTGAACCGGAAGTCCAGCGTTCATAAGAAAAAGTGGGTTGAAACTCCGCAGAGAACACGGTGTAGGCTGAGGAAGTCCCAGACCTCCCTGGCGGAAGCGCATGGGCGCTGACCAGCGTGCTGAACAGCACTCCGGAGCCCGCTACTCAGCAGACTCCTTGCAGGCATATGCCCAGCGGCAGCATCCATTCTAGCCCTCCATTAAAGGCTGGCCTGGATTAATGCCACGAAATTTAAAGGAAACCTTATAAAAATAAATAACAAACAGGAAGTCCTGATGCTTAACTAAACTAATGACCACAGCAAGGTAACACAACACCTGATAGTGGCCAGTAAATTCAAGATATTCAGTAAAGCAACATCACGCGATGCAGAATCGATTAAAAATAGCACGTAATAAAACAGGAGCTGCCATCCATATGCAAGTGAGAAATCAGTGCTCGGAATAAGGATGTTATTAGACAGCATTAGCAATGGCTTGTACACTAAGAAAATATGCAAATATTTGTAGAAATGGAAACTACAAACTAGTAAACAAAATGGAAAGTAAAATACTGCTTGTTTTATCAGGCTACATCCAATACTGCAACACATATGTGAGCTGTAACTCAAAACGGAACAAGGGGGAAATCGTATAATTAAGTAAATAACATTCCAATTTTGATAGATCATGTAAATACAGAGCCTGAAGAAACTCAATAAAAGCCATGGAACCTAATTCCTAAGAAACAAGACATAAGAAAGTCATAAAAAATGAGTGATTCACGCAATATTATTCCCAGGTTTCCAATCAGAAACTACACAAAGGAGATTGACATACTTAGGATGTGTGGGATGTATAAAATGATTAATTTGATATCCAATAAAAATATCCTCTAAAAATAAATGTGATGTAAGAGTTTAGTCATTGGTTGATTGAATATGTTTACATATCTGATAAATGATGCCTATGCATAAAGCAAGTGTTGCAATTCTTCAGTAATAACACAACCAATTTAATTAGTGGGCCAAAGATCTGATAAAAATAACTCAGTGCAAAATATGAATGGCCCTTAAGCATATAAAAATAATGAAAACCCTAAGTTTTTGAGAAATTCTGAACTTTGAAAAAGTGATACATTGCTACACATCTATTAAAATTTAAAAAAAAAAATTACAGAGACCACCAGAGGCTGGCTAGGACACAGAGCAGCAGGCTCAGAGTTACTCAACACTCATGGAAATGCACAGTGTGCAGGAACTCTGGCAGCTTCTTATGAAAGCAAACACAGCCTTACCACAGAGACCTCTAGTTACGGTCCTCACTTTTACCAAGTGAGTGACAACAACTCCTTTCAAAAAACTGCACAAAAATGTTAGAGATGCTTCATGAGTACTGTGCAGATTTGGAAGGTATTCTTCACAAAGGGAATATAACGTAATCTGCTATGTCAATTACATATATATATATATATATATATATATATATAATTAAGATTTGTACAATGTAGTTAAATATTATTTAACAATTAAAAACTTTCAAACCATAAAACATGGGCGTAACTTAATTCACAGGGCTAAATGAAAGTTATTCCTGAAAGATTATAGAAGATTCCAATGATCTGACATTTTAGAAAAGATAAAACCCAGAGGGAAACATAATATTTCAGCCTACCTTTAATGAGCACATGAAGTTAAACTCAATAGCCCTTTGCATGCAAGATGTAGATTTGATTAAGGGTAGCCAATCTCTGTCAAAGAAAGTGGGATAAGAGACAGGAAATCACGAAGACTGAGAACCAAACACTTGCCCACATGAGAGCATCAAGATTGCTTCAGCTAACTCAGCACATCTTACCTTTGCCTCAGAGAGAGCTGAGTTACGTTTTTATTTAAACAGATTATAAAAGAAAAAGTTTAGCCACTTTGATGTAGGAGAGTTTATTTTAAGAAAAACTGATTTGTGAACAGGCAGGACAGTTGGCGGAACTGCAGATAGCTCTCTAGGAAAAGGGGAAGGTGACAGTTATGGATGGGGAAAAACCAGAAATGCTGCAGTGGTAACAGTCTGGTCACTGCCTTCCTTGATCTTAATCTGATCATTTCACATCTTCATTGCACGGCATTTGGGCATCTGTGACTGGAACACACTCTACACTGTAGTTTGTTTATGAAGCTTGCAGTTCAGTAGCTATGGAGGCAGGTTTTAGGCCAACTTTGTATTTAATTTAAGAGAGAAAATCTATCTGGATTATCAGGGATGATACATCAGAGACCACTGAGACAGAGTCAAATCTTTAACTACCCGTGCTATGCAGAAGCAACTTTCCATGCCAGGAGCTACACAGAGTTTACACAATAGATCACTCCTAGTCCTCTAGTTTGTTACTGAAGGAAGCGTCCATCAGTCAATCTGCCTGCTCAGGAGAGCAGACACTTAGCACACACAGGTGGACAGAGAACCACTCTTATCATCAGACCCGAGAAATTGAGATACAAATCGGTGTCCTTTGCACTGCTGGGTTTTACTTAATTCACTGAAAAGGAAGATTCATGTTTCTGTTTATTTCTTGTAAGAATCCTTTTGGTTTATGTGGTGCATTCCCAGTAACTACTCGGAGGATAATGGCATACAGTGTAACAACTACTGTTTCTCTTTTATTTGGTTATGAAATTTTGTTGTATTTTTTTCATAAAAATAAAAAAAAGCTTATACTTTCTGTTGTACCTATCATGATGGAATAGGAAAGTTTAAAGATTTTTAATTTTGCAAAGAAGTATGACAGAATTTTTTTTCAGATACAACAACAACTACCAACACACTCAACCACCTTATCTTTGATGAAGGGGCCAACATGTTCACTGGAAAAAAGACAGTCTCTTTCATAAATGGTACTGGAAAAATTGGCTCTCTATATGCCGAAAATTAAAACTAGACCCATGCCTATCACCATGTACTGAACTAAAATTTAAATGGATCAAAAGCTGAATGTTAAAACAGAAACACTAAATTTATTGGAAGACAAAGTAGGTAAATATCTTGAAGGTGTAGGGGTAGGTAGAAAATTCAGGAACACGAATCAAACCGCATGGGAACTATTTCCCAGAATCAATAACTGGGATCACATCTTATTAAAAAGTTTCTGCATGTCAAAAGAAATCTCCAGCATAGTAAAAAGAAAACCCACAAACTGGGAAAAAATCTTAGTGAACTGTTTAGACTTAGTGAACACTTCACTAAGTTTAGACTTATATCTAAAACATATAAAGAATGAAAAAATTCAGATCCCCGAAACTCAAGGACCCAATCTAAAAATGGGCATCTGAGATGAATACACAGTTCTCAGATGAAGAAATACAAATGGCAAATAAATACATGAAAAAATGTTCATCAACATTACTCAGTAGAGAAATGCAAATTAAAACAACACTGAGATTCCACCTCACTCCAGAAAGAATGGCCAGAATCAAGAAAACCACCAACAACAAATCCTGGAGAGGCTGTGGGGGAAAAAGAACTCTCCTGCACTGTTAGGGGAAGTGTAGACTGGTGCAACCACTATGGAGGTCAGTCTGGAGATTCCTCAAAAATCTGGGATTGGAGGTCCCATTCTACCCAGCTGTCCCACTTCTCGGCATATTCCCAGAAGAACTGAAAACATCATATCCCAGTGATATATGTGCACCCATGTTTATAGCAGCACAATTTGTAATAGGCAGATCTTGGAAACAACCTAAGTGTCCATCAACTGAGGAATGGATAAAAAAGTTGTGGTATTTTTATGCAATGGAGCTATAAATAATGATCACACTGAGATATTTACTACTAAATGGGTGCAACTTTAGACCACACTCATAAGTGAAATAAATCAAACTCACATGTGTAAATACCGTATAGTCTCCCTAGTATAAGAAATAGTAAGAGTACCTAAGAGTTTAGGGTAATAATGATTCCCCATTAAATTGTTTTGAAGCCTTATAATGATTGCTATTGTAATGTGTTTGCCCTGGTTTTTTGATTTTATTATCTGTGATGGTATGAACAGCTAATTTGAGGGAATCAAGTCATTATAATAGCCAGTACTGGTATAATATCATCTTACTCTGAAGTCCTACCATGCTCTTGCTCTTCTGTTTCCATTGGCTCTATCATGTTTGTACCTTACTGATTGTATTATGTGTGAAAGTATAAACAAATTTCTTATGGAAAATAAGATAATATAGTAGCCATTGTTTGTTTTCTGTTATTTGGTTCTGAAAGCCCTGTAATACTCTCATTCTCTTGAATGATTTTATACTATTTTGTTATGTTTGATACTATTATATATGAAGCTATACTCAACTATTTCAAAGAAAGAGACATCGTGGTACTTAATGTTAATTATGGGTTGCCTTCTGATGAAATACTATGTTGTTTACATTGTTCTGATCTGCTCTGTTATGTCCTGTTTTGTCTTAATCTCTTTAAAATAAAAAAAAAAGAAATGAATCTTTTGGCACACCTGCAAGGTCTATGCTGAAAAAAATTAATACACTTGCATTCTTATTCTTGACAAGGAGACAAATATACAAAGAAAAAATACAAGCTTAATATAATTAACCAAGACAAGACAAGTGTAGATTTTAAAAATGCTGATAATATTTTAATTTGTTCCAAGTTGAAAATAACTACACTGCTAGTGTTTTAAGACACATAATGAGTAATTATATCACACATGATAGATGCAGCAGTAAAATATTATCAGTTAGCAGATGGAACTCATAAAAGCAAAGCACAGTGTGAACGTGGAATTTCCTGGAATAAACCATCTGCTGGAAAAGATGATTCTGCAAATTTAAAAATAAAGTTCAAGTGTTATTTGCCTCATTTAATAGATCTGTGCAAAAAGGTGAGATATTGGAAAGTAGGTGGAACCTTAATTAATTCCATATATTAGACAGTTGCTCACAGAATCATACAGTGATGCACTGCATACACATTGCTGGAGCTTCCAGATCAAGTGTGTTTAGCTTAAATTATTTGGAGATAAATTTTACAGAAGAAGTAGTAAATGTATATTCAAATTGCTTGATGCAACGTGCAGATATGCCTTCTTAAAAGATTAAGCAATTTCCATTCTAAACTACATTATCTGTCATACATACTTATTTCTTTTTTCCATGTCAACAGTAACTTTTATTGTGACTTTTATTTTGTGCAATTTTACAGGGAAAACATTGCTGCAGTGTCTAAGATAACTGAGTATCTTCTCATTTTTTTGACCACATTGTACATTTTCTGCTGTGTCTATGAATGCAATCTTTCTAATGCTATTCTTTCATCGTTAAGAGCAGATATTTTCATTTAATGACTAATGAAGAGGATTAACTATTGCAAAATATATACATTGCAATATTTCACTTTCCTAATATGTATTTTAATTCGTTATACCACCACAATGAATATGTTTTAGACTTCTGTTAGGCTTTCTCTCAGTTTCTTGGTTTGGACTTCTATATACCAAGGTATCATAATGTTTTCTTTTAGAAAATTATCTACGTTTTTGCAGCTTAATGATGTTACTATAAGTTATTTACTCAAATTTTACATTAGCTTGGACTATGATTATTACCTGAGGCAAAAATACCACACTACCCAAGAGTTGTGTATTGACTAATGATTCTTTTTCATTTTGCAAGTATTTTAAATGTATATTTCATGGGTTTTATTTTGTACTTTAAAGAACTTGAGAATCACTAATTTGCAAATGTGAAAACATGAAAAGCGAATATTTAAATTTAACATTTCGCAACCTACTTAATAACCTAAAACTAAATTAAAAGCATGTAGAGGAGAATGTTTTTGTAGGAAGAGTTAGAGAGTGTAGAGGAGCATGATAAATATCAAAAACACTTGCCAACAAAATAAAAATATTCTAATTGAAATAAACAGGATACCTTCATAAGATTAAGAAGTTGAATTCCTAATAAAATTCTAATGGCACATGTATATAAATATTAATTTGAAATGGATATATGGAAAGACAGTTTTCAATAAATATAAGGCCAAATTATGGATGAAGTACAAAAGCTGGCCTCAGACCTATCAGAATAGTGTGGTCAGCCAACATGGACAGTGTAATGGTCACATTCTCCCCAGAGACACAGCACCCAGCATCCAGAGTGTAAAGGAGGGGATGTGTCCTGAATGACTAGGGTTTCACTCCGTGTCCAGCTGCTCCAAGACACAGACATCATGGGTGTTATGGTTTGAAAATTGGTGGTCAACTTAACGCCAGCTGGATTACATCAGCATGCATTGAGAGAAGATCCTCCACCTGAGGAGGGTTGCCAGGATAAATAAGTGGAGAAGAAGAGAGGTGTAGAGAGGGATTGAGGCATTATGGAGGCATTGTTGGTTCTCCTACGAGCTACTGTCTGAGCTGTTGGTTCTCCTGGAGAAGCTTTGGTCTTCACATCGAGCATTGCTTCCTGGCTCCGGAGGGGAAGACATGTGCTGCCTGGTCTCCAGGATGAACTCCTCACGCTGCTTCCTGGCACGTACCCGACGGTGCTTGTCATCAGAGGAGCTCGGGGCCTCCGTGTCGCTGAGGACAGCTGTGGTTCCTTTCAGGACAGCCCTACTCTTTGTTGTGAGTGTGACTTCTCGGCTCCAGTGTAGAACCCTCATCCCACTAGCACAGCTCCTTCATCCTGCTGGCATAGACTTTCTGGCTTCCACCACTGACCCTTGGGTCTTCCCGGCACGAATCTGTAAAAGAGACTGGCATGAGTCCTTCTTGTGGGCTCTGGACTTCCAGTTGGACTCATGGAGGCGTTGTTCTGAGCTCTGCGTTTTTATCTGGACTCATTTGGGACATTGCCATGGGGTTTAGACATTTGACTAAATAATCTATGTCGTTGGTGTTGCGGATAGATTTCCTGCATTCTCCTTTGTTAAGTTCCAGTGACCATTATAAAAATATTATAAACTCCATGTTCTGATCTGAATTGTTCTCTCTGTACAACCCCAGACTACAACAATGGGACTAATGGAGGCTGATTCTGGAGGATCATAAATTCCATCCCAACTGTACAACATAGTGAGATCCTTAAAAAAAAAAAAAAAAAGGTTTGGAGATGTTGCCAAGTGCAAAAGGCCTGAGTTCAAATCCCAGTAACCCATAAGCAGTTGTGGTGGTGGATGCCTATAATCCCATCACTCAGGAGGCTGAGGCAGGAGGATCACTGTAAGTTCAAGGCCAACCTAGGCTACAAAGCGAGTTCAAGTCTAGCTTCCTCATCTGCATGGCAAAACTCTCTCAAAAAACAAAACAAAAACCAGTAGCCACACTCACCAAAATAGAAATAAATAGACAAAAATGTCACAAATATTGATAAATAAAATAGTAATACAGTAAGTCAACGCTTGGAACATTAATACAAAGAAATTATCCAGACCATATAATTTACACTATACAAATAAAAGTGGTTCCATACCAAGTAATCCAATAGTATAAATAATCATCGTGTTTAGATTAAATAAAAATTGAATATAAGATTTTAAATACAACTTCACACATTTTAAGAGTCAGAGTCTGAGTTCTTTACAAGCGTGTGTAATTCCGAGAGAGAGAGAAAGAGAGAGAGAGAGAGAGACAGAGACAGAGAGAGAGACAGAGAGAGAGAGAGAGAGAGAGAGAGAGAGAGAGAGAGAGAGAGAGAGAGATGCTCTGGCTAGAGATGGAGATAATAATTGATAGATTTCTTTGCATATGCCCTGAAAACTACATGAGAATTCATTGATCCTTAATGGATTTCTGAAGCTCATCACTGATGCTTATTATTTCTTACATGCATTCCGGGATAAAAAGCCCCTGTATTTTAAACACGTTGTGCGTGCACAGGAAAGCAGCGCCTTGTCGCTGCTGAGTTCACGAGGTGCGGCAAAATGCTGGCGGGGGGGAGGGGGGGGCAGTCCCGCCCCTTGTCCTCGCTGCTGCTGCGTGGCTTCTTTTAGTCCTAAGTGGGTCTGGTCACCTGTGCTGACTCGGTTCCTCCCTCTCCCAGTCAATGCTGTGTGGACTCAGGGTGAATCTGCATGACCTCCTCCTGCTGCCCTACTCCCTGCAAGGAAAGTGGCCCCACCTACCTGACTGTCCCTGACCCCAGCTCTGCCAGGACCCTGCGGACGGCCCCAGGGATGGCCTGCTCAGATCTACGCACCATCCCATCCTGCCGGGAGCCCGCCCTGGACCTCACTTGGACCTGGTCCTGGTTGGCATCCACTACCCTCTCTCCCTCTCCCTGGCTGCCCTCCCACAGGGAGTTCAGGGCTCTGCAGGAGCCACCTCCCCACCGGTGAACCCACAGGTCTGTCGCCCTTCTCTCTGCATCCGTGCCTGCCGTGATGTACACTTGGCCATGGGGCTTCCCTGGGTCTTCCCTGACCACAGCCCTGAGTCTGTGCTTCAGTTAGGGTGTTCCCAAAGACGGGATCAGTCCTAGGGAGGCGCTGGGCACAGCTGAGGCAAAGCCAAGAGCCTAAGCAGGTGACGTGCGAGAGGGACGCTGGGTCACAGGCCAGGGGCGGAGGGGTCGGCCTGTCCACCAGGATGCAGAACAGTGCTGGGAAGAGAGTCCCCCGGCATTTGCCACTCCTTCCCTGGGCAGGGCAGAGACAGATGTGCCACCACGTGGCCACACTGGAGGAGATCACAGCAGCATGAGCGCTCACGGGAGCCCTGACATTTCACCAGTGGAGGAGTCACGTTCTCGTTAACCACAGGCTTTCTCTCATCGTGGGTATATTTGGGTGGAAATCCAAGTCTGGTTTGCTCTTGACTCGGCGTCTGCTTCGCATTTACAGTGTTTTTCTCTAGAGGTTTTCTCTAGTCTTTCCATGTGGCCACACCCCACCCACTGCACTCTTCCTGAATGGCATGGTAAGGTGGCCAAATATTTATCTCCAGGACAGCCATGTTCTGTGATTCTTCAAGACGATAAATTCCATGGGTATTTGAGTAAGGTAGGACCAGGAGGAGCACTGCTGTGAACATTTTCCGTGTGGTGAATCAGCACCTGCTCTCCTGCTCCACCGCAGTCACCCCCAAACCCCACTGTCCCAAGGCAGCCCGGAGTGTGAGTCTTTCAGCCCCGGGCTTGCCGCTGCTTCCCTAAACTGGCTTCATGTGGCTTCTGTTAAGTTTATCTCTATTTCATATCTCATAGAGCATCCCGGAGTTCCTTAGCACAGACTGTTGACTGTCTTCTGTCTGTGTCGTGTGGAAGTCAAATTGTGTGCTTCAGGCATGAGGATGGTGCTGTTTCTAATGTAAGCAGTAATACGTTTCAGTCCATTTTAGTGCCTGTTGTGTGTGGGACAGGTATTGCCTGCATTTTCTCAATAGGTGGGAGACAATACGGTGCTAACCTCATGCTTTGGTCCTTCAAACAGTATAAAGAATATTTTTAGAATTTTTAATTTATGGTACTGAGCATTAAGCCGAGGGCCTTGCAACTAAGCTACACCTTGAGCCTTTAATATCTACTGGTTTATTTATTTACTTATTTTTATTTTCAGACAGGGTCTTGGTAAGTTGCTAATTTGTCCACACTGGGGGCAAAACTGTGATTCTCCTACCTCAGCTTCCCTGCGTGCTGGGGTTCCAGGCTAGCAAATACATCCGAGCCTAATAAAAGCTGCAGCTGTGACAGGATAGGGTCCTGGAAGGCTGTGCTCCTCTCTCCTTCTGCCCATGATTCTGCCATCATTCCACCCTTACTCCTACCAGCATTACTTTTTCTAAAAGGAGCATCTTGTCGTTCTCCTGTCTTTAGCAATGAATAAGTAATTCAAATGAAAAATTAGATTTTGTATCTCCTTCTGAGACTAGAAAGTAGAATACAGTTCACATTAAATAATAAAGTCAATTACAGATAGGGACTATAAATTTGTAGGTAAGTTGGACACTGTAAGACAAAATATACTATCTCTCTCTTCATCAGTGCATTATGTACAGAAAACAATAGGATCTGATTTTGTAAAATACCGAATCATATGGATGGTAGTACTAAAAGATAAATGAATCAACTTCTACATTAAAATGCATAAGGGATAACATAATCTATGTCTATGGGAAGGGACGTGTAGTAACACAAGGCCTTAAGGTTGTTGATTCAAACCTGTGAATATTCAGGTGCCAACTACACTAAACAAATCTCTCCAAGGTGAAAGCATTGCTGTGCCCAAGTTATTTGTCCTGCTTCATAGATGTATTACCGCGAAGGTTGCCTCAGACACAGGCACTCTGAGATTGGAATGCAAACATATCTTATTTGACAACAGGATGTCCAGGTATTAAGGAATATGTGAGCTATCAGAAGAGAGTGACCGCCTTGGTCGGAGGGCTGCAATGGCTGTTAGCAAAATACATCAGATCGGTCTTTGCACTGCCTTTTGAGCTCCAACGATAAATGCATCAAGTCTTCCCTCTAATAAATTAATCGTCTTCTTATGCTGAGTTGTCTGTTCCTCTGCTTTTCCACAAGGAGATTGCAAATTTGCAAACCTTGCTGGTTTCCCTTTATGTTCTTGCTAAGCCAGAAGCTCTTCAGTTCATCCATCAATGTCTCCGAAGTGCCCACTAGCTCTGTTCCACTTTGGAGTCTAAGCGCTCTTTCTAACTTCCTAAATTATCATCTTCTTTTATTCTTGCTCTTTCCCCCCTCTTTCCCTTTTTGCCTATGTAATAAAAATGTAAATTCTCATTCTCTTTCCATTTAATCTAATCTCATCAACATTTTTTTTTTGGTACCAGGGATCAAATTTAGGACCTTGTGATTGCCAGACACCACTGAGCTAAATCCCCAGTTCATCAACATTTAATAATCATTTAATTTTCAAGGATTAAATTAAGCATAAGTGTAACTGCACACATGACATATCTGGATTATTCAGTATCAGTATTCTGTGCTGTCCTATTCGTGTAAAAGTGGGTAAGAGTGTGCTTTCCACTCACAAGGCAAAGTCCTAGGCTGAATCTCCAGGAGGCAGTGGGTTGTGAATTATGACCAAATTAGTCTCTGAATTCCCATTACTGTGTCACAAATTACCAAAAAGTTGGAGGTTCAAAACAAGGTAATTTGATTTTCTTATGCTTCACAGGTCAGACGTCTGACTTAGACTCAAGGTTAGAAATAATTTGCAGCACAACTACATCCTTTTTGAGGGGCTGCATCTGAAAATGTTTTCTTTTCATTGTTCTTCAGCATCTGAAGGCTACATTCATCCCTGGGATCATGGTCCCATTCTGCTGTCTTAAAAGCCAGTGATTCAGAGGTTAATTCTCTGTTCTGTCTTTTCCTTATTCTTTCTCTTACAGGACACTGCATTGGGCCCACTGATCACCAGCATGCAAGTCTTTACAATGAAATTCCACACCGCCATGCAGCCTGAGAAACTCTGCCTACCGAGTTAGACGTAATCTGTCTCCTGAAGATGAAGATGTTCCTAACATAGCTGTTTCCCACCATTTCACCAAGAGCTTTCAATATACAAACTGTGGTTGAAGAAAACTTTATAACAGAACAAACAACTAAGGCATGGAGAATCAGGCTAGCCCTGGAAATGCACTGGTAGATTTACAGAACATGATCTACCAGGCTTTGACTTGAGAAGAAAGTAGAGGTGCTCTTTGTGATGGAAGGGTTATTGGTGAATATTGTTGAAGTCTTCCAGGCTCTTGCTGAGTTTGCTTCTACTGCTGCCCAATTCTAGAAGTAAAATTTTCCAAATAGAATTTTAGACTTGTGTAGTGCTCCTTATGTTTCTCCTGCTTTGATCCATGTATTTTGAAGTTCTAGTGTTAACTGAGTTTTGCAGTAACTTTTTTTGTCTGAGACAGAATCTTGCTATGCAGTTCAGGCTGGCCTTGAGACCACTTTGTAGCCTAGTCTGGCCTCAACCCATAAAGATCCTCCTGCTGCCTGAGTGCTGGGGTTACAAGCTGTGAGCCACTAAGCCCAGCTACCATAAATTTCATGATTATATTGAATCCACTCATCAAGATAACCTCACATCTCAAGGTCATTTGATTTGCAATTTCCAATTAGGATATTTATGCTTTTAGAATTTTTTGATCACTGTCTCATTTATCATAGGTAATCTGGTCATCTGTGAAAATTTTCCTTCTCCTAAATCTTACCATTCTACTGGCAATATAGCCTTTCCACCATTTTCTTTTGCTATGTACACGGTGGTGTCTTTATCCCTTTTTTTGAATATGGGCTCTGTATATTTTTGTATATTGGCATTAGAATATAAAATGTAGGGCTGATTTAAAAACTCTTAAAGTTAGGATTCGTATTTGTATTTGTTCTATTTGATATTCCCTGAGTTTCTCATATCTGGGGTTTGACGTTTATCACCACTTTTAGGAAATTTCTGATAACTACTTTTTAAAACCTTCTTTCTGCATCTTTCTCTTTTCTTTGGAGTTTCAGTTATAACTAGCTTCCTCCATTTCATCTCAGTCTTACACAGGCATCTTGCACCATCTTGGTGAGAGAAATTCCACCTTAGAGCTCCTGGTTTTCCCCCTGCTTTACTTATTGGTGGGCTCGGTGATATTACTGCTTTGTTTCTGACATAGATTGGGTGGGAACAGCCCTCAAAGGTCGACATGATGAAGGGCACAGCCACCAGAATGGCTATGTTGGAAGGTCACAGAAACCCTGCAGACCTTTGTGACACCCACAGGTCATGGAGGTGCAGGGATGGGGGATCCACCTCTTCATCTTTAGAGGTCAGCAATTTGCTCCTACAGTGATGTGTACACACACCCTCCCCTGACCCCTGGAAACAAACGCAGTAGATCTGCCTGGTCACGGGCTGCACCCTCTAAAGCTCTGACCCCACATAACTTTTGTCTCTATAAGCAGTTGAGTTCCAGGTTTCATCAGTGTGGGAAGATGGCTGAAGTACAGTGTTTTGCTCCTGCTTCCTGACTCCAGCCTTGGGCTCCCGGGATTTTCCTGTGGGTAGCAACTTTCACCCCTTTTCCCTCAAGTGCAGGCTCTTCTGCACTGTGGAGTGGCCTAGCAGGTTTGCACTGTGGTAGACACACACCATATACTGCAGGGCTCAGTAGCACAGACATTTATTTCGTTTCTTGTCTTGCAACTGATAAGTCTCAGGTTATTATAGTACAGTCCAGTGTGTGGTCTGATCCCTCTGTCCACTTTGCAGACCATGCTTCTCAGTGCTCGGGTGAGGCAAGAAGCAAATAGCTCCCTTGTCCTCTTCCACAATTATACTGCACCTGTTTATCCTGACTGTCCACTCCCCTGGACTGAGGGACTCCCGGAGATGTGACTGTGAGGGGAAGGGCCTGACTGACAGGCATTACAGTGGTCTGTGTTGTCAGGGTGCTCAGCATCTCCCACTGCTGCTCCTCCATGCTCTGATGCTCCACTGCCATGGGTGGAGTAGCTTTGCTCTGCTCCGTCCTTCTGCCATGATGCTCTGCTTCCCATCCAGCTGTCCATGGCCTGGAACCATGGAAACTATGAGCCAAGAGAAATCTGTCCTCCCTTAAGCTGGGGGATAGGACCAATCTAGACATTAATCCTATTCACAAAGGCCACATTCTCATAACCTAGTGACTTCCCAAAGACTTTGTGTCTTAGTGTCATCACTTTGGGATCAGGATAGGATATTCACGCGAGAGAACACAAGCATTCAGACCCCCATCGGAGCCCAAGAGACTGGGCATAGTGAGTTGCTTGCACCCTTCACAGGGCTCTCTCCTACGCTCTCCTGGTCTCTGCACAATGTTCACCTTCTCAGAGTTCTCAGCATTTACTTAGGAGCTCCCTGTGAGATCCCTGAAAAAAACAAAAAACAATAAGAACAACATAAAAACAGCTTTCCAGATGATGGATCTTTTCCGATTTCTGCAGGGGTCAGGACCTGCATGCCCTGCTGAAATGCCACGTGTGGTCTCTGGGAATGCATCAGTTATTCTGCGTGTGGGCACCACAGCACTCTGTCTATGCGCTCCTGCCCTGTGGAGCCTCACCTCGCCTTCTCCCTTCTTCCTCCCGCAGGTGTTTGACTTCCCTCGTGTCTGTCTGGAGTTCTCAGTCCTCTGGAAGGTAGGAAAATGAACTTGTGACTTTGAAGTTAGCCTGGTTGCTTTTGTGGGAAGGTGAGGATTGATATTCCTGCTCAGATCGCTACCATCCAAGAAACTTAAATGTTGCCAGGCATTTTATCTTCGCTGTAGTCCTAGCTTTGTTTTTTCACCTATCATTTGTATTTTCCCAGTGACTAATGAGATTAGCATTTTTATATGTTGATTAAAATTTGGGTATTTTTCCTAAGTCTTTGCTCATTCTTTATTTTCTGTGAGGCTTTGTAAATTGTATTTTACATACTGCAGTTTGTTTTTTAACTTGTATAAGTACTTAAGAGAGGAAAAATGCTAGCTAAAGTTCCCTTTATAACGACTTTGTGTTTAAAAAATATTTCATTATACTGATTTCTTAGTGATATTCTTCTTGGTTACTCTTCTGATTCTTAATTATGTTGACTCTTATATAATTCATGAATTTATTGTGCATGCACTGAGCCAGGAGTGAGATTTTGGTTTTTTTCTCTACCCTTTCTTTCAGGTTAAATGTCTATACCATGAAGTCAACAGCATAACCGCTTTGAAGCGGCTTTCCATCTGTGTACAGTGTCTGCAGCCATCACTACTGTCAAATATCAGAAAGACCTCTTCTCTCTAAGAAGAAGCCCAGTTACCCATTAATCTGTCCTTCCCTACCCCTCCTCTCAGTCCAACAGTGACTAATCTGATTTCTATTGATTTGTCAGTTTTTGACTTTTCATATAAATAGGGTCTAATTACATGTGTGTCATTCCTACCTGACTTCCCTGACTTACCACACTGTTTTCCAGGCCCACTTAACCTTATACCATGTGAACACTGCATTCTTGTACTCTTTAAATACGTCCCAGATTGTGGATGTGCCACTTTCACAAGCTGAAGGGCGCTGGGTTGTTTTTACTTTATGACTGTTTGGGTAAATGATCCTATAAATATTCATGGACATATTTTCACTTGAACACCTGTGTTCAATTATCTGATAGATCAAGACGAGGAACTGGAGAGTCCCACAGTAGACTGTGTTGAGCTTTGTAGCGCCATTTTGTATTCTGGATAGCAATGTATTAGTTCCAATTTCCTCCCATCCTTCACTGCCTGTGCTGTCTCCCTTTGTTTGTTTATAAATGACTGATTCTATGTAAAGTAATATTTCACAGTGGTTCTGATTTTTAGTCTCCTAGTGAGGAAGAAGTTTGCTCTTGGTCTGTCTTCTTTAGAAATACATCTAGTAAAGTCATCTGTTTATTTTTCAACTGAGTTGTTTGGCCTTCCTGTTGTTAATTTAAAAGTGTTTATTATAAATCGTAGCTACCAGGGCTGGGGATTTAGCTCAGCGGCATAAGTGCCTGCCTTGCAAGCAGGCAGTCGTGAGTTCAATCCCCAGTACCGGTAAAAACAAAAAAGATTAAAAAAAAAAAAATCGTAGCTACCAAAATCCTATTTGGCATATAATTTCCAACTCTGAAGATCATATGTTTACTTTCTGAATAACTGAAGCATAGAAATCTCTAATTTAATGAGATCTAATTTGTTTAGATATTGGTACGTCAGTGCTGTGTGTGTGTGTGTGTGTGTGTGTGTGTGCACTTGTGTGTCACACTGGGAAATGACCTTATGAGACTAACTTCTAGCACAGGGAGTCCTGCTGACCCCTACCCAGAAAGTATGGGGAAAGGGCATTTTAACCTTTTAAATAATCTGGGAAGTATTATGTACCTTTAGAGAATGTCTATAGTGATGGTCAACAGGAAGCAGGTGTTGATATTTGAGGCAAAAATACTCTCTTGCATCTGCTCTGGCTAAAGACTGCACCTAGGCCCCTTTTCTCACCTCAACCAGCTTGACCCTCTGCTCCTGAGAGGAACAGGAAGTCACATTTTCCATCCTGTGGGCAGCTGCAGTCTAGCACAGTTGAAACTCAGCCGTGTGCTGGTGCTGGGAGGTCCCTTTCCCAAGGTTCTGGGATGTGCAAGAGATGTTCCCCCTGACAGGGCACCCTGACTCCTGGGGTCCTGAGCACCTCTTTCCTAGCCCACAAACAAATGACTCCACACACGGAGGGGCAAACTGAGAGGACCAGGCTGCCACAGCTGCACACGCACTCAGCTTCATGAGGAGTCATTGCTTAGAGGAGCTCACCAGTTTCCCACCTCCTGTCCCAGGGCAGTGGTGCAAAGGCTGTGAGAGTGCAAAACAGTAAAGGAGAAGGTTGCCTTGGTCTCCTTCTTACAGCCGGGTCTGAGTCTATATGAGTGCGTCCTGGAGAACAATGGCGATCATAGAGAGATTGTGGGGACACTGAATGTCCAAGACAAAGTGTGTGGGCTCCAAGCAGGGTGTGCAGGGGTGTCAGAGCTGAGGGGAGTCCTCAGGGGGGCAGAGTGAAAAGAACTTGCTAACCTAGAAATCACTGCTTTAAAGAAGACTTCTTTAGAGGAAATCTTTTTGGAACATGACTGGACTAGAAGAGACGCATACCTACACCATGTCATCCAAAGGCCACTGAGGCCGAGCCCTGGGACGTGCCCCCTGAGAAGCACTGGGGGCACACATTGTGCAGCAAGGGGGAAATAGATTGCATCAGAATGAATCAACAGTCACTGAAAACAAAAATAAAGACAAAGGAGAAAACAGCAACAAGCGTTAGCAATGAGCCAGAAATGACTCGATCTCAGAATTGCTCAATTTACTAGCACATCCAATTTCAAACAAGAACAAAAACTCAAAGCATGCAAAGAAGCAGACAAGCATGCCCCATGCCCTGGGAAAGCACCTGGAACACATTGCTTATAAGAGCAGCCCCCTGATCCAGAAGTAGTGGTAGATTTCATGGGAGGAGGGACGGGATGGAGGAGGTTCCCTCATGATTCATGCCCAGGACATCTACTGCACAGATTAGTTCTGTTCATATGACAGTAGATTCCCACAAGGAGCACAGCTACCAGCTCGCAGCAGGGTCTGTGCTCAATGAGGCCTGGATACTGCCTCCAATCTTGTAGAAGGTGAAGGTCAGGAAGTGACAGAGAAACCCTGAAGAAGCCTGCTATGCCCTGCTCCCCTCCCACTGTGCAGGACCAGCCAGTGCTAGGCTGCTTCACCAGGGGTGGGGACCCCTGGCTTGTAAGACAAAGTTGATACTGCATTTCTAAGAAACAAAGCAAAATTAAACCACAGGATAATATTAAAATGTGTTCAAATAACTGAAGAAACTGTGATGAAGAATTGCAAGGGTGCACCAAAATAGTATTGCCTCAAACAAGGAATATCAATAGACAAAATTACTTAAAGAAACAAATGCAAAAGAACTTTGGAGCTGAAAGGTGAAATAAATGCAGTTTTAGATATTTATTAAAGAGTCTAAATAATGCCTTAGAAAAGGAGAAGAGCAAATGAGCTTCCAGATAGACCAACAGAAATGATGACAGGTGACAGGGTAGGAAAGAAGATGAACCTCCGAGAAACAGAACCATACAAAGCCTACCAAAGCATTTCTAATGGAGAGAGCAGAGGAAGGAACAGAAGAAAGATATTTTTTTAAATAATGGGAGAAACTTCCTGAATTTACTGGAAATAATAAACTATTACTCAGAAATCCAAAGGAGGATAAATGCAAAATAATCCACAAGTAGACACATACATCACAGCAAAATTGCTTAAAATCTAAAGTGATTTGAGATGATGAGAAGAAAAGCAGTGTGTTTCTCCAGGAGCCTGGTGAGATTCTCTCTGAGCTCCTCCTGGTCTCAGCGCAGCAGGTGAGCTGTGTGCGGCTGCACCCAGAACAGGGAAAGGAAGAAGCTGCTGACCAAGGGCCAAGACAGAACACAGATCCACCTGGACCATCAGACAGTGAACAAACAGACAGGAACATTTGTTCAGGGTGAATGATTACAATGAAACTCTGCTATAAGAAGATTTGGATTTAATTCCAAATGGCCGGTCTCTAAACAACATTGATTTCCTTAGGTCTAAGACCGTAATTTTTGGAATAAAATACAGCCAGTCCTGGTGCGAGAATTGTACATCTTTCTTGAAAGGAAGATCTAGCTTATTCTCATGTGCTCATCTCTCCTAACCTTAATAACTCCCCGTTATTGAACTGGTGTCTGCGGCAGCAAATCCAACCACAAATTCAAAGGCGGTCAATTGCAGTGTGGAAGCCAGAATGAGAAATCTTAGCAAAATAAGTAAAATTTTTCCTCCAATTTATATTAACAAAACCTTGTGGCTGTACCTTAAAACGGACTTTGGAGATGCTCAGTCTGGTAGAGAAAAACATAATTTTATGTCAAGGGCTAGAGTGTGCTCCTCCTAACAAAACTGAAAATAAAATGCAATATCACAGCCAAGACAGGTTTGTGAATTAATTCCAATACCCAAACCTTATAATATGTAAGGGCAGTGATTCCTAGCAGGCTCACAATTAACTCCCACTTGCTTTGTCCAGAAAAGGAAGCAAGTGGTTCAGCACAAAAGACAGCAAGTGAATTCTACCAGCTAGGGGGGTGCTAATGATTTACTCGGATGTATTTCTTTTGAAAGAACAAGTTAACAGAGACTCAGACATATGTGCCTCAGTTATTGATACTGCCGCTCATGTTTTTCTCTGGATTTGCATTGCTCAGTGTTGTAAGCAAGGACCCTATCTGGCTATTAAAACATAAATTAATGATGTCCAATATAATTAAATATTCATTCTCTGTGCCACTAATTGGCTCATTATGAAGCACCTTTTGGACAGCCTGTCTATAAGGAGAGTCTTTCCATCTAAGGAACACCAGGGCTTGCTTAATGAACAGGCCGTCTCACAAATATTAAAATTGTCTAACCTCTTGACATATTTGAGCAAGCAGAATATTTATGAGCCTCTTCCTGCAATAAACGCCTCAGGGATTATTTTATAATGTAGCGTCACGTTTCAAAATGATACTCTTTAACTTTCTGAAATATTAGCCTCCCAGGAGTAAGAATCAGACTCATAAGATATCTTAAGAAAATTGGATGCCAGACCTTTAAAAGCCAGCGATGCGTTCTTCATAATCAGGGGGAGAGAAACATAAAGTGATCCTAAGGCCGCCTTTCCACCTTCCCCAGCTCCTGCTGGGGTCCCCATCCTCAGGGGCCACCGCTGGCACCCTGTCCATGCCTGCTGGGAACCAGGCCACGCTGCAGGAGGGAAGAGAAGAGCTGTGACCCAGACCCCTGAGGGGTGCAGTGGGCGGGGCCTGTGCCTTTGACATTCACCTCTCCCCAAATCCTTATGGAAATTGGCTTCCAGCACAACCGATGCTTGGGACCAAAAATGTTGGGGACCACTGGCCACGCCCATCAGTTTCCAAGTCTTTTTACTTTATCTCCATTTTCTCTTCCACTGCTGTCCTCCCTCTGGACTTCACACCCGTCCTCCCTCCCTCCCGGCACCTGAGTCTGGGCTGGAAGCGCGCTCAGCACGCAGCATCACTAGGCACGCCCGGTCTTCTTCCTTACATGCTACACCTTCATGCCACACTGCGTGCAGATGTCACTCTGTTTCCGCTCTGTACTGTCTGCCCCGAAGCACCCCGACCTCTTCTCCCTTCCTAGCCCAAGTCCTCTGCACCGGCCACACCGCGGTGGGGAGCCGGCTAGGGTGCCCCAACCTTCCCACTCCCGCTGACATCTACGGGGAAGATACACAACTGAGAGAGCTAAATGACTTTATATTAAGCAGCCCAGTGAAGGGGTAAATAAAAACCCCAGACCCTACTGGAAAGGCTAAAATAATTGAATACCAGCAAAATAAAGCTAGATATAGATGTATGAGACCCCGAATCACTTAAACACTCAAGACTGCCTCACATAGCGTTACTGCCCACATCTGTCTCCCGTTAAGTTGGAAGTTGTTTGGAAAATAATAAAATAAGTACGTACATCATTTATAATTTTGTGTTTTCTTCACGTAGCTTTTTTCGCCTACTGTAGCAAAATTATAAATTATTATTTTTATTAAGATATTTGTATAATGTCTTATTGAAAGTCATGGTTAAAACTATTAAAATGCAAATGCATTTGAAAATGTACAAAATTTAAATACACGTACAAAAATGTAACCATTAAGCATAAAACATTTTATGGAGGTTTGTGGGGTCGTTTGGCTCCCAAAGTTCACATTTCCTCATAGAAAAAGGGGCGCAACACACAAGAAGCAGCTCGCAGGCACGCGGGGAGACGCACCCCCGGCAGGGAAAGAGGAGGCTGCTTTCAGGCCCGCAGCGATGCACAGGTGCGGCCCAGACTCCGGAGACTGTAAGACTCCCGAGCTGTGTTCACCCCAAAATGTAGTTTAATAAACAAGTAAGGAGCAAAGCACATTTTGCTCTGATAAATTCTAGTTCGAACTCAGAGAGGAGCAGAGTTTGGAAGTCACAGGAAGAACAGTATTTTAACCAAGCTAGTCTACATTTTAGTGCCAAAATCTTACCCTTCTAGTTGAACATCTACATATGTTGACTGTAGAAATGAAGTATAAAAAGCATGTATGTGTGTGTGTGTGCGTTTTTGTTGTTCTAAAACAATATACCACACTCTGGGTGCTGCTTTCTCATTCGGTTCTTATTGGGACACATTTGCAGTGCATTCTGACCATGCTCCTCCTGAGACGCTGGTGCACAGGGCACATCCTAACTTTTATACCTATACCCCCACCCTGCCATCTCTGGGAAATCCCCGGCAGACGGCATCCACACCTCAGTCTTGGGGCCCAGGTCCTCCTCAAGGCACTGCAGCTGGGCGTCAGCTGGGTCTCCTCTCCTCCATCCCACACACAGCCTGGATGCTGCCTCCACCATAGGGGAGGGAGGCGGGGGTCCTCACGTGGCTGGAGGCCTGAAGGAAGGAAATCACGTCCTCCACCCCACTGAGGAGGCCACCACTCCCAGTCATTAGGGGCCACCTGGAGACTCAGTCACCGGCTGAGAGTACCCCTGCTAATGTGACTGCTGGCCTTCAAGCTTCAACTCATAGCCTGAGGGGGACACTCATTCCATGGTGAAATTGTTATCTACTCCCTCTTCCACCAAAGGGTTTTATATGGTATTTTATGAAAACTCTTACTAAATCATTTAAGATGCTTGACAAGAATTGGTTACAGATATACTCATGGAGCTTTGCTTTATCAACATCAATTGCAGTGTGTGGAAAATTTGTATCTGATTCCACATGCATGGTAGAGGAGCTGACTTCAGAATTAGACTGCTGTTTTTACTTATTTGTGTATTTATTGCTATTTAATCACTTTATATTTTTTTCTTTTTTTCTTTTGGAACCACGGATTGAACTCATGACCTCATGCTTGCCAGACAGGCGCTTTGCTACTAAGCTAAATCCCCAACCCTCTTTTTTTTTTTTTTTTAGAGGAATTAAAATGGAACCATAAAATGAAGCAACAAAACAATGATAGGAAATCCACAATCGTGAGCATATTGCACACTGTTACCCTCTACACTGCTGTTCAGACTAAGGGCCCCAGGCGTGCAAAAATCACTCCAACGACACAAATCTCAGGTTGCTTCCCTCCACAGCCATTATCATCTCTGGCTGCTTACAGGTGAGGGTGGGAGGGGGCGGGGCAGGGCCAGGGTCCTTGCTGCCTCTCCCGCCAGCAGGGCCTCCACCAGCACCTGGTGGACTTCACGGCTTTCTTAGTGCTTCCCCCTGGCCGGCAGGTCTGCCACCCCTGGTCTTGTTATTTTTGCTGGATTTCTGAATTATCTCTTTCCGTGGGCTTCCAGTCTCAGTTCAGATCCTCCCCATGCCCATGGGACCCACCTCTGTCCTCTTCCTCTTCCTCATTTTGCTCTATCCCAGGGACTAGACACTGAAACTTGGGGAGGTTCTTTCTCTGCTGCTCACCACTCTGCTGTTTTCCAAGAAGTCTTAATCACTTCATGACATTGTATAAATTTCTTTCTCTTTTTGAAGTTCATTGCCACATATGTCTAATGTTAAAACCTTCCTTCTTTTTTTCTTTTTCTTTTGTTTTTGGTGTGAAGTTGGGGATTGAACCCATTGCTATTTTACATGGAGCAACATTCTCAGCCCTTTATTTGTTATTTTAAGGGAGGGTCTCTCTAAGTATCTAACTTGCCTTGTTTGGAACTTGCAATCCTATTGGCTCAGCTTTGCAGAGTGCTGGGATTCCAGGCCTGCACCTACAAGTCCCTCAGAGCATAGGCAAATAGCCAATGCCATGAAGAATAAAGATGACTTGGTACAAGTCTCTGAATTCTGAAGCATGAGTGAAAATCAGGAGTCATTTTAAAATCTGTCATTTTAGTTTTAAAAGGAGAGTTTACAAAAATTTGAAGGTTACCAATTGCTTACAAATAATGCCTGTATTCCCAGCACTCAGAGGCTGAGTCAGGGGGCTTGCAAATTCAAGTCTAGATTCCAGAAATGTTGGAGATATAGCTCAATGTAAAGGCCCAGTACTGACCACCCCAAAAAAAAGAATGAAAGAAAGAAAATAAAAGGATGCTGTCAATGATGCAGAAAAAGACTAATAAAACAAAGCCCACCACAGCCCAAACTATCAGCCGCAGTAAGGTCTGTTTCTCTCCTTAGTGCTCTCAACCTGTGTGAAATTCTTCTTCCATCACTGCTCTTGACTTCGTAATCTGTGGGGAAGGAACCTGGTGCCTCTAATTCAGACCCTACGAGGAAACTTCTGTGTATGCCAGGGCCAGAGCTGAAAAATCACTTTCCCTGTGACTCTGAGGTGGGTCTGCTTTCCTGAAGATAAAGTCAGTCCTTCCAGCAGAGCTTTTCCAAGAGAAAGAAGCAGAGAAAGTCCATGCATTCTTGTGTGTGTATGTGTGTACTATGCCCTTCCTGCAGCATTGCATGGATGTAGTGGATGGAATGCCAAAACTTAGAGCAGTAGAATGAAGGAAAGGACCATACCCTACCGGGACCTGAACTTTCCTGGCAGACAGCCTTCCCTTAATATGCAGTGCATGGTGAGGGAGCTGAGAAGTCTCCAGTATCTCCCCAAAAATCACATGATTTATGAAATATTATTGCTCATCTAATTTTGCCTACAGAGTACTGGGGAGGGCTGATCAGAACTTCCAATTAGGAACCTTTATACTTCGATTATAGTAGCAATATAAAGAAATTGTAATTATTTCTAGGATCCTTGTTTTTAGGAGATGAACAAAATCTTTCAGTTTTCAGGGTTACTCTGGAAAATCTCAAAGGGAGTTTTATACAAAAAGTACCTAGAATGTTACAGTAAGTGTCCTTTACCTAAGTCATTGTTAGGATATGATTGTGTGATTATTGGCATATGATTCATCAAATTTTCAAAAAAGAGATGACGGGGCCCTGGCTGTTAGAGACAAAAATTCCATGACAGCTATTTAATTGCTGTAACAAGAAATATCTAAAAATAAACAGAATCAGGCACAGAATACTTGTTTTTTGCTTGTTCTTATTTTAAATGCCTTCAACAGAAAGATGCATAAGAGAAATTAGAAAACAAGTGAAATAAAAGTTGAAGATAAAGTGGTTTCAGAGCGAATATTGCTATATATCTATTCTTAAACTTTGTATTTGTTTTTCTCATTCCACACGTATGATTGTAAATATTTTAATAAACACATTTTAAAAAGTAAAATGAAATTACAGACAGTAATGTCTATGGTGCCAATGACAATTTTTTCCCTTTAGATGTGTTATTATATCTTCAGACTGGTGTTAAATTTGAGAAATACAGCACTTGCTAAGTGTGCAGGAGGGAAAGAATATGAAACTTGGACAAACTAATATGTGTATTTTTCTAGCATGTGACTTGTATCATACTTGTATTGCTGCCCAGCACTTCTCTATGATTGATCTGTGATAAGGTTACATAAAATTTATAATTGAAAAGAAATATACATGTCCAGGGTATCCTAAACAGACTTCATAGGTTCTCAGTAATTGAAGTAAATATCAGTTTATATTGTAAATTGATAAAAGCCAAGAAGGGAACCAACATTTGCTTGAAATGCTTACCAGCCACACCTCCTGATAACCACAGCAGGAACTGAGCTGACTGGGCAGAGGTCTCTCCACCTTCCATCCCCCTCCTGAGGGCAGGTGCCAGGTAGAAGAAACTGCAAGAATAAATGATGCTGGCTCCACTGGCTCCACTGGCTCCAGGGATGTTGGGCCTGCCTGTGCACTCACTTCGGGAAACTGGGTGGCCTGAGATATCCCTGCACCATCCCTAGCCCTGAGAGTTTAAGATCATTGCTCCCACCAGCCAAGGAACTTCACAGCTTCCTGCCACACTCAACCAACAAGCTCAGCATTGGGAATCCTGAGTCCCAGGAGCTGAGGGCATAGAACAGGATTTCCAATACACCCTGGGGAAGACCTGGAATAATACTTGAAACAGAAATATAAGAAAATGACAAAACAAAAGACCAAATTATAATCTCAAACCTCCATCCCACCCCAAGAAACCTTATAAGCTATATACACAGAACAAAATACATGCCATACACATGAAATTCCTGAAATAATAGCAACTGAAATAAGGAAGCAACTCCGGGAAGCTTTAAAGGAATTCAAACTAGAAACAATCTACCAGGTAAAAGAGGAAATGATAAAAGAAATGAAAAAGATACTAAACATATCTAAGGAAGACACAGTTAAAAAATTAGAGGAACAAAACAAAAAGATAGAATCCCTGGATGAACAATGTAAGAAACAAACACAATACATGAAGCAGATTTGAAGAGATATACAGAAAATCAAAAATTCCATTGAAAGCTGTCAAAACTGCCTCAACGAAAGTGAAGATAGAATTTCAGAATCCGAATAAAAGATTGCAGCTAGTGAACATGAAAGGAAAGATCTTTTAAAAATAACAACGAATCAGGAAATAACAACTCAACAGCTGCAAGACGATGCAAACAAAACAACATACAATAGATAAGGATAAATGAAAAAGAAGGGGATAATATAAAGGATGTCAAGAGGATGTTTAGAGAAGTTATAGCTGAAAATTCCCCAAACATGAGAATGGAAACTGACATCAGGACCCGTGAAGCATATAGAAATCTAAATAGCCATAATCAAAATAAAACTACACCCAAACATGTAATAATCACCATCCCAAAAATCTAACATAAGCATAGAATATTAAAAGCTGTCAGAAAAAAACAGATCACTTATAAAGGAAAACCTATGAGAATCACAGCAGACTTGTCAATACAGAAAATAAAGTCAAGAAGATCATGGAGTGAAGTATTTCAGATCCTAAAGGAAAATGATGTCCAGCCTAAATTGATGTACCCTGAAAAATAGTCCTTCAAAATTAATGGTGAAATAAGATACTTCCATGACAAAGAACAGCTGAAGAACTTCATGATCACCAAGCCAACCCAGCAAAAAATACTGAAACACAGTCTACATACAGATAGGAAAACAAAACAAAACAACAACAACAAAAAAAAAAAAACACTAAGCAAGCCAGACAACTAAACAAAATAGAAAGATAAAGATGCAAAAGCAGAAAGATAACATGTCAACAATAAACCAATATATAAAAGTTATAACCATTAATGTAAACGGTCTGACTTCACCAATGGGGGGGGGGGGGACATGGGCAGAATGGATCAAGAATCAACATCCAACCATATGCTGTCTACAAGAAACCCATCTAACACAAAAGAATACTCACAGACTGACAGTCAAAGGATGGAAAACAATACTTCATGCAACAGAAACCCCCCCAAAAGTGGGGGTAGTTATTCTGTTTGCAGACAATGTGAACTTTAAACCAACAATGATCAGAAGAGATAAAGAAGGTCATTACATACTGTTTAGGGGAAAACTTCAAAAGGAAGGGATAACAGTCTTAAATATATATGCACCAAATTCCAGAGCACTCAGTTATATAAAGCAAGTTTTAACAGAAATGAAAAGCCAAATTAGCAGTAACACAATTATAACAGGAGACTTTAACACACCATTGAAACCAAGGGACAGATCAACCAGACAGAAAATCAGCCAAGAAATAACAGAACTGAATTACACCTGTGAAAAAATGGACTTGATAGACATGTCCAGAGTGTTCCATCCAACAGCATCAGAATACACATTCTTACTCAGCAGTACATGGGACATTCCCTAAATTAGACAATACATTAGCCCACAGAAGATATTTCAATAAATGCAAAAGAGTTGAAATTATCCCATGCATGTTATCAAATCATAGCATCATGAAATTAGAAATTAATGATAAAAGAAACTGCAAAAGTCCTGAAAACACATGGAAACTGAATAACACACTTTTGAGCGATCAGTGGGTCACAGGGGAAATTAAAGAAGAAATTAAACAATACCTACGAGCAAAGAAAAATACAAATAGAGCTTACTGGAGTCAGTGGGATGCAATGAACACTGTCCTCAGAGGAACATTTATTGCACTGAGTTCCCACATCAGGAAAACAGAACCAATGCAAATAAGTAACCTGGTGCTCCACCTCAGACATCTAGAAAAAGAATAGCAAGTCAAACACAAAGCAAAAAGAAGGGAGGAAATTATAAAAATCAGAACAGAAATTATTGCAATAGAGACTAAAAAAAAATCAGAAGAATCAGTGAATTGAAGAGATGGTTCTTTGAAAGAACAAATAAAAGTGATAAGCCTCTAGCCAACCTTATTTTAAAAAGGGGGAAAAAAGCTCAAATTCATGCCAAAAGGAATGAAAAAGGTGAAATCACTACAGACTCTGTAGAAACACAGAAGATCATCAACACCTATTTTGAAAACCTGTACTCTCATAGGTTTGATAAAGAAGAGATTTACAGATTCCTAGAAACATATGAAATACCAAACCTAGGTCAATAAGAGTAAAACTGCCAAATAACCCAGTTTCTATTAATGAAATTGAAAATCTAATTAAGTCCTTACCTACAAAGAAGAGCTCATTCCCAGACGGATTTACCACAGAATTCTATAACAAACACAAAGAAGACTTAATGCCAACACGTCTCACACTCTTCAGTGAAATTGAAAGGGAAGCAATCCTTCCTAAATCATTACTGGAAGCAAATATTACGCTAGTACCAAAGCCTGAAAAAGACCAAACTAAAATAGAGAACTACAGGCCAATCTGCTTAATGAGCACAGCTGTAAATTTCCTCAATAAAACATTGGCAAATAGGATGCAGCAAATCACCAAGAAGATTATATACCATGACCAAGTGGGATTCATCCCAGGCATGCAGGGCTGGTTCAGCATACATAAATCAATAAATGTAATCCACCATATAAGTAAGAATCACATGATCATTTCTATAGATGCAGAAAAATCTTTTGATAAGGTCCAACATTCATTCATGATAAGAAACTTACAGAAAATTGGAATAGATGGTCTTTACCTCAATATGATAAAGGCCATCTATGACAAACTAACAGCCAGTATCATATTAAATGGCCCAAAACTGAAGGCCTTTACCTTAAAATCACGCACAAGACAAGGATGTCACTTTTCACTGCTCCTACTTAATATAGTACTGGAAATACTAGCCAAATCAATTGGACAAGAGGGATAAATAAAAGGGGTAAAGATAGGAAAAGAGGAAGTTAAGTTATCATTATTTGCAGATAACATGATACTCTACATAGAAGACCTCAAAACTCCATTGAAAGAATCCTATACATAATGAATAAATTTAGCAATGTAGCAGGATACAAAATCAGTACTCAAAAATCATCTATACAAAAACAACAAAATCACAGAGGGAGAAATAAGACAAGCTACATCCTTCAAACAAGCAACCAAAAAAATGAAATATTTAGCAATGAATCTCACGAAAGAAGTAAAAGATCTATATAGGGAAAATTACAATGCCCTAAAAAGAGAAATTGAAAAGGATCTCAGAAAATGGAAATGCATCCTTTGATCATGGATACGAAGAATAAATATTGTGAAAATGGCCATTCTCCCAAAACTGTTATACAGATTCAATGCAAACCCAATAAAAATACCATCAACTTACCTCATAGATCTAGAGAAATTTCTCCTAAAATTCATCTGGAGTGAGAAGAGACCTAGAATAGCAAAGACAGTTCTAAACACCAAAGGCAAGGCAGGAGGCATCACAATCCCATACTTGAAGTTATACTACAAAGAAACTTTGGTAAAATCAACATGGTACTGGAAAAAACAAAAAAGAAAAACAGAGCCAAAGATCAAGGAAATAGATTAGAAGATACAGTCACAACTACAAACACACTCAACCACCTTGTCTTTGATAAAGGGGCTAACCAGGTTCAATGGGAGAACGACAGTCTCTTTAATAAATGGTGTTGGAAAAACTGGCTCTCCATATGCTGAAAACTAAAACTAGACCCAAGACTATCAGTATGTACTAAATTAAAATCTAAATGGATCAAAGTTCTGAATATTAAAACAGAAACACTAAATCTATTGGAAGACAAATTGGGTAAAAACCTTGAAGACACAGAGGTACGTAGAGAATTCAGGAACAGGATTCAAACCGCACGGGAAATACTTCCCAGAATCAATAACTGGGGTCATGTCTTATTAAAATGTTTCTGCACATCAAACGAAATCTCCAGCATAGTGAAAAGAAAACCCACAAATCGGGAAAAAATTTTAAAGAACTGTACTTCAGAAAAAGAACTTATGTCTAAAACATATAAAGAATTTTAAAAAGTCAAACCCCCAAAATTCAAAGATCCAATCCAAAAGTGGGCATCTGATATGAATCCACCATTCTCAGATGTAGAAATACAGATGGCAAATAAGTACATGAAAAAATGTTCATCATCATTACTCAGTAGAGAAATGCAAATTAAAACCACATTGTGTTTCCATCTCATTCCTGAAAGGATGGCCAGCATCAAGAAAACTACCAACAACAAATTCTATAGAGGTTATGGGGAAAAGGAACTCTCCTCCTCTGTTGGTGGGAGTTTAGACTGGTGCAACCATTTGGAAGTCTGTCTGGAGATTTCTCAAAAAGCTGGGATTGAAAGTCCCGTTTGTTCCAGCTATTCCACTTCTAGGCATATTCCCAGAAGAACTGAAAACATCACACCACAGTGATATATGTGCACCCATGTTTATAGCAGCACAATTTGTAATAGCCAGATCTTGGAAACCTAAGTGTCCATCAACTGAGGAATGGATTAAAAAGAGGTGGTATTTTTATACAATTGAGTACTACTCAGCTATAAACAATGATCACATTGAGATATTTATAAATAAATGGATGCAGCTTGAGACCATACTCATAAGTGAAATAAATCAAACTCAGATGTATAAATACTGAATAGTTCCCCTAGTGTAAGAAATGGTAAGAATACACAAAAGTATGTGGTAATCATGATTCTCCATTATATTGCTTTGAAGCCTTATAATATTTTCATTCATTAGTTGGCATGTTTTTATTCTGGGTTGTTTGATTTTATTGTCTGTGATGGTATGAACAGGTACTTTTTAAAAAACAAGACATTGTAATAGCCGGTGCTGATTTAATATCATCTTGTGTTGAAGTCCCACCAAGCTTTTGCTCTTCTGTCTCCATCGGTTTTATCATGTTGTATCTTACTGGATTTTATTGTATGTGGTAGTATAAACAACATGTTTTATGGACAAGGAGATAATACAGTAACCATTGTTCATTTTCTGTTGTTGGTTCTGAATGCCCTGTAATACTTTCATTCTCTTGAATGGTTTTACACTGTCTTGATATGTTTGATACTATAGTTTATGAATGTATAGTCAAATATTTCAAGGAAAAAGACACTATGGTAACTACTGTTATGTTGGGTTGTCTTGTGGTAAAACACTATGTTGCTTAAATTATTCTGTTCTGACCTGTTTTGTTATGTCCTCTTTTATGTTAATCTTTTTTTTAAATAAAAAAATAAATTATGCTGTTGGGGCAAGCAAAAGAGAAATGGGGGAAAAATCAATGAATTCGTCTACATTTTAGAAGTTGTGCAGAGCCCAAAGCTATGGAAACATGGCCCTAGATCATAAGGGAGCCTTGAATGTGCGTGGAAATAGCCATGTGCTTGCGTGCAGAATGCACACTCCATCTCCTTGAACTCACCCGTAAGGCTGTGGACTTCAGCTTCATCCCTACCAGCCCTTGCTAAGCCTGAGACCTGGGGATGTTCATTTTATTTATCTGGATTGTGATCTGTAAATGGAGGACAACAGTGTTGCCTTGGTCTGCTTTTTAATCACTTTAATAAAATATAAAGGCAGGTAGATTTTTAAGGAAAGTAGGGGCAGATGCTCATAGTTTTGAAGGCTGACTGTCCCAAGAGTATGGCACAGGCCTTATCTTCTGTGAGGTGAGAAATTTTCCTTCAGCATATGCTTCCCACAAGTGGCTCTGCCTTGAAATAGCGTTCCAGGTAGGGACTTGGCATCCTGAGCACAAAAACTCAAATAAGTGTCTCTGTCCTTAATCTGGGAGTGTTGGGTCGTCCTGCCTGAGGGAAAGTAGATAAAACAAAAGATCTGTACCAAAGAAGGAGGTCATGGATGTAATCGCACCTGACATGTGGTTCAGAATCCTTTGGAAGTGGTTTGCAGGAGTTTGGAAAGGTTTAGAGAGGCTGGAGGTGCAGCCTGGGGAAGCCTTGGAAGGCTGTAAGTGGAGTTTGACAGGAGATGCTGGTCAGAGCTCAGAAGACAAGATGCTGGTGGGAATACAGACCACAGAGATCAGGATTAAACATAGTTCAAGCCTGAACAAGAACTCTTTCAGAAACTCCTGTTTGTTAAATTCTCACGAATGACTTGTCTTCATTTTGCCTGTGTCCTGAGACTTTGCCTGAAACTGAATTTCCAAGTAGCATAAACAATAAATAGGGTGGAGGGAATTTCAAGAAAGCTCAATGTTTGGGGAACGGCATGAGTACTGATTCTTACTTTTTAGGAAGACGAACAATGAAAACCAGGAGCAAACAGCAAAGCCAAAATATGCAAAAACTGTATCTTCCTGTGTTTATGTTAGCATTTTCTTACTTACCTCCTTTCACACCCTTGTCCTTCTCTCTGTGTGTGTGTGCTGTCCTGGATGCACAAAGTTTCTGTCCTCCCTCAGTTTTTCCACTGATCAGTGCTCTGTCTCAATAGCACTGATGACTGTCCAGATCCACTGATCCACCTAGGAGACGCGTATATTACCAAGGTGACTCAAAGCTGAGACAGTCAGTGGCATAAGTATGCTATTCATGGGCTTCCCTAGTGTTTCAGTGAATAGCCAATGTGTCTTTTTAAATACCTCTCACAGCTTGAGCGTCTCTTCAGAGGCAGACTTTTGAAGACTCTTTCTAGAGGCAGTGCAGGTACTAGAACAAGCACTGCACGCTTTGGGAATCTCTGGTCCTTGGCATCCTCATCATAATTTACGCTATAATTTAATCCAAACCATTTAGCCTTCCTGGGCTGCAGGATGTACTATTGGTGGTAATCTTTTCATTTGTGTATTATGAGCAATAACAGCTGACTTCTCTACCTCTTAAAAATCATCTGAAAAGCAAATAAGATGGCCATTATGGAAACATGCTCCGTGTTTGCAGAATCTTCCACAGAATATGTTTTACCATTTTTAAAATTTGGTTTTGGTGATGCGTCTCACACTAGGCACTTCCTCTATGACTCAGTAAACACAGCAAGCAGAAGGTGCGTTGAGGTTGCTCATAACAAATCAGCACAAGGCTTCCTGCAAACGGTGCGTGTGTAGGCTGCTGGGCTCTGCAGAGGTGTTTCCATGTGTGTTCCTGGAAGAGCAGCAAAAAGAGTGAAAGCAAAACTCCACTCAAATCACGTCACCAGCAAACGTGGGCCTAGTGGGAGTGAACACTTTCTTACAGATTATCTTCCAAAGCCGAAGTCTATCCTTTGGAACACGTGTTTTGTAGAAATTCATTGGGGGCCATCCCTTATAGTTTCCTCAACTGGCCTTTTAATTAGACCACTGAGATTACACTAAATGTTTATTTTGATAATAAGTCAAACACTGTGACTGTTTGCCTTATGAAAAGCAGAATTGACATTTACTTCCTTGTCTTCCTTAAAACATCCAGATAAGGGTAATTTCATTAGTGCTTGTCTGAGCAATCCTTTAGACCAAGGCCCTAGAGCTAAGGAAAAGTTTTTAATAGACTACACCATTTAGTACCCCCATGCAAATAAAATAATCACAATATTTTGGAAAAGAACACAGAAAACTTATAACTATGAACCACAAAAATATTCATCATCCTCTTTGAAAAGATTGACATTCAGAAAAAATACGTAAAACTGATATTCAGAGGAAAATTGAGCTTCTCCGGGTCTCTAGTGGGTCCGCCGGTAGAATGTCAAACGCATGCTGCTTGTATCTCTGTTTGCTTCATTCTGCATAATCAGTTATTTATTATAGTGTAAGCTGAGTGGTCCTTTGTAAAACAGTTACCTTGAAGTTGCAATATTCTTCTAAAACTAATACAAGTCTGTCATTAAAGGACAATTAAAGTCTGCGACACCGGGGCAGCAACCCAGGCAGGCAGAGCCCCTGGGCCTTACTGAGTTGCAGAGGGAGATGTGGGAAAACCAGTGTATGTTCTGAATTTTGACTTCACGGTGCACTGGCGGCCATGTAATCTGCAGACAGCTTTTGTTCAGCCATTCAGGTGAAACATTTCAGTCAAATGTTTTACCACAAACCTGTTTAAAACTTAATACTTTTAAATATGTGTATGTATATACACACGCAAAACATATACACAATATGAGAATGATCATTTTAACATTATTAAAAGGTATCCTTCGCTTTATGGAAAATGTCTTGCATCAGAAATAACAGACACTTATCACATGGAGAAAATTCACAAGTCAGAAAGAACACCCATGATTATGTGCACATAGGAGCAGGTCTTTTTTGTTTTCTGTTTGTTACCTAAGTGCAGCTGAAGGGAAGTCATACAGTAGATGTGTAACTTTGCATGCTCGTCCTTGTTAAACACTTTCTGAGAATGATCCGACTTGGCCTGCAGGGTAGCTCACACCTGTGATCTCAGCACTGGGGAGGCTGGGAGGCTGAAGCAGGAGGGTCTCAAGTGCAAATCAAGCCTGAGTACGTTGGAGACTTTGTAAGGCCCTATCTCAGAATTAAAGTGAAAAAACTGGACTGGACATGGAGCTCAGATCCAAGGCCTCTGGTAGCAACCCCAGTATCTCTGTCTCTGTCTCTGTCTCTGTCTCTGTCTCTCCATCTCTCTCTCTCTCTCTCTCTCTCTCTCTCTCTCTCTCTCTCCAAATCCAATTCTGTACACTCAGGAGCTGCAATATGAAGCTCACCTGCCCGCACCCTGCTTCTCCTCACAGTTCTTACAGCGATGGGGCTCTGTAAGCTCTGCCTGCACAGGGATCTCCCCATTTGCCATCTCACTCCTGCAGTCTGGAAGGCTACACAGGGGTTCTACTGGGGCTATGAGTCAGCAGGCTGTTGCCCTGTGGGAAACCTCTTTCCAGGGTGAGGTCTGTGGTCCCTCTGTTCCCAGGGACCTGGCATCAGGACACCAAAGCCCCATAGGGGATGCGTCAAGCCACCCGCAGGGTGGCCCCAGCAAGGCAGAGCTCTGGGGTCATCACAATGACAGTGGGCTGCATGGAGGTGGTGGAAGGAGGCTTCCAGACTAAGCAGCTGCCAGGGCATAAATTCAGGCAGCTGCATCAGGTGAAGTCTTTGTAGCAGGAGCATCCTGCAGTTCATTCATTTAGTTTCTTCCCAGAGGAATAAGCCCTGAAGCCACCAGGCCTCTGAGGGTGTAGAGCCTCACCGCTCTGCATCAGGTTTCACAGTGGGTAAGAGAAAGGGAGAGAGTCCCTTCCCCGGCAGTAGGAGGTGTTAAGACTCCAGACCACCTAGGCATGGCAGGAGCCTCCTGCAATCCCAGCACACACGGAGGATGAGGCAGAGGATTATAAATTCAAGTCCCACTGGGTGACTTTGGGACATAAGAAGGGCCCATCTAAAATGTTTTCTAAAAAATAATAAAAATAAGCATTGGGAATATCGCTTTGTGTGAAGGCTTTGGGTTCAATATCTAGTAGATCCTCCAAAGAAAGAAAGGAAGGAAAGAAAAACAGAGAGAGACAGAGAGAGAGAGACAGAGAGAGAGAGAGAGAGAGAGAGAGAGAGAGAGAGAGAGAGAGAAAGAAAGAAAGAAAAAAAGAAAGAAAGAAAGGAAGGAAGGAAGGAAGGAAGGAAGGAAGGAAGGAAGGAAGGAAGGAAGAAAAAGAAAGAAAGAAAGACAAGAAAAGGTAATATATAGACAGTATACGAAGAGAGAGGCTGGCTCTCCTGGGCATCTCAACATTAATCTTTCAAGGTTCTGGAACATTTTCAAAGACATAAATGCCTCCTATATTTATTTGCCTCCTCTAATTCAGTGATATCAGCTATGAATATTTCTCAGTTGGTTGTCTCATGTTTTATTTTTATTTGGACAACTCATAAGCCCTAGAAAGAAGGAAAGAAAGAATAACAAGGAAGGAAGGAAAGAAAGAGGGAACAAAAGAAGGAAGGAGAGAAGGAAGGAAGGAAAGAAGGTTTGTCAATGTCAGGAAATCTGCCTGAATAATCAGATTTACTTCAGAAACAGGGTACAACCTGGGATTTCAAGAGCAGATCAATATTTTACTCAGAGCACTTTTCCCTGTATCTGCGCTGATCTTTTTACAAACTAAGTTGTTTCAAAGTTAAAAATCGGTGTTTATTAGCTTTCTCCTTTTAGACACGAGGAAAGCAGTTCCGAGACAGGTAAAGAATCTTGCTGAAGATCACTCAGCAGTTGGCACTCAGCTCCCCGCTTTGACCCCTGCATCCCAACTGCCTCCCCGACAGCCCTGGGCTTCAGAATTTCTTGGCTGTCCTCTTCACCCTGAGGTGTCCTCTCTGTGGACACTTTGTAAATTTTACTCCTGCACAATCTTCTGACGATTATTCACCTGTGCTCCTGCAGTCAAGCAGGCTAGATTAAGGAGAGCTGAGCACAGGCTCTTAGGAGTCAAGCATGGCAAGGCAGCTTGTGTTTGTTTGCAGCTTGCCAATTACTGTTCTTCTTTTAGTGTAATGCCAGTTTCCTTACTAGTGTAATGCTAGAGGGAAACACCCAACTTCGGGGTGATCACTGAACATTCGGAGAGCAAGTAACACAAACTTTCATCTCAAAGTGACTGATTAGACCTAAAACTGGCCAGGTTCTCAGAGGCTGCACTCCAGGGTTGCCTGCATTTAATTGGGGCTACAGCAACCCAACTCCAAACCTGATTTAATTTCATGATCAGATACAGGGTCCAATATATATAATTAACTAATGAACATGCGTGCATTAAACTGCTTTCTACCTTGAGAGTGACCTTGTTTCTCCCGCGGTTTTCTAATGAGGCTGGGTGAGCCTGCACAGGAAGCTGCTGTTTGCTCTGCTGTCCAGCCAGCTCACCTCATCAGAGTTCGCAGGGATTCCCCTGGCTGACAGGCCTCTGGAGCCCATGGGGTGAAGTGCATGAAGGACATCCTAAAGGAAGAATGTTCTGTTAAGGTGTGTCTTAGTTACCTTTTACTTGTTGCTGAGACAAAATACCTGATGCCCAAAGTTGGGAAAGGAAAGTTTTATTTGGAGTTTTTGGAGCTTTCAGTCCATATTCAGTTGGCTCCAAGGGAGGGTGGCTGCAGTTCATGGCGGCTGCAAACAGCAAGAGGAAAACTCCCAAGAGAGAGAGACACACACCTTCTTCCTGCCATTACATTGTATGCTGGCTCCACCCCTAGTGGAGCACTAACACCTGTCAATCCAAGTTCTAAACAATGAACCAACACAAATGCATAATGCAAACCTATGAGGCCAGAGGGCCACGGAAGTAAAGCAAGACATTCCACCCCTGGCCCCCACGACTCATGTACATATTTTATGCAAAAGACATTTAGTACATCTCCAAGAGTTGCCAAAGTGTTAACAATTTCTGCATTGCTGAAAAGTCAAAGTCCCAAGTCTGCTCCAAGATCTATGGCAAACTCTTAACTGTAACCCTCTGTACAAATGAAACAAGGTTAAACATTTCTGAAATGCAAAGGCACAAAATAAACATTACCATTTCAAAAGTTACAAACAGGGGAATATAAAGCATTGGAGACAAAGCAAGGCCAACATCCAGCAGGATGAGCGTTAAGTCCTACAGTTCCATGCTCAGCATCTGAAGCAGTCTGGTTGCAAGCTCCAAAAGCCTGGAGTGATTCCACCTCCATGGCATTTCCAGGAATTTCAGCTCCCGCAGCTTTCTTCTTAAATCCTCTCTGCTCGCTTTTTGCAGATTTCCTTAGATCATCCACATTCCTGGCTTTTCTAAACTTTTGGGGTCTCCACTGAACCTTTGGCTTCACCCTTACATCCTTACAAATTGCCCTCTATGGGGCACACTGTTTGGCCTCCCAGGCCCTTTGCAATTGAGGTGGAAGCCATCTTACCCTCAGAATTTGTGCATTTTCCTTGCACCTAAAATAAGCACCATGTGGATGCCGCCAAGGTTTAATGCTGGCTGGAGCAGTAACCAGGCTTTTCTCCCTCTTGGCTGAGGGGTCAATTGCCTGGATCACTGGGTTCTGTGAACCTGATTGTGAAGCAAAGCTTCTCTATATTGCAGCCATTCTGGAACATCATGTGGCTGCCACAATTTTGGAACTTTGTGTGGCCTCTGTCACCATTCCGGAGCATGGATCTCTGTAGCTTTTCCTTCTGAGCAAATTCTTTCCCTTTTGCAGTTTTGAGGCTGCAAAGGGTGAAGACCTCCTGCTTCCTGGAATGCCCTGTGGCCATCTTTTTTATCTCTCTGGTTTTTCTCAGCAATCAAAGTCTCAGTTCTATCTTTACAATCCATAGCTTTACTGGAGTTTTCCTTCTGGCCAAACTCACAGCTTGGTAAATTATCCTTTTGCACTCTTTGCTCTTGATTTGCAACATAAAGCTGGCTAAAAGCCCCCAACAATAACCATGCCACAGCCTCAACATTTCACTGCCTTGAAATTTCCTAGCCAGATTAATCATCCATTGCCTTAATCTCAGTCTCAGGCAAAGTCTCTGAAAATGAACAAAATGCAGACAAACTTTCTGCCAACTCATAACACATATCATGGGGAGTCCAACAACCAATGCAGTCCTTCTTCCCAGCAGAAACCTCCCAAGCTTGGTCTTTACCATGAGGCTTTCCGTCAGGTGTCTGCTCTCCTGAGCTCTGACCAGAATCTCCTCTACAGAACAGCCTAAGCTGCTCCAGCTGTATGCATCCAGGCAACATATCTGAACCTTTCCAAATTGCCCACAAGCCATTTCTAAAGCCTCTCAAAACACATGGTCAGGTATAATCACAGCGGTGACCCCACTCTCAGTACCAAATTCTGTCTTAGTTACTTTTTACTAATCACTGAGACAAAATACCAGATGACCAAAGTTGGGAAAGAAAAGGTTTATTTCTTCCAGTTTTTGGAGGTTTCAGTCCATACTCAGTTGGCTCCAAGGCAGGGTGGCATGGTGGGGGGAGGTGCAGTTCATAGCAACTGCAAACAGCAAGGGGGAAACCGGCAAGAAAGCCTGACAGGGTCTTCCCGCCATTACACTGTATGCTGGCTCCACCCCTCTGTGGGTGTAGCACTGACAGGATCAATCCAAGCTCTAGACTATGAACCAATCACAAATGCATAATGCAAACGCATGAGGCCTGGGGGCCACTGACATAAACCATGACAAGATGCCACCCATGATGCCATCATCTTATAAATGCTGTGATCTGTAACTGTTCTATGAGGCTCAGAGCTCCAAATTTTCACCCTGCTCCGTGAAATGCAGTCCTAGGGAAGTGGTCTTAGGCAACACTCTTGTTTGGAGAAGGACATGCAGACACTAGACAGAAAGAAGAGAGACAAGGCCACAAAACACAGAGAAAGGATATAAAAGAGACAGAGACAGAGAGAGAGAGAGAGAGAGAGAGAGAGAGAGAGAGAGAGAGAGAGAGAAACACGCCATGAGTGTGAGTCTGGTTATTATCGGAGACAGAGATAATAGAAAAGGAAGTTTAGCATCAGTAGTTTCATTGCTGTTTGTTCCTCTTTGTTGTTTTTCTGTTGTTGTTATTTGTTGTTGCTGTTGTTAATCTTAAAAAGAACACTAGGTGTCTTAAGTGCAAACTCTGTACCTCACTATCAGACTCATGCTGACAGCCCAAGCCACGTGTTATCTATCTAACAACAACGAGCCTCTCTGGGAAAGCAGGCCTTGGAGCTCACGCAGATGAAGGGCAGGCTGGAACTCCACAGCATGGTGCCCACACTAAAAGTCTTTATGTTTTTTTGTTTGATTAGAAGTGTTTTGAGACAGTCGGGAAACAAAAGTATTAGATCCCGAACAGGTGAGTAACAGCACTAATCCGACCGGCAAATGCCAGCTGTCACATTTCAGAGGCTGTCAGTAGGCTGTTTCCACAGCCTACCTGGGGAAGGCTGGCCCCACTGTGACCTGAGATCCAGGGGTCCGGGAGGCCTCCCAGACCCTCGTCCTGGCTCCCTGAACTGCCCATCAGGGTCAGCAGTCCCAGTGCCAGGAGCTTCCCTGAGCAGGCATCTATCACCACCCTTCACTGGGGACAGTTGTGCCACAGCCAGGTGCCCAGGCAGAGCTGACTGCTTTCTCTGGGGTCCTCGGCAGCTGGGTAGTGATGTCTGTTTTGTTTCTTTCATTCTTTTCCGAATGTGGGAATTATATATCTGCATAGTATATGCAGATACACAATTTATTCTCTCATGCAAAATGTAGCATACTATTCCTACTGCTATTTATACAACAACTCCCAAACAGTTTATCTTGGGCTGGCTGTCTCACATTTACACATATGTTCATGCACATGTGTTACAAAGAATTTCCATAATTGTGTTTTCCCGTATTCTGTGTCACCATGAGGCAGAAACCTTGTTTGTTTGCCTGAACTACTTATATGGCAAGATATCGTTGGTGCTGTTTCTGCATCTAGTATTGCATAGAATGACCCGGACACATGTATGCGTAACATGTGGAAAGCTGCTTTTTGTTATTTTCTCTCTTTTGTTACCTCTTGTTAATAAATCCTTTTCTCTTATATCTTCTAGGTCTTTGTGTTATTGTTTAAAATTGAAAAATTCTCCATTCTGAGATTATAATGAAGTTCTCTCCAGTCTTCCTCCTTGGTTTGATGAGTGCATATTTGTGTTTAAAATTGCAAGTTCACTGGGAACTCACAGGGTCACAGATCATTACCGAAGGACCTGGCTTTGTTCCCCTCCTGCTGCTGAGCAGAGCTACATAGGTCACTCACTGGGATTCCTGAGGATCTGTGACTGCCCTGGATTCCTGGGTGCCACTGTGTCCAACTCTGGAGTTCTCTTGCTTCTTTATTTCCTTCGTGCTTGGTCACTCATGGAGCCACTGTCCTTCAGTGCTGTGTCCTCCTGCCCGGCAGGCTGTCTCATTCATTTGCACCCATTCCCAGGGAAAGGCTCTGATTAAATTTCCCAGCTCCGTTACCTACATTGGAATTCCACTGAATTCATAAGCTATTTTTCTTTTTTAGTTTTTAGTATTCACATGTAAACCTCAGAAGTTTACAAATGTTGTGAACATTGATTTCTTTTGATTGCAAAAGCTAGATGCAAACACTCTGTTCTTGGCCTCTGTTTGTTATACTAAATTTTTCAACAATCACTTGAATTTACTTCTCAAGGTTACATGGGTTCTCAAACATCGTACCTTACCTTTCCTTCACTTTTCTAAGCATCTGGAGGATACTATGAGGTGGTGTCTCTGACCCACGGTCACCTTCGAGGACACTGAGTGAGCTGGGGCTGCAGGGCTGAGACTTCTGGGACTGCATGGGATGCACCCACTTGCTGTGGGCAGGTTTAGCTTTCCTGTTGCTTTTGCTTTTTAATCAAGAGTGTTTTAAGCAGATCTTTGAGTCTCTATGCATATTTGATGTCAAGTATGTTATCAGATTTCTTAGTACTGGAAGGGCCATTCATTTATTAAATGCCTGTGATTGATAGGCTTGCCTTCTTGTTTTAATACCATTTTTATTTTTTATGCTTATCTTTTGTCCAATGCTTATAAAATTTTAACATCAATACCATCATCATTTCTTATAAAAATGTCCTTTCTCTTGTGTACTTTCTGCTATTAAAATAGAGACCAAATGCAAACATTATTTTTGGTGCTTATTTTGGTTAACCCTGAATACCTGCCTTTCAGAAAGGAGCTGGGCTTACAGCCCCACCCCCCGTTGTCAAATGAGTAAGTTAAAATACAAAAGCAGTGCTCTGTGGAAAATGTATTCATGGGAGAGAATATTTGATTCCACTCAATTTAATGTGGAATTTTCAGTTCCATTTCTATTCTACGGTTTTCTTTCCAATTGACTTTCAATCTATCAACTTGATCTGATGTCAAGGACCAGTGTTGCTAAGGCTCTGATTTTTCAGTGTTTGTAAGGCTATATGACTTCAGTTACTTGTGGATAATTATAAATGAGTTGAACTGGTTGATGAAACATTAAAGATTTACTTAATTTTTCAAATTTCCAGGGGCTGGGGATTTAGCTCAGCAGCATAAGCACCTGCCTTGCAAGCAGGCGGTAGTGAGTTCGATCCCTGGTACCAATAAAAAAGTTTAAACAACAAAAAAAGAACTTCACCCAAATTTTTCAAATTTTCTTTTAATTGGGGGAGGTGGTCCTGGAAATTAAATCCAGGGCCTTCACACTGAGTGATGCCAACAGTTTTATTCTTGTTTTTGCTTTATACTTTATACTGAAAAATTTCCATGTGTCTGTTTGTAAAACTTATCCTCTGGGCCCCTGCCTTGCCTTGGGTACTGGGGTCTGGACACAAGGCCTCGGAGCCACAACCCCAGCACTCTCTGCCCTTGTTTTTCTCTTCTCTGTCTCTGTCTCTCTGTATCTCTCTGTATCTCTCTGTCTCTGTCTATCTGCCTCTCTGTGTCTCTCTCCCTTTCTTTTTCTTTTTCTTTCTTTCTTTCTTCCATTCTTTTCCTTCCTTCCTTCATCCCTCTCTTTCTCCCTTTTTCTTTTGTTGTCTTTTTATTTTTAGAGGAGGTTTCACTAAGTTCCTAAATTGCTAGGCTGAGATCGATCTTTCAGCCTCCTGCCTCAGCCTCCCAGGGTGCTGGGGTTACAGGAATGTTCCTCCACCCCAGCATCCTCCACAGTTCTAATTTGGATGAAATTCTGTCAATTTTCATAGACAAATAAAACTCGTAACATAGACAATCAGTAGCTACAGACCTTGATCTGGGATGTGGTGGCTGATAGAATTTCCCCACAGGAAGAGCACAGGGGTCATTATTTTAATGTCCTCTCGGCGCTGTTTCACACCCGGTTATGTCCCACGTGCCTTTCCCATCTGGACGTGTGTTTCCACCAGGACAGTTTTCTCATCTGTGTTCTATCAGGAGTTTTACGGTTGGAGACATGGCAAGCCCTCCACCATCCTCAGCAAACAGAAACATTTATAGAGACGGGTAGCCTTGTGCTACGAAGGGTTGCGGTTTCTGTGTACTCTAAGATTACCTATTTGGTGTCAAAAACAAATGATCTCCACACAAGAGAAGAAAGGAAGCGATTGTTGGCCCCCAGGAGGCACAGGGTATCAGAGATGGGTTGCTTCTTCCTGAGCTGTCTGTCTAGCCGGGAGCCATTGCAGAGGGGGAGAAGGAGCGGCAGGCCTGCTTGTGATCCAACATTAGGGTCAGCATCGCCTGGGAAGTGCAGGGGAGAAGGGCCGGCTTCCTCCTGCTGTGGCTGGGCGCTCTCTTCCTGTCCTGCGGTGCACCCCAGGTATGCCCATCACCTGGGGCTCTTCCTGCCACCCTGCGGGAACAGGGACCAAGGACACTGGTTCACAAGTTAATGCTCATAACCCAGCTCTCGCCTGGCTGTAGTAAGGTCATTTTCTTCTTACCTAGAAGGCCCGCATCCTCTCTGCACACCCCAAACCATCTATGGCAGGGTCATCTGGTACCTTGTAAGTCAAGTGAACTCTCAGACTCTCCCAGGTCTGTGAGGCTTCCAATGGGGCAGTTGTGTATTTCTGGAAAAGAAAGTATGAATAACCGTGGATTTAGTGGTGGACTTTCGAGGAAGTCGTGGGAATCATAGCAAGCATGTTAACCACTGACTGTGTGCAGAGCCGATCCAGCAGGGACCTCTGCTTCATCTCCTCCCCATTGCAGTTGAGCCCAGGGCGCTGGTACTTGGCTGCATTTCCAGCCTTTTTAGTTTTTTACTTGGAGCAAGTTCTCACTTGCTTAGCAAGTGACTAAGTTGCCCAGGTTGCACATGAACTAGCATTTCTCCTGCCTCAGTTTCCCAGATTGCTGGGGTTACAGGAGTGCTCACCATGTCCAGGTTCCTAGTAGCATCTTACTTAGGAAAAATTGGGGAATCAATCTCAGTTAAACCCAAAGGAATGGGCTCAAAGTCATAACCTTGTGCTAGTCGTCCACTGTGTTTCTGATGAGAGGACCTTACTACCAGCCCTATCTCAGTGATTCTCATTCTCTCTCCTTCTCTCTCCCCCCTCCCCCTCCCCTCCCCTGTCCTCTCCCTCTCCCTCTCCCTCTTCCTCTCCCTCTCCCTCTGTCTCTCTTTCTCTGGGCATACTTGTATCTCAGTGATGGCAAGGGACATTTGTGCCTCTTGCCTCTCACTGAGAATTCCTTTTCAGATTCACTGCTGAAGGGAACAGCAGATAAACTGCTCACTGTCTTCATGCTCCCAGAGGCTTGGATTGGTCACGGTTTTCACATCGACAAACATAAGAAGGCACACTAGGTTAAACGGGAGGTCACAGTAAGTGTCATGGTTTGAATGTAAACTGCCCTCCCAAGTCACATGGTCCAGATGCTGGGCCTTTTGAAGGTGGCCCATCGATCTGCTCATGGCTGAGTGTGCTGTGAAGGAGGTCCTCGGAGTCCTTCTGGGTGGGAGGACTCAGAGTGGAGGGCAATCGCAAGGAATGTGAATTCACCAGACACATTCCTGCATCTCAGCTCTGGCCTCCTCAGCCACATACACATCAGCAGGGGGCAGCTATTTATTAGGAAATATCAACACGACAATTTTAAATAATCACTGCAATGCGATCTTAAATATGAGACGGGTAAAAGCTAATAATGGAAATCTCATAAATATTTAGTGCATCAGAAACAGTATGAAGTGTTCCTCACAGCTTATGCGATCAGCACCATTTTCTCTCAGTATTTTTTTTAGGAATGGATTGAATCCTGTCTTCCACCCTGAGCTACACCCCAAGCCTTTTATTGTGGGAGAGGAATTTGGGAAGTCACAAAGTCAGCCGATCTGGGCTAAAACCCAAGATCCATCTGCCTCAGCCTTCTAGGATACTGGGATTAAAGACGTGCATTTGGTTACCCAGTTTTTCTGTGCAGTAGTTTCGGTAAGGGTCATTTCTGTGGACGGTTTGGACTGAAACTCCAGAGCTCTCAGCCCCTCTGGCTGCATCCTACACGGCCTCTCATGCCATACTTGATGCAAGCACTTGGGGAGCAATGAGCAAGGTCCCGCTCTCCTTCTACCCTGCCAGATGTGTTTACCTGTGAAACGTGTCCCCTGAGAATGTTGTGCTCCACTGCTTTTTCACAGAAGTATTTGAGCAGAAAAGTGACCCATTCCAGTCATGCTTATAAATATTCATGGATTTTAAAAAGTCGCTTAATGAAACCACCATTTTCTGGTATTCATGGGCTTATATACGGAGCCAATCCTATTTTTCCAGAAGGTACTTGTTTGTTTTCATGTACTAATATTCTTAAACATGATGAAAAATGCTGAATAACAGTAAAGATTTTTTCTGGAATTACCTACTCATCCTAAGCATTATTATCTTCTGTATTGAGAAAAAACAGCGCCTTCACCTCAAAAGTATTCTGAATTGGGAAACTTCCCACATGATACGAAGCCAGACTTCTTTCATTCAGTGTTTTTCTGTGTAAATTTAATGAGGGGGGGGGGGTGGCCTGTCCCGAAGCCTGGTCTCTGGTGTTCTCGGAGGTCTTGGGCTTTGTTGTTTGTATGTTTGTGGTCTTTGGATCAACGCCACGCTCAGCACTTTTACCAAGCCTCATTGAGTGTGCATGGACACAGGAGCCACATGCCCTGCTGTCCGGTAGCAGACACGAGCATGCCATGGTCTTCAGCAGATGGCAAATTAGATTAAGCGGTGTTTACGTTGCCAGTTGTGGAAGACAAGACCCTCATGAGCAGAGATGCTGCAAAGTATAAAATCCTAAGGAGTTTCAGGAACAAGATGGCGAGGGGCAGAGAAATGGGTACCTGCAGCCCAGTGCCTACCAGGGAAAAGGGTCGCTCAGCAGAGCCCTGCAGATGATCTGAGCACTGCCCCAACGACACGGTGATGCCCAGACTGACACTGCACACTTTGTCTTCACAAGCTGGCCTGTCTCTTTCTCTCAGCACCCGAGTTCCTATGCCCTGTGATGCCCTAGAGCAGCTTCTGCTCCCGATTCTGACTGTGCCCACCATCAGTGTTTTGCAAGAAAAGATGTCAAGGAATGTAAGATGCCTCTCGCTCTCCTGAACTTCCTGTGTGTGTGTGTGTGTGTGTGTGTGTGTGTGTGTGTGTGTGTACTTTGCAGATAAAGATAGAAAGCATTTAGAAATGGAGAAGATGCCACACCATGTCCATGACTTAAGTCCAGGAGATGAATGTCAGCACCGCGTGTCACAGACACAAGTGAATCCATTTGCAGGTGGGAATGTGAGATAACACCAGGAGGCCACCTTTTTAAGGCGGGTGTTTTGTACACAGGGAGGCATCTGGGAGAGGACAGCTGTGTCCACCCCTTCTCGAGTCCTGATCCTGGGTCACCCCGGCTCACCCCCTCTCTCTCCCTAACATCACATTGCCACAAGGACCCTTTCTCCCAACCCTGGGAGATGTCCCCTCCTCTGTCTGCCACAACAGGATAAAATCTCCATTCCTCATTCTGGTTATCTGATTCTGGAAATTTTATGAGAAATTTACAGGAAAAACAAGAAAAGAATGTGACCTTCAATATTCCTGGTCAAAGACTGAATCCTCATTGAGTAAGCAGATAAACCAACAAATGCATGTCAGGAATTTCTAAATAAAAACGACAAGAGAATAAAATGAAATTCTGTACAGATGTGGAACGTGATGTATGCAGTTATACTTCCTGACAAGAAAATGGCAATAGTACACTGAAAGTCAAGAAATATAATTTATTCATTATTATGTTTGGGCTATTCATAATAGTTAACACATGTATCTATGATATATATATATATATATATATATATATGCATGCATTTATATACATGTGCCTATATACATATTGTGTGCTAGAGATTAAAATGCTATTCATTAAATGTTGACTCTTCATAATTACATTTTCTACATAATTACATAGTATAAAAAAACGACAAATTTAAATATCATTACAGTTATGAGACTTTATTTCATAATCAACTGAGAAATATTTTCATTTACCAAACATAGGTATGAAAGGATGAAAAAATAAAAGTTAGGTAGACTGCGGATAAAACATAACACACAGAATACAAATTTGATTGTTATAGTCAAACACACCAACATGTCTTCTCAGGCTCAGTTAATGTTCACAGAGATTTACTGCACTTCTATTGACTTTCTGGGAATATCTGAAGGACTTGTACAAGGATAAGTAGAGACCATGTATGGAGTTTGGTAATATCTAGAACAGAGATAAACTCTGGGCATTTTTTTGCCCTTCTTTGCTGTGTGGGGTGGGAGGGACCCGGGTCCCCTGTGGGAGGATGCATGGCCCCCACAGGTGAACCTGCGGCTCCTGACCTTTCCTCACTGCCTTCTTCCTGTGGTCTTTGGAGAGAAACCCACCTACCCAGAGGGAGGCTGCCGCAACTCAGCCACAGGGGAACATGCTTTCACACCCACCAATGATCCCAGAGATCAGGAGACCAAAGTACAGAGCAAGAGCTCAGAAAAACAGAGGTTTCAGTGAAGAGACCAAGAAAGCTCCTTCCACCTGGTGCTTCCCCTCCCCTTCTCCCTTCAAATCTAACTAGGTTAAGTTTTAACTTCCTAAAGGCCATAAAACAAAGGCCTGAGGTAATAGCTCCTGACATCCTGGGTCTTCCCTATCCCGGTAGCCCCGTCACAAATTGTGTTAATTGCATCAGATTGTATTAGATTGTACATTCTTCACAAAAATAGCTTCGTTTATATCATAGTAATACCTGTAACTTGGTATTGTATCATAGTAATACCTGTAACTGTAAATGTGTGTCTTCCTTTTCCCCTGGGTAAAAGATTGATATGTTAATCAATGCTCTCTTCTGTAAAGAATTGTAAAATCTTACCCAATTGATATGTTAACAATTGTTGCCCTCTACAAATAGAAAGATTGCGGTGCTAAAGTAAGGTAATTATGTCAGGAAACTCAGAGATAAAGTCTGCTGACTATGCTAATCAAGATTGGGAAGTATGTCAGAACCAAGTCACACAGGAGCTAGGTGACCTAAAAATAAGCTGTGCAAAACAAGACAGTTAATCAACTCTGACCCACTGGTCGCCCCTCATGATCTGACCAATCACAAATGGACAAATCACCAACTGTTCTGCTCTAACTGCTATGATTGGCTTCTGTAACAATGCTTGCTTGCTTTGCGGTTTTCATCCTTAAAAACACCAGCCTTGCCCCAACTCAGGGTTCTCCGTTTTCCACCTGTTTGGAGGACCCCGTGTACATGGAATAATAAAAACCCCTTTGTTTTTTACATGAGAGCGAGGCCCTTGGAGTCTTCCTCGCGACACCGGTCTAACATCAGGACTGCCAGGGAAAACTAACCTCCTGGTATCCACATGTTACCATCATGGGGGAGCTTGACAGTAATCCTCTCTAGATGAAATTCAAAGAGGAAAAATACCCACTGATACTTAGATCAATTGATTCAAAAAACAGTTAAAAAACAATCAAACATCTGTAAATCTCCAGGCTCTTCTTACTGCTGCAGGAAGATCCAACTGCTGCTAATCACACACTCCTGTCAGCGCAAGCAAGTAGGTCACAGGGCAAGACAAGGACAGGGGTATGATGACAGGTCTCCGCTGGTTGCTGAGGGCTGTGGAGCAGAGCTGCAGAGCAGGAAAAGCACTTGTCGGACTCTCCATGCCCACTTGGGAGAACGCAGTCCCCCCAAGCCATACACCTGCCACTAAAACGTGGCTGCCATTAGCTGTATACTGGATTGAACACATGATCAGAAAATGAGAGAGACTCCTGGTATCTGATACTTAGAGGAAATTTCAATATTGTGAAAGAGGGTCAAAGTGTCAGAATGATGAAAGTCTAGACATTTGCTTGTTCATTCTACATAAAGTTTAGACTACAAATTATGCACACTCATAAATATCTAAATTATAGGAGGAAGTCTTATTTCTCCATCCTAAGGCTTAATATCCTGGTGTGTTGGATTTCTCTAGTGCTATAACATGCTCATGTCAGCAGCTTCATGGACCAAGCCTGCAGCACACCTTCGTGATTCAGGACCATCCACACATTCCATATGGGCAACTTAGGACAGTGCAGGAATTGCAGATGAGGACGCCCAGCGGGCCGGTGATGACCTCATGTGCGCTGCATTGTGTGACTGAGGAGTTCACTAGTTATGCAAAGCAGGGAGCAGGAGGGAGCCTCCCACCTCAGTGTGGATGACAATTACAGGGCCGCCTGTTCCAGCTCTGCTGTTTGGACCCCAGCATTGGAGATTCTGAAGTAGCCAGTGAGAGAACTAGAATGCAGAAAATAAAGGAAGAAATGGGGACTTCGGTTAAAACCTTCCAGTTTTCAAATATGTGCAGATTGTACAGTGATATAAGTAAAAGGAGTGCTAAAGTCCATATTGTGAAAATTTAGTTATTTGTTAATTCCACTCAATTGGGAGACAATATTTTTGTGGGAGAAAGAACTCCAGATGAGTACTTTCAGGGTGTTTAATTAAAGTTTTGTTGAAGGGAAGAGTTAGGTAAGAATGGGGAGCTAGGACCCAGCCTATTACTATAAATCATATGTAGATACCTGCCCAAAATGGGATTTTAGGGCAGAATCCTGCAGGATGCCCAATGCATGCTGAAGAGCATAGGCAGGACTGTTGAGAACACATGTGAATACACTTGGATGCCACATGCTAGCGGGAATGATGGCTCAGTGTACTGGTTTAGAATAAAATCCGTAGAATTTGAGTATTGGGTTAGAAAATAGGAAGGTTGGAGAGCCCAATGGAAAGTGACCAACCCCAGCAAGACATATGGGAAATAAAAAGTCAGGATCGGGATTTGGTTTTGAAGACTTGAAAGCACCGCAAGACTGATTATGAAAAACATAAAAATTTGGGGGTTCAAATGTGTTCTCAAATTTTCACCCTGAAATTTCACCAGCCCATTCCTGCCATTAATCCAGACTGGGAGCAAGAGAAAAAGCCAGACACATGGAAGAGCGGTTGGACACTTGTGAGTTGCTTGCTTTTCCTCTCCTAGTATCTCTCTGGCGTGCACAATGCAAGGATATTATTCATAACCCAAGCCAAACCATCAGTCTTTCCCCCTGGATGGAATCTTTTTATATTTACACTCACAGGTCACAAATCTGGATATCAGTGCAATCAGCAGACCAGAAAACATCCTGGGATGAGCTGTATTAGGGAAGACACCAAGTAATATATTTTGAGGATCCATACAGCATATAAATCATCCTATCATTTCAAAAATGGGACAAAAGAGAAGAGGTCAAATTATTTTGCATTGCTTATAAATAGTTTCTCTATATTAGAAAATTAAAAATTACATGTGCATATACATATGCACACATGTACACTGAAAGAACACTATTACCTTTTTGCAAAAAGTAGAAAGTACACGGACTTTTTCATTTTGAAATTCTTACATTGCTGTGACTTTCATGTCAATATTCCATAAAATACCTTCTGGGGCTTGGGGTATGGATATGCGATTGCTCCTGCACGCTACAGAAGGGATGCTGGTAATTTTATGACAATTAAGTTTTAGTGTTCCACACCGAAACAATGATAATCAAATCTCATGCTTGAGAAATTTAGCTGATTGTCATGGGAAGAAACATCAAGCCCAGTTCCAGAATCATAATTATTGAGGAGGCTTCATGAGATGTTTCACCTTCCTTGAAAGGGTAGGATGGGCCACTGGAGCCCACATGATGCAGCTGTGGGCTGATGGGCAGAGGTAGTTTACCGAATTCTGTGCTGAGAACTCACCTTTGTAATACCATGTGTTATAATTCAGCTGTATCTCCATGTTTAAGGAAATGAGCTTGATACTTCCATCTGCTACAGAGAATAAAGGTCTCCTGAGAACAACAAAGACAGAGCCAGTCTGTGCTGTTTTACATCTCCCTGCGGTGAGACTCTGTCTTGTGCATAGCAGAGGCCAGGCAAAATCTCTACACTCATCGCATTTGCTGGCTTCTCCTACTTCTGCAATCTCCATGAGTAGTGGACAGCAAACTCTTCTCATCTCCAAAAAGTTGACCAAGACCTGCAGAGAGCATAGCTAGGTTGAGGGAGCCCTGTAGTACAGTGTAATCTGGAGATGACATCACAGGTGATTTTCTTAGCATACCTAAAGATAAATCACAGAGGAAAACATCCTCCTATGCTGGATTCTGCATTTCCTAGTGTCTGTAAGTTTCCTGCATACTTGTGATCACTGGGCACCAAAACTCAGCACCAAGATCTCTGTGTCATTCTCTTGTGATTTTTCCATTTAACATTTGATTTTTTCAGGAAAAGAGTGGGTGCACAATGCATGCATCTAAGCTTCTAAAAAGTAAAGACTGTGTACACTGCACATCAGATTTCACTACACATTTGTAGAGTGCAAAGTTAAGATGAATCCCTCCCACAGGAGGAAAGCCCTTCGGAACCCTGGCACAGGGAAACTGAAAAGCTCAGACTTCTCCACAGCTTCTAGTAAACTACTGAGCATGTGAAGAGACCCAGGTGCTACAGAACAGAGGGGGAACATGAGCAGTTCTAGTGTCACCCATGGCTGCTCCCACCCAGGGTGCCTTAGGAGGTGTTGGGGACCACACTCAGTCACACCTAGCACTTAGGGTCTGCAATGCAGCACAGGAAACACGCATGCCTGAGTCCTAACTTTACATGGGGATGGAGAAACTTTGTTATAAGCAACAGTCCTGATAGCTACCATGGACAAACTGGAAACATTCAAGTGTCATGCTCATCACATGCATTTCCCCGTGTAGTGGCAGCTTCCTGTGAGACAGGCATGGCTTTGCCCCATGAGATCATGCAGAAGACAGAGGTCACAGAAGGTTGCCTGTGTGTGGAAGTTCACCCAGTTCCTATGTCCATCTAAGCACGAATCTGCCTCACTTGCTGGCAGACGCAAGGTGAGAAATGAATAACTCTCCAGGAGCTGGGATTTTACAGGTTTCCCCATGCCCATCTGTGAGATTCCTCCTAAGACCAATTTTGTACTTCTCGAGGAACTCCCGAAATATAATATCAGATCGTGTTGGAGAGAATCAGCTTTTGCAAGCTAGTGTAGACCCATCCAGCCACATGGCTAAAATACCTCAGACCTGATAACTTCCACGATTGGGCTTGTCTGTGAATCATAAATAAAATAAACCCCAGTTTTCTTTACTCCCATTTAGAATATTCCCTGCTCAGGTTTACTTTCCTCCAGCTGAAGAAGCCTTGCATGGGAGGACAGACCCTCCCCAGAGGCCTGAGATGTGCACTTGAGATGTGGGTGGGAAATCCTGAGAATTAGCACACAGGACACATTTTTGCTAGAGATGACCATGTGTGGCAAATGGAAAACTACACAGGTGAAAAGGGAAAGAATAAAGTTTGGAGAAGCTGGCCTGCTAACACCCTCAGTTCTGGAGGCTGGGTGACCTGTGGTGAGTGTCCTTGAACCATCCACAGAGCCCAGGGAGTTTGGGATCCCCTGCCGGCCCTGGCCAGGGAACTTTGCAGCTTTCTGCTGCACTGGACCACCTCAGCAGGTCTTGAGCCCACCTGCACCAACTGCCCCACTTCCTGTCCTGTTGGTGGACTCTGGGGTTTGGAATTTTCCTAAATTCCAGAATTTTCCTAAATTCTGGAAACTGGGCAGCCTGAGGTGAGTGTTCCTGCACCGTCTGGAACCAGGGAGTTTGGGATTATTGCTCCCACCAGCCAAGGAACTTCACCACAGCTTCCTGCCATATGCAAACTGCACCATAGGGCTTGGGCCTGCCTGACACAACCCCAGTGACCCTTTCTCAATCTGGAGAACTGGGCAGCCAGAGTCCCAGGAGCTGAGGGCATAGAAGAGGATTTCCAAGAGACCCTGAGGAAGCCTTGGAATAACACTTGGAACAAGGAAATATAGAAAAATGACAAAATGAAAGACCAAAATACAATCTCAAACCTCCAGCCCATCCCAAGAAACCTGGGAGCTACGCACATAGAAGAAAATATATGCCATACACCTAAAATATCTGGCATAATAGCAACTGAAATAAAGAAGCAAGTCTGGGAAGCTTTAAAGAAATTCAAACTAGAAATAATCTCCCAAGTAAAAAAAGAAAAAATAAAAGAAATAAAAGAGATGCTGAACACATCTAAAGAAGACTCAGTTAGAAAATTGGAGGAACTAAACAAAAAGGTAGAATCCTTGGATGAACAATATAAGAAACAACAGAACACATAAAGCAGATGCAAAGAAATATACAGGAAATCAAAAATTCCATTGAAAGTTGTAAAAACTGCCATATTGTAAGTGAAGATAGAATTTCAGACCTCGAAGACAAGATTGTAGCTAGTAAACAGGAAAGGAAAGATCTTTTAAAAATAACAAGGAAACAGAAAATAACAATTCAACAACTGCAAGATGATGCAAAGAAAAAAAATAGATGATTGATAGGGATTAATGAAAAAGAAGGGGACAACTAAAAGGATGTCAAGATTACATTTAGAGAAGTAATAGCTGAAAATTTCCCAAACATGAGAATGAAAACTGATATTAGAATAAGTGAAGCATATAGAACTCCAAATGGTCATAACCAAAATATAACTACACACAGACATATAGTAATCGCCATCCCAGAAATGCAACATAAGAATAGAATATTAAAAGCTGTCAGAGAAAAAGACAGATCACCTAAAAAGGAAAACCTATCAGAATGACAGCAGACTTCTCAGCATAAACAATAAAGTCAAGAAGATCACGGAGTGAAGTGTTTCAGATCCTAAAGGAAAATGATTTCTAACTTAGACTGATGTACTCTGCAAAACTGTCCTTCAGAATGGATGGAGATATAAGATACTTCCATGACAAAGAACAGCTGAAGAACTTCAGGACCATGAAGCAAACCCTGCAAAGAATACTGAAAGACAGTTTGGATACACTTAGGAAAAAAACACCAAGCAAAGCAGACAGTTAAAAAGAATGGAAAGATAAAGATGCAATAGCAACAAGATAACATGTCAACAATAAACCAGCATATAGTTATGGCCATTAATATAAATGGTCTCAATGCACCAATTAAAAGAAAGAAACTGGCAGAATGGATCAAGATACAACATCCAACCATATGCTGTCTTCAAGAAACCCATCTAACTCAAAAGGATAATCACAGACTGAAAGTCAAAATATGGAAAATAATACTTCATGCAACACAACCCCCCCCAAAAGTGGGGGTAGCTACTCTGTTTTCAAACAATGTGAACATTAAACCAACAATGATCAGAAGAGATAAAGAAGGTCATTACATACTGGTTAGGGAAAAACTTCAAGAGGAAGAGATAACAATCTTAAAAATATATTCACCAAATTCCAGAGCACCCAGTTATATTAAGCAAGTATTAACAGAAATAAAAAACAAAATTAGCAGTAACATAATTATAATAGGAGACCTTAGCACACCATTGGCACAAGGGGACAGATCAAGCAGACAGAAAATCATCAAAGAAATAACAGAACTGAATCACACCTGTGAACAAATGGACTTGATATGCATATACAAAGTGTTCCAACCAACAACATCAGAATACACATTCTTCTCAGCAATACATGGGACATTCTATAAAATAGACCATATACTAGTCCACAGAACATAAATAAATGCAAAAGAGTTGAAATTATCCCATGCATGTTATCGGATCATAGCAGCTGGGAATTAGAAATTAATGATAAAAGAAACTGCAAAAATCGCACAAACACATGGAAACTGAATAACACACTCTTGAGTAAGATGTGGTATTTTTATACAATGGAGTACTGCCCAGCCCGAGCATCTTAGGAACTGAGCAAAACCCTGCCTCAAAATAAAAAAATAAATAAATAAATAAAAGGGGCTAAGGATGAATCTCACTCCAGATGCCTTTATTTCAAAGCCCTGTACTGCCAAAATAAGAAAGAAAGAAAGAAAGAAAGAAAGAAAGAAAGAAAGAAAGAAAGAAAGAAAGAAAGAAAAAGAAAGCAAGCACGCTCTGAGACACATACGGGTCATATCTGAGACAGGTCTGTCTCTGTTCTGATTTCTATCATGCTAGCTCTTCTTTTGGTTATCTGCAAAGTCATTTTCCACCGTGATGTGTTCCTTTACTATTGCCATGGCGGTTGAGCGATGGGTGCTGAAGGCAGCACTCAGTGGGGATCTGCAGTCCTTGACCTTTTAGGATCTATTAAGGTGTCATGATTCACATGAGAGAGGTGGAAAAAAAAAAAAAAACTGTGAAATGCAGTGATTTTTTTTAAAAATGGAATCAGAATATCCTTTGGCAGGGAACACGGAGAGTTTTTATTTTAAGTCCGTATTGAGTACGGAGGAAGCAGTGAGTCGCGAATTTTTTTCTTATTCTTAATCACACATGAGCTTTAGTGACAGGTGTCAGGGGATCAAAGACCCTAAGGATGGACTTTTTAAAGGAATGGAACAAATCTGGATAATTGGGAAAGACACGTCTCTCGCAGTTCGGTCTCTGGGAAGTGAAAGAAGCCACAACCTTACACCTGCATCGAAGCTGTGTTTTATGCCAGACACGGGTCTAGTGCCATCCAGGAAAGGCTGCGTCAGAGGACAGAGGCCCACAGCACGTACTTCATTTTCCTTTGTCTGAGATTTCCTGGCTTCCTTTCTTTTCTGCAGCCCTTGAAGTTTTCTGTTTCTCATGGGCCGGATGTGAAGACCACCACCACCCCTCCTCCTGGGATGCGGCAGCACAAGCCCAGGGATGCTGACCGGTCTGTGGCCTTCACCGTGTCTGCTCCCAGGCAGAGATGAGTGAAATCCACCTCTGCAGACCCGGGAGCCTGAGTGCTGCGTCTGATGCTTATTTCCAGTTCTCCAAGGGCTGCTTCGCGAGGGTCTTTAGCTGTGCTGTCCTGGCTGCCTCAAAGTCCTGAATCGATTCAAGGTGTTTCTTTTCCTGTGTGGCTTTGGGAAGAGCCAAACTTGTGCAGGTCCAGATCTGGTGAAGGAGGCGGATGAGATCACAGAAGTTCCCACCTTTCTGCCCCAATACACTCAGAGCCGCCTTCACCAGGGTTTTGACCAAAAGGCCCTGATGGCATTTGGGTGTCCAGGCTCGGTCACTCCCAGGCCTCCCGAGTGACCTGCTGTGGTCCTGTCTCAATTCTGGGGGCTCTGGATGAAGACAGTGCTTAGAACAGAAGTTTCAGTTCCTGCAATTGCCTACCCTGGGTCAGCACGATGCAGACATCTGCCCGGACAGGTCCTCCCCACTCAGGGGACACCAAGGTTACCTCCAGCCAGTGTCCACAGCATGGTCTTTCTTGTCTGCCCATGACCCTGTGAAGTAGGTGGTCAGGGGGAGACTGAGGTCCCGCAGAGACACCCAAAGGATTTGAGACTGAGGACTGTGTCACCCTTGGGACTCCTGCCATGTCATACTCGGTTCACAGGTGCTGCCCATGGAAAGCAGGGTGCTCAGAGGGGCAGGTTCTGCTCCCTGAGCCTCTGCAGGTCCCTGAGGGCTGAGGGGGCAGTGTGACTTGACAGCTGCCAATGGACGCTGCATACCTGGCCACTGGACATGTGTTCCAGCCACACACTGACTCACTGGGCAGAAGCTGACCCCTGTCCCCTCCCCTGGCGTGCGCCCTCTGCCCTCAGCGTCCTCCCGCAGCTCAGGGAGAAGCCCTTCCTGGCTCTCCTGATGGTTTTACTGCCCCCTTCCTCACCCTGAGACCCCGACAGCTTGAGGCAGGGTGTAAGACAATTCCTTTGGCAGACACAGCCGCCAGCCTGCTCTGAACCAGCCTTTTGCCCTAGGATTTCTCTCCAGTTTATGTATGCTTTTAACATTTTATTCCCTTTGGAAGAGTTTCAGCCAGGAGTTTTCTTAGGGAGGATTTGCCTGGTAATCCTCTCGTTCACTGGGATTCACCACTTCCCCGAGCTCAAGCTCTAAGTCTGGAGGGAAATCATCTGAGTCAGAAGCGTGGATCCGGCTATGCTGACTGACTCACACGTTCTGACTTCTCTCAGAGAGCTCAGAATACAAAGCCCTTTCATACCTTGTTGCCTTTTAGGCTTGGTGACAGCCATGCAAAGAAAATAGCAAAGTGTTACATTCTGCATTTTGGGGTATGGGAATCAGGCTCAGGGGTGCTTCGCACCTTGCTCATGGCCCTTTGGTTTGTGAATAATGGACTATGGGGGTAAATTCAGATAAAACCTATTTTCATTCAGCTCGACTGTGCGGGCTTCCTTCAGAATATATAGCTCCCCACACTGCAATGAGCAGCAGAGTTGATTTTTTTAAATTAATAGGTTAGAAAAGTGTGAGCTAGCAGGACAGCAATGCAGACCAGCATATCTGGTTTCCAGGTTGGACCCCGCACAGAATGCCAGGGACGGTGCCCAGCACGGAGACCTGGGATAGAGACAGGAGGCTGCTCCCCACACAGCGCTCTGCAAGCCCAGGCCTGGGGGTCCACCCTCAGCAGCACACAATGGAGGAGGAAGAGAAGGGTGAGGGAGAAGAAAGGGAGGAGGGGAGATGGAGGGGGAGGAGGAGAAGGAGGCAGAGGAAGAGGAGAGCAGGGCAGGAAGAAGATGGATAGGATTTATTTTAAAATGGAAGGAAAACAATCTGAAAGTAAAAAATAGCCCAGGCAAAATGTAAATGTGCACAGAGGGCATCTGTGTTCGCGGTTGTTGGCTGATGATGAAGGAATTGGCAATGTAATAGGTTAGATCTGGAGTGTCTCTCAGAGCCACATGTGTTCAGAGGAGGGACTTTACGGGGACTCCATGAAAGAAGAGCTGTTAGCAGGTGTGTCTGATGGGAAGAGGCAGTCACCACCGTGTGTTCTGAAAGGGGGCATCTTTACGTGTGGCTCCTCCCTTTCTTCTGCTCCTGGGCCACCGTGATGTGAGCAGCTCTCTTTCGCCAGGCCCTTCCACCATGCCTGTCTGCCTGGGAATCAGCGGACCATGGACTGAATTCCCTAAGATCATAAGCTAAAGTAAACCTTTCCTACTTTAAATCATGAGTGTTAGGAGTTTTTCCTAGCCATGGGAGAAATTATGACAAGGTGGTAGGCAACAAGACAGCTGAACATTTACAGGATAGAAAGAAATATTTTTTATTTCTTTAGATGCCTTTCATTTCTACAATTCACTTAGCATGAAGGAGCATAAATTAACAGATGACATTCATCAATGCTGTATACATCCTACACATTCTCTTACAGTTTATGAGCAGTTCCTTCTGTTACTTTCTTGTTCTACTTAAGATTCCAATCTATTATTCTCAGTAGGTGACACTAAATCAAATTGTCATTGCTTTCCTTACAAATGGAGTCAGAGTGGACACCATGTGTTACAGATGAGTGTAGTAACAGTGGACACCATGAAGTGAATATGTGTAACGCTGACTATCGTTTTAAAATGCCCAGTTTCCTTGAAAGCTTGTTCGGAAAGGGCACACATAAAAGACAGCATCACAATGGTGACCCTTGGAGTTTCTCATTTCATATCTTTAAATGTAATGGCTACATAGATCCCCCTTAATAAAGCATTTATCTTAGGTCTTTTTCCTGAAAGACTAAATTATGATCGAGGCCACTAAATTTGCTATCAAAAATGGCTAGCAACACTAACTCATAAAACTAATTAGAATCAAGACCTCTGGCATCTGCTTTTTTCTCTCCTTTTCCCTCTCAGCAAGCTGTGAACAGGATCCATTTAAATCTTCATTGCATAATAAAGGCTCAAGTTTTGTAAGGGACAAAACACCCAGCACTCTGTTATTCTGATGGTTGTGTTAAACAGATCTAATGAATGCCCTATCCACATTCTTAGGTGAGTGATATACTCAATGGTAGTAAGTAGCATAAGCCTTACTTTAAAAAGCATCACTCCACACATCAGGCCAAACTTGATTTCCATACCTTTTAGCTTGGTATATGGCAGACTTGAAAAACTCAATTTTACTCATTAACTTTTATGGTCAACTTAATAGAGACTCTTATTGGAGTCATGCATTTATTATTTTGTTCATTCAGGTTTTAATGCCTCCTGTAATTTACACTGAGATACAGGCACTGATAAGAGGTGGTAAATAAGAATCCAGCTTGCCCTGACAAATGCAGAGCCAAAAGAGATCAAAGTGATGGGGAAATCCACAGTGTCACATGTCCAGCCAGCCAGTGAGGTGAAAGGGCTCAGTGTGCTTTGACCTCACACCTGCACAGTGAGTCAGGAAGAAATCACAAGGGACGTGAGACTTGGGGAACACGTGAAGCTGTAGCTGGTTGAAATTGTGTCTCTGCACAGAAAGATTTACAGTGTAAGGTTTCATTCGTGTTTCATGATTGGTGTTTGGCTATTTTCTTTATTATGAACTGTCATTCTGTCCTGCACATTTACTCCATCTATGTTTTAGTTTAATGTCTGTAAGGTGACTTGCAAGTCCCCAAAATTTGCAGTGAGTATTTAGCCTTTGGTTAAACTCACTAATAGCTGCTTACACTCACTAATAGCTCCTCCTCCTCCATTACACTCACTAATAGCTACTGTCTTCCTTTCCCTCACATTAGCCCTGTACATTTCAACATGTATAACTTAATGTGAGAATATTCTCCTTCAAATCCACAGTGGAATTATAGGCAGTATCAAAAATCAGCAATCCCAGCCAGGCACTGTGGTTCCCGCCAACAATCCCAGTACTCAGGAAGCTGAAGCAGGAGAACTACCATGAGTTAGGGGCCAACCTGGGCTACATAGTGAATTCAAGGCCAGCCTGAAGTGTAAAAGACTGTCTCAAAAAAAGAAAAGCATATTGAACCCCAAGATTCCTTCCCCTACTTCAGCCAAATGACAAGATCCTGTATAGTAGTGGTTAAATACCAAAACCAGCAAACCAGTGTTGGATAGTATTATTATTGAAATTGTGCATTTACTTCACCTTTCACCAAATGTTATGTGACATTTCATTCCATTTTAATCCTGAGTAATGTTCCATTGCTCAGATTAATGCATTTTTTAATCCCTTTGCTTTTGGACGGACCCCTGGTTTGCATCCGGTTTGGGATGATTAGAACAGAAGCTGATGTGAACCTGTGTATTCAGGATATTGTATGAAATGTAAGTGTTATTCACATGCTGTAGATTTCTTGGCATCTATATACAAAACCATGCGTCATTAACGAGGACAGTTTCGTATGTTCAGGTTCCCTTACCGTCTTGTGGAAATGTTTCCACGTAGAGACAGACCACCAGACCCATTTCCGCAAGACTTGGAGGCTGGGATTTGAGAGGTGCCCATTGTGATGCTCTGTGTTCCACGGAGCTCAGGCTTTTGCACCCTACACACATTGCTGACATGCTGGCCTTCCCTGTCGGCCCTTTGCTGGCATCAGTAAAGAGTCCAGCCCGTGCTTTCTCCGCCTCTCACAGATCTCAGATTCCCTCCCCTCCAGATCCAGACAGAGCCTGGATCTTTTGCTTCCCCATAGTCAGCCGCAGAATCATCCCAAAAGACTTTCCAGTGTTAGACTGGGGGATGAGGGAGAGAAGCCCTTGACGTTTTAGCCTGTGGTTTCCATTTGTCCCTGCTCCATTGCCAGGGACTGCATTGCTGACCACAGCCCCACATGCAGGCCGTGTATCCTAGCCCTCTCCCAAGGCTGCAGACACCCTGGACATGAGGAATCCTGCATCTAAATTCCTGTCTCACTTCTTTTCTGCTGCATTGTTATTAATGCACCAAGTACTGTTCAGAAACTACTCTGATGTTGCCAGCTTCCCAAACGCTGCTGTTTTTTAGGAAAATGCTTACTCAGAATTACATGCTTTAAAACACAGTGGAAAGTTATTTTTCTGACTAGAATAGTTCTATGGCATTGCTAGGATGTTCATGACTGTGTTTTTCTCATGATCCCGTGGGCTTGTACTTTTCAAACCAGCAGGCCAACTCCCCTGCTCTTTCGGAAGGAACCCTGAACCCGGGGTCCTCTCCTGAACCCATTACTGGCAGAATCTTCTTCCTGGAGTTTGCAGTGGGGAGACCCCTGTTTTCATACTGGTGTGGGTGACATGTTACTCTCAGCTCCCAGAAATCTCCCTCTGTTCCTGGCCACCTATTCTTCCCTGAGCATGACCCCTTTGTAAAAACAGTTGAATATCTTTTTATAAACCTCTCAGTTAATTAATCAGGCCCACCTAAGATGAAGTCTTGTTGCTTAAAGGCAATTAAATTTGAGCCTTAATGGCATCTGTAAAACACTTTTACCTAGCCACATTTTCTTAGCTACAAACTGAAAGAGTTGCTGGCCCAGACCGGACACTTTAACCAGGAAAAGCCTCAGCCAAGTTAGGGGGCTCCTGCCTCCCCCGCCCCTATAGATTTGCCTGTAACCCTATACCCCCATCCCTAGGAACTTGTACCTGGCGCCAAGCGTGTGCCAATGAAATACCTGTGCATCCCTAATGCCCCTTGGGGTCCGCCCCAGACAGAGGCTACTTATGGGCCTCACTCCACGTGTTCAGAAGAAGAAGAAGAAGAAGAAGAAGAAGAAGAAGAAGAAGAAGAAGAAGAAGAAGAAGAAGAAGAAGAAGAAGGAAAAAGGGAGAGTGTGTTCCAGAGAGAGACCATCAGCCCCGGGGTAGAGATGCTGTGCCCCGGGGCCGGGGGGGTCTCTCCCCACATTCCCCAAATAAAGGTTACTTATATTTTATATTTCTTATCTTTGCAGCCACCGCCGCCCACTACTTTCACGGCCGTCCACTCCACTCCTTCCACGGACCTCTTTCCCTTCCTTCTCCTCTACTCTTCTCAAACCTAACACAAACAAGTCCTAGGTTACATCCATGGAAGAAAAAGAGCATGTAGGGGCGGGGATCTAGCTCAGTAGCCTAAGTGCCTACCTCGCAAGTGCAAGGTCCTGAGTTCAGTTCCTGGAACAAAAAGAAAAAGAACAAAAGGAACATACACATTACCAGTTTACATTTCATTGAATGATGTTTGATCATTGTCTCATTTGGGGGGAAAAATACCAGACTCGGCATGTAAAGGAGGCAAGGATTATTTCGGCTCTGGTTCTTGGAGTCTGTGGCCTGCTGGCCCCCAGGAAGAGCTCAGTGCAAGGGCCTGGCAGCGGAAAACTGCCCACGTCCTGGTGGCAGGACTCAGAGAGGAAAAAGAGGAGGTAGGAAAGGAGACAGATCCTCCAGGCCCTCTCCAAGTTACCACAGTGGAACAAGCCCTAGCGGCCTGTGGCAGGTCACTCAGAGCCCCGCTGGGCACGGTCACCTCGGCAGAGCCCGACTCTGAAGAATGAGATGTCAGGAACTTTCTGAACCTAAACTACAACAGGTGCTTACAAAACACAGACGTGGGATTTTGACAAAGTCCTTTCTACACTACACCGTCGAAGGTGCTTACATGGCTTTTCCCACTGAGTTCACAGATGCAGTGAACTGTAGGAATGCGCTTTCTTGTGCTGAACCACCCCTACAGTCATGCTATGCATACCATGAGGTGCTCTTGTCCTGATTTCAAAATGAGGCTGTTAATTTTCCTTGCTAACATATTATTTCTTAGTATGTGATGCTTAATAGTAAGATATGACTTTCATCTTGAATATTTTAATTTTATATATTCTATGACTTATTTTTTTATTTATTTGGATTGACCACATGATCTGAGGATCAAATTAACAAATAAAAAGACTTTAAACTAAGTATGATTATGCTCAGCATCTAAATGAGTAACATTTTAATAGTGTTTCAACTGAGGGAGATTTAGCTCACTGGCATAAGTGCCTGCCTGGCACGTGGGAATTCATGAGTTTGATCCCCGGTATCCCTCCCAAAAAAGTGCTTCACCAGCAATATATCCATAAAGTTATATTAAATTTTAGTTTAATGGCAATTATTTTGGATTTATATACAAATTCTTGTAAAGAATACAAGTAGATTCAATATAATGTGCACTGAAGAGGAAGAATGTCACTTAAATAGAATTTTAATGGAGTATTGACAATTTTGTTTGCTATTCTTGTGACATGATTTTGTAGACAAGACACAAAGGTATGATCCTTTAAATCTAGGAGATTGTTTATGGTAATTCTCTATTTACAGTAATTCATCTCTCCTACTCTCTGTCTCTCTGTCTCTCTGTCTCTCTCTCTCTCTCTGTCTCTGTCTCTCTGCCTCTCTCTCATTGGGAATCAACCTCAGGACCTTGCCTTTGCCTGCCAGCCAGGTGCTGTGAAGCTGAGGTTTACCCCTGGCTCTTCCCCATTTATCTTTTCATAGCTCCCACCAGTGGGGAAATAATATGATGACACCAATGTCAGATTCTTTAATACCGACAGGAATTCTGAAAAAGCTAAACTCTATAAAGAATTCTGTCTGCTCCTGAATAGACATCAATCTTCAAAGAAGTCCTTAATGGGGAACTATGGTCTCTAAACAGTTTACTCTTCAATATTATTTTCAAGAACACATTTATTGATAAAATCTTACTTGATATAAATACATACCTTGAGTAAAGGCAAAGAAATCCTGAATTGAATAAAGTATTCAAATTTCAGTGTATGTTTCATAGTTTTCAATCCTATTTGAATTTTCCAAAGTTACAGAGTCACTTTGGAAATGCAAAGTCTGGAGGATGGACGGGCTTCCTGCATTCAGGGTGTCACTGACAGGGTGAATGCAGGCTTGGGAAGGGCGCTGGCTGCCTCACCGGGGTGCGCCCTCAGGTCTGCTGTAAAGTACATCACTGCCAATAAACTAACTTCCTTCTCTGCTTTACAATGACATTGCTGATTTTTTTCGAGCTTTTATTCACACATTTTGCTCCAGTCTCCATTTAATTTTGCTTGTATCCAGTGATAATCAAAAGAGATAAAATTCAAAATGAATTGTATTTTTACCTGACTTAGAAATGGAAATGGAGATGAATGCAATACTTCTTTTAATCATTTTGGTAACAAGAAAATTATTCCTTAAAATAACTAAAACAGAAAATATTTTATGTGCTATGGCATTCCTTCTGCTATGATTTGTCCTGAAAATATTACAAACCTGACAACACTGATAAATGTAAGAATCGATGAGTAAATTCTGTTCCCACAGAAGCTCTATACTACAAAAACAATGAAAATAATTACTGTATAAGAGTTTCTGGCAAAGTGGGGAGGCATTATACAAAAGTGAAAGTTAGAAAAACAGGTTACAGAATTAAGAGTGCTGTCATAGTCATGGAAACGTAACTCACAATTGTTGGAGGAAGACAGGAGGAGAAACAAATGGTAACCATGCCTGGATATGGTCTTGGAGTCTTACGTCCTCCGCAGGAATCTTTAATGTCCAATCAGCACTGCTTTAAAAGGAGCACAGCAAGTCACTGTGAAGTGAGTGCAACAAATCGCTCTATAGGAAGAGAGCTGCGTACCTGGATAAATTCTGCCTATAGATCTGGAAAGACACTGGCCCAAATTTCAGTTCTTTTGAAGAGATGAACTGATTACTCTGCTTGTACGTATTTTGATTAAACTGAGAGACAGGGGAACAGGGTGTGAAGCAAACTGAAGTTAGGCCAGCACCGCTCAGTTCTGAGGTAGCGAGCTCCCTCTCCTGAAACCCTGACTTGCTGATCATGAGCCCAGGTACTCCCGAGGTGGTCAGCGGCCTCACACCAGGGTTGGCAGGACTTCCGCTACAGATTTAGGGGCGAGCTTTACTAGGTGTCAAGGTCTGCTGCGGAAGAGGAGGCTGAGAGTCCTTGCTTCCATAACTCCAGGCTGGGGTAGGCGGCTGAAGCTGCATGGCATGGAGCACAACACTGTCCGTATGGGAGCATCAAGCAAATGCCCTGCTGGGGCGCAGGCTCCAACTTTGTGAGCACAAAGAGCAGGTGTAGGTGACTGGTACATGGCAGCACATGGAAAGGTCTGTGAGTTTTGGGGACCACTAGCATGGGCAATCTACACATAACGAAACACTTGCGCTGGGCTGTGTGCCCTGATCCACCAGTGCAGGACTTGGTGGGGCGGGTCAGACCCTGGTGGAGACCCAGCAAGCACAGGGAGGGAGTAGAGTCCAGAGCAGTGGCTGAGCTTCTGGAAGGGAAATGAAATCACCGGGCAAGGAAGCAGCTGGGGCTGCCGAGTCCTGCGGCAGGGCTGGCCAGTGGCCTTCCACCCCACTTACAGAGGGGAGCGACTCCCTGCTTCCCACCCGCCTGGAGAGACGCACCTCTGGGTGGGTCAGCTCAGCTGCCCTCTTCCCAGCCACAGAGGGCAGGGACAGGCAGTGGAGACTTACTCAGATACCCCAGGGCACACCACACCTGCAGGTAGAAAATTACTTTTGTTGGTGAAGCTTTAGCTTTGAGTTTTACAAAGATTTATTTGGTTTAGATGGTTCGGCAGAGGGGTCAGTAGTGAAACTGTAAGAAACTCCGCGAAGACTCTCTTCCACCAAAATAGCTTTACAGGGCTTATGCTTGAGGACAATTTAAAAGAAATAATTTGTTGTTATTAAATATTACCTAAAGGATTATTCTTGTTTGCAATATTTGGGGGAAAATAGAGTAATAATTCGCTAACTACTAGCCTAAAATTTCACAGTACTTTCACATAACCATATTAAACATTTAGTATTTCTTTAATTTAAAATGTCTTGCCCAAATTATATGCATGCAGAGAAAACTGAAGTTTTCATGAAAATTTGCCCTTAATCACTTTTGACCCCAAAACAGTTTAAGAATGTCCACAGCATTATGGACATAATTTCCAGACAAAATCTCCTAATGTCTATTGTTACTGATAATTGGCCTAACTAACTGCTTTTCCAAGGAGAATTTTAAAAGAATCATTTCACACTTTCACAGAATAATAAAATATGAAATGAGTACTGTACTTTGTATTTTTTTTACCAGTTTATCAAAAGTCAGGGACCCGTACTTGGATTCACTTGAGAGGTCATAGGAGAGGACTGAGGAACACTTCTGGCCATGTCAGCGTCCTGGGAGCTGACTTGGGACATGAGATCTTGTCCTGGCCCCACCACTGGGGCTTCCTCCTCAGTCTCTGTTTCCTGTCTGGCTTGCCATGGGCGGCTTCGTCCACCACAGCATTTCTGCCTTCCAGCCAGATAATTATGGGCCAAACCATAATCCAAGGTGAACCATTCTGTGAAGTCAAATTTTGTGCGGTAGGTTCTTTGTCCCAGCAACCAATAAATACCCAGGACATCTTTTTGTTTACTATGAATACACAACCATGAAAATGGGTATTTCATGAGAGAGGCATAGTAGGTCACTGATAATAACTAAAATTGTAAAACTCATGAGAGCATGGTACCTCTCAGTTTGTGTCATTGGATAGCAAGATTTGAGTGCTAATTGTTGTTTACAACGAGAATTGGAACCAAAGAAGTTCACTGTAGTTGATCAGTGATGTACACCAACCCTCACATTTCTAACACGTCACATTTTAAAAACGTATGCTAATAAAAAAGGAGAAGAAAAACTTTTAAAATAGACAACAGTTGTTGGGGCCAGCCAGGAACTGAAGCAATGTCCTTGTCTTCTTTCTGCGGACTGAGCACCCAGTCTCTGCAACCCAGTGTCCAGACACGGAGTGGACAGGACGCCTGTCTAACCCACCTTCTTAGCACACATCTGTGTGAACAGTCTGGGCCACTGTGCTTGTCCTACAGAAGATGCTGGATTTTTCTTTCCAAGGATTTTTATTAGAAAGATAACAAACCTCATGAATAAGAGACTTCCACAAAAGAGAGCTTGCCTTGTATATAAAGCAAGAGCAAAGGCAAAAAGCTTGCCAACTGGTGTGTCTTTGTGCCTAATGGGGTTCAGTGGATTTGCGTGAAACACCCTGAAACACCCTGAGCCGCCTTTCTGAGAAGCAAAATGAGGACCTTCACTTCTTCTCTCAGCATTCCATGGTCTTCCCATCGGGAACCTAGGACAATTCCTTTGGCTGGTTTTGCTTCTTTTCTTCCTTTGTCTCCTTGGCTGTGGCACACAGACCCTGGCTGAGCGTGCTGAGGCCCAGCCTGGACAGCTGTCCCAGGAACCCTTCGTGATTCCTGCCGAACACTCAAGAGCCCGAGCGGCTTCCTCCCGCCTGGATCCTGCTTGTGGCTGCCTCTGAGCTGGTGGGCCAGGGAGGGAATGAGGAGAGGGCTCTGTGGAGGGCAGGGCTGACCCCGAGGCCGTGCTGGTTCAGGTGCACAGCGAGACAGGTCAGCATGCAAGTGTGGGGAAGTGGATTTGGGTATCTGGAGCTTTCCAAAAACTCCGGTGCCTTCCTCCCTCCCTCCCCCTCCCTTCCTTCCTTCCTTCCTTTCTGCATACCTCCTTCTCCTTCTACCTCCTTCCCTTAGCTCTTCCTTACTCTCTTCTTTCCTTCCTTCTTTCTCCTTTCTCCTTCTCTCTCCCCTTCTCTCTCTCTCTTTTTTTTTTCTTCTGCTTTGCTTTCTTTTCTAAAGGGGTCATCTGGCCTTACATTAAAATTATAGAATAAACTGGCCATACTTGGTTTTGATTCTACTTGGTATCATTATTCAGAAATAAGAGCACATGTCCATGCTAGTGGCTGCTGAGCCTTCGCAAGAAGATGGTTTGTACTTAGTTTAACTTCTGTTTTTGTTGATTTGTTGGTTGGTTTTCTTTTTATTTGATTGGTACATTTTAGATCTATGTTGTTATAACATTCATCACAGAGTATTTGCAGCTGTGCTTGGTATAACTTTTTTCTTTTTCCCCCATTCCTCTCCTTTCTTTTCAGCCCTTCTTTCCCTACATATTTGCAGAAGCTTTGTTTTCATTTTTTCCTTCTATTTATCTTTTTTCCCTCTTTTATATTTTGCCCCTTCTTTCCTTCCAGCTTAATTTCCAAGGGAAGTAATTGCGTTCTCCTGTAAGAACCTGGAGGGCGGAGAATTGGCCCAGTTGTTGCAGTAACTGAGTAGGTCACTCTTTAAATTAATTATGTCTCTTTGATTATTACCTGGAAGGCAGAAATCTTTAAGTATTAATAATTCTTAAGATTTTAAAGAAACAAAATGATTATAAAATGTTTCCAAGTATATTTTAACAAATTAGTACTTAGAACTCTGTTTAAAAATTGTTTGAACTATTTTGGTGATCTCTATAATCTGAATTGCCTTGGAAACTGTCCAGGTGATCTCTCTCTCTCTCTCTCTCTCTCTCTCTCTCTCTCTCTCTCTCTCACTTTCTCTCTCGTTCATCTTGCACTTGCTCCACCTATTCACAAGGAAGCCTAAATTAGCAAGTAGAACAAAATAATGAACAGCATTTATGTGGTTGCTCTGTCTGTGAGTTATTGAAGGACAGCACTCGTTGGGCACAGGAGTCTAAGACTTTAGAGCGAGTCTGTGAAACTGTCAAGCTCCTCGGTCATTTCTGGTCAGACCTCATAAGCCCCATTTTAGCCATCAAAGAACCCAGCCAGTTGCAACTGTGAATGTGGAGTCTTGCGAAGGTTTCTCTCCCTTTCATCGGCATCAATAGTAGCTCCATTTATGAGTCAGGGCCGCAGTGCAGATTCTATTTGCAACATTAATTTCTTGATGAAACAATTGAACTAATTGTCACAATAATCAAAGGCTGCAATTAAACAGGCAATTGCTGCCTCCTGGACTTGGTAATATTGGTCAGGCTGAATGATCTGCCTGCTGAATACCCTTCTCAACAGTGCAAGACAATTTAAATGGAACACTGGAAACCAAATCTGGAAGAGGCTCTAAGGGTGAAAATGTTCATAGATTTTCAGGGCAAACTTAAACTTGCTGATGGAAGGAAAAAAAATAGTAAATCTTATATAAGTAATAACGCAATATTAAGTATAATATAATGCTGAAAATAAAAGAACTGAGGGATTATGGTAACAATAAAGCACTGCATATTTAGAGTTTGTATAATTTAGGAATTATGTAAGTTAGTAGGAGTGCTGGTGACTGTTTTCATTATAAAGACAAATATATGATAGATATTTGAGGAGACACAGTTAACCTGATTTAAATGGTACACATTATAGACATGCATCAAAACATCACATATACCACATTACTTTGTACAAGTTTGAGTTCTGCTATATTTGTTCAAATAAATATAATTTAAAAATTAAAGATTTCAGATATCTCAGTGTCTAAAATTACATATGCAAGTGTGGGTTGAAACTTTCATATAGTTTGCCACGATAGCATGGTTTGGGAAGAAGGAAGAAATATATAAAAAGCAAATAAAAAGCAATAAGGGATAGGGGCCGGGGTTTAGCTCAGTGATATAAGCGCCTGCCTGGCAAGCATGGGGTCTCGAGTTCCATCCCCAGTGCCAATAAATAAATAAAATCAAATAAAAATGTAAAGCAATGAGGTGCAAAATGTTGGTGATTTATCGAACTTCTTTGGTATTGTTTACTACCTTTATTTGGATAGAATTCCAGTAGTGATTTGATGATCTCATAAAAGAGAAATAGTTCACTTCAAAGTACAGTTAGGATTTGAGTATTTTACACTTAACTGTCATTTCACGCCAATGAAGAAAATATTTGTCATTACATTTTAAACACACTCAGGGTTTCTGACTCAGGCTGCTATAACAAGATACCACAAGCTGGATGGTATTAAATAGTAAACCTTCTAATTTTTACCGTTCTGGAGACCGAACAGTTCTTAGACAGAGAAGTCTACAGATACAGTGTCTAGTGGGGGTCAGTTTTCTTGTCTTTTCTCTGTGTTTTCCCATGGCAGAGAGACAAGGCAACTCTCTCAGGCCTCGTTTCTGAGACCTAATTCCATAGACAAATACCGTACGTTAGAGTAAATACAGAAGCTTGTGACATCCAAAGGTCTTACCTTCTAAGGCCTGAAGTGTTTTAATTCCAACACACAACCTACCAGTGCACAAACTCTGAGGGCACAGCAGTGGGAAAACATTTTTACCTAATATCAAAAATGATTGCGTTCATAAAATTCTGTAGAGGTCAAGGGTATGAATTGAGGTTGCTTGTGTTACTCCAGTTCCAGAGGAATCTCATGAATTCTTCACTCTGATTAAGAAGTCATCACACACTTTTTATTTGCCGAAAAAATACGTGTGACTTGCACATTTTGTTGACAAAACTGATATGTAAAGAGACTTCAAAATAGCATCTGAAATTGAATTACTGACCCTGAAGGGCTTTCTCTGCTGTCTTACCCCATCACATGTGCTTTCCTCCACGGAGTACCTCTGCAGGGGATTTGTAGCTGAGTCCCAGGAGGGGTTTTCCCAAGTCTGTTGTCTTGGTTTAAATAATGTTCATCATTAACATGGATTTCACAAAACGATTGCACACTCAAACTTTATTCCTTATAAAAAACAGTCCAGGATCAGGGAAAAACGATACACACAGCACCAAAGAAGGTTTAGATGTTTTATTGATGTGGAGCTTTAATGCTGGTAGCTACCACAGAGTGTGTGCCAGGCACTTTTCTGAAGCATGCATAATTTATAGAACATTCAGAGGACTTTATCAGGCTGCACTATGGATACTCCCATATAAAAGATGAGAAAATGGGAACTCAAGTGGAGTTTAACAAGATCCAAAACCATAGAAATGGCTCTGAGTTCTCAGTCTTAGAAGAAAACTACTATTCTGTGATTCATAAGAGCAGGCAGGTAAGGTCTTAACTGAGGTCAGGGACCTGAGCTGTTCCTCTCCTGCACCTTTCATGTCAGCCTAGTACGTCAGGAGGTCCCTGGGTCCCTGCACAACTAGGACACTGCAGCATCATCCTGTCCCCACTTTTCTTTTTTAAAATGCATTTTATTCATAGATAAAAAGAAAAAAATGAAAAAGTGGAGAAAAGCTATAACAAAATTTCAAAGCACATCAATTAGGGTTAACAATGGTGCATACATTGTTCGTTGTCATCCCCAAATCATTTGCCCAGAGCACAAGACATCTGCCTTCAGTTTTCTGAACAATACCACCCCAAATCATTCCCTTCAGTGAACCCCGAGAAATCAGTAGTATAACTATCTTTATATATATATATATCTCACATATGCATGTGTTTTTTTCTCTCAGCTCGTCACATTAATGAAACGATATGATGTTTGCACATGTGTGTCTTGTTTATTTTACTAATGAGTATGTTCTCAAGGTGCATCCATTTACCTATAAAAGTTGCCAGTTTGTCCTTCTTTATGGCTGAGTAGTACTCCATTTTATAAAAATAAGACATCTTTTTTTTTCTGTCCCACAGTCCATGAGTATTTAGATTGTTTCTAAGATCTGGCTATTACAAATTGTGTTGATATAAACATAGGTGCAAATATATCATTGTGGTATGATGTTTTTAATTCTTTTGGAAACATACCCCAAAGGGGAATAGCTGGGTTGAATGGGACCTCCAATTCTAGTTTTTTGAAGAATCTCTACACTGATTTCCACAGTAGCTGCACCAGTCTACACTCCCTCCAACAGCGGAGAAGTGTTCCTTTTCCCCACAGCCCCTCCAGCATTTGTGCTGATTGATTTTTTGATACTAACCATTCTTTCTGGGTTGAGGTGGAATTTCAGTATTGTTTAATTTGCATCTCTTGAATGACCAGTGATGTTGAACATTTTTTCAAGAATTTATTTGTGGTTTTTATTTCTTCATCTGAGAACTGTGTATTCATCTCAGAGGCCCATTTTTGGATTGGATCTTTAAATCTGGGAGGACTATTTTTTAGTTCTTTATGTGTTCTTAATAGTAAACCTTTGTCTGAAGAACAGCTGGAAACATTTTCTTCCACGCAGTGAACTAGTACTGTGTTCTTCATCCTGCATACAAAGACGAATCAATGATATGTTCTGTCCTGAAGAGTTTACAGTGGCTGACCCTGCAAGACTCTGTTTCCTCTACTTCCTTCAGTGTCTCCCACCTCCTGTCCCTCATTTGTCTTCCTCTTGAACACTTTGCACTGGGGTCCTCCCATCATCCTGCTTCCTGCCAACAAAACCAAGCTGCCTGTGCCTCATCTTCTCAGAGCTCCCATTCGGGGAGCAGCCAATGTCGTGACACTTGATGCTGGACGGCATCACCAAAATGATTGGAGCACATTTTAATGTAGCCTTTCCAAGACATGACGGTCATATTGGCCTGGGCGTCAGGCTGGTGGAGACCACACTCAGAGTCAGGTGGGACCGTCCAGCCATATGCATGCCTATTTCAGCCACATGGTGCCTGGTCAGCCAACCAACCTTGATTTTATTTAAGTATATTTAAATGTATTTTGTGACTATCACTTTGCTTCTTGTTTTTCTTGTATTTTGGTTTTTATGTTTGTTTTTGCCTCTAATACAGAAAGGATAGGTGTACATGTACAGGTTTATGCATATGTCGAGCTTCTCCTAAAGGAGTTGACGAGAGTTGGTTTTGATGTGTGTGAAGCTGTGAAGAGCCCCTGTGAGGAGGACGGGACATCGTGGTGGCCATTGCTGATTTCCTGTCACCCTGTTTTGAAGCCTGGTAATGCTATTACTCCTTGTGTGGATTGGTTTTAGTCTCTTTTCTATTGCGTGATTTCAGTATGTGTGAGAGTGTGGACGGCTCCTTTGAGGAGTGCGGGAGACACTGTGGTAGCCGTTGCTGATTTTCCTATTGTCTGGTTTTGGGGCCTATGGTGCCTTCACTCTTTTGTTTTGATCAGTTTTGGGCTGTTTTGTTTGAGTTCATTATGTGGGAGAATGTGGGCAGCTGTTTTGTGGGGACAGGAGACACTGTGGTGGCCGCTGTTGATTTCCTGTTGTCTGGTTTTGGGGTTCCAAGCTGCTTGCAGTGTTTGGTTCTGGTCTACTTGTTCTGTTTTCTTCTAGCAAGTGGTGCTGTGCTCAGTCAGCCTGGCATCCACATGGCTCTGGAGGTCGTGCTGTCTCCACAATACTGGTGGACGCTGTGTTTAAACAGCTGTAGCCTTTACTTCCGGGTCTGTCTTCCATTCCGCCCTTGGGTTTAAGTAAATTTAATAACCCTGCTCTTAAAAGCCTCTTTTCTTCTCAATATTTCCAAATGTAACAAGTACAGTCTCTAATTAAGTGCAGAAAGAGAAAATCATTGTGTGCAGTGTCCCACGCCAGCAGTGCTCCCGGCTCCCAGTCCAGGGGAAAGGACCACACCAAGGCCTCTGCACTGTTCTTTTGTAAATTGGAGCCATTAGTAGATTTTAACCATTGCTCATAAGTAGGCTGTGCAAGTGGTCCTTGAATCTTAAGGAAGAAAATGCAGCTAGTCTAATAAGTATATCACTATAAAAAATGGATGCATTTTAAAATTTTCAAACCATTTTTAAACACAATCATTATTAAAAGTAAATTCCAGTCTTAACATTAAACTGTATTACAGTGAAAGATGTATTATTTCCCAATCATTATACCCATGTTTCTAGGTATATCATCTTGAGATCAGTGAATTCTTAGGATCCTGTGCTAATGTGCAGTGTTTGCAGAAAGGCCTACTTGATGGGAGATATTTATGGGATATATCCAAATGCTGACACCAGGGCTTACTGCATCAGGGTGTCCATCAGACTATCAAAAAGTAAGCAGGAAATATAAGCAATTTTGACTAACTCTGAAATTCTGTTATGTCGGTAATGATTACAGTGTAAGTAGCACAAAATACACGTGGAAGTGTTTTTTCAGTCCCTGGGTTGGATCTCTAGGATACCCCACCACCAAGTAAATTCAGAACTATTATCTGATTCAGCAAAGGATTTGCTCATATCCCTGACAAACAGCGAGGTTCCCAAGTCAGACACCCACCCTGTTCCACTTTTGTTAAACTGGTAACAGAAGGAAAGCATTCATGTCAGGGCTACACTCGTGATGGCCAGACAGATGCACTGGCTGAGTTAGACAATCATATCTGTGTCTGTGATTTGATTTTATGATATAATCCTTGAACTACCCCATAGATTTCTGCCAAAATTGTTATAAACTCAAAAATCCAAAAAGTGCTATACTTACTATAACTTGTTCTCTTCCTGTAAAACTTGTGTAATTGCCAGTTAAGTTGCAACCTTGTAACATACCCGTCATGCAACCCTCTCCCTATCTCCCTGGTTTCTGTAACTGCTTGTTCCCGCTCCCTGGTTCCTTTTATGGGGACAAACTGATCCTAAGACGCTGACCCCTCCCTTTGCGGCTTGCTACTTTATAACTCCCTCCAGCCCCTGGCTCCATCACACACTTTCCTGATTGCCTTCAGGGACAGTGTCCTTGCTGAGCTCAGCTAATAAATTTTTCTACCCATGTCAAAAATCAGTGAAAATGTGCCTTTGGAATCAATTACCTATAAGAGTTTACAACAAAAAGCACAATGCATTTATAACAAATGTAAATTCATTGCCACAGTGAGATGTAATAAATTCAGTAAGATGTAATAAATGTGTGTATTTACACACACACACACACACACACACACACACACACACACACACTTCCCGTTTCTTTCTGGAAAGTCAGTTGTTGAACATTTACTAACACAACACTGAATAAACTCCTGGCATTGTCTTTAATAGGGGACAATGGCCACTTCTCCAGATTCTGTGCATGCGTGTGTGTGTGTGTGTGTGTGTGTGTGTGTGTGCACGCATCCATGGATGCAGAGTGAGTCCAGTTGTGCCACAAATAGCACGTTCTTTCCAGCTAGGTGCAAGAAGATGAAAGCAAACTTCTGCTGACTGTGACTGCAGTCAGGACCACACTGCACGTATCATAGGATGGCGATTGGCATGTGGTCCACTTCCATCTCACTCACGGAGAGCAGTGTAAACCTTAGGGCTCAGGGAAAGGCTGGCTACGGTATGTTCTGCCAGCTCAGAGAACAGCTAGATATTGCTCATTAGCTGCATTTAGTAGAGAGCACATTTTAAGGAGAGAGAGAAATTTCCATTTCACGGTGATCACCAAAATGGAAAGATCATTATTTTGCGAGAGAAAAGGCTGATTTGGTGTCAGTGATGGTCAGATTCCCAACATCTCCATACCTGCCTGCAGCCCCACTCTGGCTCTGGCCTCTGGGTGAGATGTCCTCTTACAGACTGCTGCCAACTCCCCCAATTAATATTCTCTTAAACAAATAGGCTAATAAAAAGCACAGGAACATGCTGTGGGATTTCAGTGTATTCTGTCACTCAGTGGCCCTCTTTGCGTTACCACCCCTGCAGGTGCCACCCCACCTCATCCTGGGCTGTGCTCACGGCTCCTCCATCCTGCCAGCAACTGAAGGGAAGATTTGTGGTCAGGGCTCACTCAATAGCTCCAGGTACTTCATGTGTGTGTCCCTTAATTTCTGCCCCTCTTCATGTCCCAACACCTCTTCCCCTCATACTCTAATAATCACGGGAAAGAAGTTACCCGCACAGCCTCAGCAGCCTTTGTTCCAGATCACTTGGTGAGTTCAGCCCAAACTCCAGTTCGCCTGGCTCTCTACCACAGTTCTGTTCAGCGTGGACTGAAACTGCTGACTGTGCTGGTCCATGGACACAGCCTCACCCTCTCCGTCACATGGCCCTGTGGACACACCTGTCAATATTCATGCCCCTGAGAATTCAGTCATCCCTCTCTAGGGGTTTGTAGCCATGTTGCTCAGCAAAGCTGATAAAAATGTCATCTTCATAAAGAGCAGAGCTGCCCTGCAGCCTCTGAACCTCTGAATTCAAATCCCTCTTCCTCTCTGCGACTGACTCTCCCCATTGTCTGCTGTCCTGGTGGAGGAAAGCTGACCAGCAGGTGAGCAGTGAGCATGATGATAAGATGTACACCCCATGGCAGAAGCAGCCAGTGTCCCGGACTGAGCCCATGAAACTGAAATCCTTGGGCCTTTTAAGATGGCTGCCCTCAACCACACAGGGCAGAAGCCATGGATGCAATATGACCTATCTAGGCCCCAGTCCATGTCAGGGTCCACAAAGGAGGGAAACTAACATTTAGCAATCTTCTAGCCTCTTGACTCTAAGGAGATGTTTTATTAAGTTCTGCAAAACTATCCTCAGATGGTTTAGAAAAGCTTTCTGTTAATGTAATTGGAGAAACAGTACCCATGGTGTGATGAAAAAGACAAAATACCTGGAGAATTCACTTATATTAAGAGGAAGTGGCTCACAGTTTCAGAGACTGCAGCCTATGACTGATTGGTCACTGCCCTGATAGGCTGTGGTAGATTGGCCACTACTCTGATTGGCCATGACTGACTGGCCACTGCTCTGATTGGCCATGACTGACAGGGTGCCACTCTGATTGGCCATAACTAACTAGCTGCTGCTCTGATTGGCCATGACTGATGGGCCACTGCTCTGCTTGTACATGACAGATTGATCACTGGTTGGACTTGTGGTAGGCCAACACTCATAGCAGAGAATACAGCAGAGCTACTCTCACTGAAGAGCAAAGAAGAGATCCAAGTTCCCCAACCCCTCTTCTATGGGACTGCCCAAGGCCTAAACACTCCCATCAGGCCCAAGTACAAAAGGTTCTACAACCTCCCACGAGCTCCATGGGAAACTGAGACTTTGACTGGTAGCTCTCTGGGGAGACTTACCCAAGCCATGATGCACACGTTGACTGGCAGGTACCTCCACCTAGTTCCACATCCATCTCTCACCTGGGATGCTGAGTCCCTGTACATCTGCTCCCTCTGGTCATCCAGGACGCCTGTCTTCCAGTCACTTGACATCCTGCTGGCTCTGTGCCACTCCAGCTTTGTGCTTGTCTGAGCACTTTGTATATGCACAGGAGCTGGACACTTTTTTTCTCTCTAGCTTTACCTTCTTATGCTATTCTTACATGCTATGTACTTGTATTAGTTATATTTAATGTATAGTCCTTGTTTTGTTTTTGAATGCCCATATCACACATTCCTAGGACACACTGCAGTTTTAAGAAAAGAACCCAAAGCTTTTGCACTGAACTGTATCCTCAGTACATCTTAATTTTTATTTAGTTTATCTATTTCTAATGTTGAGACAGAATCTCCTTATTTGCTAAGTTCATAGGAAGGGATCAGACTTGCCATTCTCCTGCCTCAGCTTCCCAGTGTGCTGTGATCCCAGGCATGTGGCACTGCACCTTTCTATTGTGTCCTTTGGAGCTCATTCACAGCCCATCCTAGATGGTACTTTTACTGGGGAACCTTCTAGGATCTTCGAGAACATTGCTTACAGACCTTGCTACCCTCTTTCATGAGATAAGTCACCTTACACATAGGAGATTGTGCCACATTACTACAAAAGTAATCACTTGTTTAACTCTGTTTCCTATCTAGAATACAATGACAGAAAGTTCTGTGTCAGTCTTTGTGAAATCAGAATCTGTCAGACTCTGCCAAGACCTGGTTCATAATGTTTCAAATGAAAGCGAGTGGTGTGAACAGTGCATTGATGCTTGGCATTCTAACTGGGATTCTTATCTGGAAAAAGCCTGGAGGTAGAACCTTGCAGCGCAGAGGAGTGAGAGGAATTTTATAACAGTGGTACACAAACCACATTCCTTCCAGGGATAAATAATTTTGGTACTTTAAGATACTCTCCATCTGTTTCCTTCCTCACCCGACTTCCAGGGATAAATAATTTTGGTACTTTAAGATACTCTCCATCTGTTTCCTTCCTCACCCGACTTGGCTGTTACATAAACCTGGAGCTTCTGGATTCTACTTATGCAGGGACTGGAAAGGTAAAATGTGTACAAACCATGCCATAGTGTGACCCCAGGTTGCCTCTTTATGTTGGAAAAGACACCCTCAAATCTACCGTTTGCTCTTCTAGAAAACTTATTTCCCTGTGATTTGGGAAGGATTTGGGCAAAGGACTCCTCAGCACACATGCATGAACCAGGAGTACTCTTGCTGCCCACGGATGAGTTCCAAAGGTGACTGGAATCCATGGTTCACACGCTTTGGTCTTATGGATAGGATGTTCACCTGAGACAGATGTGAAATACAGATGTGGACGGCTGTGACCTGCAGCCCTCACAGATGGCTGCATACATCACACAATGAATGCTTACTGAGTGGGGGACACACATTCCCTCCGGGGTGCTCAGGTATAGGGGTGAGCAGAGCCGCAGGGGAGGTGCTGGTGTTGTCACCGTCACCATCTTTGTTCATCTTTTGTGACTCACCAGGTTCTCTCTCCATGGAAAAGGCCTGAGGGAATCTTCCTGGTACTGAGCCTTGGCTGCAGCATCCTCCCTCACTGACCCCTCACCAGGCTGTTGATTGTTCCCAACATTTCTCAGCGAGAGGAAAGCAACCCCGCAGTGAATAATGTGGCCAAACCACAAGTAGGCAGAGTGAGAGCAGCCTGGGGATATTGGGGAATATATGTCTCCTCCACCCCTCACCCTAACGTGTGGAATTTTAAATGAGCCACAGGAAGCTCCCAGCTCAGTGCTTCTCAACCTTATCACCTGTGCTCCTCCTCTGATGTGGTAATGAGCTGCAACCTCCCCCTTTGTCTTGGCATTGGTATTTTCTGTGCATAGTAGTCAGCATGTGGCAACCGGGTTGGTGTAGGAACAGAGAGCTCCTATCCTATCAGGAAGTGTCCCAAGGAGTCTGGTGCACAATGTGTGAAATGTTTAACTTATGTGATATCCAACCCCTCACAATTCAGATGCCTTTAGATTTTAACAGCACCTTCTAATATTCTTTCAAATTTGTGTGATAATTCCTTCATTGTTTCACCATAATAAGAACATAAATTTGAGAAATAATATCTATTTGTCTTTATTTATTGATGTGTGTTGTGGTGCCTAGTAAAAAGGATGTGCTAAAAACTATTTCTGAGAAAATAGGCAAATGTCAGCATAATTTCATTTCTTTCCACTGATAGGTTCTGACATAGAAAATTAGGATAACTTCAAAATATCCTAGTGTTTTGATTCAGAGGTACTCAGAATGTGGAGATCACTTTGTGGGATGTGCGTGAAACTAAGTGTTACCTCGATTTGTCAGAGTTATTGCAAAGATCAAATGAAAAGTCCTCAAAGCTGGAAGAAATGAAAGATCCACCTTACTATAAAGAGCAACACTGAGTTCTCACACTTTGTTGTGATGGGAACTTAATGGATTTGCTCTAATCCCTCCTGGGCTTTCATCATGAGACGTGAGGTCAAAATACACAGCGAGTGCTTAAATTTAAAAATTAGTATAAGAAGAGCTGGGATATAGCTCAGCTTCATAAGTGCATGCTCACTAAGCACAAGGTCCTCAGTTCATTTCCCAGTACCCCCTCAAAAATTAGCATAATTAAAGACACATTGCCATTTATTCCTCTCCAAGACTCCCCCTTTATGAGTTGTGGACAAAAATGCAGTGACTGCTGCTGTCTAGTGCCATCCAAAGGAAAGGCAGAGTTGTAAATCAAGATGCAGTGTCTTCATTTCCCTTACTGGGCAGGTCAGGTACGGCATGGCTTCTGGGTCTTCCCCAAAGTCAAAATGACCATGAAAGGGACAAGTTTTCAATTGTGCAAGACATGGAGTATGTCAGGGCCGCCCAACTACAGACCTCAGGAAGGAGGGCTCCAGAGCTGCTGCAGGAAACAGAACCGTAAGATAAGTGTGTTCAGAGTGAGGGAAGGGGTTGGAGTGAGAACAGGCAGCGTGTCTGTAACTGTAACACTCATTAAATTTAAGCATTTACCATGCTGTTAAGTGATACCTCCTACCTGAAAAGGAAAGGAGAGAAAGACAGAAAGAGAAATGCAGAAGGAAGAGAGAGAAACTGAGGGGACAGCTCATCATTCTACACAGTGAAGACAGTGCTCTCCAGGTGTCTGAGAGACAGAGTGCTGGCTCTTGCTCGGTGTGTCCACACATGGACAGGTCAGCCCTGCAGCCAGGTGCCCATCCCCTGGGAGCAGGGCAAGGCTCACACCACTCAAGTTGTCCTGTGCAATCCTTCATGTGTTCACCTCCAACCTGACGAACCCAGACTCTGCTTAATTATAATTTCATCACAAATGGCTCTGTCTTGCTCTCCCAGTCTAATTAGACCTGCATCCAAGGATCTTCCTGTTCTGAATTAATCCTTAGGTTTCACTCGACTCCCACACGCTCTCCTGAGTGTGAGCATGTCCTGGCGCTGACTCCTCAGCCATCTTGCCCAGTGTCACAGGAGCGATGATCTATCTTTAACTTACTTGTGTAAATTTGTGTACATAATGAGGCAGGAAATGTTAGGTGTTCAATCCTGCCCTTCCACCCCATTGCATCCTTACAGGAGGCTGTCTTTTGCCAACTCCTCTGGGGACACCCTGTCCTTCCTGCATGTGGCACATAAGAGCCTGAACGAGTGACTCCAGGCTGGCTGATCCCTTGGGCACCGCAGTACCCTGGCTTAGATGGACCTTCATTCTCATGTGCTCACTCTGTCTTTTGTTTTTTAGCACCAAGGGTGGAACAGGATGTCTTCATGCTGAGCTACATCCTCAGCCTTGTCTTATTATAATTTTTTAAATTTTAAGACAGATTCTTATTATGTTGCTGTTAACTAGGCTGTGTTCACCCTCAGAATTCTCCTGCCTCGGCCTGTTGAAGTTGTAGGGTTATTGGTGTGCATTGCTATACTATAGAGTTTATTCTCTGTCTTGAAGAGTATGTACAGCATCCTCTATCTTGGGGTTCCACCCCTGTGCCTTAAAATAACTCCTTTATATACTCCACAGTTTACCTAAGTCTAGGATGCAGTTACCAGGCTCTGAAAGGAGTCTAACTATGGAAAATGTATAGAAAGGTAAATCTTTAGCTGGTTCTTTAAGGGCTGTGAAGAAATGGCTTCTAATCATAGCTGGAAGTAGCACCACAAAATCACTGTTGCTTCCTCCCTGTGGGGTCAGCTTCAGCACCTCAGAACCATCTTTCATTTTTTTGCTAATAAAAAGTAGTGATCAGGTAATATTGACATAAACTTTTCCATGACAAAACATATTTGAGTCTGTACCTTAGATATGACCACACCTAAAAGTAAGTGAGATCATAAAAAAGTCCCATATGGAGTACTAATAAAGGTTTTGCAAAATTGGTAAAATAATCTCTTGCTTCCTTTCTTACGTGTATCTTGTGCTATCTCAGAGATGCAAATTATATTAATGAAAGAAAAGGAAAATATTTTCACAGATTCAAGGAGAAGTCAAATACACATACAAGAGTAGCTACATAAAAAAGAAAAGAAAGAAAGAAACAAGAAAGGAAGAAAGAAAGAAAGAAAGAAAGAAAGGAAGGAAGGAAGGAAGGAAGGAAGGAAGGAAGGAAGGAAGGAAGGAAGAGCAGAAAAGAAGAAAAAGAGTCTTTCCTGATGCTTTCCGTGGGGGTGGATAGCCAAGGATGGGTTCTGAGAGATGCTTCGATAAGACTTTAACAGAACCTTCGAAGAATAGGCTTAATTTGTAACTCTTCAGGCAAAAATCACTCCACAGTGCTATCAATTACAGCATCTGCAACTTACAGAATTATGAACCAGCTCAAAGGTGATGAAAGGTAACCTGAATGTGAGCCCTGGAAAATGTATTGTTTTCCACTGGAAACATGCAGAAGTCCTTTTTATTTATTCCAACTTTGCTAACAAGGAGAGGAATGCTAATTAACACATTTTGGGGATCAATTTATTCCCAGCTCTATTTGAAATGCATTGCAACATGTTGCTGCTAATTGCATATCTCCTGAATCTGATCGCCCTGGACCCACTGCAGCTCCCTTGAGCGGAGCCAGGGCAGTGACCTAACAGCGTTTGAGAATTTACCCTTCTCCTAAAGTAAAATGTTGTTTTAATATTTAAAGACAAGTGAATATTTGTACACAAATGCATACAGTTCTTAGATCTCAGAAAAGAGAAATCTTATAAAATACGTTGCATATATTTTGCTTGTTTTAAGGTTGGTCATGTATACTTGTATTCCTAACCAGCTGCTTGCCGGGCACACCTGCATGTAGACACACTGCTGTGGGGGAGACAAGGGCTCCCCAGAATCACTCAGGGGCACCAAAGGACCATTCCACTGCCTGCAGTGAGCATTGCTCCTAAGGCTCACCAACATCAGTGTAGGAATCACACTGCTTCCCTTGTTACAGACATCACTGGGAAATGGTCAAAGTTTGAGATTCATAGTATGAGAAAACATTTGATTAAAACCAGAAATAGACACAAAAAATTTATTGTTCTTGTTAGTTACCACCTGACATTTTTGCTAACCCAATAAACACAAGGTATTTCTCAACTTCATGAATAGTAAAATATTTATATTAAAATGTGATCTCATTGTTTCTCCACCAAGTTAGCACAGCTCCTTTATGTGTCTGTGTTTTAGGTTATTTTAGTGAAAGTAAATAACACCTCAAAGAAGTTGTCATTATCAGATACAAGTTAGAAATCTATGCATTACTTTGATCTGTTGTTCCAAATTATTTCCCCCTGTTAAAAATCCCTTAATATCACTTTGAATATGAAAAAGGATACCATCAGGGATATATATATATAAATAATGCTAATATATGAGAATACCTCTTGCTAATCCATTTATAGTAGTGGAAAATCACAACAGAATAACATGTCCAAAATAATTGCGTTAGATGGAAAAGTCAAAACATCAAAGTTACATATTAAAAGCCAGAGGAAATATTCATGATGCAATGTTAAAAAATAAAAATTCAGTGTCACATCAGGGATCTGAAAGTGTATTCCCCAGGAGAGGTCAAAGAGGACAGTTGCTAGATCACACTGTCTTTTCGGTCAGGGTTGGGGACTCCATGGAGAGGAGCTCATACAATGAGGGAACCCCAGAGAACAGGGGTTGCTCACCTTGTAGATGTCTATAGACAGATTACTGCACACCAGAAGCTGAAAGCTGAACTTTCTGAGAGTTTGCTATAGGATTTGGAGGCAGTAAGGCTCCAGGTGAGTCAGGTAGGTGGACTGAGCCCAGTGCTGAAAGCCACTACCTGGATGGCCAACCCCCTCTGGTCTAGAGCTTTGCAGCCCTTCCAGTGGGATAGAAACCCGAAATCCTCAGTACACACTATTGGTTTGCAGAGTAGCCTCTTTATTACTGATCAATTCTGATTACTCACAGCAGCCTTGCAAATGTAACCATCCTCACACAAAAGCATTGAAGAAAAGTGTGCCTTCATGATTTCTTTAAGTGCTCTCACATTTGTTACAACCCTGAGTAATTTCAGGGCATAGTTTGTAAAAATACTTTAGGATATTTGAACTATAATTAAGACTTTCCGTCATGTACTGGCTGCAGGGAATGTATTGGTGAATCCTGGGTGTGACTCCCAGTGCTGTACACATACACTGTCCTGCCTGATTCTTCAGCCTCCTAGATTGGGTTTCAACAGTCTGCTAGACAATTTTGTCTATATAACTTTTGATTCTTTCGCATGATTCTTCTTCGATCTGCAAACAGTGGTGTGTGGGATGGAAGTGCCTTCTGTTCTCATGACCCAAGGATGGAAGCCTCTACTGAGTGGGCCATGGTGGGCATCCAAGGTGAGATGCCCTGTCGAGAGCGGGAGGAAAGCATCCACTCCCTGCAAGTTGATAGTAGCATGAAATGTGGACGCCTTCTTCTTGTGGATAACTTGGCAATATTTTTAAATTCAAAATGTACCTGCTCTTTGCTTTTAGCAATTCCACTTCAAGAAATTTGCCCTTTAAGGATACTCATACACACAAAACGGTATGTGAAGAAAACGTTCCATTCATCATTTATTAGAGGATAAATATTTAAAAACCTGAATGTACATCAATACAGCGTTGGGAAAATCGGTCTCCATGAGAAGTGAATTCCAGGCAGCTGCAGACCTGCTTGCTTTGTGATATGTGTTTGTGTGCATGTGTGCATGTATTAGATCTGGAAGCCCCAGAATAACAGAGGACTTGGAGAGGTTTTGGGACATGGGAATAAAATAAAAAAAGAAAATTTTAGTGTAATACCTTTTCATCTCTGGAGTTTTGTACTTTGAAAATTATTTCCCTCGGGAGAAGAGAGGTGTGCGGCCATCGGAGGTTTTGGGCCTTCCTGGGCCACGCCTGATGACCTTCTTTCAATCCAGGAGCTTTGCTGCCCAACAGAGTGGGTTCCTGCACACCATCTGAACTCAGGGAGAGTTTGCGACACTTGCTCCCAGTGTTCAGGGACCTGCCTGGCCTGCAGCCACACTGAACTGGGCTCTGAATGTTTTAGACCTGCCTGGTCCAGGCCAGGGACCTTCTTTCAATCTGGGGAGCTGCATTGTCACAGGAGTCCTGGGAGACCTGGATATAGGACACAATTTCCAAAACGTCCAGGGGACACTTTGGAACAACACTTGAAACACAGAAATATAGAAAAATGACAAAAAGAAAGATCGAACTGCAATCTCAAACATCTAGCCAATCCCAAGAAAGCCTAGGAGCCATGTACATAGAAGAAAAGGTATGCCATGCACCTGAAATACCTGAAATAATAGTAACTGAAATAAAGAAGCAACTCTAGAAAGCTTTAAAGGAATTCAAACTAGAAATAATCTCCCAGGTAAAAGAAGAAATGACAAAGTAATGGAACAGAGGCTGAACACGTCTAAAGGAGACACAGTTAAAACATTAGATGAACAAAGCAAAAAGACAGAATCCCTGGATGAACAATATAAGACACAAACAGAATACAATACACAAAGCAGGTTCAAAGAGATATACAGGAAATCAAAACTTCCACCGAAAGTTGTCAAAACTGCCTCAAGGAAAATGAAGATAGAATTTCAGACCTCAAAGACAAGATTACAGCTAGTGAACAGGAAAAGAAAAATCTTTTAAAAATAATAAGGACTCAGGAAATAACAATTCAACAGCTGCAAGATGATGCAAAGAAATAAGCATAAGATTGATAGGGATAAATGAAAAAGAAGTCACAAGTCAATAAATGTAATCCACCATATCAATAAAGCCAAAAGTAAGAATTGCATGATCATTTCTTTAGATGCAGAAAAAGGTTTTGATAAGGTACAACATTCTTTCATTATAAGAACTTTACAGAATATTGGAATAGATGGTCTTTACCTCAATATGATAAAGGCCATCTATGACAAACCAATAGGCAGCATCATGTTAAACAGCCAAAAACTGAAGGCCTTTACTTTAAAATCAGGCACAAGACAAGGATATCCCTTATTACCGCTCCTATTCAACATAGTAGTGGAAATACTACCCAGGGCAATTAGACAATAAAGAGAAATAAAAGGGGTAAATATAGGAAAAGAGGAAGTTAAATTATCATTTGACATGTTACTCTACATAGAAGACCTGTAAAACTCCATTGAAAGACTCCTAGATATAATGAATAAATTCAGCAATATAGCTGGATACAAAGTCAATACTCAAAAATCAATAGCATTTCTATACACTAACAACAAACTCATGGAGAGGGAAATAAAACAAGCCATACCCTTCACACTAGCATTCAAAAAAATGAAACACTTAGGAATTAATCTCAGAAAAGAAGTGAAAGATGTATGCAGAGAAAGTTACAATACTCTGAAAAAAGAAATTGAAGCGGATCTCAAAATATATAGACATCCCTTTTTCATGGATAGGAAGAATAAATATTGTGAAAATGGCATTCTCCCAAAACTGTTATACAGATTCAATGCAATCCCATGAAAATTCCATCAACATACCTCTTAGATCTAGAGAAATGTCTGGAACCAGAAGAGACCTAGCATAGCAAAGGCAATTCTAAGCAGCAAAGGCAAGGCAGGAGGCGTCTCAATCCCTGACTTGAAGTTATACTACAATTTCCTGTAATAAAATCAACACGGTACTGGAACGAAAACAGAACTGAAGATCAATGGGATAGATTAGAAGATACAACCACAACTACCAACACACTCAACCAACTTATCTTTGATAAAGAGGCCAAACCTGTTCACTGCAAGAACAACAGTCTTTTTAATAAATGGTGCTGGGAAAACTAGCTCTCCATATTCCGAAAACTAAGACTAGACTCATGCCTATTACCATTTAGTAAACAGAAATCTAATTGGATCAAATATCTGAATATTCAAACAGTAACACAAAATCTGTTGGAAGACAAAGTAGGTAAAAATCTTGAAGACATAGGGGTGGGTAGAGAATTCATGCACAGGAATCCAGCCACACAGGAAATACTTCCCAGAGTCAATAGCTGGGACCATTTCTTACTAAAAAGTTTCTGCATATCAAAAGAAATCTCCAGCATAGTGAAAAGGAAACCCACAAACTGGGAAAAATGTTAGTAAAAATATATAAAGAATTTTTAAAAATCAGACCCCCAAAATTCAAAGACCCAGTCAATCCAAAAGTGGACATCTGAGATGAATACACAGTTCTCAGATGAAGAAATACAAATGGCAAATAAATACATGACAAAATGTTCATCATTATTGGTCATTAGAGAAGTGCAAATTAAAACCACATTAAGATTCTATCTCACTCCTGAAAGAATGGCCAGGATCAAGAAAACCGTTAACAACAAATGCTGGAAAGGCTGTGGGGAAAAAGGAACTCGCCTGCACTGTTGGTGAAAGTGTAGACTGGTGCAACCACTGTGGAGGTCAGTCTGGCAATTCCACAAAAATCTGGGATTGGAAGTCTCATTGACCCCACTATTCCACTGGTAGGCATATTTTCAGAAGAACTGCAAACATCATATCACAGTGATATATGTGCACCCATATTTATAGCAGCACAATTTGTAATAGTCAGATCTTGGAAACAACCTAAGTGTCCATCAACTGAAGAATGGATAAAAAATGTGACATTTTTATACAATGGAGTACTACTCAGCTATAAAGAATGATCACATTGAGATATTTATAAATAAATGGGCACAACTTGAGATCAAACTCCTAAGTGAAAGAAATCAAACTCACATGTATAAATACCATATAGTCTCCTTAGTGTAAGAAATGGTAAGAGTACATAAGAATTTACGGTAATCATGATTCCCTATTACATTGCTTTGAAGCCTTATAATGCTTTCATTCATTAGTTGGAATGGGTTTATCCTGGTTTGTTTAATTTTTTTTATCTGTGATCTTATGAAGAACTATATTGAAGAAGACAAGTCATTATAATAGCCAGTGCTGATTTAACATCATCTTACTCTTAAGTCCTCCCATGCTTTGTTCTTCTGTTTCCATTGGTTCTATCATGTTGTATCATATTGGATTGTATTATGTGTGATAGTATAGACAAATGTTCTTTGGACAATGAGATAATATAGTACTCATAATGTCATTTTCTGTTATGTGGTTCTGAATGCCCTGTAATACTTTTATTCTCTTTAATGATTTTATACTCTTGTTATGTTTAATACTTTTGTCTATGAAGTTAAGCTCAGCTATTTCAAAGAAAGAAGTTATGATAATTACTGTTAATTATGGTTTGTCTTCTGGTGAAACACTGTGTTGCTTACATTGTTCTGTTCTGATCTTCTTTGTTATATCCTGTTTTGTCTTAGTCTCTTTAAAATTAAATAAAAAAATTAAATTATTTCCCTTCCCGGAACCACTTACCATTTTGAAATGGTAAACTTCCTCTTTATGTTTCCATGTGGAACGTCTTACAGTAACACGAGAGAATAAAGATCCTGGATCTCCGTTTCCTCAGTCAATGCCCAGGCTCCATAGGGCTGGATCTCCCTCCAGACCTGTCGGTCCTGGTCCTGGGCCTGGTCAGGAAGTGTTGTCCATAATGGGACAAAGATAAGCACTTCAGTTTAGTGGGCTGCCCGGCTTCTCACGACTGCCCCAAGTGTTTGCTATGAAGTGTTAAGGCAGACGTGTGCAGTGGGCAGTGTGTTAATGAGAGCTCCCCCATTCCTGGGACATGAGGCTCCTTGTCCATGAGTTAGAGGAGGAGTGCCATGGCTCAAGGGGTTCAGTACATGGTCAGGTGTCACCCAGAAGGAGCACGTTGGTGGAAATGCCTTGTGGGGAAACCTGAAGCAGAGGCCTAAGGTGGAGGCAGGGCAGGAAACGCCCTTCACCTGACCCCTCCTCGGTCCAGAGCCAACTCCAGCAGCCCCTCAGCAATGAGGTCAGCAGTGGTCAGCACACGTGAATACAGCTCCTGTCGTCCATTCACTTTCCATAAGCGCTGCCTCTGAGCATGTCGATGCTGGGGGACAGCATAGACCTAAACCCTAGCAGACTGTCAATGGGCAACACAGCTTTGCTGCTCAGATACAAACCATGCACAGGAATTCAGAAAAATCTCCCTATCTACAAGCCAGTTTATTTTTTATTTTGAAGGTAGTGAAACACAACAGAACAAAACGGAACAAATCCAATCGAGACAATGCAGTGAAATTGGCACAGAACTTAGAGCAGGATCCTGGGATAACAGCAATAGGTGCCATAGTATATCACATTATTTTCAAAATAGTTGTCCACTAAGGTATAGTGAAATTCAAACCAAAAACAGAACATTATAAAATCTATCAAAACAGAATATTGAATAGAGCAAAGCAATCAGAACAAAGCAAAAGAGTGAAAACAATGTTCAAAGAGAAGACAGAAGGAAATCCCCCATAACTGCTAAACTGCTTATGATCATACTCCTAAGAGATGCTCAGACCTTTCCCCAGTTGCTAATGGCGGGGAGGTGTTTGATTCTCAGCCCACATCCCGGTAGAGTCACGGGCAATGCTGACTGGTTCTCTTCCTGGCTCACCCCCGTCAGCCGCTCAACAAGCCAGTTTTTAAAGCGATTATCATGTATAAATTCACAATTTGAGTCTTGAAAGACTATCTTTGAATTAACACATTAATAATATTCAACATTTCTGCAAGAGATGGAAGCCCCCAATGAAACAAAGTCAGCAAGAGGAAACCCAGAGGAGGATAGCACTGTGCATTCCAGCTGCGTCCTCTCTAGCTTCAATGCTGTATTAAAGTGCCCTTCACTTCCCATCAAAGCCCTCCCTTTAAAAGCATTAGTGGGTCGTGTTTAGTGAACTTCCATAAAGTCAATGTTAGAGTATTCTCAGCACCTCCAATATCCCCGGTCCTCTCCAGAGTGTATTCTCTTCTCACGCCTGCCCAGGTACACACTAATCTACCTCCGTTCACACTTTCACAGGGTCATTTCACAGTTATGGGTTTTGTGTGATCTTTGGTGCCTGCTTCTCCCACTCAACTTCCTGTCTGAGAGGGCTGTGTGATTTATGCTTGCATATGGCAGTACGTTAGTCCTTTCTTATTACAGAATATCACTCCACCAAATGGATATATCACATCTCCTTTATCCATGCCACTGAGTGGATATACCACACCTCTTTTATCTACCCCACTAAATGGATACACGATGTCTCCTCTATCCACTCCGTGGAATGGATATACCACATCTCCTTCATCCACTCACAGGCGGGTGGGCATGGGAGTTGTTTTGGGGTCATTGTGAATGAGTCTACTGTCAACCTTGGTGCATCAGTCGCTGTATTTCTTTCCCTCGAGGGAAACTCAGGTGAAATTGCTAGGCCATATGTTACATTTGTATTTCATATTTTTACAAAGCACTAAGCTTCTTTTTTATATGGTCTAATCAGATTACATGGCCAGTGGAAATGTCAGTGTAGTAATCTCTCTATACCCTTGTCAATGCATGCTGTTATTTGTCAGTTTTTTATACCATAACACTTAGGATGTGAAGTGGTATTTCACTGTGATTTAAATTTGTACTGCGCTAGTGACTAATGGTGTACAATTTCTCTTGTTTTATACTTTAATATAGCTATAGTGTATAGTGTATTTTATAGTATATATAGCTATATTGTAATACTATATAGTAATAGTATATATAGCTATATATATTATACAGTAATAATATATATACACATAGCCATATATAGTATATAATATATAGTGTATATAGTATATATAGCTATATATAGTAAATATGAATATAAAGTTGTTTATAAAACTGGAGGAACTTCAGTGTACTGGTTTTGCATATAGTGATTTTCTCTGGACAACAAAAGTACTTTTTTTTTTAATTTAAATTAGAGGTGATACATCTCAATGGTAATGTTTTTGCCTAGCATCTGTGAAGCCCTGGCTTCAACTCCTAACATGTACGTAAGTAAATGAATGACTACTAAAATATGTCAAAACTTTCTTGCCATTTAGTGTTAAACATAACTGATACGAGGATGCCTGATAAGCTCTAGACCCAGCTTCTCCACTACTGATAATCAGCACCCACACTTTCAGGCTTTCAGGACATTGGGCAATCTTACTGTGTCAGGTGACTTTGAATCTCCGTACTTGTGGGGCAGGCTCTCTGTCCCACTGTTGGGAAGGCTCCCCTTGGCCTGTTCGTATCCTCCCCAAGGCCTGGACACACTACTGGTGAATAGATTGCTGCTGGCAGTTGTGGTCTCTCGTACAATTCTAATTTTGCATGGTGCTCAGTAAGGCTGAAAAAGGTAAGCACAGTGGTGCTCCCTTGTCCTCTCTAAACTTTGGGAGGCTGAGACAGGTAGATCTCAAGTACCCATCCTAGGTAACTTGGTGACCTGGGGAGACCCATGCCTCTGAGCTTTGGTTTCTGTGGACAGGGGAGCCCCAGTGAGCAGTACCTCATGATGAAATGGTTAGCAGAAACTATGTTTACTATCAAAGTAGGACTAACAAGTTCTTGGAACTAAAGGAATGAATGTTTACCAAATTACTCTCACAAAATTGTCACCCTCACCTACAGAATGAAGTATGATTTTCTTTTGTTGTTGCTGCTGGAGATTGGGGTGCCTCTGACATGCACCCTCACCCAGAGATTCTTAGATTTCCTAAGCATAATTCTTATGGGATCATAGTAGCTCATTCAGGAAGGAAAATCTACTGTGGTGATTTACATGCTCAGGCTCCCTGCGTGGATTTTCCACGCCATGACCCAGTGAGAGATGGGGACTCTTGTTCCAGCCCAAAGACAGGCATCCCGTTTTATGTCTTGCAGATAGAAATTCTGTAAATGATGGTTATTTTGTATATCCTACATCTATAACACTAGTGAATTCTGAATCTATTTTTCCTTTAACTGTCCACTTCCTTTTTTTCTTAAATCTTGAAAGCAACACCTGTATGACATCCCTTAACTAGAGTTTGGTTGGTTTTTTTCTCAGGGGCTATTTTACGGGGAGATGTGGCCATCCAGGGGGTAAGATGATAGCCTCTTTTCTCCAGCAAAGCTCCTGAAATGTCACTGAATCTCAGAAGCTGTACACATTTCTAATGAGGTGCAGGGACATAAATACTACAGCATTTCGTGTAACAGTACTTTGAGTGGGTTAGTATTTGATCTGTTCTATGGATGGACAACAGAAACAGAAAAACAACTGAGCTGAAATCCATTTATTAATCATTATTTATTACTGAATGTTCTTTGGGGTGCACAATTCACATTCCATTGCTTCGTCTGATAATTTCTCTCTCTCTCTCTCTCTCTCTCTCTCTCTCTCTCTCTGTCTCTCTCTCTCTCTCTCTGTCTCTCTGTCTCTCTCTCTCTCTCTCTCTCTCTCTCTCTCTCTCTCTCTCCTCTCTCCTCTCTCTCTCTCTGCCCCTCTGTCTCTGTCTCTGTCTCTCTCTTCCCTCATTCCCTCCCCCAATCCTCATTGTTTTTTAGGATTTCTGTATGTTGAATACTCCGCTGATTGTCTGTACATGAATTTCTGACAGAAATCTCAAGCTTTATCACCCACAGTAAAGGGACAAACTCCTCCTGTTTATTCTTCTTTCGTAGAATATTCAGAGCATAATTCATGTAATCTATCACTCACATGAGGACTTTTCAGTGAAAAGCAGCCTGCCTTGGTGAGGGTCTAGCTGGCCCGAGCCCTCTGTTCTGGGCGCCTGGTGCCTCTGACATGGCCCCCTTCCCCGTACACATGGGCCTGTGCTTCTCAGCCCAGCTCTGCCCATCCTTGGTCAGCAGTAACTTAACCTCGTCCAGAATCACACCTGTCATGCTTGCTCCTCTTCCTCTCTGGCTTCTCTTCTCAGTTACCTCTTATTTACCCTGCAAATTTTATTCTATTTTCCAAAGCCAAACTTTCTGGTATGTTGCATATGTTTACATAGAAATCACTCTTAGTCCTGTTAACATGTATCAGGCAGCCTCGAAACTGGTCCTTCCATCTCCCCACGGATCTCTGATTCCCACGGGGTCTCCAGATCTCTGGTTCTCTGAGCTCTGCACAATGTGCGGCAGAACTTCAGGAAGGGGAGCAGGTAGTGACTGCAGTCACAGCGCTGTGAAGGCCCGGACACCTGAACTCCCTTCTACCGCAGTGCACCTCCGCTCTCTGACACAGCTCCCCAGGCCAGCTTCTGCTCCACCCTGCCAGCTCTAATCCATATTTTCTCACCCTCTCACTGTCCTTCTCCTGAGTGGGTTCCTCAATCAGCCAGGGCTGCCCTCGCACTGAAATTAAAGCTGTATTTAAAATGCATAGCAAAAAGCCAGCCATACTAATATAGTTACAATTTGCCACACCATATCTTAACCATCCTTACAAACTGCGGAAGGCTTCTGATGTTACCTTTCCACTTCAAGATGTTCCTAACTCATAATTCTTTCAAATGTTCTCCTACACATATTAAGAATGTTTCATGAAAAGGATATGGTTGTGAAAACCCACTAAGTCACAGATTATAAACTGAGGCTGGGGGATGTCCGAGCGCATCCTTTCCCTGCCCCTTGAGCCACATTGGAACACGGAAACTCCCTTTTTCTTCTGGCCACTGATGAAGCTCACTGGCCCTGTGATCCTGTGATGCCCCGGTGCAAAATTTCATCAGCTGAAGACATCCTGGCTCCTTGAGAACCTGGTGGTAATAGGGAAGGGGATTTGCCCTGGGAAGGATGCACTCCCTGGTAACCTTCCGTCTCTCCCCACCATCCTCACAGACACACAGACCCACCTTAGCCTAGGACCACCACCTCGGGGTCATCCCACAACCACTCGCCAATTTCCCCAATCAATAAATATTGAGGTTCTTGCTGCCTCGTGGTTTTTTGTCCCCTGTGAACAATTGGTCACCCCAGTTCCCCCACTGTGCCACCATTTCTTCTCTTGCTCTTGCTTTTCACCAGGTGCTGTAATGCTGGGCAGGAGATTGGGTCACTGCATGGGTCTCTGATTAAAAAAAAAAGTGATTGAGAAACTCTCATTGGTTGGAACAATCTCATTAAAGATCCTGATGTTGGATCATGAAGCAGAAAAGGAAATCATTGAAAAAACTGATAAAATCCAAAAGGTTTGCAGCTTAGTTTATAACAATATGAAAATGAAAAAAAATTTTTTTCTTTTTTAGTTTTTGACTTGAGCCGATTCAAAGTCACAACAAAACTGGAAGCAGGTGCAGAGATTCCCCACATACACCCTCACTCACAGGCACTGCTCCGTCCCTCTGTGCACCCCTCTGGCAGCTGTACAGCTGCTCCCGTGCATGACCGACGTCATCATCAGTCTCTGGAAGTCTGCCCTTCACACTAGAAACACTCTTGGAGTTTCAGGGGTAAGAGAGGGGTCCTTAGGCCACCCTTAGCTTTCCTGGGGTGCTCTATTTCTCTACTGTAGAAAGAAGAAGAGTAATCCTAAAAGATAGAAAACAAAAGTAAGTTTATTTGCAGAAGAAAGTGATGATATATTGCCAGCCTGAGGAGTGTGAGGCCAGAGTGGGCTGACTACTGGGTACAGGACAGTGTTACCCTACGTTAGCCTACCCTCCCCTACCCTCTCCTACCCTGCTCTACCATACTGTACCCTATTTTATCCTACTCTGTCCTATTCTACCTACCCTACACTATCCTAGGGGGAAGGGGCTTTGAAGAAAAGACCAGCTGTATGACTGCTAGTCAATATGAATGCAGACTTCATGTACTGCTAACAAGTACAAGTGAAATAAAACCAACAGGATAGGGTAGTATAGCATAGGATAGGACAGAATAGGGTAGGATAAGAGAGGGTAGGGTAGAGTAGGGTAGTATAGGATAGGAGAGGTAGGGAAGGTAGGATGGGGTAAGATAGGATAGGAGAGGGTAGGGTAGGGTAGGGTAGGGTAGGGTAGGACAGGACACAATAGAATAGAATGGAACAACCTCAAAGATGTGAACAATCCTTACTTGTAGGGCCAGTTTCTCTTATTACACATTTGATTCACTACAAACACATTTAAATATTTTGTAAAGTTTCACCTATATCTTTATCTAACTTTTATAGGCAATTATTTTGTTTTGTTTCATTTGCATTTAATTCTTTGATTTCATCTCTTGTGAGTCTGAGGTTTTCCTCGACTCTTCAGAAATGTCTAAACGCACAGGTGCACATGGTGATTATTTCTCAGGATGAGTCCTAGGCATAGAAAGAATAGACTTGAGCTTTGACTTTGAAAGATTTCTGATGTTTAAGGCCAAATTGCCCAAGAGAAACATTTTAATAATTTGAATTACTTAGAAGAATAAATTCCACACAGATTTGTGTTTATGTACAATTAGCAGTCTTCCAGCTCGTGATCTGGTAAGAGAACGGATCAGGCATCTCTACAGTTCAGTTGTCTTAGGATTGCATTCATCTATGTATCTTTTTTGTGTTATGTTTTATTTTCTCTTTTCATGATGTTTCATAAAGAAGCATTCCTCATCATATTTTGGGTTACCTATTTTAGTGCTGTAATTATGCATGATTTTGTGAAAGTCATTATCTTCATATTCTGGTCATTCCTTCATTATGACATATAATTCAATCAATAACTTACCATTTCACTTTAAACACTGTATTTTTAAAGGTTATTGCAGCCTAACTTTCAGTTTTAACTTATCTGGAATACTCTGCCCATTCTTTTACTTACTATTGTGGTTTACATCTAAAATATTCCCCCAAAGTCTCCTGTGTGTATGTGTGTGTGTGGGGGGGGGGGTTGGGATTGGATTAGGGGCGCTGTGCTCCTCCGGGGATTCATCGTGGGTTCAGGGCGGACCTCGCTGCAGGAGGTGGGGCCTGGCTGGAGGTGGCCGCTGGGGTGTGACCCGAAGGATGTGTTTGTTCTCCTCCCTTCTCTCTCTGCTCCTGCCTGCCTGGACTTCGCAGCTCTCCCTACCAGGCCCTTTCACCGTGCTGTTCTGCCTCGGAGCCAGCCTTAGACTGAATCTACGGGAAGCTGAGAACCAAAGGGAAACTCTCCCAGTTACATTGTGGGTATTGAATATTTTGTCGCTGTGATGAGACAGTTGCTGAGACACTGGCTTTGTTTTTCGAGGTGCTCTGCTATGCATGTGCCTCTCGTTCATACTACACAGCCCCGTTTTGCTTAGAGACCCAATGTGATACACATTATAATACATTACCTTGTAGTTATTATCATAGCAGGCATATTTAGAAAAAGGATAAAGATATATGTGATCTGAAGAGAAAGTAGAGTATAACAGGTATATTTAGTTAATTCCTTAATTTTGTATGTTTAGTTAATTCCTTAATTTTCCTTAATAAGTATATCGTGGTCCTAGAAGATGTTAAATTGAAGATGCTAGGTAAAAGGCAAGTAGGAACTTTTTTGTAAATCTTAAAGCTATGTAAAAATGCAAAATTAAAAAAAAAAACTCTTAGGTCACTGACTTTTGACTGAAAGTTACAAACAGCCACATCAGGCCTTAGAAAGGCAGAGTTAGAAGCTGCGTGGAGACCTCCTGGTGTGTGGTGTTCATGTGGGGTCTGCTCCTGCGGCAGGGGAAGGCTGGGAGGGATGGTAATGGGAGGGAACAAGGGGGCATCCAGGCACAGAGAGAACATGTGGGACAGAAGACACAGAATGCTTAGCTTATTAAATGTGAGCTCAGGAGTCGGTGGGCCGAGCTTTCAACTGCTCATGTCATAAATCAGAACCTGCAGAACGACATAGGAGACCTCAGGTGTGAATCTGTGTTTAAAAACAGACTCGTGTTGCTTCTGTCTGCGACCCCTGCGGGAGAATTCATCTGTGCTTCTGAGAGACGGGTGGACGCGTGACCAGGGCAGTGACCACGGGCACAGCGTCTTCCCAGGGCCCTTGTCGCAGTGACTGTCTGCTGAGTGCCTTCAGCTCAGGGACACAGAGGCAAAGACGGATGAGCTTCACCCTGCCCTCTCTGGGGACTGTGTGTGGCAGATGAGGCCCCGTTTTGCTGTTCCGTCCACAGACAGCGAGGCGGTGCTGGCTCCCCAGCTGGTGCCTGGACAAGATGGAAACTCAGAGAGGGGTCCTGCCCCTCCATAGAAGTGCATTCTACTTCCGAAAATGCATTCTAAGAATCTATATTACCTCAAATGATCATGTCCTGGGGATTTAACCCAGAATATTTAGTTTATTATGAGGTTACAATTCAAAGATGCGAGGTATTATCGTAATTAGTACTTTCTGAAATCAGAAATGTTGATAGTTTTGGCTTCTTAAATAATAGTTGTAGCTACTATTTTTGCTTCTCAATATACTAAAGTTACATCTCTTAGAAAAAATTCATGTATTTAACTAGGAATATTACCTCTTATAAGCATATGAAATAAATCATTTTGTCTGACACATTCTTACATTTTCTCAAATGTAATAATACTATTTTAGAACCTTTTTCTACAGAGTGTTAAAAAGAGTCTAAAAGTTATGCAAAACATTACAATTTTAAATATATCTTTAACACATGCTTACAAAAGTTTGCCTGCTATGGAATAATTTTGAGGTTTACTGTATAATTAGAGGTGAAAATGGCCGAGATAACTAACAGAGATGTAGAAGACACAGTTGACTTGCTTGACTCAGAAAACATTCCTAAGATAAACAACAACACTAATTCTTTTTTACAGCATTATCAAAAATCAAAGGGAGGTTATATTTGCTGTTTTGCTAATTTCAAGTCTATTATCTCTAAGATATCAAAAACTTGAGAAAATTTTTTGTAAGTGGAATCCAAAGGAATATGAGATCCTAGTTGTTGATTCTTTGAAGTATTTCTCATGTGGTTTGCATTTTATTCATGAATTCTCTGCCTACGCCTATGTCTTCAAGATTTCTGCCTACCTTGTCCTCCAGTAAATGTAATGTTTCTGTTTTAAAATTTAGATCCTTGATCCATTTTTAAAAAAAGATTAAAATAAAAGAAGACATACACAGGTCAGACTAGAACAATTTAAGCAACATAGTGTTTCACCACAAGATAACCTGGCATAATAGTAGCTACCGTAGTGTCTCTTTCCTTGAACTATTTGAGTATACCTTCATATACCATAATATCAAACATAACAAGACAATGTAAAACCATTCAAGAGAATGAAAGTATTACAGGGTATTCAGAACCAACTAACAGAAAACAAAAAATGATTATTATCTCCTTGTCTATAAAAAATTTTGTTTATACTATCTCATACAATAAAATCCAATAAGATACAACCTTGATCCATTTTGACTTTAGTTTAGTCTATGGTGATAGGCATGGGTCTATTTTCAGTTTTTGGCATGTGGAAAGCCAGTTTTTCCAACACCATTTATTAAAGAGGCTATCTTTTATCCAGTGAACATGTTTAGCCCCTTTGTCAAATATCAGGTGGCTAAGTGTCTTTGTCGTTGTGATTGAATCTTCTAATCTGTTCCTTTGATCTTCAGGTCTATTTCTTTGCCAGTACCATGCTTATTTTATCAAGATAGCTTTGTATTATAGTTTTGAGTCAGGAATTGTGATGCCTCCTGTCTTGCCTTTGTTGCCCAGAATCACCTTTGCTATTCTAGGTTTCTTCAGGTTCTAAATGAATTTTATGAGTGTTTTCTCTAGATCTGTAAGGTATGTTAATGGTATTTTGATTGGGATTGCATTGAATCTGTGTAACAGTTTTGGGAGCATGGCCATTTTCACAGTGTTGGTTCTTTCTAGCCAAGAGCAAGGGATATCCTTCCATTTTCTAATATCCTCTTCAAAATCCTCTTTTAGAGCAGTATAATTTTCAGCACATAGGCTTTTTACATTCTTGGTTAGGTTGATTCCTAAATATCTGATTTTTTTAGATGCTATTGTGAAAGGCGATATTTCCATAATTTGTCTCTCAGTGAATTTTTTGTTTTTTGTTTGTATACAGGAATGTTATTGATTTTTTGAATGTTGATTTTATATCCAGCTACACTGCTGAATTTGTTTATTACATCTAGTAGTCTTTTAATGGAGTTTTTTAGGTATTCTATGTAGAGTATCATGTTTTCTGCAAATAATGATCATTTACCTTCTTCCTTTCCTATCTTTATTCCTTTTATTTCACTCTCTTGTCTGATTGTTCTGGTTAATATTTCCAGAACTATGTTGATTGGAGTCGTGAGAGTGGACATCCTTGTCTTGATCCTGATTTTATAGTGAAAGCTTTCAGTTTTATCCATTCAGTATGATGTTGGCTGATGTTTTGTCCTAAATGGTCTTTATGAGATTGAGGTACATACCATCTATTCCGAGTTTCTGTAGGGCTTTTTTTTTTTTATCATGAACAAGTGTTGGAGTTTATCAAAAGCTTTTTCTGCATCTATTGAGATGATCATGTGATTTTTATTTTTGGCTCTATTGATGTGGTTGACTTGATTAATTTGTTGACTTGTGTATGTTGAACCAACCCTGTGTTCCTGGAATAAATCCTATTTGGTCGTGGTATATAATCTTCTTAATGATTTGCTGCATTACAAAATGTTCTGCACTTCAAAAGAAATCACCAGCAAAGTGAAAAGAAAACCCACAGAATGGGAAAGAATTTTAACCAACAATCCCTCAGACAAAGGACTTATATCCAGAACTTATAAAGAACTAAAAAACATCAAGCCCCCAAAATTCAAAGACCATCTCCAAAAATGGGAAACAGATGAATATACAGTTCTCAAATGAAGATATACCAATGGCAAATACATACATGAAGAAATGTTCACTATCGCTGGTCATCCAAGAAATGCACAGCACTGAGATTTCATCCATCCCTGAAAAAATGACTGCCATAAAGAAATCAGCTGATAACAAATGTTGGCAAGGCTGCGGTGGAAAAAGGAACACTTCTCCACTGTTGGTGGGAGTGCAGACTGGTGCAACCACTCTGGAAATCAGTATGGAGATTCCTCAAAAAACTAGGATTGCAAGTTTTATTCAATCCAGCTATTCCCCTCCTGGATATTTTCCCAGAAAAATTGAAAAAGTCATGTCACAGTGACGTATGTGCACCCATGTTCATAGCAGCAAAATTTGTGACAGCTGAATCTTAGAAACAATCAAAATGCCCATCAACTGCAGAGTGGATGAAAAAATGTGATATTTTTACAATGGAATAGTATTCGGCTATAAAAAGGATGATCTTGAGGCCTTTAGAGGTAAATGGAGGCAACTTGAGATTTTCCTCATTAGCAAAATAAGCAAGACTCACATTAGTAAATATCACAATGCCTCTCTAGTGTAAAAAAATAATAAAAACTAACAGAATAATGGGATCCAAAAATATAATAGACATTGTAAAAGTGAAAGGGAAGGAAAGTGCTCTAAATGGTGTAACAGTACATATAATGTGTAAGAGAGCTGACCATATTACTGAATTTCTGTTGGATCATTGACAGAAGGCTTTGCAGTGTCAGTGTTTGACAATCTAGCTACTTTTTGTGTTTTGATTTTGTGACTTTGGCAACTATTTTTAAGACAACAATGGGTAATGTATCAACTAGTGATTTTATGTTAACTTTTTAAATTCTGTATTGTTCTACCTTTTTACGTTTCTCTTTTAAAGTTTTCTTTTCGTTCTTTGAAAAAAAAAGACAAAATATGCAATATAACAACCATTGTTAAACTTCTTTCATTTTGTTTTGAAACTATGTTATTACTGTTTGAGGTTTGTTGTTGTTTATCTCTTTTGCTTTTTGTGTTTTTTTCTGACTTCTTTTTTCTTTTTAAAATAAAATTATAAAAAAAATATGATTCCTGTAACTAACAATTCTGAGTGCCTAAGTGACTCACTAGTACTAGTTATTTGATATCAAAATTTAAAGAGTAAAGATTTCTTTACACTAACAAAACCAAAACAGTTTTTAATTTGAATTTCTTTAAGAAATACTGTTTCTCAAACTATGCCAATAACTGTAAATTGATCCCTTGAGACTCTCGAGTTTTACTGACTTTCAGTTCTGTTCCTGATCCTATTATTCTCCGTTAGTTAGCTTATGTTGTTACACTCTGGAATTTCATTATTCTTACTATTGTGTGCAATCCTACTTTTAACCTTTTTAAATCCTATAATATGCGTGTATCTTTGTAAATATGTGTTGATATATATGTATATATGATATATATGCATGTGTACATTTGTATAAAAGCATACCATATTGACTTGTCTAAATCTACACACACCTCCAAAGCTTGCTGATTGTTTATTTATGTATGACTAAATGAGGGTGCATATCACCATAATCACTCTCTCATTGTGGAAACAACACCCGACACCCACAGTGTAATGAGGGCAGGTTTACCTTTGCTCAGTGGACAGAGGCTGCAGTCCAGGGGCCTGGACGCTCACCAGCATAGAGAGAGGATACTCAAAGGCTGACTGCTAGGAAGCTGGAAGAGGGAAAGGAGGGTTCAAAACAAAAACACTGTACTTCTCCAGGCCACCCCCCACGGAGGCCTCTTTCCCACCAGACTCTACCCAGATACAGCAAGTCAGCAGCAAGTCCACAGTCCAGTCACTTTCCAAGATCTTTGAGTGCATGAGACCTGGGGGGGCGGGACCTCTAGACACACACCAGAGCATGCATCAAGTTCACAATCTGTTCATATTTATACATATGAAATGTAGACATATAAGGTAGACACTCTAGGTTACCCTTTGTTCTTGGCTTTTATTAATACCCAATATTCTTAGGCTTCTAAGACTGAGTTACACTTTTCTCACTGATGCACTTGAATGTGTGACCAAAGTGCTCCGTGGCAATTAGTTATTAATACATCCATTTCACAGAGAAATGAAATACAACTGCAGAAAGAACATTGTTTTTAAATGTATATTTAATAATTTGAAAAAATCTAAGTAGAATGAGTTAGGTATGATGGCCAAGTATGCATAAAACAGTGACACAAAATATTAGTCATTTGAACCCTAGTTGCTTTGGAATTGCTTAAATACTGGCTCTGCTCTCCTCAAATCAGAACAGGGGACAAGAGATGTACTGCCGGAATAGTTCACTCAAAATTTCAATTAGCAGCGTCCTCTGTAATGAAAACCTGGGCTTCCTATGAAAAAGTTAGTAAACACATGTTTTACTTTTATAAAGAAATATATTTTTGTGGTTCTTTCTTTATAAGCAAAATGTTCAATTTAACCAAAACACTGGGCTGAAGTAGAAAAATTTTGTGCTTCCATATAGTTTTTTTTTATTTTAAAAAGATTAAGACAAAACAGGAAATAACAGAGCAAATCAGAACAGAATGTAAGCCACACAGTATTTCATCAGAAGACAACCCTTAACTAACAGTAATTACCATGATGTCTCTTTCTTTGAAATAGCTGAGTATAACTTCATACACAATAGTATCAAACATAACAAAATAGTATAAAAACATTCAAGAGAGTGAGAGTATTACAGGGCTTTCAGAACCAAATAACAGAAAACAAACAATGGCTATTATATTATTTCATTTCCCATAGGAAATTTGCTTATGGTTTCACATGTAATACAATCCAGTAAGGTACAACATGATAGAGCCAATGGAAACAGAAGGGAAAGAGCATGGTAGGACTTCAGAGTAAGATAATATTACAACAGTACTGGCTATTATAATGACTTGTTTCCCTCAAATTCCCTCAAATTCATAGATAATAAAATCAAAAAAACAAGACAAACACATTACAACTGTGATCATTATTAGACTTCAAAAAATGGGAAATCATGATTACCCTAGACTCTTATGTACTCTTACTATTTCTTACACTAGGGAGACTATTCAGTATTTATACATGTGAGTTTGATTTATTTCGCTTATGAGTATGGTCTCAAGCTGTGTCCATTCATTTATAAATATCTCAATGTGATCGTTCTTTATAAGCTGGGTAGTATGCCATTGTATAAAAATACCACAACTTTTATATCCATTCCTCAGTTGATGGACACTTAGGTTGTTTCCAAGATCTGACTATTGCAAATTACGCTGATATAAACATGGGTGCACATATATCACTGTGGTATGATGTTTTCAGTTCTTCTGGGAATATGCCCAAAAGTGGAACAACTGGGTCGAATGGGACCTCCAATCCCAGATTTTTGAGGAATCTCCAGACTGAGCTCCATAGTGGTTGCACCAGTCTGCACTCCCACCAACAGTACAGGAGAGTTCCTTTTTCCCCACAACCTCTCCAGCATCTGTTGTTGGTAGTTTTCTTGATCCTGGCCATTCTTTCAGGAGTGAGATGGAATCTCAGTTTGGTTTCAATTTGCATTTCTCTAATGACTAACGATGATGAACATTTTTTCATGTATTTATTTGCCATTTGTATTTCTTCATCTGAGAACTGTGTATACATCTCAGATGCCCATTTCTAGATTGGGTCCGTGAGTTTCAGGGATCTGATTTTTTAAAATTCTTTATATGTTTTAGACAGAAGTCTTTTTTCTGAGGGACAGTTCACAATTGTCTGCAAACACGTGCTTGTATATCACACCAGAGCAGCTGAAAACTACAGTGAGTATTTCAATAAATATTCTTAAATATTACAATAAAAATGCAATGTCACTAGTTGTCCCTCAAAATACTCTTCCTTGATTTGACCTCCCCTCTCCCGTAATTGGTGCCACTTTCTGAAGCAGCTCTGCAAAATCTTTTGCATGTCCAGGAAGATTGATTCCAGATGTTTATGGAGATTTCTGCCAAGTGAGAAGTATGAAGTGATCTCAGCGGCTGCGCTCACCAGATCTGGCACTGTAGACCTCTGACTCTTCCCCAAGTCCGCATGGTCATGGAAGGAAACACTTGAAGTCAGTTTCATGAGGTCTGGGCTACCACGATTGCACAACTAAAGACACCGGAACTAGGGCTGCTAGAGCTGCTTGGAAAGTGGCCAAGACGCTGGCATGTGTGTGCCCAGGGCCAAGGGCAGGGTTTTGGTGAGGTTTAATGGCAATGAGCTTTTTGAAAAGTTAAGCATGTACCATATTTTAAATAAATTTGTATATTTGATACATAGGTAAGAATAAGCTGCAACACTTTATGTGTGTGTTACAGTATATTATATGTATATTATATGTATATTATACTTCTACAGTTTTTGTTATAAATATGCAATTTTACATTGTGTATATTATGTGTTAATTCATTAAATTTAGATAGAGTAGAGTAGCACTGAGCCGGCCCCAGCTAAGTGGAATTGTGCTTCCGAATCTCGGAAGACAGGACAAGGGAACAGAGGAGGGAGGCCCAAGTGCTTGGTGGAGGCAGGTTTGGGAGATAAATTCCCTCTTTCCGTATTGCTCATCTTATCAACAATCAAATTAATATGTGGTTTATCAAAAAATTGACAATAATCGGAGAAAACTGGTTGTGGTTTATAGGAAGTTACTGAGTCAAACTTTAAAAAATTTTAAATATATCACCAACTGTAACCATGTCTATATCATTCTGTACATTTCTGTGATGGTGTCAAAATTTTAAAAGTGCCTTTTATTATTTTCTCTTTACTCTTGATTTGGTCAGTTCTTAGTATGTTTCAAAGCTCTGCTTTTAGATCCAAATTGGGCTCATGTCTTTACTAAGGATTGAATCTTTTATTAAATTAATTGACATGCCCAAAATGAATAACTACAGATTTATAAGAACAATTTACAGGTACTCAGTCTCTTTTGTTTACCAAACTTTCATAAGTTTATCCTTTTTTAAAAATTTTTTATTTAAAGAAAAAACAAAACAAAATAGTAAAAGAGTACAAGTAATACAGAATTTCAAAAAATAAACAGTAAGAAATCACTAGTTAATAGATTACATATTGTCATCTTAGAAATAGTTGTTCAAGTTACAAAATTGAAGCATACAAAATGGATATTCAAACAGTAAGACTGCAAACAGTTGTGTTTGTAATTTAGTACATTATTATGTACTAAATATGGTCATCTATCTTACATACCTAAACACACTTGCAGTTGTGTCCTTTAGAGCACTTTCTTTTCCTCTCTTTTTTACAATAACATTTAAACATTTTGGGTTTTATTACTCCCACAGTTCTTATTATTTTTTTTGGAAGAGAATAAAACCAAAATGTGACAAAATAAAGCAGTCAGTCAAAGCAAAGGATGGACATAGTATATGATGTAAAAATAGAAAACAATGTAATCAACAATGCTTACAATAATGCCTCTTGCTATCTTAAAAAGAATTGCCTATATCATCCGGTATAATAAAATTGAACAAAACAGTACAGAACAAAACCAATAAAACCTAAACATTGGAGACATTACTGAACTTTAAAAGCAGATAATAGTCAAACCAGAATGGGCATCATAGTGAATCCTATTGACTTCAAAGTAGTTGCCTATACCCTCAAACTTGATACTATCAAACAGAACAGAATAGAGTAAAATCAGTCAAAACAAGATGGTGAGAGCAATACAGGGCTTCAAATCAAGTCAATAGGAAATCGAAAAAAGTTACTATAATATACCTGCTAATTTTATTAAATTTTTCCCTTAATTAAAAAATAATAAAATTTTTTTTTAAAAAGGGGGAGATTGAGATAAAGAGGACATAACAACATAACAATACAGGTCGGAACAAAACAATTTAAGCAACATAGTGTTTCACCACAAGATAACCCAACATAATAGTAGTTACCATAGTGTCTCTTTCCTTGAAATATTTGAGTATAATGTTGTGTACTATAGCATCAAACATATCAAGACAATGTGAAACCATTCAAGAGAATAAAAGTATTACAGGGTATTTTGAACCAGCTAATAGAAAATGAACAATGGTTTCTATATTATCTCTTTGCCTATAAAAAATTTTGTTTATACTATCACATATAAAAAATCCAATAAGATACAACATGATAAAAGCAATGGAGACAGAAAACAATAGCTTGATGGGACGTCAAAATAAGATGATATTAAATCAGCACTAGCTATTATGATGTCTTGTTTTCTTCAAAATAGCTGTTCATATCATCACAGACTATAATATGAAACAGCCCAGAATAAAATCATTCCAATTAATGAGTGAAAACTTTATAAGGCTTCAAAGCCGTATAATGTGGAATCCTGATCACCACATACTTTTAGGTATTTGTATCATTTCTTACACTAGGGAAACTATTCGGTATTCATACATGTGAGTTTGATTTATTTCACTTATGAGAATGGTCTGGAGCTGCAACCATTTATTTATAAATAGCTCAATTTGATCCTTCTTTATAGCTAAGTAGTACTCCGTTGTATAAAATACCACAACTTTTTTTATCCATTCCTCAGTTGATGAACACTTAGGTTGTTTCCAAGAGCTGGCTATTACAAATTGTGCTGCTATAAACATGGGTGCACATATATCACTGTGGTTTGATGTTTTCAGTTCTTCTGGGAATATGCCTAGATGTGGGATAGCTGGAACAAATGGGACTTCCAATCCCAGCTTTTTGAGAAATCTGCAGACTGACCTCCACAATGGTTGCACCAGTCTGCATTCCCACCAACAGTACAAGAGAGTTCCTTTTTCCTCACAGCCTCTCCAGCATTTGTTCTTGCTAGCTTTCTTGATGCTGCTATTCTTTCAGGAGTGAGATGGAATCTCAGTGTGGTTTTAATTTGCATTTCTCTAATGAGTAACGATGATGAACATTTTTTCATGTGTTTATTTGCCATTTGTATTTCTTCATCTGAGAAGTGTGTATTCATTTCAGATGCCCTCTTTTGGATTGTTTTTTTGAATTTTGGAGGTCTAATTTTTTTTTCATTCTTTATATGTTTTAGACAGAAGTCCTTTGTCTGAGGGACAGTTCACTAAGATTTCTTCCCAGTTTATTAATTTTCTTTTCACTATGCTGGAGTTTTCTTTTGATGTGCAAAATGTTTTTAATAAGACATGATCCCAGTTATTGATTCTGGGAATTATTTCCCGTGTGGTTTGATTCCTGTTCATGAACTCTCTACCCCTATATCTTCAAGATTTCTACTCAATTTGTCTTCCAATAGATTTAGTGTTTCTGTTTTAACATTCAGATTTTTGATCCATATAGATTTTAATTTAGTACATGGTGATATGCATGGGTTTAGTTTTAGTTTCGACATATGGACAGCCAGTTTTTCCAACACCATTTATTAAAGAGACTGTCGTTCTTCAAGTGAACCTATTTGGCCCCTTTATCAAAGATAATGTAGTTGAGTGTGTTTGCAGTTGTGGTAGTTTCTTTTAATCTATTCCAGTGATCTTCAGATTTGTTTTGATTGCAATACCATGTTGATTTTACTATAGTTTCTTTGTAGTATAACTTCAAGTCAGGGATTGTGATGCCTCCTGCTTTGACTTTGCTGCTTAGAACTGTCTCTGCTATTCTGGGTCTCTTCTGGTTCTAGATGAATTTTAGGAGTGATTTCTCAAGATCTATGAGGTATGTTGATGGTATTTTGATTGGGATTGCATTAAATCTGTATAAAAGTTTTGGGAGAATAGCCATTTTCACAATATTTATTCTTCCTACCCATGAGCAAAGGGATGTCTTTCCATTTTCTGAGATTGTCTTCAATTTCCTTTTTAAATGTATTATAATTGGGGCTGGGATTTAGTGCAGTGGCATAAGCACCTGCCTTGCAAGCAGGTGGTCGTGAGTTCGATCCCAGGTACTAGAAAAAAGAAAAAAGAAGAAAAATGTATTATAATTTTCCCTGTATAGGTCTGTCACTTCTTTCGTGAGAGTAATTCCTAAATATTTCATTTTTTGGTTGCTAGTGTGAAGGGTGTGGCTTGTCTTATTTCTCTCTCTATGATTTTGTTGTTAGTGTATAGGCATGCTATTAACTTTTGAGTACTGATTTTGTATCCTGGTACATTGCTGAATTTATTTATTATATCTAGGAGTCTTTCAATGGATTTTTAAGGGTCTTCTATGCAGAGTATCATGTAATCCACAAATAACAATTTATCTTCATCTTTTCCTATCTTTACCCCTTTTATTTCTCTCTCTTGTCCAATTGCTCTGGCTAGTTTTTCCAGTGCTATATTAAATAGGAGAGATGATAAGGAACATCCTTGTCTTTTGCCTGATTTTAAGATAAAGGCCTTCAGCTTTTGGCCATTTAGTATGATACTGGCTGTTGGTTTGTCATAGATGGCATTTATCATATTCATCTAAAGACCATGTATTCCAATTTTTTGTAAGGTTCCTACCATGAATGAATTTTGGAACTTATCAAAAGCTTTTTCCGCATCTTTAAAAATGATCATGTGATTCTTACTTTTGGCTTTATTGATATAGTGGATTACATTTATTCATTTATGCATGTTGAACAATTCCTGCATGCCTAGGATGAATCGCACTTGGTCATGGTGTATAATTTTTTAGATGAATTGTTGCATCCTATTTGACAATATTTTATTGAGGAATTTTGCATCTGTGTTCATTAGGGAGATTGGCCTGTAGTTCTCTTTTATAGTTTGGTGTCTCTCAGGTTTTGGTACTAGATTAATATTTGCATCCAGGAATGATGTAGGAAAGATTGCTTCCCTATGGAATTTTGAAGAGTTTGAGGACTGTCAGAATTAAGTCTTCTTCTTATTTTTTTTTTTAATTGGTACCAGGGATCGAATTCACGACTGCCTGCTTTCAAGGCTGGTGCTTTTGCTGCTGAGCTAAACCCCCAGCCCCTTCTTTGTATTTCTTGAAGGATTGCACAGTGAATCCATCTGGGCCTGGGCTCTCCTTTGTAGATAAGGACTTAATTTCATTAATAGTGTGAGAGTCGACCCCCCTGCTACAACCCCCTCCCCAGAGCGGGGAATGAAAGGGTTAACTCCCTAACTCCCCAGAGCGGGGAATGAAAGGGTTAACTCCCTAACTCCCCAGAGCGGGGAATAAAAGGGTTGACTCCCTAACTTCCCAGAGCTATCAAAACAGAGCAGTAAAGAGTGCTTCACTCCCTAAACCTTTTCCCAGGAGATAGTCAGAGCGGGGCCAAAAGGAATGTCTCTGCTAGTCATTAGCCACTAGATGTTCTGTTCTTTGTAAAGATAGAGATAAGCAAAAGAATGTACTGTATAAACAGGACCAGGGAGCACCTGGCACTCTAAGGTCAACCCAAGACCCTCGGTCTCCATGGTTACTCAGCCCCAGACCCTCAAATCAGCATTAGCCAGGTCCTGCGCCGCTCAAAATTAACCAATGCGATTTGCTTCTGTAAACTTGCTTGCCTCCTGCGTGTACCTTTAAAAACCCTGCACAAATTCCCCTCGGGGCCCCTCCGCACACGTTTGCCTGAGGGACCCCATGCGCATGGAAATAAACTTTCTTTTCCTCACCAAGAGCTGAGTCCTTGGGGTCTCTTTCCCTGCGGCGTTGGCCCTAACAATAGAAACTGGGTGATTCAGCAGTTTTACATTTTCTTGACCTAGTTTTGGTACTTTTTATGTTTATAGGAATGTATCTATTTCTTCTGTTATCAAACCTATTGTGATAACTCGGACCCCGGTATAAAATCCAAGAAAGCAAGAAATTAAAATTTGAGAAGCAAAGGCTTTATTAGGTAAAATCCAGGCCTGGTGACGAGTCTCTGGGAGCCAATTTGGAGACTGCGCACCTCACAGCTAAAAGACAGGACTTTTTATCTTGTAAATCCACAAACAGCTGCTGGTCACACAATGTAAGGAGGGGGGTGGGGGTGTGACGCACTACAAAGCAGAAAAGGCAATTGCAAGTCTCCCTGCATACTTAGCAAGTTTAGATAAGAAGAAATCTTGTTTTCCTTAGCAAAGAATAGAGAGGTCTAACAGCAATTAACAACCTTAGTTACCTTACTTTAGCACCACAACTGTTCTATTTGTAGTGGGCAACAATGGTTAACATATCAATTAGGTAAGATTTTACAATTCTTTACAGAGGAGAGCATTGATTAACATATCAATCCTTTGCCCAGAGGAAAAGGAAAACACACATTTACAGTAAGGCCAAGTTACAGGTATTACTGTGATACAAACGGAGCTATTTTTGTGAAGAATGTACAATCTAATACAATCTAGTGCAATTAACACAACTTGTGACAGGCTACCGGGTCTTTTTGGGTAGGGAAGACCCGGGTTGTCAGGAGCTATTACCTCAGGCCTTTGTTTTATGGCCTTAGGAAGTTAAAACTTAACCTAGTTAAATTTGAAGGTAGAAGGGGAGGGGAAGCAGGAGGTGGGCTTATACCTTTGAACAGACCTTAGGATAGTTAGGGGGGCTTAGGTTATAACACCTATGAGAGTAGAGATTTTCGAAATAGGTGTTGATGATCTTCTGTATTTCTCCAGAGTCTGTGGTGATTTCACCTTTTTCATTCCTTATTGCATGAATTTGAGCTTTGTCTTCCCTTTTTAAAATAAGATTGGCTAGGGGGTTGTCAATTTTATTTATTCTTTCAAAAAGCTAACTCTTTGATTCATTGATTCTTTGGATTGTTTTTTAGTCTCTATTGCATTAATTTCTGCTCTGATTTTTATAATTTCTTTCCTTCTTGGGTTAGATGGGTTTCTTGTAGACAACATATGGTTGGATTTTGTTTCTTGATCCATTCTGCCAGTCTGTTTCTTTTAATTGGTGCATTGAGACCATTTGCATTAATGATAATAAATGTTATATGTCGGTTTATTGTTGACATGTTATCTTGCTGCTTTTGCATCTTTATCTTTCTGTTCTGTTTAATTGTCTGCTTTGCTTAGTGGTTTTTTCCTAAATGTATCTAAACTGGCTTTCAACATTCTTTGCTGTGTTGACTTGGTGATCATGAAGTTCTTCAGCTGTTCTTTGTCATGGAAGTATCTTATTTCACCATCAGTTTTGAAGGACTATTTTGCAGGGTACATCAGTTTAAGCTGAAAATCATTTTCCTTTAAAATCTACAACACTTCACTCCATGATCTTCTTGACTTTATTGTTTGTGCTGAGAAGTCTGCTGTGATTCTGATACGTTTTCCTTTATAAGTGATCTGTCTTTTCTCTCTGAGAGCTTTTAATATTCTATTCTTATGTTGAATTTCTGGAATGGTGATTATTATATGTCTGAGTGCAGTTTTATTTTGGTTATGACTATTTGGAGTTCTGTATGCTTCACTGATCCTGATGTTCGTCTCTGATCTCATGTTTGGGAAATTTTCAGCTATTACTTCTCTTAATATCCTCTTGAAATCCTTTATGTTGTCCCCTTCTTTTTTCATTAATCTCTATCAATCTTATGTTGCTTTTCTTTGCATCATCTTGCAGTTGTTGAATTGTTATTTCCTGATTCCTTTTTATTTTGAAAAGATCTTTCTTTTCCTGTTCACTAGCTGCAATCTTATTCGAGGTTTGAAATTCTATCTTCACTTTTATTGATTTGACAACTTTCAATGGAATTTTTGACTTTCCTGTATATCTCTTTGTATCTGCTTTATGTATTCTGTTTCTTATATTGCTCACTTAGGGATTCTATCTTTTTGTTTAGTTCCTCCAATTTTTTAACTGTGTCTTCTTTAGATATGTTCAGCATCTCCTTCATTTCTTTTATCATTTCTTCTTTTACCTGGGAGATTATTTCTAGCTTGAATTCCTTTAAAGCTTCCTGGAGTTGCTTCTTTATTTCAGTTGCTATTATGTTGGATATTTCAGGTTTATGGCATATATTTTCTTCTATGTGCATCACTCCTAAGGTTTCTTTGGATGGGCTGGAAGTTTGAGATTGTAATTTGGTCTTTCATTTTATCATTTTCCTATATTTCTGTGTTTCAAGTGTTATTCCAAGGCTTTACCAGGGTCTTTGGAAATCCTCTTCTATGCCCTCAGCTCTTGGGACTCTGGCCACCCATTTCCCTGGATTGAGAGAGAGTCATTGGTGGTGGGGCAGGGCAGCTTAAGCCCAGCCTTGAACTGATGGTACCCGCTTGCTTGCTTAGAACTCCAGAATCTGCCGAGCACTGCCAGAAGCGGCGAGGCCATTGCAGGCCCACTCAGGTCCCACCATGCTGGTCCAGTGCACCCAGAAGCCATGAAGTTCCCTGCCCGGGGCCTATTAATGGTCCCAAACTAGCTGGATTCAGGGGAAAGTGCACAGGGCACTTACACCAGGCTGCCCAGCCTCTGGAACTGATGGTGTCCACTTGCTTGCTTAGAACTCCAGCATCTGTCAAGCACCGCCAGGAGTGGGGAGGCTGTTGCAGGCCTGCTCAAGACCCACTGCCCATAAGATTATTCTTTTACCTCCAGTTTTGCAAAGAAAGGATATTATTTGCTTTTTGGCAATGAAGAGGAGAATTTTAGATCTACCTATCATCTTCCTATGGATAGATAAATAGATAGATAGAGATGTATATTTCTGAATCATGGCCATTCTTTTAAATTTCTCAGAGCTTATTAATATTTTGAGTTATCTTTATACATATTGTGTATGTATTTTTTTTTATTTTTTCTATGTATTTTCTTTGTTCATTGACATTTACTGATTTCCTGCATGTGTCAGAATAATCTCTGATCTATTTTATGGATGACAAATGCAGCCTCTTACCCTGAAACTTGTCCTATCTATTACTTCTTTTTTATTTATCTTATTAGATGTGTATTTCTTCTGATGTTTTACAGATAACTAATAATTGGGATTCCTTCATAGCTAATTGGGATTTTTTTTTTGCAATTCTGCATAATTAAGTCTTTTCAAGTTATTAAATTTGAATTTAAAGAACCAACAGCCATTTTTCCCTGCACTTATGTAATTCATTTTTCCATGAAATAAGTAGCTCGCATACATAATTTAAAGCTTTGTCAGGTACTTTGATATTTAAGTTAATTTTTGGCAAAAGTGCAACTAAATTAATTAAAAATTTTGGATATTCCAGATGGTCTGTTGTAAAGGAGAATTTAGTATCTAATCTGGTATCTAACAGCCATTCCTGGCTCCTTAGGAAATACTCATTTCAAGGTCTCAGATATCAAAATCTGGGGATACTTGAATTCTTTATACAAAAATAGACTAATACCTTCATATAACCTGCATGTATCTTTCATTTTTTAAATCATTTATAGATCACTTATAATCGCCAGTTCTAGTCTATGTAGATAGTAATTGTATTGTACTTTTTTAGAGAGTAGTAATGCTAAAAATCCACATATGTTAGTATAGACTAATATTTTTTGGATAGACTAACTTTTAAAAACATATTTTAAATCAATTGTCATCGAATCTTGGATGCAAAGTTGGCATATTCAGAAGGGCAGGTGTAACCATGCTCATAGACCCACTGGCTCCTCACTCTTTCGGCCCAGCTTCTTTAGCAGTGAATTTATTTCTGCACGTATTTCAAAAGCTAGCACTATGCTGCCCTGCACAGTTGGTACCTGCTTCTCGGTCTGCGTCACGGCCTACGTAAGATATGGGGGTCACACTCGTGCCCTTGAAAACCTGCTCGTTAGGCAGGGCTGGCTTCCCACACCGAGAGTACTGCACTCCTGGTAAATCATAATTTGAACATTGGACTGAAATTGTCTAGACCATGATTTGGCCGCTAGGCCCTGAGACACTGATCGGTGTAGTTCTCACTTTTCCCTCTCCATTTCTGGCTTGACTGAAACAGGGGGATTCACAGCAATGTGCTTTTTTTTTTTTTCGCAGCGCATTTTTAGAATGTAAATACACACTGCAGGCTTTGATCCTGTATCCTCCACCTCTGTAAAACACACTGTCTAAAACTCTCCCGAGATCAAAGTCAGCAATGAAACCTCAGAGGGCAGCCCTGCGGTCCCCAACTCTCACCCTCCGCCCTCCAGCCCTGCCTTAAAGTCTCTCTGGCCCCCTCTTCCCGGAGAGCCCTTCATGGGAACTTTCCTGTAGATGGAATCCCGTAGCAGGCAGTCTTGGGGTTGGCTCTGTTACTCAGCACAGCAGTTCCAAGGCCCATCCTTACTCTGCTGTGTTCTTTGCTGCACTCTGTGCCAATGTCATTCTGTGGCATAATCCTGCTGCCACATCTGTTCACTCCCACCACTGGGCAGAGCTCTGGGCCGATTTCCCGGGCTTGGCACAGACACGCGTGCCTCGGTGTTGCTGTGGACAGTAGCCCCCTTTCCTCCCACGGAGTTGGGAGTAGGACTGTTCCTCGCCTGGCCCCGTGTTCTGTGTTTATCTGTGTTCAAAACTCACGGACTTCCTCAGCATTAGTGTGATGTCACGCTCAACCAGCAGTGCCGTTCTATTTTTGTATTTGACATTCAGTAAGAGAAAGTATGATACATTCCGCAGCTCATAAATATTGCATAGAGGCTATTGACGAAAGGGCACTTTCTTTTCTTATCATAAAAATGAACATAACTCACTTGAATGCTCTTAAGGAAAATAACTAGGTTACGTTTTGGTAAATGTGATACATTATTTTTCTACAGTGGTTCTTAGTATCATTTTTTGCAATTTATATCTTAAGGAAATGGTAGCAGTAAACCATAGATTCTGTTTTACAGCTGAGATTATTGACTTTAGGTGGATGGTGCTATAATTCTGATATTTCATATATGTATATACAGGTTTTGTTCTCTATATTAATGGAATGGTTCCATCTCCCTGTCTCATTTTGTACAGGAGACCTGAGCTATGGTTTGTGAATGGCTTGAGTTTGTCCTTCAGAGGCTCCTGTCCTGAAAACACAGACCCCAGCATGATGGTGTTCCCTTAGTCTCTGAGGTGGCACCTTCAGGAATAGGGGGCCCTGCGGTAATTACAAACAAGGCTGGCCACGTCCCAGCTGCTTCCACTTCTGTCCTGGAGTATGACTCGTCTTCACTTCAAGGTGCTACCTCTGTTTCAATGCCAGTGACCTCAGGTCTCCTCTGGATCCAGACCATAGCCATCACACGCAAACGAACCTCGAAATGCTTTTGTTTATAAAGTATCCTGCTTCAGGTATTTTGTTATAGTAATAGAAAATGGACCTATGCCATCATACATAGTGAGTGGAAAGATTCACTAGCACAACCACAGTAACCTTTGAGTCAGTTAAAATGAAGCTTAGAAAAGACACATGTTAAGAAAAAAATCTTGGAATTATAAATTAATATATTCTAAACATTATTACATGATTGATTCATTACATTTTAAAATCAAACATTAAGAAAAAGATTTTCTTTTGCCCTAAAAATTTACAGCACCAACCTAATTATTGAACACTTTAAATGAGAATTTTTGGGAATGTGGCGAAAGCAAGGCATACTGGATGATTATTATGTGAGAAAATCTTCATACAGTTAATGAGAAATTGCAAAAGTTGAGTGTTGTGAAATGTAATTGGATGAGTCTATTTTTTGCTAGGTGTAGAATCAAGTATTAAAGTAAATACAAGAGAAAGAACTTTGCTCTACTCAAAGGGAACTGGTCCAAAGTCCCGATGGGCAGCAAGGTCATAGACAAAAAATAAAGCCGGGCCCCTCCGACAGGAGCTGGGGGCATCTGACTAGTTACCCCAGGGAAGGACACTCTCACCTTAAACAAAAATGATTTTTAAATACTTACCTTTTACTTAAAAATTTATAATGTATACCTTAATTACACTGGCTAGAATTGCACCATTTAAAAAACCAGTTGGCCACGCAGTTACCGATTGTTCCCAGATGGCCAAGGTGCTGCAGGCAGAAATCCAGTGCCTGGCGCGTGACAGATGTGAGCTGCAAGGCAGTGGCCGTCGTCACCGTGAGCCCCGGGCCATGAGGAAACTGGAGACCTGGGAGAAGAGGGTGACAGAGGGGAGCACGGGAGGCAGCCCTTGTCAAAGCCTCTGCCACTTGGTTTTTATTCCCTTAGGGTAGCTCCTGCCTGGTACTTCTAGCAAAGGATTTGATGACTGTGAGGAACACATGCATTGCTCTTCTGTTGCAAGCAGAAGATGCATCTCTGCACCGTGCAGCAGCGCACCTGCTGGCCCGCTGCCTGTGCGTTTGTCCTAAGTCTTACACAGAGGGTGCCTGTCCAACCCAGCCAGGCTCGTGTGTAACACCCAGCAGTACTCACTGCCCACCGCTATGGCGCCTTGACCTCCCGAGACTGTCACTATTCATGGGATGTTTAACTGATCCATACCTTGAAACATTCCCATTTTAAACAGAACATTTGTATATAAACCTATAAGTAAGATTTGACTGCGTTGCCCCTTCTGGTGTTACTATTGGGAGTTTTGGGGTCAGTTGATGTTATATACTAGTCCACGAAAATGATGCTAAGAGATTCTGGACAACTTCTGGTTCCACAGAAGTTCATAGAGATGGACGCATGATCTGGAAACTTGAATGAAATTATAAAAATATGTAGAGACTCGTTTGTGTCTTCTAATTATTCAGGAATGAATTTTAATTGTCTAAAATGCATTGCAATCATGTTTTGAGATTCTCTGTCAATAATTTCAAATTCAATAGCACTGTGAAATTTACGTTTAAGACGAACTTAAAAATGCTCCACTTATCTCTAGTTGCAAAAACGTGTTTATTTTCTATCTTAATCAGTCTTCAGTTACATTTCATCAGCCTTGACAAAGATTAATGATTTTTAAAATATTTCCCAAATCTTAGTATTCATTTCAATCTTTCATCTCTATCATTAACTGTGTTTATTTCTTTCCCGCAACTTTTCTTATTTCTTTTCCTAAGTTTTTATTTCTAATCACGAACAAAAATTTTACTTTTGTAATATATGAATTTTTAACTTACAAATTGCCGTAAACATAGTTTGAGCTATAAATGAAAAATATACTTTTTATCACTGTCCATCTATTTTTTAGTTTCTTAATAATGAGTAGTTTAAGCATTCAAAAACTTAGACCTTTACTTTCTGTTTTAGTTTTCATAAGTTTCCTGAGTTTGACTTTTATTGTTTCGTTGACAGAAATATGTTTTGCGACACTGTCTTGGTTTATTTTTGAGAATTTGATCTATAACATCTTATGTGGTGATTTTTCATAAATGCTATTTATTGCATGAAAACTATGTGACTTATCAAATTAAATTGCTAATACTGTCACTCAAATCCTCATTAACATATATTTTGAAGTATCCATTTTGAAATGTATCCATTTGTTCCTTTTTGCATTTTATTAAAGTAAAAGTACTTTAAATGACATCTTGTTTTGTAATGTAAGTGCGCAAGATCTGATTTTTATATACCTGTGCTCTCTTGTTTACTCAAATTTCTTAACTAGCATCGTTCTTGTTGATTTATAACTGTGCACCCTCCTGTCATAGTAAATGATGTTGTGGTCACTGATACTAGGAATTTGACAGTTGTATGTACTCATATTTGTAGAAATATGCAATATTTATTTATCTTTCTGTGACTGATTTATTTTCCTTAGTATAATCTTCTCAAAGGCCATTAATGATGACATATTGCAATCTGTCCTGTTTTGTTGAGACAGAATATTATTTCTCTGCACATGATTGCCATATTTATTTTATTGCTCCATTGAATTTGTTTGATGATTAATGATGAACAGAATTTTTCATATCCTGGTGGCCCATTCACATGCTTACAGAACCGCCTGTAAAAATCATCTAAAATACACAGTGGCTAAAGCACAGTTTTCACCAAAGCATATTGGAAAAACTGATTAAATGTGAATGAAACAATGAAGTTGTATTTTTATTCTTTAAATGCACCCAAAATTCAACTAAAGTAATTCACAACTTAAAATATGAAACTGCTGGAAGAAACATATGGAAAAATATCCTGAACAATGGGCAGTGTTCTTATATTACAATACATACATACATGAAACAATGAAAATAGGCAAGTTTTTGCTAACTAAAGTCTACAGTATACAGTAGAATTCATGCTTTTGCTGCATAACAGGCAAGTTCTGTCAGATACATAATTTGCATGTATGCAGTTTGTTACATATACAATAGTCGCACTGCATTAAAATATTTTTTGTGCCTATCCATAACTCCCTTCTCCTATCCCTTGGAACTCCCTGATCTTTCTAGAGTACATACTGATGGCCTTTTCCAGAATATCTGCTAGCTGAAGTCAAACTGTGTATCTTTTGCAGGCTGCTTTTATTAAATTAGCAATAAGCACTGCACTTCCTTCATATTCTTTCATAGCTTAACTGTTTATTTCTTTTTAGCATTGAGTTTTATCTCATTATATGGATGCACATTGTTTGTTTATTCATTTATCTGATGAAGGATGTCCCTTATTGCTTTCAACTTGGGGAAATTATGAAGTAAAGCTGTCACAATCACTCGTTTGCCAGGCTTTAAGTGTTCCTAAATTTTTAATTCACTCATGAGCCTCCCTAAGTGTGGGTCTTATTTACTTTTCTCTCATTACTGGAACAAAACACCTAACATCCAAAGATAAAGGAGGAAAGATTTATTTAGCTCACAGTTTGTGGAGGTTTCAGTCTATAACTGGCTGGCTCCAAGACAGGGTGCTGTGGCAGATGCACAACTGTTCATGGTGGCAGAACATATTAAAAGCAACAGAGCAAAAGGGAACAAGCAAAGCCTCTTTTCCTCCCTTACAATGTATGTTGGCTACGTAAAATAGGGTGATGCTCCCATTGCCAATCCCAGCACTAGACAATGAGCTAATCACAAAAATCCCTAGATTCAGTCTCCTCCAAAAAGCTTCTCCTCAAGAGCACATGAAGTTTTGGGGGACATTCAGACATAGCCATACCATTCTGCCCCTGCCCTCCCAAAGTCTTATGTGCATCCCATTACACAAAAGACACTTAGACTTGCCAAAGTCCCAACTGTTTCAGCAATGCTTAAAAGTCCAAGTCCCAAGTTTGCTTCAAGATGTAAGGTAAACTATTAGCTGCAAGCCCCTGTACAAATGAAAAGTTAAAAATTCCAACATTCAATGGCATGAGATAAACATTTGCATTCCAAAAGTTATAAATAGCAAGATAAAAATGATTGGGACCAAAGCAAGCCCAAAATTCATTGGGCTTAAGTCCTTTCATTCCACAGGCAGCATCCAAGCAATCTGTGGCAAGTTCTGAACTTCAAATGATTTGAGTGGCTCCACCACTACAGCATTTCCAGGTGTAGCTGCCATGGCTTCTCTCTTGGGCCCACACTGCTCCCTCCATGCAGTTTTCCTTAGATTATTCATGTTTGTGACTTTTCCAAAACTTCTGGAGTCTCTACTGCACCTTTGTCTTCACACTCACAGTTTCACACACCAGCCTTTCAGGCACATGCTTGGCCTCCCAGGTATTCTGAATTGAGTTAGAACCTTCTTTACCCCACAACTTTGCATTCTCAAACCAGTGCCATGTCAATGATGACAAGCTTTGCTGTCAAATGGCACAATAGCCAGGCTTCCCTCTTTCTTGCCTGTAGACATTGAGTGCCTAGATCATGGAGCACTCTAAATCCAATTCTGAGGAACAAATTCTGTACATTGCTGCCATTCTGGAACATGATGTGGTCACCATTACCACTGTAATCTGGTGCTCTGGAGATTTTTCTCTCAAAGCGAAGTCTCTCACTTTTGTAATTTATAAGCTGTAAAGGGTGGAGACTTGTTCCTTCTTGTGATATCCTCAGGTCATCTTTTCTAGTCTCCCATTGCTTCTCAGAAATTGAGGTCTTATAGGTCTGTCTTTGCATTTGCCATCTTTATTGAAGCTTCTTTTCTGGCCAAACTCACAACCTTTCCAGTCATTTTGCTATGGTTTTACTCTTGGTTTTCAAGATTTGACTAAAATCCCCCAACAATAGCCATGTCAATGCTTCAATATTAGACTGCCTTGGAATTTCTTCTGCCAGATTAATCAGTCTACTTTTAGTGTCAATCACAGGCAAAGTCTCTGAACATAATCAAAATGCATACAATCATTTTGCCAAACCATAACACACATTGCCTGAAGTCCAACAAGCAGTGTAATCCTTCTGAGCAGAAATTTTCCATGCCTGGTCTTAGTGACATGATTTCTATCAGCTTTCTGGCCTTCTGAGCACTGGCTATAATCTTCCACAGAGAGCAGCTTATGGCATGACAGCTCTATTTTTTTCAGGGAACATTTCTAATCCTTTCCAAACTCTTCCCAAAAGCCATTCCCAAAGGCTCTTGAACATGGTCAGGTACAGTCACAGCAATGATCATACTCCTGGTATCAAATGCTATCTTGGCTGCTTTTCTTTCATTGCAGAGACAAAATACCTAACACCCAAAGTTAAAGGAGGAAAGATATATTTAGGTTTCAGTTCATAACTGGCTGGCTCCAGAGCAAGGCGGTGTGGTAGACAGGACACTACTTGTGGTGGCAGAAGATACTAAAAGCAATAAAGGCAAGAGGAGAGGATCAAGCCTCTTTCACCCCTTATATTGTATGCAAACTACCTGTCTAGGCCAGGTGCAGCTCTCACACCTCTAATCCCAAGACTAGACAATGAACCAATTGCAAATTCTAGATTCAGCCACCTCAAAAATGTTGCCTTCCACCATGACCACATGGGTTTTTTGGGGGTATCCATTCACAAGCCTTCACAGGGTGTGAACCCTGGATTATAAGACTGGATTTCACATTGATAAAAGCTGGCAGATGATCTTTCTAAGTTTCTGAAGCATTTGCATTTCTGTAGAAAGGAAGTAGAGTTCCATTTGTGCTCCACCCTGAACTGTGTTACATGTGTCTGGGTTTTGGGTTGATTTCCATCCTAGTAAGTATATCGATGTTTGACTTCCAATTTTCTAGTGATCTATGAAGTAGAACACATTTCTCATAGACTGATTACAATTTATATGCTTTGAAGAGCATGTTTTCTGATGTTTTGCCCATCTTTAGTTTTGTCTGCTTGACTTTTAATTATCTTTGTCCATTTTAGATGCAAATATTTTATCAGGTACCTATTTTGACATATTTTCTCAAGTCTGTGGCTTACTTTTTCATTCTCTTAATGGTGTCTTACACATAGTAAAATTTTTTAGGTTCAATGAAATCAAACATCACTTTTGGTTGTTTTTTTTTTTTTTTTTTTTTTTTGGGGGGAGGGGGTGCTAGGAATGGAACTCAGGACCTTTGGCTTCCCAGGCAGGTGCTGTGCCACTGAGCTAAATCCCCAGTTCCCATTTGCATTTTATTGGATCACATGGTTTTGTGTTTCAAAAGTCAGAAGTACAATAAAATTTGCTAGAAATCTCAGTGATTTTCATTCAGGATTTACAAATCAGGCCAGCTAAGATGTCACATTGCAAAGGCAGCTCACTGGGCTTGTAAGGTAGAAACAAAGGAACAGAAAAGTGGAAAGAAATCACTCTCACAGATTAAGGTGATGTTGTTCACTGAAGGAGACAGGGGTTTCTTATCACACGCACTGGAATCCCATGTGTGCAGAGAAACAGCTGCAACAACGACAACACACGTGTGTCAGGCTCCATCAGCTTCCTCAAAGCTCATAATATTTGCCTGTGTGACTCTATTTGAGTCTGGTCCACCTGGGCCTGGAAAGAGTTTAGGCAAAACAATGTCTCTTTTTTCTGCATTGTTCACCGTATATTGTATCCAAGCATCATCACTATACCAGGAGGTACACTTGCATTTCTCCCATGTTATTTCCTGGGAGTTTTGGAGTTCTGTGTTTTCTTTTAGGCCCACTGTCCAAATTCACTGACTCTGTGACAGGCAACTGTGTACACATTTACTTTTCTGCAGGTGCCTTTCAGGTGGTTCCTGTATCAATTGATGAAAGGGCTGTCCCTTCTGATGTAGACAGAGGGGTTTTTAGGTGGGGTAAATTAGGAACTGGCTCCTACAAGAGGCCTCTCTGCACCTTGAGAGCAGAGGACAGAAGAGTGAGTCTGTGGTACTCTCACCTGCCTCTGTTAGCTAAATTGTCCCCCAAGAGCCTCTTTAAGTAGGTTACTTCCCCTTAAATGAAAAAAAAAAAAAAAAAAAAAAAAAACACCAGAGAATGTCTGCCTTCTAATTTCTCCCATCAGCTCACTAACTGTGGCCCTTAGCAACAAGTTTAGTAACCAATCAAGTGTCAACACTCAAGCAACCAATCAAGTGCAGAAGGCAGAAAGGACTCCATCCCATAAAACAGGACCTGCCCCACATTCACTATGTCTCAGCTTCGACCACCCCACTCTTTCCCTGAGGTGACTTTATAGCATTTATTCCTGCAATCCGTGCTGCAAAACTCCTTCCACTGTGCACCTGCGTTCTCTGACTCCTCTTCCTCTTTCTACATTAGAGAGAGAGGGAGGCCAGTGAGGGTGACTCTGGGAGCCGCTGGACCCCAGACACACTGGATGGAGCACTAATTGAGGTCCCTTTGCTCTTCCATCAATGCTGAATTGACTGCCTTCCTGTCTGTATCTAGCCCTGTCTGTTTCATTCATTTATCCTGCTATGGTTACTTGTGTCTATTAGTGGCATGTTGCTTATGTCTCCTCTTCTCATCTCATTTTGTGCAGTGAAATTTTCTCTCTCTTTACTTTGTTTATAAGTATTATAAAATTGTTCTTAAAAGTTCATTTTTAATTTTAATGACAACATTTTATTTGGCAAAAATGTAAAGCTAATTAATACTCATTTTTTTCCATAATAGAGAAACACAACCATTTCCTCTGTCACCTGCCACTGTTCCCATTCTCTCTTTCTCTTTCTGTCTCTCTCTTTTCTTTCTTTCTCCTTGTTGGTAAAATAAAAGATGAATTTATTTTTATCTTATTTTCCTGAAATCAGAAAGGCAGTCCCCTTAAATCCACCTTCCTTGACGCAGTGCCAGTGTTGCTTATAGAGAAGGGAAAACCAAGAAGCCTACATACGTATCATCCTCTTCATATATCGCACATATTTTACTCATAGATTTTAGAGTGTAAGCTTTTATTATTTATCACCTCTCACTACTCCATGCTCAGGAGTTTTCCTTCTTTATTAGGCGTATGCATCTTGTCATTATAGAAAGAATATGGGAGCAATAAATTCCCTCAGTGTTTGTTTTCTAAAATTATATTTATTTCACCTGTAGTTTTGATGACAACCTAGGTGGATATAAAATTTTAGAATGGCATTGTGTCCCATGAGCACTTAATTTGTTTGACTGTTTCTTCTAACCTCCTGAGAAATAGTCTTTCAGTCAAATACTGGGATCAGCAAACTACTTCTGTCAAAGATAAGTAGCACATATTTCAGGATTGTTGATGTAAAGGTTTCCTCCAAGCCTGCAGAAGTTCATTTTATTTTTAGAACAAAAGCAAAGAACCAATAAAATTTGGTTCATAAAATTCAGCAAACCTGCTGATCCTTGTCTAATTGATTATTTTGGCTTTTTATTTGTCTCTTCTCAGTCAGATTTTTACTTTGCATTTCAAGTTGGATATAGGTACCTGTGAGAGGGCTGGGGCCCCAAGAACCAAGCTGGGGGAGAGGGGCACAGGGGTCATGAACAGCACCCTGTTCCCGAGGCCAGCACGGCCTGGAAGAGAGCAGAGGTAGAGGTGGAGACCCTGACTTGTGACCAGTTCTCAGATGAGACAAGTTGACTTTCCCTGGGCAACTCAGTTGACAGCGGTCTACAATGAGGAACTGGATCTCTCTCCTTTGGCCGTGATTTTTCTTAGGAATACAGATGATGGAACATAATTTTGAAATGCCCATACCACTGTCTATAGCTTGAAAATACGTTTTATCTGATATTTCTGATGAGTATGTTTAGACTGGAGGCAGACATGCCTGAATACGTACTCTGGTTCACACAGCATCTTCTTTGCACACGTTGGCCCATGAATCCTAGGTGCCCTTTCTTCTTTCACTCTACTTGACGGGGGAATACAGCCTATTTGTAAAAACTGCTCATTTTAGACTCATAAATACTGTTTGAACCATAAGTCTATCATCTATTAGAGCACCTTCCAAAATCAATCTTACAGATTAGTGTAACTTGTGATCCATGGTCAGTGATAGGCCACGGTCATGATAAAGCACTGGAGAACACACTGCCTCCCTGGGCATTAGGATCCTGGCAGAATGAGCTGAGCAGATAGGAAATTACACAGGAGGAAATTACACAGGAGGAAACTGATGATTTACAGTGCAAATAACCAAGTTGTTAGGGGAACTGCTGGACTTTATGTCATCTAACTGACTCAGCAAAATCGTCTCAAGGGAGTAAACTAAACTTTCAAACAAAGAGAAGAGAGTAGGAATTTATGTAAATGATTTGGTTAGAGTATCTGAATGACAGAGATCATGACCAAGGTGCCTGTTAATTTTATTGTCAAGCTGGCCAGGTCCCAGCCCCTCCCTTCCCACCCCGCCAAGTGAGCAAACATTCCTCTGGAAGTTTCCCAGTGAGTGCCACTAGAGGAGACAGACACTTCCCTGCTGCACTGTGAGCAAAGTGGACTGTGCTCCATACTGTGAGTAGACCTCAGCCTATAAGTTCAGGAAAGGCTGAGCCCCTGGGAGGGAGGACACTCTGCCAGCAGATGGCCCCTGGGCGTGGTATGCAACAGGGGTTCTTCTCTGGCCTGTGTGTGCTGCTCCACCCGACTGTGGTCTTGCAGACTCTGTAATCACATGAGCAATCATGTCACTCTTTCTATTTATTCGTAGATCTCATTGGCTCTACTCTGATCAAACTGCTCAGGTGATGGGGACAGGTGAATGGATATAGGTTTCACAGCATAAAGGAAAACACGAGAAGAAATAGTGGGAAAAAGATGCTGAGCAACGAAGTGAGGCAGTCGTGTCACTTGTAAGGGACTGAGAATGAATGGAAAACTGCCAAAGGAAAGATTGAGATTTCTCCAGATACACTTCTAAAGCAGCTGTGAGATATGTTTAACAAGCAACCGGATTCAATAATTTAAAAAAACAGAGAAAATGCAAGGATAAAGCTGAGGTTTTAAAATTTACACTGAGGCGTTTCTTTTTTTTTTTTTTTTTTTTTTTTTTTTTTCGCATAGAATTAGCTGTTTCTTGGCTTCAGATTTGAAGAATTAAACTGGAAATAGTACCAGCCATGGATGATACCTACACGAAATGCTATTATCTTTATTTTAACAGATCACACATCACATGGAAGCCTGCATGTGCAAATGCGAACGGTGAAAAGTTTAGTGCCCTCTGTGATGGCCTGATGCAGATCTAGCTCTATGGTCCTTAAAAAATGATGGTCATGCTTAAGGAGGGAATCAAAGAAAGCAGTGGTTAACGGCAAATGCCCTGCAATTGCAAGTATTCCTTTAATCAGATGACTTTGCCAGATTTAATGGCAGAATGGCATAATTCCTTATACAAAGCAATGGTAAACTAAGACAGTGGTGTTCATGTTTTCAGGTAGAATTCTTAGCCTGCCCTGGTGCATGAGGGGAGCGCCTGTGATAGGATGTAAGCCAAACAGCAGGTCACCTCTCTGGGTGCAGGAGCTGGAGCATGCAGCTGCTCAGTGGGGCCTGGGAAAGGGGTGATGGAGATTATGAGCTGCTTGTTAGGGTTTCAGTAAGACCTCTGTTGGTTAGAATGTAAACTGGTGCAGCCACTATGAGGCATCCCAAAAACTGACCACAGAACTACCATACAGTCATCAATAGAGTCCTTAGTATATGTCCAAAGGAAATCAACATAATACAGACCAGCCTGATTATGTATATTGTAGCACTATTCAAAAATCAATGAGGATATTGTGGTGGGGGAGCTAGGCTGGGCTACGGAATAGGTAGGCCTGGCTAAAATGTAGCCTATGCATGTATGAAAACTCCACAGAGAAACCACATGTGCAAGATTAATATGTGCCAACAAAAATATAGTGAGAACACCTAAAAATGTGTATGGTTTCTATTGTGAAGAAAAAAATTCCAGAAATGCAATAATTTAGAAAATTTTTGCATAGGAAAATACTTATTTAAAAGGAATCACATTATTTTTAAGTAATTGCTTTCCTGCTTTTATTCTAAATCAGAAAGAAAACTAATGTGGCCAATATATTTTGTGACCTCTGTGTTTGTTTAATAAAAGGCAGTGTGTGGAAGAGCTCAGGGGGACTGAGTCTAACTAGCTTCCCTCTGGGGCTCAAGTATGTTATCATTTCATCAAACTGCTAATCGGATCCTTACAGCATCAAAACCAACAGAAATCCAAAAAGTAGCTACCGGCTGTCCATTTCCTATTCTTAAGGAAACATTATACATCTGAGAATTGATATTTGGAAGTGGAATTGCCCCAATAAATGCATGATTCAACAAGAGAAGCTGTACTATTTGGGTAGCCTAGTATACAGTTTAATGCATTACCTCATGAAATATTAATATTATGACATTAATTTGAATTGATTTACATATATGCACTCCAGGAGGGGCCGAACTGTAAATGTTATTACTAAATCACTGTGCGCTTCTCTGCACAGAGCAGCTGTCATGACCGGGCTCATTCAAACCTCTTTTAACATCTTCATTAATGGACTATAGCAGGGAGACAAGGAGATTAATGCATTTTTGAGAAAATAATAAATCAGTAGATATGTTTAGTGATCAGGGATGCATAATATGAAAGGGCTTGGATCATTAAAATACAAAACAAGTCACTCTGTGAAGGTACACATGGTGCATTAAGTCAAAACACTAAGAAAATACCAAGAAGCAGCTGTCCTGCCTCCCTGGTGATTGATTATGTAACAATGCCGACAGGATTAAACCCAGTTCTAACTGCTGGTGTCACAGCAAGCTGGGAAGCCTGCCGAAAGCTCATGGCCCGTGGCGGGGGCTCCAGCGTGCCTTCAGCTCACTCTCAAGTCTGGAGACAGAGTCCCAGCATGCTCCCTCTGCTCTGGGAAGTGAATCTTTTGTCTTCAGTTTCTGAACACTTATTAAGACCGTTCCCAAAATGAGCTGCACATGCATAAACTGGTTCTTTCTTTCCAGGCTTGGGTTGGCTGCTTTTTGGGGACAGTTTTGCTTAGTGGACAGAAGCTCTTCTTTGACAGGAACCTGACAGGAATTAGACTGTGTCCCTGAGCATCTGGAGCTCGGAAACATTGGACTATGCAGTGTTCCTTACACACACACACTCACACCTGTGCACACAGACACACAGAGACACAAGCACACACTTAGCACAACTCTCAGGGAAAAGGAAAAGGAGGCATCCTAGTGCCTACGAGAAGGGCTCATCTTCTTCAGGGCCAGGCTGTGGGGAAAATCACCCAGGGATGGAGAGCAGCTGAGAAATACAGGACATGAAAAGATAAAACCATCAGGAAACAGTTACACAGTGTTTGTTGTAAGCCTTACTGACAGTTGTCTTTCAAAATAGTCAAAGTCACTGTCAATGGTACTGTTGTTAATTGCTACCTCACCCTCCCTCTGTATCTGCTTTGGTTTCACTTTAGGTTTCGTTTGGGGGCTGGTAGCAAGATTGCAAGTTCCAATGTCTGGGGAAAAGTGAATATTTGTTCTGCAAAGAATAGCTTTTCTTCAGCAGCAGGAAATCTCCATGTGGTCCAACCTCCCTCTTTCATGTCTACACTAAGGATTTAGAAGTAAAGTCTGTGCCTCAATGATCATCACATCCTGTGCCTTCTATGAAGAGCTCTTTAGGAAATCAGACTTTTAAGGATACAATCAAGTGGTTTCTGGGAGTCTAGTTCTCAAACCATTGTAATCTCCTTTCTCATATCAGAACTTGCTTCTCTCTTTCAACCCTCTGTTGAAACTTCCAGATGCCAAGAAAGTCTTGACAGGCAACTTTTGTGAGACAGTAGAAGCCCTTTTGTATGCTCCAAGAAAGCAGCACAGGTGATTCCAAAGTTTTTATGCCTTTACACTTAGGATCACAGAAATAGGAACTATTCAGGAGAGCCAGTAGGCTTGGCTAGTGCTCAGGAGAGCCAGTAGGCTTGGCTAGTGCTCAGGAGAGCCAGTAGGCTTGGCTAGTGCGTGGAGACCAGCTCTCTGTTAGGAACGTGCTCATGGCAGCTCAGGGATGAAGAGGCTTTCCTGGAAGTGCTCTATTATCCTTTGGTGAAGCATGCGATTTTAGAAAATGTACTAGTGGAACAGGACAAATCAACACGAAGTGACTGTATCTAGTTTTCAGTCCAACTGAGAAATAAAATGTCCAGCTACCTGTTCCCATCTCTCGCTCATTTCTAAATTCTCAAAAGATTTTTGTTGTTGTTTCATGGGCACTGTTTCTTTCCCAGTTCACAGATGCCATTTTCAGTATCTGGTACTGCTGAGCAGACATCTCTAATTTTAATGAGTCTTATTTACCACTCCTTGCTTAGAGTTAGTGCTATTTATCATGTGTGTGATGAACTTGATTCTGAGTTCTAGTTACACAGACAGGTGGACGTTATTCTTGCCAGAGTTGTTCAGAAATAATTTGGAAGGGGCTGGGGATTTAGCTCAGTGGCATAAGTGCCTGCCTTGCAAGTACGTGTTCATGAGTTCGATCCCTGGTACAGGTAAAAAAATAGTAATAATAATAATAATAATAATAATAATAATAATTTAGAAGAAGTAGCTGAGAACCAAGTTTTTCACCTAAACGACTACTTGAGGGTCAGATAGGGTGTGGGTTTTATTAATTATTTACTTTGAGGCAGGCTCTCACAAACTCCCAAGCTGGGCTTGAATTTATGAACCTCCTGTCTCAGCCTCCCAGAGTCTGGGATTATACGTGTGTGTCCTCAGGCAAGGCCCTTCCTGTTTGCTGACCCAAGACCCAAGGGAGGTTCGCTTACTTGTGTTTCTTGTTTCTTTGTGCTTATTTCTAAGCACTAAAATTGGTGCTATGACTCTTTTCTGTTTTGTTTTCCTGATGAAGTTGAAGAGTGTGCAGAGTGTGATCCTTAGAATGTCTTACAGTTTTGCCCATGATTAGATACAGATTAAATATATTTGGAAAGTGTAGAACTGAAAGAATATAGCAGTATCTCGATTTAAAAACTGAATTCCTTCCAGGAATCCAAAAAAATGGCCACATTCGTTTTTGTGCTGGAAAGGTGGCCGTGGTTATGTTCATCACCCAATACAACAAAATTCTGCCAAATGCCTCTGCTTGCAAAACTGAATTAGTCACAGTATTAGATATTTCTTATTTAATCACAGCTAGAAATAAACTGCATTAGTTCACTGAGAAGAGGATACATGTCTTTTTTTGTAAATTCATAAAATATTTTCCAAACGTTGTTTCCCTTCTTATCCTGTTTTCTTTTTTCCTTATTTTACTGGGTTTTTTTTAGGACCTACAAATAAAGTTACATTACACTATCAATGGAAATATATTGAAGTCTCAACATTAGCTGTTCGTTAGTTAGATCTCTCCAGAACCCTGGCTTGCCTGATAATGTTGGCAAACATCGGTTCACAGAATACCATCACCTGTTGTTCTTTGTCGCATTGTACTGAGATGCTAATGTTTAAAGTAACCCTGATAAAAGTGATTTATCAAGATGAAGTGTTCTGTCTCTGAATTGATACACTGACTTTGCAGATGAATTTTTTAGGCCCCTTTTCAAGTCCATAAAGGAGATGAAATGAAAGCATTTTTTCTTGTGTTTTTGGGTGATTTAGTGTCAACTTCTGCTGTCCCCAGAAAGTGGCTGACATTTCTGTTTTTATTTTGCTTCCTGAAGAATTTTTGTAAGATTTGTGTTTTTCTGTTTCTGAAATACTTGATGGGAATCAGATATGCCATATATTTCTAGGTAACATTTTTAAACTATGTTTAAATTATAATACTTCTGCGGTAAAAAGTGGAATGCAAATTTTTCATTCATATGTTAATTTCTTCTTGATATTTCTTCTAGGAATTTTGTCACTTAATCTAAAACTTCATATTTGAAGGCATAAACTCAACCGTAATGTTCTCTGTACTTTTAAGAAATGTCTTTAGTATTTATAACACTGCACTGTGCTTTGCATTTTATATTGCTTACTCCTGAGCTTGTTCCCTCTCTCTCTCTTTCTCTTTCATATTCTCAAGTGTGATCAGTCTTATTATTCTTTTCCAATGATATCTTTTTAAAGATGCTTTGGTCATACATATATTTATTTTCCATTTCTTCATTAGCCCTCTTACCAGTGTTATTGGTTTTCCACCTAGAATCATGAAATGGGGCAGGGGGATAAGATTTTTGGTTCAATATGTGTAAGATATTGAATTTGTTTTAGTATAAATATCCTTCTTTGCAAAATTTGAGACCTGCTTTAACTAACTCATTGTAAATCTTGAAATTGTGTGGACCTGAGGGTCTGCATTCTATTTTGAGACTCCATCTCACAGTGTCTCCTGGATTCACGTCCTGGTGGTGCTTTTCAGTGTCTTGGGTAGATATTTAGATTATCTTCAACGTGTATTTTGTTACATTTGCATTTAGGACTATAAATTACTTCACCCTGGCTCAGCTGGGCCGCTTGACTGACAGCACGCCTTAACTTAGTTATCCCTCGAGTTAAACTATTTTCTAATTTACTTTGCAAATACATTTAAAAAAGACTGGTGAATTCATATTTTTTCCCCACTCGGTGGGGACCTACTCAGATACCCACGACAGTAGGACACATAAAGATCTGAGGTTTCCACAGTGCGATTTGCCAGGGCGATTTGCAAAGAACAAAACCCATTAAAGACAACAACTTGCCGAGTCTCAGAGAGCCCAGGGGCTGGAACAGTGCACTGTGCCAGTGGGCAAGCTCAGGGCCGAGCTACGACACGGGCAACTTCATTCCACAGCGAGAGCTCTGTGACTATTTGGGAAATTTCACTGTAAACTCTCAGAGTTACACATTTACAGTGTGTGTTTTTATAACTTTTAAATGATCTCTGTATGGGAAGGCAATAAAAAAAAAGTGATTATGATTAAAACCAGGAAAATGTCTGCATTGATAACTGCTCACATGGAAGAAAAATCAATCATACTGAAAATATCCAGTCTTCATTTCCTCTGTATAGCTTATTTTTGCAAACCATAAAAGAAGTGTCTACTGTTTTAACTTATGAGGCTTGTCAATATTTTTATTTCACTTTCTTTATAATTTAGCTTATCTATTGTCATTGTGCAACCAACATTATATATAAACAAAACCAAAAATATTATAAAAATGTCAATTAAAACAAAGCAGGAAAACACAAAATATTTTGTATTATAATCTTTGCATCCAATTTTAGGATTAAGTCATTCATTCCACAAATATTGGTCAATCATTTAGTATATACTGTGATCTATGTACCTAAATTAGCTTGCAGTCTGGAACAAATAGAAATCTATTTCTATTTGTTCTATAAAATATAGCACCTAAAAGTAGTACCAATTATCCTAACATTATACAAGACACACAAGGAAGAATGGGGAGAGACCCTTCTGAAACACTAAATTCTTTAATTTGTCAGGATCCTCCTGCCTCAGTCTCCCAAGTCCCTGGATTACAGGTGCACACCACTGTGCTGGCTGAATTAACCCTTTTGCGAATCATTTCTTCGTAGACGATCCCACTCTCAAACTACTTGATTTCCAATTTACTGAAACTCAAAGACCGAAAATCATTTCCATGTTCTGTCGCATTTCAAACATTTTTTCAAGCGGTCTGTTACTAATACAGAAATCACAAGTTATCTATCAGGTGGGCACAGACACAAGCGCGACAGTCCATTTCGCTGATTTTCCTGCCCAGCATCTTGGCCACTCAGGGCTGCTTTGCCAGCAGTCTGACGCGGATTCTCTGGACTTCCAGGCTTCATGTTTCCTTGGCCGACAGCGGCTCTGACCTGAAAGCTAGTGGGAAAGGCAGCCACGGCTGCTGAGGCCTGTGAACTCTCAGGCCTCTCCCTGACCGCGGGCTTCTTTCTACCTGCCCTCCCTGCATCTCACACTGGGCTCCTCGGGCAGTGACCCCGCGAGAACTTCTGACTCCCGTGTTCTGAATTCACTCAGAGTTTCATTTTTTCATCCAAACCCGCGATAACCCCACATTTCCCCAGTATAGTTCAGTCCTTGGTCCATCACCTCTGCTTTCTTTTCTTGCCTTCCCTGATGGAACATCCCTCAAGGTCCTTCCTCAGCATCGGAGCTTCCCACTGCTCATCCTGGGCTGATCTTGCTGATCAGAGGCATCTCTAGCTGCACCTGGGTTCCACCGCTGCCCCTTTGCCCAGGTCCCAGGGAAGCTGGGCAGAGCTTTTCCTGGTGCTGGGGGGCTCCGTACAGCACTCCCCTTAGCAACTGCTCAAGGTCCCCTCTGTCCCTTCCCTCCCTCAGCGCAGCCTCAGACAGCCCGCATCCAGGGGGAAGTCTCTCTTCTTACTAGGAGGGGGAAGGTGACATTCCTGGTGACCCTGCTCCTCCTTGCCAGCTCTGGCTCCAGCCCCTCTGCAGAACCTGTCCAGGCCATGCCTCGCTGGCTGGCCTCTGCTTCCCTCTCTCCGTTGCAAACACTGTAAGTTTCAGCTTCTGGGCCACCCTCTCCTGCAATCCTCCTCCAGGCAGATTCAGAAGCAGCTAACTTTGCCCCAGGCTGCACTGAAGCATCCTGATTCCACTCAGCTGCTCTGTGCTCTGTGCAAACCCGGTGCTCAAGTTTCTGCTTCTCTCTCTCTCTCTCTCTCTCTCTCTCTCTCTCTCTCTCTCTCTCTCTCTTTCTCTCTCTCTCTCTCTCTCTCTCTCTCTCTCTCTCTCTCTCTCTCTTTCCTTGGGCTGGTTTTTATTTTCAAACATAATACAAACTCCCAGTAAATTTTAAAACAGTCCCATGGACATTATCGATGACCACATTGAAAGTTGATAGTTTTACAAAACGTACAAGGTGTAATTGAAATATATGATAAATAAATTAAAACTCATTAAATTATAATACATCAGTGCCTTTCAGAATTCTGCCCTCTTACTTTGAACACACTCATCCCACAGCTTCTGTCAATGTCTTGAGGAGTTCTGCAAATCCTCTCTCGTGAGAGTCTTTGTAAACTGTCATTAATAATATGATGGAGAGGCTGTCAGGTGTCATCCCATGGAAAGATGCCCTGCAAAGTCCTCATCCACCTTTTCACCAGACCTAGCTCCCTGCAATGCCGAGATGCGGTATAAAGACATCCTTCTGCTCCACTTCCTTTTCAGCTCTTTGGCCTTCACCCTCTTCCATGGGAGCCACAGATCCCCACTCAGAGCTCGTGCCAGGCAGAGCCCCGAGGTCTGTCCTCCATCTCCATGGCATGATTCACCATACCACTCCATGGGATAAAAGTTTTCCTGCATTTCATAATAAGAAAATATATTTTCTTTATCCCAAGTCTAGATTGAATACTGTTTCTCAAATTTTTATATCTGATTGTTTTCCTACCCAGGTGTGGTCTCACACTCCTGTAATCCTAGCACTTAGCAGGCTGAGTCAGGAGGACCTCTGCAAATTCAAGACCAGCCTCGGGTGTATGACTGCAAGACCAGCCTGAGTCACAGCAAAAACCCTGTATCAAACAAGCAAAATTCTAACTTCTGCATGTGTCTCCTTCATTACTAATTTGACTCTGAGCTGATAACAATCTTGCTTCTGCCATTTGCATTTTAAAGAAATTCTTTTAGATAGGAACCCATCCCCTGCAGTCATCCTCACCAGGCTGGGGAAGCCCCTGATTTTTTTCTAGACGCTCTTCTTTTTGCCCAGTAGCCTGAAGTCCTCTGTGTCCACCCCTGCCTGGATGATCAGTGCGGTCTATTCTTTGGACTCATCATCTGTGACCTCACAATAGGGACTTATGTCCACAGGACACTGTCTGCCACCAGGGAAACACAGAACGGAGCCCCTGGGAGCCTCTGCTCACCACCCTCTTGTCAAGCCTCGCATTTTGTGTGTTTCTGTCTAACAACATTTTGGATATACTTTTAAATTCATTGCCTTTGGACCTTTTACAGCCAGCAGTACTGTGACTTAAGCTTAAATGAAGCTTATCTAATCCTTGTTCTCTCCAGAAGGACATAACAGCCTCGAGCACCTGTCAGTGGCAGCACATTGCTGTTTGGGGGCATTTAGATGATGAAATGGGCAGTAGAAAGCCAGAGAGTGTGAACGGTGTGTCACTGAGCACATCGCAAAAGGGCATTTCCATAATCTGAGGGCAGAGACAAGCAGGTGGCATCCACCATGCTCACCGGAGGCTTCAGGGCACACATCGAGTGACCTCGCGTGCCCACAAAGCACCCAGAGGCACTGAAGCCACCGGTGTGGGGTCTCAAATCAATTTTCACGGGTCGGTAAATGTCTGTGTCACACGTGGGTCATGGGGACTGATGTAAACAGAGCTTGCTGGTTATTTAATTCAGCACACTTGGTAAGTACTTTACCCTGAGAAATTTTCACAAAAAAAATCCATGCTTTTCATAGCACAGCCTGTTTTTCCCTGGCCAGTTGTCCATGTAGCACTGGTCCCTTGAGCTAAATCTCGAGTTGTGTTAATGCTCAGGTCAAGTTTCTCCCACGCTGCTGTGTTCTCCTGGTATCAGCAGTATTATCACCAATGCTGGAAGCTGACTTTACTCCAGCAAATAAGTTTCCCAGCCTTTTCTAATGCAATCATTCTTCACATCATCATCATTTTGTTTTAATGAAACAAATCGAATCTTCTCTATGTACCAGTTAAGTATTTCCAAAGCTTCTAATTTCCTAAATATGCAATTATATTACCATGGAAATGCTATCATATTAGATGCTGCTTTGTGTTTAGTTCTAATGCAACACTGGAAAACTGTATGGACGACTATTACTCATACACTGATTCTGTTTTTGAGGGAAATAAGACCATTTCCGGTTCAGAGCTGTGGCACCCAAGGCTGCTTTGATCGTTCTCTTACTTGTCTCTTGGTGCACATACAGGCACAGTTTCCTTGAACACACACCCACAGGTAGGGACCCTGCATTCACAGCTTCTGTGTACTCAGCTTTCGTGGAGGATTCCATGTTTATCTGGAGTTATTTCAAGCTGAACTGTTGCTAGGAGGATCTGAGTTTTCCATTCTGACACACAGTGTTGCTTGTTGCTTTCAAACCTAGCAGTCGAGTTGATATATGAAGATGTAACATTGAATATTACCATTAACTTCTTTGATGACTAACGGAATTGAGGATTTCTATACTTCTGACATTCTGTATACATGGATTGCATTAAAGCTTTCCCAATGTGTAGGTTATACTATGACTCATGTAAGGTGAGAAAAACCGACCAGGAGGTGAATATTACTCCCTACTCAGTCAGCACTCACCAATTTTAGGAGGAGGCTCACCTCAGGCTGGAGAAAACACTGGAAAGCCCTTGGCTCAGCAGGGGCTGAAATGTGGGGAAAAGTGGGAGTTTCTCTAGGAGAAATGTGCGGTTGCTCTAGAAGAAGGGCCATGCACAGGTGTAGGTGTGGATCGAGGAACCTCAGCGGGCTCCGGAGGAGCACAGTCACTAACCCTCTGCAGGAAGCCGGCTCTGGGGTGACCAGGGTGTGGGGAAGGTGGTGTCAGGTGTGAGACCCTGATAAAGGAGGATTTTCAGTAGGGAGCCTGGACTCTGCTCATTGGAAGCTGTTTCCTCTCCATAGGAACAGACAAACCCAACTCCTAGAGAACTGAGGAGGTGTCTCCTGCAAGGTCAGCTGGCCCCGCAGGAGGTGAAAGTCCACCAGTGCCAGAAAGGATCAAGAATGGAGGAGAGGAAAGAAAGGCGTGGTTGACAGAGGGCACGTTTAATGGCTTTGCTTGACTTTTTGCAGGATTGTAGCAAGCCTTTGCTCATGAAAAGTGCTTCTTGTCCTCAAGTGGCCTCGCCATTGTGGAATGTTGGAGCCCAAGGTTTTGATATAAAGGGGTAACACTGACAAGTGCTCTCAAAATTTGCTACATCCTCTTAAAATCGAACACATTTTACTTTATCAAAAATGTCATACAAATGGGCTCCCAGATTGTTTCCCTGTGAGTCTGACTGAGGTCCCTGAAATTGTCACCTATGTTGTCACACCTACGGAAGTTGGTTCCTTCCTACTGTTGAATATGGATTGTATGGGAATTAGAATCATTTGTCTCTCTATTTCCCGGCTGATGAAATGTTTGATGATGATTAACAAACCCCTAGTACGTCTCCACACATAGGACCTCGATGCCCTGAGGACACCTATAGCACGGAGTGCTGAATTATTTGGTAATGCATATTCAACTTCATTAGAAATTGCCAACCTTTCTGCCAAAGTCTGCATTATTTTGCACATCTACCAGCAACGTATGGCAGCACAGTCCAACCCCTCTCATGTCTTCGTGGTAACAAGGCCAAACACTGCAGCTTCATGAATGCCCGGAAAATAGCCCCTTGCTATTACTTATGCTGCTGCATTGGCGGCTGCATTTCCTCATTTTCTCAAAGGCGTTCGATTCCTTTGATTGTGCCTGCCGATTTTTGTAATGATGGCTCTGCAGTTTCCCTTTAATGTTGATGTCATAGTTTGGCCTTCACTTATCTGTTTCTCATAAATTAACTGGGACATAACTTCCAGTTGTATGGAAATTGGTTAATAAATTCCAGTTATGTGTAAAAGCCCATTTAACTTATGGGTTATTTTTCTCTACATGTATAGAGGATTTCAGTAGCAAATTGTCTGCTCCTGATACTTTGTTTGCAAAAACAGGATGTCAGCGATTCCATTCTTCTTACTGCACATTTATTTCAATGTCATTTTTTAGTCTCGCTATCATTGCTTTCAACAAAATAAGGCTGATTTTATTTTACTCTTGTATAGTTTACAAAAAAACTTTGGACTTTAATATACATGTGTAGGTGTTTGAAATTATTTTTAGAATTTTTTTTCTGTGAATGTCACAAAACTTGCAAAATCCCCGCTCATCGCAGGCTTGAAAACTTTTTTTCCTCATTCTCTTTCATCATGCTTACTGCCTATTAAATAACATGATTTGTTCAATTTTTCATGGGAGCATTTATTTCAATATTCTTTGCAATCTATGTTAACTTTTATTTTCTTCAAATATTAATATGATTACTTTCCAAGTACCTGTTATTCTCTTTAACAATTCATCCTTCTGTTTTGGCAGTATGCTCTTATTGTAATTCATCTTTTCCCCGCTTAATCACGTTTTATTTTTCTAAATACATTACCAGTAGTTACTTTGGCTTCTGTCATTAACTCATATTAAGGTAATAACTGTCCTCCTACTACCCACCTTGTCTTTTAGTTTTAACCCTTTTGGACTTGATCTTAGCATGCCTGCATTTTGAAAATTGGTTATCATATATCCTGTACGTTCTGTATAATCTATAACAGTGCTGGTAGTTATCTATGAATTCAGTGGATTCTTGTTGAGTGTCTTGGTTACTTTTCTCTCATTGCTGGGACAAAACACTCAACACCTGAAATGAAGAAAAGAAAGGTTATTTAGTTCACAGTTTGTGGAGGTTTTGGTCCATAAACAGCAGGCTCCAAGGCAGGGTGGCATGGCACTGGGGCAACACTTCAAGGCAGCAGCCAGCCAAAGCAGCCAGAGCAAAAAGGGGGAGATGGAGCCTCTTCTCCTGTTTGTTTATATTGCAAACAGGCTATGCACCCACCCCTGCCTCCACCCCCGCTCTCCACCCCCAACTCCAGGGCTGTTGTGGCCCTCACAGGACCTCTGTGTCCTCCTCTTGCACAGGCTGAGGATGTTTAGGAGGTAAGGAACCTGGCTCCCCCTGAGTTTCTGAGTTACATTTCTGAAGTTGACACAATGTATCAATCATAACCTTACCCTTCTTTCACCAGGGATGATATTCTTCTCTACCACCGGCAGACAGACCTGGACAAACAGAACTAGCTCAAGTCTGTGATGAAGTTTCAGTGCATTTTTCCCCATGTGCAGATCTTCTGTTCCCATTTCAGGCTCCCTCGGCCTTCAGGGTGGACCATGTCCACAGATGCTGTCCATCCCCAGGGCAGCTGTGCGTCCTGGACTGTGAGACTCATTGTCCTGCCTCACCAAGGCTGCCAACATTTTTCAACTGTTCTTTCCAATTTTCTCTTTAGTTCCGCATTCCCCTCCGCTATCCAGGATCATATTTTGTCTAATTTCTGCCTTTCTCTTCTGAAAGCAAAGACTTTGTCTCTGAAGCCTCACAGCCTGTGGAAGTGTAGGTCGGTTTCTTTGTCCCAAAAGGGTGACTGTGGTCTGTGCTTTTCACCTGGATGTTCTGTGCTCAGAGTTTGAAACTAGGCTGAGAGCAAATGGCATCAGAACCTGGACTGGGATTTCCCGAACCCTTCTCAGAGGTCTTGTTTAAGTGTAATAATGAAGGGAGGAGGTTTAATTGCTTTGTTTTCTGTCCACATTTGTCTGAAACTTCCTTCCAGAAATCCATGACACTGCCTCCCTGGGATGAGTGTCTTTCCTCTGTGGACTTTCCCAGTCACGTTTTGTTGCCGCTAATATAACAGTAAGGTTTATATTTCTCCTGGTAAGTGCTGCTGCTTTAAACTAGGATGAATCTTATCCGCATGAGGTCCATTATGGGATGTACCACTGCAGGGATGGCCTTTCAAACATGCATCTTGTCAGCTTTGTGGAACTGTAACAAATACTTGAGTTAATCTCTTATAAAGAAAACAGTTCATTTTGACCAGTAGTATGGGAACCTTTGGTCCCAGTCCTTAGACCCATGGGAGGCAGCACAGCATGGTGCAGGAGCCTTGCAGGAAGACTCCTCTTCTCTTTCCTTGGTGTAAATTTGGGGAGTGAAAAAAAGAGAAAAGGACTCCAGGAGTCCTTTGATCTCCCACTCATTCCCACCCCTCATACTTTACACCTCCTAAAATCACCAGGCAGGGGACAAAACTTTTCACCCAGGACATGTGGAGAACATTCTGGGTTCTGAGTAATGCAAAGTAGAAGCAAGCTTTCACAACATGGTTTTGATGACTGCGAGAACTACTGAATTGTGAAAGTGTATTGTAACAAAAGGGCAAAATTTCCTCACTTCAAGGATGTGATTCTCTACAGGGAGGCAGGCAGTAAAAATTCATATATTAAAAAAGAAGAAGAAAACAGATGAGGAATTAGAGCTTAAAGCTGGCGACAAATTTGCAGGAGCCTGAGAGAATTTGATGAGAAAGGCCCACCTCTATCTAGAGAGTCTTCAGCACTGGCAGGCAGAGTAACACCAAAGAGCTCTCAGGAGGATGCCTGGCCTTATACGCAAAAGGGGGAAGAAACTACACCTGGAGAGCAGTGGCTAGGATGTGAGCTCCAGGTCAGGTCCGGGAGTTAGCTCGGACCCAGCCATGCAAGTTTGTGGCCGTGTAAATTCTTCATCTCTCACTGAAGTGAAGCGGAAGCCACTTGAAATGTTTGGGAAGATGAGGTGTGCTCTGTGCTGTGTGGTAAACCTGGCTGCACCCCGAGATGGAAAGATGTCAAGAAAGAAAAGGTTTTAATGCAATATACAGCTGGAAAACTAAGAAAGCCACAAGTGGCCGTGATCGTGTTAACGGGACTGATTTATGTTTCCTGCAGCCCCAGGCGTCGCTCATGGTGGTTACTCTGAGGTGGATTAAATGCTGACTGCATAGACCATCTGCTAACACGGTTCCCCTCGTTCACAAACCTTCTCTCAGCTCATCTCTACTTCACAGGAAATTATGTGTTTAAACTTGGCCAAATCCAGTAGATTTCCTACTTCCTCTGTGTCACTTTCTGTTATATTCTGTCATACGTCTCAGGAGACTCCTGTGGCTGTGACAGCTTCTCACACACTGAAAACATGATTAGACTACCATGGCAGTTCTGAAGAGGACCGGGTAAGTGTTCTGTGGGATGTTCCTGGGGTGGGACGCTTGTGATATTTCACTCCTGATTAGCCAGGATGATGTATTTTGGAGACATTCCACTGCATACACATCCATGTAGGGTGCCTTACCACTTCATGTCAAGGGTACATATTCACAACACATTTCAGCATGATTACTGTATCATCTGGTTTGAGCTGCTTATTTTTTTTTTTTAGATTCTCTATTTAAGGATTCTTTTTATACATTTCTTTGCTGAAGTTCTTAGAAGAAGTTACAATGCCATGTTTTAAATAAAGACTACTGACAGTGGAATATTTAGGTAAATTACTCTTCTGAGTGAGCTGTTAGTCTCTTGTCAGTTATTAATTTATGCATTCATTTATTTATATCAGTATGAAATAACACATTAATGTTATCTTTTCGTTTACAATCCAATATTATTTTATTTGTTAGTGAAATTGTTTGATCTTTGTCTGTTGGAAGAAAACCATATTTCTTTCATTGTGAATGTCTTGTGTCTTTACGTATTTACATTGTGGCATGAGAAACATGCCAAGCAAATCTCATCTGTTTCCCGAACAGGTCTGTAATCCGTCATTTCCCCAGGATGTTCTCATTAGGTGAGTGAGGCTGGAACCCTTGCTTTCAGAGATGTGTGGACTTCCGGCTCCTATGGTGTCACTGGATCTAGGCATCTCTAATGACAACATAGGAATTGTGCACACTGACTTACACACACACACACAAGCATGCCCGTCTGTTAACTGTCTCATGTGGAATCATCTAGGTTATGTTAGCCACAAGTTCATACTTATGTCTCCATCTTCAATACACTATCACAGGAATGATCATACACTCCTCTCCTTGCTCACACGCAAATTCCCAGCAAACCAGGGACCGCACACTCCCACCTGTAGACACCCACCAGCCTCTGCTGTCCTGTGCAGCACCATGAGGATCACTGACCCAGAACCCTGCAGTGAGCAACTCTACACTGATTCTGCATTGCTCGTCTGTTTTTGTCTGACGGACTCCACTCAATATCAGTTCCTGGGTCCGCACTTCTGCATCTACATGTTTCAGTGATGCTGTTTCCTATTTGTACACTATGGCTAGATTACTTTGTCTCTACAGTCTACCCTGGGAGCCTGCAACTTCCTAATTTAAAAAATGAGCTCAGCAAGAGCCTTGGAAGTGCTGAGAGTTTAGGCACAAATGACGTCATAAGCCCGCCACTACCTCAGCAAAGAGAATAGTTTTGTCATGCCGATAATACTTCATAATTCACTTACTCCATCTTTCTCCTGGCAAGGGCTGATCTCTGCTATTTTGCCTTTTCCACAATGCCATGTGATTGATACAGATTAGGTAGCTCTTTCAGTTTGGCAACGTGCATTTAAGGTTCATTGATTGATGTTAATTACCTAATAGCTCAAGTTTTTGCTAACATATAGATAGATAGATAGATAGATAGATAGATAGATAGATAGATAGATATAGATATAGGTATAAAGTTTTTTATGCATTCGTCTCTTGAGGGGTGTCATTATTGTTTCAGATTTTGTGAATTATAATTGCAAATTTCTAGGTAAAGCACTTGCTGTGGATTACACTTTGAGATCATTTGTATAAATATCTTAGTTACTTGTCTCTTCCCTAAAACAAAATACAGGGAATCTACAAATTAATGGAGGGCAGATTTATTTTGGCTCACAGTTTTTAGAGGTTTCAGTCTATAGGTGGCTGGTTCCAAGGTAAGGCGGCATGGTAGGGGACCACTGCAGAGGAAAACCAGTCCACAGAAAGGCAGTCAGGAGGTAGCAAAGCAGCATCCTTCTTCCTCTTCCTGTTTATATTTCATCCAGGTCACAAGCCTGTAGATTGGTCCCCCTGCCCTCCTGGAGGGGCTTCCATTAACCACTCTCACAACTATATTGAATCGATTTAGTTGTCACAGACTTTAATCCAGCATCACACCCCTGGGACCCAGCCACCTCCCAAAAGCCCCAGCCATGAGTGCATGAGTGTTTATGGGGACATCTAGCTATAAACCATAAACATATCTAAGATTCAGCTGTTGATTGATATGGTGAAACTGTTTAATTTGTTAGAAACTGCCAAACTCTCTTCTAAATATGCTGTAGCATTTCACATTTTCATCAGGAAAGTGAAAATTTCTATTGTCATGGATGTTTTGCAGGAATAGATATTGTTAGATTTTAAATTTTTAGTCATAATAATGATACATGGAGTGGTTCTTCACTATTTAATTTGCAATTTCTGGATGAAAAATAATTTTGGTTTTTTTTTTTTTTAATAATTATTTTCCATATATGTAACCTACTCAGTGATCAGTGTGTTTAAATTTTTATCCACTCTCAGTGGACTGTTTTCTTTAGATGGTTTGTATTAGGGGCTTATTTGCATGTTTAGATACCAATTCTTTCTCCAGCTGTGTACTTTGAAAGTATTTACTCCTTGGCTATGCATACTTTGAGTCCTTTAGTGGTGTTTTCTACAGAGTAGGAGTTTCCCATTTTCAAGAAGTCTAGCTTATTGTTTATTTTTTCTTTAGGTGTGGTACTCCTTCAAATCCACACACAAAGTGGGTAGGAATGTGGCTTGGTACAGCTCATATCTACCATGATCCAGGCCCCAATTTTTTCCCACACATGCTCCCCAAAAAATCAAATTGGAAACTTTCATTCCACCCAAAGCTATATTTATTTTCTTCTAAGGGTTTTCAAGTTTTGTATTTTATATTACATCTATCATTCATTTTGTGGTAAATTTTTAGAACGGCTATTTAGAGTTTGTATCTGACTATGTTATTGTGAATACACTGGTTTGTCTAAGTGATTTGACAGTATTTGTTTAAAATGATCAATTTTATTTTCATATGCTTTGTGCCCTTTTTGAAGACTGCTGCCCTGGATCTGTGTGGGTTGATTTTGAGGCTCTGCGTGTTGTTGAATTTATCTGTGTGTGTTTCTTCACGGACACCACCCTGGACAGGTTTAGGAGGTCAGTCTCCCAACATGCACTGCTTCAGTTCCTTGCTGGCAGTTTGGGGATTAAGACTTTTTCTAATGTGCTTATTTTCTTCTTCCAAGATTTTTCTGTTTTCTCTACTTTCTTCTGGTTTGCAGAGTTTGTGATGAGAAGTTTCATATAATTCTTGATTTTCTGCAAAGGAACTGCCTTTTTTCCTTGTATGTTTTATGATAAACCCTGTGGCTTTTGGTTCTTGCAAGCTGAACATGAGAACGGCCTAGATATGGAGTTTTCTGGAATTAACCCTGCTGTGTTTTCTCTGAGCCTCCTGAAATATAGTTGGATGTCTATCATTTGTTATGAAAATTCTCTGTCATTAGTAATACAGTTTTTACTCCATTACTTTCTTCTTTCTCATTTTGCTTCTCATATTTTATATAAACTGTTCTATGTCCTGTATAGTTACCCCATATTTCTTTCATATTCCTTGCATTTTATGACCATTTTTTGCCTCTGTTTTTCCATCATGAAATTTCCCATTCGTATTTTCAAACTGGTTGATTCTCTCCTTGGCTGTGCCTGAGTCCTTTATGGTTTCATTTCGTGCTTGCTACAGTGTTCTTGATTTCTGAAACTTTCTTATATTTGTGCCCTACATCTCTTATGCATGATTACATTATCCATCTGTTCTTATGTATTTGATCCCCTAGTATGGTAATCACAGTTGCTTTATCTTCCTGGTGTGGTATTTCCAATTTCCCAATTTCTCTACCATATCTGATTTTGGTTGTGACACTTGCTTTGATCTGTATTTCTTCTTGACTTTAGCATGCTTTGCAGTTTTACATCTGAAAATCAAATGTAACATTCCAGGTATCAACTGTTTAGATAATTAGAACTTTTGTGTGATATTTTATGATAATCTTCCTAGGAATTCACCTGTGTTTAATGTTTGCTATAACTGTAAGTGCCAAAAGTTTAATTTACTTCTGTTGTTTGTTTTTGCTTTTGTTTATTTTCTTCTTACATAAACACAATAGCTGGAGATACCTGAGTCACTCAGTTTATGTTCCTGCAGGTCAGCTAAGGCTCAGGGAGAGCAGTTTTCCCTGCAGAGCAGCTTTGTCATCAGGAATGCTCTCTGTTATTTCAGGCTGGTGCCTGTCCATCTTTGTCTTCAAAGCCAGGTAAGGATCCTATAGATAAACCCATAAAACCATGAAGGGCACCTATGATACCAGGGGGACACAAATCATTTTAACTCTAACTAATCCACTCTCAGCCTTCAGAAACCCATCATATTCAGGAGTTAAGATTTCCTGTCACTTATTGGTTTTACTGTCTCTTTTCGCTGAAGAGTCTGATCTTTAGCAAACGTGTGCGTTCTTACCTCTCTCCACATTATAGCATGATAGTTCGCCTCTGAGCTTTGCTTTTCATGGACCTCAGGGAAACCACTAATTTTCAGTTTGTTCTGCTGCTCTTTATTTGAGCATCCGATGATGTTTTCCAAATATGGACAGTGGAGCTCCACAGCGACTTCATCTTTAGTTAGTAGAAGAATTTCAGGGCATATATAACTCTGTTGCTGTTTGCTTACTGTTTAAAAGTCTTAAATATTTCACTCTACACAATTCTTACTTCCATGGTTTCTGATGAGAAGGTCATTGGAATTATCACACTTTTCCCTAGGTAATTAGGAATGTAGCTCCAAAACTTCAAAGACAGTTTCTGAGAATCAGAGTATGTCATGAGGCTTCCTAGACACAAGTCAGAAAGCAAGGACTGGTTCTAGGACCCTTCTGTTTCTGGGATCCTCCCATAAGATAGAGAACAGTTGGAAAAATAGTATGCTGCTAAGATGCTGCAAGCTTTTATGAAGGAAATTGTGCAGGGGAGACTACAACACTTGCTTACTTAGAGCCCAGCTGGGCTGCTGATAAGTGAGACTGCAGGGTCTGATGTTGCTGGGGGTAGGCTGACTTCACTGAAGAGCATCCCTGCTGCCTCAGGACAAGTTAAGACTGAAAACAGGAGAGTGGGCCTCCAGGACCCCTCTTAGCCTTGACAAGACTTGGGTTAGGGTTTTAACGAACAGAGTGTTGTCAGGAATGTGCAAAATTTTTTTGCTCTTGGCCTGTAGCTTGTGCTGACAAACCTCTCCATCTCCACCCCTTTGTGTCCTCATATCATTGCTAGGAAAGTAAATTCAGCATGTCTCAGAATTGTTCTCAGATTAGTTGCTTATTTTCCTCTAACCTCAGGCTGCTGTCAAGATTTTCTTCTACTGTCTTTGTTTTCTGCAATATGAATGTAAGGTGAGATGTGATCCAGAAATAGCGCAAATTTTACACTTTAAAAAATATTGCATTAAAAGACAGATGGCCACAAATCCCCCTCAAAGTCCAGTCTCCTGTTTTGAGAACACTTCTCCCACCATTCCTGACATTTTCTGAGGCACTCCGGAGTCCTCTGTCCCAAATGCCTTTAGTTATGCTGTCCCGGCTTCATGGATGTCCTGAGTGGATTCTGATGCTTTCTTTCATGGTCATTTTGACTTGGAGAGATGCCAGAGGTCACACAGTGCCAGATCCAGTGAGTGAGGTGGTGAGGACACAGCATCCTGCTTTTAGGAGCTGCCTTTTCTCTGGCTGGTGCTTGGTAGGAGAAATCACCATATTTTTATCACACCTCATGCAGTTCTCTGCAAAGAGGACTCCAGAGTTGCTGCAGAAAGTGGCAAGAATAATGCAATGAGTGTCCCCAAAGAGAGGGGAAGCATTTTGAGTGTGCTTGATGATTTTTTTATTGTTCACTAAAATAATATTGTTTTATAAAATTAAGCATTCACAGTACAGGTGGATTGATTGTTGTATGTCTGAGTGTACTTGGTCAGGAAGAGGCCTCACACTGCAAGCTGATTATTGCCCAACAGAAAATCTGTCTCTTAGGGTTGGTATTGCTGTCCACTCTAAAACTCCAGAGGAAGACCTGCTGGTGAAATGCACAGGTAGGGGCCTCTCCAGGACTTGGAATCCAGGTTTTTCCCTACTTTATTTGTCTGTATCCTGCTTCTTCTTACTCCTAAACATCATCATTTAAGTGTGTGTGTGTGTGTGTGTGTGTGTGTGTGTGTGGTACATGCAGCATCGGTTAATCTCAGCAGTGAGACTTTGGTTTCATCAGGTTTATAGGCTGACTTGCTTGTTACTTAGCCCCTGACAAGTCCAGGGAAACTTGCTGGTTTTCTTTGCATTTACCTTTATTTTTGGTCAATCAAAATTCAGAATCTGCAAAAGGGAAATGGACTGCACTGAGGCATTAAGTTTGCAATACAGAGCAAAGAAGGTCAGAAAACTCTGACCCTGTATTCCCAGGCAGATAAGGAATTAGAGCTTAGTAGGCTGCTGAAGTTTGACAGGAGCCTGGACTGCATGAGATGCAAGATAAGGAAAAGAATGCAGAGATAGAATGGAAATGTCCATCACAGGGATTCTGATAAGCTGCTGCTGGGTACTGAGAGCACAATGCCATTGTCCAGTCACCTCGGTCTGTCCAGACGCCTGCAGTCAGAGGATTGCAGCGAGCAGTTCACAGCGCAGGCAACAGCTGCACCATGCCTGGGTCCTGCCCCTTGACATCCCAGCCGCTGGCTCCAGCTGGAAAAGCTCTTTCAGTGTTGCTTGCAGTGCAGGTTCCCGTTCACACAAGGCTACCTGAGGATGGGATGCCACGCCTGCTAATCTCTTTAGATGTCAGAGCTGAAACCAGATGCCTAGCACTCTTACAATAAAAAGCACTGGGGGCTTGGTTGCCCAATGAGAGGACTATGGCTTTTCTTAAAACATAATCCCCTTTATCTTGTTCCACTAGTTTTCTAAAATAAATAACTGTGCACGACGTGTAAATGTCCTAAAACAAATATGCATCTTTAAAGGAAGCCTTCTTGATTTCAATTTTTGCATGTGCTGTGTTTGGCTTAACACTTCTGTTCTTATTCATCGCATTTTTCTAGGTTACAGGTAGCTGCATTTCATAAAGATCAAGCTGCAGTTTCCACGTGGGCATGTTTCCCCACAGCAAAGACTTCCTGTTGTGAAACAAAACAAAAAAGAATAATTTGTTTATGTGCTGACCAGTCCTCAAATTCTGAACTTAATTGTTTGTGTGCAAAGCCCTGCTTTATGAACTGTTACTCCTATTTTATGGTGTAATTTAGGGTGGGGAGTTTTGGCAAATGGTTTCTGACTATAACGGACTTAAATATTCCTCCACCAGCTGCCAAATAATTTGTGGAGAGGCATTATCATTTTATGCGTGTGCCCTAAGAGGGAAGCGAAGCTAAAAAGCCTGTTTGTCAAGCATGAGGCAGAGTAGAGCAAACGTCAGCCCCTGAAACAGGGTTACAGAAGGTCTCCTCTCTTGTGTGTGGATTAATTAGCACAGAAATAGAAGAACTGCTCATGTTTAAACTGAAAAAGTTAGCAATCATTGTAAAGTTGAGGCTTAATCGCTCAGCAATCGTTTCATGTTTCTTCAAATTTACAAATGACAGTAATGAGGACGTAATAACTATGGAAAGATTTGCAGCCTTTAAGGATGCAGAACGTGCTCTGCTGTAGCCAACACATCTCAGGCCTCATTGCTTATACTCATGCGTGGATGTGAGAGTGGAAAGGCCACGCCAAACAGAAGCCGTGTGACAAGGGTATTTATGCTCTCAGGACTTCGTGCTTTAGTGTTGTTTCCTCAGCAGGTATAATTCCTAACCATGTGCAAAGGCCCAAACTTCCCTAAACAGCCCCATTTTCGTGTGCATACCCTCCTTACTGCCCAGGGCTGTGCAGCTGGGGGGGGGGGGTATAATTAACACAGTGTGAGGAGCGTGCAGAGTTTAACCTTGGGGAGACGTTGCAGAGGTGAGCACAGGAGGGGCGATGCAGGACCAGAGAGTGAAGGTGTAAACAGAAAGGAAAGCACTGAGTGGATGGGGAGGGGTGGGACTGCGTGAGATGCTGGCAGGTCCTCTGCACAGATTACCTGGAGAATTGTTTGAGAACTCCAGCAGGGTGTTCTAGCTACCCTTCGGTTGGTTTGGCCCTGTGTCGTAGGAAACACTTGATCTTCTCAAAGCTCGCAACTGTCTTCTTACTTCTTTTCTGAAGAGCACTCACGGCAAAACCCATGTTCTTTATGTTTCCAGTGCACTCTGTGCTTGGTTTCTCAGCTCTGGACACCTCCATGACACGGAATTCTGTGAATATGGGAAATTTGAAGGGAAATCGTGCCGTGTCTCCGGCCTGTCCATGTGATAGATGTTTCCTACTTACACAAGTGTGTGTGCCTCAGATTTCTACAGACAGAAACCAACAAGACTCGTACCAGTCCTCACCCGGCTCCTGTATACAGCAGACTCTGGAGAACCAGTAGAGCAGTTCTGATCTGATTCTGTGGGCCTGAGAGCATGGAGAGCGGAAAGTGTGAACCCTAGTCCAAGGACAGCAGAAGGTCACAGCTCCAGCTCTGCCATCTAGAGGCAGGCGCAGGTTCTCTTGGGCTCCACTTTTCAGTATTTTCACATTCTGGATGAATTCAACCGCAGTTTAGTAGGGAGGTTAGTCTACCTTATCTGAGTTCAAAGATTCAAATGCTCACCTCATTTGCAGACATCCTCATAGGCACATGTAGAAGCAATCTTTACCCAGGTCAAGGCTCAGCAACACAAAATTAACATCCCAGGAGTTAACCTAGCAGATCTACCTGCTAATAAGAAGTCCCGATTACAAGGTTGGCCCATTGGTAGTGTCTGGGAATTGGTCTCTTGAGGCTATCTACCACTCCTGAAAACCTCTTGATGCCTAAACTGTGTGACCAATTATGCTGAACACACTTTCCTCCTGGGTTTGAGACACTTTGGAGCGTACCAAGCTGAAGATAGCTGTGTACTAATTACCAGCAAAAGCTATGGGTCCTGGTCCTCCGGGGTGGGCTTCTAGAGGCCAGTGACCCCCACCAGGAAAGGACCCATGAAGTCAGAGTCTGAATGCTCCAAGGCTATATAACCTGTGTATCTTTTCCCTCAGACAACTATCTTACATTCCTTTATGGTACGTAACACATTCTAACCACAGGGCTACAGCCTGTAGAGTCCTGTGGAGTCTCCTGGGGGATCATTAAACCTGAAGGTCATCTGTGAAGCCTCAATGTATTTATATCCTAAGTGCTTATTGGTTAGTCAAAAGCGACACCTGTGTTCTCATTCTACATGATACTGCTGGCTCACATGAAGATTCCTTCTTTGTTACTACAGTGGTGCATGTGATCCATTCATTCTGGGTATGTATCTTGTCTCTAATACTGGCTACTGTGAGATCTTGGCTGTGTAAAATTATCTGTTTAAACCATAGATTCTCAAGCTGCAAGTGAAACAATCTCTAAGAACTCTTTCAAAAATATGGGGAGACCAGGGACGTTTTATGTTCTCTTTGTTGCAACATAGTTTAACCTTTTTAATACATAAGAGGAAAATCATAAAAAAGACAATTTTTAATTTTTAAAAACTAATTTCATTGGTACAATTTTGAGGTGCATAATAATCACCCTCATCGCAGGGACCTAGAGCAATGCATCTTATTCTTCCGCATTCCGCTCCCTTCTCCTTGATCCTTCTTCCCCCTCCCTTTAAACATCTTTCCTTCTATCATTTCCTCTCATTCTGTTTTAATCCCTATTCCTTTCTTCTGTCCCCACTCCTCCATCCCTTGTTCTCCTTTCCATTTGAACATTTTCCTCCCAGTTTCCAATATCTGTCCTCCATTTTGGTGACAATCTTTTAAATTCTTTTAAGTTTATTGGTAAACTTTAAGTATACATTATGTTCACATTCATTATAATTTGTATCTGTACATGACATCATTTGATTATTTTTTTTCTTTTTCCACAACTCTCCTTTCAATCCCTTTTCTGATTCTTATTTACAAAAGCTTTCTTTCCAGCTTTTGCTTTAAAGGTACATATTTTCTTTATAGCTAACTTTATCGCATGGGCAATAATACTGAGTTTTGACTTTGTATATTGGTGCTGTTTTTGAGTTCTGTTTTTCAGTTGAGGTACTTTTCATTATATCTTAGATACCTTTCTCTCATTGCTGAAACAAAATACCTGGCATCCAAAATGAAGGGAGGAAAGGTTTATTTAGGTCAGAGTTTATGGAGGTTTCAATCCATATTCAGCTGGTTCCAAGGCAGAGTGGAACATGGCAGAGAGCAACTGTGCATGGTGGTGGAAAAGAGCAGAAGCAACAAGAGCAGGGAGGAGGAGCACAGGAAACAAAGACTCTGTCTGTCCCTTATATTATCTGTAGGCCAAACCCCCTCAGGTGCAACACTCACACCCATAACCCGAGCATCAGACCGTGAGTCAGTCACAAACTCAGGAAGCTGGCCTCCTTGACTGAATGAGGCTTTGGGGGCACATCAAGACACAAACGATAACAGGCTACAAGTAGCAGAGTTCCTGAGGGTGAAGTCAGTCTCCTAAACACTGAAGAGCTGAATGTTACAAATCACAGCAAATAGAATGCCAGGGTCTGTTAACTGAGCAACATACAGACTCATGAAAGTCCCAGGTGTTTCTGCCACTTCCCTTTCGTACCCTTACTGTGCCAAATGTGTTTGGCACTTGATTTTCCATTGCTGGAGCACGGTTCCCACTGTTACAGGTATCAGACATTTACACTCTCAGTCAAAGGTGCTACACAACTCTATACTCAGCACTCCATGAGACTGAGGCAGGAGGATTGCAAATTCAAGCCTAGACTGGCAACTTAGTGATTTAGTGAGATTCTGTTTCAAAACAAACAACAACAAAGCACAAGCTAAGCATATAACTCAGCATGAAGCCCTCAATTCAATCCCTGGTAACACTCTCCAATTAAAACAAAACAGTCATGAAAATCCCAATACCTACAAACACATCTTACCAGGGAGGAATACATTTTCCTTATATGAAGTTTGGAGAAGCTTTCTGTGGTTTACTGGTCTGCATATAAACCACAAAGATTGGCAGAGCTGTTCTCTACCAAGATAAAGAGAATTATTGTAATTGGATTTAGGTTGGGGAAAGAAAACAGAAAATAGGCATTGCATTTAGGAAGTACACACTTTGGTTGAGCACCTGTGAGGCTGAGCATCAGGAAACAGGTCACAACACGCACACAAAGACAAAATGAAAATAATTGTTGCAGAACAGGCTGTAAACTCTACCCACCACCGAGTTTCCTTCCATTTGGAATCAGTAATTTTGGTAGCAGTCAACAAACCAGAAAACATGTGCATGTGGATAATAATTTGTTTAAACTGAATTGAGACACATCCTTTACATTTGAAATGGTGCTAGCAAGTATTACCAAGCTTAATGACCACCTTTCCAGAATTATGGGACCTGCTCAGGAAATCAGATCAGGAAGTGGCTGCATTTGTCCAGTGGTGGAGCCATGGACATCCCGGGTGCATGTGACATTACCAGGCGGGGCCTAGCTGGAGAAGGAGAGTCAAGGTCTCTGCCTTTGGAGGGTGTGTTTCCTTGGCTCTCTGCTTCTGGCTCTGCTGCTGATTGCCAAGGAATGAGCAGCTGTCATCTGCTGTGCCCTTCAACCATGCTGCTCCTGCTCACAGTCCTCTGTTGTAGACTGAACCTTCCAAATCCATGAGCCAAAACCAACCTCACCTGCTTTAAATTGTGAGCGTCAAGTATTTTTATTTTTTAAATCAGAAACAGTGAACTGACCGAAGCCATGAGGCTTGAGGTGTAATCAGAAGACAAAGTGGATGCTAAAAATAAAAATTTTAGTAAAAACCCACTGCTATTAATCCTCCTTAAAATACCCCTTTTTATGTTGAACTCAATCCTCCATTCTTAGCACTGTCCGAGCACCTCGGGAGCACCTCTGGCGGCGTCTTGCCTGCGTGTCTTTATTTGCACGGCCCTGTCTGCCTGGGTGTCCGAGGTGGTTCAGCACGCACTGTCATGCTGGGTATCCAGCCTGTGTCGGTCCGGGTGGCACAGAGCAGCGGCACGCACTGCTCTTCTGATCACACTTGGCAAGGACACTCGGGAAGCAGACTCCAGAGTGCATCAGAGAGCAGGCAGAGGGGTGGGGAGAATGAGCCTGAAGCAAGGGGAAGGCTTTGAGGGGGATTGAGGGCAATGTGCCTTTACTGTGATAGTTTTATTTTAATTTAAGCATTAACCATTTATTTTGATATGCTTTGTATTATATTGTTAAATGAAATACAATTTAATTTTCTGCTATTGCTAACTTTTCTCCTTTTTTCTCTGGCCTTTCTAATAGAAATAAATATAGAAATAATATAGGGACATATGTATTTATGAAAAGAACTTTATACGTTTTTCTATATTTGAGGTAAAAGCAAGAACACTTGTTATAAAATCCAATCATAAGACTAATTTTATTGGCTTTAGAACTCTCAGTCTTTTAAATCTGTATCATAACATGTTTGTCCAATTTTAGTTAGGTTATACTGCCAAGCTGTGAGCTACTGTTTCCAAAATCATAGAAAATTAAGAGGAATTGGAGCGTTTGTTTCATTTTTAGTTTAACAGAAAGGTGCACACTTTTCCTGTTAAGAATATCAGCTAATTCTGGAGATGTACTTCAACGGTACTGTTTATTATACCATTTGTAAGACCCTGGGATTGATCCCCTAGTCTTCTAAAAACAAGTCAGACAAAACAAAAATGAGAACAATAACTCAGAATACACCATGTATTATCTTTAATATGCTTTAGAGTTATACAATGAGCTCAGGGGAGGGGAAGTAAAATAGATTAAGATTGTACATTTTTTCTCAAGATGAATGCAGTTATTATGTGTCACAAATATATACCAGTAAATAGTCAAAACTAAAAATGGAAATAAAATCTTTTCACAATACTAACTTTAAACTGCGTTTGGAATCTATTAATAATGATAAAATTTGAAAGTTCAATAATTCATTTTGATATACTTCACAGTATTTGCATATTGTAAACAACTCAGAGAAAGTGCATTATTTCACACTGATGAGCCAGCTGCAGGATGCTGCAAAAGTCTGTAATTTTTGGATTCTACCTGATCTTGTGTACGCCTCGTTGTGTGGATATATATAGAAACTGCAGTGACTGAAAGTGAACACTGGCGACACCATTTCACTGTCTTTTCTTCAGAGCCCCTAACCTTTATTTTGAAGACAATGCAGTTTAAACACACTTGCATGCACATTTATACAATCACTGAAAATGACAACATCCCTTCTCTTGCTTCAGTGCCTGGGTTCCTAGGCGGGCAGGCTGGTGTGCTCTTCAGGAAGACTGCTCTGGAAGCCAGGGATGCTCCCTGGCTGCTCTCAGTAGCTGGTGATCTGCCAGAGCCAGAGGTGAAAGCTTGTCCTTTTGTTATGCGTCCCACTCACCTGTCAGGCAGAACAAAGGACTCAAAGGCTGTTGACATGACACATTTCTGTCTTTGGTCTTCACATTTTTGCTTTCTCTCATACTATCGAGGACACATGGCACTTCTGCTACCATGTACGTATGTATGCATGCACATACGTAATTAAAGCTGTTTCACAACTTTACGAAAAATATTTTCACTGCTCTCCAGTTCATCGATTGTGTTCATAAGCTGTTCTTTGTCATAATACAGTGGTGAGTCATGCTGGTATTGCATGTTCGACTCTCTAGTACCTCCAGAACAGACACATGGCTTGCATGTAGAGTTGTGTGTTTTGCATTTAGTTACAGATCCATTTTAGGTTCATGTTTTGGTGAAGTACGTAAATTTTGTGCCTGGGTTCATTTTTAACTATGTGGATGCCCAATTGCTCCAGCACCACTTATAAACACAAACTTCTCCACTGAACAACCTCAGATTCTTTTTCAAAGATCAGTTGGTTCTATCACCTGTGTATCCCGTCGATCTGTATTTTTGTCAACATCGCACTGTGTACTCTGGCTTTATTAAAGGTCAGGTAGTGTCAGATCTTCAGCTTAGGTTTTTGATTCGATATTGTCCTGGCTATTCTGCGTCTTCTGACTCTATATAACCATTACAATCAATTTATCAGTATTTACAAAAAGATTTACAGAGCCTTAGATTCAGATTTTATCACATCCGTAGATAAAATTTCCCTATCCCTGAGCATGAAATATCTCTGCAGTTTAAAAAATCTTTTCACAAGACACTTGTAGTTTTCCTTAGATAGCTCTTGCACAGATTTCATCAGATTTATGTATTTATTTACTTATTTTTGGTACCGGGGATCTAACTCATGACCACGTGCTTGCAAAGCAGGTGCTTATGCTCTGAGCTAAATCCCTGACCCCATCAGATTTATTCTTAAGCGTTACACTGTTTGATAACATAGTTTTTGCCTTATGTTTTAAATGTAAGAGCCTGCTTGTTGCTGCAATACAGGAAAGCAATAGACATTTGTGTATTACGTTTAACTTCTATCCCAAACCTTCCTATAATTGCTTACTATGGGGGCTTTGTTTGTTTTTTCCTCTGTTTGTTTGCTTTGCTGTTTGTTTGTTTTTGGTGATTAATACAGTATACCTGGACAATTATACCCTTTGAGATAAGCAAGTTTTTGTTTCTTTCTTCTCAATCTCCATGCCTTTTATGTCTTCTTTTTTAATCTGTCTGGGTTATGATGGAAATTTAGCATACTGTAGATAAAGAATGACAAAAGGACACAGCCTTGTCTGCCTCGTGGTGGTCATGGTGGGAACGGGACAGGAGTCTCAAGATTAATATAGGTTTAATGCGAGTTGAAAGCTTTTACAGACTTTTTTCGTCAAGTTGAGAAGAACTGCCTCTGTTTTTGACCAATGCTTGTATGTTTCACACCTGTGTTTCTTTTTGCCCATCAGATTTTGGTGTCAAATACATCTTGGGTACATTAAGTGAGTCGAAAAATGTTCTTCCTTATTCTCTAGAAAACTTGTGAAAAATTTATGTAATTGTCTTCAAAAATTTTGACAGAAATCATCTCTAGTTTTATTATCTCTCCATTTATAGGCTTTCATTTTGTAACTTGAACAACAACTTCTATGATAACAATGTGTAATATATCAACTAAAGATGATTTCTTAATGTTATTTTTTGAAATTCTGTGTCATTTCTACCCTTTTTTCCTGTTTTGCTTTGTTTAATTAAAAAAAAATTGGCAAACAGTATTAATTTAACTTGAGAAAATCCTCAAGAAAAGATTGACATTCAGACTATTTCATCTTAATTTGAGTTTTTAACAAATTGGTTAGTTTCATGCTATCCGTCAATTTACTCACAGTGTGCTCTTTGTCAGGGTTGTCATTATTAGTGCCTGCTTCCTGCAGAATAAAAAGGTGTGTGCCATGCTTTCCTCCGTGCTTGTGATGTGCTTTGAGGTACTCACTCTGCTTCCCACTTGATGGTCCTACTACCTTGTCATTTTGTTCTAGATTCCATGCATGAGAGAGGATGTGTGAACACTGCCATTCTGACTGTGGTGTATTTTGCCTAATATGAAGATTTGAATTCTCTCCATTTGCTAGAAAATGATGGGATTTCCCTCTTTATGACTGAATAATAATCATATTAACAATCAATATGTGATCACAGTATTACAGTGTGTGTTATATGTGTAACATACATCTCTGCTGGAGGGCATCTCGCACTGCACTGCTGTGAAAGGCAGACAAGCTGGGCGTGTGGTGTGCAGGGTCTATTTACCTGCTGACCTTCATTTCCTCGGTGCCAAGCCAGGAAAGGAATAGCTTCATCCTGTGACAGTGCTATCTTTACTCCTACCAGGGAACTCTGTACTGCCCTGAGTAAAACTGTATGTACCTATATTCCTGCCAACATGCATAAGTGTTCCTTTTCTCTCCATTTTATTAGTATGTTGTGAGGGTTTTTTGTGGGGCGGGGAGCAATCGTTACATTACTACAGTGAGAAAGGATCTCAGTGTAGCTTTGATCTCTGTTTTTCTGATGGCTATCGGTGCTGAACGGTTCTTTATAACGGATGAGCCATTTTTACTTCGTTTGAGAAGTCATCTGTTCAGTTCATTTGCCCCTTTGCTGATTAGATTACTTCCTCCCTTGCTAAACGTTGAGCTCTTTAAGGAATCTGGATATTCATCCTCTGCCCAATGAATAGCTGACAAAAGTTTCCTTTGATTTTGTAAGTTGTTTCATTTATTTTGCTGTGCAAAAAAAAAAAAAAAAAAGAAAAGAAAAAAGTTTTAAATCAATTCAATCCTATTCGTCAAATTTCGCTATTATTTCCAGAGTGATTGGAGTCTTGTTGCAGAAAGCGCTGTACTCTTTTGAAACGTTTCTCCTGTGTTTCCCATCCTAATAATTCACTGACTCTACGTTGGTGCAACCTTTTAAATTCCGGCTCCTAGCTCCACAGTACAGACGTCAGTTCTTCTGCTGGATCTCATGGAAGGCTGAAATTTGCTTAAAACAAAACAAAACAAAACATCGTATTCCACGGTTTATTTGCTACTCCCTTAATGTTGAAGTGTAATTGCATTAAAAGTTGGGAGCACATTAAATTCTAACAGTTTTATTGACTTTTTCCACTGTTTTATTTATCAAAGAAATAGTTTTTCTCCATGATTAAAAAAAAAATTATCTTCAAATTCCAGCAACTTAGCCAAGACATAACTTATCTTTCCATAAAAAAATTCTATCTTAATTTCATGGAAATATTCTGTATTAAGCTCTCGCTTCATTTTCACTTTAAATATCCTCTGTAGTTTAGTATTTCCTGTGGTGTTGTGTACTTTGCTTCATTTCAGATGCCCCAACATTTTAAACATCCCCTGTGCTTCTGACCCACTTTCCCAAAGGTCATTTTACCTGCCTAACTCTTAATGTTTTCTCTTTTTTGACTCTCCTGTCTTTCACTGCCATGGAGGTGACCAAATGATGGCCGGTACCTGAATGGGACCCAAGGTCTCACCAGAAGCCACCAGCACCATCCCAAGGGGTCATCACCCAGAACACCCCACTGCGCCCAGATGCTGCAGCCCTTTCTCTGAAAGTTCCCGAGATTTTTTCTTTTCTTTCTTTCTTTCTTTCTTTCTTTCTTTCTTTCTTTCTTTCTTTCTTTCTTTTTTTTTTTTTTTTTGTCTTTTTCATTTTTATCGGTCAGGGATCGAACTCATGACCACATACTTGCAAGGCAGGCGTTTATGCCACTGAGCTAAATCCCCAGCCCTCAGTTCCCCAGATTTTTAAGTATCGCCTCTACAAGTTTCAAATCTTTCTGAGATCTGGAAGTGAGTGCACGCGATGAAGAAGTCATTTGCTGTGTGCAAGGTGATATAGCTTTTGATTAGCTGAGAGAGGTATCAGTCATCAGATTCACATTTGAGTTTTATCTTCCTAAATAATACTGTCATATTGTCTCTGACTTCAGGGGAAAAATAATCTAGGGGGGCTACTCAGTGTTCAAAAATTATCAAAATGTTATTGAAAACTGTACAACACTTCAGAGTTAAGTTTAAACTCTCCATTATAATTTTTTGAGAGAAATATTAAATCTCCTGGGTCAAAGGATAGATGAACCCTGTTTATCTTAAAGTTGAACTGTTTATGCCTGGAAACCCCTGACTACATGACCTCTGTCAGCTTGTCCTGGGGTCCTTTGGGGTGAATGCAGATGTGCAGAGAAGGTGGGGATGAGGGGAGCTGGGTGTGCGTGGCTGGCTTGGCGCGTGGAGTCCCTGCATCCCTGCCATGCGTGGCACCCGACCCTGTGACTGTGAGGGTTAACGCGTGGCCACCTCTTCTCGCGCCTTGCTGGACACCAAACCACGATGGCACTCGAGGTTCCAAAGCAGAGAAGTCGCATCCTAAGAGGAGCAGCAGCTGCTGTAAAATGTCCCCCTGATATTCACCTTCCTCAGAGCTGTCCAGCTAGACCCATACCCTTTGGGATCAGGAATAAGAAGCAGATGAGAAGCATTCCATGCTACCTATTTCCAGTTGTTGTGGGCTCTTTTCCTACAAATACATACAAATAGACATTTGTTTCTCTTTGGCACCCAGTAGTGGAAAGAACTGGGAAGGTGATTTAAAGAGCCGAACCCTCTTTCATAGTTTTCTTCCCTGCTGCTCACTGAACAAGTCTGGAATGCACCCTCTCGCCTCTCTTACAACGTGCCACCTCGGTCCTATTTTCCAGCTGCCGACCCTGCTATAAAATGCCTGTCATTCCTTTCTTCTGTGTCCTTCGTAGTACGGAAAAACAACAACAAAATTAAAAAATTAAGGAAAAAAAAAACCCTTCTTAAACCACAATTATTTGAGATCAATGAAGTCGGTTAATACTTACTAGTATTCCAATACTCAGAAAGCTTTAACTCTACTCTTATTAAACAAGATACATTTTCTCTTGTAACCCTGCCCCCTGGATTACACACAGGGAGCATTTGTCTTTAATTACATAGCTTATTTTCTCTTCCACTCAAATAGCTCGTTCATTTCAGGTATGGAGACAAACTTCTCTCTTTATTTTGCCAGAAAATTTGTAAAAGAATTTGGAAGATCTTTTATGTTTTAGTTGTGTACTACCTCTTAAACATTTGTAAAAGAATAATTATACAAGAAATACTGTAAAAGTGGATCCGTAGTATCTGCAGAGATGTAGTTGGGTGCTTTTTAAAGTGTGATATGAAACTCTATAATGAACGCATCACACAGGACCTAATTACTTGATAGCAAATACCTAAATTTTTTTTAAACTTTCTGGGACAAATACTAACATCTTTCTTTCAAAGAATGTTTTCAGTTTTCAGTTTTGAAAAGTTCACACATAGAGGTTAAACTGAACAAATACACTCATTAAGTATCTGCAGAGAAATGCAAAATCAGCTGTCAACACCTGAAAAACTCTAAATTGTTTTCCAACTTCTTTTCCATTTTGAGTTACTTTAAAAACAAGTAGCTAATGATTTTAACCATCATGAATCTAAACTTATTATGTTTGCATGCTCTTCTTTAGGGTTACAGAGGAAGAGATCTACTTTGAAGTCCTTAGAAAAATACTGTAGAAATACAAAGTAATACAATTTCATTATAAACCAAAACCAGCATCATTAATCACTGAAAATAAAATCATTATACTGACAATTGGTCTTCTTTTGAAGCCAGAGACCTTTTGTTATCCTAAACTATGCTAGTTTCCAATTATTATTGAATCTGTTGTTCACTTTAAATAGTCTTAATCTAAATGTGAAAAGTAAAATATTACATTAAGAATGTATATAATTAGTGTATTAAAATCTAGTTATAGCAAATGAATTGCAGGTTTCTTATTGATTTAACTCATATTTCTATTTACATTCCATCAAGACACTCAAAACAAAGATGCTAGGCACAGTCCTCTAGGCTTACCAGTATTTCAAAGCTTTTGTAATTTCGTTGGTGATGAATAAAAAGTCTTTGATGCATACTTGCAAATGACATATTGAAAGAGTGATGTGCATTCAAAAACTCAGATTTTGCATTTAATAGAAATAGAAAGAAATTGTTTTGAAACTGGAATGGAAGCATAATGTGAACATAGAAGCAGAAATACCAGTCACCCAGCTGTGGACATGTTGTCTTTGAACGCAGCTCATCGGAGCCCTGACTGGGTGTCATTAAGCACAAAAGAGCATCAAACACCACTGGAAGGAACATGTGAGCATTGCCTTAGGCAGCACTGTGGTTTCCTGAGAACTTTGATCCATACCTGATTCACCAATGTGACATGGGAAAACAAACTTGGGACAGTGAATCTGATAATCAGGAGCCTTGTTCCCAACTCCAGGATGCACTCAGTGGCCTGTGAAGCTCTCAGTTCCTCTGGGAGGTGGGATGCGCCCAAGATCTGCAACCATCCACCAAAGAGCACTCACCCGAGGCTGCTGAGGTCTGCACTAGAAGTACTTTTCTAGTCTGAGATGAATTTAAGGCCTTTCTCAACCGACAATGCACTTCCTTGTTACCTCAGCCTTGATACTTCAAAACAAAACACAAATTTAGCAAACACTTAGCTTTGGGGAAAGCTGTAATCCTGTCTGAGGCCACTTTCCTCACTCAACTGAAGGTTGGTTAATAAGAGAAGAAAGGAAACATCACAGGCTGAGAGCTATAAAGCAAGGCAGAGCTCCTGTGAATATGTACCAAGACCTGAGTGTCCGACTCTGCCTGCTGCCCCACCTCAGCTGCTTGGACCCATCCTTCCTTCTGCTTCCTGAACCCCAGGTCCTATTTGCCATTGATCCTTACAGTGCCACACGGAATTCATGAGAGTACCGATGTGCTGACTGCAGGACCACTCCAAACCCTGCTTAGCCACTCTGCACTGCTGCAGCCAGGTGAGCCCCCCCTACCTTCGCTGGGGAGCTTTTCCCCGTGCTCTGCACCCATGAATTCAAAGTTTCACATTTTGCCTCACACTCTGGAAATCCAGTAACCTGCATCGTAGACACTGGATGTGGGAAACATGGTGTCTTTTAGAAACTATGCAAGAATGGAGACTCCATGAGGTCAAGCTTGTGTATTTCTGTGTCCAGAAATGCCTAAAAATATCAGGTTGTCAGTTCAGCTAGAGCAACCTGCATCTGAAAATATAATACGTCCAATTAGAAGCAAGGTGTTCCTGGTACTCCAGACTTAGTTACTTAAGAATACTGATTTTTCTCTATGTCAAAAAGGTCTTCCTAAGCACGAAGTCAGGACACATGGGTGGGACAGGAGCGGAGGACGCACATTCTCTGATACACGCCTGATATACCGGTTATATGCCTCTCTTCACAGACTCCCATAGTCAGACATGGCAGGAGTCTAATTCATATCATCTGTTCTGTATTTTTTCTTTAAGGATAAGAAATTGAAAATTCTGTATTATTATTCATTTGTTCTGTGACTTTTTGTTTTGTTTTGTTTTGCTTGTATGGAGCTGAATATTGTGTTTTCATTTGCTTTGTGGAGGTTCACATAGTGTCAGGGTTGTGGTCAAAACTGTCCCTCCAAAGGCTCCTGTGTTCAGAGGTGGGGCTTCGGCAATGATCACAGCTTTAGTGGATTAGAACACACATCTATTCCTCTGCGAGTCTGGGCTTGGGGTCTACTGGGATCACACAGGGATACAATCAGGGTTTGGGCGGCTCTGAATTTCTTATACGGTCTGTAGGGAGAATCCATTATCTTGCTTTTTCCTCCCACCTTCTCTAAAGCAAAGTCTGAGTGTGATGGCACAGCCCTGTGACCCCAGGACTCTGGAAGGCTGAGGCAGGAAGAGTGCAAGTTCAAGCCCATCTTTGGCCAGGTAGGGATTTAGACATGATTCATCTTGCAATAAAAATTAAAGAGCTGGAATGTGACCCAGTCCTGAAAAGCAAAATGCCAAAGCAGCTCCTGGTTTCCAGGCAGCCATCCCTGGTTCAGATGCCATCCTTCCTTCAGAATGTGTGTGACGGTCCCCTGCCACCAGTCCTACTGACATAGGGCAACAGAGGCCTCCTATCAGAGGTCAGCTGAATCCACCGCCCCTTACTACAAAGCCTACAGTGTTTCTTGGCCCTGGAAATTAAGGTGTGGGCCTCCTTGAAACACAATTTTCTAGCTATCGCACTAGCCTTGCATGTTCTATATTTAAAAGAAGGTTTTGGTCTTTCTGCTCTTATTCTTGAAATTATTTCTACTTTAAAGACAAACAGCTGGTAAACATGGTAACTCAGCTGGTAAACATGAGAATCCCCTCAGTGTAACATACGCTGTGGAGTGTGCCCAAGGCAAGCTGGCACGGGCTGCCTGGATGGCACAGGAGGAAGAGGACTCACCAGAGCTGGCACTGCACATCAGACCCGGCCACACCTACTCTCCTGACCTCCCATCCCTAAAACTATCCTAACCGAGCTCTCATCCCTCACCAGGGCTTATTTTTCTATAATCTGCAGTATGATCTGAAGATGCAAAAAACATAATTTTTGACTTCAAGCACTCCTAGATCACTAACCTATCTCTTAGCAAAAGATGAATTAGCAAGAGAGAAATAGGTGATTGTCACATCATGTCTCACATGAAAGGCAGTGACCACTTTCCAGGAATGGCTTCCTCTCAATGTAGTGGCATCAGCTCTGTCTCAAATCATGTGACAACAAAGAGCACTAAGTCTTGCAGTGATGAGACAGAGGATCAAGGAAGTTCAGGCTTCAGAGGCAGAAAAACTTTGGGAAGATGGGGATTCTGCTCCCAGATCCTCTGCTGTGTGGTGGAACCATCTCAGATCTGAGATGTCCCCACCAGGGAGAGTTGCCATCTCCAGCTGTACAAAGAGCAAAGAACAGGCAGGCCTTCAGTCTGTGCGAATCTCTCTTCTGCTGTCAGGCAAACAGAGGGAAAGGTGGAGAGACTTCCTCTCTTTTAACTCTTCAGCGAAACAGTTCTCAGTATTTTAGGAAGAAATGGATCACAGCTCTCACTTTCATAAAATGGTACAAAAATATCAAATTTACTTCTAGTTTGGGAGCATTTCAATGTTGACAGTGAAGACACAAACAAGAAAAGTCTTCATACACTAATTTTGCATCATAAGGAATTACTGCAACAAGTATAAGGACCTCTGATCCCCGCTGCAGTGGGGGAGAGAGGGCGGGCTCAGCTCTGAAGACAGGGAGGATAAATGTGTGCTGTCCCATGCCGAGAAGCACAGTGGTGCTCAGCAGGTAGAAAATTACTAAGTGATATCGGACATGCTGTGCAGTTTGAAGTGATCTGGGGCACACAGTTTGCTACATGACCGACATAGCCTTTGCTGTGCTAGTAATTTGGCACGGATTTGGGACCTTTGGAGTCCTTCCAGACCTTCCCAGAGAGTCCTGCATGGAAGCTAACTGAGCATCTGGAATTTAATAATGTCTGAAATCAGTCACTCTGTAGTTGACAAGTGTTGTCAAGTGCCTCCCTCTTTAAGCTTTGTGCCCCTAAGAAAAAGTAACTCTGCTTGGTGTAAGCTTGTCATTCATAAATTCATACTTTGATCATCTTCTCATTTTTGCCATATGAAGCTCAGGGCACTGTGGCTACATCAATCAGACATGATTCTTACCGAAGATAGGGCAGGGTATCAGACATTGACGGGTGGGTGCTGGGGACAGGGGTCCAGGTGGCTCAGTTACTTTCCTTGTTTCAAGTTGAATTCCAGGCTCTGCAATCTCAGACACATACACCATATGGTGGAAGGGTTTGGCACAGGAAAGCTGCTCATGTCATCGGGTCCAGGAAGCAGAGGGAGAAGGGAGGAGCCTGGGAGGGAGAAGCACCTTCCCGGGTCATGCCCTGTGACCCTACTCCCCAGATCAGATCCCACCCCCTAAGTCACTTTTAGCTATGATGCCCCTAAGATTGGATCATGTCTAAAACCTTGCTTGTGAGAGCTGAGGCTTTAGGGGAACATCCAGCTCTACACCACAGCCAGCGCCTAAGGTGGTCACATAATAAATTATAAGCTTCTTACTAAACTGATGGGCTCTTTGCTAAAACTGGATTTTACAAACCAATACACAGACGGGCCTAAGGGCCAAGAGTCTGACAAATGTTTGACCAGGAAAATAACTCTTTGTGGATGAAGTTGAGTGGGGTTTCCATTTTCAAGTCCTTTCCAACAGGTCAAATTGTCATCAATTTGCTGCAAGATGCAGAGATAAATGGAGCAGAAGATCTCTTGAGATCTCAGCAGTCTTGTGATTCTCATTTGCTATTTGCATTAAAATAAGTCAGAACATAAATAAGCTGCTTCTTTTACAATTTCCCTAACCACTTAGGTTTAAAAGCCTTTCGGACTAATATTCAGGCATTCACTGAGCACTGTTCCCATTCTGACTGGAGTAACATATTCATAGCACATGTAGGTCTTATCTCTGATCTGTACAATGAAACTACACTTTAGCCCTCATAAAAAGCACCGTGTAGCTGTATTCCTGCAGTGCAGGATAATCGCTGTTTTAAATTACAAAAAGACACAAAAGGAACAAAGAAAACGAAAACATTCCACAAAATCTGTTGACAACAAAAGCTCCAGTCAAGCAGACTTTATCTTCAATCAAAGCATCAATCCAGAGGTATCAAAGGGCAACTTCCAGGACCAGTAAACACCAGAGTGAGTGTGTCTCGCACCCCACAGAGGCAAACTGATCACAAAATTCTAGAATGAGGAGCAGTGTCTGGCTTCTGGAACAACTACCTCCCTTTATCCTTCGAGGACAGCAGCTCCCGTGCTCTGTCCACCTCGGTACTCCTCTGGCTGTGCCCAAGAGTCCATAATAAATTCACTCCCTCTGTTCTGTGGATGTCTCTGCTCCCACATGATGTACTGTGCCCCCAAAAGTAGTGGGAGAATCAGCAACCACTCCTGACCTCACATAGCTGCTGGGGCAACTCTTAACCTGGGTGCTTTCCACAGGTAGTGGGCAGGACCCTGGACCAAGTGGGATGCTCAGGAGCTGTGCTCCCCGGGCTCCTTTTGCTTCTCAGAAGCTGTTCGCAGGTGAGGAAAGGAGATAGCACCATGAAGCTTCCCTGGCCTCATGGGTGGCAGCTGGCTTCCTCAGAAATGGGATCCATACATCTTTCAAGAGAGAAGATGGGATCCATTCAATGGTAGTCTCAGGAATCAATCCTACACCTATTTCTGTGATACTCTATCATGACAGAGCTCCTTGTTCACCATGGAAAGGGTGACATACAGGCATGAATCTGGCAGGCAAGAATCTGGGGCTGCTGGGATAAAACAGTCACAGTCCCAGCCCTCATTTCCAGAACTTTCTTCCACTTTCCCATCTTTTCCTAATGTTGTCCCTTCAGTGGTGACCTTCACATCAGTGGCAGCCCCAATCTCCATTTATCATTCCTACTCCAAAATTTCAAAGTCAATAAATGCCTGGAAATCTTCCTTGGTTTGTATTGCATCTTGACAGCTGCCCACACTTTCAAAAACAGGGTGCACAATTCTTGCCACACACCCACACACTGTGGACTCCTGTCCTGCCTCCCAAGAATGTTCTAGAATCTGCATGATGGTCTTTAACCCTCCCACTACACGTCCTTCCAACAGTTAGGCTAAGAAGCGAGCCTGCCAAATCTCCTGGCTTCCTAGTCCTTAGCCTTCCTTTCTCTCAATAACTAGGCTACCCAAGCAATATATCATGATGACCACAGCTCAGACCTCAAGCCAGTGAACTGTCACCGGACAACTTTCTTCTCCCCCCCCCCCCCGCCGATTCATTTGCTTTAAAAAAATACACATCAACATTTTATGGGTATGTGGTGGTTCATTGTGTCATCTTGAGAAGTTTAGAAGCTTAGCTTAGTGACTCAGCAATTCCACATCCTAGGGTATTAGAGGACACACCCTAGGCAGATAGCCTTCTTACTATACAAAGGAGAAAAGAGACTTTTTTCTCCTATTTTTTATTTTGTTGTTTTTGTAGTCTTCTGCCACAATGAACAATTGCTTCTGTGCCAGACCACCCTGCTTGGGAGCCAACTGATTGTGGACTGAAACATCTACAAACTGTGAGCTAAATAAACCTTTGCTTCCTTAATTTTGGGCATCAGGCATTTTGTCTCAGCAAGAGAAAAGTAACCAATACAGGATATATGCACAAAATATTTCCAACTTACAGAAGGGTGGGAAAGACGTTACAGAAATTTACCATATATGTCCTCTACATACAGAGTTAGGTGCAGTATCTAAAGAGATTATTGAAATTTTTCTGTAAAGCAGTGCTGTCTGTTCTTCACCATTCGTGCACATATGCCTGTGGTATCTACTTATATCCTTATAGACTTGTGTATTAGTTTATAATCCTTAGCTCCCTTTTTCAACCATTCCAATTACTACTTTTTTCTAATAAGAAGAGAACAGAGGTGTCTTTGGCAGAGATTTAGACTCTTTCCTGTATGTTATACCCCTGGGGTCACAGACTAACTTTGCTCCAATGTTAGTGTCTCCTAAGTTCTTTGGCTTCCCTGAAGACACCATTTCAATCAGAATCAGAACTTAGTATCTGTTGTCCCCTATTGTTCCCTGAGTTTCCACAGAAGCCGGGTCCACACCGTAGTAGAGGTAAGGGTGTAAAGAAGAAAGAAAAATGTTGCATGGCCCTAGGCTGAGGACTTGATAGTGTACTGAGCTTGTGGCTTCACTGGTGACCTTCACAAGTGGCTGTCAGGTTGGTGCTTTGCTTGTTGCTGTTGTTGTTTTTGTATTGTTTTGTTTTATTTTACAATCTTTGTCCCTGGGAACACTGGACCTGATTTTGTCTCTTCTCTCTTATTGGGAACCACAGGCAGCTAGTGGTGAGTAGCTCCTTCGGTCCTGCCGAAGCAGTCATGGTGAATGCAAAGCCTTCTTTGGGGACACACTGGGAACATTTCACATCAGTGCTCTTCTTCTTCCTCTACAGTAAACCTAGGGTGTTATTTCTCCCATATAAAGCAAAGCGGGTGGGCTTTCCAGGGGTAAAATTTATGAAAGAGTGGACCCTTTCCCCCAGGCCTGGGCCTGGAGGAGACTGTGGTCTCCCAAGCAGGCTGGTGCTCAGCCTGCGACTTTTGGTGATACACAGAACAGTGGTGTCACTTTGGGAAACTGACATAAACACAACCTTTATTTCTCAGACTATTTTGTATGCAGCAACCCATCCAGTTTAAAGGACATTGTTTGTGTGTGTGTGTGTGTGGTAGGGGGAACCCAACTTTGAGATGCAGCTAAGCAGAGGTGAGTTTCCCTTTCTTTTTCTGAAGGTTCAAATTCCAGCTTCCATGTTCTCTACCTGGCAGAAGCCAGAAATGAAGGTGAATTTTTCAAGTTTTCTCCACATCCTCATTCTTCCAGGAAGAGAATCATCACCTCCTGATGATTCACCCCAGAAAAATGGGATTCTCTTGTTTTATACTTCATTTATGAAGGTGGCTCTTCATTTGATGTGTGCTCTTTCAATTCTTTTCCTATTATTTTAAGAAAAGAAAAAGCTTTCTTCTGCTTCCCAAAGCTTATAACAGTTCCTCAATTTCTGTTTCATGCTATTATCCAGTGAAAAGCTAGTATTCTGAACTTTTCTCTCCTCTGTCTCTTACTTTCTCTCGCTCCCTCTCTCTCCCTCAGTCTCTCTTTTTCTTTATGACTTTCTCAGTGAGCACTTTTGAAACTATTCTCTGCCTTTTTACACAACATAATTCGCTGTTAACTGGAATCGTCACATGTATGGTTGATGTCTCTTAATCAGTCCTCCTCTCTAATTAGAATCTGTGTCCTTTGCCCATCCCAGAGGCCTTTCACCCAGCCGCTGGAAATCACTGTTCTATTCTCTATACTTACGGCTTCAGACATTTAGATTCCACCTCTAAGTCAGATCCCACAGTATTTTTCTTTTGGAATGTCACTTATTTCACTGAACGTAGTGTAATTCAGGTTCGTTCATTCTGCTTTAATCAAAGATGTTCCTTCCTTACAAAAGGCTGAGCAGAGGAATGTTGCCATTTATAGCCATTTTCTTTATCCGTCCATCCTTTGGTAGACATGTTATTTCTAAACACTGAATATTTTGAATGCTGCTGCAGTGAATATGGAAACGCAGATGGTCTTTTGATATTCTGCTTCTGTTTTCCTCGTACGTTTGTTTACCCAGAGGCGAGGCTGCTGGTCGGTATGGCAGTCCTGTGTTTAACTTTCAAGGGAGCCCCCGACTGTTTTCTTTCCAGTGTGCTTAGCTTCCCTTTGCTGGGCTCCGCACAGGCCTCCTCACTGTCCATCACTTTGATAGCAGCCATGCTGACAGGTCTGAAGTGACATCTCCGGTAACTTTTATTTGCATCTTCCTGGTGATTCGTGACGCCGAGCACTTTTTCCATACAGTTGTTGAGCACTTATGTGCCTTCTTTTAAGCAGTGTCTATTCAGCGTTTGCTTTCTTGTACTGACTTGCGTTTCTTCTGTATTTTAGACATCAGCCTCTTACCAGACATCGCTCCTTGCAATATTTTTGCAGCACATTTTGCCAATTGTTTTCCTTGCTGTTAGAAGTTTTCTTAGTTTAAAGAAATTCCTTTCATCTATTTTTGATTTTGTTGCCTGAGCTTTTAAGTTCATATTCAAAAATCCATTCCTCACATCAACGTCATAAACTTTTACTTGGTTTCTTCAGGTAATTTTATGGTTTCAGGTATTGCAGTCAGGGCTTTAATCCATTTTGGGCTGATTTTCTTTTGTGATGTTACTATAAATCTCTCATTGCATTCTCAGGCACGTGTACATACAATTTTTCTAGCAGACTCCGTTGAAGGAACTGTCTTTTCCCTGTATGTATTCTTGACTCTTTGATCAAAAATGAGTTAACTCTACTGAGTGTCTCTGCCTCTTGCTTTCTGCTCCCTGGGCCCCGTGGCAGGGCCATGCTGCCTTGTCTGTCTGTCTATCTATCTATCTATCTAGCTAGCTAGCTAGCTACCTGTCTATATTTCAGTTCATTTCTTTCATGTGGATTAACAACATTTACATTAAAAAGTAAAATACTTGGCACTTATAAAAGAGGCCTAGAGAACTGCTCTGGGACCATCTGTGAGAAAGCTCCCCACATGCACTCCCCCAGCAGATCAAGGGTTCACAGTTTCGTGTTCCCTCTTCCACACTCAGAAAGTGTTCAAGCTTAGTGCACTTGTGCTTGTTAATTCTTTGCATTTATTCAGCATTAAAGTATGAATTTCAATATACTATTGAATATTTCCCTGCTTTCATGTCATAAATTTCTTCCACTTAGTAACACATAGCTAATATTCATACACATTTTTAAGGTTAGAAGTTATCTTTTGTTGTGTTTGGCTTTGAATGTATTTTTCCTTAATGAACTATTTTCTACAGCTACCAAGAGATTCACCTACCTAAATTGGTCTTGATAGCCATTTAAAATATTTATAATTTTTTTAAAAATTTATTTTACGTATTTATATTCACCGTTACAAGGAATGAGGATTGCAGAGTACTCACTTATGCACCCAAACTTATAAGATATTTTCAGATTTCTGTCCAAAGTTATATTAATTTCTGTTAACACCAACAACAGTATCACAAATTTGTGCTTGTGTGAAATATGTCAGCATGATATGAAAACTTGGTCGAATCACTATACTTTTAATTGGCATTTATTTGACTTCAAAGAGGTTCAATCAGTTCTACTATATTTTTTAGACATGTTCTTTCCTTCTCTGAAGTACGTATTCACTTTTTTTTTTGGCTCCAGGAGTCTAGCTCACAGCCTCGTGCTTGCAGGCAGATACTTGTGCCCTTGTGTTCGCATGTCTTGTTCCATCTTCTACTGGATTGTTAGTACTTGGGCATGGCTGATAAGTTTGAGCATTCATCAAACTTTCTCTTTGTGAAAAAAACAGCTGTTGTGTATGTGTGTGTGTGTCTGTGTGTATGTCTGTGTTTGCTGTGTCTGACTGATGCGTCTCTCTGTGTCTCCCTGTGTGTCTGTGTCTCCCTGTGTGTGTCTCTGTGTGACTCTGGGTGTGTGTGTGTGATCGTGTGTGGAGTGAACTGTGGTCTGGCCAATGGAACATGAGTCAACACAGACCACTTCCAAGATTCTCTCCTCAAACTTCTATCAGTACTCTCCAAATTGTCTTTTCTGTCACCCAACAACAGAGCTCTGAAAAAATGGAGGATTTAAAGCCCCAGACTATGGCGCACCACTTATAATTTATGAAGAAATTTATTTTCTCAGAACCCTGGAAAGGCCATGTGCCTCATAATAAATAGAGTACCCTGTAAGTTGCAAGTGAGACTTAATTGTGTTAAACCACGGATATTTTAGGGCAATTTCTTAAAGTAGATATTCAACTCTGAATCATCCAGGAGTCTCACTTTCATTCTTAGTCATGAATTCCAGATGATGGATTGCCTTTATATTATGTGAAGGAAATATTTTCTCTCTGCTTTAAACTACCTTTTAAGTCCTTGTAGTATGAGTTTGTAACAGAAAGTGCTGATATACAAATCTGGAGTTTGGTAGTTTATTTCTTGAATTTTTGACATTTTTGTACGTTGTTTAAAAATCTATGGAAATGGGGCTGGGGGTTTAGCTCAGCGGCATAAGCACCTGCCTTGCAAGCAGGCGGTCGTGAGTTCGATCCCCGGTACCGATAAAAATGAAAAAGACAAAAAAAAAAAAAAAAAAAAAAAAAAAAAAATCTATGGAAACGTTGACAGGATTGAAACTTACTCTGTTTCTTCTAAATAACTTAAAGATTTGTATTTCATATTTAAGTATTCAACCCAACTGGATGGGAATGTGGTTTTAGAGAAAAGTTTAATATTTATTTATTTTTCATATGCATAATAATAAACAGTACTGTAAATTTGGCAGTACATCCTTCTGTGTCAATCAATGCAATCAGTACATCCTTTAGTGTCAATCAATACAGAAAAGTATCTTGTTAATTCTATCTTTGTATTGTCATTTATGTCATTGTGACACCTATGTATGTAATCTTATTTTATATCAAGATTGATTAATTATCATAGAAAATATCTTTTTAGATGTGTTAGTATTATTTCTTAATTTATTTCAGTGATGTCTTTCTGCATAAGAAGTAAGTGAAAAATTACATTTTGGAGACTCCAACAATTGGAATATGTGTTTCTTAATCATATTGTCTTTGATGTTGGTATGCAAAAATGCAATTACTCTTCAATATTTGAAGACATCTTATTTTGAACTGAGAAAGTTCCCTTTTTAATTATAGCAATCGATTTGCTATCTGTTTTGGATTTTGTGTGTAGAAAACAATCATTTTGGAATGAAATTTTATTGTTCAGGATAACACTGATGAGGAAGAAAGATAGGGACACAAGACCAGCTCTTGCTTTTCACAAAAGCTTCCTCTGGGTTTCGTGGGATCCTTTTACTTGAAAAAGAACTTGTATTCTGTATCATGCACTGTCACTTAATTTTGTCAATTTTTGTCATGTGATCATGCTGAATACAATCATATGTAAGTTACATACATGCATTATAACACAGGTAAACTTTTAAATGGTCAGTGTGATGAAACAAAGCAGGTAAGTCTGGTCATGTCCAACTTTGGTCATGAACTGGATATACTTCTATATTGCTGGGATTGCTTTGTCAATATTTGCATAAATATAACTGTGGGAGAGATTAGCCTATAACTGACCTATTTATTTCATAATATTATCAATATTCAGGTAATTTAAGTGTAATTATTACTATTGTTTGTCAATATTAATGCATGTATTGTAAGCTATCAATTTTTAAAATTTCTCTGCAGTTTTCTATATTTATTTTAAAACCCTATTTTCTCTGTTTTTAAAAGTCTATTAATTTTTCTATTATAGAGGCTTCCTTCCTTAATTTTTTTTTTTTTGTCTTTTTCCTTTTTATCAGTACCAGGGATCGAAGTCACAACTGCCTGCTAACAAGGCAGGTGCTTATGCCGCTGAGCTAAATCCCTAGCCCCTTCATTAATTTTATAATTTCTTATTACTCAGTAAATTTCTAAGGATATGAGCTTCTGTCTAAAATCATTTCAATTGAATATAGTTTTTAAATATTTTATTTTAATTATATATGCAATATATATATATATCATATAAAATATATTTTTACTTTAATTTGTTTTCTCCTAGTAATACAATAATCCTAATTTCATTGTGATTCATGTGTATGATATGTTTTATGCTAATTTTTGGAATATTTTGAGGTTTACCTCATGACAAGTGCATGGTATGATAGTCAGGGTTTACTAGAGAAACAGATGCAACACGATACACAAATGCACAAGAAATTACTGGATCGTCTTACAGCCATCAGCCACAAAGTCGGATGAGGAAGCCTGCAGAGGACTTCTGCACAGTAGGTGCTGAAGGGTCCAGCGCAAGGGCTGGGCTCACTGCAGTGACCCGTGCAGGTCTGTATCACGGGGCCAATGAGTCTGCAGCAGAACACTGACGAGTCTATGACCAGGCTGGAGAAACTAGACAGTCTGTGCCACAAGCGGAAGGTGAGGACTGGAGCTCCTCAGAAGAACCAGCCTCAGTCCCCCTCATTTGCCTTTTACTGCACCCCAGGCTACCCCCTGGGGTGGGCATGGCGCTCACACCATGTGTGTGCCCTCCTCTGGCACAGGCTGAGAATGTTACAAACTAGGGACCCTACCGAGTCACTTCATCAAACCTCTCACCTTCTCAAGTTGACGCAAGGAAAAATATCCTCAGTGGTAACTGCTTGTTCTTTACACCCCGGATGCACAGCTGCTCAGTCACTGATTTAAGCTGCTCCACTTCTCAGGTGACACAGTGGAGCAACCATAGCACATGGTCCCTATCTGCAAGGGTCTCACATTTACATGAGGACAATCCAGTGAGAACGGGGTGTCCTATTGACGTGCATTTACATGAGAACAGTATGTTATCACATGTCTACCTTTGCCACACGCTTACTTTATCTCTTCTAGAAAATCAAGCAGCCAAGCTGAATTAATGACTAAACTAATAAATCCTGTCTCCCAAATTGATTTTAACATTAGATATGATATTAAATTCAGGGTCGGGAGTAGGGTGACATCATAGGAAATATCATCAAGAGAAGGCATCAGCTGAAAACGAAATAAAAACCTCTGTGGCTGAGACATCCAAGCCTCAGCCTGGAAACGAGTGAGCCTCAGTTACCCCAGGCTTCTTCTCATCTCCTCCTCCAGACTCTTTTTCTTCTCTTGAAAGACAATTACACATACTTTACTCAAAGACAGTAGCTCTCTCTGATGTTATCCTAAGGACCTCACATTGTAGTTTATAAATTTTCTGAAATCTTCAGCCAAATCCTGTGTTGTAGCCTCCATGTGACCCTGTTAAAACAAGGTTAATAATAATATCTTAGCTCATGATAGCATCAGCAAAGCCTTCGGAAAAAGGCACCAAACATAATAATGCAAATGGTTCTCAATTATAATAAGTGGTCAGTTTCATAGTGTCACCCACGAAGGATTCTGATCTCTGTTTCCCGGTAGGCATCATGATTTCTCCATGAGCTATAACGTGCTTTTAGACAGGAGCCATGGAACCATCGCTGTTAACCCAGTGCATCTTGGTGGACATTACCAGTTCTGTCCAACCTACATCAGGATCTAATAAAAGTCAAGCATTGACACATAACTATGAGCTGCACATTTCTTTCCTAATGACACCTTTTAACCAGCCATTATACCTCCTGGAACCTAATCAATTGTTATTTCCTAACAGGATACTTATGTTTTCTTTTTTTGTTTGTTTGTTTGTTTGTTTGTTTTTAAAGACTAATGACCTGGACCAGTTATTGCCAGAAACTCACCTCTTCAATAAGCAACACATACCTGTAATTTTCTTATTTCATTTCTATTCCAGTTTCACAATCCTGACCTTGCTTCTCTTCTTTCAGGGAGGAGTGATTGGAATCACGTAACACTCCTGAACTTTAGGGCCCCACTCCTAATGCTGTTTCTATCTGTACTGAAGCCACCACAACATTTGACTTGGCAAGAGGAGCTTCGCCCAGGGCTGAGTCTAGAAGGCTGCTAATTATTCTCTGTGATAAAGAGAAGTGAGACAGCCAAGGGGATGTAAAGGGTAAAAGAAGGCTGAGGATTTCCATGTTCACCCCAAACTCCCCTCTTCTCCACTAGCAGACTATGCCTACCGCCCAGGTCCACACTGGAGCTGTGTGGCAGATTCTGCCAGTGGATGGTTGTACTGCTCAGTTTTCCCATAGCTGCCACAAAATAATGGACACCCACAAATTAAAAAAGAAGACAGGCTGAATTTGGCTCATGGTTTCAGAGATCAGTCCATGGTCTCCAGGATCCAAGGCAGGAGCATCATGGTAACTGGTAGTGGTAGAACAAATCTGTTTCATTCACGGTGGCACTAAAACAGATCAAGGAGCGGTGACACAGAGCAAAGATAGAGGTAGCACATATGTTATCCAAGGTCATGTCTCCATGACAAATCCAGACCCAGCACCCAATGTGGGCTTCCTTCACCCCCTGGCTCCTCAAAGCCAGACAAGTTGACAATCCAGCTTATATTCCATTATGCTAGTCCACTGCTTCTTTCTGGCTATTCTTTGGCAGATGGTCTACACGTTTGCCTTCAGGCACCAAAATTTTGGTCAATGTTTCCAGAAAGAGAGAATTTAATTTGCTGTGCTGGATGTTGGCAGAGCCCAGGACATCTGTGAAGTTTGCACTTTAGCTCGAGGAAGCATCACTGACCCATCCTCTGAAGCTTCCCACCATGGAACCCTGTGAGTCCAGTCACCAGGACTGCAGTACAAATAGTTTGTCCTCCTCCATTTAACTGCTGTGATTTACAAATATTATTTTAAAGGAGGACATTCATATTTTGTATCTGAAGATGCCAAGGCTGATAGAAGTTTTTACATTGAAATAAATTAACTGCTGTATTTTAAAGAAGAAATAGAACATCTGGAAAGTGTGTTTCAGTACTTAAACATATGGCACTTCCTCACTGGGGAAAAAGTACATCACTGAATGAAACAGCAGAGAACTTATAATGTATTTAGGATTAGGAAAAAGAAATAGAAATGCCATATTGAATTCCAGTCAAACAGAAGACATTTACTGCTTAAAACAGTGCAACACAGCCATGGATTTCATACTGCTGAGAGTTACATTTTTGGCAGAGAATGGGAATGTAGAATAGAGGCAGGAAGAGAATTGCTATCACACTTCCAAGCACACCTGCCAAGCTGGGCTCTGTCCTCCAGCCACCTCAGGACACATTTCTGGAGCATGCAATTCCTGTGGTTTAGCATTGGCTTTCAGAAGTTCCAGGGACTCTGAGAGAACAGAAAGGCTACAAAACTCAACCAGGATACAAAATAATGAGATAACAATATACTAAGATGGAGCAACTCATGACAAAGGAGAGTCAAATGAAGGAGGAGCACAAGCAAATGATCCTTATGAAAAACTGGCCATGGGCCAGGCTGTGGGAGACACCCAGGCATCCACTGGAACAGTGTGAACAGAGGGTCTCTATGATCCTGGGAGGTCACTCAGCCATCCAGGGAACAGCGATTCATCTCTCAAGCTGCTCTCCAGCCAGAGAAAGCCTAGTGAGTGGAGCTACCAAGTCATCAATCATGTCTCCTTCTCCTAAGTTTACAAAATTCCCTCTCAGCTTAACATGCTAGCCACTGCTTCTTTGTGAGTCATAGCTCTCCTGCCCCGGGGATGCACCTCCCTCCAAGGAGCCTGCCTGTGATGTGCTGAGTAGCAGGTCCACATTCCTCTAAAAACTGAAGACAGTTGCTCCCTGGGCACCTTGGAGGCAAAGTCCTGCTCCAGGCCTCCTGTGCCTCACACCTGACTGTGGTATAGAAAGATAAGCCAGAGGCGTGAGAGCTCTGGTCACACCTCAAAGGAAAGCCAAGTGTGAGTTCCATGTAGGAAAAGAGTTGTGAAGCCTCCATCCCTAGGCAGTGTTTGCAGTTTGGGGCATCTTCATCTTCGTTTGAAATAGATACATCCTCAGAAAACAAATGATGCAAAAATCCCAGAGATGTGACAATGTATGAGACAAATCCATGAGACAACAGCATGAGACAAAACCCCCAACCCAGCCCTACCACGTACTTGCACATCAGGAGTGGTACCCCATAGCCTGACCCTCAGGTGCATCTCTGCTTAGATCCAGCAGTAGACCACAGTGTCTGTGGTTTTTAATTTTTCCTTTAAATGGAACCAAACTTCATGTACTTTCATCTTCTTAAAAATTAAATATCATGCTTTCAAAACTTCCCCTGCTATTATTCTTTATGAATGATGTGGCCCCATCTGAGGTCATTGGTCTTCTATATGGATGTGGATTAACCAATGTTTTTGAAAGGCTGGGCAGTTGCTGGTTGAGCTTCACAGACTACATGGCCTCCCTTACAATGTCAGACTCTGCCACTGCACAGAACAACCATCCACAGGAGCCAGTGATCACAGCTTTGCTCCAATGAATCTTTATTTATAAAAACAGGAAGTGGGTGGATAGATTCGGACCAGAGGCTTAGGTTTTTAATATAGCTTTTTGGTGGATTCAGGGGTGAGAGCGATAATGGAAGTGAAATGAATTCAAATTATCAATTTGTAGATAACTGTTTGACTGAAATATTAAGACTTCCCATTTTCAAACATGATATACTATCCTATAATCTGTTAAGAAAATATTTGATAAAAAATTCATATGAACATGGAGAATGCAATACTTCTGTTTTCATTATGCCCAGGTAACTTCTCTGTCATTCCTTCTATTTGCGTAGGTAGATTATTTTCTTAGCGAAATGAATTATAATTATTTTCCCCAAATTCACATTTTATTGTTGATATTGCTCTTACTCCATTGCCTTGAACAGCCACGTCATTAGTCCAGAGTAGCTAAAGTAAGCTGGAACCCGGGGATCTGGTGGTATCCGTTAATGTATGAACTTAAACACAAATGTTTGCTGCAGGCTCTGGTGAGATTATTTTAACACACAAAAAAATCATCTCTATGGCTTGATGATTTGAACATTTAAATCTGGAATGGATGCCAAATATATGAAATCACTTTTGATGTCTATGATGAACTTTGTTTTTCTCTTTTAATCTGTTAATGATGAGTTCAACTTTAGTGCTTTAAATGGAACCGAGTTTACACAAACTATTATTCTTTTCCAAATGTTATTGTTTACTTTTCTGCATTTATCTCCCTAATTAGTCTATACCCTTCCATTAGGTGTATCTGATCTTGATATGAAGTTCATTCTAACCTAGTCTCTTTAGAGCATGTAAGAATTAATTTATTTTCTATTTTGACCCATAATGGTCTAATGAATCAGCACCAACTGTATGTACTGTTAATAATAACTACTGCCATTGTAAACCAGAGACAAATATGCTCACATATAACCAGTCATGGCAGCTGCTTTTTCATGGCTGAAATGGAGTTTTGTCCCAGTCAATCATTCATTCATTCATTCATTCATTCATTCAAGGGTAAAGCAAGTAGGCCCAGAATGAGACAAGCAATGAAACTTCTACAAGGTACCAAAATGACAAAAATCAGTAAGACAGTGTTGTGGTTTGTATCTGGATGTCCCCCTAAAGCCTCATGCAGTCATGGGGTCAGGCTTCTAGAATTTATGATTGATTCATGGTCCAATACTGGGGTTATGGGTGTGAGCACTACACCCGCACTAGTGTAGGAAGCCTACATACAATGTAAGGGAGGAAAAAAGGCTCGCTCTCGCCCTCTTTGCTCTTAGTGCTTTTGTTGTTTTCTGCAGCCATGAATGGTATCCCAGCATCATACCACCTGGTCTTGGAGCCAGTTGATTGCGGACTGAAATCTCCACACATTGTGAGCTATACTTTTTCTTCCTTAACTTGGGGTGTTGGATATTATGTCCCAGCAATGAGAGAAAAATAATTAAAAAGAATATAAAATGAAAATAAGAGGGTGCTATCATCTCTGTGGTGTTCAGCGGGCATCCAGACCTGCAGGCAGCCTGTGTGCAGACATGTGAAGAGGAGACAGTTCAAGCCACATCTATATCTGGCTAATAATCCACTTAGAACACTGGAATTTTAAAAGTTCTAGCTAATGCAAAGGACAGACAATAGTAGAGAACCATGGGTGGAAAAGTGCATTGTCATGAAGCAGCTGGGGAACAGGAAATAGTGTCTATCACCCCTGCTACTGTGTCAGCTCACTGACCTCCTTGGCCATGTATGTTCACTGTCTTCCTCTGACCATGTTTGATCTCTGTGGCCTCACTGACTTTCAAAGTCAGCTCTTCAATTTATATGGTGTTTCTCATCCTGCTTCTCAGTGGCATTCTAGCAATCCTCTACCATTTCTCTCTCCTCTCCTCTCCTGTCTCTGACTCTGTCTCTCTCTCTGTCTCTCTCTCTGTCTCTCTCTCTGTCTCTCTCTCTGTCTCTCTCTCTCTCTCTCTCTCTCTCTCTCTCTCTCTCTCTCGTATTCCAATTTCCCCTGAAGTGTTAATTTCCATCCACATGCTTCTCTGACTTCTCCTTTATAAGCTCTGGATTTTCCACCCACCTCTATCCTTTATCTCTTTGCTCATGCTAGTGTGTGTTTCTGTGGAAATACTGTGTGTCCTCTGTGTCCCCAGAGGGTCATTTTCTATTTGCACTGAAACCCATTTCACTCAGGGTGCTACAAATTCACTCCCATCCCATGCAACTGTGCCTTGTCCACTTGGAACTAAAAGGGCCATTGTCCATCATCACCTACAGACACAGCATGAGCACTGAGTCCCCTTCTCATGCTGCTTATTTTGAAAGGCTTCCTCCATTAGGCTTCTGACACACCTTGGTCTTTTTCTGTTTTGCTTTGTTTTGTCCTTATTTTAATATCTATTCCATCCAATGCAAATGACTTGTCTTTTCCCCAAAGTCAAAATATCACACATCTCATTCCTTAGACTTTTATTCTGTCTTACTTTAGCTATCATTTCCACCACATTGAGTGATAAAAATATAGCTGGTGATTGCTGAATTTTTATCCCAGTGTAGGCTCCTTTGAATTTCACATCAAAGTGTTAAAACAACAACAAAAACAAAGCAATAGCATTCATGATATCTTCGCTGAAGTATCTAGTGGACGTCACAAACCTCACAAGCCCAAGCACAAATTTCTGATCTTCCCACCAGGAAATGTGGGCCCCAGCTCTTTGAGCCTTCCAGCATTGTGCTCCATCTTGATCCCTCTTCACCTTCCGTGTCCAAATACCAACAATCCTATCAGTCATGCTTCCAACACCTGCAGAGTCTGTCTGGCCTTCCCGTCCCCTCTCTCAACGGCAGCTGCTCCAGTGTTTCTGGCTCTCTTCCACTGCTGTCCTTACACTGAGGTAAAGATCTGACAGCACAAGGCCCTAGTAGCATTTGTCTGCATCAGACACCCACAGCTGCCTCTGCCTGCTCTGCCGTGGCTGCTCCACTGCGTGGGCTGCATGCTCTAATTCCTGCCTGTTTTCCAACCCTGGTTCTATAGCTGTCAAAGGAATTCTTATCTTATCTCTAACCTTATAATAATTTCTGCTTTTCTTAAGGTTACAGAGGGTTGTTGCTTTCAAATCAAATGGCATCTAAGCATCAAATGACATCTAAAAGCTTGTCCCAGTGATAATTCCCAGACTCTTCTCAATGGAACCCTCTGCTTTCAACTGAGGTGGAAAATTCAGAGTCTCAGAATTTGCATTTGCTTACTGAGGAGAGGACAATGCCCTGGAATCACTGATACATCCACTCTTGATTTATCTCACGCAATTTTTCTAATCTTTGTTTCAGTGAACAATTAGAAATCTTCACGAAAATGTACAAATCTACTTGGTCAAACACAAAAACCTAGGGCATTAGTCTTGATGGAGAATATTTTTCACTCGTAAGTTTCATGCTTTGAGTTAAACTTTTCTCATTTGCATGACCTGTGCCCTCATGTCAGACAACTTTTGAAAGGCAGCTTCATTGAAGCCGTGAAGCTCAGCACAGGGAGATTCATCTCCTAACACCTGTACTCCTTCATGGAGCTACTGAAGGCTTCATGGTAGAAGAAACAATTCTGATGTTAGAAATAACATTATGATAAATAAAGTGAAGATTTAAGTCGTGGCTAGTATTTTGAAAACTCAGTAAGTAAAGAAACTCATAGTATTTGTCAAATTAAAATTGTGGCAGTAGAAATGAACAAATACAAGAAACAAGCAGTTCTCTTTAAGGTGAAATAAATATTGACAACTGACTTTCCATGAAAGATTAAGTAATAAAGTCTTAAGACGTTCATAGTATATACTACATTAATGTGTTTTGTCATTTAGAATAATATAATTATGCCTGTGAGGGACAATGGAGAAAAAATCCTGACGTAACTTCCTGCTCAATCATGCAGACAAGGAACATGACTGAGAAAATCTAGAACTATGGGAAGGTGTGGTTTTGGCTGGCTTGAGAGATAACTGATAATGTGCTAAGTCCATGGCTACAGGAATAGGCATGGATGGGGAAATCAAGTTAGCGAATTTTGTTTTAACCTTGGGATTTCAAAGACTCATGAGGTAATATACACAGCCAAATTATGGATTTCAGAAGCAATAAAATGTAAATATAGAATATTAAATAAGAATTTTGTATGACTGTTAAAGCCAGAGGTCAAAAATGAGATCACAGGGGAGAGTGGGTGGACCAGGAACAAGGTCTGTGAAGGCACATTTCTGGGCTGGCTGAGCACAGCGACCTTTGAGAATGAACATCCTGAGAAACTGGTGTGATGAATGCAGGGCAGGTTTTCAGGGCAGGGACTATTTATAATCAGCATCACCTGAGGGGCTAATGGAGGAAAAGAGGAAGGCCTTCGTACCCCCAGTTTTAGAGTGATTGCAATCTGGAGAAAATGTATCTGCATAGAGTCGATCAATTCACAGCATCACACTGAAAGGTGATTTCTGCGTCCTGTAGAATGAAAGCTCAACATACTTCAGTTCAAAAACGGAGGACAAGTAGAGCCGCTTTAAAGCCAAGAGCAGGTATCTTGGGTCCTCATTACAAAGCTTAAGGAATCTAAGTCAGCCCTTGAACTCCCATAGTCCAGGGTCTCTCTTTCTCCCTCTCTCCTCTCTGTCTCCCCAACTCTGTGCTGTTTGATCCAGGCACATCCACAGGGAAGGGAAAGGAGACTATATCATATATCTTGTTTCATACATGGTTTTCACACGTGAGGTAGCTAAATTCAAGGTGTCTTTGGAATCCTTCCCTTCCTTTCTTCCTTCCTTCTTTAAGTAGCGTCAGGTTTACAGAAAATTTGAGTGGGAACTCTGCTTCTCATCCTTAATGTATCCTATTTAAACCATGCATGGGAATGACATGTTCTCTATAACTGGCACTTGCCTTGGTCCTGCAGCTGGCTGCCTCAGCCTGCTGGTGAGCAGCATGACAATGACTGTGTGTGCATGAGCCACTGGTGGTGGCTGGCAGCGGTCTGAGGAATGAGTGATCATCTCGAGACAGAGCCTGTGTGCAAACTTGTGGCTGCGGTGGACAGAGCTTGGTCAGTTCATCTGTGTCCCCCTGAGCCCCGTGTACCCTCCAGATGACCCTAGCAGCTCTCTTCTTCCCTCGAAGAACGTTCCTTGTGCCCCTGATTGCTGGCGCCTCCTGAGGCTCCAATCATCCTCCGTGTATCTGTGCACTGAGGCCACCTCCCAGCCCTACCTGGATGAAACCTCCCTGGCTCTCAGTGACTGCTTGAGGAGTCCATTGTGACTACGGTATTTTAAAAGTAAACTTCCGCAGAGGTTACTAGGGAAGAGGCCCAAGAAGGCATCATTGTGCCCCCTGCTGCCTGGGAGTCTAAGGATGGAAATCACTGGTTAACATACTGATGTTGATGCATTAGGACTGTGGACTTCATTAAACTCTTTAATGCTCCTGAACCCACAGAGCCTCACTGCCCTATGCTGAGTGGGGAGATTCTTCAGTGAGGCGAAGGTGCAGGAGGGATGCTTCTCAGTGCTGAGCTCTTTCTCTCCTGCCTTGGACAGTCTCCCCAAGCAGGATAAAAGCCCCGCTGTGGCCAACTTGGTGCCACCCACAGCAGTTCCGGGGAGGCATCTCAGGAAACTGCCACACCAGCTCGCGGGTCATTTCACAGCTTTGCTGAAAATTCTAGCTTCAGAGCCCACAGCTCCTACCGGAGGCCATGGCTTGAATTTGAGGGTCCACAGCCACAAGAGATCTCAGAGGGCCTCCCCACGCCAAGCAGCAGTCAGTGCAGGAAGTGCTGTCCTTTAGGTTGGGAAGGAAATGCTGCAGGACTGGGACAGACCCAGCAGTGCACCCAGCACACGGAATTGCTCTGCGAGCGCACGGGGTGACCATGGCGGAGATAGGGGACAAGGAGAGGCTTCGGAAGTCCAGGCTGATCAGCGTAGCTAAAAATTTGACTCGTAGGAGAGTGATAAGAAGTTCAGGTTTAGAGTTCTGGGGCTGTGAGCTGCAGCAGCCTCTGCGACTGAAACTTTTGCTGTTGTTTATGTGAAGGTCGGCCTGGTAGACAGAGTTAGGGAACCTGATTTTACTAACAGACACGATCAGGTAAATGATAAACCTTCATTCCCAAGGAGTAAACAGCAATGTACCTTCCTTAAATCATAATAAATGGAGAATTTGATTATCATAATCGTATGTTTGAACAGCTGTAAAAAATCACACACAAAACCACATAAATACAGTACATACAGCATGGTAAGGTAAGTTACAATGTCTAAAGGGACTTATCACATTTAAATTCAAAAGTAGAAGTAAATCGTTTGTTTGCTTGCTTTTGTTTGTTTGTTTTTGGAGACAGAGTCTGGCTCTCTAATTCAGGTTGGCCTTGAATTCACTGTGTTCAGGCTCGACTTGAGATCATGGTAATCCCCCTGCCTCAGCCTCCTCAATGCTAGAATTACATGCTCCATCGTACCTGACAGCAATAATGCTTTTAAAAGCATTGAAGTCAAAAGAAAAACCACATGGTTTATTTGCTATGCAAATATTTTTGCATAGTGTCTCTTCGAACCTACCTCTATACCTATAGATGCAGATATGGTATGTGTTAACCTGTACGTAAATGTATTTGTATGGATCTGTGTATGGAATACATGTGTACATTGAATTTATGGATCATTCATTGTGTACATCAAATTTATATAGTATATGAATGCATACATATAAATATACACAAATATGCATGTGTGTATGTGTACATGCATATACATTTTTAGTCACTAGAGACTGTAATATGGAACATGCAACCATCACCATATTTCGGAATTGGAAGTAAGAGGTACTTTAACGGCCCTCTTGTAAGGTGCTCAGACACTCAGTAGTACCTGACTGTTTTAAGATCAAATTTGCCTCAGTCCTTTACTGTCAAGGATTGGGAGGACATGGGAGGATGAGATGGTCACAAAGAAAGGCAGCCCGGGGTCATGACCAGCCCAGCTCCTGGGATGGGCACTAACAGATCTCACCTGTGTCACACAGATTGGGTCACTGTACCGTCAGTGATTCATGATTTAGATTCTTTTATGTCCTATAAGTGCGATGTGCCTTAAGTTCTCATTAAAATTACAATTGCAATGCAGTTTTCAAACTGTCCCCTGTAAGAACCCCTTTAGTTCACAGTAAGATGGAATAGCCAGGCTGCCCTCTCTTTTGTACTGAATATGGCTGTAAAACCAGGGCAAAATTCATGGTGATGCCATTGAAGATTTGCAGACGTAAATACCAGGAGACAGACCGAGGAAGACCAGAACTCAAAGACCATTCTACTGTCCTTTGAGCTAGCCCTGTGGCTTCCAAAATTCTCTCGTTTGGATTCAGCTACCACCGAGCACCAAAGTCATCACAGCCACAGAGCAGAGTGGGATAAGCTCCAGCTAGAGCTCGGGAAGCAGGGGTGGAGCTAGGATACTGCCTGAGAGTGAGCATCACCCTCCTTCCTTCTATCCCTTTGTCTCTCTCTCTCTCTCTCTCTCTCTCTCTCTCTCTCTCTCTCTCTCTCTCTCTCTCATTCTGGTATTGGGGATTGAACCCACAGCCTTTGTACTGAGCTACTTGGGCTGTATCTCCAGCCCCTCTTAAATTTACTTCGAGAGAGTGTCTCCCTAAGTTAGTAAACGGCCCAGATTGGATGAACTTACGTTCCTCCTGCCTCGGCCTCACTAGTGCTGGGATTGAGGGGGGGCAGGTCCCCACCTGACTTCTGTCCACTGGAGGAAAGACAGTCCCTCCCAGGGCCACAGGTGAAAAGGAAAGGCATGTACTGTCCTGCCTGGGGCACAGCTGCCCTGCCCAGCCACAGCCGCTCCTCCCCACTGGAGAAGCCTGCATGTTGGGAGGACTGCACAGGGCTGTGCCACGACCTCAGTGTTGTCTGCTGTTGCTCTGCTTCTTGGGCACTGCTGCAGGGATGCAGGTCTGGGTGCATCCAGGGGAAGCCACTGAACTCTGAGACCCCCTGCAGTACCTTCTGGGCTGATGGTTATTATCCATGGTGATAATGCTCTGCACAGGCCCCTGGAGCAGGGATTACCCTGGACGAGCCAGAACACGTGAGGCCCCATGAGCCTCAGGCCACACTTCTTCAGAGGATCGGCACACAACCCTGCCTCCGCGTCTCTTCTCTGAAAGGCTCTTCACTCTGTACTTGATCTGTGCAGCTGAGCTGTGAGTGCTGCGCTCCTTGCTCCCTGCACCTGCCCCCTGCCCCAGCGGACCTCGCCTGACATGTGTGCTCTCCACCAGGCAATGCACAGCTCGGTGATGCTCAGGCATCATGTATGGGAGAGCTGCAGGCAGGGAACAGACAACCCAGAGGATACAGCATGAAAGTGGTGAAAAGGACCAGACCAAGACAAGGACCTGAGCTTGCAATGGGAACTATGCACAGGCGAGGTCCAGGGCCACCCTGCTCCACCGCACTGTGGAGAGAGCACCTTGGGTACTCAAACTTTCCCTCCCCTGGGAATGTCAGAGGATGACCACCGCAGTTTCCCAAGGGGTGGCTTTGATTTACAAATACACTTTCTTAAGAAGGTGAGTTTGCAAGGTCAGAACCGTGAGCAGCGAGGAGCAAGCATGGGTGAATCCCTCTCTTCCTCAGGCATCTCCTCTTCCCACCATCAGCCAGCACCATAACTCAGGAAGGCAAGACAAAAGAGGCATCCTGCTGCCCTCCTGGTGTATGAGGAAAATTCAGGCATCTGAATTTTCGCTAGAAGTTCGCCAGGCAGAAATATGCAGACCTTTAAGGGTTTCACCGAGAGCTCTGGGTGTCCATGTCCTCACCTGGCACACATTTCCAAGAGCTGGGCTCCAATCTCCTGCTGGCCTCTCCCATGGCTGGGCCTGCAGTGACCACCCAGACATCAGTCACCTATTCAAATGCAGGAGTTTATCTGTAATTATATGCTTTCTCCCTCAACTAAAACGTTCTTCCAGAATCCAGTCAGTTGACACAGGGCTCATCGGTGCTAAGATTCCTCAGTTTACTGGAACAGTGCTCAGGACTGGGGAGTCAGACTCACTGGTTCTCAGACACTGTCCAGGGTGAGGGTTCCTGGCTTGCTGACTCACAGGGCGACCCCATTCCGTAAGGTTTAGTGGTTTACTGGGGATTGTGGTATATTAAAGCACGGCAGGAAGAATGCTTCGGAGGGAAGTCCCTCCTGTCCCTGGTGTGGTGTCTGAAGTTGGTCCCATTGGTTTCCTCTGCTCAGGATGGCGCTGAGCCAGGTCCCACAGTTAGCTCTTGGCTGCCGCAAAGCACAGCGTGGTGTTTCCCTTTAGCCTTCTGCAACCTTTGCTCTTCCTAATTCCCTACTGCTCTGGAGATTGTCCTGTACCAGATTGTTCTGCTCTTCACTGTCATTTTCCAGTGTGTGTTTTACCCCTATTTAGCAGTCACATTGATGCTCTGCAGCATTTTTAACCTTAAAAATGGTGACAATAACTTGCCCTGACACTGGAATAGCAGTCATGTTCTGTCTCTCTCTCCTTCCTTGGAGAAAACCTCTCTCTCTCTCTCTCTTTTTTTTTTTTTTTTTTTTTTTTTTTTTTTTTTTTTTTTTTTTTTAAGAGCCACGTGACATAACGTCTTCTGTGGCTCTCTGTTAGTGACTCAGAGAGTCAGTGTAACCTGGAGGTTGCCGTCACCTGTCTACTGCAAGACTCTCCTCTGGGTTATCAGCAGGCACCCAGCGGGGAGGTGTCCCCCCGGCTCCCTTCACCTGCTTTCTGCATGTTTCATGGCACAAGGCCCTGCACAATCCCAGCCCCCGCTTCCTCTCACCTCCGCTGCACACTTTGCTGTCATTCGTTTCTCCATCTGACTGTTACTGAGCTCCTTTTCGGGACTTCTTGTTTCTCAGTTTGTCCCCAAATACCGGCTATTCTCATTTCCATACCTCACACCATTATCGTCACCATGCCCATTCCTACCATGCCCACACCTCCTCTGATCCCAGGGGTTCTAATGGTGGAGACATTCGTACAATGGCACTGGTTTACTTCCTGAAGTCCAGCGAGACAAACCAAGGTTGTGCAGGTGACGATAGTCCTCCTGATGCTGCTGCTTGTGTCTTATTTACCAGACTTTGGCACAACTTTACATTAACTTCAGAATTCTCCCACAGGGAATTCAGACTCATTTGGGATGTGTGGGTGAAGCAAGCCGAGGATTTCTAGGTGTAGTTTGAGAAGCTGCTTCAAAGCTCAACGTCCACCAGGACACTTGGGAGGCTGTTTATAGTCTTTGCCGAGATTCCATTCTTACTTTCTGTGCACATTAGCTTTCCCTCTTCCTTTGGTTGATTTTATAAAGCTTACAATAGTTCATTGATATGTTTATTCATTAGCTTATTCTTAATTAATCTCCAATGAATGTTTGCAAAACCCTGTTTTGCTAATAAATAAAAAAATAGCATTACTACTCTCAAATATGTTGACAGGTTCTTGAAATATGTAATCTCAATTAAACTTTATATTAACATAAAATTACTCATTATCATATTTAATTAACTTGGAAAAATACTTAGTTACAGAGTTAGAGTCTGAACATAGGACTCTACGAATCCGAATTCACATTGCAATGGAAAGGAAAGAGAAAAGTATATTTCTTCCCATTAGTTAAGGGCTTGGTAGATTTACTTACAAATCTAATAGGGGCCTAGGTAGCTGAAGGCTGTAATCCGGCCCTCAGGAGGCTGACAGTTCAAGGCCAGGCAGGTCAAATACTGAGACTCCAAGAAATCCAAACAAAGCTACAGAATGAATAAGCAACAGTGGAAAGAAATTTACTCATTAAGGGACTTTATTAACAGGCTAAATAAAAGCAGACTAATTCTAGAAAAGAAAATGAAAATTATACTTAGGAATATAAACTTGTTTTAAGCGGTCTGAGTGCCTTAGGACGGCTGAAGGACGCGGTTGATGCGGGATTCGGTCACAAGTAAAGCAGGCGTGATACTTAGCTCCCCGCTATTGTGGCAAAATACCTGAGCAAAGCAATCTGAAGAAGGAAAGTTTGATTTCGGTTGGGTGTCGGAGGGTCCAGTCTGGGTCACTTGATCACACTTCTTTGGGCATCTGTGAGGTCTGACATCACAGCAGAGGCATGTCAGGGGCCAGCACTGCCCATCGCACGATGGCTGGCAAGCAGAGTCCGGCCAGGAACTGGTCCTCTTGCACCCTTTCAAGGGGCCCGAGCCACGGGCTACTTTCTCTTTGCTCCTTCCTCCTTACGCATTCACTGACTCCCCCTCAGTGGTGCCACCAGCTGAAGACCACACCTGTCACACGAAGCCTTCAGAGGAAACTCTAGGCCCAAATTATAACAAACAAGGACCTGGGAAATGGGTTTCTCCCTCACTCTGAATTGGTCAGCTCGGGCCTCTGCAGCAAAATACCAGAGTGGTGACTTAAGCAATAACAGCAAAGTTATTTCCTCACATTCTTTGAGACTAGAAGTCCCAGATCACAGAGGACTGGGTTCCATTCCAAGGCATCCTCTGGGCGACTGTGGGCAGCCACCAGCTCACCACATGCTCACAGGGACTGGTCTGACTTCATGTACAGAGTAAGAGAAAGAGGGCTTTCTCCTCTGTCTTCCTGCCAGCACATTCATACCACAGATCATCCCTCCATTCTTAGGACCTGACGTAATCTTAAAAATGATCTAGAACTCACCTCCCACTGCAGTCATATACAGTCATAGGCTTTCTGTAGGGATACAGTCAGTTCCCAGCCCCCAGTGCCCTAACCCCATGGAAAACGTGTCCTGATGGCCTCGGATATCTGAACTCACACCTGCTTCCATTCTAACAGCCTTACATCCCACATCCCATCTGCATCAAATGGTAAGCAGTTATGCATGTGAATGTACCTTCTCCAGGAATGCGGTGACCCTGCAGCTTCAGCCCAGGTTGAGTTCTTACCGTAAAAAGTGATCAAAAGGAGCAGACAAAATGCTGCGGCCTAAAGGATGTAGACTGAGGCTACTGGGCCTGAAGAACGAGGAGGAACACAGCTCACATGTCCTCCAGGACTGCAGCTCTGGTGGAGCAGTGCGTGAATCCAATGCAATGGAGAACTGGCACAGGCAGACGCAGGCACAGGCACATGCCAGGCATGAAGGTTCTCCACTTCTTAGCTCCTCTCCCTACCCCTTGGCTAAGGACACAAGCACGCGTGCACACAGCTTTCTTCTCCAGACTCGACCCTGTGATTTGAAGTGCTCAGGAGTTCTGCTGATGGGGAGCTATCATCATGCAATCAAGGCTTGCATTTGTAAGTCTCCTTTTCAGGACATACAGACAGATTCTACTGTAATTTACCATTCAGTTAAACGAACTCTTTGTTTCTAATCTATGAGGGATTCAATACTCAAGCTTCTTGGTGCATTCCTGTTGTTCTCTTATCCATAAGAAAAATTTATGGGAAAGTTATGTCAAGTTGACAGTGTAAACTTGAAAAAGTCTGTATAATATTATTTCAAACTCTATATGAATAAATCATCAAGTATTTGGTTTTCCTCATCTTCTTGTGTGTCTACAGCATATATGCCTTATTCTTTGAGCTCTAGTTGTAATGAATAAACACTTAGCAAAACAAATATATTAAATTCCATTCTTAATAATAAATACTAGTAGATATTCTGCTTTTGTTAGCATAAAATTTGAATCTGCTCTCAACTCCCAGTCTCCCTGACAGGCATGAAAACTCTCAAAGGTAAAACAGTTCTAGGAGCACCTCATTTAGGATGATTCCTTTTAAGCAATTAAAATCTGAGTCATTCTTCCTGCTGTGTTGGACTCAGACACATACAAAATAAGAATATTAAACAATAATGACTGCCCCCAGTAAGAAACTTTCTTTGGAATCAAAAACAATAACTGTGCTAAGAGTGATAGGTACTTCTAATATGAATTTGAGACTAGGGATATAATAGCATATAGCTTTGCTATATTATTTTGTGATTTGGCTAAATATTTTGCATAAAAATTATTATGTTTATCATTTCATTATCAGGTGAGAATGAATTCATTCAATTAGTTTCTTTTAATATTCAAGGCAAAGTAAGGTTAATGGAATAACAGGCAAACTAGAAGCCTAATATCAGAGATAATGCAGTCATAAGATCGGCACACTGTGTGAGCTGAGTGCGTTAGAATTGGGCAGCCTGTGTTTTCCCTTCTGAAGCAACTTCAATTTGAGGCAAGAGAAGTCATTCTGCATACAGAACCAAGCAGATTGCATTAGTTTTCTTACCAAACTGCCCCCCACTGTCCTTTCGCAGGTTCAGAACCTCCCAGGAAGAGCAGTCCTTCACCGTGCTGTGCAGCTGGGGCTGGCAGACTGTGTCCTGCTTGTTTTCTGATTGAAACAAACTGGGCCAATAAGAATTACCTTTGCCTTCAAATATTGAACAAAGTCAGCCGGATATGACGGTGCGAGTGTGAATCTCAGCTAAAGCTAATCTCCGGGTAGCAGATGCAGGAGGAGAGCGGTGGTGCAAGTCCAAGCATAGCAATTTAGAAGGGCATTGTCTCAAAATTAACATAATACATGGGAAATTAATAGGCTGGGGATCTAACTCAGCGGGTTCCTATTAGTAAAGAAGCAACTTGAACAACATGCAACATGGTACCAAACAGAGAGGGGAAAATTTCATTTTCATTCACATAGGAGTTCCCTGAAAACCTGGACCTCAGGCCTGGGTTGGACTCTTTATTCTCTGGGACTGTACTGAATTTTTAATAAGTTACTCAATTATTTTATAAATTACCTATTTTTAAAATAAAATTTTCACTCCCTATTTATTATTCCAATTTCATAGGTACATATTATATACGTTTATAAATATCACACTCTACCCCATCCATATCTACAATTATTATATGTTAACCAAGTTTTTAAACAACCTATAAAGAGAAGGAAATGTTAACTACTCCAGTGTGATCATTACACATTAATACTTGCATAGAATTATTATCTGAACCCCATAAGTTTGTATAATTAGCAATTCACTAAAATTAATGTGTTTCTCCTACAGTTAACACTGGGAGATTCATATTTAATAAGACACCTTGAAGAGTCAGCTGGGTATACAGGATCACTGCTTGTGAAATCCCTTAAAATAGCTTCACGCTTCTGAGAAGTCACTGGCATAAATAATGCGTGGTTTCACTAAAAACCTCACACATAGTTGCACAGTGACTGCTGCGATCCGAACACACATGACCCCTAAATTCCATCTGCTGAGTCCTAGCCCTCGATGTGCTGGCCTTCGGAACCACTGGGACAGGATGAGGTCCAGGCTGCAGCCCTCCCTCCCCACAGGGCTCTCGCTTGGAGAGAGGGCATCAGGGTCTCTCCCCAGGGCAGGCAGACCGCAGTGCCTTCTAGTGTCTGAAACTCTCGTGTCATCAAGTTGATGTAGAAGCAGCCAGGCAGCCTGCACTCCACTGGGGCCACTCCTCCCGAGCAAGGATAAGGACAGGGAGGTGACACAAAGCCAGGTATCCATATTGGCTCTTGATGGGACAGATGGCTGCATGGCAGCAGGGGACACAGGATGTCCTCTCTGCAGGCAGAGTGGTTATAGGGAGATGGACCCCATAGGACAAGGCTGAGGTGGAGCTGCTCTAGAGGACAGGGCAGTCTTCAGGGTCCGCTGTGGAAGCAGGGCCCATAATGGTAACAGATGTCCCCTGGTGGGTCGCTTCTGAGACCCCAGCTACTGTGATGGCTTTGAATCCTCCAAGTCTGCTCCTCGAACGTCCTGGCCTGGTCATCAGAGATAGAAGTCCCCCTTTGCTCAGCTGTATCACTCGGAAACATGGCAGAAATCTGGGTCCCAAATCTTGCCTCCTGGATCACAGATAACGATGAGCCTGCCCCCCACAGGAGCACAGGGCTGCTTCAGGTTTGCAAATCCCCAGTCCGGAGCACAGGTGTGGAGTGAGACTGTCAGGATTTGTATCCGATCTGTGCTGCCTGGTTTTCCTGTGTGTGTGAGGCCTCCCAGTGACACATGTCCTCTATAGGTGTTACTGGGTGTCCTCTTCCCTCTTACCGAATTCATTTTGAAGTCAAAGAGTTTAGTGAGTTTGTCCTGCTCACATCAGAGAACTGGAAATCATTGTAAGGAGCAGGAAAAAGTTACCTCAGCCACCACACTGCGGGTGTCTTCCTCCAGATTCACGATTCTCACTTGAATGCACCACACCTGCAAGGTGGGAATTCTTCCCAGGTTTGGACATGAGCAGAAGAGCGCGTCCCTTGGTCTTTGCAGACTGGCTCTGCTCAGAGTGAAGTTCTTCTTTCCTCAGCCTGGCATGAAAATCGAAGGCCCATTTTGTTTGTTTGCTTTTTTATTTTTGTTGTTTGGCCTTTTCTGTGTTTGGGGTTTTGTGTGTGTGTGTGTGTGTGTGTGTGTGTGTGCCCCAAACTCTTCATTTACAGGGCTTTTTTAAAAACTTTGTTTTCCTTGAGGAAGATGGTGATGGAGCAGTGACGGTCACTGAGAATTTTCAAGCCTCGTAAGTTGACGGAGTACTTTTCAGTTTTATTTGTTAAAATACTTTGGTTTTCCTCCTGCACTGGGGCCTTTGTTTCACCTCCAGGTTCCCCGACGGTCTGGCATTCTTCTCCATGTCCCTCAGTGGACTGGAACTCATGACCCTCACCCAGTGTGGCATCCACAGCTCCCCTGCAGAAGGACCACTGAGGTCACCAGTCTCAGGATTCCTTTGCCATCGATGTAAAACTGAGGATTGGTTGTGAGTTACACCCCACCCTGGGCAGGCATGACGCTAGTCTGCTAGCTTTCCAGTTTTATCACAAGACTGACCTTCTTTCCGTGTCACCCCAAGTTTATTAACCTGCTGCCCAAGTGAGTAACTTCCCAAATATTCTCGCTGCTCCTTTTCCCCGGGCCTGGCACAGTTGCCAAGTTCTCTGGCCTGAGTTTCTTGCGCCTAGCCGGGCACAGTTTCTTGGGTGCTCTGGGACCCCATGGCCGCTGCAGAGCCGCCACCTTCAGCAGCCCCCCACCTGAGCCTGGGAGCTGTGCCACGGCTCTGTCAGCCCCCGGGTCAGACAGACAGACAGACAGACACCAGTGTCCCCTGGGGGACTTCGGCCCACTTTCACAAGTGCCATGTAAAAGCTTCACCTTTTTGTCCCACTCTGCAGGGGGCAGCAGAGGGCCCAAGGAAGAGTGCAAAAATGTGCCTCAGATTCTTCACCACTTAGGCTGTGTCTGTTTCCTTTATTTGTTTGTCTTTAGTTATTTATTTATTTATTTGAAGTTTTTCTGGTTACTAAAAATCTCTAACCTGTTCCCAGTGCTCCAGAAACCTGCTGTATGTATATATATTGCCGCGAATCTATCTGATACTGCTTTCTGCGCAATTCTTGGTCTGCATGGAAGCTTCCTCCTGGACCTGCCTCCTCCCTGTACTGCTGATTCCACACCTGCCTCCCCGAGCATATTGAGGTCCAGATTACTTTAAAGCCTTTTTCTAGCAAGTCCCATGTTTGGGCTCTCCCAGGGAAGATATGTCACCCTATTTTGTACCGTTAAATAGGAGGCTCCTATCTTTTTGCTTCTTTATGCATCTTGTGGCTTTGTTTTTGCTGCTGCTGTTGAAATCAAGTATGTTTAAAAACTGCAATTGTTAAATACAAGTATTGATTGGGCTGAGGGTTTAGCTCAGCCACGTGAGTGCCTGCCTGGCAAGCATGAGATTGTGAGTGTAATTCCCGGTACCAAAGAAAACTAGTATTTGTGAATATTATGATGCAGTAACATTGAAAACTCATTTTTCTTCTTCCATTTTCTCCTTTAAAATAGGTTGAAAGTTGTAGGAGTCCACAACTTCCTCTAATCATTTCTGCAGAATGTGTATTATTTTTCTGTACAATCACCACAGACTCTGTCTATGGATTCATGTCCATGGAGAGTTTGACAGACACTTTTTTGCAACACAATGAGTTGCAGAGTCAAACTAAAGAACCAAGAGCACTACCTAGCTCCCTGCACAGCTGGCTCTGTGCTGGGGATCGTGCATACTCAGCCAGGTTTGCCCCGACCCTGGAGACCACCACCAGGTGAGGGTCTGATTTCTTCTCACATCTGTCTAAGCCTGTGCTTTTCTGGGGTGTGCCCGTGGATTTGTATGTTACTCAGTGGATCAAGGTGTTGCGAGTCTGCCAGCTTCCTAGGAAATTCCTTTAGCTCTTCCTCTCACACTTTATTTGATTTATTTCTTGTGTCAACAATCATCTTTTGCTTTCGGCATTCCTGGGAGATGTTTGTACCCTAAATATCTTGAGCAATCCTACTTTCCCTGACTGCATTCTTTGTAAGTTAGGGAACCTGAGCAGGTGTGAGGCTCCCCCAGCCAGGTGAGACCTGATCTACAGTCACAGGTACTAAACGAGGTTTTTCTAGGCCCCATCAAAAGCTAGGGAGCAGAAGCCCAGGGGCCCTGGGAAAACTGCCAATGATCATAGAGACTCCGACTGGATCAGGGAGCAGAAACTTTGCTTACTGAGACCCTACTTATCTCCTACTTTCTAACACCTGATTTGGGCTAAAATACATGCACAAGCAAATGCAAATGCTGTGACACTGCCCTGTCATGTTTAAGTTGTCTGTGTTTAGATTCCTCATCTATCTGATTGCTACAAACCTTGATCAATTTTCAGAGCTCTATAAAGTGGTCTGCGACAATTTCTGCTTGTTTTTTCATACTTTTCTCAAGGAAAAAGGTGTATGAAACTAGCTACTCTGTCATTTCCTGATTATTCTTTATGGTAATAAAGTATTTTGTGCTCATGTATGAAAAAATCTTTATAATTGGGATCTTTCAAAAAGTTGCATATATTCCAAGAAGGTTTGACTTAAATAGTTGTATTTTGCCTTACTGAGTCAAATTTGTGACAGATCATCTGCATAAATAAGTAGCAAATCAAAACAGTGAATGCAACCTAGGATAAGAACAATTGATTACTTAGAAGCCAGGTCAACTGAGTGGATGATAAACAGCACGTCTTTGAAGTTTCCTTGCTCCTCCAACCCCTCAAACTGACATTCAAAGCACAGCCCACTGAAACCAAGATTAGTAAACATTGCCCTCTACTTTGAAGACTAACGGGTGTTTAACAGAAGGGCCCTGAGTGTCTCTTCAGTGTTGTCTCCTGCATCACGTGGGGGCCATCGGCAGTCTACGCCTGAGAGAATTTATTCCAAATAATTAAAGATCAACATTAGAAGTTAGTTATATAGAAATTGGTAGAAAATATTCTAAGTCAAATTCTGATCATTATCTAAACTTATATACAACACAGTGGCAAAATCAGGTTTTAAAAAGCTCAGATATCAGCGGCTGAGGATTTAGCTCAGCAGCATAAGCACCTTCCTTGCAAGCAGGCGGTTGTGCGTTTGATCCCTGGTACCGATAAAAAAGAAAAAGACAAAAAAAAAAAAAATGTCAAATGTCAGGCTTTACAACTTCTTGTGTTTTCTGAAATGTCTTCTATTCATGCTGTTACTGTTATTTGCCATAATGTAAAAGGGGAGCAGAAATTATTAATTTTCATTGAAAATAAAGACATAGACATTCATCTGAACAAGAACAACTAAAATGAAGCAAAACTAAATATTGAATCTGAAAAGATGTAAAGCAATTGCCTAATAAATAAATACACAGAGTAAAAGAAAGGGGATAAAAAGTTGGTCTTTGAAATAACCTACTGAGATTTAACATGAGATGATAAAAATTTGTCCTTTGGGATACAAAATGAGCAAGGGAAATAGAAAAATCTGAAACAACCAAAGAAAGAAGTATACTGAAGAAAGTTATTAAATGTTCATGTATGTTAGCCAACATCAGATATTTCTAAGCTAGAAGGGGAAAAAGAAAATTATATCTGATCACATGCAAAAAAAAAAAAAAAAGAAATGATCCGTGTGTCACCAAGGTTAATCTGTTCAGTGGAATAATTACATCTAGAAAGCAAGGTTTGTAAGAGCTTTTGCAGCATTATTAAAGCATGTTATTTAAATGCCAAGATAAGCAGTAATCTTTAGATATGTGTTTTAATCCTATCCATATTATTGAATGCAGGAACACTCAACATTACAACATTTTAGAGAGAAGAGCATCTACACAGTTGATGGTATCTTAGATTCCTCAAGACACCAGGTAGAAGAAAAACACAGTGAGATATTCCTCACTTATTAATACGACAAGCCAATGAGCTGTAATTCTCCTCATTATACTTCCCCTTGCTTCCAACACACTCATCTGATCCTTCTTGCCACCTTCTGAAGTGGCTTTGCTGCCTTGTATCAGTCTGATTCACACACTTACCCTGCAGTGTGATTTTGATACTAGGGAAAGACAAGAAGTAACATGGTGCCAGATTCAGTGAATAAATGAATGAAGACACTCTGCAGTGTTTTAGGAGTCTCTCTTCCACAGATAGCATGTAGCAGGAGCTTTACCTGCAGTTCTTATCATGTCTTGTAAATACCCAGAGCTGCTTCAGAAAGCGGCGAGAACAAGGCATCAGTGTATTCCAAGTGGGCGGGAGGATTTGGGAGAGCAAACATTCACCATATACTTTGATCACCATATCAACAGCCTGTGGACTGCCAAGCATCCGTTCAGTATGATGCTTCTTACCATAATGGATGGGCTATCATCTCGCTCTAAGAAAGAGAGCAGTTAAGCAGAGAAGAATTAGACAATCTTAGTGACAGGTGAGCCAGCACTCCCAATGGAGACATGAAGAAGCCTGTAGAAAGAGCACGCCAGAAAAACCACGGGGCATAGAGAAAGGTCTCACAGAGGTAAGGCTTCCATGTGCTTTAAAATAAAATCAACTTAAAGATAAAATTGACTTTTAAGGATAGAAAGCAACATGAGCACAAATAATAATTTTTAAGGTAACATTTCTTTCAGATCAAGATTAAACGACACCAGGCAACGCTCTCTTATAAATGAGATGGGTAGAATCACTAAGAGGATTTGCTTTAAAGGTCAATATTCAATTAATGTAATTGCTAAGATACTGACTTGAGTTTTGATTTATGGATACTTGTAGGACTAAAATGTCCTGTTTTTAGAAACCAAAGCAGTTTTCACAGTGTATGTCATCAGTGACAAACCTCACATATCCAAAGTGATTAGTGGGGCAGAGCCTTTAGAAGGGGGCCAGGCCCCACTGCCTCACAGCTCATGGAGTGGAATTGGCCACTATTCTGGACAGCACTGCCAGCCAGTCCCACAAGGCATTTTCACCCAGGAATGTGTGATGCCAAGAATCTTGCTTCCCCAAAGTAAAACTGATCAGTGTAAGAATTGCTCTCAGAACAACCCTTGTAAGAGTGAATGCAGTATTTTTAAAGCATATTTTCACTTAAATGACAGGGTAAGTGATATTCCAAGTCTTTATAGCTTCTAATGTTGCACATTTAACTGACAAACAGAAATACTCAATGTTACAAAACTTCACACACACATATATCTACAGGGGTGGCTGCCAGTCTTAAATGTAAATGGTAGCATCAGTGGGCCCAATGTGTGTGATCCATGCTACTCCAAAATACAGAGAATTGAAGTAATAACCAGTACATTTGCAAGGCTGAAAGGAATGTTATGGATAAGTCACTAGTGGGGTATCATCAGAGTAGCTGGGTAAAATAGCCACATTGAGTCTATGGAAGAGTTGGTGAATCTTTGAAAGTGTCAAGCATAATCTTTGTATTTCCTGAAATGCTACATATTGACTACAACTTCCGATCTTCATGGCAGTACAAGCATTTTCCAGATTTCCTCAGTATTAGGATCTCTCTGCTGTAGTTGAATTGGAGCACACCCATATGTGAGTCACAGCACTTGGGGCGGTACAGTTAGTGTGTATCTCTGTTCATTTTCTTTTGCTGATACATGATAACCACATCCACATTCTAAAGGAGGAGAGGCTGATGGTGCCACCCAGTGTGTGGGCTCAGTCCATGGTCAGTTGGCTCTAAGGCAGAAACAGCTTGGTGGAAGGAGGCAGCAGAACAAAGCTGCCCACTTCTGCAGTTAAGAAGCAGAGGCGGAAGGCTTCTGGGAGGTATGGACACCCTTCCTGGTCATGCCCCAGTGACCTGCAGTTTCCAGTTTGACCCCACTGCCTAACACATGTTTAGCTCCAAACTTCTTAGTGGATAAGTCCAGTGATGACCACAGCACCCCAAGATCCAGCCACTTCTCCCAAGTCCCACCTCTGAATGCATGAGGCTTTGGAGCCACTGCAGCCCAAAACGTAACAGCGGGAACAGTGGGTATAAGATTTGTTAAGCAATATGAGGCCAACTTTATTTATTTTTAACTGTTCTTTTTGGGACAGGGTTTCACTATGCAGTTCAGGTTGACCTTGATTCATTTTGTAGCCCAGGCTGGCCTCTTAACTTGCAGTGATCCACCTGCCTAAGCTTCCTAAGTGCTGAGATTACAGGTGTGAGTCTCCATACCCAGATCAACTTTATTTTTAATTTGCTTTAAATACATATATTGAATACCTAATCTGAAGATTAAAGAGTCAGAATCTGGAGAGTACAAGACTACGGAAAGGAAACAGGAAGACAGAGATAATGTAACTTTGCTAATGAGATAATCCAAAACAAAGGAGTAAAGCAGGACTCTCCTGGAGAACCATGAACCAAAGCTCAGCAAAATAGACAGTATTTACTTGTGACACAGTTTATTCAAGAAACACGGAGGTGTAATATTTAAAACAGAGCTGCTCGTGTCAACGAGGTAGCATGCTCAGCAAATGAATATTCCTCTCCACTGTATGCAGCAGACTTCAGTGTCACTTGGTGGGGTGTCAGGAGGCAAAAAGCAATCTCTGGTTTGTGCTTTTAAAAATCAAATAGGGTCATAGGGCCAGTCCCCAAGCTACATCTGAATTTTATTTCTGGGTTTTCTATTTCATTATATATAGAATGAATAGGGTCAATCTGGGTAAAGCCACCTGTTTGTATAATGTTAAGTAAGGAAGTCTTACACAGTGAAGCTCATAAAATACAACCACCTTGTTCTTTTTCTAATGATTACAAACTGTAAATATGAGCAAGTTGTTCTGCTATTGGTCTAAATGTTAAGAATTTTCAAGCAAACTAGGATGAACTTCTCCAATCTGATCTTTAGCCTCAATGATCTTGCAAGAATAAGATAAAAAAAAAAAACACAAGTAATTCCTAATCCAGGTAAGAAAAATGTACACCAGGATAAAGTTAGAAGTACATGGCTTCAGGCTTCATTAGAAAGACAGTCATTAAGCAAATATCATTGGCCTGGTGCTGGCGGGATGAGCGTGTTATCCCTCCACTTCAACCACCATAAACATGGTTCCCTCATCTGGAAACAGAAGAGGAGCTCCCTCCTGAGATGATGAGGTGGGCTGATTATGAAGATCAGATGCAAGGGTCGTGCAGTGTGCACAGCTCAAGCTGGCAGGGAGACAGACACTTCTGTCTGGTCAGTTTGGAAGAGGCAGAGAAGATAACTTACGGTTAGGGGTTATTGATTGTGAGGTCTAATGGAGAATCCATTGGCGGCTATTCCAAAGATATATTTGCACATACTCAGGGTCAGCCATTTTCAAAAAATTATGCCATCCCTCGGTGTTGGTCATCCTGATTCATGTTCCCCAGCCACTTCCCTTTTCCCCTCCTGCCTGAGACACAGAGAGCAGGGCTAGGAGGCCGAGCAAAGCTGAGGTTCCCTGCAACTTACCCTCACACAAGTTCCTTTCCGCTCTCCTCCCCAACTTCTTTATCTGAGCCTTGTTTATTCTTCTTTGTTCATGCATATTTAATTAATATTTTCTTCCTCCCAAATTTATATTATCTCCCCCCCAGACTCCTTGTTTTCCTCGCTCTGCTGGCATATGCTTTGCATATTCAGATTTGCACAAATATCAGTTCAACTGAGCAGATAATGATTGAATGATGCCTATATAGGAGGCTCTGAGACTGGAGATACACAAGTAACAAAGATATAATTTTTGGCTTTAGCAAATGTACCAGTGATGTGGCAGTGATTCTACCCCTTCACTTTTATGGAGCTGGTAAATTGTGTAATAATCTGTCCCACATTCACAGCTGACTGTCAGAAATACGCACCCCACTGTATCTCCGTGCATGCTGGCTACATGGTCCTTATCAGACGTCGTGGCCCAGATCACAGTTACATCAGCAGTGTGTGCAGTGAGGAGGGAGGAAGCATGAGAGGGAAATTGTCATCCAAGGATGAAGGGAAAGTGCTAGGGTGGATCTGGACTTGAGAAGTACTCAGGAAGCTGAGTAGAGGTATGAAAATGGTCATCGATATACTAATCCACGTTAGCATAACAGATGGCATCTAGGAAAGTACAAAGTGGCCTAAAGGACAATCTGACACAGCAGTGATCCTGGCCCTGAAGTACACATAGGCAGCAGGCTGTGTGTGACTAAGAAGAAGCCTTGTAGATGTCTCCATCTAAGGGGAAATTCCCCTGACACAAGTCACTGGATAAGACCCTGCGTTCCAGAGTCCCGGACTCACTGGGCCCTCTCTTCTCCATCTGATACAAGCAGAGAAGCTGGCATGGTTGACTCAATGTTCCCTTTCATCACATGTGTTTGGTCCCCTGGAAACCCTCCAAGGCCCACGCTAGGAGCTTTACAGGCACAGTGTGAGGCAAAGGTACCAAACCAAACAGAGGCAGAACCGTCCTGACACTAGAGCATTAGGCAATGAAGCTTCCAAGAAGGCTGGAGCACGGAGGGGTGGAGCAGTCAGACCAGCCAAACTCATCCACAAAGACTCTGCCTGAACCAGTGACCCCGCCGTGTTTTGGAGAAAGCCCCTCTCCCACAGGGCAGCACCTGAGAGGAATTGGGTTTGTTTCTCAGACAGGCACAGCCTCTCCCCTACTTCCTCCTCCATCCTGGCATTGCGCCTTCTACCTTCATTAACTAAACCAAAATACAAAACCCAGGAAGGAACCCATGTCTGTTTTATATCTAACTCTTCTTCAGGAAAATGTGCATCTTTGAAGCTTTCGTGAAATCTTTCATAAAAATATTGCAAAGACTGAAGTTAAGGCAGTAAAGATGTTTAAATCCAAGGATCAAATTACCTGCCCCTTGAAAATTGAGAGACTGACTTTAGGAATATCTAATTCATGATTAAGCACTAAAGAGCATTTCTCTCAGTAATGGCAAGGGCATAAATAAAAGAGTACATGGCTCCCTCAGAGCTTTGAAGGATTAAATCTGTGGGAAATGTGTGTGGGTCCATATCTCCCATCAATTATCCTGTGGATACAAATGTGTACTGAAATCTCATTCCTCCTGAGGCTCCGGTACGTGTTCTCTCTCTCTCTCTCTCTCTCTCTCTCTCTCTCTCTCTCTCTCTCTCTCTCTCTTCTTCTTCTTCTTCTTCTTCTTCTTCTTCTCCTCCTCCTCCTCCTCCTCCTCCTCCTCCTCTACCTTCTTCTTCTTCTTCTTCTTCTTCTTCTTCTTCTTCTTCTTCTTCTTCTTCTTCTTCTTCTTCTTCATTTTGCAGTTTCCTGATTGCCTCCCATTTGCAGTCTTAGGAGAGTCTTTCCCCTGGAAGTAGAATATTTAGAAGGTGCTCAAAGGGCACAGCCATTCGGAATCTGCATGTTGTTTAAATCCCAGGTCAGTGCCTCCTACCTCTGGACACCAGGATAATCACCTCTTTAAGAGACAGTGATGTCACACATCATCACTGTGTGACAACAGCAAAATTAGAGCCTCAGGTACTCCCTGAGGTGACACGACACCTGACAACTTTAACGCATTCAACAGGCGCTGCCTGAAGGGTGTCCAGCCGTACCAGGTCCATTCCAGCTCATAGATGTGAGTCCAACAGCGAGCCTTCAGCGCTTGTCAGGGGTTTGCAAATACCCAGATCTTACTCTCTGACTAACTGGGCTTCTATCGTGTAAGTGAAGGGTCATTCTCTGTGTACCATCCCTGAAGCTGTGAATAGCACAAGGGATGGTGTCTACAGTACTAAACACATCATGTAATACTAGAGCAGCAGTTTGTTTTTATTGTTACAAGATACGGGCGGCAGTTTGCAGTAGCTTTGGACTACTGCTCATTTCTTGGCTTTCACTGTGGCTTCCTTTATAGTATGCAAATTATGCTTCATTATCTAACTGACTGACACTGCTTTGCTCAGAACTGCTGCTTAATAAACGAGAACAATTAAATAAGGAAAAATGGGAAAATTCCAACTTTCTGTATATCTAGATATTGCAGTTCTATGAATATATAATCTTTTTGATTAATGACTTTCTTCATATTAGTGGCTTAATGTCCTGCAATATCGGATTTAGTCTCATTAATGAGCAAATATATGGTGTTTCACATGGGAGAATCTTTATTAAACATTGGATTAAAATAACAACAGTCATGAGACCACTTTGGAAGGCTGAGGCTATTCAGCTTGGTTTAAATCTTGTAAAGTAATGGGTAGAAAAGTTTCAGGGAAACTGGTCTGTGTCCTGCGCAGGGATGCTCTGATCTGTGTCAGGCTAGTGACACCAACATAAATCAGGACGGGGCGAGCCTGGCCTGAACCCACTCTTCCCTCACAGTGGCCAAAATGAGTACCTTCTAGATTAATGCCCTTAAGTGAGGGAGACAAAAGTGTGCTGTCAGAAACAACATTGGATTTGTTGAGAAAACCTGGACAGCCGAATAGCGAAGGTAAGATACACACAATTGCTTCCAAGGGCTTCCATAAGCACAGGGGCAACCATTGCAAGACCAAAAGCATCCCTTCCAGCTTCGTCCATCCTTCTTTAAGCCAATGAATTCTCTTTTCCGCCCTATCCATTGTGCCTTATTTCAGAAGACATTGAGGAAAAACTTCCTGTAAGCCCAGCCCTCTGGGAGGCTGATCCAGGAGGATAGTGAACTTAGGCCTAGCCTGGGCACCTTAGCAACATGTCTGTCTTAGAATTATATATATATATATATATATATATATATATATATATATATATACTTATTAGTAAATATGAACTGGGAATGTAGCTCAGCCTGAAGGCTCTGAGCTCAATCCCAGGTGCCAAAGAAGGGAAAAATACAAAGTCAGCTGCTTCATTTGGGAGCTAATTCCTGAAGCTTGCAACGTTCAGCTGAGCCATGGTTTTAACTGCAGCGCTGATGAGCAGATCCCTAAAGGTCGTATCCTCATCCTTCCTATCTCTCAAGCCCAGAATCAACCTGGTCTCTTTGCTTAGCCCTTCCCGCCGTGTCCCTCACCACCCAGTTACCTGAGTCCTTGGACAGAATGCATGATTGTCTCAGTCTCCGGTGACAGGGACCCACCCCTCATGCTCAGCCTTCCTCCATGTGGAACTCTGCTGCTTTACCTTGGTGGAGCTCTCCTTAGGCTTCCTCCTCCAAAACCGGAAACGAATTCGGTTTCTGATTGAAAAACAATGCATCAGATTTCACCCATCCATGGAAACATGCTTATTACAGTTCGAATATATTAGGAGATGTACATTAACCAAAGTAATTCTTTCTGGTTTTGGACATTGTCATCCTCATCCTTAAGAAGAAAATGTGAGGGCCAGGGATTTAGCTCAGTGATGTAAGTGCCTTCTTGGCAAACTCAAGGTTGTGAGTTCAATCCCCGATACCAAAAAAAAAAAAAAAAAGATAATATGGCATTTTTATTTGTGATGGCAGTCATTTTCTTTGACGACACATTTCTCTGTCTTTTTAACTTACCACTTTGAATGTATGAACAATGCTTCACTTGTCAAAAAAAAAAAATGAAAATAGAAATGAAAAAGATAAAGGACATTTTCTGTACAATAAAAGTTGTCCATAGGTCCCCAAATCTTTTTGTAAATGATTCATAGTAAATATTTAACCCAGTGATTAATAACTAATTTAAAGATACATAAACGGAGAGATTATTTTAGCATCAAAAATGCATGCCCTACTAGATTGGTGACATTTGTCACACATGTTATATTTAATTTTCTGTTTTCCATCAATTGATTTTTTTTAAAAAATAAAATATTCTGTGACACTAAATAGACTTTGTTTTGCTTTCATTCATTGTTAAACACATTTCAATAAATGCTTACTTTCCTGTCTGCTTGAAGCAGCACCGGAGCTACTTTTCTGTCTTTCTTTTTCCCTTTTTTAAATTTTTGTAAACACACATATTGCAGCTGCCACAGGGAGAGTGCATCAGTGCTAATTAGACTCCTCTCAGCAGGCAACTTCTCCAGGCGTCATGCTGCCCGTATCTTTCTTGGTACATGAAGCCGGCTTTTGAAACTGCTGATTGCTCTCATCTACTGAAACATTCTGGCATCCACCTGTATCTACTTCCTGCTTTCTGGCCCAACTCCGTGATTTCTGGTTTTGATTAGGCGTCAGTGCTGATTCTGCCTTACTATTCCCTTCCTGAATTTTTCTAAATATTGAAATGCAAATAAGCAAAAAAATTCTCTCTGAAGCAAGTAATGTGATACTCGTACATAAAAGTGGGAAAATGGCAGCTTCTTTCTGGATGCTGAGATCTGTCTAAGACCCTGGTTCACATCCTCAGAGTCACGGCCGGAGTGCTACGCCGTGCACCGTGCACCAGGCTTGTGAGCTGAAGATTGCTGAGGACATCCTCAGACTCTGGTGCTGCTTCAGGCCTCCAAAGCCAGCAGCCTCTTCAGAAATCCCCTTGGGAGCGGCAGCCCCTCTGAAGGTGGTTCCAGGGAAGGACGCGCTTGTGTTCTGTTCTGAGAGAAGCTTCAGAACTGACACTGCTTCAGACCTAAAGGAGGAACTGATATCACAGAATTCATTTCACCAGAAACAGCACTGCCTGTGCCAAAAAAATTGCGAGACCAGCTGACCAGTTCTTTAACTAAAATGCTTGTTTCATGAACAACAGTTTCTCACAACAGCAGTTGAGAATTATGCCATTATCATATAACTTTTTATATATGATGACTCCTTAAGCATGAGACAATAAACACTAACATATCAAAGTATAGACGATCATTTGAACACTGATTCCAACCCCAAAATACACCCCCCAACATGGGGAAGGAAGTGAAACTGTGTGCCGTGTGCCCTGAGCCTACACTTCTGTCCGTGAGGATGTCAAGAGAGGAGGAGGAGAAGCCGTCTCTCTGGAGCCTTCGCATTGCTTTGAGCTTACCTGTGACCAGGAGCTGCAGGGCCCTCAGGGGCTCCACTGTGCTCTGCTTCTTTGTATTATGTACACATTCGCAAACGCTATGTCAGGTGAACTTAAGAGTAAGGTGATCACATGCCTTAAAAAGTCTCATAGGCAGGTTCAAGTGCATTCACAGGTGCTGCGACCCCCTTAAAAAAGAAACAGAAACCTGGACTTTGAGAAGACAGAAATATTTTGATGTTAGCTTTGAACAGCTTGTTTACAGCCCTCTTAAAGATGTAGGAAAATTCTTATATTGTAAATCCCCCACCCAAAAGAAAAGTATCACCAAACACAGTTCTGATGAGAGCACACAGTGGATTACCCAGCCTTCACCACCTCCAAAGCACCCTCAGTTCTCTCTTTAGCTGGGTAAACACAAGGCTCATTATCTGCTAAACAAACCCTGCTTGTGTTTGGATATTTATTTCTGATGCAAATGAGGTTCATTCAGAAGTCTTTATCACTGCATAACTTTCATCGTTGTCCTTTCCTTTGAAATTAATAAACATTCAATGATATTTAACACCATGTGACTTAGGAACACTCCATTGCTAACCCATACAGGGATACTCACAGGAAAGAGGCACCCAGGCTTTGAGGGCGCTTTCCATTAGCAAACCACTGAGCTTCACTTGAGAAGCTGGAGCAGTGTTTTGAAATAATTCATTCTGTGGCAGTATTAACATATTTTGTCCTTCGACTTCAGCTATTAATAATTTTCTCCTAATTTTTATCTCTACTTTCACTATTTAACCCTGCTCCCTTTTGAATTCTAAGAATGCGTCTTCCAGATTCCTGATACCTTTCTCATCACATTGATGTTACTCCCACTTCTCTAGTACCATCAATCAAATGCTGCTATTATTCTCACACAGCTTCCTTTCATCTATTGTTTACACTTTTATTTTTCTAGAATCTCTGTTTTCTAAAGTTTGTTTCATTGCATCATGCAAGTAATGCTCAAATTTATTTTTTCCTTAAAATATAATTTTCCCACAAACTTGTCTACCATTTTTGCTGCGTGGATAGCATTCCCATCTTAGACTGACTCGAGAATATGTGCAAAAATGCAAATTCTCTTGGTTACTTTAAAAAGAGGAGCTCAGGCTGGAGATTTAGCTCAAGGGCATATGTGCATATGCGCCTGCCTGGCAGGCACCAGGTAATGAGTTTGATCCTCTGTACCAAAATTAACTAAATAAATAAATAACAAAAGGAGGAGCTCAATTACACAAACTCAGAACAGCCCAGTTTTCTGTGTCCTCCTAAGTCTCTAAAAATGTGGAAGGTGGAAGAATCCCTACTGCAAAGAGAAGCAGTGAGAAGACACACTTCCCATAAATCACTGCAAGTGTCAACACGAGGTGCTTATTATTAAGCAAGTGAAGGGAAAGTGAACATACAATAACATTCATTTTTACTGCCTTTGTCTCTAAAGGCAGGAGGCTACAAACACGATTTTTTCAATCAAAAAAGAGCTTTAGTATTTCTTAAGTAAAAAGTGATAACTACCCATAAAATTGTTAAATATTAAATACATTACAAATCACTTGATAAAACCCAGAAGTTCTGATGAATTTGTCTCTGTTTAAATTCACAAAAGCAACAGAGACACAATCATTAAATTCACATAAATGTGAATATTTTACAAATTTATATGCATATATTTACCTGCTTTAGACAAATTTTCATATAAAAACACAGGACACTTGTGAATGTTTGAAAATTGTTGCATAGTTCAAATGTGTACTAATTTTCACACTCATTGATTATATTTCTTTGAAATTTTGAAAAGACAGATTGTGTTCAAATTTAGATTCGTTGACCATCTTTACGTCTGCATCTCTGGGAAATTACTTTCTTTACCATCCAGAGACATGAAATGTTTGAGCTATTTGACACAAACTGCATACTTTTAAATAAATCACTATCTGTTTTCTATTGAAAATCCTGATCTACAGTTTGCTCTTATTATCAGGATTTCAGAACCTGTATCCACATGTGCTGCAAAAGAGATTTTTTCCTGTATTTTTGTTTTATCATGTTATTTCATATATGTAAATTATTATTTGCATTTCTTTTTTCTTGGGATGCTAGTTATCAGGACAAGTTTTCATAAGATGATGTTCTTTTTTAAAAACATAAATAAAAGTGACAGCTTTGACCCACATTCCCCAATATGCATTTATCTGTGTCTAAGGCATTGTTTCTGTGAAGAATATTAAAATACCATAAACTGATCTTATAAAATTCCTGAGTAAATTCAATGTGAACAACAGAGGAATGATGGGCCATGTTCCTACCTTGTTCATGGAATAAAAAATAAAAGAAATTTTGGAGTTTGGTTTATTAATATGCAATGGAGAATTAAACATGTGTTCTAGAGTGATACAATAAGCAATAGTAAATCAATGTATTCTAAAAGTTAAAGACATATGTATAAAAATGAAAATTTTTCATGGAATTTATAATTAAAAATGAACAGCTGACATATTTGTTCATATCTAGTTCAGTTTTCTGTGTATTTTAAATGTTTTATTTAATTACACTTTCAATTATAAGCTGCTCATATAGAGGAAAAGCGTTTTAGCATCATTCCCTGTGCTTTGCTCATGGCACGTACTTGTTCCAAAAGGTCTCATTGGAAGCTTTGGGTGTTTGTGCCTATGTAGACATATCATCTGGAAACAAAAATTTTACTAACTTATCTTCACTCTGAATATAAGTTCCAGTCCCTTGTCTCATTGCTGCTGTTAGCACATTTAGTTTGATATTGAAATAAAGATAATGGTGAGAGAGAGAATACACTCACCTCGCTATCAATCTCAAGGCTGCAACGCTGGTCTCTGCACGTTAATTAAGATGTTAGTGGGAAGCTCTGGGCATGTCTATTTTGTTGCAATGTAGAACTTTTCAGTTTCTGTGCTCAATAAGTTGTATCATCTATGTTTGAATTTTGTGAAATATTTTCCCTGCATCTACTGATATGATTATGTTTTTTTCACTTATGCTGCTGACACACAGTATGGTCCTGACTTAGGAAGGCACATAATCTTTATATGGAAAACTATGAAACACTGAGGAAAAAAAATACAATGAGTCTATCTGGATATACTGATGTTCAAGGCTTTTGGAACACAACATTGCTAATGTTAATTTCCCCATCCAACCTTTAATGGAATCTCAGTCAGAATTCTAGCGAGAATGTTGGATTTATCCACAAATGATTATATAATTTATTCTGAGTGATGAAGAAATAGAAAAATCAAAATGACATCAAAGAAGAACAAATGTGGGGCACTCACAATGCCATCTGGGATTGGTGACAGATGTTGGGTTTAAACCCAAGAGCACAACAAACCCAAGAGCCAACAACCCAGGCAAAGTGACTGGTTTTCAGTCTGAGACAGAGAACACATCCGGGGAGGCTGAAATGTTCTGTTGGCTGAGTCAAAGTTGCGAGATGCTTAACACAGCCAAGTCTCATGAAGAGAGAATGTGGTGGTGACATGAGAGCCAGGTAAAAATGTTTCAGTGATGAGAGCTTGTATGTGAAACACTGGGACACAGTGCACAAGTGAGAATCCACTGACATTCATGCATGCAAGCAAATTAATAAATAGGAAACAAAAGAAAAACATTCCCTTGAAGAAGGCTCAAACCATTATTTATGGAGACACTGCTTTCTCAGAAGAAAGGGGTTATGTCTCCTTGCCCCTTAACTGTGTGCTACAGAGAAAATGCCTTTGAAACAGCCCAGCATGAGAAGGGCCACTTCCCGCAGGACAACTGGACCTGGAGACTGCAGACCACCAACAGCAATGAGCTGTGCTGCTCGCGTAGACCCCTGACATGAGTGTGCGGGCCTTGCTCTTCAGCTCGGTGCCTTCCCACCTAAAACCCACGGCCTCACAGTGACCACAAAATGCTGACTACACTCCAGTTGAGAGATAGTTCACAAAATAACCAGGTTATAATTTCAAGCAATCTACATTGTCAAAAGGTCGGAGAATCTGAAGAACTGAAATCTTGAGGAGTTTAGGAGAACTTAGCAGTAAAAGTGGAATCCTGGATGGGATCTTCAGATAAAATGAAAACGATGAATTTAGAGAGAAAATAAGCACAGCACAGATTTATTCCCGTTGATCCAAATGTGTGATTTGTGTTCAAACAGCAGGGCTTGCTACAAATGTCCCTATGAATGTATTAAGTGAGGAGAAGGTAAGTTCAGGGTGTATGGAAACGGAATTAAGTTTAGAAATCAAGGAGAAGTTACAGTGATCTTGGCAGAGAAATTATTAGCTGCCCAGGATGGTCACTGTGAGGAAACCTTTTTCCACAGATGGTACCTACAGGATGACTATCTTATTTAAAGGAAATCACTAGATGACATTATAGCATATCTGTGCAATCAGATACTTTGTGACCTTCAAACACCATTTGACACTCAAGGAAGCTGAGCACCTAGCACCCCAGAGTTAAGTAGCTGCAGGGCAGTTGCTCTGCCCACATGCTGAGAACTCAGGGCTAGTTTTGGGGAGAAGGACACAAAAGGAAAGGCAATGTGTCACTGATGTGGCTTATTTGCTTCTGGAAGAAGCCGATGTTCTCACATAATTCTTTCCTCAAACAAGAGGAAATGGAAATCGGTGGTGAGAGGCAACCTGGAGGCAACCTATAAGGAAATCTGAGCAGTTCAGAGAGCTTCCTAGAGCAAGTGGTGCTGGACTGGGCTCTAGGGGAGGAAGCAGGTTAAAATACTGAATTACAGGAAGACCATTTTGATCTGACATGTGCACAACCTGACAGTCAAAAGTAGTGTAGAATAACTGAGAAATAAACAACCAAACCAAAAGAGGCAAAACAAAACAAAACAAAAACCCTTTTCATGTAACTCAGACAATAAACTGGAAAGAGGCATAGAAAAGTGCTCATTTCTGTCTTTTGGACACATTGCATTTTTTTCTCTGCTAGTCATGGGAAGACACTGAAGGATTTTTAAAAAGGAGACTTTAGGATCAAATTTATAAAGCATGGCATGAGACAGTGTGTAGAAAAAGAAAGAAAGAACCAAGAAAGTACAGAAGATAGTGTCAGGAGGCCTTGGCTGGGACAGACTCTGTCCACCTGGTCTCCCAGAACAGTGTGCACCCAGCATTCTTACTGGGTCACGTGTTAGTCAGCAGATCAGGACTGCGCTGCCCAGCCAGAAAGCCTTTGTGGCCAGTGTTCACAGAGGGAATCTCAGATCTTTCAAACTTACTCTGCAAAAAGATGCACATATATTTCCTTAAAAATTTTGTTTACATAAATATCTACATATAGATCAGCAAGCAAGCAAGTTTTGATGATTCTAGAAAGCAAACTTGGAAAACCATAGAAAGTGTTTGACATTTTTATTATTAGATTCAAGTCATAAATTGGATTTTAATAAATATAATCAGAAGACATATATCAGTACCATAGGGACACTTTAAAGCATATTTTTCATTGTTGTTCTTCATATCAATGACTCTTAAAGAATCGTGCCGCTTAACTGCTTAATTTTGCAATGATAATTAAACAAAAAGCTATGAAAAAGCTGCAACTGACAAACACCTATACACACACCCTGAGTAAACATTGTGTACATTGTTACTTCAGTCTTCAGTGTGATGAGTAATCTTGCTTTTGCTGGCTAATTTAATCACTGTAGGACAGCTGATAGACGGCTTCCATAGTAAAATCATTTTTAGATAGTTGAGTTCTTCCATATTCTTTCATGAAGCTCATACTAGAGAAATCAGGCTCTCGCAGAGGTGGCATGGCAGGATAGGAGAAGCGGATTGGTAGTAACTTTGGAAACAAAACGTATTCCCTTCTTACTGGGGGTCACTGCTGAAGGCAGTGAGGCTAAATTTTCAAAATTCAGCTTTACTTCTTCATCAACAGCCACTTTCAGCAATGTCATCTATAAAGTTAAAGTTTCTAAAATACTTTAATGGAAGAAATTGATTTCAAGCCAATTCATTTCCAGCTCATTGAGAGTCTTTGATGAAAAATAGAACCTACAATCAAAGTTTATCAGGTATTCTGTGAAAACCTTTCTGAGATGTAGACTAGCAAAGTCGTTGGCTAATTCACTGGTAATTATAAAGTAGAGAACAAAACAATCTTTATGAAGATCATTATTCTTCCAAACTCCTGTATTTCTTGAACAGTAATTACACTTTCTTAGCTTGCTACCCACTGCGCATTGGAGGAAGCACGGGTGTTTAGTGTGGTGCCACGTGAAATAACAGTGCCCTTCCCTGTCCCGCCACACATGCGGGCTGCTGTGCTGTCCAGCCGAAGGTGTGCGTGGACCTTTGTTCTCAGCGTTCCTCAGCATTTTCATTTCCCAGAGCTCTCATCACAAAGCAGGGCACTGCAACGGCACTGCTGGAAGGCCAAACCAACCACAAGACCCCCAGCAGCGTGGCACGCGTGTGGCTCTGCAGCAGGAGCTCCACGGCCAGGGCCCGGGCGGGGAGAGGGCCCTTTGTGTCCTGCATAGAGCCGGTGCCCTGGACGCCTCCTTCCACATGTCCCTCCCTTTGGTGTCCGGACCTTGCACTGACCCGCATTGCACAGCCCAGCTCTCCACTATCAGTCCAGAGGCAGACAGGCTGAGAGCTGAGTCCTCACAGGATCTGAAAACTCTACAGCACCAGGGCAGTTTTCAACCAGTATTTTGGACTTAAAACAAGATGACTCTCTACAGCTAAACCTGCAAAAAATAGTGCAAGTAAAACAGTTACCTTACCTCCTTTACCACACACTTAATTGGTCTTCTTTTGAGCCAGCCCAGAGCTCTATGTCCACCATCTATCAGAAGGTCAGGCGGCTGCCTAATTTTAATTCCAGGACTGCCAGAACATATCTTTGTGCAGATATTTTCTCTGATTTGTTAAACTGCCTTCGCTGAAAGGACAAAGGTTTGTAACTTACAGAGAGTAGTGGTTAATTTATTTCTTCAAACCTTCATTTGAATATAAAGTCTATGGAGCTTCGAGAAGGAGTTTATTCCAAAAGTGGAGTGGACAGCGAGCCTCGTCTTCTAAACACATGAAGAAGGAACCTCGGCCTGTTCCCTCTTACCCACATTTTGAATTTTTGAAGAGTCTTAATTTGTCTTGAGAGAGGGTAGTAGGGAAGAGTTAAGAAGAGAAATACTGTGTGTCCTTCTCCTGAGCAGTGAAAATCTGAATTAAATTTGATGCTATATTCAATTCCAGGACCACTTACCTGTCTTTCTGTGTCTTCCTGTTTTCTTAAATTCTGATTTGTTGTCACCGCCCCCACCCCAGTGGTGACAGAAAGCAACACATTTCTTTTCCTACCACTCCTTTAAACAAACTCTAAAATTAAACTCTCCTTAGTTAAATTGCAAATGCAATCACTGGCATTTGATCCAGTAAACTGGCTTGTGTTGACACTGCATAAACTTGTTTGAGGTTGCAGAGAGCACTAGGAAACATCACTTGCTGACTCACCTTAGGTGAAATCTGGGAAGAAGAAGATATATGGGCACAAGTTAGTGGAATGCACAGTGACCTTCCTATGCTTTTTTTAAGAGAAAAAAAGCAAAACACAAAAAACGGATAGAAAATAATATCGAATTTTAAAAAAATAAATCAATTAGTAGTTGCCAAATTACATATTGTTATCTTAGACTTAGAAGTTATTGCTCAAGTTACAAAATCAAAACATAAAAAGTGAACAGTCAAACAATGACTGCAAAACCATTCTGTTTGATGAACAAACAAAAACTTAATAGCATGATCATCTATCTTACACACTTAAACACACATACAGTTATATCCTTTAGAGCACTTTCTTTCCCTTTCATTATCTCAATATCTTTGACATATTTTGGATCTTATTACTTTCAGTTTTTTATTGTTATCTTTATACTAGAGAGACAATACGATATTTACAAATATGACTCTGATCTATTTTACTCAAGTTGCCTCTATTTACCTATAAAAGCCTCAAGCTAAATTTTGGAAGCAACCCAAATGCCCATTAACCACAGAATGGAGGAAAAGCTGGTATTTCTGTACAATGGAATATTACTCAGCTATAAAAATGATGATCTTGAGACCTTCCTAACTTTTAAGTTGACATCTTTATAAAAGTGAGGAGGAAATAGGTTCAGTCCAGCTCTGTGTCTAATTATTCATTGTGCTTCCACATAAACTGGGTAAGTCTGTACAAAAATGTGAAACTTCACAAGAAAAGTTTGATAATGCTAGTGGCCCCTGAGTGCCCAGGCTCTTGCAAAGGCTGTGTCATTCAAGGCATCCTCAGAACGTGTCTGCCCGGAGTGGGGCTGCAGCCAGAGGCACTTACAGTCACAGTTTGGGGTGCAGGAGCAAGGTGAGACTGACATAATGTGCAGTGAAGGTGGTCGGTGATTGAAGTAAATAATAAAAACACCAAAGAGCAGACTGCCCTGGGCTACTGGCAGATAAAATCCCTGAAAGAGGCACTCAGGGGTCAGTGCAAAATGTTCATTTTACACCTTCTACAAGGTGCAATGGTTGATCTCTCTCCCACTTCTGTTTGGTTAAACAGTCTGTTTTCATAGTTTTAAAGGGACAACTTGCTTTTGGTAAGGGTATCTCTAATTTTCAGATAGCCAGGAACAAAAGCTTATCAGCTAATGAAAAGACTGCCAGGCTTCCATAGCAAAACCCAGAACTTTCAGGAATTATATGATACTTTACTTCATTTATTAAATGAAAATCAAGTAGATGCTTGTAAAACACGTACACTGGTCTCCACATTTTCTTCTGTTGTAAATTTTAAAATCAAAGAGGACAGAAGAAATAATCTTTGCTTTACAAATCATAAAAAATAGAATATATAAACTCCTAAAATTAGTCTCAAAGGATCTTACCACAGAAAGAGAGCTCTGTATAACAGGAAACCAAAAATCAATTTATAATCTTCATCAATCACTTTCTACATTTGCCAATCCCCCTTTTTTTTTGGGGGGGGGTGAGATGCAGGGAATTGAACTAAGGACCTTATCCTTGCCAGGCAGGTACTGCAACACTGAGCTAAATCCTTGGCCTCTGCCAATCTTAAAAAATGAAAAATAAGATAAAATAAAGAAAACCATAATGACTTACCTACTATTTAAAGTATTGCTAAATAAACTGTGCACAGTGAGCAGAATGGGATGTGTGCCATTCCCCAGTTTTTTGGCTGTGAGTTGGTGGCATCACCTCTACCATTAGAATTGCGTCAGACATCCTGAACTACACGGAGAAGAGAACAAAGAGAGTTTCATGAAAAGCAAACACAGGCCACATGACAGTTACAAATAACACCGAAGTGGCAAGATAGTGGAAGAAACTCTGCATGATGGGGATTTAGAAACTGTTTCCTTTTAGAAAGATCTAAAATGTAACACTGTCTAAAAGAAACAAATAAAGTTGCATTGTCAGGTTTTTGTGAAAGGATCTAATATGTAAAGTATACAACCTAAAGGAGGGGAAGATGATTTAGCTAATGATATGGGAGGATTCAATTCCTGGTCAGCGGGCTCCAAGGCAAGAGCATCATGGAATAAGGGGGTGGGGAAGAAAAGCTACTTAGCTTCGGTCCAACTTGGAAGACAGCAGGAGGGCAGTGCTAGAGAGGAAAGGCCAGGGAAGCAGACATGAACTCCATGCAGCTCTCCTGACCAGTCAGACACAGTGTGATTTATCTGAATCCCTGTGGTTGCTCCAAATCCAGCAGATTGATAATTGTAACCTTCAGGAGGACATTTGCAGAGCTCCTGTGGCTGTTATTAGTCACCCTTCTCAAGGGCAGAAAGGCAGGAGAGATAGGCTGGTTTGGTAGAGTTCAAGGAGGAGCAAAGAAGTCATAGAGAGATAAATCTTTGTAGTCCTTTCCATAAATAATCATGGCTCACTCACACACACTTTGCGGAGGAATTTTTTAGCAAGGAATTTTTTAAGCAAGGAAAAAGAAAATATTCTCATTGTGGAGCTGGTACTACCACGGAGAGATACAAAGAAGCCAAGGTGAACGTGCACTGTGCTGGACTGACAGGGACAGGCACTGGCCCACGGCCTCTGCAGTGTGGCGGGGGAAGCACAGTCCTCTCCCACTGGAACAGACCCAGCTCTCTGTGCCACCGATGTGGTGCACACACCCAAAGCTGAACAGCCATTGCTGGTGGTCACAGACAGGTTCGGCTAGTAAATATTAACGTAGATTCTCCAGCACAGCATGCAGAGTCACAGCGGTTATATCATCAGGTCTAATCTGAGTTCAGCAAGCTGGATAGACCAGTTTTGCTTCATGTATCCTCTGGTTCAGGTCTAAGAAATATTCAACCTTCTCTGTTTTTCTCTACATTATAATTTCTTTTGTTTCCTCTGATGTATCCTGCTTACCTTTATAAATTATCTTCCCTTGCTTATTTTTTACTTCAGTGATGTTTTGTGATCAGCATACAGTTGGTATGTTTTAAATTTTATTTTTGTTGATGAATGTATGAAGTGCATCATGATTACGTCTGTCATGAGGAGTCAATGCATTACACATTTAACTCGCTTTTATTTCCCTGTCCTCTCCTTGCCCTTTATCTCCCTCTATTTTCTAGTCCCCGTCCTGTACACTACATATCTAGCCCTTTATTGCTTGTCATCTGCATTTTATTTTCCTTAGTGTATTCATCCTTTGGGCTTCTCATATAAGAAAAACTAGGTGATATCTAAGCTTGTGTGTGCAGTTCAATTCACTTAACATCATGATCTCTGGTGCATCCATTTTCCTAACAATGACTCATATTTGCCCTTCTTCATAGCACAGCAGTGCAGTACTGTGTCTAACCACCACACATTTTTATCCATCAATCGCTAATAGACAAACAGGCCTCTTTTAGGATTTAGTTACTATGAGTTTTATTACTGTAAACATACGTAAGCAAGGATGACCACAATGCACAATCTTTAACTCAGCAAGATATCTGCAAGGAGAATGGCTGAGCAAGAATGGACTTTCTATTTTTTGAGGAATCTCCATACAGACTTCCATAGTAGATATTCTAGGTTACAATCTATTCAGCAACCACAGAATACACTTTCTACTCAGCAGCACATGGCAATTTTTCTAAAATGTACCACATACTAGCCAATAAGGCATGCTTAAATGTATCCATACAAAATGAACGTATTCCATACATATCATCAGATCATAGTGCAATGATACTAGAAATCAATGGGAAAAGAAATTATGAAATCACCTAGAAATTAAACAGCACACTGTTGAATAATCATTGGGTCAAACGATCAAGGCGGCAATTAAACAATTCCAAGAATCAAATAACAATGCCAAGGAAACACATCAAAATTCTTAGGACACAGTGAAAACAATCCATTAACTTGTGGGAAAGGAACTAAGAAGGATTCAGTCCTGTTTCACCTCCCAACAGATGAGGAGTTGGAAAAGGGCTCCAGGGATACTATTCGGAAGGTAGATGGGGGACTCCAGAAGCACAGTGCTTGCAAGAATCATGATCATGTCTATCTTCTGTATTTTTATCGGGGTTTCATAGAAGCAAATGGTATCAGAATATTACTTCAGTTCAATGCATTTATATTTTAAATGTTTCCATCTTTACCATTAAGATTCTTTTCCTAATTACAGAATGGTTGCTTTGCACACATCTATTTCTGTTCCATAATTTTTGACACACAAGAGGTTATATGTTCCAGTCTCTTCTTCCTGGGAGCCAGGTGCTCCCTATCCAAGTTTCCCATCCAGGCAGGCTGGAGGAAGGGAATTTTGTGGGCGGTCCCTGCTGGAGGCTTCATTACTATGAGGGTCAGCGTCCCTGGGTGAAATGGCCTCTCTAGTGTGCTGTGTATTTTGTTTGCATTAGGTTCAGCATTTGCTTTGAAAGTCCACCAAGAGAATATTGTAAGAACACTTCTATGCTCATTGCTGAGCAGTGGACGAGGAGACACCTGTGTGAGGCATCGATGATCTTAAAGGATTAAACCCATTACACAGCACACCAAAGCAACAGGTAATTCACGGCCATTTCATCACTTTTATGCTATTAGCCTGGCACAGTGTATGTGTGGGAAATGTTTTCTATGTGTCTTTGATGGGTGCTGCTACTTCCTGGTTTTGGATTTTGCAGCTGCATCCAGGACTGGAGCTTGAGTGGGAAGAAGTAGCCAACAGGGTTGGCTCAAATTCTCATCCTAACTGGAATGAACTGTTTAAAACAGTTACAAGGGATGAGGATAAGGCTAGAGCCCAGTGCAAAGGCCTTGGGTTCCATATCTAGTAATGAAAATAAATAAGCAGGAGGCAGGAAGGAAGGAGAGGAAAAGACACAAAGAAAGAGAACTAAGACTTTGCAGTGATTAAACACTATCACAACATTTTCCCACGTGTGTATCCATTACCAAATTATGCAAGGAAAATTTCATTAAAACAAAGAGCAATATTGCAAAACAAAAATGCTGCTAGAAACACAGATTATTCTGATGCTTGGCAAAATTTCTGCAGTTTTTGAGAGAACTATAATGCACTTAAGTGATCTGTGAGCTTAAAATAATATTGCTGATCTTATGATTAGTATTTTTAAGAGAAAGCTCGAGTATAATTTAAGGCTCTGTCCTTGGCTTATACTATGAAAATGTATCTATTCTCACTTGTATCATGAAAAGGTATCAGAAAAAAAATTGGAATTAATGATTTGAGCACAATCCTCCTACATATAAAGGGTAAGGCTAAAAAGGAAAGTTAAAAACAATTTTGTACAAAGAGATTCTTGTTAAAAATATATTTAATACTGATTTGAAAGACCCAGTACGTTCAGCATCAGAGGAAAATAAGAGGCAATAAATGAGAAGGCCACCTCCCATTCACTGGCAACACCCTGTTAAGAAGCTGACCCAATCCCCTAATGAGTGTTCTTCTGTTTTATAACAAATAATAAATCCAAGTTGCAGAACAGAAAATGTGTTCTCATGGCCTTTGGCTAGAAGGTATTGTCCAAGCAAAGCTATGCAAAAGTTTATGTTTTGCATTTCAATTATAACAGTAGTCTAGACACCACAGAAGTTATTATCCCAGCATTATATAAAAGTCTTACCTGACTATCTTGGGAAAATGCCATGAACTTACAATTTCCTTATATGCTTCCTGTTAAGATTTCATATATATTAAACATTAAAATACTTTTTAAATGCTTAAACTGAATTAAGGATGTGTCAGTACCCCTTAATATAGTATAAGACTCTCAAGGCTCATCTTGTTAGATCTGCCTTACTATAAACATGTGCCATAGTGCCTTTCTCAAATTGTAATCAGAGTCTTTGATAATGGCCTTAAATATAGTTAGTATGACTCTGGAGTTTAGGAAAAGCCTTAAATTCAATAAAGTGGAGACACAGAACACACAGTGCCACCTTCTACTCCATGGACACTCATTTTATGCAAGAAAACCTAAAGTCACTCCGTTCACCTTATACAAGGTTCTTAATCAAAAAATTCCTTGATAAATGATAAATGCATGTAAACTCACATAAGGGGATACACTTCATTTGTCTGGAGCTGTTTTATGTTTACCATATGCTTGGATTTAGTAAGAAGTTAGGAAAAATTCTTACAATGTTAAGGAAAATATCAGAAAAAGTGAACCAAGCAATATTTAAGAAGAACCCCAGGAATCCCCAGAGATCACAGAAGTCTTGTTCGAAGCCCCTCATGTACTGGCTACACACAGGACACGGGAGCAGAGGTCCAGGCTAGAAAGGCTCACCTCAGAATCATTCGGATCCTGATCTCAAACTGGAGAGCAGGCTCTGCTTCAGTTGTGACCGATTAACTGGAGCAATGCTCTCCACGCAGCTTCTTTCTCCTTTGAGTTCAGACCACTGGCAGTGTGGCTGGGAAAAGCAGGCACAGGAACGAAATGGGAAGTAGCAGCAAGGTGTTTTGGGGATTCTGCTCCGGAGTCATTATGTTTGTGACTCTTCAGAATTCCGGACCCAAGAAGAGCATCTAGAAATGTAGACAAGAAAATGTGCACCTTTAGATTTGAATTTGAACCATACATATCTGAACTATCAACTGATATTCATGATAGTTAAACCTTGATCTTCTAAAAAGTCTTTGCTAACCCCGGTGGGGACGCTGAGACAGCACCTGCTGGCACCGACAGGTGATGAAATCCCACCTGCAAGGCACGGTTCTAACACATGGAAGTTTGTTCTGCCAATGAGCAAATATAAATGCAATTAGGTCTTTAAATTCAAGAGTACTAAGGATATAATCGTAAAGATGGTTAGTGCTGTAACAAAGCCTTCTCAATGACAAAACCCATTTTTATTTATTTAAGAAGTAAAATAATTTTATGCTTCATAAAGACAGACTTTTGTTTGCCTAGGTCCCTCTGGAGATGCAGGGACACAAGTAACTCAGAGACTGAGGCTCTCCCAGCTTCTTCATTCAAGAGCCCCTGGTCACCACCCGAAAAAAATGGCCAGCCATACACTGAGAAAGACTTCTCCTCCAGATCATCTGGGCCCTACACCCTTTCTTCCATTGGCTGGTTAGAGTCACATGGGCCGTAAGGGACCCTGGGAAATGAAGTTCAATTGCGTACCAGGAAGAGGAACTTGGTGTGCTGGGCCCCCGACCATGTAGAGCGCACTATCCAAAAACCTTCCACAGCCTTGTGCATTATAGGTGGCGCTGCATTGGAATCAACCCTGGGGAAATCCTTCTAACACCACAGCATGGGCTACAACACTGAGGGACAAACACCCAGGGTCATAAACTCCAGACACTCACCCTGACAGACAAGAGTTTGCTTGGACATTGCAGTGTATGGAATTTGAGTGTCGTTAAGTTAAAAAAAACAAAAATTCTTATTGAAGTCTAGATACACAGGGACTTACATGGTTTGGGAGTTTCACTTAAATTAAAACCAGATTGATCCCAAGTATACTTTATAAAAGCTAGCTTGGTGAATTTTAAAATTTTATTTGGAAATCAGGCTATATGTCTTTTAATTTCTTATGGTGGAGGTTAAACTTAATAAAGTTCACATGATGACATTTTAAAATTGTACATGTTTATGAAGTTAATATTTTTCAAATATTTGAACATCTTTTTCTTCAATCTTTTAAAAATAAAATGAGTGAGAAAATAATAGAAGAACTACCTTCTAACTATGGGATGATAAGTCATAAATGTTCATCAATTTTGTATTAAAAATTGTTCTCAGATGATCTGTGTGTTTGAACCCTAATGAGCCAAAAACTAGGATTTTATAATTAGTAACTATTAAAAAGTGGAAAATATAATCTATGGCACTATTTTCAGAAAAATAAATATATGAAGAAATGAAGTCATTTCAGGAAATTAAATATGATTCTTGATAGCCATTTTGGTTCTGATCTAGAATGTCCCCTCAGTAGTCTCATGTGTTCAGAGGTTAAATATTTGGAAGGTGACTGGATCATGGGATGCTAATTTGATCAGGGGACTGGCCCACTGATGAGTACATACTCAAATATGCTGTTAGGCATTGGAAGGTGTTCTAAGATGGCAAGACCTGGGAGGGTGTGTTCTCTTCCCTGGGTCATTCAGTCTTACTCTGCTTCCTGAATGTCATGGGCTGATCTGCTTCCCTGTACTATGCCACCCTGCCTTGCTTTCTGCCTTGACGCCATGGACTGACCCCTCTGAAACCATGACACAGAGTAATTCTCTCCCCCTCTAAGTTGCAGCAGCCAGGTATTCTGTTCTCGCTGTGGAAAAGATGCTAACCCAATACCCATACATGAAAAAATGTGCCTCCCTGGACCCTCACAGTATTCCTGAGATCTTGTGTCTGGTCGTTTAACTTTGACACATTCACAGGGGCTAAGTATAAAATGTCTACCCAACTTACGTGAAGAAAAAGAGATTAAAAATATTAAATAATATTTTTAAAAACCCAAATTGTGAAAACATAAATATGCTTTGAATTTAGAACTACTGTACTGAAATTGTATTCTTCCCCATTTCATTAAAGTGGCTTTCTCTGGGTTTCGGCCAATAATATCCTATAAATAGAGAAATAGATGCTATCGTGTTGGTACCTCACACATACAAATCCTGCCTGACTCTTGTTCAGGTGACTGGGTGTCTTTATACTTTCTTGGTGCACAGCAGCTGTGTTATTACAATTTGGTTCTCCTCGAAGAATCCTGACCTTCCCTTTTTCTCTGTCACATACGAGCCAAAGTAACATAAACAGTTCCCAGATGGCTGGTGGTAATTTATGAGGAACACACACTTTGGAGTTAGAATACGTTTATGTTTTGATCTGAGCACAGCCCTGCAGCAGTGGTTGCACTGTTGACATTGGGTCATTTGTCCCTCAGTCTCCATTTCTGTGTATTGAGAATCTTAATTGATTTGCATTGTTGAAGTGTGATTTAAGGAATCAATTAGTACAAAGCTCTGAGAACAAATAGTATATAATAAATATGTTTGAAGATAAAGACCTAAGAGGCCAGCTGACTCATCCATGTGTAACACACTGAGAGAGGAGTACAGCACGTTTCCTACCTTTCGTTGTTCTTGTGAGTTTACTTCATTTGTCAGCATGCTGCAATGTCTGAGTCATATGCTCGCAGATAAGAACAGCAGTGCAAATGGACAAATAGATCTTTGCAAATAGAAAGGGGAGCAGGAGATGGAGGAGGGGGATACATAAAGAATTAAGCTATGTTACATACATGCAGCGACTCCACACAAAGAATGAGATCACTGTATACTGCACACAGGAGCTGATAAAGATGGATTTTAAAAGGAATGTAATAAGAAACCTAAAATGTAAATATATTCTTTTCAGAGGACGCGTGTGTGTATGTGAGAACGACCAAGAGGGCAGTATTTTAAGCTCACTACCTGGGTTCTGGGATGCTGACAGAAGCAGGGTGTGAAGCGGGAGCTACCACCATGCCACCCCAGGCCACATTTGGCCCGCCTATCTCCCAACTCCCATCTCCCCAGCTCTTCGCAGACACAGACTCACCCTGAGCAGCCATCATAGCCTCTGCTCCAAAATTAATATGTACGGCAACAAAGGAGTCCCTTGTTTACAGTAATATTTTTATTCAATTTATCTTCACAATCTAAGAAAGTGTTTAATTTGCCTTAATGATATTGGCCACCCCAGCCTTTATTACAACATAGGACATAATTATCCTGCTTTAACTTAATTTATAGAGCTCATTAACACCCTTACTTTTCCACTGTGATTAAAAACCCCCTAAGATTCAGAGCACTGAATTGTAGGAGAATTGTTCTGGCTTATGGCTCACCGGAACAGCCCTGCACACAGACTGACTTAAATTGTAGCTCCTAGCAGAGGCCAGCAAGACTGCATGGGGAGATGTGTGGGTCCTCTGAAGAGGCACTCCAGCTCCTCTCAGATTTGGGGTCACAGTTTACCAGGGAGCCTGCAGTTATCTACAAAATAGCAGGAAGGGATCTCAGGGGAACAAAAGCTCCAACAAATCAGCTCTGAGGCTATCATTTGTGCCAGAGGAAAGGAAATTGTATGCCTGTGTTGGAAATGAACAGCTAGCACAAACCCTAAATATTCAAGCTGGAGCATGTGGCTCCCACTCCCAGGAGGCCGGCTTCTGTCCTGTCCTGAATAGCAACTAGTTACACGGAACTGGAATTGCTTATTCCTTCTGGTGACAAAAGAACGTATCTTCACATCTAGTAATGGAGCAATGATTTGCTGTAATGATCCTTAGCTGAGTGGTCAAAAGCACTACCATCACAATTGCCCTAAACACACAGGAGGAAGCGCCATCTCCTTGAACCCTTCACAGCAACTGTTAATGGCTCCTGTATAGGGCTTATTATATCAAGACTCATGCATCTTCCACCACAGATTTACAGCATGAACTTTGCTGCTGATGTCAAGAGTCAGAACACTGATTTAAATTAAAAACAGAAGTTGACTTCTGCCCAAATCAGGAGACATTTTAGAGACAGCAACTTGTCCGAGTTCTGACTCATTGAAGGGAACCATGCCATCCAGTTTCTAGAACACTCAGGAGCACATTAGTTACAGCCAGGTCTCGGGCAGGAGGGGCACAGCTGCCGCAAATGTTCTGTCCAAGCGAACAAGAAGGCAAGCGATGCAGTGATTCGTGTTTTTCTTTTCTTTCTACTGATTCTGGACAGGCTTACGGTAACTGTGGAGGAGTTTAGGAGGCTAGACAGATTTGATGCTCAAATTGCTACTAACTTTATAAATTAAAAAAAATGTTGGAGACCTCTAATTGTTCAACACATTTTGTAAGTTGTCAGATGCTCAAAATTCATAGAGAAAGTGAGGGAAGGAGGAAGGAAAGGAGACAGAGAAAAGGAGAAAGGGACTCCAGCAGACCAGGATGGGGAGGGCAGAGAACACTTGTATTCATTACCCCTCAATTTCATGAAAAAGTACAACAGCCAGAAGCCACTCTCCCTAGAGCTCTCATGCAGCAGGTGCTAACTGAGAACCAGTCCTGCACCCACCAGGACTTGCTTTGTGCTCCTAACTCTCCTGGGAACTTCACACCTTGCTTCTGAGGCTCTTTACAAATCACCATAAAAGAGAAACGATCTTAGAAGCACTTAAAACCTTTTCTACTCCCACTTTTCCAATAAATCTCAAACACATCTTTCATTTTGATCACAGAAATGCAAATTTCCTGACAAGCAAGCTACAGCATGACTAAATCCAAATGGAGCAGTACATTTGCCCGAGTGGAGAGGCTAATGCAGTAAAACGTAATGGGCCGCACGCAGCTTCATCTTCCAAACCGCAGAAGCTCTCCATCACTGGTGCATTGTTTGGCATTGGCTCTGCACATATTATTTTAAAACTATTACACCACTTAGGAAGACAAATAATGTTTACACACTACTGGCAATTTAATGTACTTGTTTTTCCTTACATGCATTTTTTATTTTTCCTGTAACTTTGATTCATAAAAAGTTAGATTTGAGAGTAATAGAAAATGCTTCCAAACTAGTCAGGGATATAAGTTTTTATTTTTATTAGGATGACTCTCATAATAGCTGCAGAGATGGAAATGTTTAGGCTTCTCCCTCCTTCTGGTATGTGATAATGGTTGCTAGGCAGTCTTATGTTTTTAGTGGAAGAGAACTTCTGTATCTATAGGTATTTTTCTGTTTTTTTTTTTTTATTTTAGAATAAAAACAATAAAAACAATGGCTAAATTTTTTTTCAAAGAAAATTGTAGGAGAGTAGCAATGGTGAGCACATTGCACATTGTTATCTTCAAAATACTTTCTCATACTACCAAAATTTGCCCTCTGTGTTTCCTTCCAAATCTCTACAGTGGGCCAGAGCTTGGGGAGTAGAGGCGAGATCCTAACCACAGGGGTGTCTGGGGACTGTGATCAGACATGGGATCTAAATGTCACGTGATTTCTCTTAAATGAAGAACTCAGAGTGTAAATAATTTAAACAGCAAAATACAAGGCATATAATAGGAAATGAGAATAACTCCTTTGCAAATGGGAAGGGAAACTCGACATTGAGGGAGAGAGAAAAAGGAGAGGGAGAGGTGGATAGAAAAGGAATCAATATATTGTGTGTACATGTACCACTTCCTCATGGGAAAGGTAAACTTTACATACTACAAACAAGTACTCATAGACATACTACTACTACTACTAAAACAAGTGGGTAATTATAAGGGAAATGGATGCTACTCAGAGAAGTTAGCCTGACAGTACCAAAGAAATTTGCAGCACAAACGTCTTAATTAAATACTTTTTATCACAACAGTCATGCACAAAAATTTTTAAAAGTTCAGTAGGAAACTAAAAGGACTGAAGGTAAACAACTCACTGCTACCCGCTCTGCCCCAGGCTTCCTTTCCAAAAGCAAAAGGTCGGTCTGGATGATATCACTCTGGATGATATGAAAAGCTTGCTGTCACTAGATTCACTGATTTTGTGTGTTGCCTGTTGAGTTCCTGTTTTGGCAGTGAGGATTGAGAACTCTTACACAGAAACTGTTTCTTTTACATCTTCCCATTTATTGTAATCTGGTAAAAATCTAGTTAAAGCACATTCAGAGCTCATGTAGAAATTATCACTGTCACCAGAGGATCACAGTTACTGGTTTTCAACTTGTTCTAAAGTTTAAGATTCCTTCTAAGTTTCCTTATATCTGCTTAGATTTCCTAATATGTCTTTCCCTGTCTTCTGGTAAATTCTAAGCACAATTTGGAAAATGCATAAATTTAGTGGCCAGTCCTTTGCTACTTTTGTTTACAGTTTATTGCCCTTAGTTCCTGAGCTCTGTTACGCAGCTTTGACCTTGAACTCCCTCCCCCAGTGGAGTCACTCAGGTCTTCTCTCTTGGTTCCTCCATCATTTGCTTGGAGCACATCCTGAGGTAGTCTCATCAGTTGAGAAGCTGCTTCAGGAAAGGCTGTGATGAAGTCCTGCCCCATCTCTGGCATCTCTCTTCTGCAGACAACCTCACAGTCCTGGAGCCTGGTGCAGGCGCCTGCTCGTTTTCTTCTTTTATGCTCTGGAGCATTCCTCTCATGGGTCCTGTGTCGAATGTCTCATATTCTGGGTCATTGATCTTCCGCTTTCCTGTTGTTGGGAAAGTAAAACCTTCTTTTTTACCCTTTGAGGTGTCATAATACAGTCCATGAAATAAGCTTGCTGTGTACAGATTAACAGAAAAGATATACGAACAGATGCTTTTCATGGCACATCTCAGGAAGGAGCAGTGAATAGGTTGGTAGCCTCTCTCTCTCTCTCTCTCTCTCTCTTTCTTTTTTCAGTACCCAAAGCCGTTCTGTGAGCCACAATCCCAGTTTATTTTTTATTTTGATTATTTTTTTAATTCTTTGACACAAAGTATTGTTAAGGCTGTAAAATACGATCTTCCTGCCTCAGCCTCCTGGAGTGCTGAAATTGTGGGTGTACACACTCGTGCTAAGTTATATGCCCTCTTCTTAAGAGAAAAGAAGAATGTATCCATGTAGTCAGGGAGGAAGACCTGGAGGGAAGGTGACTGGCTCACACGATGACAGGCAGCAGTGGGGACAGGTGTGTCTGGGTGTGATGTCCACCCGCTGGTGATTCCCAGGGAAGATGTTGGACTGGGCAGTCAGGTCCTCCTGGAGGATCTGTTGGTAGGCAGGTAAGGGAACTTGATAAAAGCCTCGCTGTGACTGCGGACCCCATGTTCTTCTGTTAGAGGAACAATGGGACATGGTGAGGTGCTTGGGGTGGACCTTCTCCAACCTGTTCCCTGGTGTGTCCCGTCTTTCGGAAGAAGACACCATCAGGACCCTTCCTAGGGTAGAGAGCAGGAGAGTGCTACTTGAGGGATGGTACGGATCTGCAAACGCCCTTGTGCTGCCCTTGCATGGATGGAGCTGGTGGGGTGTGAGCTGGAAGTCCTGTTGGACATCAGCACCCCACCGAATTCCTGGCTCCACAGCTGCACCGAAGTCATCTGAAGTGTGTTCATCCCTGAGCTCTCTACGGATGCTTCTATCCAGGATGACTTTTTGCCTTCTCTCGCACACTCAAGTGTTCTGAAATTTTATGCAATGACATTTTATTATGAATATTGTGTTGAACTGTTTTGGTACATGTCAATCTTAAAATAGCACTTTACTACCTTTCCTTTTATACTTTCTTTCCTTATTTTTTCTTCTTTTTTAGTCTCTACATAAATGTGAAAGCAAAACAGAACCAGTCTCTCTCAAGTGGTGAGGTCGACCAGCTGTCTTTAAACACTCCCACTCCTGTCATTGTCTGCTTCCTCTACAAACCCTGCTCTCCTTCCCCTGTGTCTCCTCTACATTCCTACCAGATATTAGAATCATACGCACCTTTTATTCTTCCTTCTCACATGTAAAGCTATGACTTGATAATCTTACTTTCCTCATAATTGTTAGTGCCTCAGGCGTCTTTATTTCAGCAAGAATCACCAAGATACCATTGAGTAAACATTTGTCATGATCAGACTTTATGGTCCTGGTGTAATATCAAGTCATTGCTATTTTCACCTTTTGATGATTGTGTAAAAATATAACTCAAAGAAGCAACCATGTAGTTTCACTCAGCCAGTAGGAAGCAAACGCAGGCTTACTCCCCAATCTGCCTGATTTCAATGCCTATCTTCTTCCTATCAGTTTTTAATTCTTTTCCCACCAAGTAGCAAACTACCAACTAGAATGAGATTATGTTCAAATGGTAAAATGAAAAATTGAAGGAATTATTTGTCTGTTGTATGAACTATACACATGTTAAAGGTCATCTTATGAATTGAGCAGTATAATTTAAATATAAATTCTACTCGACAAAAGAATTTCCCTGAACCTATGGAATTTGGTCCACTGTGGGTGTGGAATTTGGTCCACTGTGGCCTTTTATATTGCTAATGGACATACGAGTCATGGTAAAATACCTGCTGAAAAATAGCTAAGAGAATAACATTTGCTGCTACTCTTACCTGCTATGTAGCAGGAAAGAGCTTGCTCACCTGTACCATCTATTATCACCTGCCAGGATGAGAAAAAATAACCCTCTCTGCTCACAAGCACCTGCCCCAGCTTCTTTCAGTCAAGGAGCCCCACAAGAGACAGAGATGCTGATGCATGGAAACTCTTTTCCTAAAAGAACCGAGATTCCTCTTCCCGGCCCACCTGGCAGTACAGTCAAGATCAATAAGGAAATCAGATCACTATAGAAATGAACCTGGGAGCAACAATACCCACTGAGGCCAGACATGTGAGGAGGGGCTGGCAGGAAATCAAGGCAATGTGCAGATGTAAAACGGGCTTCTCAGGAGCTCACAATTTGAGACAAATGAAAAAGTATTCCTTGGTTTAATGTTAAGGGGTGTTATTTACCTGAAAACACTGCCCTGGTTATTCACTGTGCATGTCTCAGGGGCAGTGAAATGACGAAAACTTAGGGGTCCCCTCCTCCCTCCTAAAAACCCACATGGTACATAAGTATCCTTGGGCTCCTTCCAGGTACCAGTCAGGGTTACCAGGCACAGTCCCCCTCCGTAGCAGGTTTGGGGACCAGGGCTGGGCATCTACTGGGGTGCTTTGCTCCCAGCAGTGCTCCCCCTGTAGAGGTCTTCCTCTAGGGAAACTTGGGTGCCTAAGCCATTGTGACACAGAGCATGAGGCAGAGCCCAGAGGTCTCCATCTCACCCAGAAGGTGAAAAGAAATGAGGCAGAAACAAACCAGGGTCTTTGTTCCATGGGAAGGCTAAGTACAAAGGCCAGGACCTGCACAGAGGACCCAGTTCTTTGGCTCCTCGATCTCCTGATGGTACCAAGCAGAGGAACCTTTAACTCCTGGGCCCTGGTGACACCACGGTGGGGAGCCATGACCACCACTCCTACCATGGGCGTCTTCACTGGACATTAAGCTCAACCATCCCTAGAGTATGATACTGAAAGAATCCTACATAACAGTTTAAAATCTAAACACATACCAAATAGACAGCAGATTTTTCTCTTTTGGTTTCTTCCACTCTTAGCTAGTAAAACTAAAAGTCAGATATTTAAATAGCTATTTCTGTTTCTCAAATACTTAGCAGATGGAGCATTGAAGGCAGAAAATACTGAGGTAGCAAATCAGGGGAAAATATCTTTTATAAAATGTTGAATTCTCAAGCCTGAGCCATGCTTTCCACGTTTCCTATGAATAGTTTCCACATAACTGGTTTTTTCCTGCTTTATTGATCACATGCATTCAAATCAATGTTCCGAGTTTCCCAGTCTGTATTATGCACTTAGTTTTTCTAGCAGAGGAGATCTGTGACTAGTAAGTCAGCGGTGCGTGTTTTTATCTGTGCCGGTCATCAGTGATGAGACAGCGTAAAGCAGCACACTCTGCTTTTGGATGTGCATGAGCTACGTGTGAAGCATGTGGAAAGTAGGCCACTGCTATCCGCGACCTTCAGGGAATAAGACGGACAGAGCTGCCCAGCGTGATGTGGATGGCTGCATTTCCAGCCCACATTTGGAGAATATTTTGGGATCATTATCTAGGCTCTTCAAGTTTCATTTTCTTAACACTTGTTATTTTTTGAGCTGGAGATCAAGTATAAAATGTTCTGTCTCTAATCACTGACGTCAAGTACACAGCTGAGCATCACAGAGGTGGTAGGAAGTGACGCTGTAAACCATCTAAGAAAATCTATCTTTCTCCCTTCTTTCTTATTGATAAAAGCCTGCCATGCTTAACTACATTCACCTGGCAAATTGGTCTGTCTGTCTGTGTGTCTCTCTATGCAGACATCGAACATACTTTTGTTTTCATTCTATCAGGCACCTTGTTTCTTGAAAACAGAAAAATCTGTATCCTATAAAATGTATGAAAGCAGACTTTTCACTAATTGGATTGATGTGCTTCATATGAAAATCCCTGAGTTTTTAATGGAGCAACCCTAAAACACACATTTTAAAAAATCAATGCCCTGATGAAGTCCAAAAATTAAAACTAAAATCCTCAAAATACTTTCAGAAGTAATTCCTTTTTGGAGGTGCATAGTGATTTCTTTAACACTTTAAAACACTTTTAATTTTTTAAATTTGAAAATATCCTGATAGCAAAAGATAGTTAATGGTATCATAAAATATTGGGTCATACACTGTCATAAATTTAATGAGAAGTTAATGAAAACCCATCTTTTACACAACTAATGTATCTGGGTATCTCCGAGTGTAGGGTTATAATGTCAGTCGCTCTCACAGAAGATCGGTCTTTCGTGTCCTCCTTTTCTCTGTCTCTCTCTGCCTCAAAATCTAGAGCATCATTTCCATTTGTATTACTTTGGAGAACAAAAGCAAACAAAAATTTAAGGGTCATAAGATGAGCTGGCCAAGGTGTGGGTTCTAAGAATGCTGTGTCATGCTGGCTGCCACCCTGTCTGTGCACTGATTCTGCTAGTAGAGTCTGTGTGCCCTAAAACACACACCTGGTACCACACCAAGCGGACCTCTGCTTTCCTTAGTAGTCTCTAATCAGAACAAAGGTTGAAAATACATTGATAAAATGGCTCTCACATCCCAGTGAAGACACCAAAGCAGTCAAAAAAAAAAAAAAAAAAAAAAAAAACAGAAGGCAGCAGGCAAGCATAAAACAGCGGCTTAAAGTAATTGGATTTTTAAAGCCATTGTTGTGGGGAAATCAGGGCTCTGCTTTTCTGTCAAGTACAAATAGCTGTCTTTGGCTTTGCTCTAAACTGCATTTCTACCAGCCGCTTTACAAATGCAAAATAGTGAGCCACCCTGGACCCTGGTGGCTGAGAAAGGCTGAGTCCCTGTCCTGGGCTTCCTTCCTCTCCTGGCCTTTGTGTTCTCAGGGGAGTGGATCAGTCAGCTTCCCCTTGCTGGGCGTGGTACCTGAACCACATCAGAAAGGAGGAGAGATTTCCCTGGCTCACAGTCAATCTATGGTTGGCTGCTCAAAAAGAGAGTCATGGTTAGAAGGGAGTGGAGGGCCAAAGCGGCTCAGTCCAGAAAGCAGAGCAGGGGACAATGCCAGAGAGGGAAGGGAGGGGACCAGACATGAACCCAAGGCCACCCCACCCCACACACCCAGCCTCAGCCGGGTGTGTGCCCAACTGACATTTTGCTAGGCGTTTCTCATCCCAGACACACTTGGCCTTGATGTTCTCAGGTCACATACTTTGGAAACGAGCCCCAGACCTGCTAGGGTCCAAACAGATCTGTCCACTCTTAAACCCATGCTGGCTTTTAATGTCCACTGTGAGGTACTGGCGGGTACTTATGTGACCGCAGTGCTCAGAAGTACAGGATATGGGGCAGGGACGACCAGAATAGTGGGCTGGAGCCCCAGACTGACTCTGCTGTGCTGCGAAGAGACAGAGAAGTCTGAAAGCACCTGCTCTCTGCGCCCCGTTGTGGGTGCCGCTGAGTGTGTTTGTGCACTGCTGCTTCTCATTCTGTTTGCTGGGCCTACAACAACCTTTCAGTGATTGTCTAGCCACTGAGATTTTACTTTGTTCATCTCTTCGTTATCTTTCTCTCCACCAAGTTAAATGGAGAGAGGAAAGAGAGTGGGGGGAGGGACACTTGCTTATTTACTAGTTCTGTTTCTGTTGCTTTAGTGGTAAGTGGTGAAATCTGAAAGTGGCTGTTTAGAATATCTTAACTGTCACAAGCTACACAAAGCTAGTGCCTAACGCTCTAGCACTTTCCTCAGTCCTGTCCCAGTCTTGACCATTAGTTTACACGTAATATCTACTTACACTTTTTGCTGTTATGGAAGATCGCCTCCTTCTGCCAGAGGTCTGCCTTGGGTTTTCTCCTCGAATTTCCATGCCTTTTGTCTCTGAAAAGTTCTGTGCTGCAGACACATGCTGGCTTCTCGGCTGTGACCTCCTGTTTCTTGAAACGTGGCATTGAACCATGTTTGCTGTTATAAACTTTCCTTCCATGACATTGGTATCTCTTTGTAAGTGACATCTTGAGTCTCACTGTGCACTTTAATGAACTGTGCTTTCTCTATGCTGTTTTGTCATTATTTTCCCTTAAAAATAACCAGGAAGGAATCCTTCCTGAATTCTTTTCTTACTTCTTTTCTTCCTTTCTCCTTTTCTCACATTCCTTCTTTTACTTATTTCTTTTTTCTTTTCTGGTGTTGGGAATCGAACTTACAACCTTGCCCTTCCCAGGCAGGTGATGGTCACTGAGCTACATCCTCTGCTCCTTTTCTTCTTTTTTTTCCCTGTGTCCTATGGTCTGCATTTTACTTCCCATTATCTGTGACTTTGATTTTTAAATCGCTTCTACAATATTCTCTGCTGCTTTACCAAATAATTGATAATTTAAATCCATTCTCTCTTTGCTTTTTGTTTATTTTTTTTAACTAGGGTCTCACTATGCAGCTCAGGCTTCCCTTAAATTACTACATAACCCAACTGGCTAGGAACTCATGGTGATCTTCCTGCCTCAGCCTCCAGAGTGCCGTGATTACAGGCTTGTATCCACATGGCCGACTATGTTCTCTTTCTGGTACTGGTACACGTCAGCTTGACTTTCTCTACATGTCGTTTTAGCTCTTTAACTCTGTGTCACATTACCATCATCCTGTTTCATTTCCTTTGCATCTATCTGCTAATACCTTATTTTTATCATAAATCTGGTGTCTAATGTTCAGTCAGCCTTTGACTATGAGCTTTTACATATTTATGATTTTGTTGGGCTGGGGATTTAGCTCAGCGGCATAAGCGCCTGCCTTGTAAGTGTGTGGTTGTGACTTTGATCCTTGCTACCGATAAAAAAGAAAAAGACAAAACCAAATATTTATGATTTTGTGAAATGTCTTTAATGTTTTCAGTTATAATTTTATACATTTTACGTCATATTATTAATGCTGCTATTTATATGGATGTCTTCTCTTGATTTTTCCACATATTTTTGAGATACTTTCCTATGACCTCATATAGTTGAAATTACTTAATATTTGACCCAGGACATAGCTTTTGGACTGCTTTCCTTGAAATAGGAGTTGTGTTTGCTTCTCTCTAGGATTAGAGGAGACCATCTTTGTCAAATTTCAGAAATTCTTATCTTCCTATCTCCTGGTCTTCTGTTTGCAGAGAGCTCAGTTCCCTATTTGTGGGGACCACACTGACATTTGTCTTATACTTCCCAAAGAGTCTCCTGGTAGATGCAGAATCACAAGGACAGAGTACTGTATTGTGCGTCCAGCTGCTTTTCAGCATGAGCTTCTTTTATGTTAGCATCCAATTCCTACTGATGGAGTAGAAAAATCCTGGCTTAGTGCTCTGGCATACAAAATTACATTTTTATTACATTTTATTGCATTTTATACCAATCTCAGACAATGATATTACAAAATGTTTTAATCATAGATCTGTGAATTAAAAGGGCAAAGTATATACTCACAGTTCTAAGAATGAATGATATCCTTTCCCTAGGAGATGCAAACATAGCTATCATATAAACTGACCATGCCATCTCCTAACACACTGTTAACAAAGTAAAATAAAGGTATCATTCACTGTCCATGTTGTAAAGAAGCCAGATGACCTCGCCTTCCATCTGCCTCACATGTCCAGGACCAAGTGACACACACAGGACACTGTGCTGGGAATGAAGGTGACCTGGACCACAGCAAGGGAAGCATCCCTGGAGAGTCACCTGGGACACTTTGGTCCTGATATTCTCCTGCAATGTCCATGGGCCTTGTCAAATCTTCTAGAAGCATAGCATAAAGGTGACTTTGCTGCAGCTTGTGTCCTGGGAGGAGAGCTTTTCAGAGGTGGCTGGATCTCCTGTGTGATGTTGGGATTAACAGTGTGAGATTACTCAGTCAGTATACTGATTGGTTTGGCATAGAGCTGACTGGGATGAAGGAGGTGAGTACCACACCCACCTGAGAGCAAGTAGCTGCATACAGTCCAAGGGACAGCAAGAGGGCGGATGTGCTCTCCCTGCTTGCTTGCTGTGGGTTATGTCTCCCCCTGAGATTCCCCTCTGCCGGCCACCCTGCCTTGGAGTCAAAAGAGGCTGAATCCTATACAAACTGTGAGCTAAATAAACCCTTACTTTTTTAACTATGAGTGACAGGTATTTTATCTCAGCGACAAGAAAAGTAAGTTGTATTAGGTAGCTGAGCTACCTCATGGAAGTCGGCCCCAGAACCTTGTCCAGTCTTGAAACAAAAATTCACCTAGATGCAGTAAGGACTCTGAGGTCTGAGGACTGGCTTGTATAGCAGCAAACACTTGCTTAGTCTGAGGGATGTCTGTATTTTATTTTAGAGATGATTACTAATGAGGGGTAATGGGAACACTGTAGGAGTATTCAGGACCCACTTCTTCATTTCCTCCGCATACCCCCTGTACCCCGTTTCATGCAGTGCTCTTACCTAAGAGCCTTTCATGGATCAAGGGCTGCTCATCACTTCTGAAGCCCAAGCCAGGTCACACCAACAACTTCCTCCGAGTCCCGTCTTCTGTGAACAGCAGCTGGGGGTGAGACAGGTGTGAGACCAAGAAGGCTAAGTGCTTATAAAGAGTACCTGGTAGTATGTAGTTAAAATACTTTCCTCTGAGGTTGCTAGTGGCACTCAGGTGTGAGCGGTTTCCATGTTTGCATTGTGTGATCATTCTAGAATAGAATTTTACCAAAGAAAACTTGGAGATTCCAGCCAAGTGTGGTGGCACATCCCTGTACTCCCAGCAACCAGATCAAGAGGATTGTCATGAAATTCAAGGCCAGCCTACACTACAAAGTGAGTTCAAGGCCAGCCTGCAGATTGAAGCTCTGTTGAAAAAAAAAAAAGTATTCCTTTGAAAATGAAACTTTCAATGAAAATTAGATGGGGCAGTCAAAGATTAGCAAGAAAATTTAAACATTTCTTTAAGAGTCGAGGTTTTCTAGAGCAACAGAAGCCCAAAAGCCAGCAGTGTAATCAGGTCTCTGTCTGAAGCCCCAAGAGCGAGGGAACTGACAGCAGGACTTCCGGGTGGATTTCTACTGCCAGTATGAGGTCTGAATTCCAGAGATCTCAGAACCAGGATCACAGATTTGGGGAGGCAGGAAAATGTGCATATCTGGGCTCAAGAAAAGAAAGCAAATGAGGTCTTCCTCCAACTTTCTGTTCTATTCGACTCTCAGTGGATTTCATGATGCTTAACCACGAGATTCAGTTTAATCTTCTTCACTCCTACACCAGTTCACAGGCTGAGGGTTCTAGGCCCCTGCTCCCCCATCCAGGAATCAGCTTTCACTTATCTGGCATCCTTTGGCCAAGTCAGGTTGACACATAGCATTAACCAAAAAATAACAAAGGTCATAAATCCAGATATTCAAAAAGAAACAAAGTACATCCGAGAAGAATTAATGAACTTAAAGAAAAGCCTTTTAATTATTCCTAGTGCCCAGAAGGGAAAATAAGTAATTTAGATAGGGATATACCATGTGAGACATTAATAAAGAGTAATCCTATCATTTTGATTCGAAAGCTAATAATGCTTTTATTCTTGGTTTTGATTGGTTTTAGTCTGTTTTCAATTATTTGATTCCAATATGTGTGAAGATATAGACAGCTATTTTGAAGAAGACAAGAGACTTTATGGTGCCATTATTGATCCCTAGTGTCTGGTCTTGAAATCCCTGAAGGCTCTCATTCTTGTGTTTTGATTGCTTTTGTACTATTTTGATGTGTATTAACTTACTGTGTGTGGAAAAAACTCTTTGGAAAAAAGCAAGAGACATTATGGCAGCCACGTTGACCTCCTGCTGTCTTATTCTGAAGCCCTGTTATTGCCATTGTTTCACTCTGCTCTGCTTGGTTCTGCTTTGTTTCGCTTTGTTTTATTTTATTCTCTTTAAAATAAAATTTTTTAAAAAAGATTAATCCTCCAAAAAGAAAGCAGAAGACCCAGATGATGAGGTCCCCAAAACTCTATGGAAAACTGCATCGCTGTTCAGAATCTCACACAGAAAAAGACGGGAGGAAACACTTCTGTTTCTCTAACAGCAAAAAACCAGAAGGTGACATTTCCATGAGGAGGACCTCAGGCAACATAGCACAGGAACTGAGGTGAAAGACTCACAGAATTTGATAGACTGAAAACAGGGTTTAGTACATTGAATATAAATATATATAATGAACTATACTCTAAAATAAGATGAGAATCAGAGCAGGTACGCAGGACTAACTCATGATTTGGAAGTGAACCTATGTAATGCACCACATTAAGAGTCTACACTGGTGATAGGTTGTAGAGATACAGAAATAAGAAGGCACACAATGAAAAAAGAAAGAGAAGAGAGGACGAGAAGGAGGAAACTGCAGGACTGACAGTGCTCAATTTCCAAAATTATATGAAGATTAAAATAAATAAAGCAAAGGAGTATTTAAAAAAATAGACATATGGCCAGGAAAGAAAACCATTCAAATTTGGTCCAGTGAGTGGAGAAAGGGTCAGCTTCCCAACACTGATTCAGGACAAGTGAATTATCCCAGGCCAAAACTGCAACTGACACAGATGTTACTCAAGCCTTCTAGGAAAAATAAAATTAACCAAGTACTTCATGGACCATGGACTAAAGCTATGCTTAGTGTAAACGTAGATGTTCTAGAGTTAAAAAAAAATCAAATCTATGACACATTTATGATGACAACACCAAAATCAGGAGAAAATCTCTAGTGATCTTAGGTTTCATAGCAACCTTTTAATATTTCTCTTTCTCCCTCTACGGTACATCTTCTCTCTCACTTTCTATCTCTTATCTTTGTCCCTCTATCTGGATGTCTCCCTTTTTCTTTCTCTCCACGATCCTCTTGCTTCTTTTCCCCAGAGAATCCTGATTCCTGGTCAAAACACCTGATGGAAGCCCTGAGAACTCATCCATACTGTGGAATGCAAGCGATTTCACCATGGTGGAACAAGCTGGGCAGTTTCCTCACAGCTCGGTGTGTGATTACCTCGACAATCCAGCAGTATCCCCCTTTGTATTTATCAAACTGATAGGAAAATTTCTGCTCACATTGAACACGTGCTTAAGAAGTTCAAAGTATGTGCTAAGAAGTAAAAGGAATTACGATGTGTTATATGTACAATGCATTATCCATGGTGTATAAACTGTCCATGACGAGTGAAATAAATCAGTGTCCTACAAACATGAACTAGTGAATCAAAGTGCACACAACATCTTATTCATCGTTATTGAAAAACAGGTAACCTCCAGGTCCCTTAAACAAGCAATGAATAAATAAACTCATGCATTCAGTGGAGTATTCCTTAGTGACCCCCATTACTTCAGCAAAAAGATAAAATAAAAATGAATTTACAAGCTGGGCATGGTGGCTCACACCTGTAATCCCAGCACTCGGGAGGCTGAGGTGGGAGAATCGTTGTGAGTTTGAGACCAGCTTGTGCTACAAAGTGAACTCAAGGCCAGCCTGAACTGCATAGCGAGACACCGTCTCAAAAAAAGAAAGAAAGAAAAAAAAAGAATTTACAAAATACAGGCATGACTCTGTGTACATGTGTGGTGAAACCCTGGGACCTTCACATTTCCAGGCCATTGATCTGTTTATTTACTTATTGCCATCTTTTAAATTTTGAAACAGAGTCTTACTAAGTGACTGAGTTGTTCAGGCTAAGCTCAAATTGCAATCCTCCTGCCTCAGCTTCCCAGATGTATGAGATGACAGGTGCGTGACAAGGCCAGGCTTAAGCCTAAATCTTACATGCACACTGCTGAGAGAAAGAAGCCCTTCTAAGGAGACCCCCCAAATACAGGGGTCAACCCTATAAGGAGGCACAGAGAAAGTAAATGCAGCAACCTTTCCTCTCTAAACAGCATTTTCCACCATTTACATTTTTCATTGTGTTGCTATCACCTTCGCAGAGGTCATCTGACAGCCCCAAGGATGGAGTTCGGATTCCTGGTGCTTTCTGCTTCTGTGCCTCCCTGGCTTCTCATCCGGTCTGGGTGTCTGGACTGCACATTCCTTTCCGTTGTCAGGAGGCCTCAGGTGCTCCAGGGTAAATGCTCTCATGCTCACTCTGAAACTTTTCAAAACTGTGTCCTAGGTGTCTTCTTGTTCCCCATAATTTTATTTGAGAGTAAATTCTGCCCACAGAATTAGTTTCTGAAAGAACACTCTGGTCATTTCTTTCTCCTGCTTCATAAACACACCAGTCTTCATCTAGTGGCTACAGATCGAATCATGAACTCCTGAGATGTGTGAGACCCTTCTCTAAACTTACTTACTCCCTACAGACTCCTGGAGATAGTCAAGTCCCAGGTTCCGTGTTCTGCTCCAGGAACTTGCACTTACAGACACGTCCTCCACCGGACAGCCCCTGGCCTTGTCTACAGAATCCGCACCTGACCTTGCCTGGCCTGTAAGTCTATGCCCGCCCTGAAAGGCACAGACTCAAGGAAGGCCAGCACCGTCACAAAGGCTCAGCAGGAGCTGCTAATCTTCCTCTGCATTCCCATGCCCCTCTGGAGAAGGAAGCGCACCAGCCCCACTGACATCCCTTATTTATCATTTGATGTGCAACAAGGAAGCTGAGCAAATACTGCCTGTTTCTTGTACAAATGAACTCTGGGATTTTCAAGTTAAACTTCTTATTACCCAAAATTAAAAGGTCGTTTTCTTTTTTCTGGGTCAAATAGCCTAAAATTACATAATTCATTTAATTGGACAGTGCTTTGTTGACAGTTCTGTGAACCTCAGTTTCATATACAGGACCATTACTCTTGTAAGGTATTTAGTGATGCGTTTTATAATAGTAGATCTTATTTGTTGTGTCTACATATTGAAAACCACACCACACTTATGTTTTAAAAACACATTTTGCAGCCTGGTTTTCCAAATGGCATCATTAATCCCATATTACAATGCTAATTTGAGACTCCAGTAGCCAAGGAGACTGTCTTTTGTACCTGTTGGTGTCAACTTTGGCATTTTAAGTTCCCACCAACATGTACTACTGAAAAACTAAGATTGACCAGAGACGACATTGCCCATGTTCTGCTACAAAATACTTTGTCATCTTAAGCTGATTTCTTGTGAATAACCCTAATCTTGCAATTCCGTTAACGTACTTGTTGCACCTGTGATAAAAATCTTGGTAGAACCAACACATTCAAAGGAACACCCTTGGGACCTTCCACATTCCCTTCACAGACTTCCCTCCATATCTACCTCACATGTGCTACCTCCGCTGCTCTTCTGCAGAAAGCTCTCATCAGAAATCAGGGGGAAAGTGTCCTCTGGCAGCCTGGGAATGCCCTGCAAAGTTAAGGTATCGCAGAGAAGCAACTTCTAGTTTTTAGCTACTAATAGGACTACTAATACTACTACTAATAATAATAATAGTAATAGTAATAGTAATAGTAATAGTAATAGTAATAGTAATACTAATACTAATACTAATACTAATACTAACAGAGTTTTAGGGACTGAGTCTTGTGGGCTCAGCTAGAGGCCCAGGTCCATTTCTTCCAACAGCTACCAGGTCCAGCTGTCCAGGAATAAACAGCCACAGCTGTAGCCAGGCTATGTTGCAGTGCAGAGGCTGTGTCTTCCGAGATGACACACAGGAAGAAGGAAAATTTCCTCTCAGGAAAGAACAGTGTCCTTTCAGATGGGAAAGAGCAGAACGGAAGAAATCACGCATGAGACCTCTGCTCGGGGACACTGTGGGTCTGCCTAAGACGTCAGATCTGAAAGCGAAGTGTGGACCCAACTTGTGGATTCTCATTGTTTCTGATGCGCCACGGCTCACAGGACTCAGTTCCTCATTCACAAGAGAATAATAATGTTAGCATCTAATCCAGAAACTTGTCAGAACAAGCCACACTGTAGTACGTTAATGATTTATGGATAGCAATAATCCAGCCATGCGGGTGTTTAAAACTTAAAATTTACGCTAAGCAAAACTAACTGGCTTGTTGTCAAGGTTCTTAAAGTAAAAATAATTATTGACAAAATTCATCTTTTGAACAGTCTAAAAGCAATACTTAGTGGCCTGCACTTAATTTTGTGCTATTTTCTTCAAATAATAAAATAAGCCTGCTTACATCTAACCTGTAAATGTCCAAAGGCAGGAAAACATTCGGAGTTATTTAGCTGAATTCTCATTATTCAAGAATACTAACAGCATCAAGAGGTGTCAACTTATTATCTCACCTGAACAATCACTGTAACAAAAAACTCATTACTTGGTGTGGAGATACAAATCCATTTTCCTCCTCTGATGAGGTAACCCAAGCTGGCAGATGGTAGGCTTGCTTTTGGAATGAACTGTGTAGTCCAGTGAAAGGTAGATCATTAAGAACCCCAAGCCAGTCTCTTGTTTCCCATCCCCTGATGTCTGTTAATCTCTGCCTTTGTGCAGCAGATAGAAGTGTTGCATTTGATGCCTTTCCTCTGTTCTCACCATGGATGTGGATTTTCCTGGCTTTCTGAGTCACCCACGTCCTTCCTGAAGGAATACTCCCCAGGTTTTAATCCTTCTCAGACTGCGATACATTTGAAATATGTCAGCTTTTTGATCAGCTTTCCAACAAACATAATTATCACTTCTTTCAAACTTTGCAAGTTAGCTTTCAGGGAAATGTACGTCAGCATCGTGCTTAAAACTGTTCTCTGATGAACATTGTCCTATAAAACTAGTGCATCCTGTAAGAGTTTCCTGGAGATATGTGATAGCTTTCCATTACTATGACAGAACATTTGAGGTAAGTTAAGTTAAAGGCTTAAACTAAGATAAATTAAGAAACACTTATTTGGGTTTACAGCTCAGAGGTGTCAGTTCATGGGCACTTGGCACCATTACTTTATGTCTATGATGGCCCAGTCAGTATGAGATGGTAGGGAGCATGGATCTGGAAAGGAAAGAGAGACATTCCTGTCCTCTGGGTCCCAGTGTGCCCTTGAGGCCATGGCGCAGACCTGACTCCCTCCTACCTGGCCTCTTCTCTAGAAGGTTCTGCCTCTTTCTGGTGGGGACCATACCTGTAACATGTGCACTGTAAGAAGTTACTCAAGATGCAGACCTCAGTGCCCTGCAACTGGGATTACCTGCTCACACACCTGGGCATTGTCTCTGAGGACCATTACTCCTACTAACAAGGCCAAGGAAAAAGATATGCATTGATATGGATTTTCAATGTCAATGGAAACATTTTTTATCTTTGCAAAGCTCTCCCAGTCTTGTGAGAGGAGAATAAGGTTCAGGAACAAAGATGGGAAAGACTTACTGAATGGGGTTCTAAGATCAAATGCTAGAAAAGTTTTAATTTCTTCAGGATTTTTATTGAGCTCTTTTTAGAAAGTTTCATAAGCACTTTTCTTTCTCCTAAGCAACTTTGCAGAACTTGTCTGTGTTATTAACGAGGGAAAGAGAATGCATGTAAATTATTTCTATTCTCAGTTCTTAAATTTCATAATAGCTTTTTCAACACTAATGATTTTAGGAAAAATGCTCAATTATTTTGTCAAGAACAAAGTCAGAACTTTTGTGGCTAATAGCACTTAAACATGAATGATTCTAAATTGCTATAGCAAACTACTGTTTTAGAGATAACGGTTAAAATACACTGTCACAGACACCCATGTCTGAGTTGCATCCAGCAAGATCTGTGCTGAATTTTCTCCTTTCTTGTTGCCTTCCATGTTCTCCACCCCAGAACTTTTCCACGTATATAACTGGGTGGAAAAACAAAACATGTTTCCTTTCCAGTCTCACTCGGTACCTATGCCTCATGGTCTCAGTTCCAGTAAGAGTGAAGTTAGAGCGAAAATAAGCCTGAGTGGAAGAGTGGAGAGGAATCATTAAAATCAGGTCGCTAGACGAACCAAACCAAAGAATGCCTTTTTAAACCCTGACAACCACTTCTAAAAGATTTCAAAGTCTGACCTCAATGAAAAATTGCCTCCTGGCTTAAAGAGTGTCAGCATATCTCTCTATCTATCATGAAATGAAAATACTTAAACATTAAGTGTTACCTTTCCTAACATACTGGTTTAGAATCAGTTATAAGTATAAACTCAAGCTCTTAGCTGTTTAACAAGGGAACTAAGGAAACGAATATTCACATAAATAAATTCTAGCAAATAATTCTCTATTTCATTCTGGCAATCGATTTTGTGTAATTATAATTTCCTATCTAGTTATAGGAATGCTGTTTAACTTATTTAATAAATAATCTCTCTGAATTGGAAAAACGGGGCTCATGACTATTCTTTCATAACATTTCCCCACTTTTTGTAATCTTTTAAAATCATCATGACACAACAGTATGGGTTAAGATACAGCATTCATTTAAAGTTGGCAGCTTCAGCAAATAAAAATACAGAACGCGATACATCACCTTCACTAATTGGACTGATTTTTGCTAAAAATGTATGTTTTCCTTCTCTGTCACATTTATCATCTTGCACACTCCTTGCCAGCTCTGCTGTTGATCTGTGTGCATCAGGAGAGCTCCAGGGAGAAGCCAGGCAGGACAGTGTGAGGGGCACCTGGCAGCCTCTTGCGAGGGCCTGCAGAGGGTCCTGGACGGGAGGAGAGCAGTGAATATGGAAAAGAGAGTTTCCAGAAAACTCTCCAAGCTGGGCTGAGGAGACCCTCTGCTGACAATGACAGCTGTGAAATTCAAAATGAGAAGTAGAGACAGCTTTCAGGTGTAGTCCTGGGAAGCACGAGACCAGGATGCACTCTACTGGGAAAGGAAGGATGGACTGAGGCAGCCACTGAAATGTGCCCCGCTCTTGGTGAGTTTAACTTTTGCATGGTCTATTTCTTGTAGCACCCAAAATGATTGAGTTGATATTTAAACCCATATTGGTGGGGCTTTGAATAAAATAATAATGCGTAGACCACATCAGGTTTCCACAGGCTATAGCTGAATCCAGGAAGTTAGCCACTGTCCAAGGAAAAGAAGGACATCCACCAGGCTGTGGGAGTGTCCACCCCAGGAGCCCAGATAGGTGCTGAGCACTGCTCAGTACCTTGCAGCTATTGGGTGCAGGGAGTTCCAGGCAGTGCAGTAGAGAGGGTCAGTGTCCAAGCTGGTGGGAAACTTAATGCCAGCTAAATTAAATCAACATGGTGCTGAGTGCAAATATTCCACCTGAGGAAAGTTGCCAGCATAAATAGAGATGTGGAGAAGGAGAGCTGGTCATTGTGGGTTCTCATAAGTGCTGTGATTTCGAGCCATTGGTTCTCCTGGAGGAGCTCCTCATGGTGGCTTTCCCGATGTGAACTCTGCCATTATTATCACAGGAGCTTTGGACCTTGTTGGTGAGAGTGGCTGGGGTTCACTTTGAGGGAGCTCTGGTCCTTACATTGAAATCACTTCCTGGCTCTGTAGGGGAAGGTGTGTGCTGTTTAATCTACAGGAGAAGCTTGTCACAATGGCTTTCTGGTGCATACTTGACTGTTATCGTTGGAGGAGCTCATGACTTCTGTGTCACTGATGATGGCGGTGGTACTTTTCAGGACAGCCCTGATCCTTATTTTGAGTATGACTACTCGGCTCCAGTGTAGCCCCTTCAACCTACCAGCACAGCTCCTTCACCCTGCTGGCATAGACTTTCTAGCTTCCACCACTGACCTTTGGACCTTCCCAGCATGGATCCATACAACAGACTGGCATGAGTCCTTCTTGTGGGCTCTAGACCTCCAGTTGGACTCATGGGAGGCATTGTCATGGACTCTAGATCTTCATCTGAACGCATGCAGGACACTGCTGTGGGATCCAGGCCCTGGCTGAATATTCCAGATCTTTAGCGTTGTGAATAAATTTCCTGTACTTTCTTCTGTTTAACTCTGGGCGACCATCATAAAATAATAGTGTAAGTCCTGTGTCCTGATTGTAATTGTTCTTCTCACAACCCCTGGCTACAGTTGGAAAGAAACTGAATGATGTGAGCAATCACAAGGAGTAGAAATAAGAATCAGTCTTCAGGGCCATCCATCATCGCGAAAGACAAAAGCCTTCCTAGAAGAAAGAATGAGGCCTCCAACAACCGCCAAGGTAAGCGTGCTCTGTGGAGCCAGGGTAAGGCATGCTTGTGGGTTGAGTTTGGAGGGGGCAGAGTGGACAGAGACCAGAGCAGGCGGCCCAGGCCAGCAGCCTTGCCCTTTGCATTGTGCCTGGGCTGAGCAGCAGCAAGAACGAAGACCACGGTGTGCTGGGCCTTTGTGACCCTCCCTGAACTTCCTGTGCTGAGACCCCAACACGAGCTGATGGCACAAGAAGGGGGAACTTGGGGATGACTATTAGATCTTAAAGGAGACATCCACAGGAATGGAATGACATTAACTCCCTTCTTGAAGGCACCCCAAGGGTCTCCCCATTTCCTCATGCAAGGACAGAATGAGGGGTCAGCCGCCTATTCTCTGCGCTCCTTCCTGCAGATCACAACAAAAGCACCTCTGCTTTTGTTCATTTTGTTTTGTTGTTATTGAGACATGGTCTAAGTTACCAGAAAGGCATCTGAGCCCTGGGTTGAGGCTTGCCTGCCTCTGCCTCCCGAGGAGCCGGGATTGCAGGCACACACCACAGAGCTTGGCTGATTTCTGTTTTACGTAAGCCCTCCCCTTCACAGCTTTTGGACCACATTCCACATCAGACAAGACCAAGAGGCACACTGGCACTGGCTGTGACTCATGTAAACCAAGCTAATAGACAGATAAGTAAAACATGTCCTATAATTTTGATCAGCAGAAAGACTTTCTTAGTGACAAAATGAAATAATATCCACTGAGCTATAAGTTTCAAGACTGACAATGGACAAAATCTAGGAAGATGACCAGACTACTACGTTTGCCTGCTTCTTACAGAGAACTGACGGTGATTAAGTGGGTATTAACACAAGCAAAAACATTCATAAATCACATTTTCTTCAAGGCTTCATCTTTATTCCAAAAGATTTATGTTCTTGTCTTCATTTCCACTAATTCACCAATTAGATAACTGTTACCAAAATGTTCTTATAATTTCTGTGATACTGCCAATAATCATCCTAAGAATTTAAAATGTGGGCACAATTGTATTCAAAATGAAAGTGCGGTGGTTGTGTTTAAAGTGAAAAGAGTAAAGTTCCCCTGAATTAAGCTAAAGGGAAAATAAGGAGTTCAAAACTATTTCCGTGTTTTCCAATTTACATCTCTTCTGAAATAATAAAAATTTTCACTAAAATCAAAAGGCAGATTTTCCTGCTTTCCCTTACTGGGAGCTAAGACTTCCTCCAAGGCCCCCTGCAGGTCCCCACTCCATCAGAGGTGGGGCTGCCGCATCCCAGGGCCTCGCCTCAGGCAGAGGAGGCCATTCTGGTCCCCTGGGTCAACATGGGTGCTGGCCACACAGGAGGGCACCAGGGCCTCTTTGGAGACTCACTTCTGGTGTGATGACCACACCACAGCAAGGACTTGGGCGCCCAGTCTTCTTCCTCCAGGGAGAGTGTGCTGGCATGCGGTCTCTGGGCTCCGAGGTCGCTGTCCCAGATCCCCCAGATGTCCAGACTTGCACAGGCGAGGACCTGGACCCTCTCTCCCTCCCTCCCTCGCAGATGAAGAGCAGATTCCTCCAAGCAGCACCCTGTGCAGTGCCACCTAAACATCCTCCCGACCCCACTGAAGGCTTTTATTTTTAGATCATTTCTTAAAATTACCAAAATAATGAGTTTTTCTTATAAAATGTGATTTTACAAGTTTACATGGCACCACTAACAAGAGAGATCATGAGAGCTGCTTCCGGATTACAGAAAACCATTTGCCCCTCAGAGGAATGCAATTATGCAGATTTATGTAAATCACACGCAAATAGCCCCAATCCTAAAATGTGCACTGAGGAGAGCAGCGCTGAGCTGAGACTTGTCAGTCTGAAGCCTTTTGGAGGGGCAGAACACCAACCCCGGTGCACACAGAAGGTGAATTATGGAGGGAGAATGTTATTTCCCTTGTTGATTTTGGAAATAATGAGACTGGGGAGGCAGCAGCTACGCTGTTGGACAAGCTCCGAAACTCTCCCCAGTTGCCTGAGCCACATGGGCTTTTCCAAGGCCAGAGTGGCTGGGCCAGTACGCCTCGAGCCGCAAGGCGATGGAGCTGAGGTCCTGCGTGGGGAGCGCTGCTGGGTAAGGCTGCTCTCCACGGTCAGGCGCTGCCCTGCCTGAGAACCAGGTGAGGACAGCAAGGCCTGGCAGCACATCAGGCCCAGCCCCGGCCTGGGGTCAGCAGTGCCGCTGGCATCGCACTCTTTGGACTCCAGAACCCAGTCACAGGCGACCTTCTGACTTTGTGGGTTGTGCAGGCCGAGGGTAGAACCGGAACCCTGAGTGACCACAGCGCGTAGGGAAACAGGCAGTGAGCCTGCCAGGGCCAACCAGGCAGTCCTCGAAATCCTAACCATGGAGAATCAGAAGGAGAAGGAAACAGGAGAGGAGCCAGGTCCGTGCAAACGGAGATGCACACCCAGAGGGCGGACCCTAGGGTCCCCTCCTGCATCCCTGCCCAGGCCCGCCTAGAGCCCACCGCACACAGTGCTCATCCCAGCCAGGTCCAGCGTCCTGCTCGCTCAGGCTGACTTTGCCTGGGAGGAATCGGATGAGCAGCCTGGCCAGGGCCCAAGGGTGAGGTCTAAGAGCCAGAGCAGAGCGATGGTGACCTGGACCCTTACCCAGGAGGACACGCCCTGCCAAGTCCTGAGCCAGATGCTTTTGCTCCAGGGAACTCTGCCTGCAGCAAGGCCTCTACACAGTGCCCTATACTTCCTTCCCAGTGCGAATCAGCAGTCAGGGAGCAGGAGACAGAGTCCAGATCCCATAGCCACGGTTAGGACCTGGGAGCCCCAGCCACACAGTAAAAGTTCAGAGACATCAAGAATGTCTCTCCCTTAGTATCCAGCTCCCAGGAGTGCCAGGCTCCTGGAGGAATGAAGCTCGTGCGCATTGATCCTGCTCAGCTCTGGCTGAGGACACAGCTGTGCTTCTGACCTCTCCTGTGCAGGCACCAGCGAAGCGGATACCACATCTCAGGTGGACAGGTTGGGTCCCACCAGGGTGCAGTGAACCCAGCCAAAGTTAGCTGCCAGGATCAAGAAACACTGATCCGTACAATGCAGATCCCTGGGCTGCTGGCAAGTGTAAATATATTTACATTTTTACAATTTGGCAGTAAGGAAAGTGGTGTTAATAGGTCCTCTACAAGCATGCACACACATGTGCACACACACAGGAGCACACACATGCACACACACATGCATACATGTGCATATGTGCATGCACACACATGAGCACACAAATGTGCATGCACACACATGCACACACATGAGCACACACATTAAAAACCTGTATATATACATTATCAAATGTAATACATATGATATTGACATATGCTAAAAGAAAAAATAGACATAACAAAGTTGATTAACACATAATAATCCGAGATGTCTCCTATCAATTTACTGAGCAAAACACCAAAAGTGAAAGAAGGAAGCAACCCAGTGAACAATGTGGTGAGGCTTTCCGGACCCGGAAGAATTACTCGTTGTCCCAAAAATGAACTAGACGAAACCCTGCACAGAGTGGGACAGGGCTCGGATGGGTTTGCTTCTGAGACATTCAAATAAAAGGTGTTTTAGGGAAAGACACTGCTTTCAAAATTCCGAGAGAGATAAATTATTACTCAACTTCAGTAATGAACCTTATAAAACTTTAGAGTCAAGTAAACTTTAGTTGGACAAACAAGTTAAAAAAATTATTATGCAGAGAAATGGATATATATTTAGAATGAGAAATTGAAATGAATTTTCTTAGAAGTCGACAATACAAATACCATGAAATATTGAAAAATACTATTTTATCCATTATCTGATATATTATATAATTCCTACAGGTTTTATCCTTACACGTTTTTCTTTTCATACTGAATGATAAGGCTCATGAAACACCACTAAATATTTAAGATGGCATAAATGTGAAAATAGAAAATTTAAGAGGTATAAGATCTAGAATTAGATGTAGAACTTGACATAGGAAGTTGCAGAGTGAAAATATCTTTTTTAGTAAAAGATACAGTTTTAATTAGATATTTACAGAAAAAACTTAATCTTTCATTGTTTTTAAAAATAAAATATAAACAAATTAACTGAAAGGCAATGAGATTTTAGAAACATATATTCACATTTTTACTATTTGGCAGTAGGGAAAGTGGTGTTAATAGGTCCTCTACAAGGCTAGTCACACACACACAGGATGGATAAACTGTAACCTATTAAAACTGAAATTTTTGGGGCTGGGGATTTAGCTCAGCGGCATAAGCACCTGCCTTGCAAGCAGGCGGTCGTGAGTTCGATTCCCGGTACCGATAAAAATGAAAAAGACAGAAAAAAAATATATATGTATATAAAAAATACCTGAAATTTTCTTGATAACACTGAAGAATGAAAAAGCAAAGTACACTGTGAGAAAAATACTTGGACTTGTATAGGTACGAATCAGTCATCACCTTCTAATACTCCAGAGAAACTATCAGACAAGTGCAAATGGCTGACCAGAGGACGCGGAGGAACTGGGGAACCTACAGAGACCCTGAATTTCATTAAGAAGTGAAGAGCTCATGCCAAAATCAGCAGTGCCCTGGGTTACCACTTCTGCACTTCAGAATGGCCCCAATGAGAGGGGGCAAAGCTGAGGACCAGTGCTGGAAATTGTGGGGGGCTACTTCAGGCACTGTTGGTAGGTGCCTTAGGCAGAAAATTAGTTTCCATTCCACAGTGAAATATAAGTATTCTGCCGGAGCCACAAACTCCACGCTTACTTCAATACCCAAGATATATGCATGATAGGAAATGAGCCGATGCAGGCTGCAGCAAAATTATTCATAGTCAAAAAACTGAAATCAAGCCAGTCTTTCAGTATTAGATTCAATACTGGAATTCTTATAAAATTAGAGAACTGAGTATAATTTCATTCCAAGATTTTTATCTTCATTTGTTTTCTGTAACTTTTTAGAAGTCCCACTTGGGCCCAGGAAAATGCATTCATCTGGATGGGAAGCATTGCACCCAATTCACTGTGCCCAAGGTTCTGAGGTCCTTGGGAGAGGCCCCTTCTCGCTGCAAACTGTGTTTGCTCTGACTGAGTCTCTATTCTGCCTACTGAAATGAAGTAGAACAACACATTCAGATGTGTTCAGCGGGGGGCCGCAGTCCTCAATCCTGGTTTCCCAATCCTGGCGGTCCACGTGCTGTAAGAATGCAAATGATTTCTGCTGTTATGTGTCGCGGTTATCTGTCTGTCTCTTGGCCATCTTCACTTCTGCTCTTGAGCCAATGCCTTTCCTGCCAGCTACTGTCTAACATACGGAGATCTTTTCAGCTGGACAGTCAACATTTCACCCTGGAAGACCTCATAATGTTTTGACACATATCACAACTGGAAATTTAACACTGTTTTTGTTTCTAAAACTTTGTGAAAGCTGTCTTCCTAAATCACAAGACATGGCTCGCGCTCTTTCTGCTGGGTTCCTTTCCTACCTCACTGTAAATTTTTCTGTTATGCTGAGTCCCTTCATAGTAAATAAAATTTAAAAAGAATAAATGGATGTGGAGGATATTTTGTTTTCTGCACATCAGATTTTAACTTGTGTCCACATCTGCAATTATTTCTTTCAAAGCAAAATATCTTATACAAATTTTTATTAAAACAGAAGTTGGACTGGTCCAATAGCTCTTGTGTTTAGAAGCTGGCCCCTATTATAAGGGACAGATGATACTTAGAAAGCTCTTGCCATTTTGCTTTTAAACTGAGAGTGGAAGAGCATCCTGAACAGCTGAAAGGAGCCAGGGTGAACAACACTTCTTTCCCTTCCTTTCTCGCCCTCCTTCCCTCTCCCCAGGTCTCACTGTGATAATTTTCCTTCTGTCTTCTTCTTTGGACTGAGCCATGACCATGGTCTCAAGCTGTTAATTCCTGCATACAAATTCCCTGTATTTAATTTCTAACTGCTTGTTCCAATTTTGTATATAGTCCCCTTGTTAAACCAGTCTCTCTTCACCAATTGACTATGCTCTCTCTTCGTCTGGATCCTGATTTATAGGTAGGGAAGTAGGAAGATAAAACCTATAAGCTGCTGAGTTTGGTACCACTGTGAACTGAAGAAATACCAACTTCGGAGAGCAACTAATCCTGGAAAATGATGTGGTCTAGCTCCAGGACCCATCGTGGCACACTAATATTCCTCTTTTGAAAAGCCCCTTTTCGTGTTAGGTAGCTTATTACTGGCAAAGTCACAGGCCTTGAAATCAGACTTGCTAAGTGGGTTCACAGATCTTGAATCATAACTGCAGAGTTTTATTTCAGTGTTCTTTTGAAGTTAATCACCTAAGTTACTAGAGTTTTCGAAGTATGACCGATACATTATGTTTATTCTGATCCTTATTTTCCTAGGAAACAGAATTTTGGTTTAAATTTTATCAGAGATTTTCAAACACATTTACTCTATTCAATTGTGTAGGTGGCTGTACCCTGGCAAGCACAGGGGCAATTGGACTGTAGCACTATTCCAGCAGTGAAATAGGAGCTTTAGCTGCCTGGTAAGGGATAATGTCATAAAGACAGCGGACCTTATAATCCATATCAAGCTTGATAATATTTCCCAACCCCTGAGGCAACTCGCCAAGGCTATCAAATTCTTTTCAAAACCACCACTACAGTAGAATTACTGTAAAAGGAAAAGAAACCAGATATGTCTCACCGGAGATCACCACACTGGACCCTCACGCACAATGGATTTTGATTTTCAAATACATCAAACACGTTTCTCTGAATTTCTGAAATTATTTTATGCTAACAATTCTTTTTTTTAAATTTTATAATATGTTCCACATGAAACATAAAGTCAGACCCGCAATAGCTTCGGTTGCCACACACTGTAATCCACAGCGCTGACATGCAGCCGTCTCTGTGCTATGAGGCAGGTTTTAGAGCATGTTATCTTTCCCGGCACCCCACGTGCAAGAAAGAAAAATGGTGGCCAAACACAAAAGGAGCTGGCATTTGGGTTTCTCTTTAAATACTAATTTAGTTGCTTCTATTATTCCAATAGAAAAACATCTCCTAAGTACACTAAACAATAAATTTATCTGAATGTAGTTTTGCATAATAACTGGCATTGCTAGCACAGGAAATGCCATGGTGTCGGTTTTGTCCTGTACAATGGCCTCATCTCCATCAGCATCTCTACCTGACCCTTCAGTTTGCATTCCACATACAATGTGTCATTTTTCATCCTATTCAAGGGCTTTTTCATCTTTATTATTTCACTAGAGGAGCAATGTTCTGGGGAAATACCCATCTCCCCCTTCTCTTTGACCCTTGAATGATAATGAATGATTGCAAAGCAACTTTTAAACTATTAATAAAATTCCCTAAATGTGTGATTTATTCCTCATTTTGTGGCATTCTTTCTCAAGCTGAATTTGCAGCAATTCCCATGAACACACCAGCACATCCTGTTGGATCTGCGTGAGTCTCTGCTGAGTATGTCCTGGTTGGTGGAGCTTATTCAGTGCGGGAGGAGATTTGCGGAATAATAGAGGTCTAAATAATATTGTTTTCTTCCTAAAGAACATTTGCTTGTCAGCAGTTTGGTTCTATTGAGTACCTGCAACAAATAGATTCTGGTATTACCATTTATTCATATCTATCTATCTATCACTTATCTTTTCACTAATGTTTAACTCATCACTCAGTGTTTGAAAAACAGTGAATCCTTTTTTATTAATAAGTGAATCAATGACAGTATGTAATGTCTTTTAGTTATTTGAATTACCATAAAAATACTGCAAAAATGTTTTCCATTTAGAAGTAATTTAAACTGTCTAATGTGGGAAAGAGTAGCCTAAATATGATTATTTTATTTACTAAACAAAATATTTGATAAACTTTCACTAAGAAATTGTTCCAAATATAACCAAATTAGAAGACTCTGGCAAACAAGAGAGAAAATCTCATATATTACCAAAGGAGGGGACAGGGAGGTGATCTGAACATGGTGGGACACACATGTAATCCTAGCACTCTGGAAGGCTGAAGCAGGAGGAGGACAAGCTTGAATTCCCTGGGCAAATTTGTGAGACCCTATCTCAAAACAAAAAAGCTGTGAACGTAACTCAGTGTGAAGATCCTAGGGTCAAGCCCAGTGGGGAGAGAGAGAGAGACAGAGAGAGAAAGAGAGAGAAAGAGAGAGAGAGAGAGAGAGAGAGAGAGAGAGAGAGAGAGAGAGAGAGAGAGAGAAATGGAGGGGAGGGGAGGGGAGGTGGAGGGGAGGGGAGGGGAGGGGAGAGGGGAGGGGAGGGGAGGGGAGGAGAGGAGAGGAGAGGAGAGGAGAGGGGAGGGGAGGAGAGGAGAGGAGAGGAGAGGAGAGGGGAGGGGAAGGGAGAGAAGAAGAGGTAGGGAGAGGGGAGGAGAGGGGAGAAGTGATGAAAAGAAGGGAGAGAGAAGACTGGCAAGTAGTTTAGGAGCTGTGCTGCAGGGTGCCAGCATTTGTTAATTGCTGGAAATAAGTAAGTACAGCATTTTCTAAAAGATGGGCTTCTCAGGCATTTCAGAAGACTGCAGTCTGTAACAATAGCGCTATGGAGAGAACTCACTGGGACTGTGCTGCCAGGAAGCATGGGTCTGAAAGGTTTGCAGCTGCAAACCCTCATGTGCACAGGAAGCTGAGCCCCAGTGAGCCTGACCAGGCCGTTCTGCCGCAGAGGTGTCCTGTGGGCCTGCTGGGCCCCTAAACAGACTGCACCCCACCCTCACCTCCCCCTTCTATTTAGCCATGCCAGGGCCCATGCTGAGAGCCAGTGCCAGGGCATACAGGCAGCTGGGTTCCCTGTTCCCTGTTCTCCAGCCTCTAATTCACATAGCAGAAGCTATGGAGCCTGCGAGGAGACCTGCGTTTTTGGTTGAAAGCTTAGAAACAACTCCATTTCCTAAGGAAAACACTGGCCTACGCGGTAAGTTTACCAGGGGTGAACACTGCAGCTGTAGCTCAGAGCAGGAGCAGCTGACTGTCCTGTCTGCCTCAGGGGCAGGAGCCTAGGCCATCGCTGTTCTCAAATCGGAGCTGGGGACCTCTGTGCTGGGCATACTGGCAGCAGGAAGCTCACAAAAGGGGTGACCACCTGCTAAACGCTGGCCACTCCAGGCCTCTTTCCTGTCTCCTGGGACAACGGAGGCCCATGCAACAGTCAGCAGGTGACACAAGGAACCACTTACTCAGAAGAGCTAATCAGCAAGAAGGAAATTATTCAAAAGTACTAGGGATTTTGGTTTCCTCAACAACATGCTTTTTTTTTTTTTTTTTTTTTTTTTTTTTTTTTTTTTTTGTCTCCTTGCACTATATTTTAGGCCAAAAAAACCCCCAAAAAACAGTATTTGACCAATCCAGTGGTACAAACAACCATGCCCAAACTTCCTAGAGCAATAAAATATTAACTGTAAAGGTGAATAGTAAAAGCATTCATTTGACAAAACATTTCACTAAAGGGTCAAGATGCTATTAAAACACAAACACTAGAAAAAGTATACGGCTCAAAAGGGTTGCTTGGAAATTAAGAAAATCACAGCAAAATTTCAAAACTTGATAGAAAAAGACAAAAGTTGGAAAGTACCTTAAAATTAGACAATCAAAGAGACAACACATGGAAAACAAGCATGAAAATATAACAAACTCAGGATCGATTCAGCAAGTTAAATATCTAGATACGGGGCCGAGGGTTTACCTCAGCAGTGTAAGTGTCTAGCTGGCAAATGCGAAGTTGTCATTTAAATCCCCAGAACCAAAAAAAAAAAAAAAAAAAAAAAAAAAAATCTAGATATCAGCAGAGCTGTAGAATAGAGAGTAGGAGGGAGTGTTGAAGAACTAACACAAGAAAACTCAGGAGAAATGAAATATGCCTGTATGGAAAGTCCCCCTAACCCTCCCACCCAGTGCCTGCAGGTCCAAGCTGGAAAGAAGAGGATGCACTCCAGGGAGAGATGCTGGGCGCCAGGGGTGGAGGGGACCACAGGAGATCTCCGGGGGAGGATCAGGGGCGGGGGAGGCTGCTGTCACAGGACTGTGGCTCTGGGGAAGACCCCGGCCCACCTCTGGCTTCCACTGAACCAGTGCAGTTCAGTGTGCTTGATGTGTAAGATAGCATGGGTGGGCAAAGGAAAACTTAATGAAGTTTCTAGTTCCAACACAAAATGTCTAAAAGGCAATGAAATTAGGATGCATTAGGTGGCTCAACTGTGAAAAATGTTCCTTTCTAATATTTTCACTACTGATTTAACAATAATAAAAATAACAATATGTAGGTGAGAACGGAGGGAATGAGGGTGTGTGTGTGTGTGTGTGTGTTTTATGTGTATAAAGAAGAGGTGAAGCTGAGCTTCCATATTGGAAGACAATAGACATGCTAAGACTGGAAATGAACAGCAGGGTAAGAGTTTTACTGACAAATATGGAGGTAAAGAGCAGAAGAAATGGCTCACAGTACTCCGAAGAGCTTGCCTCCGGGACCAGCTGGAAGGGCAGGGATCGCACAGGGAGTCTCAGGTTAGAAAGCAGGCAGCCTAGTTTCCCTCCCTGGCTTTGTAGACTTACATTCAATTTCGTGTTGGATTTAGGTTTTCTGTTTTGTAGTATATTAAGAAGAGTTGCTTTGTAATTAAATTAATCATTTTCATAAAATTTTATGCAAAACTCAGGAGCAGACTTGCTTCCGTGCTCTTCCCCCATTTCTGCATGTCGTGTCTGAGAACCAAAGAAAGGGAAGCATAATTTATTCAAATTTTCGAAGTGTAAGCCCACCCAGGACCTGAGTGTGTTAATGGGCATCCTCGTCATGACAAGAAAGCTGGCTGCCCATCCTGAGAGGAGCTTGTTCAGTTAGAGGTGAGGAGCTGGCTCGCCACGAGGAATTACTGACTATTAAACCCTGGTGGCAGCTGAGCTAGGGGAAGGATGGTGACCGAAATCCACAGTCCTGTGAGGGCTCCTCTCCCCTCGGAGGGGCTTCTCTTAGGCCTCTCGCAGTCCACAGAGCAGGGCGGTGCTTGACTGCAGTTCACACAAAAGGGTCTCACCAGGGGGTTTCTTCCCAGTGAGTGGAGGGGCAGGCACAGGGTTCCACAGCACTGGGAGAAAACCAGGGAGGCAAACAAGGAAGAAGAAAAGAAAAGAGCAAATCCTGCTAAAATCAAATAGGCATATAATGATATTCCTGAAGTCTTGACCCTTAATTTTCTCTATATTAGGCAAAAAAAAAAAAAAAACAAAAAAAAAAACCTCTGTAAAATATAATGAAATTAAATAAATAATAAAAATAAATATATAATATGCAAAATATAAATATAAATAAGTAATGAGAGGTTAAATAAAAAGTACAGACCAAAAGTAAGTGTTTATCATACAAAAATAGAGATTCATACATAATCAAAATTTTCTGTTGTTCTAAAATATCTGGAAAGTTGATTTGGAAATTTTTCTACCATGTAAATGCCATATACATTGCAGTAATTCAAATACTCAGTCTTGAGATATTCTAATAGAATATGTGATGGGTCAATTTGACAGTTATTTTCAATTTGTAATTTAAAAGTACTTCATTGTTGGTGAAATAATGTCGACGAGTTACATATTTTCATGTTTAAGCAGAACATGCCTCCATACCAATAAAATTCCTTTTGCAAAACCACAGGGACAGTTGCTAAATTCATCTCTCCATTATTAGGTTTAGTTAGGTCAAACACATGGTTAACGGCATGGAGTGTGTGCATAATTGTAGTGTGTATTTTTCTGGGTCTAAATTGAAAAGTAAGGTAACAAAAATAGAAGTCAAATGAAAGAACAGGCTGTACTGAGCAGAGGCGTGGCTGTGAAGGCTCTGGAGCACCCTGATTTACCCGCTCCTGGGAGCCTGAGCCATGGGCAGAAGGGGAGGAAGGCAGCTGTGACAGCAGGAAGGAGACATGTGGAGAAGGATTACGTGTCCTGGGGACCTGCGGATGCCCAAGACCTGGAGAACCTGGCGGTGGGTGTAGCCAGGAGGAAAAATGACAGACACACCTCTGCTTTTCTAAGCGCCTTCCTTCCCATCCACCTCACCCAAGTGCCACGTCAGCAAGGGAGAAACTTGGCTGACTGGCTCTCTCTTTCATTTTTATTTTTGAATTTAACTTTGTTTTAATTGACACTATTTTACAGAACAGTAGGATTGTGCAGCCTCCATAGAAAAGTGTTTCCTAAGAGGGAGTTTTTCGGGATCCGCTTGGTGATCCATGACTTCAGATTCAACTTTCAATCACTGGTGGTGACTGTGACCTCTGTCCCTAGGAGGTGGCGGTGCTCTGAGAGGCCCTGTCCTCAGGTCCCCCTGGTTTATTATGTCTTGTGTGGCCTGGTTCTTTGTGTGGCCCTGGGCACACCCACACATTGGTAAGGATTCCCAGGATTCTGCTAGGACACTCTCCAGGGTCTCAGTATTGCTGCCTCAAGTCCAGGTTCTTGTCCACTCTTTCTCTGAAGGACCTCGTTCTGACAGTCTTGCACATGTGAGTGCCCAGCTTTATGTCAGGGAAAATGAATGAGTAAACACTACTTTTGCCTTTTTTGGGGTACACCAAATGATGTGGGCAGAGTTTCTCAACCCTCGGGCGCTCTACCTTGGAAGGTGCGTGTGGCCTCAGATAGACTTTGCTTTATAATTACCCACTCAACTTTCCCCCCAGGTGGGTGTGTGTACCTGTGTGTCTTGCATTCCAGCTCTCATACAATGAGTTTGAGGTGAGCTGCCCTTGTGTTTACAGCTGCACTCAGTTGGTAAAGGGGAATTGAGTAGATGTAAGCCCCCAATACAGGTTCCCACACAGCCCCAGGATCTCCGCTGTAGCTAAGGAGCTCAGCTTTCCTGGATTGAGGGGTAAACTGCTGATTACTTCCTTACATGGGTGCCACACAGCTCAAAGAAAATACAACCTCGTAGTCTCTGCCACCTATTTTACTTGTGAAGGTGACAGCTCTCTGGGAATATGGTTTGCTACCCGTTCACCTATCTTTTTCATAGGTTATTGAGATGGGCTATACCAAGTAGTTTTATAAAGATGAGGAAAACATTAGAATGTGGTGTGAAGGTGTCCCGTCCACAGGAGAGAAAGAGCCGCCGGCTAGACTGTTGCTAACATTTCACCAAGGATGCCTTGTGCAGTCTCAGATGTGTGGGCTCTGTGTTATGAACTAAAGACAAAGTAGGTCTTGCTCTGGTCTTGGTTTGGATTCACTGCAAGCGCCTCTTACATTCTGGCACTAAAATCTCCCTTGCCGTTAATTTTTGATGCTTTACCAGCTTCCATCTTTGGATTATTATGGGCTAGAAAGGGCCACAGGAAGTGACTGTAAGTTGATATCTAAATTCACATGTGCTTAAAAAGCCCTCGTAATCCCCTCCGTTTTGGCAGGGTAGCCTGTGACCATTGGCTCTATCAGCTCAGTCATCCTAGAAGAGGAAACACTGGGAGTCACCACGTTTCTGGTGAGGTCCAGAGCATGTGACCAGCCGGAGCTCCCTTCATCCTCATAGCAACACTGGGGCTATTATGGACCCTGTTTTACAGATAAACAAGCAAACTGTGGCCCAGAAGGTTTACATCATCTGCTGGAGCTTCCTCTTACCTTTCTGAGGTGCATTTTGGCACAAGGCTGACACACAGCCTTTGTAACTGTCCCCACAGCTGAGGCTGCAGGGATTCTCTTACACTTTTGTAGTCAGGAAGAGAGTGACAGTCCAAACAATTGTGACAGGACTCCTTCCACTGGAAACTGTTCCATTTTCTTTCCTTTCCCAAGTACTTATAAACCTAAAGTAAAGGACACTCTCACCAGAGTTAAAAGAAACAGACAAACAAGAAACCACATTGTCATTAATGAAAGAAATTTAACCCTATGAGCTGCAGGGGAAACATCCTTCTCCCTGTCAGTGACACAGGAGACAGGGCAACATTCTTATGGAAAACAGGATTCAATAGCTCAGCTTAATGGCTCTGTCTCAAGCATTACCACTGATGAATTACATTTAAAGCTGCAATTTCAGTATACACTGAAGCAAGTGAGGTAGATGTTTTACATTAATGCATATTCATTTGCATAAAACAAACTTCAATTTGTTACCTAATTAACTCCCTTTGCATACCAAATACCTATTATATAGCTTTTAATACATAATTTGTTCCATGCCTGTATACCTGTGTATACATATTTAAATATTAATTGCTTTGTGAATCTTTGGACTCCTCCGATTTATCTCAAAGCATGATTAAGTGACCAGAATTCACAGAAACAAGAATAAATCTGCATCTTCACATTATCATATGTCTATGCATCAAAGGTGCAGTTGTTTGCCAGGATCTGCAGAGAACTGGTCTAGGGCCTTGTGGGTACCAAAACCCACAGATGTCACTGTGTGAAATGGAGAGGTGTTTGAATCTAAGCCACCACATCCGCTTGCATACTTTAAATCCTTTCTAGGTTACTTGCAATGCCTATAACACCACAGATGCTACCTGATTAGTCTTTCTGCTCCATGGCTTAGGGCATCATGACAATAAAGCATTCTGTCCAGCTGCAGCTCAGATGCAGTAGCTTTAGTATTTTCGATCTACAGTTGGTGCATCTTGGCAATGTGGCACTTTCGGCCCCAGGGGCTGACTCCTGTATCTCGCAAGCTGCAGTGTCCCCCTTCTGTTATGTATCATGCAGGACTCTTGCTGCCTGTTTATCTTTTCTGGGTGTGGCCTTCCCAATTCTGTCATTGTCCTCCTGATTTTTTCCCCCCAAATAAAATCCACCATAAAAAATTGTTGTGACTCTTTAGAATCTTCTATCATTTTTTTATTTATTTCAAAAGTAGCATGAAATCCCAAGGAGGTTTGATTTTATAAAATATAAAAGAGAGGCACCTATTTTTGTAGACTCAGCCAAGACCTGTGGGTACAGAGCTCTGGGTTCCTATGTCCTAGCCCTGTACCTCAAAGAGCTCTTTATTGTCAGGAAAACACAGAGACATAGATAATACCTGGAATACAATTTTAGCAATGAGATGTATCATCAACAATAAATATTTGAGTACTCAGAGGAAAGGCAAAGCATTTCTGAGAACTGAAAAGTATACAAGAAGCAAGAAAAATTAGAGCAAACTTGAGCAGTACAAATAGGACTTTGCTAGATGCACAGGAATAGGTCAAAAGCAGAAAGGAGCATGGGAAAAACCCCACAGGTGCTGGAAGCCACAGGGCCCAGCAGAGAGGATTCTGGGTGAGGCACAATGAATGCAAGCCTGTTGGGAAGAGAGGTGGAAGGCGGATAGGAAGATCAGGGGGGTGGGGGTCTTGAATGGGAGGTGAGAGAAGCAGGGCAAAACTCAGGAAGCTGAAGGCTGTAGGGAGCTTGCAGTTATTATTGAGAGCAAAAGATCTACTAAGGATCCTGGGGTCGAAGTGTCTCCCAATAACAAGGGCGCACCTTAGCCCATGGTACAGGGAGTAGAGGACGAAGCTGCAGCCTTGTTTCTGAACTCTAGCACTGTCTGAGTCTCCTCTTACAGCTGTACAGTGTATTACAACTACAGAAAAATGAGCCTATCTCACATCTAACTCTAAGCCAATATGTGGAACACAAGTTCAGGCCCAAAAGGAGACGAAAACTGTAGATGATATTAATGCTGCAGCTTGCTTCCTCCTCATTTTGGGCCAGATTCCTTCCTACTACATCTTGGATTCATTTGCATCACAAGATCATGCTTTGTCTTGTGAGTTTTTGTTGCTGTGGTCTTGGTTGGTGGCATTCTCTGTGATTACCTTTAAAAATCCTAGATGTTTAGCCAAGACTCTTGTCCTTCTGCCTTGGGTTGAAGAAAATAATCTTCCCACTGGGGTCCAGTTTAGGGTTTTGATTAACTCCCTGCTTCAATCAAAACGGTTTTGACCACATAAGTGTTGAGTTCCCACCGGAAAGCAGAACACTCTGAAGCTGACCATTAGATCGAACACCTGTGTTTAAGAAATGAATGCACGCTTACTGTATTTGTTTAATATATTTGGAATTTTTACCTAACACATACAGCTCTGCTCAGTATGAAGCCATGGAGATTAGAAGATATTTAGGCCTGTAAAATATATGACAATTATAAAATGAAACATCCCCAATAAATATTTTTAAAGGCATTCCTCATTCAGAACTACCCTCACTCTCGCACATAAGAGAGTGGCTTTCCTGTTTGATGTTGGACACACTCCTATTCCACCCAGCTTGCCTCCATTAAGGACAAAAATACAAAAGAGGCTTATCATCAGCACACTGAAGCAGCTCAAGCTATAAAGCCAGAACAGAGACCCGGGCACCCTGCTCTCCTCTGGGTCCTGGGCCCTGTGCTTTCCTGTCCTTTGTTGTTGTTGTTGTTGTTTTTTTTTTTTTTTGTCTTTTTCCTTTTTATTGGTACCCAGGATCGAACTCACGACTGCCTGCTTGCAAGGCAGGCGCTTATGCCCTTGAGCTAAATCCCCAGCCCCTTGTCCTTTGTTTTTCCTTCCTTACAGAGAACACTTTGTCTCCTCCCTGAACTTGTTCAAGTATTTACATTTTCTTTATATTTGCATTTATCCATCTCTGTTGATGCAAATATTTTTTAAAAATAAATTTATCAAAAAATGGAAGCAAGTTTATTTAAAAAAATAAACATTTTTGAGCCACCAATTTCCTTCCCCCCGAAAACTGCACTTCATATAGAATGTCGCTGTGCTCCCCTCTCCCTTGGAAGTTATGTTTATGAATGAGATATAATAACAGATTAACATGGTCCGTCAGTAATTTTAAATTTTTAGAATATTTATTATTGTTATTTTAACTAATTACTCCATTGTGCAGTAATTAGCACACTGTGGATTTTTCAGTTTTTGCTTCACAAAACCATAAAATGAGATGCAACCAAATCAATAAAACTGTTTTTTTAAAAGAAAATATTCAAGGCTCATTTCATTTTTAAATAGGTTATGCATGAAATTAGCCAAAGGATGGAGGAGGTGAGTCCGAGGGTGCATTGTGTTTAGAGCAGGGGAGACATGGGCTGCCTAGACGGGTGTCTTGGAAGTTCACTGAAACCCTATGACTCAAGGAAGCAGGGAAGGAGGTGGAGTCCTGGGCCATGGCAGTGGCTGGCCTTTTCAGGGTGTGGACTCACTCTTAGGACCAGCACCTGGCAGAGGAAGAGGGGGTGAGGCCCTCAGCGGAACCCAATGGATCAGAACTCAGAGCTCATTTTTGAAACAGGAAACAGCCAGGGCTCTGCCGCAGTCTTGGCTCTGCTGTGTAATGTTGGGAATTCAATCACGAAGACACTATTTTTAGGTAAGGCCTGTTATCTATTCCCCAAGTTAGAAGAATTTTAGCATTCACAGCAGCACTATTGAAGGGAGAGAGACTGAAAAGATGATAAAGGAGAAAAGAATAAGGAGGAAACTAGCACACGGAGTTCCTGATATGAATCATTTCCTATTTTATTTTCTAAAACAAGGCCTTGGTGGGGATTTTGTGAAGCACAGCAATAGCAAGTTGGAAACGCCTTCCCCCTCTTCTTTGTTTTCTAAGGTGTTCCTACATAAATTATGCTGCTATGTCTGGTTCATTTTGGATTTTGATTTACTACATTTCATAGGCTGGTCAAGAACCTTTGAGCTGAAGAAGTCCTCCTGCCTCAGTCTCTGGGTTACCAAAGCTAGAGGTACTTCCCACTTGCCTTCTATATAAGGAGTGTGGCAGGCAGACTTCTAAGATGATCTCCATCCCTCGTATGCTGGTGGGGGGGACTCAGTCCACTTGGAATTGTGTACAGAGGACAGAGCAGAGTCCAGTGAAGGTCCTGGGCCACCATCGTTGTGACCATGGAGAATCTGCGGGGGAAGGAAGGACTCTGCTGAGGCAGGGGCCTCACCAGCTGGTGTTGAGTTAACCAGGGGACGTTTGCGTGGTGGACCTCACCCATCAGCTGACCCTGTTAGAAGGGGGCACCCTTACCTGACCTGACCAGAGGACCCAGGCAGCAAGGATGAGAGCGTTGCTCCTCACACCCTGGGCGCTTGGGAGCTTTCCCAGGAGTCAGCTCTGCTTGATAACTTTGCTCACAGGAGCCAGCGGGGCCGCCCCACCATGGCTAGAATCCCACAGGGATTCTAGAACATGATCTTGAGCTGCTTGAGTCTCAAGGTTGGTGGTAGCAATGAAGCGATAAACTCAGTAAACAGGAAACTAAACATGGGTGTTCCAGCAGGGAGGCATGTTTATCCTCACAAATCTTGCACACCTGTAGAGGAATACAATTTCTCCAGAATTTAAACGTTGTAAAGTAAAAGTCTTCGTAGGTCAAGGAAAATAGAAATGAAGTTAGACTCATTACTACATGTTTCTCTTTCTCAGCAAAACCCTCTCTGTGAAACCAGCCTTGTTCCCACCCTATGTTAATGACAGATAATACAGCCTAGCTCAAAAATGCAAATATTCTAGGTGGACACTGCTGCCCGGCACGTGGGCCATGCATGGTCAGCTCGGAAGGCAGGGGCCAAGGACTCTGCTTTAACCATCAAATTTTGAGATGGATATAAAAAGCATGTTTGCAAAATTTAAGGTGTTTAAATTAAGATGTAGACTTTGGAGACAAGGAGTTGATATGTGTAATCTGACAGCCTGAGGTTATCCTCAGGAGGATTTGATGCCCATGAACTACAACCCAAAACTTCCTCACCTGACCTGACCTGCATATGCATTGGCCTAGGAAATATTCAGCAAATTTGCATTTCTTTCATGAAAGCCTAATACCAGCATCTCATATTCCACAATGTTCTTTTTTACTGCATTTTTCAGAACATTTATTTTATCTAAGTGTGGTTGCAGTCATATCTTCTTTGATCATGTTGATGTTTTTCAAATTCTTAAAGTTCTGAAAAGTCCTGAGGAATTCACATTTCCTGTCATTTGCTGTGCTGTTTTCACTGCACAGATATTTGTTTTATTCTATCTTATCTCTTCAAGACGCATTAGGCATGACATCACTGCACAGTGGGGATTTTTTCTCATAGAGGGAAATACTCTCCCTGAGAAAGTACAAAAAGAATTGTTTGTTGCCAAGCAGAACTGGGGTTGATGCTGCCAGGGTTTGATATTTCGCCAGTTGCTAGACTTTGGATGTTCAGTGTAACTCTTTGGAGTCATTCTCTCCAGAGGAAACCAGCCATCCTGAAGGAGGATTGAAGGCTGGTGTAAGAGCCATGTCTGAGTCTTCCGGTAGGCGGTTCCAGATGTCAGGATCCGAGGGTCTATGGTCCAGTGCCCATTCGTGGTTCTCCTGAGAGGTGACTCCTCCCCCTAGGGGCATGGGGGCACCTGAGACCTTAGTGTTCAGTGGAGTAAAACAGACACAGAGTCACACGGCTTCTCTTCTATGAGAAACCGGAAGTGTAAATAAAGATCAAAATAAAAAGCAGGTGGTAAGAAATAGAGAGAAGGAAGGGGACAAGAGGTGGAGGGTGGGGAGGAAGAGGGAGGCGAAAAGAATTACGAAGTGTTCCCTGCATGTGCAAATGTCCATTCCACTCTCAGCTCCCGCGTGACAAATGTTTTTAGACCCCACGTACACCTGAGATTGTCTTTTTGCCTGGCTTTTCCCATTTAGCATAATGACCTGTATTTCATCCACATTGTCACAGGTTGTTTCCTCGGTGACCAAATCATGTTCCAAAGTGCATGTGCCCCACACCTCTCTCCTGCCTGTCCCTGCGTGGACACTGGGGTGGCTTCCTCTGTGCCTGGCTGCTGTTTGTGCTGCTGGAAACCTGGCATACAGGGTCTCTCCTGGCACTGATTTCTTCTCTGCTGGGTGATGGCACCACTGAATCATATCATGGTTTCACTCTGATTTTTAAACCACCTGCTGTTTCCCATAATGGCTGTAGAGTTTACATTCCCACCTGCGGGTGCAAGGCTTCTGTGCTCTCCACACCCTGGCCTGCACTGGCCATCTGCTGTCCTGTCTCTCCATGGTGAGAGCCGCGCTTAGGGCAAGGTGGTCCTCCCAGAGTGCTTTTCATTCACATTTCTCTCAAGCCAAACACTTTTCATCATTGTATTGACCATTTTCATGTCTCCTCTCAAGGAATATTTATTTAGATCTACTGCTAATTTTTTAATAAGGTTTGTGTTTTACTGGTGTCTTTTTAGTGTTCCTTCTATACTTTTTTTTTTTTTTTTTTTTTTTTTTTTGTCTTTTTCGTTTTTATCGGTACCAGGGATCGAACTCACGACTGCCTGCTTGCAAGGCAGGCGCTTATGCCGCTGAGCTAAATCCCCAGCCCCTCCTTCTATACTCTTAACAATGAGTTGCTATGTTCAGCTGTTTGGACCCTCACCTGTATGTAGCTCTTTTCTTTAGCAGGAGAAGTGTTGGTTCTGATTTTTGGTGGTTCTGTTAGTACCTGGACGTTCACTGTAGGCACAGTTACAGTGACGGGCTCCTCAGGATCTGGAATCTTCCCATCACTGCCAGGAAACTGCCACCTGACTTCTCTTCCTCCAAGAAGAAATTCGAGGCCAACCAAGTATTGCGCTCCCTGGAGCGCTTCCTAGCACTCACAGCCACCACTGAGACATGACACACTTTCCTTATCAACTTTACCCCCCTCACTCCAGTACTGCATGCTTTGAAAATGAGCCTAATTATGGAGTCTGACTAGCTGTTAGACTCAGGCATGAAGCCTGAACTGGCTCTTGCTCCAGGTGGAGCGTTCACCTAAGAGCTTTCCACAGGAGGGAGTTCCAGACATGGGCATTCTGGAACTCACTCAAGAGCAATAAATATGTATCGAGGAGAAATGTATTCATTCAAATTGCCTTAAGTATCCATAGTTTTGTTCAATAATTTGAAATCAAGACTTTTGGCTTGATGCTTGTTAGCCTGTTTGCTTGATGGCGGAGAGGACACACATTGTGTCATGACTGAAATGTCACACAGGCAAATATTTTGGTGATGCCCTAAATGAAACTGTTAGAAAAGTATTTGATAAGAGATAAACTACATGCAACTGTATCTTAACACAAAATATCTCACTGGCATGGCAATAGCTGGTTCCTGAAAATGAAGGTGAATTTATGTAAACAGGAACCACAGGAAACCTAGGAGCACATTAGTAGCATTGCAGGGCTCTGAGCCTGGGCCTTTGTGGGGCCAGGGTCTTCAGCTCTTGGTTTACCCAGAAGCTGGTTTTTTCATTTTCTCTTCACTTCTTCACACTTCAGAAAATCTCTGCCGCCCTTAGAATGGTCCCTGTGCTGAGCGGCACTTCCACAGGGAGCGCTGGCTTTGATTTCATGTCACAGGCATTCAGATGTCCCAGAGATGGGGGTCATGAGAGTGTTCAGATCACCCCAGAGACAGAAGCACGCCTCCTCCTGGGGCAGGAAGAAAGCTGGGGGGTACAGATACACTCATTTTCAAGTCCATTCTCTGCTCCAGTCTTTCCACCAGGGACAGGGTCCAGACTGGTCTGTCCATGGCCAGATGCACCCCACAGCCACCTTGACTCTTTGACTTCATCTAATGAGTTAAAACTTGACCCAGCAAGCTATCCAGGGCCCCACATTTGGACAGTAAAAAGCAGTTTTGCAATAGTCCTGACCACTGCTAGAGAATCACTCCTGTGACCTTCTCTGTACTCTCCTAGAACCACAAAGACAGAAGCTCTCTCCTATTAAAGTTAGAAAAATACCATTGCTGAGATGCATGCCTGAAACCCCAGGACTTGGGAGACTGAGGCAGGAAGTTCGCTGTGAGCTCCAGGCCAGAGTGGGCTACAAAGTGAGTTCAGGGTCAACCGGAATTATATAGTGAAACTTTGTCTCAGAAAAATAAATTAGAAAAATAAGGCTCAGAGTTATTTAAAGAATCGCTCCTTCATAGCTAATAATGATTGGAGCAAAATTTTATTTTCAGGCTTTGTGATTCCAAAAGTGTAATTACCCTGAGACAGAGAATCCAAAGTACCATTTGGAAATCATTTACTCTTGCAAGTAATGAGGAAAACTCCCAACATGGCTATTTCATAAGACAAATCTCACGGCCAGAACACGAGAATGTCTCTAGTACATGCAGTTCCAATTGAATTGCAGCCTGGCAGGTACAGGAGCACAGGACAGATTTATCAGTTTTCTCCTACCTGATGACACGCCCTGACACCATGTTTTCACTCAGTAAACCTTTCCAAAGGCACAAGTCTTAGGAGAATTTTACTCTCAAAATGTGTTTCCTCATAGAAGAATTAAAATGGTCTTTTAATTTACTGTTCACCTTGCACACAGCCGTGGGCATATCCTGATTTTATGAGAGAAGGCCCTGTAGGACACAAGGAAGAACGGCTTGGGCATCTGGAATAAGTAGACTGTGGTGCACCCTGCAACCAACTTCCCGTGTGTTTCAGGCTGAGAATGAACAACAGAAGCAAATATATGTGCAATGTAGTTAAAATAGAACTGAAAATATTAGAAAGCTGAGAAGAATCACTTTATTTTTGTTTTTCTTCCCTTTTTAGACATGACCAATTTTTTTTTCATCGTGAAGAAGTAGATAAAAACTTTCAAACCCTGGATGCTGAGTCTCCATTCTTTCTTCTCATCGATGTTCTAGTAATTCACAGCAAGCCATGCCCAGCAAAACTATGCTCTCCCTGAGCTATGATGTCTGATTCCTGCTCCCTGCAGTCCAAGTCACAGGATGCGAATCTCATCTCCTTGTTCTTTGACAGGTGGGAACAGACGCCCTTACAAATAGATTTATTGACAGGTCTGATGTTTTCCCCTGAGCATTTTTTACTGTACCTAGAATGCCATTGTATAATATGACTCTGGGTAAAATTGTAATCACTACTGAACAGGAAGGTGGGGGGTGAGAAGAGGATACGACAGATTAAGATGTGTAACATGCATGTATCAATGCCCCGGGATGGGCATAATCATTATCTCTACAAATAGGGACTAATGAAAAATAAAAATCAAATAAATCAGATATATTTAAGGTGGACAGCGCCATGATTTAACAAAGATTTTATTTTTGACATGTTAAAGTTTCAGGTTTTACATTTGGGTTATGACATATAATAAATCAGTGCTTCCTATATGGACAAAGTACATATCACATTTTCAAATGGATATGACATTTTTTGCATAATGCTTACTGAAAAGCTTATCTTTTCTCTATTGCACTACTATCATACCTTCACTGAAAATCAATTTTACACTCACGTGTGATCTAATTTTGGACTTTCTTCTCAGTTCCTTTTATTGCATGCTAATGCCACACTTACTTGATAACTACATAATTGTAGTATAGTTTGAAATCAAGAAATGTTATTCCTTCAAATTAGCTCTGCATCACCAAAATTGTCTCAGTTGTTCAGGGTCTTTTGCATTTCTGTGGACATTCATGATCACTTTGTCAATTTCACTGCAATAAATTCTGCTGCCTGGTATTTTGTTGAAGCTGTAGATAAGTCTGATGAAAACTGGCCGTGTAACGGGCTTGATTCCCTGACTCGTGGGTAAAGAGCTTCTCACGTACGTCTTTAATTTTATGTCAGTTTTTGTTGTTGTTTTACTACCCCAGTCTTGACTATCTTTGGGGAAATGTGTTTTGATTTCCCACTTTGAAAGTGTTGTAAATGGCACTGAAAGTTCAGTAGCCAGTAATTAAGTGTTCACCTATAAAATACTAGGGACTTTAATATGCTCATCGGTAACCATGGAAACTGGCTAATATTCCCTCATTATTTACACTAACTTTCTATGCGTTCCATAACTTTCCCTGTATTAAGAGTAATGATTCTGTGAATAAAGAGTTCCTCCTTTTGTAACAGCGTGGAAAGAGAACAAAGGAAAATGTTAATATATTCACCTCATAGCCAATGTTTTTATTACCCGCAGATAAATGCTGGCTGGGAAGGCATTATCTTCTTCAGCATGCAGCCAAAATTTTGAAATGTACTTCTATTTTAGATGCCATTTAAAACATCTCATTGTTACTAAAATCCAAGGTAAATAACACAGTGTGATGGAAAGCCCTTAGCTAAACACCCAGACCTGGGAATACGGGTGCCCGCAGGGAACAGCTGCCGGCCAGCGACTCAGAGTGCAGCGCCCTTTCTCAGGCAGGTCCTGGACACCAGATTCCCTGGGATCGCCTGTCCTCACCCTGAGCTCTACCCCAGCCAGAGGCAAAGCGGACACAGGTTCCAGGCCCTCGCCTCAACTGGACGCTGGCCACGACCCGTCCTAGCTCCTGGGATTTGGGAAGGTAATGTACAAAAAGGCTCCATGCAGATGCTAACACTCAAGACAGACGCTGACCACGTCCTCTTCCCAGGACAGTCACACTCAGCTCAGCGGCCATACTGGCCTCTTTCATTTGGCTAAGGCTAAATACCGTTTCTCTAATTTACATTCCAGGAACCACCTTTAGACACTGCCAAGGATAAGAAAATTGGAAAGAGAGAGAGAGAGAGAGAGGGTGAGGGAGAGAGAGAGAGAGAGAGAGAAAGGAAGAAAGAAAGAAAGAGAGAAAGAGAGAAAGAAAGAAAGAAAGAAAGAAAGAAAGAAAGAAAGAAAGAAAGAAAGAAAGAAAGAAAGAAAGAAAAAGAAAAGCACCATAAATATGGTAGGGAAAGATTGGTTGCTGTCATCATGAAGAGCAGGAAATAAGCTCCCTGCAGGACCATAAACGCACGCAGACATCCAAGATCATGCATCCCGGCCGCTGACTGCCAGGGTCCAGCAGGCCCGGGGCAGCATCGCTGCTGGCTCCTGCTCCAGGCCCTGCGCGCCCAGCAGGGTGTACTACACCGCAGAGACCTTGTCAGAACTCAGAAGAAACTGTGCTCCCGCCATGCACCGTGCATGACTATCACACTCTCAGCTTTCGGTAGAGGATTCTTAAGCTCATTTTTTATCATTTTATTATGCGCGTTTGGATGTCCTTATTTTTAAGGCGTCTTTTTTTGTACATACAAGAAATGTACTAAAGATTGGCTCAAAGCTCCAGCTGAGGTTGTCCATTGTCTCTTAGGAGCTTCTCCACCCGTGTGAACATCTCTCAGGATACACTCGTCCTCAGCGCCCTGAATGTAACTCACGCCACTAAGGGGAGGCTTGGTATTAATTTAGATATTGCTTTGTGCCATTGAAAATGAATTCGAGCTGATTTTAACTTTTCATTGTTTCCATAAGCATGGTCTAAAAATATTTGAGCCATCTCTGACTCACACAGTGGCTGATACACTATCACTACTTTTAAAACTGCTTACTTGATGTACCAGAAAACACTAGACTCATAAATTTTCATTGATCTTGTTGCTTACTTCAGTTTTACTGAAAGTATAGGAGAGTTTACAGTGACATCAAACATAACCCAATGCCTATGCTTCATCCTATCAATGTTAAATTTGATTATAATTTTTAATTGTTGCTAATATAGTAGATACAAGTTATATTATGAAAATAAATATTTCTGAAAAATTTCATATTTATTTATTTTACTCAATAGAAAAAACAATAAAAACAATGGTCAAATTTCAAAACAATATTGTAGGAAAGTAACAGTAGTTAGTACATTGCATAAAGTTACCTTCAAAGTAGTGGCCCCTATAAGACGTAGGCATGAAAAGTGGACCAAACAGTGTAGACACAAGCCTTTCTTTTCAATGAATTAATAGCTATTAGTAGTATAATATATATATTTTTCCTTTTCCCCTTCCTTCTTTTCTCTTTTTGCCCATCCAAAGTTCATTTTCTTCTGAGTAGTTTCTTTCCATTTCAAAATATCTATTGTACATTTGGATCTTATTTACTCTTTTAACCTTTGGCACCAGGGAGACAATACAATGTTTACTCATGACAATCTGATTTGTTTTATTTATGTATATGGTCCCAAGTTGCATCCATTTACCTATAAAAGCCTCAAGGTGATCCTTCTTTACAGCTGAGTAGTACTCCATTGTATAAAAAGAACACATTTTTTTATTCATTTCTTGACTGATGGGCATCTGGGTTGTTTTCAAGACTTATGCATTACAAATTGTTCTACTGTAAACATGGGTGCACGTATAGCCCTGTGATAAGTTGTTTTTTTTATTTTTCTGGGAAAATACCAGAAGAGGAATAGCTGGGTTGAATGGGACCTCTAATCCTAGTTTTTTTGAGGAATCTCTACACGGGTTTCCATGGTGGTTGCACCAGGCTACACTCCCACCAGCAGTGGAAAAGGGTTCCTTTTCCCCACAGCCTTGCCACCATTTATTATCGGCTGGTTTCTTGATGGTAGCCATTCTTTCTGGTGTGAAATGGAATCTTAGTGTTGTTTTAATTTGCATTTTTCGAATGATCAATGATATTAAATTTTTTCATATATTTATGTGTTATTTGTATTTCATCATCTGGGAAGTATGTGTTTATCTCAGCTGTTCATTTATGACTGGGTTCTTGAATTTGGAGGGTCAGACTTTTCTCAATTCTTTATTATGTTCTAGATGCAAGTATTTTGTCTGAGGGACAATGATCTATCATCTTTTCACTCTATTGGTGCTTTCTTGTGATGTGCAAAAGTTGTTTAATAAGATGAGATTCTAGTTGATGATTCTTTTAAGTACTTTCCAGGCTTATGAAGTCTCTGCTTAGCCCTATGTTGTCAAGATATTTCCCTACTTTTTCTTCCAATATATTTAGTGTTTATGTCATAATATTTAGATCTTTGATTCATTCTGACATTAGTTTAGCGCATGGTGATAGACATGGGTCTACTTTTAGTCTTTAACATGTGAAAAGTCAATTTTTCTGGCACCATTTAGTAAAGAGCTCTTTCATTTTTCATGTTTAGCCCTTTTGTCAAAGACAAGCTGGCTGAGTGTGCTTGGAGTTGTGTCTGCATCTTCTAATCTGTTCCACTGCTCTTTGGGTTTGTTTTTTGCCAGTAACATGCTTATTTTATCTCAGTAGCTTTGTAGTATAATTTGAAATCAGGGATTGTGATGCTTCCTGCATTGCCTTTGTTGCCCAGGATTGACTTTTCTATTCTAGGTCTCTTTTATATCCAAATGAAGTTTAGAAATGTTTTCTCCTAAATTTTAAGAAATTTAGAGAGGATTTAGTGTCAATACTGAAACTCTTTAATGAAACAGAAAGGTAAGCAATACTCCCCAACTCATTCCTGGAGGAGAGTATTACCCTGATACCAAACCAGAGAAGACCCAACCAAAAAGAGAACTATAGGCCAGTCTCCTTAATGAACACAGATGCACAAAGATTCAGCAAGATAAAGCAAACAGAATGCAGCACACTATCAAAAAGGTTACACACCATGACCAAGTGGGATGCATTCCAGGAATGCAGGGATGGTTTACCATATGAAAATAAATGAACAAATACACCTTATCAACAGAACCAAAGACAAAAATAATATGATCATCTCAACAGATGTAGAAAAAGCTTTTGATAAAGCCCAGCACTTATTCATGATAAAACCCCTACAGAAAACCAGAACAGATGGACTTTACCTCAATCTGATAGACACTATCTGTGACAAACATCCAGCAGCCAACATCATACATCACACATCCAATCCCACTGGGGTAGCAGTCCTGAAGCCAGAGCTCTGCTCTGAGGTGGAGCTCGTCTGCCCTGCAGAGACTGACACAAGGGCCTTGTTCTGTGAAATCACAGAAGCTGGGCTTTCTGACTGCCAGGGTCATTCTTTATTTTCTTAGGAAACAACACACAATCACAGCTAAGGAGGTCTGCAGCCCGCCCCTCAGGATCAGAAGTCCGATGCCATCCTTCATCCCATCTTACTCTCTCTGCTCCCTTCAGTTTAAATCATTTGTGTTTTGGTGGCTATAATAGCCTGTTTAATTCTATAGATGAGGCTGATTAAATGCAGCAGTCATAGCCAAGCTCTTATTTAACTTTATTCTTAAGAGACAGTGTCTCTAGACAGTCACTTGGGAGGCCAGCACTTCTATATACATGTGACAGGTAGGCCTAACACAATTCACTCCCCGGAGTGTGACATGTATCATTTATTTAAACTGCAGTTCTCTGGGCGCCATGGGATTCTTAAAGAGTTTTCAATCACGAGGACTAGAAATCTAAGACGCTCAAATTTTTTCACATCACTTATTGTCAGTAGCACTATGAGAAACTATAAATTCTGTGTATAACATAATCTTTGTGTGTCTTTAAAATGATATTGCAAAATCTGTATTGTCAGGAGATTGTGAGAAGCGTATGAAATACATAAAGGAAAATTTTTTAGTACATTTAACTTTCTTTTTTCTTCAATAGTATCATTTCCCTACTAATACCATTCAGGTTTTTATTTTCTTTTAAAGAATGTCTTTTGCATGAGAGAGAAATTTAATGTTAAAAAATTACAGAGATCTGATTAACCTCGTGTTTGTTCTCTGCCACAAGTAAAGCCGTATCATTTTCTAGCATAAACAAGTACATGCACACTGAAAAGCAAGGTATTTCATTAAACGATTTTTCTGTAATGCTAGTTTTTGAAATTTGAATGCAATATATTATGGAGAGGCAGAATTTTATAGAAATTTGATTAATAAATTAAGGTCAGTTTGATGTTTTTAATGTGAGACCAGAATAGATTCTTGGGTAGTCTTGTCGCATCTGTTTCCATCCCCAGCCGCAGAGTTCCTCATCCACGCCTGGAGAGCTGCCAGAAAGTCTAACCCCGAGGGTTACTGTGTCCACCCAGGAGGCTTGATGAGATGAGGTGTGGGACCCTGATAGAATCCTCAGAGCACCGTTCTGAGCAAAGCTTCCTGAATGCCTTCAGGGGAAAGAGCTGGGCTGGAGGAGGATTTCTCCCAGTGTCAGCGCATCCTGGTGGGTGGAAAGCAGGCAGCCTTGTCCTGTGTAGTGTGCTGGCATTGCTCCTTCACTGAAGTGTGAGTTCAAGCAGAGCACTGCACAAAACAAAGTCATTCGTGAATCTCAGTCATCATTCGCCACACACAAGAGCCCCTGGGAGCTCAGTCACAGGCTCAGGGTGGCAGTGTGGGCTCCAGCCAGTGTCCAGTGCCCACGAAGTGTGGCAGAGAGATGCAGGTTTCTGGCTCCATGTGGTTCTGAGTCCACTAGTGATGGACAGACTGGAGGTTGGCAGCTGCTTGGGGAGAAAGTGAGCCATGGAGGGAAGCGAGCTGTGGGTTTCAGGGAAGCAGCAGCCTAATCGCGCTACTTCTGTCCTTGTGGGACCAGAGCCAGGGAAATCAGCAACATGCAAGTCCTCACATGATCTCCCCTTCCTCAGGGTGCCTCTAGCTTCACTGGAAATGGCAAAGAGTGTGGCCCAGCCCAGTGTCTGTGGGAAGAAACCTCCAGGGCTTGCGTCCTGGAAGTGGGCATGGGTAGAACTTGTGTCCATTCTAGGACTAGTCCAGCCACTCTGTACTGGTTTCGGTGTGTACAGATACCTGGACAATTCTCCATCATGAGAGTGGCAAGAGGAGCATATCTGTCACTCAGTACTTACTCAAGAATAACACAATAATAAACTACTGTTAAATCAATAATAGTGCCAAGCACTGTTCTGTTTCTTATGCATTGTTTTCCCTAGGTGCTAATAATAGTTCACCTTGATTGCATCTTTCACTGTGTGTGTGGAAGATTAAACAATTTGACAGCATTCACCGGACCAATGCATGTCAGCCACAATTCAAACCAAGACACCATGGCTCGTGAAATTCATTTCCTGAAGAAGAAAGGAAAGATTGATGCGGAAGGAGGAATGGAGAGGAGAAAAGGAAGGGAAGGAGAGGAGGGTTAGTGGAACTGAGCAGAGATCTATGTGAGTAGACACAGAACACATAGGAAAGCAGGATCTCATAAGACTTTCAGAATGCGAACACAGAAATCACACTTTAGCTTAAGACAGACAGCTGAACATGGTGCTAATGTCACCTTTTCACACTACGGGGAGATTAACACTATTGTTGCCAGCCCTGTATCTCTGTAGATCGTTTATCAGGAATCTGAATTGGAAAATAACAAACAAATGTTTCACTGATACTTGTACACAGGTTCCTCTAATTTTGAGAACTTAAATAAATAAGTTGTAATGACCCGCTCTCAGAAGGAATAGGGATTTATCACATGCACACAATACACACACACACACACACACACACACACACACACACCACACATTTAATGACCTGATTACACACTTTGGAAAGGAATCCAATCACATTTCAACTTTAATGAAAATAACCTTAGTAATGTTCACTTATATCTCCTATGAAGTTTTGAAATGTCTCATTGCACATCTTGTGATCAGCAGAGAATACTTGTCCCACAATTGGTAATAAAGCAGCTAAGCCAAGACAATCTTTTGTCTACACTGTGGCTGGTGATACACTGGCCTTAAGTAGCAGAGTTACTCACTTTGCACGTTGGGGATTATAGACTCCAACAGCAAGTTAGATTTGGGATGTATTTTGTTTGGATCCTTGAAGAGGGGAAAGGCTGCTCTGCAAAGCATCAGGCGCATGCGTGAATGGTAAGAGCCATGCAAAGGCTCAGCAACCGCCCAAGGCTGCCAGCAAGCCTGAAGCTTCTACCTCCCTTCTTTCTTTACCACCGTGCTAACTCTGCTGGTGTGCATGCACTTCTGTGTCCTGACCACTGAGGCCTCAGGACACAGTGCTGGGGAGGCAGGTTCATGCCCTGAGACCGAGGCCTGGATCCCCCACCCTCAGTGCCCTAGGAAAAGAGCTGAATTGTGTGAGTCTACTGCTTCAATCCTTCTTTGGAGAGGAGTAGTCGGGTGGAACCCTTATTCTCCTGATGGAAGGGAAGCAACTGCTCAACCACTGTAGCACATTTATTTATACACTCAACAAGAAGATATCAATTTCAACCCTGCTGCCTAGTAATTTGTTTGTGTGGCTGGCCTGAGCCCCTGGCATTCTTGGAGCTGGAACAGCCTGTTTACGTGGCTTATTTTGAGTTCTCTGTGTTTTCCAGGCTGACCTTGCTTTATCCCTACAGGTAATCAATCTCCATTTCCAACAGATCTCTATCCCTCTTTGCTGTTTTGTTGTAGCGCAAGATACACACTCAGTTGAAGCTGGAGGAGCTGTGTTTGAACTGTGGAAGACCTTGTAATTCTTGAACACTTTTCATCTTAAATGCAGTCCAAGGACTTTAAGTCCCTGCATTCAGCAATTGAAACCCCATGCAGTGCATTGATCCATAACACTATAGCTGGCAATTGTCAAAAGTTGTTAATGATTTCAGTTGCCTTTATGACTAATTCATTGTGCACCACTGGTTTACACATTTTGTGGTTATACTTTTTTGTTGGATGTCTAAGACAAGTTAGGGTGAGATCTGTATTATGTACAATACAGTTTCTTGCTATCTGTTAATGTCAGTTGAGTCTCCTCAGGAATTACCTTGGAAACATGCATGGGACCTCTTAGCTCTTCTGTCAGTGTCAGCCATCCAGGTGAGTCACAGCCATTGCTTGACCATGTTGCTTTCTGTGAAAGCCTGTGAGGCCTTTATTCCTGGTGACTCTCCTTAGGCACACTACATACTGTTGATCACTTACCTCTGAGGCCCCACAATCTTTTTGTGCAGAAGACCAGGGACTCTCCGAGTATAGGACTTTGCAGCAGAGGTTCTTTTATGCCCTGGGTCCTCACTGACCTCAGAGGACTAGGGCCAAAATATCGGGTCTCCTCTTAGCCCACCTGTCTCTCTAACTTTGGGTTTCTAAACCTCATTGTTGAACATCCAAAAGAAAAGATTGATAACACTGCAGTGTAATAGAGGCAGCAAGATTAATGTTATGATCTTATCTAAACACTAAACACTTTATAACATAACATGAAACTGTTATTGTTTACTATTCATGGGTGTTTTAACATTTCAATTCCTGTAGAATGCTAAAAATTACATATTTTAAACAGAAAATTGGAAATCAAAACCATGTGCAACACTATAGCATGGCAGTCATGATGGTATTTTGTAACACACTTGAATTTTCATTTTTCGCATGATACCTCCTTTTTGCTTTGGTCAGTTATCCCTATCTAATACATAAGAACATTTTACCTAACTTGATTACCTTTAGTGGGATGTGCACTTTACAATTTTTTGTTATAGGCAGAGATCTAAATCTGAAACAATATTTTGTCACCGTATACAACCCCAGTTTTTACATTATGGAAGGCCTGTGGTCTGGAGGCATGACCACATGAATACATGAAGTTTATAACAATCTCTCATAGCCATCCAAAAACTTTATATCAGGGCATCTTTAAATAAAAAACCTTACTGTCTTATTTCTTTTGATGATGACCAATGTGAACATATTATGATAGTATGCTTTTATAAGTTGTGACATTCTCATAAAGCCATGGAGATCACTGGGGCCTCCAATCAGTGAATAAGTATTGGTTAAATGTTATTAGGCCACTGCCTTCTTATTCATCAAGTCCTACCCAGTAATCTCCCCACTCCAAGGAATTTTGTTTAATCATCTTAATATTGTAATTATTAATTTTATTAATAATTAATTTTATTAATGATTAATAATTTTAATGACTTACAAAAAACTGCATCACAATATTTAACACCTTATTTTTGAACAATGAGAGACTCTCAAGTGAGTAATAAACAACAAACTACACTACATTTATACAACCAATTTTAGCAACATTTTGCGTAGCTCGAAACCCAAGTGAAGCATGATTTTAAGTCTATTTCCCAAATTGAACCTTGATTAAATGAACTACAAATTTAGAAAATAAAATAAACAAAAAATTGTTGAAGAGAACAAGAAGTCATCAAGAAACAAGTCCTGCGTGCAAACAGATGCCATGTGCGGGCCTCTGAGAGAAGAGCCAAATGCCAGCCTTTTCACGTGAGTTGGTATCATTTGGAGACTGTGGGGGAAGAGAATAAGAAGTCACCAAGAAGCAATTCACTCTGTGAGGTGGCACCATGCAGAGGTCACTATGGGGAGAGCCAGATGCCAGCCCCGTCCAGCATGTGGGCTGGGAAACAAGAAGAGATGACTCTCCCCAGTCTCCCACCACCGTAAGTGACCTGCTGATCCTGAGAAGCACAGGCCGCAGTGATGACTGCTGAGGTAAAACACACTTTAATGCTTGTAGTGTTTAGTGTTTCACTGACTTTGCAGGTCTACATCTGGTAGTCTGATCATCTCTTTAGAGGGTACCAGTATACAACATAGCATCCATAAGGGTCTCCCACTGGGGGTTGTACCTGTTGTTAATTCTCTATTATTTTTTTCTGACATCTTGTGTCATTTTCATTGTTTTGTTCGATTGGGTTTTATTCTGTTTTGTTTTGTTTGATTATGTTGTATTTGATGGCTTGGGCAGCTATTTCAAAGATAACAAGATATATCATGCTAGCCATTTTGAATTTACTGTTGTCTTGTTTTAAAGTGTTCTATTGCATTCATTGCTTCACTTTTATTGGTTTTAGTTATTTTGTTTGATTTTCCTATGTTTAATAGGATGGGCCGCTATTTGGAAGACGAGGCATTATGGTAACCATTGTTGATTTCCTATTGTTTTGAAGTCCTGTGTCACTTGCACTGGTTTGTTTTGATTGGCTTTCGTCTGATTTATTTTGCTTGGTTTTATTCTCTTTAAAATAAAAATTAAAAAAGAAAAATTATTGAGCTCAAGTAAAAAGAACAGTGTTAACAGAATGAACACATGGACAAATATGGACAGACAATCTATACAGGTTGGAAAAGACACAGAAACAAACATAGAGTAGTTGGTGCCTGCAAGAACACTCTGGTTCCCAGGGAATATTTATACATTTGTATCTCCCCTTTGATGAACTCGCTCACTTCTTGCGCCCCGTATTCTCATGGTTGGGACACCTGTTCACCTGCAGTGCCCCATGCCCTCCTGGTGTTCCTCAGGCACTCCGTGCCACAAGCACTCCTGAATGGGCACTTGTGCTTTTGGCTCAGGGACTCCCAACAGTAGCTCAACAGACTGGACCAACAGACAAACAGATGCATAGGCAGACTGACAAACATCTTCTATTTAATTACGCTAACATTTTACAATTGTAGAATTTGTAGCTATAAATAGACTAAACATTTATGGTCGATTAATTAACAGAGCTCTCATAAAAATTTAGAAAGGACAAACTCTTCTCTGTAATTAACATATATTTTTGTCATAGGACTTAGCTATCATCTATTCAGACTTTTGGTTTTATTTTTGGTTACCATCTCCTGGGCATCCTGGGTCAGTTACGGTTGGTTCTAGCTTCATCCTTTTCTGTCAGTTGTACAGCAGTCTCTGAGGCATCACTGCCATAGGAACAAGCATCTGCTTTTTGATAGGTGGAATGAAGTCCTTCTGAGTTTGGGTCCATAATACAGCTGAGCAGTATACTCTTCTACCCAGAAAGGCCACTTACCATTTCCCCATCTGTGTTCAGGTGCCATATGCCGCCATGCATGTGGCTCTTGAGGTTCTCAGGGTGAAGGACACCACAGAGTGAGAAAAATAAAGAAGAGACAAAGCTAGGGTCAGGTGGAGCCCTCACTCTCCTGGTGGGAGGGAAGGAACTGGCCCTGTGCTTCATCTCTGTAAAGCAGAGAAAGCATAATTCATCTCAGTACACTGTTTGGAAAATTTTAAAAAATGGTGCATGAGACTCACAGAGCTTAGAGTGTCAGAAATAGCCATCAGTGTTGGCTAATAACTATTCAGTTATCCACATTATCTTAATAACTCTCGGGTGACAAAGCTTGGCATATATCCTGTGCAAATCAGTACAAGATTGCCAAATGCATGCAGGCGGCAACATTGGCCCGAATGGCATTTGCACATTTACAGAAAAACATGCCTTTTGAAGTTGGCAACTCAAAAACAATGGTGCATTACATTAATTCAACAATAAAACTAAAATTTCTGCACATTTTGCTATACAAGATTTTCCCCAGCCCTACTCCGTGATGCACATTACAGAAACAAAGATTTGGTGATGAGTTGAAGCTGAATTTAATCCATGGCTTAGTCTAATTAAATTAAAGACAAATTATCATTAAAATGGATATGCTGCTACTCTGTTGGGATTATAATGAAGATTTATAAATATTTGTTCATCTCTAGCATACTACATAACTAAATGTTGTTGATTTTGTCTCTCTGCTTTAGCCTTCCACAACTAACTTCTGTTTTTTTTTTTGTTTTTTTTTTTTTTCTCTCTCTCCAATAGTAGCTCAAGCAACTGAACCAACAAAAAGCCCAACCTGTCAGGCACCCATCTTGTCCTTGTGTTTTAAATCCACATTTGCAACTGAAACACTTTTTCATCTGTTTGCTTGTTTTCCCTTTGACAAAAATTGCTGACTTTTTAAAAAAGATTTGAAGTAAATTACACATAACAAGATGTTAATTTTAGTTCTATGTAGAAGAAACAAGATTTATAACTAGTGACTCCTTTAAGAATTATTCATCAGCTTTTTTCTGAGTGATTTTATTTAAAAGACAATTACACAACTGAAATTCTTCTAGGAAGTTATGCCATTCATAAGACTTCCAATAAAATCTCAGCCCACAAGTGCAAATTGACTAGAAACAAAACAGGAAACCTATAAAGTCACTTAGTTTAGATTTTGAATTGCATTATCTATCTATATAGATAGATAATACAATTCCATATTTATATATAATATAATAATTACATATATATATATATATATATATATATATATATATATTTCCTTTCATGTATAATTTTATGTTAAAATAAATCTCCTGCTAAATCAAGTCTACAGGTTTGCTGGTATGGGACCCCAAACTGGGATTATTACATTTCAAATTGGATAGTATTTTAACTCCAGTAGGTAATTAGACTCCCCCGCCACACACTACTCTCTGACCCTGTCAGATCATACTATAGTGCTGACCACTTGATGCAGATGTCTTTTTTCACTGTGTCCTTTGCCCCTCCTTCCTACCCTCCTCCTTCTCTTGAGTCTACTTTAATACTGATTCTATTATCTTTTACGCCTATGCTCATGATTTCATGCTGATGCAATCATCAGATTTTCCTCACTCACGTATTTGCATTTGGTTGTTTACTTTGTTCAGGATTCAAGAATGGAAACTAGGCTACATGCAGTGCAGTGATAGCCCAGTGGAATTCAAAATCAGATTGTGAAGATCATATACATAGTTTTGTCCTGTAAGGAGTGCCGTAGAAAGAATGCACTTATATACTGACCCAGAGGCCTTTGCACCATACTAGATGAAGCCTGAGTCTGATTCATGATCATTGCTTACATTAGGTTATATTCCATGGGCTGAATCTGATATAGAGGGATGAAACTTCCAACCTGTTATGTCTGGTAAGAGAGTTCATGTTCTCTAAAGTGGAAAAATGAATTTTAGGAACAGTGAAGGTTAAAAGCAGAATATATTTATTGAGAGAAAGATGGCTTCTGTCAGAGAGAGAAAGAGGCGGGTTGCCAGAGACTCTGTCTTCTTTTTTATTGGTACCAGGGATCAGAGTTAGGACTGCCTGCTTGCAAGGTAGGTGCTTATGCCACTGAGCTAAATTCCCAGCTCGCTAGAGACCCTGTCTTTTCCAGGGACTTTTATAGAATAAAATCATGGGGTGAGGGGATTCAAGGTGAGGAAAACTGGGAACTTGCAGGGCATGTGAGCATAAGGTGGGACAGAACTATGGTCAGCCAACAAGATTAATATTTCATGTAAAATTGTTTAAATTGGGGACAAATGGGAAAGCAAGTTACATAGAAAGCAGGCATTCTTAGAGATCATGACTCTTTCCTATGGAGTTAGAATGGTGACTCCTGACTTCCTCAGGGTGACAGGGAACTATTAAAATGTCAGTCCTTAGGATAGGAGTGCATTTGTTTGATCTTTTGTCTTGAGGCCTGGCCCACAGCAGGAGGTACCTATCTCCCCCATAGTTGCAAGGTATCTGGGCTTCTGTACTGGCTCCTTCAAGGACCCCGCCATGTCTCACTGCCTATAATATTTCTAACTAACTCAGCTCCCTGTAACAAATCCATTCAAGTCAAGTCTATATCAGCGCTGGTAGAGAATGGAATTGGCCACATCTGATTGTCTCCAGGTGTCCAAAGAGTCTTCACCACAAAGCCTGGACATGGTGACAGTGAAGTGCATTGGCTAATAAATCTTGGATCTCTTCTTTTTCTGTCTTCTTTGCCATCTCAGATTTATATTGGCATCCTATTTTATTTGCTCTTAAAAATAAAGTTAGTTGAAATTAAGATTTGGTTGTAATCTTGATTCCTCCTCTGACCAGAGTTACAATTGTGTAAACCTCTGTCATTCAGGAATGCTAAGGTCTGTCACCTATAAAGCTGAAATACTGGGGGCTGGGGATTTAGCTCAGTGGCATAAGCACCTGCCTTGCAAGCAGGCAGTCGCGGGTTTGATCCCTGGTACTGATAAAAAAAGAAAAAGACAAAAAAAAAAAAAAAGCTGAAATATACAGCTCACAATGTTAGAGCAGTGAATTAACAAAATCTAAGAATTGGTGATATCAGTGTTCAGATGTTACTTACTTTCATCATTTTTTGAAGAGGTATCTTGAGCTTTTACTCTAGCTACCTGGTTCTGGCATACTTAGCCTTCCCTGAAAAAGCTAATGGCTACTAGTTACAAAATTCATTAAACTAGTAATAGACTTGATCGCCAAAACCTGACCACATGGGTCTCTGATGCTACAAGTGTACTTTGAAGCACTGGTGTCTATACTATTAGGACACTAGAAGACCAATGTCTTAGACAATTGTCTTTGGAAAGCACATGAGCAGAGACCTAAGGGGCGCAGGACAGTGATCAACACCCAATTGCCCTTCCAGAGTCCAGGCGAGGGTCCTATGAGTTCCCTGATCCTCTCCAGTCTTAGTGGTTATTTGGGGTCTTTTATTTCACTAGTAGGAAACAGATTCCATCTCAGGAAAAGGCTCTGAACTCATTCCTGGGCCCCAGGCTGTGCTAACTTCTGTCACTCGCACAAATCCAGTGAGACCTGAGAGTTCACCCAACAAGTCACATGACGCAGATTTGTCACACAGAGAACAGCAGCAAGCAAGCCAGAAACCCAGCGAGCACACGAGCTGCTGCTCCCAGGCCGAGGGAAGCCACCATGTGGACAGGGGGGTGTGGGGAATGCAGGGCTGGTGTTCCACCTCAGAGCTTCGTTTTCTCTATTAGTTTGTGTAATGTGTTCTCTAATGTTTTCCTGACATCTCTTCTGCATTCTCTGTGGTTTTTATGCATGTTCAATTAATTTTACAATTTTTAAAACTTTAAGTATCAATTAAACCCTGAAAATTCCTTCAAGGTGTGATCATATCAGATAATAAGTAAACACTCTCAAAAACACTTTAATGCCACACATTCATTACAAATTGGTAACAGGTGTGTGTCCCTAAGGAGAGAAAGCAGAGACTTCCTTTAAAAGGGTAGAAGTAAATGCCTGGGAAAATATAAATCCATTAAGAGCAGTGCCTGGTTACTGCCAGCTAGCTGCATGTTGCTGTCATCAGATTCATTACTGTTGTCATCTTTGTTATGTGATCATCAGATACTCACCCATCCATGACTTGATTGCATGAGTCATGACCTGCCGCACACTGAGGAAATGGCCTTGAAGGAAAAGAGGAAAGGAAGACAATGTCCCCATTATGGTTTGATGCTGAAGGCCCCAGAGGTCTGTCTGGCTTGGGCACAGGGTATTTCTTTGGGGAGATGGTGAACATTTTAAGAGGTGGTGTCACGGGGAGATCTTGGGTCCTGGAGAGTGAACCTCGAAAGGCTCTCTGAGATCCTTTCTCTTTGTCTGCTTTTCTTGTTTCCCCTGGAGGACAACATGAGAGGATTTTAACAAGCTTCCCACCCCTCTGTGCTGCCCTCGCATTGCATCACTGAGGAGACAGGCACCCAAGTGAACCTTTCTTTTTCTAAATTACTTAGCTCAAGTGTTTTGTTACAGTAACTGAAAGCTGACTCATGCAGCCCTTCTAGGCGTTTTTCTGTTACACAATATGTTCTTGCCCAACTTGAAAAGTAGTACCTTTAAAATTCTTTTCCCCCCGACTCTGGAGTTGGAAATAGCTATCCCTAGGACACTCCTCTCAAAAGCAGTGACATGGGTAAGCTTTGCCTTGGCTCCTACTCTGTGCCCATGCACCCTTTCATCTGTACTTCTCGTACTTTGATTCCCTCCTCTCATCCCCTCAGCACCCGGCCTCGGGAGCGGAAGTCAGCAGTGCTCAGTCAACCAGAGCTTGCTTTTACCGCATCTCCAAACAGCTTGGGCAGCGCTTATCCCTGAGCCACAACTTCAGTACAGAGATAAAAGAAAACATATTCTGTCAGTTCAGCCCTGTGAATTTTATCACATTTGTAATTCTGCAACCGTTGCCACAATTATGACACATAATGCTTCCTTCAGTCTAAAAATTTCAGACATTACTTTCCGTCTTTACATATTTCCCTCTCACAAAATTGTAGGAGTTCCTTTTCATTTCACATCGGTGTGACTTTACTTTTGAAGAGTGTCACAAGCCGAATTTTACAGTTGTAGTATTTGAGATGGTTTTTGTTTTTGGGCTCAGAGTAATCTCTCTCAGGTTGATCAAAATTGTTAGTACTAGCAATTCATGCTTTTTGTTTGCTGTATAATATTTTATTAGGTCCTTATTTAATTACTCACCCTATGGAAGTCATTTAGTTCATTTCCATTTATAAAAGACTAAGAAAAGAGCTAGCATAATGATTCATGTACATGTTTAAAATAGAAATATATTTTCACTTGTTTAATGTAAATAGCCATAGGTAAATTATTGAGTCATATGTGTACTTATATTTAAAAGAAAATGAAAGCTGGGTGGGCCTGGTGGCACAAGCCTATAATCCAGCACCCAGGAGGCTAAGACGGGAGGATTGATGCAAGGTTGAGACCAATGAGGGCTACAAAATGAGCTCAAGGTCAGCCTGTAATACATAATGAGACCCTGTATCCAAAAGACCAAAAAAAAAAAAAAATGCTACTTTATTAACTAGCTGTAGTTTTTGCAAATGGGAAGTAGTAAGTGTCAGTTATTTACCACCATTGGTATTTTCTTTCCCAGGATAGATGTTCCTTTGCTTTATTTTGGACATTTAATAGATGTGCAGTGCTGTTTCAAATTATTTGAATTTGTACTTTGCCGAAGCTAAATAAGTAAATACATATTTACTTTAAGATACATATATCCTTTTGTGTGAAATATCTTTTATAATTCTTGCAATCAATACTTAGATTGGTTGTTTGCTATCTTATTCTTGAGAGTTAAAAGATGTATATATTTTATACAAAAGGCTATTGTCCAGTGTATGATTACAAAATACTCTCGCTCTAAATTGTCATTCAATATGCCTCTCAATAGCTTCTGTAGAATCAGGTTAAAATTCTGTTTTTTTTATTATTAGTGATAATTTTAAAACTTTGATTCGTATGGAGAAAATGCTTTCCTAAGTCCAGGAGGCGAAAAGTTTCACACTTTGAGTGTTTTCTAACCTTGTTTTACATTCAGGTCTGTGATTGTGGGGAGCAAACATTAGTAGAAAATATGAAGTCACCTTCGGGGTCCATGTTGTGTGTATGAACATCTAGTAGCTTTGGAAGAGAAATTTCTTCCTCCTTGAATCAATTCTGGATTCCTGACAAATATTATGTCCCCAAATCCACAGGAGTCTGCTTCTGGACATGCAGCCGTATTCCTTGGTTGCTTGTGTCTCTGCCTTTCTAATGATGTATTTTCTTAATTTTTTAACATGTTGTGTGTTTTAAAATAGGGTAATAATATTCTTGTGGAACTATCTTTTTCAAAATAATTTTAGCTCTAAAAAATTTGCTCTTTAATATAATTTTAGAATTTTCTGTCTTTCTACCCAATTTTAAATTGGGCATAAATTTTGAATAGAACTTGAACCAAACAGGATCTAAAAGTCACTAATGAGAGACAGAAGTTTCTGAATGTCACAAATTATCTGAGATGTGTACATGAGTGACATAAACAGTGTACGCGCTGATAGACAGAACATGACAAGGATCGACTGGGGTCCCAGCGAGCTCTCACTTCCAAGAAGCAGGGTGAAATGGTCCAACTGCTCTGTGAACACTCGCCCAATTTCTTAAAAGTAAGCTGTGCACACAAGCCTGCACCCATTCCTAGGTGTGTTCATGCAAGTCTCCTTTCCAGGTGGACAGGAGACCAGAGATGGAGACAGTGGGGAGGGCAGGAAGGGGACAGGCAGTCAGGAAGAAGAGAGCCGAGGACTGGAAACAGGGTGGGAAGTGAAACAAGAGTTGGAGGGAGCAGGGAGGGACGGGAGGGGAAGGAGACAAAAATTGTCCTGGATGAGCTCCCTGCAGTAAATGTAATTGCGCTGCATTCCCAACACACAGCTATAAAACATTTAAAGAAACAAACACACACGTACACAAAGCCTTACACCAAGGCATTCATACCAGCATGGGGCCCCTGCCCAGCAATGTGGAAAAGCTGGACAACACTGATTATGGAACAGTTTAACTGAGCATGGCATGATAGAGCCTTAAATGGAACATTAGTTAGCATCTCATGTCCTGTTTTTTATTAGTGTTTGGTGGGGAATTAGGGCTCATACACATGAGTCCTTCATCTGTTTCTCTTCTCCTTTCTCTCTCCAAATCCTTTCTGTCTCTACCAAGTCTGTCAGCTGTGTACAACATCAAAAGTTCTGGTTCAACTTGGATGAGCCCAGGAAAATGTGATTCTCAGGGGAAAAAGCCAGGTAAAGCCATTTCGTGTTTTATGACCCCATGTGTGTGAATGTCAAGGGGCCAAATCTGTGGTGTCAGAGATGAGATTAGCGGCCATCTGAGCCTGAAAGAAAGTGGATAATCACAGAAAAGCTCTCAGAACGCTGTGTGGAGGAAGGCAGGCACCAGAGAGCTCTCACTGAGAATCACCGAGCTGAATCCCTAGCAGGGTTAAATGAACCTTCTCACCCGGAAGTCACCCTTTCGCGTTTCATTTGTGCATTTTATTTTTGAGCATCTGTAAATCTTTAGTCACTGCTGCTGTTCAGAAGAATGCATTAGCTGCTCCACTCTCTTGTTCCCACTTCTGGAAGTGCTTCCCGCTCCCCCGTCCTGTCCTGGTGCCCAGGACCTGCCTCCTTCTTTCGGGGTCCCCAGCAGCGCTGATCTCCCTGAAGTTCACTTCTTTGCTCCTCCTGTGAAGCCTAAGGCCGTGTTGAGTGAGGGGCCTCCTCCAAGCCAGGCACTGGGGGTCCTGCAGGATGGGAGGTTAGGGCATGTGTCGCCAGTCCCCTGAATGCCAGCATAGTGAGTGACCCACCCCTACAAGGGAGAGGGCAGGGTGCTTCCGGGAAGCACACTGAGGAAGGCGAGGGTGGCAACACCAGCCAGTGCCCTGGGAGACAGCAGCTGGGTTTGCTGGCAGCTCTGGGCTCTGTCACCAATGCTCTTCCAGGAACTGAACAGATAGCATGGCAGGGAACACACTGCCCATGCCAGGGAGCCAAGAACAAAATTGGCTAAGGGATTGAACTCTCAGAACCAAGGGAAGGCAGCATGGAGACCCACAGCTGAGCCAAATTACAGAAGTTTCAGTAACCCCATGCCAGTGAGATACAGGGGTGTCTCCTTGTAATCCCAGCCTCTGGGAGGTCGAGGAAGGAGGAGCCTGAGGATTGGCAAGCCAGCACCCTTTGGGTAGTGTATCTCCACATAAACAGACATGGGCTAGGGGTGCAGCACGATGACCAGGCCTGGGGTCAAGGCCAGGCGGGAGGGCATGGAAAAGAGAGTCCAAAACCAACAGCCTTCAGCATACGAACTTACTGTGGAATGGTCGAGACAGACTAATTACTACTTAATAGAGAACTTCTTTAGTAATCATTAAGTATGTTAATGACAATCACTATAGTGTGCATCAAATCTCTTGAACTGACTCCTCCTGGATCACTGAAATTTCATATCATCTCACCAGCACCTTCCCAAGCCTCGCTGCTCTCTGCCTTGGCCAGCAGATCTGCTGTACCCTCACTGAGTGTAAGGTTGGCTTTTCATGTTACATAAGAGCGGCACCCCAAAGTCTTTGGATTCTGGGACTTGGCTCATTGCATTTACTGTGCTGTCTTCCAGGTTCATTCAAACTTCTGTCAGGGAAAGTATTTCCATCTTTTCTGCAATGGAATGTTGTTCTATTGTATATATACACTACAGTTGCTTTATGGATTTGTACATCAGTGAACAGTTAACTCAATCACAATTAGGCTAATTAACTAAATGCTGGTGTCCTGAATAACATTTCAATTAAAGCATACGGGTCCCATTTCCTTTGATATGCACTTAGGGGCAGGGTTGTTGGTAATTCTATGACCTGTAGTGTTTCATAATGGATCTAAGAGTTACATTACTACCAACAATATGCATAAACTCCACTTCCTGCAAATCCCTGCAAACATTAATCTTTGGGTTTTTGATAACAGCTATTCTTAAGTGTGTGATGTGATGTTTCATTGTGGTTTTAACCTGTATTTTCCCAGAAATTCCTGCTGTTAAGCAGTTTTTCTTCAACTTGCCATCCATTTGTATACTATTTGCACAGAAATGTCCATTTGGATTCCCTTTTTGCTTTTTAATTGAATTATTTGTTATTTCACTATTTAATTGCTTGAATTCCATGCATATTTTGAGTATTTGCCCCTTAGCGATAAACGGTTTGCAAATATTTTCTGCAGTTCCACTGGTTGGCTCTACATGCTGTTGATGGTTTGCTTTACTGTTAGAAGATTTTCAGTCTGACTTCCAATTCTATTTGTCCATCTTTGTTTTTATTACCAGTGCTTTTGATGTTTTATCAAAAAAAATTCCCTTGATATGCTTGATGCTATAGCATATGAAGTTATATTCAAATATTTCAAAGAAAAAGACACTATGGTAACTACTATTAAGTCGGGTTATTTGGTGGTGAAGCACTGGGTTGCTGAAAGCGTCATGCTTTAACCTGTATTGTTATGTTGTTATGCCCCCTTTTATCTCAACCTCTCCCTTATTCATTAAAAAATTATTTCATTTTAAAAAAATGTCTACCAATAAAAAATGCTGCTGGGTCTGTAGGGAAAAAGGAACCCTTTTCAACTGTTGGTTAGAGAGTAGACTAGCACAAACACTGTGGAAATCAATGTGGAGATTCCTCAAAAAATTAAGATTAGAGGTCCCATTCAACCCAGGTATTCCCCTTCTGTGTATCTTCCCAGAAGGACTGAAAAACATCACACCACAGTGACATATGTACAACCATAAGGTTCAAAATATACAATAGTCACTGTGAAATGGGAGGAAACTGTTCAATAAAAAGAAGAAACTAAGATAGGGGAAAAGAGAAAGGATAGAAGGGAAAAGAAAAAAAAATGCAAGTTAGTTATACCATTAGTGTCACTTAGTTCACTGAATAGGAAAGGTTGTGCTAATATTGATTGATGAAATTTTTATGCCCATATTTTGTACTTGAGTGACTAAAGATAATGATGTGTAATTTATCAACAATTGTTACTTTTTTATTATTTTGTTGTGAAAATTTGTTTTACCTTTTCTTCTTAATATTAACAAATAAAGTTAAAAAAAAAAATTCCCAGACCCACAGTATTGAGCTACTCTCTTTTATTTCCTTATAACTGTTTGCAAGTTCAGGTCTTGTGTTTAAATCTTTAAGCCACAGTGAGTGGAGGGTAGTACATGACATGAAACAGTGGTCTACTTTCAGGCCTTGTACTTGTGGCTCTCGAACTTAAGTAACATTCCTGATTGAAGAGATTGTTCTTTCCTCCTTGGGCGTCCCTGGCATCTTGGCTGAAAATCAGCAGGTGATGAAGGTACAGGTCTACCTTAGACGCTCTGTTCTGTCAAATTGGTCACTTTGCCCATTTTTATGTGACTTTTCATTGCTTTATTTGTCATTATCACTTGACTTTTAGAAACTAACCTGTGATGAAATGAAGGGTTTCAGTACATTTCTGAAAGGCTTTGTTTTTGGTTCCCTTGCCACAGATTCATTTTCCTGATTACTTGTTTCCTTTCATTGCTTACCAACACTAGATAACCCTGAAAGCTCACATCCATGTGAAGTCCATGTGTGCAGTGGACCTCCCCTCTACTCAGATGTCTGTGGATTTCCATGTGACTTGGCCCTCGATCTTCCAGTCTGATAGCTTTGCCAATCCAACGGATCCCACACCATCACAGCCTCCCCTGGGCACAGAGCGTTTACAGATGCCCCAGGTCCTCTGCAGACACACTAGAGGGTGTGGAGCCTTGGATTTCAGGACTACAGGGACCTTCTTTGTCACAGTTCATACTGCGAAGAACCCGTGGACACTGGACACTGGTGCATACTGCAGCTCTTTCTGTGGAAGCCACACAAAACAAAACCAACAGTAACAACAAGAAGAAAAAGCCATATTAGACTAAAAAATAAAGGGAGGCTCCAGATAGTGAGAAAGTTTTTGAGAAAAAGGTGGAGGAAATGCAGCAGTCAAGAAAATCTTAGTTAATGGAATAAGAAAAATAAATAAAATGGTATATGATTAATTTCTGATAAAGAAGCCAGTATAAATCTAAAAAATATTTTTAAAATATCATATAATAATAAACGAAACACTGTGTGTGTTTCCATTGAAATTCTAATGATAACACAGCTATATCAAAAATTATTTGTAAAGAGAATAATTAAAATAAAAGTGAATATGCTAACAGAAAACAGAAATGAAGAAACGTTCAAGCAGAAATTGAAGTAATTTCAATCTCATACAGAAATAGCCTCACAATTTTGTGTAAAAGCACAATTCATACAATAACTACTGGCCCTGTACTTCATGCTGTTGCATGAAACTAATTTTTAAAATGGAAATATTTTTATCCATAAAATCATGAAAATGTCATTGATTTGCTATATATGGCATTTGAAACAGATCTGCATAAAATTGTACACATACAGATATATTTATTAAGTTTTATTTTTATTGGTCAAAATCTATATTGAAAATTGTAAACCATAGTATTTTGGTTTCCTGTGGGCAGAGACAGAGACGCAGACTGCAATGCCCACAGGGCTGAGCTGGTTTCCCAGGGCAGCAGACTGATTAAACCCAGCCAATAGGAAAAGTCACATACTCTATGCATTTCTTCTTCCCACTTGATTATTGCCTTCCAAGTTCACCATAGATATTTAAACTGTTTAGACATTCAGATATATAATAAGCAATTTATCTGGATTATACTTATTTGTAACTCTTTCATATTCCTTTTTTTCCTTTACTGTGTTACTTCTGGAAGTTTTTTACAAGCTGCTACCCTTAATTACACTTCCACTTTTTATATATCCATATGTTTTTAGCCTCTATCTTATTATTGCATCTCTTTAATTTCTATGTCCAAATTAGAGATGTTGATTTTGTTTTTTATGTCATTAAAAATATCTCTTATGCAATTGTAAAGTTGTTGTATTTAAAATTCCCCATCATTCTCTCTGAGGTCCTTCACATTTTGCTCTTATTTGCCAAGTTTTAGCAGTAGTTAGATTTCTGATTATCCAGCTGTTCTGATCAATTCATCATCATTCCCAGTGGTCACCATGGTGTCTGCAATCCCCTAAGAGCAGGGCCAGTACCTGGCCCATTTCTGGTCAGGTGAGTAAAGGTAAGCATGTGTTAGTCACCCTGCTACTGATCCAGTCAGGTTGCCACCTTCCAATAGTTCCTGTGTTCTCCAGGGAAAATGGCAAGACCCACAGCCTGTCCCTGGGCTATAAGCCAGCTGTCTGCAGTCTAGGAAGAGTGCTGGAAGGATGGCCTGAGGCAGAAGCTCAGCGCCACTGTGCTCATCCTTCTTCCTGAGAAACTCTGGTGTCAGTCACAAGCCACAGTTACAGATGTGCACAAACGAGGAGCAGCACAACCTGGGTGAGACAGCCTCGGGTGTCTTCACCACACCCGGCACCTCAGCTCTGTGCAGCTGAGCTGATTGCTTCTATGTCCCCAGAGCAAGGCTACCCTTGCCTCCTCTACCCTGGAGTATCTTCCCTGGCTCATGCATGGGGAGCAGTCCCTTTCCTGGTTTGCACTGCTAATCCAAGCCAGGCTGGCCTGCCTTCTGCATGAGAACCAAGACTCTGACCAACACTTGGAGCTTAGTCTGATAGGCTTTCATGCCATGGTGTTTCAAAATTCTGACTTGATATTTTGGCAAGAAGACACTTTCCACACAGCCGTGCACTGCAGTCTGCACATCCATCTCCCTGCAGCGAAGAGTCTGAACGTGGGCTGCAGTGTAGGGGAGACTCAATGAGCTGTAAGAGATAAATCTGAAAACATTTGGTCAAGTGAAAAAGCAAAACAAAACAAAACAAAAAACAAACAAACAACAACAACAACAAAAAAAAACCCTGAGTGGTGCCCAAGGGGACAGCTTTACCTTATTTACTCACTGGGGACATTGGGAGGAGTAAGGAAAGGTAAGTAACTCTGGCAAACGTGCCTCGAATGAGTTGGCCTAGGAACCTGGAGGCACCCCGAGCAGTTAGAATGCATGGCTGTATCACAGAGGGGAAAATGCCAAGCCGGATCTAAAGTCTGCAGAGGAGGACAGTGGTAGAGGCAGAAGGAGCAGGATTGGAGGAGGTGCATCTATGAAGTGCAGCAGCAGGGAGAAAGCTTCAGGCAGGGCCAGACAACTGCAAATTCTTTGATGGAGGTGACAGGAAGGATGATTGCAGATAATACATGCGGAAAACCTTGAACAAGCTACTACAGTGATCCAGACAACTCCAGAGTTCACTGACATCGAGGAAGCAAATAAAGTGCAAGAGGAGGGACGGATCCTGTGCTGTGGGATTCACAGATTTCCACACCAGCCAGGTGGGAGCTGGATAACTGGGAGGACTTTGAAATGACACAGATAAATAAGCAGATGTCATTGGGTTAGAAGGCACAGAGATGTGCTGTTCTGAGGACACATCTGGGTGGCAGCTCGGTGGCACCCAGCTGGAGTGACCAATGTGCTCCTTGGAAGGACACACCTGCACCCAGCACTGGATGGGGGGCGAGTGCTGCTGAGGAAGTGTCGGAGGCTGTGACCCTTGGCTGATCGAAGACACTGGCACCAGGCTCGCCATCGCCTGAGGTAGAATGAGTCTCAGAACTGGGCTGCACTGTGAAGCACTTCTGTTCTGACCCAGTTCCTTCCCCTGATTGACAGCTGTCACCCTGGTGGGGACCCAGAATGTCACCGGCACGTGGTGACTTTCCTCCTTCCTTCACCTTCCTGCGTGTTTCTCTCCGCAGGTCTTTGACTTGTTGAACCAGACTTGGCGCCTGGTCCTGGGAAGGATCAAGCTAACACAGGCCCTGAGGGTGAGGAGACAGTTTTGTCCAGTGAATATTAAATTTGAGATCACATTGGAATTTGCAGTTATAATATAAACAAATCAAGAGCAATACATGTTTAAGGCTCAGGGTAACCTTGAGTTTATCTTATCTGCATACCTATGGTCATTCTTTGCTTACCAGCAGAATTCATCCTGAGTAGTCTGCCAGGAGGCTTTGCTACTCTGAACAGCTTACATTGACCTAGAAGGTATAAGTCAGTCAGTTGCTTGCAATTGAGAGATGTGCCAACGAAAGGATCTGCAAGGCTCAATGGTAAGCCAAAGCTTTTCAGTAAACTCTTTCTCTACAAGAGAAGGAATACACGCTAAAATAATGATAAAAGTATAGTGAAGTAAGCACACCAACCCTAACTGGATGCTGATTGTCACCTCTGAGTCTTCTGGAGGGGTGTTACTGCACACAGTGCTCCCGCCGCCGAGCTGCCCACTGCGCTGCGCCATTGGTGTGGGGAACATCCCCTGGAAACAGGATGATTTTCAGCTCCACTGTATTCTTTTTTTTTTACACTTTTTTTTTCTTTTATTCTTTTTATCTGTACCGGGGATCGAACTCATGACCGCCTGCTTGCAAGGAAGGTGCTTATGCCGCTGAGCTAAATCCCCAGCCCCTCTCCACTATATATATATATATTTTTTTTTTTTTTTTTTGGCTTTTTCATTTTTATGGGTACCAGGGATCGAACTGATGACTGCCTGCTTGCAAGGCAGGCGCTTATGCAGCTGAGCTAAATCCCCAGCCCCTCTCCACTATATTCTTAGCGGACAGTGGTTCCATGGACTATGGCTGTTTCATCAAACAGGAACTTCAGAGTGCACTGACTTGGCAGTGCTAGTCTTTCTCCATTGAGGTGGTCTCCCCTGAAGCCTAACAGAGCCAGAGGAGACTTTTAGAGCCAGCTCATTCACTAAGGTCTACAAAATGAAACGGTATAATTTTCCACCCAAAGTTTTAAATAGAGAAGTAATTCTCCACTATAAGAATATTTTCAGCGTATTTATGTTTCACAAAAGACCAAGTGAAATGTTTTGTTATTTCTGGGAATTCCTTCAGTTTTCTGGTGCTTCTGATGGCTGAAGAAAAGTAAAACGCGCTTCCTCTGTCTTTCGGGGCTCAGGCTGAGTAACAGCGCCCACAGACTCTGTACCCTGATCTCTCACCCTCCTTTGCCTGCTTCTTTTCCCATCTAATGATGAGAACATTGCTACTGCTCTGAAGTGCTGGCCTGGAGTGTAAAAGGATGACTTCAGCTTGACGTGGAAGCTTTCATCTGCTGTTCTATTCACTAAAGGGACCGCTCTTTCCTTCAGAAAGCACTGGCCTCACTCAACACCAGGGTGCGACTCAGTTCCTTGCGGTGGTCAAAGATGACACCAAGACAAGCCTGTTTGGGACCACCGCACCTCACCATCAGTGTGCAGAGGAGGGGCTGGGCGGATCTGGGGCGCCTGCATCAGCCTCCCCGAGTGTCTGGAGGACTGTGGATATCTCAGCAAGCAGGGGAGGATCCCAGGTTCCAGAGGCACCGCGGCCAGGGGTGAGTGCTCAGCGTACTCTGCCCAAATCCCAGACTGTTTGGGACCCTCCAGGCTTCCAGGTGCAGTGAAGTGGAGAAGTGGGTTTGAGGCCTCTACATCCGCCTCCTCAACCCGGCTGCACTTGGAGAACTGTAGAGCTTCCAACAAGTAGGCGGGCGCAGGCTATCCCCTGAGCCCAGCCTGTTTGGGACTCCCGCACCTCACCATCAGTGTGCAGAGGAGGGGCTGGGCAGATCTGGGGTGCCTGCATCAGCCTCCTTGTGTGTCTGGAGGACTGTGGATGTCTCCGCAAGCAGGGGAGGATCGCAGCTTCCAGAGGCACTGCAGCCAGTGGTGAGTGCTCAGCACACTCTGCCCAAAGCCCAGACTGTTCGGGACCCTCCAGGCTTCCTGGTGCAGTGAAGTGGAGAGGCGGGTTTGAGGCGGCTACATCCACCTCTGCATCCCAGCTGCGCTTGGAGAGCTGTGGAGCTTCCAAAGGGCAGGTGGGCGTACAGTGTCCCTGAGGCCCAGCTTATCTGGAACTGCAGAGTTCTGAACAGGCAGAGGAGGGCCATTGGTTCTGCAGGCCCAGAGGCTTTGGGTAATGTGGTGCCAGAGTCTCAGGAGCTGCAAACATAGAAGGGGATTTTCAACAGATCCTGAGGAAGCTTTCAAATAACACTTGAAACACAGAAGTATAGGAAAATGACAAAACGAAAGACCAAGTTACAGCTTCAGGCCTCCAGCCCATCTCAAGAAACCCTAATGTAAATAGAAAAAAATATATGCCATTCGCCTTAAATATCAGACACAATAGCTACTGAAATTAACAAGCAACTCCAGGAAGCTATAAAGAAATTCAAACTTGAAATAATCTCCCAGGTAAAAGATGAAATGATAAAAGAAATGAAAGAGATTCTGAATATATCTAAAGAAAACACAGATAGAAGGTTGGAGGAACTAAACAAAAAGATAGAATCCCTGGATGAGCAATATAAGAAACAAACAGAATACATGGTGCAGATGCACAGAGATATACAGGAAATAAAAACTCCACTGAAAGTTGTAAAAACCGCCTTAATGAAAGTGAAGATAGAATTTCAGACCTTGAAGACAGGATTGCAGCTAGTGAACAGGAAAGGAAAGATCTTTTAAAAATAACAAGGAATCAGGAAACAACAATTCAACAACTGCAAGATGATGCAAAGAAAAATAACATAAGAATGATAGGGATTAATGAAAAAGAAGGAGACAACATAAAGAATGTCAGGGGGATATTTGGAGAAGTAATAGCTGAAAATTTCCCAAGCATGAGATCAGAAACTGACATCAGGATCAGTGAAGCACATAGAACTCCAAATAGTCATAACAAAAATAAAACTACACCCAGACATATAATAATCACCATCCCAGAAATCCAGCACAAGAATACATTATTAAAAGCTGTCAGAGAGAAAAGACAGATCACTTATAAAGGAAAACCTATCAGAATCACAGCAGACTTCTCAGCACAAACAATAAAGTCAAGAAGGGCATGGAGTGAAATATTCCAGATCCTAAAGCAAAATGATTTCCAACCTAGACTGATGTATCCTGCAAAACTATCATTCAAAATTGATGGGGAAATACGATACTTCCATGACAAAGAACAGCTGAAAAACTTCATGAACACCAAACCAACCCTGCAAAAAATATTGAAAGGCAGTTTAGATACACAAAGGAAAAAACCACTAAGCAAAGCAGATAATTAAACAGAACAGAAAGATAAAGATGCAACAGCAGAGAGATAACATATCAACAATAAACCAGCATTTAACAGTAATAACCATTAATGTAAATGGTCTCAATGCACCAATCAAAAGAAACAGACTAGCAGAATGGATCAAGAAACAAAATCCAACCATATGCTGTTTACAGGAAACCCATCTAACCCAGAAGGATACTCACAGACTGAAAGTCAAAGGATGGAAAACAATACTTCATGCAGCAGGAATCCAAAAAAAGGCAGGAGTAGCCATTCTGTTTGCAGACAATGTGAACTTTAAACCAACAATGACCATAAAGGACAAAGAAGGTCACTACATACTCTTAAGGGGGAAACTCCAAGAGGAAGAGATAACTATCTTAAATATATATGCACCAAACTCCAGAGCACCCAGTTATATAAAACAACTATTAACAGAAATGAAAACTCAAATTATCAGTAACACAATTGTAACAGGGGACCTCAATACGCCATTGACACCAAGGGACAGATCAACCAGACAGAAAATGAGCAAAGAAATAACAAAACTGAATCACACCTGCAAACAAATGGATTTGATAGACATATACAGAATGTTCCACCCAACAACATCAGAATACACATTCTTCTCAGCAGTACATGGATCATTCTCTAAAATAGACCATACATTAGCTCACAGAACATATTTAAACAAATGCAAAAGAGTTGAAATCATTCCTTGCATGTTATTGGATCATAGCGCTCTGAAATTAGAAATTAATGATAAAAGATACGGCAAAAAACTCGCAAATACATGGAAACTGAATAACACACTCTTAATAATCAGTGGGTCACAGAAGAAATTAAAGAAGAAATTAAACAATACATAAAAGAAAATGAAAATGCAGATACAACTTACCAGAATCTGTGGGATGCAATGAAAGCCATCCTGAGAGGAAAATTTATTGCACTGAGTTCCCACATCAGGAAAACAGAACGAATACAAATAAATAACTTGATGCTACACCTCAAACAGCTAGAAAAAGAAGAGCAAGTCAAGCCCAAAGCCAAAAGAATAGAGGAAATTATAAAAATCAGAGCAGAAATCAATGCAATAGAGACTAAGAAAACAATCCAAAGAATCAACGAATCAAAGAGTTGGTTCTTTGAAAGAATAAATAAAATTGATAAGCCCCTAGCCAACCTTATTAAACAAAGGGAAGATAAAGCTCAAATTCATGCAATAAGAAATGAAAAAGGTGAAATCACTACAGACCCAATAGAAATACAGAAGATCATCAGCACCTATTTTGAAAACCTCTACTCTCAAAAGTTTGATAACACAGAAGAAATAGACAGATTCTTAGAAACATATGAAGTACCAAAGCTAGATCAGAAGGATGTAAAACTGTTGAATAACCCAATCTATGTTAATGAAATTGAAAATGTAATTAAGTCCTTACCTACAAAGAAGAGCCCAGGCCCAGATGGATTCACTGCAGAATTCAACAAGAAATACAAAGAAGACCTAATGCCAATACTCCTCAAACTATTCAATGAAATTGAAAGGGAAGCAATCCTTCCTAAGTCATTCCTGGAAGCAAATATTACTCTAGTACCAAAACCTGAGAAAGACTCAACTAAAAAAGAGAACTATAGACTGATCTCCCTAATGAACACAGATGCAAAAATCCTCAATAAAATATTGGCAAATAGGATGCAGCAAATCATAAAGAAGATTATACACCATGACCAAGAGGGATTCATCCCAGGAATGCAAGGATGGTTCAACATATGTAAATCAATAAATGTAATCCACCATATCAATAAAGCCAAAAGTAAGAATCACATGATCATTTCGATAGATGTGGAAAAAGTCTTCGATAAGGTCCAACATTTATTCATGATAAGAACTTTACAGAATATTGGAATAGATGGTTTTTACCTCAATATAATAAAGGCCATTTATGACAAACCAACAGCCAGCATCATACTAAATGGCCAAAAATTGAAAGCTTTTACTTTAAAATCAGGCACAAGACAAGGATGTCCTTTATCCCCACTCCTATTTAATATAGTACTGGAAGTACTAGCCAGGGCAATTAGGCAAAAGAGAGAAATAAAAGGGGTAAAGATAGGAAAAGAAGAAGTTAAATTATCATTGTTTGCAGATGACATGATACTCTACATAGAAGACCCCCTAAACTCCATTGAAAGACTCTTAGATACAATAAATGAATTCAGTAATGTGGCTGGATACAAAATCAATACTCAGCAATCAATAGCATTCCTACACACGAACAACAAAATCACAGAGAGGGAAATAAGATAAACTACACTCTTCACATTAGCAAGCAAAAAATGAAATATTTAGGAATTACTCTTACAAAAGAAATGAAAGATTTATACAGTGAAAATTATAGTACACTGAAAAAAGAAATTGAAGATGATCTCAGAAAATGGAAAGACATCCCTTGCTCATGGATAGAAAGAACAAACATTGTGAAGATGGCCATTCTCCCAAAACTGTTATACAGATTCAATGCAATCCCAATAGAAATACCATCAACATACCTTATAGATCTAGAGAAATCACACCTAAATTTCATCTGGAACCAGAAGAGACCTAGAATCGCAAAGGCAATTCTAAGCAGCAAAGACAAAGCAGTAAGCAACACAATCCCTGACTTGAAGTTATACTACAAAGCAACAGTAGTAAAATCAACATGGTATTGGAATCAAAACAGAGCCGAAGATCAATGGAATAGATTAGAAGATACAACCACAACTACAAACACACTCAACCACCTTATCTTTGATAAAGGAGCCAAGCAGGTTCACTGGAAGAACGACAGTCTCTTTAATAAATGGTGCTGGAAAAACTGGCTCTCCATTTGCCGAAAACTAAAGCTAGACCCATGTCTATCACCATGTACTAAATCAAAATCTAAATGGGTCAAAGATCTGAATATTAAAACAGAAACACTAAATCTATTGGAAGACAAATTGGGTAGAAACCTTGAAGACATAGGAGTAGGTAGAGAATTCATGAACAGGACTCAAACCACATGGGAAATACTTCCCAGAATCAATATCTGGGACCACTTCTTATTAAAAAGTTTCTGCATGTCAAAACAAATCTCCAGCATGGTAAAAAGAAAACCCACAAACTGGGAAAAGATGTTAGTGAACTCTCTCTCAGACAAGGGACTCTTGTCTAAAACATATAAAGAATTTTAAAAAAACTCAGACCCCCAAAATTCAAAGATCCAATAAAAAAATGGGCATCTGAGATGAATACGCAATTCTCAGATGAAGAAATGCAAATGGCAAATAAATACATGAAAAAATGTTCATCATCATCAGTCATTACACAAATGCAAATTAAAACCACACTGAGCTACCATCTCACTCCTGAAAGAATGGCCAGGATCAAGAATACCAACAACAACAAATGCTGGAGAGGCTGTGGGGGAAAAGGAACTCTCCTACACTGTTGGTGGGAGTGTAGACTGGTGCAGCCTTTGTGGAGGTCAGTCTGGAGATTTCTCAAAAAGCTGGGATTGGAAGTCCCATTTATTCCAGCTATTCCACTTCTAGGCATATTCCCAGAAGAACTGAAAGCATCATACCACAGTGATATATGTGCACCTATATTTATAGCAGCACAATTTGTAATTGCCAGATCTTGGAAACAACCCAAGTGTCCATCAACTGAGGAATGGATAAAAAAGTTGTGGTATTTCTATACAATGGAGTATTATTCAGCTATATAGAAGGATCACATTGAGATATTTATCAATAAATGGGCGCAGCTTGAGACCATACTCATAAGTGAAATAAATCAATCTTGCATGTGTGAATACCGAATAGTTTCCCTAATGTAAGTAATGATTCAAATATATAAAAATATGTGGTAATCAGGATTCCCCATTATGTGGCCTTGACGCCTTATAAAGTTTTCACTTATTAATTGGAAAGGCTTTATTCTGGGCTTCTTGATATGGAAACACTTGAAGCTATAGTATATGAAGTTTTATTCAAATATTTCAAGGAAATGACAGACACTATGTTAACTACTATTAAGTCCGGTTATTTGGTGGTGAACCACTAAGTTGCTGAAACAGTCATGCTTTGCCCTGTATTGTTATATTGTTATGTCCTGTTTTATCTCAATCTCTGCCTTATTCATTACAAAATTATTTAGTTATTTTTTATGTTTTTTTTTAATTAAGGGGAAAATTAAAAAAAATTAACAGGGTATATAATAGTAACTTTTTGATTTCCTATTAACTTGTTTTGAAGTCCTGTAATGCTCCCACTATCTTTTTTGCCTGATTAGACTCTGTTCCATTCTGTATGATAGTACCAAGTTTGAGGGTATAGGCAACTACTTTGAAGGCAATAAGATTCACTAAGATGCCCATTCTGGTTTGACTATTGTCTCCTTTGGAAGTACTGTAACGTTTACAATGCTTAAGTTTTATTGGTCTTGTTCTCTACTGTTGTGTTCAACTTTATAATGTATAATGAGATAGACAATTCTTTTTAAGGAAACAAGAGACATTGTTGATAATCATTGTTGATAACCTTGTACTCTGTTTTACATCATGTGCTATGTCTATCCTTGGTTTGACTGACAGCTTTGTTTTGCCATATTTGACCTTATTCTCTCCCCCCACAAAAAAATGTAATAACTAAGGAGTAATAAAACCCAAAATGTGTAAATTTTGTTGTAAAAACCAGAGGGAAAAAAGAATTCTAAATGATACAACAGCAAGAGTGTTTAGGGGTTTTAAATAGCTGACCATATTAATGTTTTTGGTTGGATCATTGAACATAACTGTTTGCAGTCTCACTGAGTGTCCACTTTGTATACTTTGATACTGTGATTTGAGCAACTATCTCTATGATGATAATATGTAATCTATTAACCGGTGATTTCTTACTGTTTTTTTTTTTTTTTTTTTTTTTTTTTTTTTTTTTGGTAGTTCTGTATTACTTGTACCCTTACACTGCTTTGTTTTATTTTGTTTTTTCTCTTTTTCCTTTTAAATAAAATTTTAAAAAAAAGATGACACCAAAACGACCTCCACCCCAGCAGGCACTGCTCCAGGCTCTCTTCTATGTGTGATTGATCAGAAGGAAGAGCCAGCCAGGGCACGTATGCATGATAGCACCCAGATCAGGGTGCAGATTTACCCAGGCAGGAGCTCCAGCCCCTCTTCCTGCCATCCAAGCTAGTGACTTTCTGGATGCTGACAGTCATTGTAGTTTGGGTTCTAGGCTAAGGAAACCTACAGCAGATAAGAGCTGAACCAACGTGCATGGTCACAGTGAGCCACAGTGGATTAGATAGGACTGTGCTGTATTTGTTACTAGTATCACATCTAAACCTATCCCAGGAGCAAGTGCTTCAGCAAATGAAAAATAAAAAGCACTAACACACACAGTATTAGCTTAGAGACCTCAGAGAAAGCCACGAGGAACTCACTGTTGAGAGCTAAAATGCAGTGACTCACATTTTGCTAAAATTATTGCTAAGGATCTATTGGCCTCAGAAGGGAAAGCAGTAAAATATAAAATAAAAGTGGTATTAAAGTCAGTTCTCATTAAAAACATTGTGAAAGACTATGATGAAAAAATAGGCAAATTTTTAAATATGTTGCAAAATAGGTAGCCATAAAGCCAAATTAATAAAAACGTCTGTATTTACATCTACAGCTTTGAGTATAAAGATGATAATGCCCACGAAGAACAAGCCCCAGTCACGTTGATGATATTTTAACACATGTATCTGATGATTACTATCTAGAATATAATTTAAAAATCAACGGATCAGTGAGAATGGCATGATATCACTATGAAACAAGCAAAAAGGTAAGCATGTCCTCCAAAAGCATGTGGAAAGGGCTAACCTAAGAAAACGTGCTAAGTCTCATAATTTTTCTTTCTAAGCAGCTGTCACATGCACACAAGAAGAGGCAACATGTGGTGATGCTTACAAAGCAACAAAAGGGGTCCCCAATCAAGGCTGGAGGAGGCCTGTGGGAGGGTATTGCATCTGTCATTGACAAGGGGAGACTTGGAGTAAGTGTTTTTGAAAATGGATGTTGCTAGCAGAAATTGGATCGTGCATTATTATAAAGCTAAGAAAAACAGCTACATCTAGCTATCAAAAGAGATGGGAAAATGCTTACAACTGTAATCTTAGGAAGAAAAAAAACACATTTGGTGATTCCAGTGATTAGAGGAAAAATAGCACTGAGTAAAAGGTGAAAGTCCAGAAAAAGGATATACTGTTAAAGCTCATTTTCACTGGTTCCCTAAACAGATGAACTCACTTTTGGTCGTCCAGTCCCAGGGAAGCATGACCTGGACAGTGCGCCACTTTCAGGGCAGCACAGGGGCCCTGCAGGAGGCCAATTCAATTCACAATGTGATGGAGACACAGAGCCCTCACCTGTTGTGCGGCAGCTGAATCAGATTCCTGCATTTTGCTGTTTGTGTGGCTTACCAGAAACATTCAGGAGCAAAACCCCAGCGCTAGACCCAGGTTAAGTCCAAGATAAGAACATTATGAACTGCGTTATTTCTTAATGAATTCACACACAGTATAACTATCAGACACCATGTTCAGACCCTAATTTAAGATTTTGAATATATTTTAAAAACTCTTTATGTGGATTCCTTTTTCTTCATTTTTGTTCTTTCTGAGTGCTCTATCAAAGAGGAATGAGAAAAAAAATCACTTTATACTTGCATAAAGTGCAATATTCTGTGTTTTTAAAAGTGCCATTATGGTATTTTGCACATGTGACTGAAATCTATAATTATTTGTTTTTAAATAAAGCAAAGTTTCCCTAACATGGGTCCATTGGGCTCTTTTAAAAAAGTCTAATGTGCATTATGGAATCTTAGTGTTCTTATTTAAACTGTATCTTGATATATTCTGCATTTCATCATTCTTGGAATTATTTTATCATTGGTCATGGGTTATTCCAGGTTATATGAAAAATAAAATAAAAATGACACTGAGTCATCTAGAATGATGCAATGGTAAAATAAGTCATCAATATGGTATCTTCTTACACTTTTAATTGAGTTGTCTGAAATATTTTATCACTGTTCAAGAAGTAATAAGATAAATCTCAAAATCTGACCTTGTCTTCTTCCTCAAAGTAGCATTTAGCAAATCACATCAACATTATAAATAGAATTATTTTCTTAATTATAGGAATCCATTGCACAGTTGAAATCTAAGACTCTAGTCTATAGGTGATCAGTTGAAAACATCCCAGGCAAATTCCTCAAGCTATAGAATCAAGGCATGATCAATGGATTTCTCTAAGACTGAGAAACAATTCAAAAGGAAGGACTTTTTCCATACAACATTTTGATATGAAATCACTCATTATGATACAGATTCACATTAAAAATACAGTCTAGATGCATTCACATTAAAAATACAGTCTAGGTACAGTCAGATATAACCCCTGGAGTATAATCTGTGAAAAAGACTTGATAAACTGGGATTCAATAAAATTAAAAAATTCTGCGATGAGAGACAAGGTCACAGAAATGAAAGACAGAGTAGAAGAAAATGATTTTAAAAAGTATACTTTATAAAGTCTTATTTCCCAAAGTCTACATGGAATTCATATACCTCAACAGCAAGAAACCAAATGGTCCAATTAAAAGATAGATAAAAACTTTAACATTTCATAAAAAATTTACACAGATAGCAAATAAGCATATAATATCATCCTTCACATCATATTTTACCAGAAAGGTGCAAATTATAACAACAGTGGGAAACTGTTACCTTTCTACTAGAATGGCCAAAAGCCAAAACAGTGATAACAACAAATGTCAGAGAGAGTATGCGGCCATAGAAACCCTGATTTGTTGCTGGTGGGAATGTAAAATTATAGACCACTTTGGAAGAGATTTTGACAGATATTCTAAGAAAAGCACTAAGCATGAATTATTGATATACTCTAGAATCAACCATCTTTGGTACTTATTCAAAGGAGCTAAAAATACACAGGCACATAGAGTCACCCGTGTAAGGTGTTTATAGGAGACCCCCTTATAACTGGTGAAACATGGAAGCAGGTCAAGATGTTCTTCAGTAGGCAAATGACTGAACCGTGACATACCTCACATAGAATAGTTCAGGGCTAAAAGGGCATGAACCATAGATAAAACCGCATGTGTACTACTCAGTGGAAGAAGTCTCCATAAAAAGGCTCCATACCTTTGAATCCAATCCAGTGGAATTCTGCAACAGAAACTCACGGAAACACTGAAAAGACCAGTGTTTGCCAGGGCCTGCAGCTGGGGCTTGGATGAATAGAGAAAGCATAAAGGAGTTTTAGGTCCTGAGAACACTCGGAGTGACAATATAATGGATTCACAGCGAAACATTTGTCCAGATCTGCTGGACTGGCACACCAGGGCGACCCCTCCTGCGAGCTTCTCACTCTGACAGTCCCTGGATGTATGTCCTCATGCCCTGCAACAAAGGCTCCACTCTGATAGCAACCCAGGAGACCGCGATTGTGCTGGGCAGGGGCTCCATGGGGAATCTTTGTAACTTTCCTTTGTTTTTTCCTCTGAATTTAAGACTTTAATACATTCTTTACAAGTAAAAAAGTTGATTGGAAGGAAATGTATTATGTAGCAATGATCTACAATGCTAATTGTTCATTCTGCTTGATATTTACCAATCTAAATGCATTTGCAATTATGTTCAGAAGAAATGATCAGTCTCTCTGCAGCAAAATGATGAGCTTTCACACTTTTAAAAGCATTGTGGTTTGATGAAGGAGGAGCATGGAGAACCAGAACTAATCATCAGCAAGCTGTTTGAATATTTGAAAACAGAAATCAGTGTTTCCAACCTGATTGTGTCTCAAATTCTCCCATGGCAGTTGATGAGCATTGAGTTGCATTTAAAAGATTTTGGCCAGCTTAGGTATGCATGATTTCATCAGACAGATGTGTAATAACAGATAATAGGTTTACTAGGTTTAAATTCTTATTAATGCTTCTAACAAAGTTATTTTTTCTTATCCCTTTACTCTTAATTTTGTAATTAATTGTTAAGTAATTTTTAAAACTGCAAAAATGTCCACTCTTTCCAGGTAACTATTGTCAGAACCTGCTTTTACCCTGTAGTGAGGGTAAAGATGGTCCTTTTAATAATTTTTGAACATAATTATTCAAGCAATGGAGGCTAAAAATTTGGTTCTCCCTATAATCCTTTATGTACTAATAATATCTTCTATGAATAAAATATGTGGGGACTGTCTTGCACAAGTTTGCAGTGGAGCTCACTGGAATGGAAGAGATAAAGAAGCAAAGATCATTGAAGGGATCACACTACCTAAGTACCCATGAGCCTGGATTTTGAAAGCATGAGACTGTTTAAGATTCAATCAACCCTAGATACTGGGGTAGGAAGTAGAGAGGAAAACCTGCTCAGTCCCCAAGTACAAGTGGTATTCAGTGTTCAGTCCAGATGAGCCCAAGAGGAGGAGGATGAGAAGGAGCAAGAGACGAGGGGAGGGGGAGGAGGGATGGGGGAGGGGAGGGGGGGAAGGTGGAGACAGAGGCCAGGTGAGGGAGAAGGAGGAAGTTCCTATAGTGCACACCCAGGGTCCTTAGAGAAATATGACTGGAGAACTGCTTTCAGGAGCAGAATCCAGCAGGGAGGGAGGTTTGCCAAGGAATCCCTTGGCTTGAGGTTCCATAGTTCCAGGAGATTTGGCATCAGCTCACTTCACCCTGCAATGAAACCTCATTTGGGGCCCATAATTATGAGTTTGGATTCCTGGGCTCTAGAGGAGCCTGATGTGTCTGCTTGTTTACAAACACTACCCAGGGACGGCGCTGGGAGCTTTTGGCTGTGCCTGGCTTGGATTCTGGCTTGTCTACTGTAGAATGAGTCAAATATCTGAGTGAGCCCTCTAGATGCCCCCCTAGCCCCCAGTGCACTCCTAGGGGGGGGGGGGACTTTGGAAAGCTCACGATATTGTGGCAGTGCTAGAGCTAAGTGTGATGCCCCGACCTGAAGAACAGGTCACTGGGCAAGACCCAGTGGGTGGACTCCCTCCCAGCTTTGCCCCACTGAGCCTTGGGCTCCTCCAGGGCGCACAGGTGCTTGGAGCCAGCTGAGGAGAAATGAAACTGCTCTTCTTTAAGCCCATTCTCTGTCCCTCCCCTCCCCCAGCCCATCCTCCACATGCAGCTGGAATGTGAGGGTAAATGGAGACAGGATGCTCCCTGGGTCTCAGGGACCACCTTGTTCAGCGGCTTCCCCTTGCCCACAAGCCAGTGTGCATCCCACGCAGCCAAGCGCTCACCCTTAAAGAGCTCCCTGGGGACCCACTGCCCCCAACTCAGTGGTTTCTAAGCACAGCAGCTTCACTTTGCTTCATGTCCTTGTCCCTGGCCCTGGAGTCACCATTTTGCTTGTCTCTCAGCATGCAATGAGGCTGTGTTTTTTATTCCTTTTAAACATTCCTTGTTTTCTTTTTTGTATTTTGCTTGTTTAATTCTGTGCGCTTCCTTTGAAATGTGACTTTATATTTACAGTGCAAATTTTGAAACCTATTGATTAACAACGGCCATGAACTGCTTGCATTCATGGTGTGAGACCTCAGGCTGCAGATGCAGGCTGAACACCACCACGCGGGCAGCACAGCCAGTGCATCTTTTACCCAGGAAGCCATCGGTCATCACTCAGTGACCCTTCCCCGCTCCTCTCCAGGACTTTAATACATTGGGTTTTATTAGCGAAGACATCTTTAAAAGTGCAGGCCACACCCACTCGTCAAAACTATACAGATCAGTGAACTGCCACGAAGGGACCAGGCCACAGAGCCACCTCTCAGGCCAAGAGAGGAGACATTTATGAGGATACCCTGGACTCTTCCTCTCCATGTCCCCTGCCTTCCCTCCCTGGGGTAACCCTGCCTTTCCTTTCTCACCAGTGCCATAGAATCCCACAACAGAAGCTCTGATATTTGTGTTCCTCCAGGAGTGGAACTGCAGGTTCCGAAGACTCGCACTGCAATGCTACCATGTCATCTGTTCATTTAGGCTTCTACGTCTTCATGGGTTAGTTCTGTGCCTGCTTAATCCAGAAGAGAACTCTTAGGCAATCCTGCCTCAGACAGCTGCGTCTCTCCCTGAATCCAGCTTATTTTCTTCTCCGCATTGGCAACTGGCTTGCAAGGGTTTTGCATTCTTCCTGGCTATCTTGCTGGCCTGCTGATTGTCTGTCTGCTTCAATGTTGTGTTCTGTGACCATACGCCCGAACTCTCTGGCTTCTTGGCCTGCTGCATCCTGGAGACTCAGCCTGGTGCTAGAAAAACATGAGACACTCAAAGAATTCTTGAATGAGTACATGTGCTCCATTTGCAGCCTTGAATTTTAATGTGGTATATGTATTTGCAGCTGCTAAGCAAAAGCAGTGTGGGACCTGGTTGCATATGATTTCAGAAAATGAATTACACTATCCAATTTGTAGATTACAAAGTCAATTTCCTTTGCCTGGCAGAAGAAAAATTCCTTCATTTTTTTCTGTCAAAAATGACTGAAATACATTAGTTAGGTCTGTGTTTTCTCCCCCTTGTCAAATAAGAATGAAAAACCTCCTCTGTTGATTTCTGACTTCGTTTCTCAGTTTTCATTTCTCATCGACAGAGAGGATTCTAAACTAAATGGGTTTGCTTTGTATTCCTAGTCTAGAAGGAAGGCTGAGAAACAACATATAAATAAATAAAAAGTACAAGGAAAGAAGAAACAGAGAGAGAGAGAGAGAAAGCTTGAGAGAGAGAGAGAGAGAGAGAGAGAGAGAGAGAGAGAGAGAAAGAGAGAGAGAGAGGAAACAATAGGTGTCCAGCATGAGAAACACAGGAACCATAAAGGACGGTGAGAATAGAGGCCATGAGCAGCCTGACCTCTCCCCAGGAGCAGGCAGTTAAAATGAAAACCTACTTTTCTCCCCCTTATTGTAATTCTGTGTATTCATTTACCTCCTGCCTGCAGTCGCAAGCACAGACAGAACCATAAAGTAAGTGATTTAACACAAAGCTACTTTCGCTCCTTCTAAAATGCAAACATAACGAAAGTGTAATAAACATTTCCTAAATTATGTGTGAATGTGTAAAAAAATAGCGTGTAAGTACCTCGGCGTCTGTAGGAAGGCTCTACATATGTTTCCATTCCACAAACTAAAAGTCTTGATCTACCTTCTTTGAGGAACCCACATGATTTGTGTAAATAAGGTGACAGGAAATTAGAACAAAGGCTTTATAAAATAAAATAACCCAACCCATGTATGTATATGTGTGTGTATATACATATATAACTTCTGGTGAAAGCTTCATTCTACTTTGACTGGTTTTTTAAAACTTTTTGGTGCATCATACATCCTTATAGAGTTTTGAAAATAATAGCTATGAAAGCTTTTTCTCGTGAATTATAATTAATAAATTTGGACTTGGGCTTCATGGTTGTGATTTTACAAACCCTAGAGGAGAAGTTCGTGCAGCTGAAGCTGAGAATCAGTACTGTGATAACAAACGAGTTCCTGCGTGTTGTCCATGGGAGACAGGAAGCATTTAACACATTTTTGTCTCATGCAATTGTTATGAGAGTGTTTGAGTGACATCAAAACATAGAGGACTTTCCCAGGGTCAGGTTTACAAGCAAATGACATAAACAGGATCCAGCTTCTGTTATGCATCCCTCCTTACATTTCCCCAAATCTCAAGTCTCCCATAGAGAAAGGCTAACTGTCTGCATTAGGAGGTAAGTCTTCGGGTGGTAACTGAGTTATGATGACAGAGGCTTGAAACCCTCTCTCCTTTCCTTAGCTGAGATCACAACAGGAAGACGACCCTGTGAACCAGGAAGCAGTTCCCCATCAGACTAGTGTGCTGCTGGCACCTTGACCTTAGACTTCCAGCCTGCAGTGCTGTGAGCAATGAAGAGTATGAGGGACACCAGTTCAGGTCCTCTGTCACGGATGGACAATTTCTCCTCCTTGACACCTGGGACCACATGCAGCCTTCCTCATTCTCCACCTCTAAATACTTTAACATCTCAGTTATGTCTTCTTTTGGACAATATTGCAGGTGTGTTGGCCACCTGGTCTCACTTGGAATAAACACTCCACTTTCATAGCAGATAGGTCTTAGAATTTCAGTCTTAATCTCTGACACTTTTTTTGTAAGAGTCAGACTTTCTTACTTAAAATTTTGTGTATTAGGACAATAATACATAGTAATTAAAGATAATTTAGAAACAATTTAAATTGGATTGAAAATAAAAATAAGTACGTATTCCTTACACAAATACAAAATTTGAAGACTGTGTAATATTTGAACATATTTTTCCCTTGATCAATTTTACCTTCATAATTATATTTTTTCTTAGACTTTGGATAAAGGTATTGATTCCTACCTGACAAAGAATTTTTTCCACAGAATTTCTTGTTTTGCATTGCAAAATATTCATTCATCCGTAATGAGGAATTAATTTAATCAGATATATAAAACATCAAACTTCTAACTTCATTGAAGTGTGTAAGTTAGATGAAGCTCAATGAAATGATTAAATTTTGAATGTTATTAAGAATGTTGGAAGTCCTGGAAGACAGCCCAAAGATTTTCATCTATATTTCTCGTGTTTTTAATTGCTTGCCCTTCCCCTGTCATTTGTAAGGTTAGATTTTTTTATCCTCTTCTTGTTTCACTTAAAATGTGTAGCTTTGATGTGATTTTTCTCATCCAAATATCTTCCCCTTTTGAAATATTTTACAAAAATCCACTTGCCCAAATATAACATTCTCAGATCACCATACTTTTATAACTGGACTGCAATTCTGTACTCGGTTTCTGGCATGTAGTTTAGAACAAATACAATCTTGCTTTATAAATTATAAGATTCTCTCCTTTCATATTTGTGTACAGTCTTATTTTTTCTTTTTAATTAAAATTGTATCTAGTAGTTTGATTTTCCAAAAATTGTTAAGAACATTCAAAATACTTATATCAGGATTTTGTTTTTTAAAACCACTGCTTTACTTCCATGATTGTTCTGCTGTCTGTAATTTTCTACAATCTACTCCATTCACAAAGAATATTAATCACACGTGTACTTTTGAATCAGTTTCAGGGATAATTTCCTCTTTCTCAATCTTCAATTCTGTGAGCTCCCTGATTACTGTGGCATGAAATTCATGATCCAATCACTGCTATTTTTTGTCTAATTGGGAAGCTTTTAAAGCACTGGCCTTTATTTCACACAACTGTCCTGTAGCGGAAGCAGAAAACATGATTTTAATTTGGAAAGAATTTCAAGTCTTACATTTCCTGGCAAATCCTGGTGCCAGGCAAGGCTCCAGGCACAGCGTGGGTGAGTGTGAGTGGAATGGTTGGCAAACTCTGCCCATGTTGTCCAGCCTAGGACCACAGGTGACAGCAAAATAAGTGGGTAAATAGACAGCATGATGGATATTAACAAGTAGTAGCCAGCAGGAATGACAGCAGGAAATGTTAAGGGAAAGCTGGACATTTCTGCTGAAAGTCACAAAGTGACTTTTGAGATGGATGGGAAGAAAGCATCTAGAACATTTTAGGCAGGAAAGCCAAGGCTCATAAGTTAACCAGTATGTTTAAGGAACAGAAAGAAAAGAAAGCAACTATCACCACCACGCTTGGAGGAAGTGGGAGAATTTCGGGTGAGGGCAGACCCTGTGGTGACAGGTACACCATTGTGTGAATTTCAGAGGTGTCAGGAGGTTTTCCCAAGTACGGTGGTCCACCTCTGCATTGACTGAAGGTGGCAGGAATCGTGGTGGATCCCCACACTGAAAAGATCATCATAGCTAATGTGCTATTAATAAATATAAGGTACAAAGCGGTGTCACTACAGCCAGAGTTTTGCAGGAGATGATGGTGCATTTGTCCAGGTTGACAGCTGAGGGTGAGGTGGGAGGTGACACAATGCAGCTGGTAGACCCTGGGGATGGCCAATGGCGAGCTAGCACATGAAGGGAGGGTCTGAAACCTACACCTGGTAAAACAGCCCATATAAGGCCATCAGTTTGGGAGGATCAGCCCAGATGGGATGAAATCTCAGGCTGAACTGAACAAAAGGAAGGGAAAGAAGCCTGGAGCTATCCAGCAGGCGGAGGCCTGGGATAAGAGGAAGAAGAACAGGACTAAGGAGCAGTCAGAGGTGAAGAGGGAAACCTGACAGCGAGTTGTCCTGGACCTAAGCGAATGACTTCCTGCTCTGTGCCCTGAAAATTCAGGAGTCCTTCACTGAGGGACAAGTTGGGGGAGACTGCCTGGGCAGAGATTCTCAGCCGTCCCAGATGCAGTGCTGAGAGGGTGTGCAGTTTTCTTAGTGCTCTAGCTTTTCTGGGAAGATGGGAGAGTGAGATTGGGAGAAGAGGTGTTGGAGGCTTCAGAAGAGAAGAGTAAACATCAAGCAGCCTAAGAGTGTGGGACGGACATGGAGACCACTGAGAGCCCAGCGAGGTTAGAGGACTGTATTTTAAACTTCAGTGGGAAGCAGGCAGTGTGTTTTCTGCAGCATGGAATGCTTGGCATGTAGCTGTGTGGGTCTCATCAAAGCCCTGGCTGATGACTGGCATTTGATGGGGGGGGGGGCAGAAGGGGACAGTGGGGGGGGGGTGAGAGGGGAAGGAGGCAGTCTGGAAAATTGAAAACTAAGTCCAGGTAGGAAGAAGCAGAAGCAATAATTTAGCTCTACACTTAAAGAAAAAAATTGATATAACAGTAAAACATAAAATAAATGAGAATCTAAAAAACCAAGGTGTATATATTTAAGTATCTGGACAAACTCTTGAAATTACTTTTCATATTATTTCAATTTAATAAAGTATAAATTTCTCTGTGTGGTATTCTGTTTCAGGTTTTTACTTTCTGGTAAATATACTACAATTTGAAATAAAATAAAAAGTTGTTTTTTTCTTTTTTTAAGATGGGTCTATTGCAGTTAATCTAAAAGTTTCTTTTCCATTTTGAAAGTAGATAAAATCAAACTAATGCTCCAGAAGTTGAGGAATATTTGCTTTTATTAAAGGAGTGGTTTTAAGGCCTGCCTCTCATCTCAGTTTTGGATGTTTTTCAAAAGCAATAAGTATTTCCCTTCAGTTTTTACACAGTGCTCGGAGCTGGACCAACACAGACCCAGGGAAGGACAGATTGTTGCAAGGCACTTGATCCCCAGGGAATTCGCCCTGGGGAGCGGTTCCTCCTCCCATCTCTGTTCACTGTGCTGCAGTATCCTAAGCTCTGAAGTCTGTGACTGGGCAGTAAAAGTTCCCTGGAAGCTTTGCCTTTGAATAATGCACCTCCCTTTCCTTTTCTGCTTCCCTCCCTCCCCTCCACCTCCTCCCTCATTTCCCCTTCCTCCTTTCCACCTTCTCTCCTTTCATCCTTCCTTCTTTTCCTTCCTTTCTTTCTTCATCTTTGTAGCAAGGAGTCAGTCTTAGAGTCTTGAACATGCTAAGCAAACCCTCTAAAACTGAGCTAAACCCTCCAGGCCTAATTTTAATTTTTTAAAAGATCTAATGTACTTTAGGAAAAATGTACGGATTCCATCGTATCCCGGGATAAGTGTTTCTGGATAGTGAACATCCCAAGCTCCTGCGCCTGTGTGGACCCAAGGACCCTGTTTTGGCTTCTCAAGAGTGGACAAAGCCCTCGCAGGCAGAGAGCAAGGCCACGGCACCCCACCCTCAGCTCCAGTCTGCCCATGAATCTCTCTCCAGTGCTTTCTGAGGTCCCCCGGATGGCACTGAGACTTGTGTCACCATACTTCCTGCTCAAAAAGCACATATGCCTTCGAATACCACTCCAGACATCTTAGTGAATGTCATCATGAACATTTTTCCTCTAAGAAATTAAATTTCTTAAAACAAAAACAAAACGAAACAAAAGCTCACTATGCTCAAGACCACACTGGAGGCCCGTGAACTTGCCTTCCACATGCCATACTAACCTGATGCTCACTGATGTGACATTGCGTTGAGGGTGTTGCACAAGGAGAGAGGTCATGCGTTTCAGCCCAGCTGAGGCTCTCTCCCTGGTTGCGTGCTGTGCTGGGCAATGTTACAGAGTCAATTTTGTAATTGGTCACATATTGGTAGAGAATAATCAGGAGATAAAACTGTGGCTTCTGCAGGGACCCTCTGGTGTGGCATTTCCACGTATTTTAGCATTCTTTCTATTATAGGTATATTTTCAGCAATATGCAGCTAGATAAAAACTCTTTATGACCATGTCAAGTGGATAATACATAGAATTAAATCTAAGTAAATGAACATCAATGAATTGTAGGGCACCCAGGTCAATACTGTATCCCCATTTAAAACAGAGAAGTTTTTAACCTCATCTACATTAGATTATTTCTCCTTAATTTTAAGTCCATTTTAAGTCCAGCCTTCTGTAAAGATGAATAACACCCTAAAAGTAGAGATCTATGTACTTGCCTGAGTAGCCATAAATGCATAAAAATCTGAAACTTATTTGGGCAGGGGGTAAATTATTTATTTACTTCATACCATAACTTTGCTTTTTCAACTTGCTGGAAGACACCCTTCTCCCGCCCCATATTCTGTGTCTTTTATCATCCGGTGGGACCAGAGTCCCTTTCTGAACACAGTCAGTGGCTTTTTGCTGCAATCACCCATCCTATCTTAGTCTGCAGGGGGGACAGAAGATTTATTGGGGTGTCCAAGAACCCACCATTCCACCTATAAGCAGCTCAGACTGTGGAAAAGTGAAATTAAGGCCAAATCCACATAATTCTCTGTTTCCAGAGTTCTATAGATGACACCTTTAAACCACAAAGGCGGCACCCACTGTCGTTTGCAGGTCTTCCCTGTGGTTACATCTACGGGTGCTTAATCTCCTGTCTTTACAGTGGCCAAAAGGTTCTCTCAGAGTACCGGTATCATATAAAGGAATTTCTGTTTTCCTTACTAATTTCAATGAAGCCCTCAAGAGTCTGTCTTTTCTAGCTGAAAATTCCTGATGCGATACTGTAACAGCAGCAGTGACTGAGCTGGCCAAGTGAAATGCAGAGACCTCGCGCCCGCTCCATCTCCCCGGTAACACCGTCTCCCGCGGTTCTCAGCATACCGCAATTACTCCTCGTCAGGGACAACGCCTCGCTTACTAATGATGCTCAGAGTGGAAGAATAAGTGGTATTTACTCGCAATTTCAATCTATTTTTCCTTGTGTAACACGCTCAGGCTGCCAGCCTATTTGAAAAGGGTTTTATCTTTACCTCCGTTGATTTGAGATCCTGCACTAACTTGCGAAGTCCTTAACTTTCCAGAAAATTCTCATTTGTCACCTGGAGTCTTCTTGCTGTGTTGTGATCTTTTGCGCTAGAACAAATGCGTGCACTGCAGTGACCCTCATGTGCTCTGCACAGGCCGCGGCCTGTTTCTCTCCTAGTCACAGACATTTAGCTCCCAGCCACGAACTGCAGCCAGAGCGGGTCTCAATGTTCAGTTATGAGTAGTGGCTTAGTGGAAATTGAGATTAAGTTACTAAATTTTGACAGAAGTGCTGAAGGCGTTTTGCTTACCAGGTCGTTCCGTCTGAGTGCTGGCGCTAAGTGCAGGTTGCAAATGAGAAAAGAGCTGCTCAAGGAAATGTAATTTGAAATCTATCAGATGTATGAAGCTGAAAAATAGAATTATACAATGGGATTACAGATCAAGACTGAGCACAGGCATGAAAGGAGGCACCCTTACCTGCTTGCTAAAAAATGGTAAAAGTTACTTGTTAAAAATAGGCCTGCATCGTGTAAATTAGCCACAAATAAAATGACACCAGTGGAACATGTGTATGTGTGTACCTGCTTATGTGTGCATGTGTATATATGTGCATATGTGTATGTGTGCATGTGTGTATGTATATGTGTGTACAGATATGTACATATTGAAAGGCTGATTTGTTTCATTGGAATTCTTTGCCACATTTGGAAGTTGCTGATCATCTGTGGGTGAGGATCTGTGACAACTGCAGTGTCAACTTGAACAAAAGCTCCAAGCAGATCAGTTTAGCAAGGTTTGAGGGTGTCTAAATGATGGACTTAATGAAGAGGGGAGACCCTCCCCAGGTTGTGGGTGAGGCCCACCTACAGGCTGTATACCAGATGGAATAAAAGAGAAAGAGGAGGAAGGCAGCCCTGTGCTTCTTCCACGGAGCTCCCATCTCTGCCATCCTGTTTGGACATCTGTCTCTGGGCTTCCTGCTCACACCCAGGTCTGTGTTAGATCCGTTACACTAGCGAACCCTAACTGATGCTTCTACTGTCTGAAAGTGAGAGGTGAGCCTGTGAAAACCACACATATGTATTAATTTCCTATCCCTAATGTGCCTATGTGAAGATACATCCATGCCTGTGTTATGCATAGATTAGATGCATAGATCCAGCTGGATGGCCTATTACAGAATCACCTTGTGTTTATCCCTCATGGACCTATAAAACTTATGCAGAGAGGGCTCAGTAAGTGAGGTTCATCTCCCCTGTTGGTTGGCTCTTGTTTACACGGTTGAGGTCTCCTGGTGTTTGAAGAGTTCAGAAGCCCTGTTGTTCCAGGCCCCATAACAGCAGGCATCACAGAGACTGTGCTTGGGGGAATTCTGACTGAGACCTGGAAATTTTCCAGATTGCTTCTGAGGGCAGAGGATAGTTTTCAAAGCTGATGAGATGATTGCAGATCTCACACAGCATAGATGTGCAAGCCACTGAATTAACTTTTTAACTTCCACATTACAATCATGGCTACATAAAGTAAGTAGGCTAAAGAAAAAAAAATGTGTGAACTATTTTGAGATAGTATGTTTTAATGTCCCACTAAAAATGCAATTAGATATCTGAATGTCTAATTAGATATCTGAATGAAAACATGGCCATCTATGGTAAAATATGAAGTAAAAGAAAAGGAAATGAAAACACTAAATAAAACCTAACTTACAGACTTTGGGCAGTTTACATTTAGACAGGGGTAGGAGAAGCAAGACAAAGATATTAAAATTCTAGAGGCGAACATTTTGTCTCCAGCAATCACAAACTCTCTGATCTTGGTGTAGTAGTTTATCCTTTCCTTATCCTCAAAGTGGAATTTTAACAGTACCTACTGTATAGTGCATGAGTAAGGAGCACATTATCTGATTTATGCAAAATCCTTCCAAAGTTAGCTGGCACTCACTCCAGACAGCATAATTTGTCATGCCCTTACCTACACCAAGACCACTCCACAAGTTCAGAAATCCAGCCACCAGTGATCACTGGCATTCCCCACCCTGTAAAACCAGCAGAAAATATTTCAAAGTTCCCTCTGAAGGGGAAATAAATAACAATGATATAAAGTTTACAAAGCATTGATTTATCCTTCCTGTACTCAGAGCCTATTAACAGTTACTGTGGGAGTGAGTTTAAAAGCTTTTATCTTGTAAAATTCTATCATTCTAGGGTGAATTATGCATTTCCAAATCCTTGGAAAAATTGAAGATATTTGGATCTAAAGAAAATAGTCACTGTGTCAACAGTATAATAGCTGACCTTTCTGTACAGGAGAAAAAATATATACTATGATGATTCAGAATGAACATTGAAAGCATAGATATTTGAAAAGATTAACAACCCTTAAGAAGCCCATTCCAGCTGAGGCTGCTGAACATATTAGAATATGTCAAAGTATGATGAATTCTCTGGGCACCAGAAACAGACGGGGGCGTCCTTCGATTAGCAAGGCAGGGTGTTGGAGTTGTATTTTCATAAAAGGTATTGAGGAAAAATTTATGTTGGATTTCTTACAGAAAAATTATTAGGTGAATCTAATTTGATTTGGGGCATGGCTAGTTGCTGTACTTGGTCAACAGTAGCTCCAAATAGATCGGGTACGTAAAGAAGTCTGACACACACCAAGAATTTGTTCTTATTTTTTGTGTCACTATGTATTGTTTAAGACTTGAATAACATGATTTGGTTTGCTTCACTGAGATGATGCTATGCTTTATATCTGACTGACTGCCCCTCAAAGCCTTATGTGCTCAAATGGCACTTTTCAGAGGGCACGATCCTGAGGGTGTGATATACATCAGTGGATTCGCCCTTTGATGCGCTGAAAGTTGAAGCCTGGCTAGAGAAGTTGGTGATAGGGTGAGGACTAGCAGGGCCTCCTGCCCTCTCTCCTCCTTTGTCTCTCTACTCTCTGCTGCCCAGTCCTGAACTGCTTTTCCTCTTCGTCACCCCTCTGCCATGCCACCCTGCTTTGAAGCCAGCTGACTACAGCCTGAAACTTCTACAAACTATGAACCAACATAAACCTCTCATCCTTTATGTTGGGGGTGTCAGAAATTGAGTCGTACTAAGAAGAAGTCCATTAAGACAGATGACAGTAGCAAAAATGACAAGAGAGGAGATAGTAAAACACTCTGAAGTTATTACTCATTTGTGTTGCTGTTAACAGAACACCCAGATTCAGTGATTTATACAGAAATATCATGCATGTTACATAGACCTGAAAGATGAAAAAATCAAAGAACAATGGATTTAAAAATGTCTGAATTTCTGACTTATAGGCACCACTCTGGTGACATAAATTCACTAGCAAGAAAGAGTTTACCTGCCACAGGTCCTAGCACCTACTACCTTTGTGACCAGACAGGTGGACGCAGCCTCATCCAAAATCCAGCCTCCTTGCATCCTGAACAAAGAGCTGAGCAGGAGACACAGATGCAACAAGAAAGACAAACTTGTTAGAGAAAACACAGGTTTTAGAGCTGAATCCAGTGCTAAGGAAACTCACCAGAGTTTGACCCAGCATAGTCCTCAGGACTCTAGGCTATGTGGTATTTATTTGGCTCCATTCAGAGCCCAGGAGTCCAGGGTGGGCCTTATAGGACTCTGACCAATTAACTGAAATTCTGCTCCCTCACATACAGAAAGGCTATTTTTGACTTTGTGTGCAGTGTCAATCATGATGAGGAGGGTGCTACCCTCTGTCTCTCAGAACCACTTACAGGCCCTGGTCCTGGGACCCAGGTCAGAGTAGAGGGTGTGGAGACAAGCGTGAGGTCACAGCAGGATGTCCAGGTGCAAGCAGGACACTGTCTGGGTCTCCATGAGCCCAGGAGCAGCCTGTCTGCTGGGTCTCAGCACTCCCTCGCCATCTGTCTCCCACCTCAGCGTCACCTGGAAGGTTACAGCTTCTGTGTAAGATTTTTGAAACAAAAACTTTCAAATCATAACACTAATACAGATGGCAAAGACTAATGGGGAAGGACAGGGAGACATTGCTGACAGCAGTAACCTTCTCATTCCGAGGCAGCCTATGCCCAGGAACTGGGACCGCCAGCAGCGGCCAGTGAGAACTGTCTCTCACCTTGCTCATCAGCACGTTGGAGAATCGATTCCTGTGAGGGCCCCGCACACAGTCACAAGTCCTGTGGCCACTCAGTGCCTGCCACCTTTAATCCGCAGGAGGTTTCTGCTGTGGGCTGGTGCTGGCACTCACAATGCAGCCTCTTCCTCCGTGTCTGCATTTCGGTTAGCTCTTGTGTTCACCTTGTTTTCAGGTTATGGAAGGAGAAAGAAAACTGATTTACTGCAGCATCTATTTTGCTCCACAGGTGACTCAGGGGTATTCCTGTCACTGTACTTGCAGTTCACTGGTGCTAAGTGGTTGGAAAAGAAATCAAGAAAAGAGGGAAATCATGGAAGAAACAGATGAGGAGGAACTCAAAGTGTGGGAACAACTAAAAACTTTTTTTTCAGATGCTGAATTTGGAACTTGTCATGGCATCGATGGGCTGGTGCTTGATGGTTTGAATTTTGTCTGTGACACTGTGGAGAAATAAGAGAGAGAGAGAGAGAGAGAGAGAGAGAGAGAGAGAGAGAGAGAGAGAGAGAGAGAGAAAGAGAGAGACTGAGGACTGACCGTGCTTTGTTCATAATAGTAAACACTCTTGCAACTCTTACAGGAAAAGCTAAGCACTGATAAGCTTACGTGATTAAAGAAGAGAACATTTTAGTTTCCAGGCAGGAACTGTTCAGGTAAAAACTGTTCGTGTTTCCGGAAAATCGCTGTTATCTCTCATGACTGCTAACAACTCTTTAAGTTTCTCTGTTTGTTTGTTTGCTTGTTTGTTTCAGATAAGCTCTTCTGGGAAAAAACACAAAGACAAAGCCCTGGCTTAAGCAGGTGAACACTGCTCATCTGCTCTTCCAGATGACCTTCCACACACTGTGCTCATTATGATCTCATCACAGTGCTGGGCTTGGACCCTGAGGTGCTGCTGTCTCTGTCCGTGGCCTGGAAGCAGGATGCTCATGGATACTCATGGGTGTTGGGAGGCATCTCTGCTGCGGGTGATCAACTTTATTTATTCTTTTATCCCCTTCTTCTGGGTATTGGCTTTGTCCTCACCAAGAAGAAAACCCATTGAGTCTTGTTGCAAAAGACAAAAGAAGGATCAGAATCTGCAATGACAAGCAGAAGAAATATCCACTACACAATCTCCCAACATTTGTTGCTTGATTTCTTTTTTTTTAAATTCCATTTTAAAGAGAATAAAACAAAAGAGGGCAGAACAAAGCAAATCAGAACAGAACAATGTAAGCAACACAACACTTCACAATAAGACAACTGGATATTAACAGTAGCTACTCTAATGTCTCTTTCTTTGAAATCATAGGTTCACATACAATAGTATCAAACATAACATAAAATCTCAGAAAAGTGAAAGTTTTACAGGGCATTTAGAACCAAATAACAGAAACCAAACAATGGCTACTATATTACCTCATTTTCCATAAAAAATTTGTTATACTATCACACATACTAAAATCCAATAAGACACAGCACGATTAGGACCAATGGAAACAGAACAGAAGCATGGTAAGACTTCAAAGTAAGATGATACTAAATCAGCAATGCCTGCCATAATGTCTTGTTTTCTTCAAAGTATCTGTTCCTACCATCACACATAATGAAATCAAACAAAACAGAATAAAATCATTCCAACTAATGAATGAAAACATTGTAAGGCTTCAAAACAATGTAATGGGGAACCATGATTACCATAAAATCTTATGTACTCTTACCATTTCTTACACTAGGGAGATTATACTGAATTGATACATGTGATTTTGATTTATTTTGCTTATGAGTATGATCTCAAGTTGCATCCATTTATTTATAAATATCTCAATGTGATCATTCTTTATAGCTGAGTAGTACTCCATTGTATAAAATACCACATCTTTTTCATCCATTCCTCAGCTGATGGACACTTGGGTTGTTTTCAAAATTTGTCTATTACAAATTGTGCTTCTATAAACATGGGTGCACATATATCACCATGGTATGATGTTTTCAGTTTATCTGGGAATATGCCTACAAGTGGAATAGCTGGGTTAAATGGAACTTCCAATCCCAGCTTTTTGAGAAATCTCCAGACTGACCTCCACAGTGGTTGCCCCAGTCTATGCTCTCACCAACAGTGCAGGAGATTTCCTTTTTCCATACAGCCTCTCCAGCATTGTTGTTGGTAGTTTTCTTGATCCTGGCCATTCTTTCTGAAGTGAGATGGAATCTCAGTGCTGTTTTAATTTGCATTTCCCTAATGACTAATGATGCCGAACATTTTTTCATGTATTTATTTGCCAATTTTATTTCTTCATCTGAGAATTATGTATTCATCTCAGATGCCCATTTATGGATTGGGTCTTTGAATTTTGGGAGTCTGCTTTTTTTTAACTCTTAATATATTCTAGAGAGAAGTCCTTTGTCTGAAGGACAGTTCACTAAGACTTTTTCCCAGTTTGTGGGTTTTCTTGTCACTATGCTGGATATTTCTTTTGACATGCAGAAACTCTTTAATAAGATACGACCCCAGTTACTGATTCTGGGAATTATTTCCCATCCAATTTAATTTTATTCACGAATTCTCTACCTACCCCTAAGTCTTCAAGATTCTTACCAGTTTGTCTTTAAACAGATTTAGTGTTTCTGTTTTAGTATTTAGATCTTTGATCCATTTAGACTTTAGTTTAGTACATGGTGATAGGCATAGGTCTAGTTTTAGTTTTCTGCATATGAAGAGCCAATTTTTCCAGAACCATTTATTAAAGAGACTATCTCTTTTCTAGTGAACATGTTTGGCCCTTTTATCAAAGCAAAGGTGACTGAGTGTATTTGTAGTTGTAGTTGTATCTTCTGATCTATTCCACTAATCTTCAGATCTGTTTTTATTCCAGTACCACGATGATTTTATTACAGTAGCTTTGTAGTATAACTTCAAATCAGGGATTTGCTACTGTAGGTCTTTTCTGGATCCAGATGAATTTTAGGAGTGATTTCTCTAGATCTGTGAGGAATGTTAGTGGTGTTTTGATTGGGATTGCATTGAATCTATATAACAATTTTGGGAGAATTGTCATTTTCACAATATTTATTCTTCTTATCCATGAACAAGGGATGTCTTTCCATTTTCTGTGGTCCTCTTCGATTTCTTTTTTCAGGGCACTATAATTTTCCCCAAATAGATCTTTTGCTTCTTTAATTACATTGATTCCAAAGTATTTCATTTTTTTGGATGCTATTGTGAAGGGTGTGGTGCTCTTACTTCTCTCACACTGATTTTGTTGTTAGGGTATAGGAATGCTATTGATTTTTGAGTATTGACTTTATATCCACCTACAGTACTGAACTTATTTATTATTATATTTAGGACTCAATGGAATTTTGGGGTCTTTTACATAGAGTACCATGTCATCTTCAAATAATGATAATTTATCTTGCTCTTTTCCTATCTTACTCCTTTTATTTCTCTCTCTTATCTAATTGCTTTGGCTAGTATTTCTAGTACTATGTTGAATAGGAGCAGTGATAATGGATATCATCATCTTGTGCCTGATTTTAAGGTAAACGCTTTCAGTTTTTGGCCATTTAATATGATGCTGGCTGTTGATTTGTCATAGATGGGTTTTATCATATTGAGGTAACGGCTATCTATTCCAATTCTCTGTAAGGTTCTTATCATGAGTGAGTGTTGGACCTTATCAAAAGCTTTTTCTGCATCTATAGAAATGATTATGTGATTCTTATTTTTGGCTCTATTAAAATTGTGGATTACAATTGATTTGCATATGTTGAACCATCTCTGCGTGCCTGGGGTGAATCCTACTTGGTCATGGTGTATAATCTTCTTGATGATTTCCTGCATCCTCTTTGCCAATATTTTATTGAGAATTTTTTCAGCTATGTTCATTAGAGAGATTGGCCTGTATTTCTCTTTTTTAGTTGGGTCTTTCTCTGGTTTTGATACTACGTAATATTTGCTTCCAGGAATGACTTAGGAAGATTTGCTTCCCTTTCAGTTCATTGAACAGTTTGAGGAGTGTCAGCATTAAGTCTTCTTTGTATTTCTTGTAGAATTCCGCAGTGAATCCCTCTGGGCCTGCACTCTTCTTTGTTGATAAGTATTTAATTATGTTTCTAATTTCATTAATAGATTTAGCAGTTTTACATGTTCTTGACCCAACTTTGGTATATCATATGTTTCTAACAATCTATCCATTTTTTTGTGTGTTATTAAACCTCTGAGAGTAGAGGTTTTTGAAATAAGTGTTGATGATCTTCCGTATTTTCACAGTCTGTAGTGATTTCAACCTTTTTATTCCTTATTGCATGAATTTAAGTTTTTCTTTCCTTTTGAAAATAAAGTTAGCTGGGAATTTATCAATTTTATTTATTCTTTCAAAGAACCCACTCTTTGATTCATTGATTCTTTGTATTGTTTTCTTACTCTCTATTGCATTAATTTCTGCTCTGATCTTTATAACAACATTTAACACTGTTTTTTATTATATAAAATATATTTAATTAATATATTTAATATAAAAATAAAGCAGTATATTTAACAGTATGACAATATTTAACATTAACCATTAATGTTAATGGCCTTCTGTTGACTTTGGGCTTGACTTGCTCTTCTTTTTCTAGATGTTAGAGCCGTGGCATCAGGTTGTTTATTTTTGTTCATTCCGTTTACCTCATATGGGAATTCACTGCAATAAATTTTCCTCTGAGGACTGCTTTCATCATATCCCACAGATTCTGGTAAGTTGTATTTATATGTTTGCTTGTAGATACTCTAGTTTTTCTTTAATTTCCTCTGTGGCCCACTGACTGCTCTAGAGTATATTGTTCAATTTCCATGTGTTTCTGGGGTTTTTGCAATTTCTTTTATCATTAATTTTTAGTTTCATGGTGCTATGATCTGATAACATGTATGGGATAATTTCAATTCTTTTGCATTTACTTAAGTATGTTCTGTGGGATGCTATATGGTTTATTTTACAGAATATCTCATGTACTACTGAGAAGAATGTATATTCTGATGTTGTTGAATGGAATACTCTGTATATTTCTATCAAGTCCATTTATTCACAGGTGTGATTTAGGTCTGTTATTTCTTTGCTGATTTTCTGTCTGGTTGATCTATCTCTTTGTGTTAATTGCTTGTTAACATCTCCTATTATAATTGTGGTATTGATTACTTGATTTTTCATTTCTGTTAATACTTATTTTGTATATCTGGGTGCTCTGGAATTTGGTGAATATATATTTAAGATTGTTATGTCTTGCTCTTGAAGTTTTCCCATAAGTAGTATGTGATGATCTTCTTTATCACTTCGGTTCATTCTTCTTTTGAATTTCACGTTGTCTGCCAACAGAATAACTACCCCTGCTTTTTTTTGTGTGTGTATGTGGGGCATGTTCCTGTTGCATGAAATATTGTTTTCCATCCTTTGACTTTCAGTCTATGGGTTTCCTTTTGGGTTAGTTGGATTTCTTGTGAACAGCATATGGTTGGATGTTGTTTCTTGATTCATTCTGCAAGTCTGTTTCTTTTAATTGGTGAATTGAGGCCACTTACATTAATAGTTATAATGGTTATATATTGGTTTATTTCTGACATGTTATCTTTCTGCTGTTGTATCTTTACTTTTCCACTCTGTTTAATTTTCTACCTTGCTTAATAGTTTTTCCCTATGTGTATCTAGAATGTTTTTCAATCTTCTATGCAGGGTTGTTTTGGTGATCAAGTTCTTCAGCTGTTCTTTGTCATGGAAGTATCTTATTTCTCCATTCATCTTGAAGGACATTTTTTCAGGATACATCAGTCTGAGTTGGAAGTCTTTTTCTTTTAGGATTTGAAATACTTCACTCGATGCTATTCTTGACTTCTTTGTTTGTGTTGAGAAGTTTGCTGTGCTTCTGATATGTTTTCCTTTATAGGTGATCTGTCTTTTTTCTTAGCAGATTTAATATTCTGTACTTATGTTGGATTTCTGGAATATTGATTATTATATGTCTGGGTGTATTTTTATTTTGGTTATGGCTATTTGGAGTTCTATATGCTTCACTAATCCGTATGTCAGTTTCCATTCTCATGTCTGGGAAATTTTCAGTTATTACTTTTGTAAATAGCCTCTTGATATCATTCGATTTGTCGCTTTCTTTTTCATTTATCCCTATCAATGTTGTTTTTCTTTGCATCATTTTGCAACTATTGAATTGTTATTTTCTGATTGCTTCTTATTTTTAAAAGATCTTTCCTTTCCTGTTCACTAGCTGCAATTTTGTCTTCAAGGTCTGAAATTCTATCTTCACTTTCACTGAGGTAGTTTGGACAACTTTCAGTGGCATTTTTTATTTCCTGTGTATCTCTTGAATCTGCTTCATGCATTCTGTTTGTTTCTTACATTATTCATTCAGGATTTCCATCTTTTTGCACTGTTCCTCTAATTTTTTAACTGTGTCTTCTTTAGATGTGTTCAACATTTCTTTCATTAATTTTATCATGTCTTCTTTTACCTAGAACATTATTTCTGATTTGAATTCTTTTCTAGCTTCCTGGAATTGTTTCTTTATTTCAGCTGATATCATTTCAGGCATTTCAGGAGTATGGCTTATATTTTCTTCTATGTACATGGCTCTGAGGTTCTGTTGGGATGGGTGAGATTGCATTTTGGTCTTTCATTTTGTCATTTTCCTATATTTGTACATTTCCAGCAATGTTCCCAAGTGTCTCCCAGATGTTTTGGAAATTACTTAGTGCACCCTTGTCTCCTGGAACTGAATGGAGTTTGCTGATTTTGGCCCAGCCAGGCCCATAGGACCTCCCATGCCACCTCTGGTGTTTCAGGAAGCTGGGCAGGCTCCTAACTGTTGGGGGCAATGGACCAAAGCTCTCCCCAACCTAGAGATGGTACACTGGAATTCACTTCGTGTGCTCTCAGCTCCACAGATTGAAAGAAGATCACTAGGTGTGGTTCAGTCAGGCTCGTGGGACCTCCCAAGCTTTGTTGCTTGTTTTCTTGATAATGGCCACTATTTCTGGAGGAAGAAGGAATCCCAGGGTTGTTTTATGTTGCATTTCTCTAGTGAGTAGAGATGCCTGAACAATTTTTGCATATTCTTTTGTTCATTTGTACTTTTGCACTGAAATATTGATTCAACTTATTTGCTTATTTTTTGACTGGGCATTTTAACTTGGGGGGGGGTTCTAGTTCTTTGAGTGCTTCATAGTTTCTGGATGTTAGCTGTCCACCTGAGGAATGGCTCATAATTTATTTTTTCATTCTGTATGTTGTCTCTTCAAGTTGCTGGTTGTCTTTGCTGTGCAGAAGTTTTTGAACTTGATGTGATCCCATTTGTTGATTTTCCATGCTACTCTTGTACAACTGAGGGCCTGTTCAGGAAGTCTTTCCCTATTTCTGAATCTTCAAGAGTTGTACCTGTTTTATCTTCTACCAGATTGTTCTGTTTTGATATTTAGATTTTTGATCAACTTTTATTTTAGTTTAGCACATGGTGAGAGATGATGAGAGATACAAGTCCAGATTCAAACTGCAAATGAATAGCCAGTTTCTCCAGCAGCATTTATTAAAGAGGAAATCTTCCCCCCAGTATACATTTTTGGCCCCTTTGTCAGGTCAGAGATCTGAATGTCATTAGGGTTGTTTCTACATCCTCTGTTCTCTTTGATAGATCCACCTGCCTGCTTTTGTGTCAGTACCATGCTGTTTAGCTACCAATGTGAAATAAGTGACTGCAATAAAATCTGTGTGGGTAACTCATAATGCTTGGTTTATGTGAAATTGGGGTGTAAAATTGGTCATGTGAAATTGGGGTAGATGTGACAGTTACAGTGAATTGGCTTGGGGTCTGTCCAGGGGATTAATATTACATCCTATTAACATTATACCACCCATGGGATGCATGGGTGTGTCTAAGGGTGAGATTTGGGGTCTATATAGGGTCTTTTACTACTTCCTCTTTGGACTTGCTCCCATGCTGTTCCTGACCACCTCAAACATCTGTCTGTGCCCTGCCATGCTCCTTAACTATGATGTTCCTTCCTTGGAGCCAGGGAACCATGGACTGAATCCCCTGAAACAGTGAGCTAGTAAACCTCTTCTTCTCATGTTACAGCTGTTTGATGTTGTGTCCCAGCCATGAGAAAACTCAAGTTAGGTTAGATTAAAAGTGGTAAAAGAAGAAGCATGGACAATTATTACTTGAAACATTAATCTATGACTAAATAGTTTTAAAAGTATGTGACATGTTCCAATAATGTTCTGTGCATAACAGAATGCTGTGCAGTGGTCCTTTTCTCTGCTGATTACTCCACATAGAAGAGGTGAAGGCTGGATTGCTAGGACTGTATTTATTAGCACCTCAAAACTTCTGTGCCCCTCAAACCCTCCAGTTCTATGCGGAAGACTATCAGTACAGTTGTGTAATCTACAATGGGATGAACTGAATGAAATGGTATTTATATGAGTTGTTGTAGGCAGAAAGATGTTGAGTGCACATAGCTTAGTTATTTCTGCCCTGTGAACACTAAGAAGGTAACTTTAAATGATCCTGCTTCCAGATTTGGAGACAGAAATCTAAAAGAAACTGCTGCATTCTGAATGCTTGGGTCTCCTTATATCCACATGCCAGAACTTTGCAACTGAGGCCGTGGAATGAAGGTCTGGCCTTTTGAGGAGGTGGCTAGGAGTGGTCCCTTAAAAGTGACCTTGCAGAAGAGACAGCAGGCCATAGCCCCTCTTGTGTGGAGTTATCAGCAGAGAAAATGAGCCCTATACCCAGTATTCTGGCAATAGGACCTTGGCATTAGCCCAGAGCAAGCTCTGGAATGTCCGTTGCCTATTCATTTTTAAAAAGCATACCTTTTTTGGACATTTGAAATTATACATAAATTTCATGATTTAACAGCAAGCTCCCAGAAAAGTTAAGTGTTCAAAATAAAAGACAAATTTATGGTTCCGTTTATCAAAGCTATTGTATTTAGCCACTGCGTGTATTTGACTTTTCCTACTGTCTCTTGTCCAGCTCCTTGCTGAGTGATGGTGTGTTGGGGTTTCTCTGAGTGTTTTCAGTCCTTCGCTGATCAATGGTGGGACCTGTGGTCTGTCTAGTGATGTTTATGAAATATCTCGATCTGTGACTACTCCGGCAGTGATCTTAGGGAGAAGACTTGGGCTGGATTTGTATAGAAATAGCCCAAGGAGTTTAACCCTCCCCTTCAAATGGCAGCCACACCATTTATGATCTCCTTTACATAATCCCCAGCTCTAAATTCATATATATGTACACGTGGGCATGTTATTTATTTAACGTCCCCAGGAGTAATCCCAGGGATGGAGCAGTGATTGAAATTCTTTGCAGAATCGAAAGGAATTCTTAAGACTTTGAATAACTAAATATATACTTATATATTCTAATTCATGAGAGTTGCCCACTCTTTGAACTTAGTATAAAAATCTAACTTCAGATTTTCCCCCAGAATTCTGAAGGCGTCACTCAATTGTATTGTTTGCTCTTTTCCTTTCTTTTCACATGATTTTTTTTTCCCTGAGGCAAGGTCTCAGTATGCTGTCCTCGAACTCACTGTGATCTTCCTGCTCTACCTCCCGAGTGCTGAGATTCCAGGCTCAGTATTTTCTTTCATTGTCTGCTAAGCCTGGAATGTCTCTTCATATTTATGAAGTGCTAAGGTCAGTAAACTATGATCCCTAAACAGAATTCACCCTGCCATATTTTATGTAAATCTTTCTGTTTTCAGTTTCATAACTTTTGTTGTTATTTTTGGGGGTGTTTTTTTTTTTGGTTTTTTTTTTTTTTTTTTTTTTTTTTTTTTTTTTTTTTTTGGCATACCCAGGCACATTCATTTTTCCCATTTTCTATGTCAGATTTCTTGTACAACTGTAAATTTGAGTGGGAGTTGGAAAAGAAACCTTAGACATGAAAATATTTACTTTTGGATCTTTGTTAAAACTTTGCAGGCCTTGGCATTAGAAAACCTGCCAGCTTTCAAAGTCCTTCCGAGTGGATCTTGCCTATTTTCCAGTAGTTTTCTATATCTCTAGTGGAATTTCTGTCCCTGAGATACGCACGCAGAAAGAGAGCTGCCTGTGGAATGTACACTGTGCCTTTAGAAGCAGGAAGACCAGAATCCAGAACTTAGCTCTGGTTGCTAAATTAAAATGTTCTGTTAAAACTTATAAATACCAGTAAGCCTTGCCAGTGGAAAAACCCAAGCAGCCTCTCTTCCTACATTCATGTTCCCCTGCTAATTGACATTTGTATCTGGGAATGTCTCTGATTACTTGATTTCTAGAAAATATGGCTGCTAAGTTCAACTTACACAATTTAGCCTTCATGTGTTTTTTGGGAGGAGGGTGCTTCACTGTGGCCCTTCATTAAAAGTGGGTACATGGAGAGTAACAATGGCACTATTGGTTAATGTTTTTAAAATCTATCCAGTGGTCCATTGGCCCATTCTTACTTTGTGTTGACCTCAGTACTGGAATCGTGATGACACCTAATCCGGAAGAAGCATCTTAATGAGTGGAACCAACGTCAGTGGATTTTCCTCTCCACATTTACAACCCAGTGTCACCCTGCTTCCCTCTCCACGCGGTATCTCAGAATCAGTGTTACCTCCAATGTCCACTTCCTCTTTTTAAGCCCTTCTTACAGAGACTTCTTTCTTGTCATATTCTTTTTGGTAAGCCAGCAACAACTTCTCAGCTGAGACTTCTAAAGGGATTTGACTGCCAAATGATGCACTTTGAAAACAAAATATAAGTAGAAATTTCACTAAGAATAAAGACTTCAGATTATCTCTGCAATTATGAATTCCCTTCATTTTACATAAAATTTAAGTCGTCTTTATTTGAACCAATTAACCAGTGCTTTCAGTACCATCTGTATTGTGTCAGCTCCTGCACGCACACAGGAAGTCTGGTTCCTGGAAGTCTGGTTCCTGAGGTCTGGAGCTAGTGAGTCTGGCTTTGGTGCTTGGAGTAAGCTCCTCAAAATGCCAGATCTCAGCATTCCATCCTGCAATATCAACACCCACTTTATAAGATCGCTTAGAGCATGAAATGAGTTTTAACAGAACGTATTATTTCAAGCCCATATATTGAGCCCAGCACTAGTAAGTACTGAGGATTTGGTATTATTTGATACTGAGGATAATGATGATCATCATGTTGAAATGATAGTTTAATATAATCCCATCCTTACCCACTCTGATGACCTGTGTCAGTCTATACTCTGTCTATTGAGGTTTGAGCACATGCAGCAGGACACAGGTGAATGCATCCGTGGTCATGTCTGTTTTTCAGACAAGGGAAGTTTCAGCGCTCTGATATCAAGGCAGTTAAATGAGCAGTTTTCTTGCAGGTGCTCAGGAATAACCCCAGGAAAATGGCAAGAAGACGGCAGGTGTTCTGTTATCATGGATGAAAAGGGACCATCAGTATCAAACGCCCTGGGAACATGCGCAGCTAGCAGTAAGCATCCAGTGATAAACGGAAGTGTTTATAGCTGCAACAAAATTCCAAGTATGTATTTTAAATCATTCTTTATTCATAAAACCTGGGTGGTAAAATTATCATCACAATATTTTTCTAAATACGTAGTTTAGTACCACAAAGGTAGTAATTATATAGCACAACTGATTTCTTTCGTTTATTTCCCCCAAAATATTTTTGAACACATATCTGTATTGAAAGAAAATAGTGAGGAAGGGGAGAAGGGACTGGGAAGTGTCAGACTAGGGAAAAAAAATCAGCTTTCAACTGGGATCCAACCTGGATGGATTTTATGTTCACATCCTGGAGTTCTATGAGGCTCTGTCTTTGCTGGGTTGGGGTCTCAAGGTGACAGGGCATGTATCACTCACATAGCTAATATTTCCAAGCTGTGCTTTGATCATTCACAATCCTAAGACCACAAGTGTCCGGTCTCATACACTTGGGACCATTTCTTAGGTATTTCCACTGCATCGTGGGGGAATATTTAAACTCATCTTCCTCCAGGGCAGTAAACCCGGCTTCATGTAACCCCACTTCCTATAACATAAATTCTACGTTTTACAACTGCATCTGGATTAATTTAATGTACCCTTAATAAAGTATATTTGAATCATGCATTAATTCATGTAATTTAAAATTCAAACTATCAAATAAAGGTGCTACCATTCTATAACTATGTGTAAGTCTGTAAGTAAGAGCAAAGCCATGAGTCTTCTTCACAAAGTACTCACCATGGGTCGTCACAGAGCTGCAGGCCCTTGTCATTAACTAAAAAGTGTAACTGTGTAACTCTTACAGTCATAGACACCTTCATTCTTATTGCCCACATATATTAACAATGATACTGTTTCAGCAGAGAATAGGTACTGCATTTGTACACATAGAATAACTATATTATGAAATTATACTTTTATTTAAAAGCTGGCTGTTTGCTGGATGTGGTGCTGCATCCCTGTAATCCTAGCTAATCTGAACGATGAAGCAGGAAGATCACAAGTTTGGGACCAGCCCTGGCGATTTAAGGGGACCCTGTCATAAATTCAGAAAAAAGTCTGGGTCCACAGCTGTGTGATAGGGCAGCTTTCTAACACGGGTGGCACCCTGAATTCAATCCCCAACCACACCCAAAACAGACAAAGCAGAAAAATAAAAAGCAAAGACCTTATTTTTTAGGTAGGAGGATAAAAAAGATAAAAGGAATTTATTAAGAGGTAATGTGATGGAGACGAACACAGGGAAACCAATCAGTTCCTGAAGTTGGTGGAATAGTTTTGTGTGGTTACAATTACAGAACAAAGGGAATGGGTAGAAGGACCCTCTCCCCCTGAGCCTAGGCATCCGAGAGTTGTGGACTGAGTAGCTGTGATATGACAGAAATACAAATCCCATTATATTTCTAAGTTAATATCTTCAGCACAGTGCAGTTATCACTATAATTATCCAGGCTATACTTAGCAGTTTTATATAATTTTTAATTTGATCATTTTCTAAATTAAAAGTTGATACATTTTTCCAACTAAGCAGAATGAAATCTTTAAAACCATTTCTAGCTATACTTTAAAAATCTCATTAAATATTTTATTTGACTAGTGCTCTTTCACTGTACAATGAGATACAGTATATTTTATATTGTACCTCGTTGCATGTGGTTGGTACACATACCTGACACACTTTAAATGTTTTTAATGCCCCTTCCATTTGCATGAAATCTTACCTTATACAGCAATTGTTTCTGATTGGGCGTGGTGAGAGGACAGCCCTGGAGAGTTAGTGTCACTGAGAGGAGAAAGGTTACAGTTCCCAAATGAAAGGAATGTATTCCTGCCCAGCCAGTAGGACATGGAGGAGATGCAACACTGTACAGGACAGATGAGAGCCGGGGAAACTGGATATGAGAATTCATCTTGGCTTCTGTAGGAGCGAATGGCTAGAGCATAGACATCAATGGGAGTGCATGGGTTGGGTAGCGTGGACAGGGTCACTGCGCACTGAGCCACAGGGCCCCTCTACTGTTCAACCCTAGCTTCAGAGCTGGCAGAGCAGGCATGGAGGAGACCGAGTTAAGCAGAGGAAAGTAGGTGGCCGAGGACTCCAGGTTTGTGCAGGACACTGCGCTCCAGGATGAGATTCTCACAGCCCCAGGAGGAGCAGAGCGGAGAGGAGCGGTCCTGCCCAGGTCTACAGGGCCCTTAAAGCTTACAGCCTCGAGTAGTGCTAAGACAAAGAATGTGAGAACCAACCTGGCTCCCGTTTTCTATTTCCAGCTGATTATGAGCCTTTAAAAAGACAGCATTAGTTGTCTGTGTCTAGGGAAACATTCTCCTCTTCCAAACACAGGGCTGTGGTGACAAACTCGGTTATCAACTGGGAAAGTGTCTAATTTTATCCATCATCTGGTGCTGTCCACTGTCTCCCAGGAGTTCAGAGGTGCAGAGGCCCAGCACACTGTGGCCCTGAGCCGGCTGCCCAGCATGGAGGATGAGAACAGCCAGTAAGCAAGTGGGGCTTCCACATCTGCTCCAGCTGGAAAGGGACTGTGGGGTCCTCGCCCTGGTCCCACACACAGCACACAGGCAAAGGGAGAACAAACAGAAGTCAGCAACTGTCCTCAGAGCTGTCAAAGAGCTGGAGCCCCAGGGCATAGTGAAGACCAAAAAATTGGAAAAAAAAAAAAAAGAATCACAACTTTGCTCCACAAAAGCCCAAGCTGAGAAAACTCTGCAGGAAGCTGCCTCCCAGAAGGGAAGTTGGAAGGGGAGCTGTCAGTCCGATGGTAGCCCTCTGAGTGTATGTGAGTGAACCTCCCTGAAGTCTTCACACTTTCGTACAGAATACTTCTAGGACTCCCTCCCAGTACTCTCCTTAACATGGTGACAAATCTTAGCATTTTCCAGCAGGCAATGCAGAACCTTTTTGAGAAAACATCCAAAGCACTGATTTGCCTCTCAAGGTCTCCTCTTAACAGAGCTGTTTGCTTGTCCCCTGGGGGCTTAGCAGAAACTCCAGGCTGGGACTTGTAAAAATAGAGCTTGGTTGCAGAACAGAGTTGCAGGCTGCCTGGTGTAAGATTTGGTGGACAGGGTGGATGGGGACACATTGCGATGCTCTTACTGGCCGGTCTTTCCTCTGAGTGTCACTTGCAAGCAGCATTTGCTGTATATTTTTTATCACTCTTCAGAAAGACAGGGAAAGAACTTCCAGAACACCTTGAAAACATGGCAGGAAGTGATGAGTATTTGTTCTGTCTCACCAGGTCCCCCAGCAGGCATGAGGCAGCATGAGCACCTCCACCAAAAGTCAAGCAGTTGCAACTGCCAGGTCCTAGCACTTTTCCAGCCTCCCAAGCCAGGAGTCCGATAAACCTTTACTTTCCCAATTTTTATAAAATTCCACACCTCTGATATTTTGTTATAGCAACCTCAAGCAAAGACATACAGTGTAATTATCAGCCAAATAAACAACAAAACATACTCTCAAAACCTGAGATTCCAGCTCTCTGTACTCAGGACAATATTTCTAACTCAAAGAAAATGGTAGAGCAAAGAAAAAGACAAAAAGAGTTGCAAGATAAAGACAAATGTCTGAATGAGCTGCAAGAATGGCAGTGACCTGGGAGTATTAGCTCAGGAATAGAAAGAACTATGATCCCTGCACAGCTAAATCCTCTAGGGGAGTGGGAAACACACAGAGGCAGAGGACTGATGTAGGACGAGTGATGCACACCCTAAGAATGACTCAAACTGCATGAAAATTCTTTACAAAGTCCACATAAATTGTTACCCAATGATAGTGAATGTATAGTGATTTATTAAAATAAAAGACATACTGCCCCCCATCTCCATCAACATATTCCTCCTGCTTTTCAATGCACTTTTCTCCTCATTCCTGCCAAGTTTTCCTCACTTTTATTGGCACGTTTGTGACGCACGACAAATGCAGCCATCACAAGGCCCAGCGAGTGTGCACACTGAGTCTCCACCCTGCGTCCTCCCTTCTCTTCTCCATGCCCAGCCCTGCATTCCATTTTCTAAGTCATTCTGGAAGTCTTTTCTTTTTGTCTTTAGGAGACGTGATTTTAAAAAAGCAGAGAACAGAATGTACGCACAAGGAACTGGTGCAACTGGAGGAGAAAACTTTGCACAGGGAAGGGTCACATCTTCCTTGTAGTAAAGGAAATACAAAGCCCGTGGACAGCTGGTAAGAAAGTTAGGGGTTGGAACTGAAACAGAGCTTGTAGTCAGTGCAGTACAGTGTGGCTAGGCGGGATTCTCTGAGTCATTTTCCTGTGTGGGAGAAAATACCCAACACCCAGTACGTAAAGGAGGAGAGCTCTATTCCGGCTCACGGTTTACATCTGCAGCCGGCAAGCTGCAGGGCAGAAGCAGCAGAGCAGAGTGCATGGGACGGGGAAAGCTGCTCACGTCCTGACAGCCTGAAAGCATGCAGGGAAAGGAGGACGGGGACCTGCACACACCCTTGCAGGTCACATCTCAGTGACCCCCTCCAGCCTGGCCCCGCCTCCTACAGCACAGTCAGTCATGAATCCATCCATGAGGAATCCACAGCACAGAGGGCTCCGTCAGCTTCTGAAGACAGGAGGACTAAGGATGTTTTAGATGTGAACTGTAACAGGGAGTCAGGGTTTAACATGCCGGAGGAGGACAGGCTGCTGAGAAAGACCGAGGTACAGACCCGATGAGTACTTGCTGGGGTCTGGAAGTGTAACATTTCAGGGCCTCTCAGACTTTTTGTTCCCTGAGCCCTGTTTCTGAGAAGTTTTTCACAAAGCTGATGGCAACCTCGAGAGACCAACTCCCCACACTCGCAGCACCGTGGTGAATGGGAGGTCTGTGTGGGCTGACGCCTCACCTTGCACTGCCCAGGTCATCCTTGGCGTGTGTGGTGGCCTGAAGCATCAGGGCCAGGAGGGTCAAAACACGGTCCAGCCGTGTGCTTGGAAAGGAAGCTCCCCTAGAAACAGGGGCCATTCTGCAGGTGGGCGTTTCCCGTCACCTCCCAAGGGGAGCAGATCTGCTCTCTGGAGAGCAGTGGGGTTCTTTGATTTCTGCCCTTATTTCAGACACTTCAAAATCTGATTTTACATTTCTACCAGCAAAGAATAATTTCGAGTTTTAGTGGCTTCTGCTAGCTAGTTTTGAAATTAGTGATATGCTTCAGAAATAAGAAAGAATTCACTTTTTAGTTGCTTATCAACAGTGCTTATTTTCTGTTGCTTCAGGGAGAGGCAATTATTCTTAAAGCCTGGAATATCACCATTCTCCTTACATAAAATACTGTTCCCCATTAAACCAGCCCTCTATTGTTTCAGAATTATTTTCCACATAAAAGGGACATTGATAGTTATATGAAAGTACCATTTTATGATAAATAGGTAATTTAATGAAGGCATTAAAACTGTGCAATTAACACATCTATAAATATGTATTGCACTTGATATTCTTATAGGTTTATTCTTAAGGCTCCTATAGGAAAATATGTGTTGTTTTTGACATTCTTATAGATTTAAACTTCATATTTCGTATCTTTTTACATACAGGCTGTTGTAGTCAGGTGTTGTGCAGAGAATAATTAGAGTCAGGACACAGAATTTATAATATTGTTTTATGGTGGTCATCCAGAGTTAAACACAAACAAGTGCAGGAAATCTGTCCACCACACTCAGAATAGCCAGCCAAGGGCTTGGATCCCACAGCAGTGTCCTGTATGAGTCCAGATAGAGACCTAGAGCTGATGACAATGCCTCCCACAAATCCAATTGCATGTCTAGAGCCCACAAGAAGGACTCACAGCAGTCTGTTTTATGAATCCACACTAAGAAGGCCCAAAGATCAGCAGTGGAAGCTAGAAAGCCTATGCCAGCAGGGTAAAGGGGCTGTGCTGGTAGGTTGAGGGTTCTATGCTGGGGCCAAGAAGTCAGGCTCATAATAAGAACCAGGGCTGCTCTGAAAAGTACCACAGCCACCCACAGGAACACAGAGGTCCGGAGCTCCTCTCTTGACGATAGTTGAACTCACACTATGGAAGCTAGCCATGATGAACTTCAGGAGAAACAATAGCTCAGAACAGCAACACTTAGGAGAAATCACAATGCCCAGGTCTTCTTCTCCACATCTCTATTTATGTTGGCAGTTTTCTTCAGGTGGAACATCTATGCTCAGCACCATGCTGAATTAGTTCAGCTGGTGTTAAGTTGACCATCACTTTTTAATCCATAAAACAATTAGACAAGGCCTAACAATCTTCTTGATACACAGGTGGTTTAGGAAATGTTAACCCTGTATCTTTATGTGATGAAACAGACCTCCATATAGGAGGGACAGAAAAGAGGGCTGTGCATTTATTTATTTTGTCTTTTTCCTTTTTATCGGTACCGGGGATCAAACTCACGACTGTGTGCTTGCTGTGCATTTATTTTTACAGAGCACTGGCTGAACGTGAGTGTTTCTATATGGATCATGTCGGTACATCTTATTTGAGGTTTATGTTTATAAAAAGAACAGTTCAGTATGGGCTCGAGGTCGTTGTGATCTATTTCTGTTTATACATCCTTTGAAATGGTAGGTTAACACAAAAACTCTTCTAGTTCAGTTGCCTGTTTGTCAGTGGATCTGTTGATTTTTTAAACCTCTTTATCTGATTCCAACAATTAGACAAGGACTCTGAAAACAATTCTAAGGTCCTAAGTGTAAATCAATCTATTTAAAGTTAATAAATCACAGTCATAATAACTATTCCAAACATATTTTCCATAGAAAAACTTGTTTACAGATTTATTATGTAAGATTTATCTTAATATCTTAATAAATTTAACAAGCCTTTGTGGACTTTTGGAAATTCTTCTCTAATAAACTGTTTAAAACAATGTAAATTAGTGATAACCAGAAAATCAAATTTCAAACTCTCATTTATTTTATGAGTTTTAAACATCTGTAAACTTTTCCTAATGTACAATGTTTACTCTTTTAAACAGTTACTGGTATTTGTTTTTAAGAACATAATTTAGGCTTGATATGTATATATATATATATATATATATATATATATATATATATATGTGTGTGTGTGTGTGTGTGTGTGTGTGTGTGTGTGTGTTAAAATATAATCTAGGTGAAACTGAAAATTGTGAAAATCAGTATCTCTATGACAGTGCAGTCAGGTAGATCTTATTTCATTCATGAAATAATTGAATTTGAACCTTTAAACAATCGAGAGTATGGTAAACACGTGGATGCATATTTCAAATTGGTGCCAAGTTCCAAGAAGTAAGTAGATGTAAACATTTGCAGAGAGGTCACCAGACAAAGATAATGTTATATTGGCAGAACAAAATTCAAAAATGTGTCACGATCAATAAGAAAATACATAAATTATTCAGTTATATATTTTGGAGAAAAACATGCTTCACACAAACAACTTTCACCCTATTCTATCCAGAAAATGAGAGGCTTTTTTCTGGAAGTAGAATGATTCTCAAACCCCACACCAAGAAGTCACTTTCCTAGTAAGAAGCTGGTGAGGGGACCAGACCGAGAAACACCCCGTGATTTTGAGTTCAGGTTAGACCTGTGTCTGGAGTCTGACTGTTGCACCTTTGTTTCTGGCTGCTCAGCTTCCCCAGGGCACAGGTGGGACAGCAGAGTGATAGGATGCAGAGCGGCCAGGATGAACTTTCCCCAGCTGGGATGGCCTGCGGTGCCCACTGTGCTGTGCACACTGATTCAGGGAGCTCACACGGATTCCTTCTGATCCTACAGCCAGAGCCAGGCCAACTGCTTGGTTTCCACAGTGGAAATTGTTGGAGTATTTGGAGGTAACAGCCTATGTCACTTCGGGTCTCCCTTTTAAAAGTGTGGCTTCCTCCCTCCAATGCTAACCCACAGTTAGTGCACAGAGGTTCACCAAATGCCACCCTGAGCATTCCTCCCAGTGCAGGATACCAAGGCATCTGGCCTGGCACAGGGCTGTGCTGGGGTGAGGGCTCTGCCCTGCCTCCAGGGAGCAGGGACTGTTCCTGAGACAGCTGGTCTCCCGTCCTTCCTGAGAGCCACTGAGTTTTGATGAGTTCTGATTTTACTCCCGTTGTAACTTGTATGCTATGGCTTCCACGTTCCTTCCATCCCCACAGAGGGTGAGTCTCATTTGCTGGTGGCCAGTGTCTGTGAAGAGCTTCAGAGATGAGCTCTAGTGGGCTTCTGTCTGGCCCTACCATGAGTGGACAGCGCAGCACCGCTGTGTTCCTGTACAGACACTGGACACCGCTTGGTCACTGCAGCACCAGCTTCCAACTCCTTTGTCCTGTGCTCTGGTAATGCATCTTACTGAGGATGTTTCCGGCATGATGAGGGTGCTCTTGTGTTTTATCTACACAGTAGAATATAATTCAGCCATAAAAGTCATAAAATCCTGTCCGCTACAGCAGCATGAGTGCAACTGAAGAAGCTTCACATTATGTGAAGTGACATAGGTCAGATCCACAAAGACAATGTTTCCCGACCTCATGGGTGGAAGCCAAGAAAGGTGATCATAGAGGAGAGGAGAGCAGAAGAGGGGTTACTGCAGACGGAGAGTGGGGGTGGGAGAGTGTACAGCTAACAAGGCATAGCGAGCTGGGCGGAATCAGTCCTCACGCTCGGCAACACAGGAGGGTGATTCACAAGAGCTTACAGTAAGACTTGCAAATACTAGCAGCAGGAGTCAGTAGGCTCCAAACACAAAGAAAGGTTGAACCTTGACTGAGAGGGAAAGGCTAATGACTCCGATTTGATCATTATGCACTGCGCACGTATACTGTGTTACTACATCATAAAGTACAAACAAGTACAGCTAGTACCTGAATTCAAAATGAATTAAGCAAAACAAATATGTGTGCATCTTCTGAGTATCCTGGGCCTATCTCACTTACCGGGATTCCCAGAAATCCTGAGTCCACAGTGCCTGGCATGGAGACCAGAAAAGCATAGATTAAGGAAATGTGTATCTCCTAAAGTTTGACTTGCAAGCTCAGTTCATGGCACGGTCTAGGCTGCTCACATCAGAGCCGTGAGATCTTGAGTTCAAAATGGGTAAGAGTGTCACTGTATCCTTAGAGTTGCTTATATTACTTAGTGTCCGGAGGTGGCCCAGACAAGAAGGACACCTGTGCTGAGCTGGCTACAGCATCCCCAAGGCGGACACCCAGGAACCACATTGTCAGCAGACAGCACAGGGCACAATTTTGTCACTGCAAGTCCCACCTTACCCACGGGTTCTCTCTCAGTGCAGTTTTGCTTGTGGGGTGCAAACATACAATAGCACATGTGCACCATCATCCATTACGTAAGTACTCGTGCATGCTGTTGTCAGATATATAATTGCCTGTGTGCATTACGGTGTTACATAGCACAATTTCATCACCCTAAAACCTTCAGTGCACTCCTCTTCATTCACAAAGAACAGTTTTCTAAAATATATCCACTAAATGAAACAACAGGTTTTAAAGCCACATTCACATATAAACATATATGAACATTCATGATGTGTATATTTAAAAATTTATTACATTAAAGAGACGTTCCATCAAATTCCCATCAAGATGTCCCCCTCACTCTGAACACACTCAACCCATAGCCCTTCCCTCTTTCTGAAGCAGCTCAGGAGTCCTCTTTCACAGAGGTCTTTAACTGTAGTGTCCTGGAACCGTCATTGTTCTGAATTTATTCAAACCATTTCTTTTCACGGTCATTTTGGCTTCAGGGAAGAGTCAGAAGTCACACAGTGTCAGACCCAGCAACTAAAGTGGATGAGCACACAGCATGGTGTCTTTATGAGCTGCTTTTTCAGTGGGTGGCACTGGCAGGAGCATTCACTCCATTTCTGATCACACTTCATCAAGACATCAGGAAAGTGCACTTGCAGAGCTGCTTTGGAAAGTGAGGACAAGCCCGGACACTGTGTCTGCAGTGAGAGCGAAGATGGTGAGTGGATAAAGGTCTCTGTGCCTCTTACTGTAACAAATTCCTAAAACAAACATTCACGCCATGTTCTGATCACACCTGCTATGAATGGCATTGTTAACCTTTTACTTTCAAAAATGCACATTTCTAGAGAGGAAATAAGAAAGTGTTTCGAATGGTGTTCGCATTCCTATTTCAATCTATCTCCAGAGGTTAATGCTGCACACAGATTTCTTTTTGGTCAGTATTTTTTTTTTTTTGTTTACTTCTGTTATTTTATTTCTCAAGGGAGGAAATTAAGAATTGCTATGAGGTGAGGGTATGACAACTAGTTTTGAATGTAGTAATCATTGACAACATTTATAAATTTCAAAATAAAATATTGTAAGTCATATATGTATAGGATTTAGTCAGTTACAGTCACATGTAACTAGTATGACCCAAAATAAATGGTCTAAATTAGTACATCATTCTTTTTGTTTCTCAAAACTAAGAAATCAGAAAAAAATCCATAATTGAAATTATTGGCTAAACTATATAATAACACATGCATATTTTACAGAATACTAAACTGAAAATCTTACATTTGAAGTGTTAAGCTGGGCGTTTCAGAGAGGTAATTTCAGATGGTAAATACCAGGAGGGAAACTCACGTTTAAGAACCAGGGTGTTTCTCTAGACCGTGTCCTGTTCCCAGCACTTCACAGCAGGTCATCTCAGTGTACATGGCTGTGTCTTCCATGTCAGTGGACGCAGAGGTCAGCTCATGCACTCTCAGCACCAGGTCCACTTGGGGTGTGTGTCGTCACTCCCTCCACTAGTTTTTTAATCAGAACCCAAGAGGAACTGTGTCACTTTAGTGCCTCTCACACGATAACACATTCAGGTACCAATTCGTGTGGCCACAGACTGCTGGGTCAGGTAAGAGCTTCTCTCGCAGGACCTTAGCAACAATCACTCAACTTGCTCACCTTGACCAGTGCCCAGTTTCTATTCCTGAGGGGGCTGCAAACCCTGGGGATGCTGAGTTATCCGTGCCTCCATGTGGAAGCTTATTTTGAATCTTAGTCCGTAATTCCTAAGCCATAGCCCTTGATGAAAACAACTTTAATTTTTAGGTTTACGTTTAAATCCAAGGAAAACACCAACAAGCAGATGCAACTTGTGCCACCATGAAGGCCAGAACAAATAAAATCTCTCTGTCTCAGTGAAAATGTATTTGACAGTTTTAATGTAAGAACTGTACAGATTTTGATAGAGTTTTTTGCTGTCTTCTCTTCTCTGAGATTGCTTTTATTTGTATTAAACATTCATTTCCCCCTTGTTCCTCTGTATTTTAATGCATTTCTTTATCTGTCAAGCGCAAGCTTGTAATGACCGAAAGCAATGTAACTCCTATAATTTCCAGTTTCCCTGAGGTATGTTGTCAAGGCTGAGATTTATTAAAGGACAATAAGGTAGATTTTAGACTGAAAACAAAAATTTTGTATGAGAAGTTTTCTGTCCTTACCTGCAAAAGTACATTAACATGTTTTGAGAACAAAATTATGTATTGTGGATCAAATAAATGATAGAGTATGAAATATTATAAATCAGAATTGATGCATGTGTTATTAGAAAGCATTTCACTTATAAATTTATATGACGAGTAAATGACCTACTCTCTGGCCAATTTTGCACCAGTCCTGTGCGGGGGAGTTAAATGACCTTCATTTCTACCATGAGCTTGGCTTTTCCCACCACAAAACCTTCATGCTTCGTCCTTTTGTCTCATTATTGATTTCCTTTTTCCTGCCACTTAGAAACACTTCCTTCATCTTCATGTGTGATGTAAACTATTGGTTCTCTGACTCATCCTCCCCTACTTTCATCTGCTATGCACATCTTGGTCTTCCTCATAACTTGCTGATTTGTTAGATCACCTAATCAACGAAGGTTTTCCTATCTTGATTGTAAGCTGTGTGCTTTCTACACACAATTTTACCCTCATAATCCAAAGCTCAACAAACTTTTAAATGGGTGAATGGATGCTAAAGCATTCGTCATTGCTAGGTCTCTGTAAGTTGATGCAGGTAGACTTACAGTTCCTGTTTAGATAGTTGGCCAGGTTTTTAAAATCTGTGCTATTGCATGCCAAAGATTGAAACTGGACCCAGGCCTATCACCATGCACTAAACTAAAATCAAAATGGATCAAGGACCTAAATGTTAAAATAGTAAAACTAAACCCACTGGAAGACAAGTTAGGTAGAAGAAATCTTAGAGACCTAGGAGTAGGCAGAGAATTCATGAACAAAACACAGACTACATAGAAACACTTTGAAGAATCAATAACTGGGATCCCATATTATTGAAAGAGTTTTGCACTTCAAAATAAATCAACAGAGTGAAAAGAAAGCCCACAGAATGGGAAAGAATTTTAGCAGGCAACCCCTCAGACAAAGGACTTATATCCAGAACATACTGAAAAACATCAAGCCTCCCACAATCAAAGACAGAAATGGGCATCTGAGATGAACACACATTTCTCAGATGAAGATATCCAAATGGAAAATAAATAAATAAAGAAATATTTACCATCACTGGTCATTCAAGAAATACAAATTAAAACAGCATTGAGATTTCATTTCACTCCAGAAAGAATAGCTACCATCAAGAAATCAACTGATAAGGAATGTTGGGGAGGCTGCAGGGAAAAAGGAGCACTGCTCCACTGTTGGTGGGAGTGTAGACTGGTGCAGCCACTGTGGAAATCAATATGGAAATTTCTCAGAAGACTAGGATTGGAAATGCCATTCAACCCAGGTAGTCCCCACCTGGGTATTTTCCCAGAAAATGTTCGTGTCACAATGACATATGTGCACCCATGTTCATACTAACTCAATTTGTAATAGCTAAATCTTGGAAACAACCAAAATGCTCATCAACCACAGAGTGGACAAAAAAGATGTGGTGTTTTTATACAATGGGATATTTTTCATCTATAAAAAAGGATGATCTTGAGTTTATAGGTAAGTGGAGGCAACTTGAAACTATCCTCATAAGCGAAATAAATAAGAATCATATTTATAAATATCCCATTGTGTCTCTAGTGTATAACTGCTGCCAAAATGTATACTTGTTATTGTAAAAAGAGAGGGAAAGCAAGTGCTCTAAAGGATATAACTGCATGAATGTTTAAGTGTGTAGGGTTGATAACCATATTACTAAGTTTTATTAGATCGTACAACAGAATGGTTTGCTCTCTCACTGTTTGTCCACTTTTTATGTTTTAATTTTATAACTTGAGCCACTATTTCTAAGAGGACAATATGTAATTTGTCAACTAGTGATTTCTTAGTGTTTATTTTTTTTTGAAATTCTGTATTATTTCTACCTTTTTTTCTATTTTGCATTTTTTCCCTTTAAATAAAAAAAAGAAAAAAAAATCTGTGAATAGGCCTCATACTGAACACCTCTATCTCCCTGATTTCCTTATACTTTTGAAAATTAGGACAAGAAGACACTTAAAGTATAGGAACAACTGTCGCATGTCAAAGCTATTTTTTAAACTATTACTTTGTATTTGGATTTGCATTGAAAATGACCCCTCAAAGCCTCAAGTGCTCATAGGCAGGGCTTTTGGAAGGTAACCGAACATGCGGAACACACCTGGCCTGCTGCTGAGAGGTGGAATCTGGGTGGGAGAAGTTGGCCCTTGGAGACAGAACCAGGAAGGACGAATCTCCCCACAGTTATGGATTTGTTCTCTGCTTCCTGGCAGTGATGCCAGCAGGTCTCCTCCCCCAGGCCGTTCCATGATGTTGTTTCTAACTTACAGTCCTTTTAGCATGAGCTGAAACTTCCGAAATGTGAATCAAAGTAAGTCTCTCCTTTCTTAAATGGTAGGTATCAAGTATTGGGTTCCAGCCAGGAGACAGTGACTAAGATACCTTCCTTCCTAATGTCCTATAAATTTGTTGAGTTCAGAGGCATTGCCACAAAATAATGATCTTCTGTGAACCTCTTCCAAGCCTACCTCAAGGTGCATGACAGAACCTCTTTTTAGTTGTGGTCCCATCCAGTGGCCCCTCCAATTCCTTCTGAGTCCAGGTAAGATGGCCCTGGACCATGTGCTGCCTGTACCATGGGAGCACAGAGACCCACATGTCCCTAAATAGCAGGCACATAGCTTCTTCCACAAAAGGAGCCTGGCTCCCACAGCACTTCCCATTCCATGAGGTTTGACTGACCAAGATCTCAGGAGCCTGGATTGCAGGGGGCCGAATGGTCCACTGGGATCACACAGCACTTCCCCCAAACTCACTGTCTCCGGGCTTTTCTGGCACAGTGCTTTCCTGCGCTCAGATTGCTGAGAACCAAAGGCCTCAGGAGCTGTTTGGGGATTTCTTTGGAGGCTCCCACTGAGGGAGGAGTTCTTTGTGTATAAACATGCAAACACTGGCTAGCTTCTTGATATCCTGTTGTAATTCACATGAAAATGTGGCATAAGAAATTCCTTTTAAATGACCTTAGACACTCATTTTGGTGTACAACTGTGTACACAAACATATACACAAAAAATTAGAATTTTTATGGTTTGAAGCTTAGGTGCAGCATGATTCTGTCATTTTTTAGAAAAGAAGTATAATCTTGAGAAGTGATTTGAAATTATTTAAATTTTGATCAATGAAAAGTATTTTTACTCATAGTTTTGGATTTAAGGAATCTTAAATCTTTTAGCTACATTAAGAGGGGAAACAGCTATAGGATTCATGTAAAAAGGCCTTTACAGAAGTGTTCTTAGTCTAAAAGAAAGAGTCACCTTCCAAAATATGAAGAGGAAGTCTGCTCCATCATCCCTAAATTTTTAAACATATATAAATCCAATATCTTATTTTCAACTATATTATCAAAGGAATAATAAATAATAGCTCTTTTTAAAAATTCCATAATAACTTGAAGGAATCTGGAGTATTAAGTGCTTTTAAACTATCAGTAGCTGAGGATATAGCTCGGGGCCTGGAATACAGCTCAGCCGCAAAAGCGCCTGCCTGGCAAGTGCAAGGTTATGAGGTTGATCCTGGATACAAAAAAAGCCCCCCAAAATTATTGGCAGTTGAGAGCTGTGACCTCTGGTTACCTGTATTCTGGAAAGCACATGGTAAATGCTCTGTTCATTAAGCCAGATTAATCCCATCAGATTTCAAGATGATGAAAAACATTCTGAATTTTGACAAAAGAGTATTTCCATGATTGTCCTCATTAGGTATAGTCACCCTTCACTGTTTTTTTTTTTCTTTTCTTTTCTCCTTAAATAAAAATTAAAAAAAAAAAAAAAAAAAAAAAAAAAAAAAGAAATTAAAAAAACAAAAACAAAAACAACGTAAGTGGACCATTTTTCACTCCTCCTCCCTATTTATGAGTCTTCTTTTGAGAAATGTTTATTTATGTCCTAAGGTCATTTAAAAATGATCTGATCATTTATTCTCTTTCTTGCAAGGTGCTTGAGTTCTTTAGGAATTTTGAATATTAACAGTTTGCTTTGTATAGTTTTAAATTTTTCTCCCTTTCTTCGTTACTTTGTTGATTGTCTCTTTTGCTGTATATGATTATTCTAGTTTGGCGAAGTCTGCCTGGAATACTTTTACTTTTGCTGCATGTCTGTTGATGTTGTATCAAAAAATACCATTGCTCAGATCAAGGTAATATTACTTGTTCCCATGGTTTTCTTGGGAACTCATAAGATTTAAGGTTCAAAGGTTATATTTTGATTCATACCCACTTGATTTTTGTGTATGACACGATTTAAGATGCTGTTTTCATTTTGCTGTACACACATATCAGGTGTCCTAAACACCGTTTATTCTCAACAACACTAATCAGCAGGAAAATGCAAATCAGATCCACAAGGATGTATCACTTCCTACCTGTTAAGATGGCTAACAACAAAGAGAACTCAAGTGTTGGCGGAGAGATGGAGAATAGAGCACCCTTGTTAACTGTTGGTGGAAGTGTGAAATGGTGCAGTGGTTATGGAAAACATCTAGAAGTTCCTCAAAGTCTGAAATGTAGAGCTGCCCTATGAGTTGGAAACGTCACAGCTGCGTATGGAGGTAGAGGGAATGGATCAGGCCGTGGTCCAGATTCCAGCCAGCCCTTCCCTCTTTAATGCAGAGCTGCTCACAAAGCTGTGATGTGCAATTGTTTTAAGTCTGCCCTGAGATGACAATAAATGACACACACAGCGGCGAGCGCTGCATGTGCCAGCACAGATGCAGAATTTCATCCTCAAACTCATAAAAGCAGAGGGTAGAAAGGGGTGGGCAGGGTTCGGAGGGCAAATGCAGGGGGGATGTTGCTCCAAGGCACAGGATCTGTTTATGCAGGATGAATGCGCTCCAGAGAGCTGACGCACAGCAAGATGATGCATCCAATTGCCACACTCCATGCCTGCCATGCAGTATAGATCTTAAATGCTTCCTATAGCCCACACGATTAATTACATGAAGCATGCACCAGCGTGGTAATTAGCCTGGTGATGGTATTCATTTCACAATGCATAAGAACGTCAAAAGGTCACCTGTATATTCAAACCAGTTCAGTCTTCATCAGTTATATCTTATTGAAGTTGAAAAAGTCTGTTAAAAAAAGGATATTCAAGTTTATTTTCATTACTTTGCTTCTCTCCCTTGAACAATTTGGCCTATGAATATTATCTATGTTTTTCAAGGTAGAATATTGGGAACAAATCTGTAATTAATATCACCTTTACCAGCCCTCTCTCTTGCAATGGAATCAAGACCCGGTCCTTTCAAACTATAAAAAATGACTCAAAATTCTTCCAGAATTGCTTTGAGTGCTCAGCATTATTCCATAAGCAAAACACCCGGGATTGGTAGGGATAGATAATGGTGGAGGCACCTGTGTCTGCGTAGTGAGCGGGGAGCTGTCTGCTGCTTCCAGGGTGGGGAACAGACAGCAAAGCACCTGGCTCCATAACGAGCAGGATGTGAATGGCTGTCTTTATTATCCTGATTTCATTTTACAAAATACGGATAAAGACACAGTTATTCTCTTGGATGATTAATATCAGAAAAAAGTGATAGATCTCAAACATTTATCGGGGTATTTAAGATATTTTATCTGTTTTTTCTCCATCTATGCCTCTCTTTCTTCCCCTGTCATTCTTTCTCTTCACCTCTGTCAGATGAGATCCTAATGAGGATCCACACAAGCATGAGAAGCTGTGTTCCCTGACTAACGTAAAAAGAAAAGATTCTCATCCTTTTCTCAAATCTTTAACTCATTCGTATTTCTGAGCTTATCCAGAATATATAGCGATAATACAGCAAATCAGACAATCAAGCATACAGAGCAGAAGAAAATAAAACTGCCCAGTGTTTATGTTTAGTTGAATATTCATGTAATGAGACACAGTTTTCAAGTTTTCTGTAGTCACTGGCCTCTTCATTCTCCCATACTTCAAAACTCAACTAACAGGAAAATATGGTAAGATAAGCTGTCATCAAAGCCAGATTTTCTAATGCATGACTCTGATTAGTTTGAGAGAAATACAATGGAGTGGAGATCACAATTTCAGACTTGCTTGTGATTGGAAAGTAAGGACCAAAGACAACCTCTGGAGAGGACTGGGTCTCTGGTGTTTAAGTCCTGTGGTTTACGGAATGTGTGGACTTTGTTCCAGAAATTTGTTAGGGCCCTGAGGGAGGGCACACTTAGCACCACTGCATGGAAGTGGTTGATGTGTTTCCACCCACAATCATGGACAGCTCATTCTAAGACAGGGCCGGATGGGTAGTAGATGGCCTGGTTCGTGGGGCCCTGAGGACAGGACTCGAGAGAGATGCTGCAATGAAGGAACTGTGCAATGAGCTCTATTCATCAAGACCTCAGCACAAGCCACCCTGGCCTTCTTCCCAGCCATGTGTCCCTTTGAGCACTCTACCATCTTGATTCCCACACACTGTCACCTGTGCACACGTAGCAGGAGCTGAGAGTTTCTGAAAGGGTCAGGGTTGAGCAGGACTCGGGCACCGCTGACAGGCAATGCTGACACATCTGTAGTGCAGTGTGAATGCAATGTGAATCCTCTCTGGGTCAAGGAAACCAGGACTAAAGGCAGCTCTAGGGAAGCTGGGACTCAAGAGCTGCACTGACCCCAGCCATCAAACAGTTTAGGAAACCTGGCAAATGCAGCATTGCTTTGAATTAAAAGGGATCAGTGACCTTTTATTTTTGGTAGTTAGTTTGGAAGAGTCCCATTGACTTTTATTGCTAAAACTTCAGAAATTTATGAATAACAGACAAATATTTTGACACATTGCATTATCAGAGGATCATTTATAATCGTATTTAATTCTTTACCTTTTGTTTGAAATTAGTATAATAACAGTAGAGAGTGCACCGTGGTGGTTTAGCACCACATATTTTTGTAAAAGTCAGACTTGAACACAGTTTTTAGCAAATTAAGGTATTTTAATGACTAGGAGAACTTTTAAAAAGCAATTATTTGTGTCTAAAGATTATCATCCTTACTTCATCTAGACAATAGAGTAGACAACTAATTTTCACCAAGCACTTTTAAATGTTAGGTGCTAAAAGATATAAATTGAAGCAAGAAATTATTGGAGTAAAGAAATGAAAAATGAACTAGTTTTTCCAAACAAGTTACACATTTTAGTGTCAGAACTCAGAAAAAAGAATTCAAGACTCACCTTGGGGAAATAGTAAAAACATATAGACATTACTTCAATGTAAAAGTTTGATAAAATTAATTGGATTCTGGAAATAATAACTATGATAAAAAATATGCTTCTCATAGTAGTGTTACACTTTATATATCAAATATGCCTCAGATTTAAGTAGCAGTGTAGTCAATGTATCCATTTAATGCATGGATTTTAGGTCAACAATCTCCATGTCTTGATCTCAAGGAAGGAACCACCATTCGTGGTAGTTTGCATAATTCAGAAACTTTGTGTAATGATTAAAATTTCCCTCAAGAACCTCCCCAAATCTTTCTTATCTCCAAATTCTAATATATTCTCTCTAAAGAGATATTTTAATGATCTCTTCCTCATATCTTCTCAATTTTCAAATCCTTTTGGTTCTTTAAAATCTATGTCATTAGCTACATCTCCTGAAGCCACTATCCCTCCGTGCCTCAGTCATCTGGATCCTTTCCCCAAATCCTTACTCTGTCACTGGCTCAAGTATGCAATGGTCTTACACACATCTGGGAACACACATACAGCTGTGGCTATCTATTAAGCTTCCATTATTTTTGAGATAAAGACAGAGACTACAGGGTCCCACATGATCTCAATTCTAATGAATTTTTTATTTGCTTGACCTCATATTTTTCCCCCAACCATTTCAACTTCCCTTCTCTTGAGTCCATAAGCTTCCCTCCATGCTAAGCCCTGTCTTCACCAATCTCTTCAAAGGCCTGGGATGGGACAGCTCTGTTGTCTCCAGGTCATATATGTTTATTTTGTGACTGTATTTAAGCAGAAAGATGATTATTATATTTTCATGTAAATTCTATTTGTAATATAATTTTGCAATAACCACAACAGACAAAAGCAACATGAGTGGGTAATATGCTATTTAATCATGGTATGGAAATATATGTGTGTTATCATTTTGATAAAACAAGTGAGAAATTTGTTTTGTCTGACTTAATTTATGAGAATAACTTGATAGGGACTTTTCACTGGTCATGAATTTATTTACTAAATTACTGAAAGATACATTGTCAAAAAAAAGATTTATGAAGCATGTAAAATAAAAAAGCAATTAAATTGATTGGTATAATTTATCACTGAAATATATCATTAAAATAGCAGTACAGTAGTAAGTGAACATCAGGTATACATAATGAATAGAGTTGTACCATATGAAAATATTGGAAAATTGTTAATTTTTGTTAAATTACATGAAAACATCAATAAAGATATCATAAAGAGAATTAAATACCACACTGGTTTCTTTTCTTTTCTTTTTTTTTTTTTTTTGTCTTCATGAAAAGGTGGTTAATTAGTACAATCGATGCTAGAAAAAACATCTAGCACAACATAGTGTCTAGGAAAATACAGATGGGCCAACGATTAACCTCAACGAGCTTTTGAAAGTTATTCTTAAAAAGTTTGAGGCTGAAAGAAATTTGTAAAATTATCATCTGCAAAAACAAACCGTGATTCTCTCTGAGTAAGATTGTGTCATCCTGCTTTTGCTCTGCAGACATCTGAACTATGTCCCTGCTGTATGAAGAGGTCCCAAAGGCACAGCCACCAAAGTTTGTCTTAGTCACTTCCCCACCATGCAGGGACTCAGCACAGGTACAGCTTAAGGAGAAGCAGTTCTCTGGGCTCATGGTTTCACTCCATGCTTGGCTGCCTCCAATACAGGAACAGCATGGCGGAGGGTCCTGGTGGAGGGAAAGGTGCTCACTCCACGGCAGCCAGGAAGTAGAGAAACAAGGAAGGATGCAGAGAGGGTGTTTCACCCTTCCAAGTCACACCTGGTGACGGCCGCTCTCTAACAGCAGGGCACTGATGAATGTAAGACTCCCAGAATCCTGTGTTTCCTGAAGCCCCACCTCTGAACATCTGAGACTTTCTGAGGATACTCTAGATCTAAACCATGGCACAGAACAATCAGCAAAGACTGCATACCATATTATCACAACTATATGAGATTCTGGAGAGAGTAGAACTATGGAGACAGTAGAAAGATCTGAGTCTGCTAGAGAAAGAAATGGTAAATACACGTACATAGGAATCGTAGGGCAGTAAATCTATACCATATGGAACTGGAGTCTTCGATAATATGCAGAAAATTTTGTCACAGTCTGCTAATGCCACATACCAAGCAAAAACCCTCAAGTAATCTCTGAATTTTGAGTAATAATAATGTGTCCATGGTGGCTCAGCTCGAATCTAAAAGGGCTCTAAAAGTACCCATGAGAAAATATACTTCCCTAAGCATAAAACAAGTTCTTTTTAAATACTCACATGCTGGCCAATTTGTGAAGATAATGTTGTTATTTGAAAGCCACACAACAGGGCTTAGACCTCGGTGAATTTCAGCTCCCTGGTCTAGTGAGTCCCTCTCCTGTCATCCAGGGAAATGGTTTGAGAGCTGCATGAGATGAATGACCCTACCTTGGGGTCCTTAAAGAAGAAGGATTGAAAAAGAAAAATAAACCTCAGAAATGGACTAAACCCTCCACCAGCTGGAACTCCCACTGTCTGATATTTATACAATGAGATTTTATAATATTGAATTTATGATATTACTCTTCTATAGTATCAACATATGTCCACCGTGACTCAGTCACTCCTATATTCTTCCTAAGTATGCATGTTTTAGAATCTGTTTGTGTACTCCTCAAGTAATTTTAAGAAATCATGGTAGTACAGATGTTCTCCGAAGTTGCCCAAAGTACTTAGGGCTGGAATTTATTTAGTTGTTGAATTTCAAAATAGTGGAGACAAAAATCAGAGATAAAACTGTAATCAGGAAAAAAGTTTATTGAATTCTCTGTTTAATATTAGTCAGTAGTAAGCAAAATATTCCAAGTAGTTTTTTCTGTTCTTTATGTTTATATTTAAGTATGAACATATTTGGAGAAAGAAAAGGTAAAACAGTTTGCTCTTAAACCATTTATATTCATTTCTGCATAAACACATAATTTTCAAATGCATATTGAAACAGATTAATTTATTTGATGAAATTGTCATCAACCTGATTGCTTATTCACTGGAGTTAACTGACAGGTGGGGCAACATGAAATCAACTTTGCACCAACATTACTAAACTATGTATTTTTAAATATGATTTGGTGACATAAATATAGCATACAAGTATCAATATTGATAATAAGTATTTCAGCTCATATAATTTAAACATGAATAAAACATAATAAAAACATGAGTTAAGTGGTCTCAGATCTTTTATTCACTCATTTATTTATTTATTTTTGGTACTGGGGATCAAACTCACCACTTGGCCCTTGCCAGGTTCAGGCTTAAGCCACTGAGCCAAACCCCTGGCCCTTCAGCGTTTTTCATTTACAATGAAATTTTACAAAACAATTTCATTGATGAGCTCACCTGTAATTATTCCTAACACTGAACAGGAGTTGTAATAATGTCTAAAAATGTGATCAAACTAATAGCCTTAAAGTCTTACCACTTTTTGTATTATCAAAAATAAAAGATATTATTTTTCTTCTGAGTCTATTAAACGCATTTACATTTCATTCTGGTAAAACATAATTTAAATCAAGTCAAGATTACTAAAGGAGTGGATTCTGAGTTATGTTCTACATTTTCTTAACAGTTTTATCCTAATGGTTCCATAGTTGGGAAAGGGAAATAATAAGGAATTACTCTTGCCTTATGACAGCTAAAGTCATGATGATCACAAACAAATGGCCTGATCAGATGTACAAATGCTAGTCAGATAAAAATGGCAGAATGAATCCTGAGTCAAGAACATCCTACAACAATGTCAGCAGTCTCACAAAGTGTAAAAGAAGCTGGGAGAGGAATCTGGATGTTATCCGATCTTCGCTTTAGGGCAAGGGGTGGCTCTGGTGAACCCAGCACACAGGACACATGTTCCCGCCACGGTGTCCACTTGGACTCATTCACACTGAATGTCGAATGATGCTGTGATAAAGAAAGAAATTATAAATGTTCCAACCACTGGAATAAGCCCAGTTTCCTTTTAAAAAACCATGACGAATACAAGCACAAGTCAGAGAAAGTAAAAGAGACAGAATTAAAGGATGGAAAACTTCTTAACATAAGATTAATCTCTAAAAAGTTGTTGCTAGGAGTCACAGCACCGAAAAGTTGGTCTCCAGCACTGAGTAACAATTGAATATTTCAGAACCAAATTGCTTTTTAAAAGGCGAAGGTGACACCTCCTTCACCACATCTCCAATTGGGACAACTTCCCGCTTTCCCACAGATCAGAATGACCGTGAAAAATAAAACATTTTTCAGGGATTCAGAACATCAAAGCATCATGACAAAGTTAGTAAAGACAGTTAGTGATGAGGACCTGAGAGCTGCTTCAGGAAGAGGCCAGGAGGATGGGGTGAGGTTGTCCAAGGTGCGGGGAGGCTTTCAAACTCATGGCAAGGTATCCTTTATCGAATATGTTTTTAAAACTATAAGCAGGCACCATATTTTTGGATCGCACTTCACTCATTAACTATACTATGAATTTTATATGCAGCCTAAGTGAATTCACCTTTGCTCAAGAAAGGGAGGATCAAAAGGGAGGTGCGATTTGGGTAGACCCTGTACTCTCCGTTACACGTGCTTACATCCTGCTTGCTTTTTCACACATTTCCCTTTCTGTTTCTGCTTTGAACTATGATTCTGACCTTTCTCTCAGCCTTTGCTTTCGCCTTCCTCAAAGCAATTTGGTTCTGAAATATCCAGTTATTACTGAATGCCGGAGACTGTGATTTTCAGTGCTGTGATTGCTAGCAACATCATTTTAGAGATTAATAAAATTTGAAGAAGTTTTCCATCCTCTAATTCTGCCTCTAATTTATGTTTGTTGGTATTAGTCATAGTTATCTTAAAGAAAAACTGTACTTATCCCAATATTTGGAGCACTTATGCTTTCTTTCTTCTTGGTTTGACTTTTTAGAAAAGCAGCCTTGCACTTTGGCACACAAGTACCCTGGTGGGTGAGAAGAATAGAAAATAGGATGAAAATGAAAGGAAGCAGCACGTGGGGTTGGTTTTCCAGGGAGACCCAGTCTGAGTAGATACAGGTCCTGGATCCCATGGTCCGAGACTGAGCTCAGTCCCTCTGGCTGGGCTGTCCTGTCAGGTTTGGGCTCCTGCGAGGTTGCCCTGCCCCGTGGATTGTTTCTTTATGTTGTAGGCAGAGTGTATGATGTACTTCCTGGTGTTTCCTGGGTTACAATTTTGGATCCCCAGTGAATTAAATGGTAGAAAATTCAGATTACCATTCAGACTATAATTTTTGGAGCTTTTTGTTATTATGACTGTTAATATTTAGTTGTTAGTGTTATTATTGTTTATTTGAATCTCTCGGCCTATCCAACTTTAAATGATCTCAGGGTGGTGTTAACTGTGTGTTAAAATTATTCATGACTTCAGCATCCTTTATGAATATTGAGAATAATAGTATAATCTTAGAAACATGCCTAAAGAATGGATCAATGTAATTATGAAGTTTGTGTAAAATGGTATATAAAGCTCATTTTAAAATATTATAAATATTATTATTTCTGTGAATACGATAAATACATAGAAATGTAACCATTTTCATAGCTAGTTGTCAAATAATTAGAACAAAATTAAAATAATTACTTTAATGCACAAATAATGTATAATAAAAATGTACCATGGAGCCAATCAACTATAAAGATGAACAATCATAAAATTTAGCAAATAAAAATTAGGAAGACAGCAGCGCATAATTGTACTGAGTTCCAGTGCTAGTGCATAATTCTCCTAAATTAGATTTTGTTTTTAAATGAGATTAAATGGAAATTAAGAATTGCAAAAAAACAACTAAAAAAAGAGAATAAAGCATTTAATATATTGAAATGGTCAGATGAGTACTTTAGCAAAGATTTGTAATACATTAAATACATTTAGGAGGCTGCCACAAGTATTGTTTGAAGGGCAGAAGTAAACTATTAAACCACCATGAGGCTTTACAAATGAAGCAATTTAGAACATCCAGAAATTGATTACAAAGTAGTTGAATAACAGAATAATTAGACCAAATCAGAGAGAATAATGACCTGGCTACAGGTTTAACAATGTGTATACAATATCAAGAAACATGAATGTCAGCTTTAATTTGTACATGGAATAAAATTATCCATCAAGAGCATGGGACAAATAAGGTCACTTTCAGATCAGACAAGAAGCTCAGTAATAAGAAAGTCTATTTTTAATTGTCCTTGAGAAAGAAAGTTCTGAGAGTTACACTGTAGAGAGAAGAAAATGACCCAGAATAATCGTTCAGAGTTGTAAACAATGACAGCAAGACAAATAAATGGAATGTAAGTGAATTCAGGAAAATCTAGGAAACAAACACTAATGAAAGTAATTGGAAGTAAACGAAATTAGAAAACAAACTTCATCTGGAATTATGGAAAATTAACCAAAGATAACAAGTTACTTATTTACTCTTTTTATATGATAGTTTCAATACAAAAAAATATGAATCAAAACCCAAAGAAGACCAAGCCAAACACAGAGCACGTGTGTCCAGTGAGTCCCAACATCAGGACGCAGTGACGAGGTCCAGGCCCGCGGGCCCTGGCAGCACACCCACCCCTCTCCATCCTGCCCTCCAGTCATTTCCTCTGACTGCTGTGCCCACACCAACTGCTGGCCTCGCTCATACTTGGACCTGCCAGGCTCGGCTTTGCCACAGCAATGTGAGTGCTCTGAAATGCCCTGATGCCTGCTTGTCGGAGAAATTCTCGCTGATCTCCCGAAATACATGGTCACCTCAGTAGCAAATGCTCAAGTAACTTACTGTACTGAGTTATTTTTCTTTTTTCTTATTGATTTGTCAAGCCACAACACTGAGCCTTTGTGAGGCTGACGGGAACACAGGGCATCAAACTGGCGACCTCCCATTTGTGATGTGGGCACAGAGACCACTGAGCCAGAAGCCCAGACTTCTTCTTATTGGTTTGTAAGAAATTCTTTATCGGAGAGAATGGCCATTTGTCTTGTTTTTGTACCAGGGATCAAACTCACACCCTCACGCTTGCCAGACAGCTGCTTATGCTGCTGAGTTAAATCCCCAGCTCCCATTAGCAAATTAAACATGATTAATCCCCTGTTTGTATCATAATTTCTAATTTTTTTTTCCTATAGGTACATTTCAAATTAGTAGTCTTTTTATTTTGGTAGTAATTTTTATTCAGGTAAGAAAACTTCACTCCTTTGATGTTCATAAAAATACTTCTGTAAGATGCATTCTTTTATTTTCATATTGAAATAAACATTACCCGCTGGATGGTTTTTTGGGTGACGTTTTACGTCGTGCTTAACTTACACTTTCTCAAGTGGACCAGCATTTATTCTTGTTCTCTTCCCACCAAATTCTGTTCTGCATGAACCAACCGCCCATGCCTTAGTGCACCCCTCGGTGCTCTCTCATGCTTTTTGTCTATTGACAATAGTTTCAATATAAAAAATATGAATCATATTTTTGAATAACTTCTTCATATATTAAGAAAGAAATGATACAGAGTTCAATCATCAGAAACAAGAGAAAGAGCTGACCTTCCCGGCAATTATACACAGAGTGGTTTTCTGAAGGAAATAGCGCTTGTGCTGTATTAAGTATTGAACTGCCAGTAAGGAGTCCTGAGAAGCTCTCACTGTTCCGATTACAGTTATTATTTACATAGTTTGTGGTCTTTGTACATCAGAGAAATTTCTGAAAAGTGGTAGAAATGAAAATAAGAGGAGAACAGTTTTCTGTATTTTAAGTAAATATGAAAGTAAAATTCAGGACAAACTCAGTACAGATGCTATTTCAAAAATAGAAGAAAGACAATGTAGGGGCAAGTAACATAGGTCAATTTATTCTCTTCAGTGGACTGTTAATTAAATGGACAGAAGGATCCCAATATAGTACGTGCTTTATGAGAAAGACAGATTTATTTTGTCTTAATTAAGCATAAATCTGCTATGATGAAGTGCTATACAGGATATATTTGTGTACTTCTAAATTCATATGTTAGACACATTCAATGATGCAAAGGTATTTGTAAGTGGACCATTGAAAGGTGGTGAAGTCATGAGATTGAAGTCTCCATGAATTGAGTGAGTGTCTGTATAAAGGTCTCGGAGAACTCCTTTGCCCCAAGAGCCCTGTGGGGGGGGGGGTGGTGAGCATCTATGATCCTGAAAATTGTCAGCTGCCAGACCCCAAATCTGCTGGTGAATCTCTCAGCCTTGACCTTGAACTTTTCCCCTCTTCCAGCTGCAAGGAATAGCTGTCAGTCATTTACAAACAGATACGCTGTCCTATCCTCTAGCAGTCGAAACCCACCAAGCGAAAGAAAAGTCACCAGATTTTGCAATATGTATTATTTAAAGGATAATAGTATCACAATACCTCTCGTCAGAAAGTGTGACCAAAAGCCACAAGTTACATGTGAGAAGAAGCAATAGCAGCTGGTCAGTATCGAACTGGACCTTTAATTTCTTAGGATAATAATCAGTAGCTTTCTCACTTATGGTATATTCATTTACAGCAGATTATTGAAATGTGTTTTATGCGAGAAACGCTTCATTGTTTGAAAGAAATAATGCAATATTGAATATACATATAATGAAATGGTGAATGAAATATTCATTATTTGAGAGAAGTATTTCAGGTTATAAAAGTCATCACTGTAAGTTTTTCTAATAATGATCTCCCAGGAGCCAGGGCTGGGGACATCCTGACACTGATATGTGCTTTTGTGAGGGCTCTAGGATTTCGGTTTAAGCGGTACCTGTGCTGGGCAAGTGTCCTGTGGCGTGGAATCCACACTGCCCTTGGATCTTCATTCGGGTCGAGCAGACTGCTTTGTTTTGGATGAAGTGATTTTTCTTTGCTGGGGCTGGGAAGATGCTGATGGGAATCGCACATGTGGATGCTGTTACTTTCAATTTCTTTCAAATGAGTCCCTCTCAGGAGTGGAGACACATTAAATAGGGGACTTGTTTACCACCCTGTACCTCCCTGATTTGCCTTAACTATAAGCAGACATCAGTAGCCTCACACCAGGTATTGAAAGACATCTGAAAAACAGGCTGTGGAAATGGAAGGAAACTGTTTAATAAAAAGAAGAAACTAAGATAGGAGAAAAGAGAAAGGATAGAAGGGAAAAGAAAAAAAGGGCAAGTTAGTTATACCATTAGTGTCACTTAGTTCACTGAATAGGAAAGGTTGTGCTAATATTGATTGTAGTAATTTTTATGCCCAAATTTTGTACTTGAGTGACTAAAGATAATGTTGTGTAATTTATTAACAATTGTTACTTTTTCATTATTTTGTTGTGAAAATTTGTTTTATCTTTTCTGCTTAATATTAATAAATAAAGTAATAATAAAAAAAAACAGGCTGTGGCCCTCTCCCAAGGAGATGACAATAAAACTTTTGATAGTGTTAACTTTCTGAACACCTACTCTGCTCCATCAGTGTTTCTCTGTAATTTCATACACAGTCTGCTTGAACAGTTTCACAGGAAAAGTCAAATATTCAGCCAGAAAATAGAAATCTACAAATTTATATGTCTAGCCAAGGTACTACATAGTTAAAAAGTGAAACAAACTCTTATCTTTTATTCCAGATTTTATTTCTTTCCCTTGCAGGCGTGTGGATTCATGACAATAAGCATTTTAGAAATATTCTCCTAGTGACTTATTGTTATGAGAGCTTAGTGAGTCCCACTGAACCACACTGTGCTTGTAGCAACAAGAAAATTAAAATCCAACTGAACAAGCAATCAAAATTCTTAGTTCTTCTATTTTCTCTCCATATAAATTAGAGAAAGCTAAGTTTGGGAGCCTTTACTCTCAACTATACCAAGGCATGGCTCTCTACCCACCTCACCAGTGCTGGGTGCTACGTCTTATAAGTTGCATAAAATAGTTGGCATAAGCAATGTAATACTGGGCTCACCAATTTAGCTTTAATGTTAGAGTCAGGGAGATAATCTATTATTAATAATAATTCAGAGGTCAAATAAAAATAAATACTCACTAGGGATCTGAGAAACAATTTCTACTATTAGTATATGCATCGGTCTATAAATTTCTAATCTGCATAAAGCCAGGCTAAAAGGAGTTTTCATGAGGAAATCTATCTACTTGTCACTGAAGTGATGATTTCTTGGGTGAAGTGAACTCCACTGAATAGTGTGAATCAGCTACAATTGTTTAGAAACTCTCCTGCTCTTGCTTGGGGGAACATAATGCCCCATGAAAGCTTCGCCCCTGGGTTGTTCGTGTGGCCCTCCTTAGCTCTGTCTCTAGAGAAAGCTTTGGAAAGGTTTGTGATTGGATAAAGTTATAAATAATATTCACATTGAGTGCAATATTATTCACAAAGCAAATAAAGTATCAACACATCACGAGCATTAACCTCCAAAAGATTATGTTAAGTCAAAGAAACCATACTCAAAAGGAAATATATTTTATAATCCAATCAATTTGAAATATCGCAAGTAGGTGAGATTTCTTTTTGTTAAGAGCCATGATAGCATCTTTTTTTCTCCTCTTTTATTTTTTTGGGGTGGGAGGTTTGAGACACGGCTGGCCATGTAGCCCTGGCTGGCCTCAAACTCATTGTGTGACCCAGACTGGCCTCAAAATTATGGCCATCTTCCTGCCTCAGCCTCCCAAGTTCTGGGATTACAGGCATGCCACCACATCTGACCTAGGTGAGTCTAAAAGAAAGACCGAAGATCTGTGTTCACGGGGTCTGGAGGGAGCCCTGAGAAAAGGGAAGTAACTGATCACAGGCTAAGGGTTTTCCACTAAGGATGATGAAAATATTTTGAAATTAGGCAGAACTGGAGATGGCAAAATGTTGTGAATAAGCTAAATGTCAAAGACTCATTCAGCCTAAAACAGATATTTTCCTTTAAGGTGTTTTGTACAGCCTTGGGCCACTTACAATCAGGCACTCATTTTGGATTAGCAGTCATTATGAGGTCTGCTTTCCCGAGTGTTTCCCCCAAACTGTCTCTGTCCTTTCAATCTCCGAACAGCGATATCTCAGCTTGGAAGGTAAAGCTTATCAATTCCTTCTTCCATATGTGTATCCAAGAAGTCTTTGCAGTTTTCTCCTCATGCTTATGAGATTTAAGTGTTGCTTTTACATTTCTTTTCAGATCCACATTGAAAACGTTTGTGAAGTGTATGCAGTCAGTGTTTGGAAGCCTTTTTAACCTCCACTTATTAGTATATTTGTTTTTATGAACAGGTAATAACAGTACGTGTCTCTGGGTCACAGTGTGTTATTTCAACACACGTATACAACATGCAGAGTAAATACTATTTCTCTCTCTTTTTTAGTCATTTTCTTACGCTTGGAAACTTTGAGCTCCACTCTTCTGTTCTTTATAAAACATGTGAGAAGTTGCTAAACCAGTAATTGCTACAGCGCGGTGCAGACAGCACACACCAAGTCTTCCTCTCAGTCTCAGTGAGCACGGTCGTCCTCCCCCTCAGTCTTCCACATTCAGACTGACTTTATTCAAGCTTCCGTAGAAGGGTAAAATCACACTCTTTCCTCTGGTTGGTTTCACTTAATGACATTCTCCAGGCCCATCCATTTCCCTATAGCTAGCCGGATTTCACTCCTTCTATGGCTGAAAGTGCTCCATCGTGGACATGTGCCACCATCTCCGCTCATCTGTGGACAGACAATGGAGGATGAGTCCAGATCCTGCTTGCTGCGAATGCTCCTGCTGTGCAGGCAGCAGCAGGTTTTCCTTTGATGTGTTAATATTCTTCTCTTTTGTCTTCCTTCAGCTGAAAATGGAGAGGCAGATCTCAGCAGGGCTATTTTAATTTCATTTACACAGATTCATCATATGAATAACCTGGAGACATGTTCCCTCCTACAGGTCTTTAGGAAAACAGAAATCGAACTATTGAGATGCCCTCTTCACCAATTAGAATGGTCAAAACCCTTTGCCATAAAATCTTGTTTTTGTTCCAATGACTTCAAAACCTTTGCCTGCACCTGGGAGCTGAGAGCTCCTTTATTCAGAATTGCAAGATCTTGGAAGCAATGAACAGCCCCTTCTGTAGGTTAATGAATAATAGCCACAGGCCTTCAGACAGTGGGATACTACTCAGTGTTACAAAGAAAAAGCTCAGACCATGGATAAAAATAAATAAATAATTTTTTTAAACTTGCAGGAAATTTAAATACACACAACTAAGGAAAGAAAAAGTACACACAACTAATGAAAGGATGACCTATGGTATGATTGCAATATAAAATATTCTTAAAAAGGCAAAACTGTGGGGACAGTGAAAATATCAGTGACAATACCAGGGGGTAAGGACAAGGAGTGTTGGTTGGTAGAGCACATAGAGATGTATGTCAAGGTCGGGAAGCTTCTGTGTGACAGGATGCTAGACAAACCTGGGATATAAACATCTACAAAGTGAGAAGTGAGTTTCTCCAAGGGCTGGGTAGAGATGTGTCTAGGCAGGTGACAGGGGTGACAGATGCATCACTGTGGAGGCAATGTTCGTACCACGGGGAGCGATGTTTGAGAAATCTATACTTTCCACTCAATTTTGGTATCAACTAAACCTGCTGTGAAAAGCATATTATCTACAAAAGAAAGACATATTGAGTTTTATGCATGTGAATCTTATCTCAACTAAAATATGTATGTGTGCACCTGTGTGTGTGCATGTGTGTGCATGTGTGTGTTTCAGTTGATTTAGTGTGGCTCCTGATGATTCTAGTAGTACAGCATGTGTTAAGAAACATCGCCAATATTACAGGAGCATAAAATATAAAATACCTTTCTTATGGAGGAACCTTGGTATTTCTAACTTCACCACTCTTATTTTGGCCACATTTAGGTAAGCCCCAAATCCTCTGATTTATAGCAAAGTATAATGCAAATGATCAGAATCATCCAATAATTCCTGAGGACTAGTGCGCTCCCAGTCTGTTTTCGGCTAGTCACTCTGTGAGCAGGCTGCCAGCTCTTACTGGCTATGTGGGAACAGGGTACTCCAGGACTCCTGAATGTCTCTGGTTACTGCTGGCTGTGTTGGTTAGCACTGTCAGAGCACAGTCTGGACCAATACCTCCCTCTGCTCCCTGTGACATCATGTCCCTTAGAGAAGGGAGGACTCTTCTGAGCACTTTCTGCATGGCTGACAGTTGCCACCATGATGGGGCTTAAGGGCAAGTTGCCACTGTGGAGTTCTGTCTCACTGAGCATGCTTCAAAGGGCAGAGAATGGAAAGGTTCGGAAGGTAAGTGCACGGATATTCGCAGTACTAGAGGTGCAGTTGCAGGATTCAGATGCACAAGGCTTCCCCCAGTCACCTTCAGGTCACAGAGGGAAACTCTCCAGAAGTGAGGAGCTAACACCCTCCTGAACTTTCTAAAACATAGGGTAGGAGTGCATTTGAAGAACACTGTTTAGTTAGAAAACACTCTTGCTAAGGTTGTGTGGTTCTTTGTATGTCTGGTTTCGAAGACCACTAGAGAGAGAGCTAAAATTTGAGGACAGTAACAAAAGCTGTATCTGAACGTAAGTAAGTACCAGTGACATAATGAATATAAAGGAAATGTCGAGAAACCTGAAGGCTTAACAGAAAGGAAAGAACCATCTGTCTAAGGACATCAGGCAGAGGAGCAATGGGTCTCCCGGGGAAATGGCTCTTTCTGGGGTCATATCCTGGGACTATTTCCCAGTCTGAGATGGTCAGGGTGAGATCAGTAATGGTACCAGCTCTAGATTGCTGTCCATGACATGATGCATGTACGGCACTCGAAGTACAATGGACAGTGTCCATCAACTAAATCTCCTAGGACGGTTGTCATGGAGATGGAGAGGAAGGTTGTTGCAGTCTGATTCAGGGAAAGGCTCTCAGGGCATCGCAAATAGGGATTTTACCCACCATGTGCCCAAATTCATCCAGAATGGAACACGATTCCTGGAGTGGGACACTTCATGGATGACAGGGGCTTGGAGCTGGTCAGCCGGACCTGAAGAAAGAAGAGAAGTTTGGGGCAGGATTCCTTCATAATCCATTCAGAACCACTTCCTCTGCAGAAACAGAGTATTCTACCTCTGCATGTGAATCATGCCTTTGATGAATGAATCCGTCCTGCAGAGTCAGATGTCTTCTATTCAATTACCTCCCTTGAGGACATGTGGGTCAATTACTTCTCCTTCTCCATTAATATCCACGTTCAACAAAGAGCATTTCTTGGAATTTAACTAGAAATATTTTCAGCAAGATTAAGAGTTTCACAGAGAGCCATTGATTAACCACACATTCTGAGCTCATTATCCAACCCAATACAGCAAGCGTGTGCTTTCTGGAAGGAACAAAGGAAAGCCCAAGAAGGGTCCCTTGGCTGCCATGCATGAACAGGGCGGATCCTCAGGGCAGTCGGGGAGGAAGTGGGAAATGCTTGGCATTCTGCTGGGTTTGATGATGGCTCTCCTAAGGTAAGTACTTAGTGAAGGCCAGTTTGGGGCCCTTGTGTCCAGTGGCTCAGTGATTGATTGGATGGATTGTTTGGGGAGACAAGTGCACAGGGAGAGATGGAAGGTGTCCTTTGTTCTCTAAGGAATTCTCATCCCCATGTATGGGGAGCCCAGAGCTGAAGACCTGACCATGTTCCCCTTGCTACACTGGTAACTACTGTCATCTATAACGAGGACCATTGCCTCATACACCGCTCTCTGCTCTTTCCTGACGGGCTGCATGTGCTCTCTTAGTCTGCGATTCTGGAAGAGTGCGTGAGTTACTTAGGTCAGGTCACAGACCACGAGCTACCTGCATTTTCCCAGGACAGCACTAGGCCGTGCTTCTCTAGGAGACTATCATTGGGTTAGTAATGGAAACCATTAAAACCAGGCAGCAAAGTTATTCAAAAAGATGTAAGATAAATGTTTTGTCTTTTTATCATGAGGATTTGTTCTTATTACACATTTCCCCCTTCTCTGTCCATGGAGTGTATTATCCTCAGAGAGCTTTTGATTTGTTTTCCCTGTTTAATACCACAGAGCAGTTCCACTGATGACTTTGCTTTACACTCATGTTTATAAATTGGTACCAATAAAGGAGCTGAGGCTTCATTCTTCAGTTCCTTTTGTTTTTAATTTTATCCCAAACCTTATCGCATGCCAGAGTGCTTGGTATAATCCACAGAACAAATTGCACTAGTTAGTATTTAGGTTAAAGATATGTCTCTGGATGAAATTTGTGACCAAGAGAGTGATCCACAAATATTATTTTTTAAAACGTTTATTTGCATTTCCTAAACACGAGAGAAATGCTAGATAGAAATGTCTAACACCTCTCAGCTCGGCACTGGACTCCTGCCTCTGGAGAAGTCACTGAAGGGGTGGGCTGAAAGGCTGTGACCTCACTGGGGCCACAGGTGCCCAAGAATAACTAAAGCAGAGCAAAGCTGGACCTCAGTTCCTGTCCTTCTTATTGTAAACCTGGGTCAGAGCTCTCCTCGGCCCATGCAGGGCCGTGCTCGTCATTGGATCCCTTGTCCATCCAGGACCTGGCTGAACAGGGTCCATGTCCTGCATTTACAGGGCGTCATCTCCTTCGGGACTGAGGACCCCAAGATGAGAGGTGCACAGGGCCGTGGAGCTCGAGGCCCCATCCCGAGCCTGGGATCACCTGGATTGCAGGGAAGATGGCCTGACCCCATGCCTCCACACGTGCGCGCGCGCACACACACACACACGCATACACGCACACGCGTACACACACATACATGTGTGCGCACACACATGAGCACACACCCACACGGGATCCGTTCCTGGGACCGGAGCCCTCCTCGGCCACCAGGACTCCCCAGAGTGTTGGCACAGGCGCTGTAAGGACCAACCCCCAGCCCCTCAAAGCGGCCTCTTCCGTAGACCCTGAGCCCCTGCAAGTGCAGAAGCCCCCAGCTTTCCTATCATCTGTTTCCCTACTCAAGCTGTTTCCTATAGCATGTGCTTCGTTTTCATTTCCGCTTCCTCAGCGTGAGGGCCCTCGTGGACTAGGGACCCGGGGAAGTTGGTCCAGCTGTCTGGGCTTTGCTCCGGGCGCAGGACACAGCCTCTCCTTCTACGCTCTGCGCACCGCAGGCGTCAGGGGGTGCTCTTGCTCCCCGGGGGTGCGCTGGCTCTGCTGAGGCCTTGGGTAGAGTGAAGCCCCGCGGTTTTCCAGCAGCTGTGAGGAGCGGTCAGAGAGCGCCTGGCTCCTGCTCCTCGGTTCCTTCTTCCCAGAGCGAGTGGACATGGGTTCGAGGGGGAATGTGGGCTCCAGTCCTGGGGAGCCGCTCGCAGGTGCACTGATGCCTCGCTTCAGAGCGGCAGCCAGTGCAGAGGCCGCGGCCCGTGGTCAGTGGTCAGTGGTCAGTGGTAGCGGTCAACAGTCAGCCCAGACAGTGGAGCCGAGTCCCCGCGTCCCTCTGCCCGCCACCATTCCTCCTACATGGTGGAAACCGGGGTGCAGAAGGGGCCCGGGGTCCCCACAAGCATCCTCCACAAAAGGGGGGCACTGTGACACACCACAGTAGCCACTGTCATTCTCTATTTTGTTAAGAAGTTTTGTGTTTGATAGATGAGTTTTTGTTTCTTTTTATTACCATCAACAAACTACATTAAAGGAATTAAATAGGTGGAATTGTGGATTCGTTTTTTTTTTTTTCTTCCTCCTTCTGTCTTTCCCTTTCTTTCTTTCTTCCTCCTTTCTTCTATTGTTTTTTTTCCTCCTCCCTCCCTTCGTTGTTCTTTTCTTCTCATGAAAACACATTCGAATCAATGGTGACAACTTACTTGATGACTAACATCGGTTAAAATTATGCATCAGTTTGAAGAATACATCTAGAAATATCAGTATCCCAGAATAACTGTACGCATAAAATTCCAGGTAGGTCTGAACTACACAAGGAAAATATACGTGCAACATCTTGATTTACTTTTAAGTTTTTAAACTTTTAATTACCATCCAGTACAGATGCCCATTTTAGGGTGAGCTGTGCTATTTTAATGTGTGTTTACTGGGCACAGAATAACTTGGTTCATATGCAAAACCACCAAAATGGCTGGAGACGGTGAACGTTCATTTAAGTAGAATAGGCCATGTGCAGAAAGTCAAGTGCCCCATGGCTGCCCATAAACGGAAGTGAAACACCTTGTGTGAAGGAGCCGTGAGTGATGCAGGCTAGGAAGGAGAGGGGACGAGCTGTGTGCTTCACGCTTTCTCCCTGGGAGACAGCCTGGCTGTCACTGCAGACCTGGCCGCCTGCCTGGGCTTCTTCCCCACACCCGTCCCTCACATGCAGGACCGCTGTCCACCTCCCCAGAGCTACTAGGAGGCGTCCCATGGGTGCTTAGAATAAGAGTCTTAACACCCAATCACCACCCTCCGAAAAAGTGCTCCTTTTAATGTGAACTGTGGGAAGCAACTCCTACTCTTCAAGAGCTCAAAAACAAAGTTTTTTTTCTTTCATGTGATCCATAAGGACAGCAGCATCACTGTGGCATACGAAAAACTCTCATCCTGGAGGTGATCCCTGTAGGCTCCACCTTCAGGTGGGCTTCCTGCAGGAGGAGCACTGAGCTACACTCCAGTGCGTGGGCCCCACAGGCCAGGCTTTCCTCCGCTGCTGTGATTTGCTGCCAGGCCAGAATGGAGCCAAAGCTTGGGGTGAATTGTAGAAAACAGTCTGAGAGTAAATGTGCCTGTAAACCTTTGCTTTTTGGTTGGGTCAATCTGATCATAAATCCCATATTTCTGGCTATTTCCAGGAGACCTTGAGTCATGAGTGAGCCCAGGCCAGTGAGGAGAGGTGTCCCACCAAGGGGGCTCTTCCTCCTTTAATGTAACTCAAGTAGTGTCCTTTGCTTTGACGACTGACCTTCAAGCTGACTCCCAGAGAGAAGGACAACTCGGTGACAGGACGCCAGGTGTGTAGCAGTGGCGATGCTGCCCGCCTGGGACTGATTTCCTGTTCCCAGATCCGTTTGGCAAAGCCTCCACTCTCTCCTGAGTGAGGCAGCTGTGCTGCAGGGTAGAGCCCATGGGCTCTTGTGACAAGAAGGAAGAGCTCTCCTGGGCTTAATCCGCACATTGCCCAAGGGGAACTAGCGGATATTCCTCATTCCGAGTCCAAGCCAGGTCCAGAGCTTGGCTGAGGAGTCGCACAGTGATCTTGCCCACTTCCTTCTCCTGGAACGTGTGGCATCTGGAATGACCATAGCAGAAGGTTAGTTGAGAAGCTCATACTCATGCCTTTATGCTTCTCTTTGGAATCAGTTAGTTCCTTCTGAGGAAAGCTGACATTTTGCAGTTCATGATGGTCACATTCACTGCAGAGAACGTATGTTCTCTGTGCATGTATGTAATGCATTTCAGTTCTGGGCAGAGTGAGTGGTGTGTCAGTGTGTCAGTGATTGATAAAACCTTTATCATGTAGGTAAATATTTTTGTTCATTTCTTCCTAAACAGAGTACATGAAATCTGTGCTAACTTTCTGGTAACAAATTATTCCCAAATCTAGCAGTGTAAAGTAATAGACAGTTGTCATCTTAGTGCCCCAGCTCCAGAAGTCCGGGAGGAGTTTGGGGAAGTCTGATTCTGGGTCTGTAGTGGGGACAGTTTCAGGATGCTTTTCCAGGGCTGCCTTCAGGATGATCCCCGAAGACCTTCACCCTGTGAGGCACACACAGAAGACTCCCAGCCCTTCCAGCCGGACTTCTCCAGGGCTGTGCAAGTGCCCTCACTGAGGAAGTGGGAAACAAGGAGACACAATCCCTGCTGTGACCAAGTTTAGGAACAGCATCCATCACTCCCCAAAAACTGTTTGCCAGAAGTAAATCACAAAGTCTAGCCAGGTCTCAAAAGGAAGAGAATTAAGCTCCACCTTTTGAAGAGAAGCCTATCAAAGAAGTTGTTGACACTCAAATCATTAGAGAGAAACCCTACCCAGAGAAAGGGTCGCTTTGAAAGGTTAATGTAATCTGTGCACACAACAAGACTTTGAGGGATGTGAAGATAATGGTTTCAATTCTTTAAAGAAACTAAGAGTTTTCTGAAATCTCTTACCTCATCCCAGCCCACAATAAGCAAGATTAGAAAAGCAAAAGACTAGGAATTCTGAAATTTCCCTAGAAAAAGTCATTCAAGGTCCATTTACCTTTTAAGTGAAGAGGGTATAAACTATGCCAGATTTCTTACTTTAGGGACATTTCCTTTGCCTTCATTTTCTTTTCTTTTTTTTTTTTCTTTTAAAGAGGATAAGATTAAACATAACAAAACAGATCATAAGGAAACAATTTTAAGAAACACAGATTTCAAAGCAAGTGCATGGAGATCTTCACTGTCTATGTTCTTGTCTCTAGTTTTCTTCCAAATAGTTGTGCCCATCTTCACACACACTGAATACATACTGAACATTATAGAACTAATCTAATCATAACGGGATGATGAAGGCATTTTAGGTCTTCAAGACCTGACATTGGGGAAGTCAATGATGACTGCCATAATGTCCCTCATTCTCTTCGAAGTAGCTGTCCTTATTTTTACATATGCTTAAATTGAACATGAGACAAGACTAATATCACTCTGAACAGTGAATAATAGTATTGCTAGATTTTATATCATAAATGCTACAGAATTAGCACTGGGTATCTTAGTGTCTCTTCTTCAGAGTATCTGTTCATTACATCGTGCATTATATAATCTGTTTCCATAAACTGTTTAGAAATTCTCCCCATGTATGAGTCTCTACATGTATATCTAGCCTTTCTGTATTACAGGGAAAAACAGATAAAAACAAGACAACAAAACAAACTCCTAGAAAAACATGAAATGAAAAAGACATATAAAACCACAATATTAGGCGATCTACAGTAGTTACTATGCTTTCTCTTGTTATTTTCAATAGAATTGTCCACATCATCAGGCATGATATAATTGAACATAGCATTGCATAGCTGTTTTAATAAAAACACAACTTTGGAGACATTGTAGGACTTCAAAAGCAGTTAATAAACTGGAATGGGTCTCTTATTACATCTTGTCATCTTCAGGGTAATTGCCTCTACTCTTAGACTTGATACTATCAAGCATACCAAGTTCAAATAAAATCAGTCAAGGCAAAACAGTAGTCTGACAAACCAGCTTCAAATAAGATCAGTCATGGAAAGACAATGTAAGTAATACAGGGGTTCAGTTTAAGTTAATAGGAAATTAAGGATAGTTACCATGGTATAGCCTGCTATTTTTGTGATAGCTATCTGTGCCCTCAAATCTAGTATGAATAAACAGACTGGAACAAAATAAAATCAAACTAATCAGAGCGATAAAACTACTGTGGCTTTTAAATCCTGATACACTATCAACAATGTCCTCTGCCTTCCTTTATTAGGCAATTCCTCAACTTTCCCTTTCTCAGGATGCTTTGTATATTTTGGGTCCCCCCACCTCCTTTAATTTTTAGATTAGGGGGGCATCTCGTTATCTGAGTGGTGCTGAACCTTTTTACCCCTGAGCTGAATCTTGAGCTGTACTCCTTAACTTACTAAAGCCACAAGGTTTTCCTTCTTTCTAGCTGTGTAGTTCTACACTGCACAAGTGTCATAACTTTCCAACCTATCTGCGGCTGCTGGACGAGTTGTCCCTATTTCTCCCTGGTTCCCTGTTACATAAAGCATCGTTTTCTCATTTTTGACTTTTAGTTTATTAACCCTCTTTCAGGTTGAGTATATTTCCTATTCAGAACATCTCAATGGATCCTGCCTGCTAATCTACTCTGCCTGTGTTTCTTTTTGTTGATATATCAAGGCTATCTATATTAGAGATTATAGCCCACCTTCTCTGCCTCATCTCTGCTATTCTATTTTTCTGCTATTACTTGCCCATTTGTCTCCTTCATTCCACTGTCCTCCTTGTTCATTGAGGCCTCTCTGTCACTGTTGCTGGAATCCTGGCATTTTTTTCTCTCTCTCTAGAATGTTCTTTAGTATTTTTTGTAGGGTTGGATTGGTGGCCAAGAACTCCCACAGTTCTTCCTTGTCTTGGAAACTTCTTATTTCTCCATTAATTTTGGCTTCATTTTCTGTGGCTCCACTTTGGATTTGTCCCTGTTTCCATTGTTACCTTGGCTGCATCTGGAAAGGGCATCCACACGTGGATTTCAGACCCCAGGGTCATCGGTAAACCCAAAACTTCTTGTTCAAGGCTCACCATTCCATTCTTTGAAAGTCTGAGTTGCTAAAGTCTGAGCTGCTAAAATAAAACACAGTGAGCTTTTCAAAGAAGTAGCTATTTGCCTCTAGTCAATTTCACATGCTAAGAATTCATAGTTGTCAACGTTTCTTTTCTATTTCCTGTTACATACACTTCTGACCCACAGCCATTTTCTCTTAAATTAATGTAGGAATCTTAATTTTAATGTAATCAGGAATAACAAGTAGAAAGTCAAAAGTCAAACTGTGATGTCAATCATTACAGGGTGTGTCCATTACAGGATATATATATATATATATATATATATATATATACCTTCACTTTCCTCTATAACCTAAACTTACACAGGGACTAATTTCCCTTAAGACTGTCAGAAGCTTATTTGAGGCATTGAATTTATTGGGTTTTTTCATTATAAAAAATGACTTTGTGTACTTTTTCTAGAATCTTTCATTATGTTTGTGTCATGCTCATCTTTGTGTGATACACCTTGCAATAATAATCCGGACCCAAACTATGTGCTATAAAATGTTGGCTGATTAATTGCTCTATTTTTCCCTATTTCTACACACAATTCAGCTTAACCAACACAATATTCTTGTCCCAGGTTACTATAACAGTTTTAATTCATTAAAACATTTTGGTGTCACAGTATAGACATTTGGAATTGTGCTTATCATACAAAATAAGCCAGATTAACACAAAATTGGTTTCGGCCATCTTCAGCTGCCTTTAAAAATACTAAACTGTATCTCTACAGAAAATACACAAATAGCCAACAAAGGTGGTTAGTATCGCCACTTATTATGGAAATACAATCAAAACAAGAGAGATGCCATTTCATTTTTACTGGGATGGCGACACTGAAAACCAGTAATACTCTGAAGTCTTACAGTGTTGGTGAAACATGGAGGATTGGGATCTTTGTATCTCATTCTTGCTGGTTGCAAGGTAAAAAGGTTTGTTTTCAATGGAAAAAGGCAGCTGTTCTTCAGGGAATGAGATAGAAAATTTCCCTACAGTGCAGGAATCCTATGCTTCATATATACACGAAAAAACTGAAAACAAAGCCTCAAATAAATGCACATGTGCAAATTGTCAGAGGAGAAATATCAAATAGTCACAAGGTGTAAACAATACACAAACCTATGAACAAGTAGGAAGGAAATATTCAAACCAGAAGGGGGTCAGGGAAGGCAAGGGGGGGAAGGAAAGAAATGACAAGAAAAGAAGAGAGTAGGAGTAAGAACGAAAACAATAACAAAAAAAATATTAAATTTAAAAATCTACGCACTCTTCGAGGATCTACTGGTTCACAGATGTGTGAACGTAAATTAAATTTAAAATATTAATTTCTGTAACTCAAATCTACCTTTGCAAAACTGGCTGTGTCCTTGGTAAATACCTGGTGTTTACCCACATTTGTGCGGTACAGCAGGCTATTTCATTCATGTGTCCATCAGAGAGCAGGCAGATCACGGGGATCAGCGGGACTTCCATCTTCCTGTCTGATCGCTCTTTTATTGTGAGTGCATTTGAACTCCTCTTCTATTCTGAGATACACATTTCATCACTGTTAATTCTACCTCCCAAGCTCTGCCATAGAGCACCAGAGATGATTCCCTTTCAGATCAATCACTACTCTCCCCATCCTCACCGCCTCCCCATCCTCACATCCCCCTTGTCTCTGCTGACTGCTGCTGAAGCATACTTAATGTCAACATGAGTGTATTGTAATTCTAACAAAGTATCATGCAATGGCTAAAATATAGTTTTATTTAATATAATGATAACATCCAAACTTGGAGCTGGGAATTTAGCTCAGTGACTCAAGTGGTTGCTTGGTAAACAGGGGGTTTGCGAGTTTGATCCCTGGTACCAAAAGCAAAACAAAATTTCTAAAAAATGAACAAACAAAAGAAAGTCATCCAAACTCCAAAATAGTTTTTTTTTTTTTTTTTTTTTTTTTTTGTATTTACAAATTTAAATTCACTTGCGCCCTGTTTCACCTCTAGACAGTCATATTAAAGAATTTTGGTCTTGATGTGCCCTAAAAGCAATACTAAATAGAAACTAGGTGTTCCACACATGGAAAGGGCATGAAAAAGAAAGCTTATCGATAGGATCAAATTCTCCGTTGCCAGTACCAGTACGCTTCCTTCTTTCTACTGGATTATCAAGGGCAGCTGGAGAATGGTGAATAACCTTACACAGTGGAAGCGGAAGCTGTGACTCCTCATGCGGGGCTTCTTTTCAGTGATAATTATATGTTGCAGAGAGACAGTCAGCTTGCAGATGCATATCAGCACTTTAATGCCACTCTGAATCACAGAACTTAGGACTGACTGAGTTAATCACCCAAGAAATTCAATAAACCATCATAAATAAATTTTAGTCCTTATATCATTCATCATGTTAAAAATATGCAAACCAAAGTAGATTCTGTAGTCACTGCTGAAAAGGGTGTACTGCGATAGCTTCTCAGATATATTTCTCTAAGGGAATTTCATAGCATAATGAGCATTTCCATCTCAGAAGCAGGGAACTTGATGAATTCTGGCAGTCAGAACCATGTATTAATTAATACAATTACTTGGCCAGATGGTGAGAAATATCAGATGAGGTTCAAGAGGGAGCGACTGAGATTCAGTGTACTCACAGCAGCTGCCAAATATGAAATGGACTCTGGGAGGAGCACAACATCTGAGGAGCAATGGAATCTTGGCGCGGGTGTGTTTGTACGTACGAGCCTCTGTGAGAAACAAGCGTACAGCTGTGGCAGAGCGAGCTTCAGCCTGTGAGAAAAACAGTGAAATGGGCACGGTGGCCGCACAGCTTCGGGGTGCAGCCTAATGTCCCCAAGACTTGCCCCAAACTAGAGAGAGTCCTGAACCTTACAGTTTCTCCTAGAGATACCCCTGATAAAGTTTAACTGATAAACCACATGCAGTAAGTGATTAACAATAATCAACAATAAAATACAAGAATTGCAACAATATCATCATAAATGCTACATGTGTGTGGTCTCTGTTCTCCCCCACCTCTCTCTTCTTCTCTTTTTCTCCCCTCTCTGGCTCACTCACTGAACCCACCTTTCTGTTACCATGAAGTACCATAAAGTTTGGACCCCAGTCAACCACTGGCAACAGGAACAACAGTCAAGGCACAATCTTAGATAAGTGGTAACCCTTTTGTTTGTTACGCTAGTTAGACAAGTTAATCCCATACCAGCATCATAGTTCCATTGCAGTGTAAACGCCATGAATACACGTGAGTATCCTGTGGAAAATAGATTTACCACGAAGCTATATGCTAACCACAGCATATCATTTCATTTTCTCATGTAAAATACTCTGCCAATGAAAGTGTGTAAATACGCAAGCGTTAATGAACTAAAATCAGTAAATATAATTTATATGTCCCTACTGTGATCATGATGATTTTCCCTAAAGATTGATTCTAAAAAATCATCCTCATCAAACTTCTGCACACAGTAAAAGACGCGTAACTGCAAGGAAACTTACCACTCTCCCCTCAATATCCTTTTCATGAAGGTATGTATCACACTGCACACTCATGAAATAGTTCACAGCTTAGAAAATGCCTATCTGTGATGTGCAAATGAAAGATAAGCAGGAAAAGCTCATATTATGTATGCAAGGCACCAGACACATCTTTTGGCCAAATATTGAGTGGTAGACTATGAAGAGCTGTATCTTTTGAAGTTGACAACTATTTTTTAATTTTATTTTAAAGAGAGTAACATTAAACAGAAAAGAGGGTAAACAGATCATAAGGAAACAATGTAAGAGACACAGATTTCAAAGCAGGACAACCGGAGATCTTCACTGTCTATCACATTGTCTCTTGTTTACTTCCAAATAGCTGTCTATATCTTCACACACAATGAATTCACACAAAACAAAGTAGTATAAAACTGATCAGAACAGGATGATGAAGGCATTTTAGGTCTTCAAGACCAGAAAATAGGGAAGTCAACAATGGCTGCCATAATGTCTCTCATTCTCTTCAAAATAATTGTCCATACCTTCACGTATGTTGAAATTAAACAAAACAAAACTGACTAAAATCACTCTGAACAAAGAATAATAATATTGCTGGATTTCACAGCAAGACACTACGGGATCAGCACTGGGTACCTTAGTGTCTCTTTTACTTCAAAGTATCTGTTCATTTCATTGTGCATTATATTACCGATTCTCATCAACTGTTTAGAAGTTCTACGCATGCATGAGTCTCTATATGTATACTTATCCTTTCTGTATTAGAAGGAGAAACAAAACAACAAAAAGGAATATAATCAAAAATGAAATTCTGGTATAGGAAAATAAAACAAATTTTGCCCAAAGTTGTTAGTATTATATTGGCATTACTACACTGTAGGAAAGCCAAAATTTTCCTGTTGTCTCTCGCAGTAAGTATGGAGGACCACCTGGACTTCTTCCATTGAACAAAGAGCAGTTACCCCCACTCTGGCTAAGCCTGGCCCCATCTCTAGGTACTGATGTGTACAGAGCAGGCTGGGCCATTTCCTCTTCCCTTCAATGGGCTCTAAGCCGTGTAAACAGGGCTGGTGGAGGTGCTGCTGTGTGATCTTTGAAACTCAAGGACAGTGGACAGTCACCGTTTCTCTGTCCCAGTGTCTCCCTAAGCACGAGTGAGCCCAGCAGGAGGCAGAGCCACCACCAGGGATGTCCACTGGGTTTGGGCTTTGGGATAAGCAGCTGTGACTTCCTAGGGCGTAAATGGGTTTCCCATCAGAGCTGAAGCTCTGACCCCTAACATTAACTGCTTCCTCAGCTGTGCTATGAGATTGCTCTTTCTGCATTTCTTTCTCTCTGCAGGCTGCAGAGTGATCTCAGGTCTCCTTCCTAGCCCTGCGCACAGGACTCCTGTCTCCCACCATTCTCACAGTCACGCATCCGCAAGCAACTCCTTTTTTGACTAATAAATAACATCTGGTTAGGCCCTGGGTCAAGGCCTTTGTTCTGATGAGCCTTAATCATGTCCAGTCTCGGGACCCCTTGGCCACCAATAATTATAAATACGTCTTAGTGTCTTTATTCTCACCATGGGTTGCACTGGAAATGGTAGATTGAAATCAGCTCATTAGAATTAAAAAGCTTTTTCAGTGAATCACAAATCAAAACTTCCTGGACAGCAATGTGGATGAAAAAGGGATCTCTCCAGTGGGAGCAATAACTTATCAATACTGTCAGCTTTTCTATGCCCCTAGGATACTAAATTGACTTTTATTTTCACCTCAAGTTTTTGGAAGACAGAGAGATTTTTGGTCAGTTTGGCAGGTGGGTATTACTCTGCTGGTCAGGGGACCACTAAGTTATTAAGCTTCCTGTCCACCCTTCCTGAAACCTCGGGAAGTAAGGCTTTATTTGTTCTTGAAATCCTTCCAGATTTAAAGATCTGGTTGATGAAAATGAAAGAATGTATTGAAATGAATTTTAAAAAAACCTGAACTGTATTTATTTCTGAAAGATGCTTGTTGAGTACTTTGAAAAATAAATTTGATGTTGCTTGTACTTTGATTACTGATACTCTTCTTGCTGCTTAGGAAACCTAAGGCTTAGAATTTTGACACAGATCTGTGTAATAGAACTCGGTAATACACTGTCAGTTCGGTTCCATTGTCCCACTTTTTAAACAACTGAGAGACCAGCTGCATAGCTATCTTAAATGTGCCCTTTCAAGGTGTACAACAACCTGGACATGGTGGCCATGCCTGTTACGCTGACCCTCCGGGAGGCTAAGGCAGAGGTACTGGGAGTTCAAACCCAGGCTGGGTGACATGGAAGGCCTGGTCTTGGAATAAAAACATAAACAGTGGCTGGTGATACAGCTTAATATGAAGACCCTGACTCAATACTCAGAAGGACCAAAAGAGGAAACAAAACTTGTAAAATATGTACAAAATGTTTTTGGGGTATGTTTAGGAATTTTTGGAGTCCTCACTAATATCCAATACTGGAAGAGTTTGCAACCCAGGAAGAAGCCCAGAATCCTTTGCCCACTGTCCTTTGGTCACCTTTCCTGGCTGCCTCCCACAGGGACCACTTACCTCTCTGTGAACTTGCCTCTTCTGCACATTCACGCCTGTGGAAGCAAGGCTGCCTGGGATTTGGTGAATGGCTTCTTCCGCTGACTGTAACCTTTGTGAGATCCCTTCACCTTGTAACATTTCTTGGGCCTTCATTTTGTTTCATTGTTGGAAAAATAATCCATCCTACAGGTATACCATGTTTTGATTATCATTTTATTGACCGTCATTTAGGGTATTCCCACTTTTGGGTAGCAGTAATGATCCTGAAATGTTCATGCCTGTCCATGTATTTGTGTGGGAGTATGTTTTTAACTTGCTGTTCAGTTGTGGGAACACAAGTATGCAGAGTCATTCTGTTCTAAATTTTTCGTAGAATTGCCAAAATATTTTAACAAGTAGATGCAAATCTCACATTCTCACTAGGAAGGTACAAAGGTTTTAACTTCTCCACATCTTTCAACATTTCTCATCACTGCCTGACTTTTGGAGCAGAGAATCAGCTATAACCCTCTTAGGAGCTGTGGATTGATACTGTGGTTTGGTTTTCTCTAATAGGCAATGACTTTGAGTATTTTCATGAGGTTATTGTTCGTTTCTATATCTTCTCTGGAGAAGCATCTGTTCAGATTCTTTCTCCATTTTTTTTAACTGTGCTGTTGTCATTTAATTATTGAAACATGAATCTTTCATTTCAGACACAAATTGTTTGTTAAATAGTACCTATGAGTTTTCAATATTTACTCATAAATCATGAGTTATCTTTCACTTTCTACCTGGCGTCTGATGAAACATAAATAATTTAATTTTGAAAAAAGATGCATTTTTTTCTCTTCTCACTTTTGCTTTGGATATATATTCCAGAAATCATCACTTCATCCAAGGTCACAAAAACATAAGCTGACATCTTATTTTGGGAATTTCATAACATCCTTTCTACATTTCAGTATACATCATATTTTTTTTTAATGTCATGAGATGTAGGCATCACACATAAGTATTTTGCATGTGGATATCCAGAGTTTTCAGTATCTTTTTATTATTTATTTATTTATTTATTTATTTATTTATTTTTGGAAAAACATAAGGTTCCCTTTTCAATGAATTTTCTTGGAATCTTTGTTCAGAACCAATTGACCATAACTGCAGGATTTACTTGGGGAGTCTCAGCTCTCTGCTGTTCAGCACTGTAGGTCTATAGAACCTTTCTCTTCAACAGACTTTCATTCCACATTCCAAAACGGGGGTACAGCAAACTCAAATAAGTTCCGAAACAGAAGATGGGAGTCCGTCAGAGGGGTTCTTCCTTTTGAGGATATTTTATCTCTTCTCTTTTCTTTGCATTTTGTATAAATTTGAGAATTAACTTCCCCACGGAAGAAGCACACACAGCAATTGGTAGAATTTTGCCAACACTGGTTATTTGCGGGGTTCCACCATCTCATCATGGCTTTCTAGCCCATGTCTCAGATCTTTCAATTTGTTTGGGTCTTCTATTTTTTTCAAAATTATGTTGTCTGTGTTTAAAATACAAGTATTGTAATTATTTTATTAAGCGTATCACTCAAATTTGTGTAGTTTTCAATTAATCTTCAGGTATCCAGGTTTTTATGATAAAGAAAAGCAATTCAGGTCTTTCATATTGGTCCTGAGTTATGAAACTTTACTGAAGAACTTTAATTTTAACATTTTTGCGGATACTTCAGGATTTTTTACTTGCATACTTAAGTCATCTACACACATGGATGTTACGCTGGCTTCTTCCTTTCTGGTCTTGGTGTCATTCTTCCTTTTTTCCCCTCAATATTTGAGGTTAAGCCCAGCACCTATAAATGCTAGCTAACCTTCCTGTACATAACCACCAGCCCCTCCTTTATGCTTTTCTTTCCTCTTTAATCTTCCTTTTATTTTCTCTTTTTAATTTTTAAATTTTAAACAGAAAAAAATTAGGAAGCAACAGTAAAACATTTTCAAAACAGGCTAGTAGAAGAATAATAATCAACACGTTGTGTATTGTTATATGCATAGTAGTTGCTCTGAGTACAGGTATAGAAATGAAACGTTGTCTAGAAAATTACTGGCACAAAATTTTTCCCTCAGTGAACCAAGAGAAACGAAACATATAAACATTTTAATTGTCTTGCATTCATATATATAATATATATCCTTTTCCCGTATTTCCTTTCCCCTTTCTCCCATCAGTTTTTCTTTTCTTTTCTTTTGAGCAATTTCTTCTTTATTCACAATATCACACATTTTGGATCTTGTTTACTCTTTCAGATTCTCATACTAGTGAGACAATACGATGTTTCCACACACAGGTCTTATTTATGTCACTTATGAGTATGGTCTCTGGTTGCATCCATTTACCTATAAAAGTATCATTTATCTTTTCATGGATGAGTAGTATTGCATTATACAAAAAAAAAATCTTTTTTTTAAACATTCCTCGATTGATGGGCATTTAGGTTGTTTCCAAGATTCAGCTATTGCAAATTATGCAGCTATAAACATAGGTGCACATGTGTCACTATTATGATATTTTTAATTCTTCTGGAAAGATACTCAGAAGGAGGATGGCTGGGTTGAATGGGACCTCCAATCCTAGTTCTTTGAGGAATCTCCACCATGATTTCCACAGTGATTTCACTCCTGCCAACAGTGGAGACAGGGTCTTTTTCTCCCTAGCCACCCCAGCATTTGTAATTGGTTGTTTTCCTGATGATAGACATTCTTTCCAGGGTGAAGTGGAATCTCAGTTTTTAAATTTGTACTTCTTGAATGACAATGATTTTGAACATTTTTTTCATGCATTGATTTGCCAATTGCATTTCTTCATCTGAGAAGTTGCATTCATCTCAGATGCCAGGTTTTGGATGAGATCTTTGAATTTTGGAGGTGCATATCTAGGCACAGCAGGCCATAATTTTTCGTTGCTTGGTGGGTTGTCTTTTCACTTGGTTGATTTATTTTCTCTTTTTGTGAGGCTTTCTACTTTTTAAGGTCATTCTAGCTAAAAGTAGGTCATTTTGCAAACATTTTTCTGTTTAACCTTTGTTTCATTTATTCTTTGGTGCTGTTGTATTTCCTTTCTTCTGTATATTTCTATAATTTTTTGTCTTGGTTGATTTACATCAACCCTTCCCATCCCCAGCCTTAAGCTGGTGTGCTAATTGGTTTGGACTCTTCCTTCTTTCCCAGTATGAGATTTGATGTCTTTATGTTTCTTTTAAATCCTCGGTTTTTTAACTCTCACTCTCTCTCATATGTTTATCATGTGTTTTCTTTTAATCTATCTAAAATCATGATATTATCTTTGTGATTCACTTACAGTCCGTTATTTGCCTCCCTATGAACATTCCCAAGCCTCTTTCCCATTGGGCTTCATGCCTTCCCTCTGTGGGGTTTACACCCTTTGTACACTTTACTTCTCCCTAAGGGGATGGGGATTTAATGCACCATGGCCTGGCCAGGGGACTGTGGTGAGGAATTTCCCATCTGCCCCAGAGAGGAAATTGTACCGGAATCTACAGTTTTGTACATGTACTGCCCAAGTGAGTTAGTGCTCCATGATTGCTTCATGAAGTTATCTTTCAAAGTACACAGGAGAAAATGTAAACACAAAAATGCATGGAAACAGTCTCTCAGATTTATGCAACTAGTTGATGTAATTGTGCTATTTTTTGTTTATGTGGATTTGAAGTATTTTTGGGATGCTTTTATTCAATCTGAAGGATATGCCTTCATTTTTCTTGCATGAATGATCTTCTATTTGAAACTTTTCTTAATTTTTATCTTAGAATTCCTAAATATATCTTTGTTTTTAAAAGTAGTTTTTTTCAGGTATTGGATTCTCAGTAATCAGGCTTTCTTTCTTTCCTTCTTTCTTTCCTTCCATCCATCCTTCCATCCAGCCAGCCATTTTCCATCATCTTTCCTTCTTTGCTTCTTTTATTGTTCTGTCTTAACTTTTTCATTTTTAAATTATTGGTATGTATATGGTATATGTGAGGTTATATGATTTTCTATTATGTCTTTCTCCTTCCTGGAAAACATACCTTCCATACACTGATGCTGATACCAATTTTGAGAGCCCTACTGCAATCACATTATTCAGATTCATAAAGTTGTTCTCGTGTTTGATTTCCCTAGAAGCCTACTCTTATTCCTTGTAACTATGGCACCAATGTCATCATAAAATAAAGTTAATTCACATAATTATGTGTAGCATGGAGTTTCTCTCCTGGAATGAAATAACATGTGGCTGAGTTCCAGCTTTATGATTTTGTTTTTTTGTTTATTCATCTTTATCCACAGGTTTACAATAGTACCTAACACCAGAAGAAATATAGTCAATGCTTATTAAATTAAGTCATAAAAATTGATGGATTATTTGTCCCTTCATTGTCTGAATACTTAACCAATTGCCATATTTTGGAGTAAAAATACCAATAAATTCACCGCTGAGTCCTTGTGTTTTTTTTAATGGTCACTTAAAAGATGGTCACACCTTGTCTTGTGAGCATCACCATGCAGTTCCTCACTGTTTTCTGTTGAATGTTACTCAAAAGGAAATTTTTCTCTAAGATTCATAATTTATATTTCAAATATCCATTCTCTTTAACAATGAGAAATGAGAAAGTCTGTAAAGCATCTTGATTAGTTTCTGTTAACATAAAATTATAGAAAATTGTAATCTGAAGTACTGAAAAAAGTTCATTGTTGAGAAGTTTAAGCAAAAACACTTGATTCTTTTCCCTAACAGGTTCTTCTTTTCTTCTTATATTTCTCACCATATTTCAATAAAGAATAATTTATAATGGCCTCCATGGATGGATACAAAGTTCTGTGTGAAAGTATCTACATAGCAAAGTCAACACTGAAATCTGATATTGCTGGAAAATAAAACACTTTTTTTCTAAAACCATGTTGCTAAAGTAGAATCCAATGCTAGTATTTATGCACACTTCTTAAAGTTTGTTTTGTGTTACTTTTGTGTATATCTGTCATGGTTTTTGTCTGGATGTCCCTCTAACACTTTATGCAGTTGGAGGGGTGGGCTCTTTGGAGATGGCTGAATCCACAGTTAGTGATTGGTTCATTGTCTAGTACTGGGATTGGAGCAGGGAATGCTACACCCACCCTAGGTCAAGAAGCCTGCTTACAGTGTAAGAAAAGAAAAGAGACTTTCTCTTCCCACTTTCCTCCTGTTACTTTTGCTGTCTTCCACCATCATAAACTGTAGACCCTCTGCCACATCACCCTGCTCTGGCATTAGTTGAATATGGACTAAAATCTCTGTGAACTATGAGCTAAATATACCTGTCTTCCCTTAATTTTGGGCATTGAGTATTTTGTCTCAGCAACAATACAAAGTAATCAACACAATCTAACTATTCTATAAACAATATATATATTAATGCTTCAGTTTACAAATGCTTCCCTTCATGAACAATTTGGTTTTCAAACAAAATCTTGGCAAAATCAGGCTTCTTTTCACAAACTGCACTGGGTGACGAATGAGACCATGGCATCTTCTCCAGAGTCATGGAATCAATTAATTTGGTGAAGCAGTTGTGAATAATTTAATTTCCAATTTCCTATCTTGTATTACTATGTTTGTAAACATTATTTGTTTTGAGGCTATTATAATATTCTTCAATACCTACCTAATATTATGAGAAGAAAAGAGTTAGCAGCTTGGGAGTAATTCTTGCATCTCTACAACTGGGAAAGACAGAGCAGAGGAGATAGGCTGTATCTTCTCCCAAGCATGTTGATGACAGTCTGGTAAAGATACAAAGAGTATTTGGAAGTCAGTTTTTCCTAGGCATCTCATTATTGGAATCTGAGGCAGGGTTAATCTGAAGCTGACTAATAAAGATACTTATTGCTATGCAGACCTGATCTCTCCTTCCTCTTTGGGTTTTGTGTTTCCTTGTTTCCTAGACAGGATTAGTGCAGCTTGATAGCAGATAAGACTGCAGATTCTTGTTAGTCCAATTTGACATCTCATCCATTATGTTGTCTCCCAATATGTATATTGACTTCAATCTGTTTTCCTAATGAATTCTTTGAAAAACTTAAAGATTGTTTTGAATGGAAATTAACAGCTTTCACTCTTTGTTAATTCTTAAAGTATTTTCCTCTTTTAGTAAATGCGCTTTTGTATTTCAATCAACTAAAACTGTGTTTACAAAAAGAAATGCACTCAAGAAGAAGTTTTGTTGATTTACAGTAAAATTGAATATTCATAAAACAGCAGTGCCTTTTTATCATGCACATTTTGCTAGGTAGATATTATAAAACCTATCATGACCTCATCACTGATTAAATAGAAATGTGACATCTCCAGAAACAACTTTAAATGACGTAAGCATTAAAAAGACAATGGTCATATCTACTAACTCAGGGTATATTCACAACAGTGGCCTTTTATTCTCTCTTGGAAAAAGCCAACAGAACTATGTACACAGAATTTACTAAAATACATAGTGAAAAACACAATATCACCTTTCATGATACGTGAAACCTAGAAGTAACCCAAATTCACAAAATTCAAATTATTAGATTGAATTTTCTTTTTCTTTGTTTGTGTTTTTGTTTCTTACAGTACTGGTGATAGAACCCCGGAATATTCTGAGCACAACTCCCAGCTCGTTTTTAATACATTTTCTATTTTGATGCAGAATCTCACTAATTTGCCCAAGCTGACCTTGCCATTCTTTTGCCTCAGCTTCCTGCGTTCCTGGGATTCAGATGTGCACCACTGGGTAGTCTATTCTGGGTAGTCTATGCACCTCCTATATGGCCTATTGTGTAATAAAAATTAAATGTTATTCAAGTCAAAATGGACTAGAATCTATATTAGCAACAAAATGAAAGAAACTCATGAATATTCAAAGTGCAGTAAAAGTCATGAACATTTAACTTTTTACGATTGTTACAACAAAAGACAAATTGTTTCTCTGCTCCCCCATTTTATACTTATGTGTCACCTTGTTTCTGTCACTTTCTGAAGTTCTGAAATCTCCTTTTATGCACTGCCCCAGCTGCCTTTATGTCGTTATTTGATTAAAGTCATTTACCGTCCCTGCTCCTACTAACTTTGGGGAAATGCCATGTCTTTGTTACTTTTCTCAAGGCTGAGACAAGATATTTGATATCCAAAGTGAAGCTAGAAAAGGTTTATCGCAGCTCACAGCTTGCGGAGGTTTCAGCTCATGGCTGCTGACTCCAAGGCAGAACGGCAGAGGGCGTAACAGGGGAGACACAGTCCACAGCAGAGCAGGCAGAGGAGACCGTGACAGGCAGCACGCGGCAAAGCTGTGCAGAAGCCGCAGCGGCCTGCTCGCCCTGCTTTCCGCCACGTGCACTCTTGGGGTGGGCAGCGCTGACACTCAGGGGTCCTTCCCGTTACCTGCACTCAGAACTGTGCCAACCAGTCATCGGACTGATGTATTAATTACAACCCTTGATTCTAGCATCGCGCACGCATCCCCACTTCACACATCCTAGATGCAGCCACCTCTGAAAACCCCACCTACGACCACATGAGGCTTTGGAGGGGCGTGCAGACACAAGACACAGCACCAGAAACCACAGTGTGGGAGACGCGGTGAGTAAGGTGGGTGAGGATTCTGTCATAGTCTGACGATCCTTCCTCCCTGCTGGAGGACCCTCAGCAGCAGGGTTCATCGTTTCTTTATATCACACATTGCAATGATGTTCAGGGGTGAGGGCTTCCAGAGCTGACCCAAAATGGGACAAAAATGATCAGATACATGTGTCCAAAGTGAAAAAGAGGATTTCTGAGGAAGATTCATAGCAGTGAGTCTTTTATTGTAACATTTTTAATTTAAATTTTTACCATAGATTTTCATCATAATGCATAATATTGAGCAAATAGATCATATGCAATGTACTATGTTGTCTATGATTCCATTTATGTAAATTTCAATTTATTTTCAACTTTCAATATTTTCAACATTTTCTACTTGTGCAGTCAAGAGAGGAAAAATTATGGGAAGCAATTTGGAGGAGGAATTTTGAATGACTAATAGTTGTTTGGTTTAAACTCTGTACCCAAAAAATTTTTCTCAAATGTCTAATTAGATTTACATAAGGGTGCTTCTCCCTATCTCAGTGTCTGGTAGAAGAAGAGAAAAATGAAAATGGCTACTTTTATGTAGAGTAAGGGCTTTGAAAGATTTTGCAAGGATGGCTGTAAAGATAAACTTAGGGTGATGCTCTGGCGAAAGATTTTGGTGGCAAAAACATGAGGGTGCTTTCTGATTAGAAGAGGGGCTGTGCCTGGTGAGCCCGCTTTTAAGCAAGAGTCAGTTCACCTGCAGGCCCAGACTGTGAATGAAGACTTCAGCGGCAGAGACCCTGGTGTAAAGGAAGATCAGGGTGTGCTTGGATGGAAGAGTAAAATAAACAAATAAGTATTGAAAATGAAATAACTGTGGAAGTGAGAAGCACTCAAATGTGTTCTCAAAACCCTGAAAGAAAGCAGTGGTTATTGATGGGACGTATGCCAAGGACCACTTACACTTTCCGTGTGACCCTCGCACACGTAGTGATGCTCACTGCTCAGCCCATGCCAGTGGCTTTAGCTTCCAGCCTCAGACCTGGGCTTTGCACAGCTGTGAACTGAGCAATCTTTGTACAAGTGTCTAAGGCAGGAAGTCACACAGAATGCTCAGCAATTGCACAGCAAAAGTCTTGTGGCTCTCCCTCTGTTTCTGGTATCCGCGGGATTCTGTGCTGGGACAGTGTGCGGCCTGTAAGTAATAACGTAGAAGCACCTGTGGACCCCTGGGCTTGGAGCAGGATGAAGAACTAAGACTGCTGGGAGCCTTGGCTTGTGCTCCTTGGTCACACTGCTCCGTGGGTGCACACGGGAAGACCCACTCGAGAGCTTGGCTTCATTTTTATTTTTGTTACTCTTCCTGATTGAAATACCCTCCACAGCAAACTGCCAGTCCCTGGCTAGAGTCCCACTTATCTTGGATGTAGACAATGGTTCTGTAAGTTACTGCTAGCAGAGGGTTCAGAGCAAAGAACAAGTTCTCAGGTGTTTCTGAGACTGGAGGGGAGGCCATAGCACTGGATCTCTTCTCTTCCTTCCAGATAAGTGACAAGTTTGTGTATAATATCCAAGAAGCTGCAGAATGACCAACACCAGAGGGCTGCAGACAGCAGCATTTGTAAAGCCACAGCAAGAGTAATGGGGAGAACAGGACTCGAGTAGATTACAAAGTGCAATTGATCACAGCGATGGGGCTTCCAGGGTTTGCAATTCCATTTAGCTGCAAGAACAAGGTCTTCAGGGACAGAGCAATCTGCCAGAGGATGGTGTGCAGTACAGATAAGGGTGATGCAAGATCCAATCTGTTTGGAGATACACAATGCATTTAAAATACGTTATATACTAACGGTTTGTTAAGGAAGCTGAACGGAAGACTCACGTATGTGGGAGGCAGCGTTCCCCCAGTGCTCAGTCGCCGCCTAAACTTTTCTGTTGCCCTGGAATAGTGGGTTGCTCCAATGAAATATGATGCACATTTAATGTAGCTTTCCCTTCTTGAGTTTCTCAGTTTTTCTTCCACAACCAGTGGTTCGATAATTTTTAAAAAATCAAATTCTACAAGAAAACACAAACTCTCTCTTTCTCTACTCTCTCCCCACCCCCTTTTTTCTATTTCTGTCTGATTAAATATATGTGGCGATGGCTGTGAATTTGCATGGAGTCCTTAGACACCAGGCAGAGGAAGAGCTGTCCAGGACTGGCAGCCTGCTCCACGATAACCAAGAGATCCTTCTGGGATACAGCATGCCGTGTTCTGTGCCCCGATCTCTCCCTGCAAAATGATGACCTTGATCTTGAGGAATGCTCAATGTCTTTTTACTCTCAAGTTTTACTGATTTTTCAATTTATTGTCTACCCACTTAGCATTCAGATAAACCATACACCTGTCTGAGACAGAAGAAAAGGCCAATCTTCAGTAATTCAAGCTTAGCTGCAATGTTTCTCAGGATACTTTACTAGAATATAGCTTTTAATTTCTAAAAGGGGAAAACTAGTCTTTGGTCAATACTAGGAGGGTGAGCACCAAACTGCAACCTTTTCTGTGTCTCACAACAGAAACAAAGATATACACAATTTTTAACCAGGTAAATGGAATGCAAAATATGCCAAGGGTATGGAATTTAGTTATACAAGAAAAAAATTTACCAGAATCTAAAGTACTCATTAATCATGAGAGAAATTTTTATTTTTTTTTCTCAAAGCATATTTTAGTTTTAATTCAACATTAGGGATCATATATCACATGTAATTAGTGCGCAGGAATGTTTGCTGTCTGACCTCAGGGCTGTGGAGATCTGGATTTCCCAACAAGCCTGCAAGGCTTCACTCTAATCTCCACCTGGCAATGGATGGAGAGAGTCCTGTGTCTTTTGAGAAGGATAATTTTTCAAGCTCCTGCTTATGGTGATGAATGTCTGTGGATTCCAGATAAAGTGCACCTTTTCAAACACAGAATGTGATGTTCTTGCCCTGTAGGCACAGAAGGGAATCAGAGGTTCTGAACACACCCCTGGGGCCCCCATGTACACCTGGAAGGTTCCCAGGGACTTTAGGCTGCTTCACTTGGGATTCATGAAGGAGCATACTAGGTTTGGTGGAAAAGTATTAATCCTCCCACTGGAAAGCGTTGCCTGCGGGTGGAGCCCTTTCCTGGACGCAGATCAGGGTGAGAGTGTGAGGGACAGGAGACACAGCTGCACTGGGCCGTGGACACTACCTCAGCCTCTCTTCAGGCCAGGCTTTCCCACTGCTCTGGCCTCAACAACGGACTCTGCCAGAGTCTGGAACCATCGTTGTCACAGACTCCTGGCCCTGGACTCCCCCGCTACCCCAGGCTGGCTGCTGTCCTCCCAGGAGGTCCTGTGGAATGTTCCCCTCAAACACAACAGAAACCTCAATCTTTTCCTTCTCCCCACATCTGAGAAGGATGCCTTCCTTTTTCTGGAGTTGTATTTCGTGACTTGGCCTGAGATTTTCCCTCCCTGCACCTATGAAGGCTGCGCAGCCCAGGCTGATTTCTGTCTCTCTCTCTAGTTCCACTTTCTCCTGTTCACTTTTCTGGAGTCACCCTCATGCATTCAGCCAGCCATCCTGGGCAAGACGGTCACATGGTGAACTCAGCGGAAGGTCTTGGCTGAGAAACTGGTTATCACAAAATCCAAGCTCACTCCTAAGTTCTACAAGTCAAGTAGTGAGTATAAATGCTTGAAGATAAATAGAAGGGAAATGTTTTTCTTTAGATTAGGTAAAAGATGTTCATATAAATAGGCAAATAAGCAATTTGCAATAGATCTTTCTTCTCAAATGGCATGTGTTTCAAAGTAAATTGCACAAAAACAAATTTATTAAAGTTTTACATATTAAGTATCAAAAGCAAAGGCTAAGTAATAATTCTTATCAATTACATGTTCTTGTTTGTGATATATAAGGTAATTTTTCATCCAATCAGGCCAGTTGTTGGTTGACTTATTAATTCTATAAAATGATGAAACAGTAAGGTACACACAAAGACAATGATAAACTCTCAAAATTCCTTAGGTGCCTTTAGCTTTATACCAGATTTCTGTTCTATTATTCCAAACACATGAATAAATGGCAAGGCAGTTTCTCATATAATGTTCAAATAACACTGCGTTAAGCATTTATATTGCTATTTTAACCAAACTGTTTTAGCCAAGGTCAGCTTTAATCAGGGTATGCCTTCAAACATGTTTTCAGTCTAAACTCCATGTGCACCATATATGCAAAAGCAGAAAGGAGAACAGTCTTGTATTTCATCCCCCAAACTCTCAGGCAAGGCCTGGTCACCTTGGTTCTACAGTGTGTTTCCATGTGTCCCATGCAGCTGACCATGGGAATGAAGGGCTTGGACTGTGTCATTCCCAGCCTCTCTCCAGTCCCTGGCTAACACTCAGTATACAGCGCATTGTCAGTAGTGCTGACAGGTGAATAGTCAGTAAGTGCTGAATTGAAGTAGTGATGTCACTCAGCTTTCACAGCCACTGCTCAGTGCTACCCCAGAGCCCCTGCACCCTTGCTTCTGCGTTAACTGCTAACTGCTGTATTGTATCCTCAGAGTAGAGAACGCATCGGGATTGATCTAAGTGTGAGTTCACAGCAGGGCAATGTCCACAGCAAGGGGAAGACAGCTGACATGCTTAGGTGGCAAAGGAATTTAGGATTGTGAAGCAGAGGCATACAAAGGTATACAAATCAATGTAGAGTTCACAGTGGTGTTAGCATTCCACATGAAAGTGATTGGAAAACTTGTCTAAGGGAATGATTTGTGTGGTGTGGTCTTGTTTCTCTTCTCTGGGAATCACATGGAAAAGGAGCGCTAATCACAAAGAGATGTGGCAGACACCAGGATCAATCCCAGCAAAGATTTGCCTTTCTTAATATGACCATGCCAAAAGGTGACAGCACCCTACAAAGACCGTCACCTAGCACTTTCTCAATCCCTGCTTTGAGCAATGTATGGTAAATACAGTCTGAATTGTGGGAGTTGTTTGTTTATGAAGAGAAGAAATACCATACACACGGTTGGAGGAGTTAAAGAGTTGTTGTCTCTCTGGGCTTCATGTTGCCAAGAAAACAGCACTGGATCTGCCTGTATGTTGGTTCCTTGTTACACAGGTACCTTTACAGATTTTCATAACACGTTACTAAGATAGGGGTTCCCTCATTAAGTGGATAGTTAGTTATTGCACCACAAGTTATTGGAATGGTTCTGTCTTGATAACCTACACCAACAGAGGAATCAGTCTCTGGGACATGGCCAGTGACTTATGATCCAAGCGAGAATCATGTGCAGCTGAATATTAAACTCATTTCCGCTGCAGACTTTATTATTGATAGGGAGATGCATCCTGGGTAAAACACTGATGTGACTGTAGAATAAATAAACTGATCAACAGTAACAACCACAATGGACCTAAAGTGACCAAAGAGGATGAGGGACTACTTGTGGTTGTCCCAAAGCTTGCTAAGATTTAGAATTGAAAGCTTCTCCTCCAAGAAGACACTCAACCCTGGTTGACTTGGGAAGTTGTTGGCTACAGAGCAAAAGACAGCATGGAAAACTGTGACAGGAAGAAGGAGTTCTAAGAAGCTCCTGGCCCTACGGGGCACTGAGGTGTACTGCAGCAGCCCAGGGCAGGCGTGACATGGAATGGTCCTGCTCCATTGCTGTGCACACACCTGGAAGTGCAACTGTTGGCTCCTACACTAATTCTGTGCTTTACACTAAGAACAACTGCCAACCTGCTTTTCACACTGGGCAAAATCATTGCATATTCTTAGACACCTGATTCCATTTCTCTATGGCCTCAGTGATACCTGTTATTTTCCAGCTTTTGTTTTGCTTTATTTTGTTTTGTTTGACGTAATCATCTTGATGGGCAAGAAGTGGATGTGCATTGTGGGTTTCACTTGCATTTCTGTAGTGATTACAGAGTGTCTCTTCGAAATGTTGAAAACTTCGGTGTAAAGATGGTTCAAACTTCGTGACTTTGTAAACATAATTAATGCCACTGAATGGCATGTTTTAGTGTGACTAAGATGGTAAATTTGGTGGGTTCGTATTTTGTCACAATAAAATTGATATTTCTACAAGGAGACAAAGGAAAAGAGGATGTAAAATGATTAAGAAATTTTAAAATATTTTCAGGGATCTCAGAGGCCTGGCACACTGCCATGGAACTTTCTGGATTAAGAAGAAAGTAACATCACTCAAAAGCAAGATCACTTAGGCAGAGATAAACTACAGGGAGGAAACAATTCAAATTCACACTGAGGCGTTTTCACTACAGAACTATGATGCCCGCAACAATTGCAAGGATTTCATAAACCAACAAATAGTGTCCTATGGAGTTCAGAATTGTACATTTACTTAGGTTATCCTTACTGTGCTTTGTATCTGTAACTCTCAGTATTTTCCCAAGAAAGACCACATTCTGTAAAAATTGTAAGGAAAATAGTTTGTGAAATTCCTATGTAGGGAATTAGTTTTTTTTTTTTTTTTCCATTTAAGGTTCTGAAAGCAGTTTTCCCCTCTACAAATAGAGACAAAAGTTAATGAAGAGTCTCTCCCTGCTCTACATGCTCTCCTGGGAAATCAAGGGCACCAAATGCTTTGAGGAAGAAAACACAGTAATGACAACTCCTGAAACCTGCCCTTTGTCAAGTGATAATAAAATTTACTAATACAAAATCTTGACATTTGAAAGTGATAAAATTGAAAGTGATATACTTTTTTCACATTTTTATCACAAAAGTAAAACTATCATCTATTGATTTCCATTATGTGCCCCCAGTCAGGGCTTCAGGGATACGTATCTGTGTTTTCATTCCTTGCAGATGCAACCTCAGTGTAAATCTGCTCTTTATCACATGGCCAGTATGTAAAGGAAAAAAAAAGTGAATCTTTTTAATGTTCTAAATTAAATTTATCCTAAATTATACTAAAGTTTCTTCTCCATTCCATGCTGAGTATGTGACCAGATATCCTGGATTTACTTATATGACTCTATGTGATTCATACACTAAAAAAAAAGAGTAGCCCCTTTTCTAGAGATTGAGCTTTGGAATATGTGTGTCTGGCTGAGGTTTTGCTCCTGAGTTACTGTAATTAGATATGGATTACCCGTTGGCCTATCAAATCTCATGCTGAAGGAGCCAGGAAGGAAGAGGCTGACTAAAAGTTCAGAATGAAAATTTTGTAAGAATATGGTGACCAAGGTATAGATCTGAGAATCTGCACTTTCCAGCAGGAGAATAATTACACACAGTTACCGAGCACTTGTGATAGAGTAAAAAAAAAAAAAAAAAAAAAAGGAAAATAAAATTTCAAGATTAGAAACAAACATTTACAATATTTCCATAACAATCTTACATTCATCACATGTTATAATGGTAACATTTTAGGTAAGCACTGGATTGAAATTAACTTCATTTTTTCTTCTTTCTTTTAATGTAGCTACTATAAAACTCATAATACATTCAGATTTTGTTTCAACTGGCTTGTATCAAAAGATTCTTCCTCCAGTAAGGATACTTCAGTTTGTTAGTTGCCCAGGTAATTGTTCCTGTTGCAGTGCCTGCTGTTCCTGTTTCTTAGCAATAACTGGACACTGTGATGCATATTGATCACTAGGACACATAAGAATCAGACAAAGACAGTCAAGTACTCTGCCTTTGTACTTCCCCTTGAGAACCCTATAAAAAGCCTCCCTGCCTGGGCCTTCAGGGCCTGACATTTTGAAGGACAATTAATTTCCTGTCAATGCCTTTAAGGTAAAATAAATCTGCCTCCAAATCCTGGATGTCTTTTTGGTATTTCTGTTTGCCATCACATTTGGTGCACTGGCAAGGAAACCTAACTGTGTTGATCTCTTTGATCACCTGTTGTGGCTCTCATGGATGGAACAGGGACCTGGAAGATGAACCATCAAGATTTCTCAAGTCCTGTCAGAGGTCTGGAGGAAGATTCCTGGCTTCCTGCTCAAGTAACTCATATTGAACTCCAAAAGGTGGGGGAGAGAAACACCTTGTTTATCTGTCTGCCTGACTGCCTGATTCAGATATGACCCCGGGAGGAACACTAGTTAGACTGTTTGTCAGTCCTACCCAGCTCAAACAGAAAGAGCTTTTACCCCTCTTTAGCCAGGACCACCTTCAAAAGAAAGGAGTTGGGTGTTTAATCTCTGAGTGTCTGTCAAACAAACATGTAAGTGGAACAGGCAGCATAAGCAAAAGGCTGCTCTATCTGTGCACCAAGACTGGGAAGCACTGGTGGCAGTGGCCGATTGAACTTTCACCTGTGGTTTTGTGGCAAACAACATGTGGTATAATGGAGATTTTGTGCCTTCCCTGCCTATGTCATGCCTATCTTCCCACAAGAGGCTTGGCCAGGTGGGCATCTGAATGGTCTTTCTCTGAGGAGCACTCACCCTTTTTCTATTATGTCATTGTTCAAGGGTACACAACTCATATATAGGAAGTCAGAGACAGGAATGAATTAGTCAAAACTCACAGTCCCTAACTACAGAAAAAGGGGCTTTTATGGAGTTAAAAATTAAATCAAAACATTCCCTTTGTCTCAAAGGGAAAAAAAAGTTAAAAAAGAGGCCCATTCTCCTTGAGAATTCTTCCTTGGTACCCTCATGGGCTGCCGTAGTTGCTGCCAAAACCTAAAGCTTCACTTGATGCTTCTGACTCACTGACTCCAGCCAATTGAGCAGGTTAGAGCTAGCCATTTTCGCATTCAGCAACAAAAATTCTCTCTCTAGAGCCTTCTGTTTCTATCCTGGTCAAATGGCAGCTTCCCAAGATGACTGTCAGCAACTCCTTTTGAGTTCCACATTTTGACTGAGGAAAAATTGGACTTTCAGTACTGATGAATGAATTGCCATGGACTTTCCAAATATTGCTCACCTAAAAACAACCTAGTTGAACACTTTTTAAAAGTATAAAAAAGCCTATCAACCACTGCTACTTAGAAACATGATTTAAAATATAAAGAGACTTGATGTCCATAGGAAAATCCAGTCTGATAGATGACCATGTCCTCTGGCGATGAAGGATAATGTATAGAAACACAAAGAAACCTTACTACTAAGATCCACCTCAACCTGAACCTTCCCTTGTCCTCTTGTGTCTGGATGAATAATACAGACCAAACTCTACCAAATTGGACTTTCAGAGACCATGGCTATTACAAAGTCAAGGACAAATCTGTGGCTTTCTTAGTAGACAATGGAACAGAACTCTCAGCCTTCAAAGTTCCTTCCATCAGAAAAAGTTACTATCACCAGGGAAACTGGGATTCTTCCCTCTCACCCCTTCTGCCAGGCACAAATTTATAGCCTGAGAGGACATCTCACTAAACCTGAATTCCTGTCACCAAGCCAGTCAACATTCCTTTGATTTAACTTTGCCCTTTTAATTCTGTTTCCCAGGAGGGAGATAATGCCTGCATTAGCCTGAGTCAGAGAGCTGCAATCCTGAAATTCTGAAATTTTTTCTCCCGGATGTATGAGCCAAAGACTCGCTCTTGGGCCTGACCATCAAACATACTGCCTCACCATGAACCTCACTGCTATCAGATGTCACAGGAAGTACAAACAGGTGTCTGGTCACACATAGCCCTGAGAGACCGCTAATTACCTTGGGCAAGATCTTTGTGCTATCAACATCATAGCCATCACTTTGCATTCTGTAGTTCCCAACGCATACACCTCTTTTGGAATATTACTCAAGGCTACAAGGGACTGGGGATTCTTCCACTATTTTCAGAGAGGCCCTACCAACAGATTTAGCTATGGGACAGCCTGTTTCTCTGTCCCTTACAGCTTCATCATGGTCCCCTGAGAAAGAAAAATATAAGGCTTCAAAACCACAACATGTTTATAAATTTTCAAGAAATATATTTCTGTTTCCTATAAATCCAGTTCAGTATTTCTGAGCTGCCATAATTCTCCTCCATATATTTTGCCTCTGATTTCTGCCACCCAGTCTGCTGGTACACCTGGCTGGCCTTAAAGAATTCCTTTTTCTGCCTTCAGTTGGCACCTGTTGGACAGCCCCTCTTTGCAAAGACACAAATTCTAGATTCAAAATTCAATAGACCTGTACTACTAGAGGCTCCTACTAGAGCTACTAGAGGCTCCAAGCCTTGTTTATCCTCCTTTGGGAAGCCCACACATCTGATCTCACTAGATTCTCAGCACAAAATATCACTACATTTCTGATTAATGACACCCAAGCTGCCTGCTGAAGAGACAAAAAAGCTCCACTACTATACCTGGCAGAAATTTGTCACAAGAAATAAAAACCCCACAAAATTCTTGGAGCTGCTGGCTTCTGTAGAATCTGGATACTTCAGTATACAAAACCAGCGATTCTTACTCAGACTGTCAGCCTCTGGGAGTTCCCAGTGGCCTAGCTGTGCAAATACTTGGTTCTAGTCTCTCAAGGCTGCCTCCTCACTTTGTTTCACACTCTAATCGTCCTTCTGATCAAGAAAACTAACAAGAAAACTAACAAGAATACCTTAGGATGAGACCTTTTGTCCAAGTGCCACATGCTGTACTGGACCTAAACACAAACACCCTAAGAGAAGCTGAGTCCACCGTTTTTACAAATGGAAGTAGATCTGTTAGAATGGAGTCTGGCAGCCTGGCTATGCTGTGGCCATCAGGAACAAAAAAGTTATTTTGACCAAAGCTCTCTTGCTACTGCTTTCTGCTATTTGGAAACCTGCCACCAAAGACATTAAACCTGCACTTCTAAATCCTTTCCAGGGGTCTGATTGACTGAAACATCAACCTCAGCCAAAAGCACTTTACCCAGTACTCCCAGAGGAGTCATTTTAATCAGAGACAGGCCTTCCTCCACTGTATGTTCTGCCAACTCAGGCCACATCACTGGCACCTGTACACCTGCAGCCAGCTCATGTTTCAACATCTGTATCACTAGCCCGGTCTCTTCTCATTAAAAGATATATGGATAAACTTAGTATTTGTCTATCCCTATTGGACTGACCCAAAGCATTCCGTACCCACACTAAAGAGACAATAACAATAAACTGTTATGAGAAATCATACGAATTCTAAAAGAGTTCAGGAACAACTTGCAACCAGTTCCATGAAAATTTAGCTAAAAAACCAGCTATATGTGTAGATTTTTACTCCCTACATATATCCCAGGTACATATCAATTAGCTAAAGAGCTCCTAAAATTTCAGAAATCCAGCCTTAACTCCACCATTGCAGAGTTCACCTAGCCAGCTCCTCCAGGGCTCGCTCTAAAGGCACCAGAAAACTCACAGCCCTGCTCTGGTCCATGAACAGCTGGTGCCTGAGGACTTACTATTCACAGGATTGATCCATAGCTATGCTTCTGGCCCAGTCCTGGCTAGCTGGGGCTTTTGCCTCAAACTCTATAAATGGTTGTCCCAAGAGAATAGAATAAGCAAACCTTTGACCAAGATTTTGTGAACTGACACATTGAACACTATCCTAGATAATTCCTTCACTATCATTCCAGAGTAATAACAAGTCATGACCACTAAAGAAAAATTATGTATCTTCCAAAAAGCAACTTAGGAAAGACAACCTTGTGACTCTTGGCTGTGTCTCATCCTAAGACCAGTGATAACCCTAATATTACAGCTTTTAGTTGGGCCTTGTCTCAGAAGACCACATGTAGTATGCCTAGCAAAGATTTGCCAGGGAAACAAAGAGGAAAGAAATGTAGTAGATGTCCAGGTTTGACTCAGACTTTCAATCTTCCTGCCTCAGTCTCCCAGGTCTTGTAGGCCTTTACCATCATGCCCAGCATATGTGAACTTCTATAAAAGTCTGCCATGACTTTGCTCTCTTTCCTAGTTTATGTCCTGAATGCGTTCAGTCATCATATAATTTGTTGTCAATAGTGGCCATCCTGAGAGGCAGGTGTTACACTGTCTAGTGATGGAAAGCAGTGGTACTCTGGAAAATATACAGTGGCCCCTGCAGGGCGCGCTCGTGGGTCTTTGCTCCCACTCTGGGCAGCCTCCTTGGTCCTGGGCTGTGCTCTGCTGCTCCAGGCCCCCAACCACTCTCTCCTGTCCACAAGGCCTGCACTGCTCACCCTCTCTGCATGGCTGACTTTTGCTCTTCAAGCTCTCAGAGACCAGTGATTTCCTTAGCCTCTTCTTTCCTGTACACAACTCTTTCTCCCCCAGACGGTAGAGAAGGTTCTCGCCTGTTCAGCATTCATCTTCCCCTCTTCCTGTGGGCATCACAAGAACAGAAGCATCAGTGGTGCTAGTGAGTGCCAGCATCCACACAGTTCAGGGAATGTGCTAAAGAAAAGAGAACAAAGGAAAAGCCTAAGAGGCCCTTATGAGCTGGGGAGCTCCTGGGGCTCCTCTCTTTCTGGAGTTTAGATTAATTCCTGAATGCTCACATTCTTGTACCAAACGATGATCATAAAGCTTCAGAACTGTGTTTCTTAAAAGAATTTTCACTTGGTACTGTGCTACCAAAAAACCTTTCAAGTAGTCAATTTTACACTGATGCTAGTTGTTAATTCTTGTTTTTTAAGATAATGAGATTGGTCCTCTATGAATTTTGTCCAAATAATGATTATACAAGCACTGAGAAAGAATACATTCTGAAGCTGTGAATATCCCAGGTATTATAGTTAAAATAAGACCAGAAAATCAGAAAATTCACAAATACGACATAAGCACATGGGCTGTGGCTCAGAACTGCCTGCCCCAGTTCATGTGTGGAGTCCTTGTTCTCCTATGAGCAGCACAGAGTTCTCACACAGAGGCTCAGGATCAGTCAATGCATTTTCCTCTGAAGTGAGTAATAAAGTGACTCACACAACCACACATGCACTGCTCATTCGTATTCCACACTGAGTTGAAGCAAGAGAAAGCAAGAGAAAGCAGCATTCAAGATGTGGCTTGCCGATCTTAGACTTCTCTGCCAAGTAGACTTCTTTGTAATCTGGGTTTTCATGTTGACAACAGAACCCAAAGACTAGGGGAGACAAATTGGATCATAGGTGAGACACAGGCTATGTGTGACTTTATTCATAACCCAAATAAGGGTTTTTTATTCAAAACCCAAATAAGTTTTTTATTATACAGGAATTATTTTGGGCTGTACTAAACATTCTTAGCCTTTAACGTTTCCTGGAAGAGCTAAAGAAGATATATGTGTTCCCTAACAATTGAGTCATATCAGTTAAACAAATGATCACCTCCTAATGTTCATGCTTTAAAAGGGAAAAGATCTCTCTGACCCTTCTCGAAGAATGAGCTTCAAGTTACAATGCAGTGATTATCCTTTGCCTAAGAGGTGTATTTTAAAAGCTAAGTATATTTTGGAGCTAGTGAGTATAGAATCTTTTTCTTGCTATTCACAAAATAGTAAAAGGATGGTCAAGCGTGTGACTCATTATAGTAGATTCAAAACTGTAATGTTACAGCCAAATATATTATTTTTCTTCTGTTTTAACAAAATCAGAAAAAAACATTGATCTGAAAAAAAGATCTGTTACTTTAGAAGTGATTCTTATATTACCCTGCCTTTATTATTTATCAACATATTGGTTTTGTAAAAAGAAGGGAACAGACCATATATATATTAGTTTAGTTATCTATCATATATATAGATAAGGCTATATATATGATATATTTAGTCATATATATGATATAAGATACTCTATATATATGACAGAAAAGACTGTATATATATATATATATATATATATATATATATATATATAAACTACTAATCTATGTTAGCTCATCAAACAGAATAGTTTGTGCTTTCACTGATTATTTAATCATTATTATCATGTCTATATCTTGTAGTCTGAACAATTACTTTGGAGATACCAATCCAATATATATTAACCAGTGTTAATCTGCTATTACTTTGTTTTGAATTTCTGTATCATTATTTTAATTCTTTTTTTCATTAAAAAACAAAGTGGGGGCTGGGGATTTAGCTCAGCAGCATAAGTGCCTGCCTTGCATGCAGGCAGTCGTGAGTTTGATCTCTGGTACCGATAAAAAGGAAAAAGATAATAAAATAAAATAAAATAGAAAAACAAAGTGCATTGGATGAGTATAATGGACATTTATTAGTGTTTACTGTAGGTCTCATACTCTCCTCAAATCTTTTATACCTGTAATCTTTAAATATTCCTATAGAGTAATTATATAGTTACACCTATATGTATGTGGCAAACGTGGGTGTAATAGTTGTTGATACATTGTGTCAACTTGAGAAGTTTAGAAGATTAACTAAGTGACTTAGCAGTTCTACATCTAAAGCAGGCGATGACCCACCCTAGGGTAGATAATCTGCCTACTATTAAGGAAGGAAAAGAGAGTCTCTCTCCGTCCTTTGGCTCTTGTTGCTTTTTGCTCTCTTCTGCTGCCATGAATTGTTGCTATTCTGGCATGCACCACTCTGCCTTGAAGTCAATTGATTATGGACTGAAACCTCCACAAACTGCAAGTGAAATAAACTTTTCTTTCTTTAACTTTGGGTGTTGGTTATTTTGTCTCCTCCTAGAAAAAAAGTAACTAAACTTATAGGATTAAGTAACTGGAACTCAATCAAAATATTTGATGTCTAAGTGTAAACATTTACTCAAGATTCAAGGATTCAAATAGGCATCTCCCTGTTCACATGGCATAGTGCATTGAAATCAAGGATCTTGTGTGTTGAGGATCTACAGTCTCTGGAGTGCAGAGTTATTTCTTTCATTGAAAAAATCCAGAAAATACGCATTTTCCTTCCGAGATTAACTACTCTTCTTATTGGGCTCCTAATACCTGCCTTGAAGCTGCCCCATACCTGGAGCTGATTGGACATACAGAAAGCAAGAGTTCAGAATTCTGCTGCAGGTATCATTTTGCAGTAACTGCCTCTGGTTACCGTAGGAAGATAAAGGAACCCAGTGCTCTCACCACTCACTCTCATATTTGCTTGTTGTTATCACAGAGGCAGAGTCTTCACTGTGAAATACATTCATGCAAAAACCATCTGCAGTATAAGAGGCATACTAATAGCAAAATCCAAAGACCTGACATTTACCGGGATGTGGGGCCAAACTCTATGTGCAAGCCAAGCCTATGTGCACAATCTTCCCTTTCTGCTGTCCCCACCATGCTTGAAGGCAGTTACAAAGTTCTGGATGGTGGCATGACTCCTGCAAATTGCTCCCAATGGCACTGCTCCTGACATGCCCCTGCCCTAGTATTCATGCTGATTCACTGTCCAAGTCTTTTCCACTCATCACTGAGTGGGTGAATAACCACCTTTCAGGAAGCAGGAAGATCGAGGGCATAATATTTTACTTGTACACTTGAATTCAAAAGGAAATGCAAGAGACACAGAGCAAATGTTATTTTGAAATTTGCCTGGGAAATTTCATAATACATACCATCAAGATTTCTGCCTCCATAAATCCAGCATAGGGTTTCCTGTAATATTAGAATATCTCATTGTTTTGCAGCCAAATATCTGAAGGTCTGAGGTTGTTTTATATGAAAAAAAGTTTACCATTAGTCATACTGATGCTGGTGAGAAATGCAGATCACCCATGGCCAGTGGAAACTGGGATCAGCAAAGGAAACAGCAATTTTTCCTTATTGCAGGAAAAAAAATCTGAGATGAGTTAAATTTAGCACTGTTTAATTCAGGGAAAGATGCTATGAACTTGGCAACATTTGTGACTGAAAATGTTTCAGAATGTTCTGATCTTTAACTCACAATTTGGAAAGCCAGGCTCACACCTAGCACAAATAGGAAATGTTGTATAAAAGTCTAATTTGGGTGGTTCCGGGTTGACCTATTGGATGCTTTGATGACTGAGACTATGTTGCTTGGTGACAAAGGTAAGCTCAATTGGGCTACGGTTTATTTATGGATGTAACTAGATTAGAGTTCATGAGAAACAAAAGTGTCCCGAGGCCAAATTCTATTATTCAAGAATGTGAGTACTGAATTTGACAGCAAATTAAGCTGAATATGAATCTTGACAAGCAGGGAAGGTCACGAAAGACCAGGAAACAGAGGTGACTGAGGCAGCAGCAGCTTCCCACTGGCCAGCTGCTCTGCCCACCTGAGAGAGGTGTTCAGTGGGGCCGGGCCTGAGTGGTTCCCTCTTATTTGCATTAACCTTATGCAGAAGCCCCAAAGCTGTTAAGCACCAAATCTCCCCCTTTCCAACCAAATGCCTTGGCTGGAGGTCATTGCATGCCTGCCAGGCCTCATCTCTAGGGCCTGTATGCGTGATATTGGTTTTCCCTTAGCATCTCTTGTTTCTACTCTTGAAGTCACCCCTAATTTTCTGTCAAAGAATATAAAGCATCACAGTTTGAGAGGTTGAAGCAAGATGATCACAAGTTTGAGTCCAACATGGGAAATTTAGAGAGATTGTGTCTCAAAATATAAAGTAGAACATAACTGGGCAAGTAACTCAACATGAAGACCTGTGCTATAATTGATTGACTGCATCAACTTGACAAGTTTAAAAGTTTAAGCAACTCAGCAGCTCTATATCTTAAGTGTTGAGGACTCCTCATGGAAGGGATAGCCTGTTTATACTATAAAAGACAAAAAGAAGCTTGTTCATCCATCTTTTTGGCTCTTGTTAACTTTTCTCTGTTCTATTATCATGAATGGCTGCCCCTCTGCCATACTACACTACTTGGAGACAGCTGGTTATTGACTGAAACTTCTACAAACCGTGAGTTAAATAAAACTTTTGCTACTTAATTTAAACATCAGGTATTTTTTCTCAGCAACAAGAAAAAAGTAACTTATATAGAAATCGGTACCAAGAGTGGGATCATTGTTATGACTAAAGCTGAACATGTTCAAAGGCCTTTGGGAGTGGCTTGTGGAAAGAGTTTGGAAGGGTTCAGAGATGTTGTCTGAAGGAGTAAAGTTGTAATGCCTTAAGCTGTTCTGGTTGGAGATTCTGGTCAGCGCTCAGAAGACCAGAAGACTGATAGAAATCCTGCCAGTAAAGGCCAGGCTTGGGAAGTTTCTGCTGGGAAGGACTGCATTGGGTGCTGGACTCCAGATTATATGTTATGGCTTCCAGAGAGTTTGCCCACATTTTGCTCATGTCCAGAGACTTTGCATGAGACTAAGATTAAGGGTGGTAGACTAAGCAGGCAGAGGAAATATCAATGCATTTGAACATTGAGACTGTAGCATGGCTGCTCTTGGGGATTTTAGGCAGATCTATGTTGAGAAACAAGAGCAAAGACCCTAGAATTATGATTTAAAACATTGTATGTTTGGCCAGAAAGGAATCTCCAGTAAAGCTGTGGACTACAAATATAGAGCAGAGGAGATCAAGATTGTTCAAAAGAAGCAGAAGAATACAAAAGATGGTGCCTAGCCATCTGTGTGCAGAGGAGGAGCTGGGCGGATCTGGAGTGCCTGCATCAGCCCCTTCCTTTGTCTGGAGGACTGTGAATATCTCTGCAAGCAGGGAGGGATCGCAGGTTCCTGAGGCACCTCGGCCTGTGGTGAGTGCTCAGCACACTCTGCCCAAATCTCAGACTGTTCCGGACCCCCCAGGCTCCCGGGTGCAGTGAAGTGGAGCAGTGGGTTAGAGGCCACTACATCTGCTTCCCCATCCCGGCTGCACTTGGAGGTCTGCTGAGCTTCCGACGGGTGGGCAGGCCCACACTATCCCTTGAGCCCAGCCTGTTTTGCTGCCGCACCTAGCCATCGGTGTGCAGAGGAGGAGCTGGGTGGGTCTGGGGTGCCTGCATCCGCCTCTCCGTGTGTCAGGAGGACTGTGGATATCTCGGCCCAGACTGTTTGGGTCCCTCCAGGCTTCCAGGTGCAGTGAAGGGGAGAGGTGGGTTTGAGGCCTCTACATCCGCCTCCCCATCCCGGTTGCACTTGGAGAACTGCTGAGCTCCTGACGAGTGGGCGGGCCCACACTATCACCCACCCCAGCCCAGCCTGTTTTGCTGCCACGCCTAGCCATCGGTGTGCAGAGGAGGAGCTGGGAGGATCTGGGGTGCCTGTCTCGGCCTCTCTGTGCTTCTGGAGGACTGTGGATATCTCTACAAGCAGGGAAGGATCACAGGCTCCTGAGGCACCATGGCCTGTGGTGAGTACCCTAACCCGGCTGCGATTGAAGAGCTGTGGAGCTTCCAAGGGGCAGGTGGGCGCACAGTGTCCCTGAGGTCCAGCTTGTCTGGAACTGCAGAGTTCTGAGCAGGCAGAGGAGGGCCACTGGTTCTGCAGGCCCAATGCCTTGAGGTAGCGTGGTGCCAGAGTGTCAGTAGCTGCAAACATAGAAGGGGATTTTCAACAGATCCTGAGGAAGCTTTCAAATAACACTTGAAACACAGAAATATAGGAAAATGACAAAACAAAAGACCAAATTACAACCTCAAACATCCAGCCCATCACAAGAAACCCTAGGAGCAATGTATATAGAAGAAAATATATCCCATCCACCTCATATATCGGACACAATAGCTACTGAAATTGACAAGCAACTCCAGGAAGCTTTAAAGAAATTCAAACTCAAAATAATCTACCAGATAAAAGAAAAAATGATAAAAGAAATGAAAGATATTCTAAATATATCTAAAGAAACCACAGATAAAAAATTGGAGGAACTAAACAAAAAGATAGAATCCCTAGATGAGCAATATTAAGAAACAAACAGAATACATAATGCAGATGCACAGAGATATACAGGAAATAAAAAACTCCACTGAAAGTTGTAAAAACCGCCTTAATGAAAGTGAAGATAGAATTTCAGACCTTGAAGACAGGATTGCAGCTAGTGAACAGGAAAGGAAAGATCTTTTAAAAATAACAAGGAATCAGGAAACAACAATTCAACAACTGCAAGACGATGCAAAGGAAAATAACATAAGAATGATAGGGATTAATGAAAAAGAAGGAGACAACATAAAGGATATCAAGAGGATATTTAGAGAAGTAATAGCTGAAAATTTCCCAAGCATGAGATCAGAAACTGACATCAGGATCAGTGAAGCATATAGAACTCCAAACAGTCATAACCAAAATAAAACTACACCCAGACATATAATAATCACCATCCCAGAAATCCAACACAAGAATAGATTATTAAAAGCTGTCAGAGAGAAAAGACAGATCACTTATAAAGGAAAACCTATCTGAATCACAGCAGACTTCTCATCAAAAACAATAAAGTCAAGAAGAGCATGGAGTGAGGTATTCCAGATACTAAAGCAAAATGATTTCCAACCTAGACTGATATATCCTGCAAAACTATCATTCAAAATAGATGGTGAAATATGATACTTCCATGACAAAGAACAGCTGAAGAACTTCATGAACACCAAACCAACCCTGCAAAAAATATTGAAAGACAGTTTAGATACACAAAGGAAAAAACCACTAAGCAAAGCAAATAATTAAACAGAACAGAAAGATAAAGATGCAACAGCAGAGAGATAAGATTCCTACAACAAACCAGCATTTAACAGTAATAACCATTAATGTAAATGGTCTCAATGCACCAATCAAAAGGAACAGACTAGCAGAATGGATCAAGAAACAAAATCCAACCATATGCTGTTTACAGGAAACCCATCTAACCCAGAAGGATACTCACTGACTGAAAGTCAAAGGATGGAAAGCAATTCTTCATGCAGCAGGAATCCAAAAAAAGGCAGGAGTAGCCATTCTGTTTGCAGACAATGTGAACTTTAAACCAACAATGACAATAAAGGACAAAGAAGGTCACTACATACTCCCAAGGGGAAAACTCCAAGAGGAAGAGATAACTATCTTAAATATATATGCACCCAACTCCAGAGCAACCAGTTATACAAAACAATTATTAACAGAAATGAAAACTCAAATTATCCGTAACACAATTGTAACAGGAGACCTTAATATGCCATTGACACCAAGGGACAGATCAACCAGACAGAAAATGAGCAAAGAAATAACAGAACTGAATCATACCTGTGAACAAATGGGTTTGATAGACATATACAGAATGTTCCACCCAACAACATCAGAATACACATTCTTCTCAGCAGTACATGGATCATTTTCTAAAATAGACCATATATTAGCTCACAGAACATATTTAAACAAGTTCAAAAGAGCTGAAATCATCCCTTGCATGTGATCGGATCATAGTGCTCTGAAATTAGAAATTAATGATAAAAGATACTGCAAAAATCCCGCAAACACATGGAAACTGAATAACACATTCTTGAGTAATCAGAGGGTCACAGAAGAAATTAAAGAAGAAATTAAACAATACCTAAAAGAAAATGAAAATGCACATACAACTTACCGGAATCTGTGGGATGCAATGAAAGCCGTCCTGAGAGGAAAATTTATTGCACTGAGTTCCCACATCAGGAAAACAGAACGAATACAAACAAATAACTTGATGCTAAACCTCAAACAGCTAGAAAAAGAAGAGCAAGTCAAGCCAAAAGCCAAAAGAAGAGAGGAAATTATAAAAATGAGAGCAGAAATCAATGCAATAGAGACTAAGAAAACAATCCAAAGAATTAATGAATCAAAGAGTTGGTTCTTTGAAAGAATAAATAAAATTGATAAGCCCCTAGCCAACCTTATTAAAAAAAGGGAAGAAAAAGCTCAAATTCATGCAATAAGAAATGAAAAAGGAGAAATCACTACAGACCCAATAGAAATACAGAAGATCAACACCTATTTCGAAAACCTCTACTCTCAAAAGTTTAATAATACAGAAGAAATAGACAGATTCTTAGAAGCATATGAAGTGCCAGAGCTAGATCAAGAGGATGTAAAACTGTTGAATAACCCAATCTCTGTTAATGAAATTGAAAATGTAATTAAGTCCTTACCCACCAAGAAGAGCCCAGGCCCAGATGGATTCACTGCAGAATTCTACAAGAAATACAAAGAAGACCTAATGCCGACACTCCTCAAACTATTCAATAAAATTGAAAGGGGAGCAATCCTACCTAAGTCATTCCCAGAAGCAAATATTACTCTAGTACCAAAACCTGAGAAAGACCCAACTAAAAAAGAGAACTATAGACTGATCTCCCTAATGAACACAGATGCAAAAATCCACAATAAAATATTGGCAAATAGGATCCAGCAAATCATCAAGAAGATTATACACCATGACCAAGTGGGATTCATCCCTGGAACGCAAGGATGGTTCAACATACGCAAATCAATAAATGTAATCCACCATATCAATAAAGCCAAAAGTAAGAATCACATGATCATTTCTATAGATGCAGAAAAAGCCTTCGATAAGGTCCAACATTTATTCATGATAAAAACTTTACAGAAAATTGGAATAGATGGTCTTTACCTCAATATAATAAAGGCCATTTATGACAAACCAACAGCCAGCATCATATTAAATGGCCAAAAATTGAAACCTTTACTTTAAAATCAGGCACAAGACAAGGATGTCCTTTATCACCACGCCTATTTAATATAGTACTGGAAGTAGCAGAGCAATTAGGCAAGAGCAGTTAGGCAAGAAAGAGAAATAAAAGGGGTAAAGATAGGAAAAGAAGAAGTTAAATTATCATTGTTTGCAGATGACATGATACTCTACATAGAAGACCCCCTAAACTCCATTGAAAGACTCTTAGATACAATAAATAAATTCAGTAATGTGGCCGGATACAAAATCAATACTCAGAAATCAATAGCATTCCTATACACAAACAACAAAATTACAGAGAGGGAAATAAGAGAAACTGGACTATTCACATTAGCAAGCAAAAAAATTAAATATTTAGGAATTACTCTTACGAAAGAACTGAAAGACTTATACAGTGAAAATTATAATACACTGAAAAAGGAAATTGAAGATGATCTCAGAAAATGGAAAGACATCCCTTGCTCATGGATAGGAAGAACAAACATTGTGAAGATGGCCATTCTCCCAAAACTGTTGTACAGATTCAATGCAATCCCAATAGAAATACCATCAACATACCTTATAGATCTAGAGAAATCACTCCTAAATTTCATCTGGAACCAGAAGAGACCTAGAATCGCAAAGGCAATTCTAAGCAGCAAAGACAAAGCAGGAGGCATCACAATCCCTGACTTGAAGTTATACTACAAAGCAACAGTAGTAAAATCAACATGGTATTGGAATCAAAACAGAGCTGAAGATCAATGGAATAGATTAGAAGATTCAACCACAAATACAAACACACTCAACCACCTTATCTTTGATAAAGGAGCCAAGCAGGTTCACTGGAAGAACGACAGTCTCTTTAATAAATGGTGCTGGAAAAACTGGCTCTCCATTTGCTGAAAACTAAAGCTAGACCCATGTCTATCACCATGTACTAAATTAAAATCTAAATGAGTCAAAGATCTGAATATTAAAACAGAAACACTAAATCAATTGGAAGACAAATTGGGTAGAAACCTTGGAGACATAGGAGTAGGTAGAGAATTCATGAACAGGACTCAAACCGCACGGAAAATACTTCCCAGAATCAATAACTGGGACCACTTCTTATTAAAAAGTTTCTGCATGTCAAAAGAAATCTCCAGCATAGTGAAAAGAAAACCCACAAACTGGGAAAAGATTTTAGTTAACTCTCTCTCAGATAAGGGACTCTTGTCTAAAACATATAAAGAATTAAAAAAACTCAAAACTCCAAAATTCAAAGATCCAATCCAAAAATGGGCATCTGAGATGAATACGCAATTCTCAGATGAAGAAATGCAAATGGCAAATAAATACATGAAAAAATGCTCATCATCATTGGTCATTAGAGTAATGCAAATTAAAACCACACTGAGACACCATCTCACTCCTGAAAGAATGGCCAGGATCAAGAAAACCAACAACAAATGCTGGAGAGGCTGTGGGGAAAAAGGAACTCTCCTCCACTGTTGGTAGACTGGTACAGCCTTTGTGGAGGTCTGTCTGGAGATTTCTCAAAAAGTTGGGATTGGAAATACCATTTATTCCAGCTATTCCACTTCTAGGCATATTCCCAGAAGAACTGAAAGCATCATACCACAGTGATATATGTGCACCTATGTTTATAGCAGCACAATTTGTAATCGCCAGATCTTGGAAACAACCCAAGTGTCCATCAACTGAGGAATGGATAAAAAAGTCGTGGTATTTCTATACAATGGAGTATTATTCAGCTATAAAGAAGGATCACATTGAGATATTTATCAATAAATGGGCGCAGCTTGAGACCATACTCATAAGTGAAATAAATCAATCTCGCATGTATGAATACCGAATAGTTTCCCTAATGTAAGTAATGATTCAAATATACAAAAATATGTGGTAATCATGATTCCCCATTATGTGGCCTTGAAGCCTTATAAAATTTTCACTTATTAATTAGAAAGGCTTTATTCTGGGCTTCTTGATATGGAAATATTTGAAGCTATAGTATATGAAGTTTTATCCAAATGTTTCAAGGAAAAAGACACTATGGTAACTACCATTAAATCGGGTTATTTGGTGGTGAAGCACGAGGTTGCTGAAACAGTCATGCTTTGACCTCTATTGTTATATTGTTATGTCCTGTTTTAACTTAATCTCTCCCTTATTCTTTAAAAAAATTATTTAGTTATTTCTTATGTTTATTTTAATTAAGGGGAAAAATTTAAAAAATTAGGATATATAATAGTAACTATTTTTGATTTCCTATTAACTTGTTTTGAAGTCCTGTAATACTCCCACGATCTTGTTTTGACTGATTAGACTCTGTTCCATTCTGTGCGATAGTATCAAGTTTGAGGATATAGGCAACTACTTTGAGGGCAATAAGATTCACTAAGATGCCCATTCTGGTTTGACTATTGTCTCCTTTGGAAGTCCTGTAATGTTTACAATGCCTAAGTTTTATTGGTCTTGTTCTCTACTGTTTTGTCCAACTTTATAATATCTAATGAGATAGACAATTCTTTTTAAGGAAACAAGAGACAATGTTGATAACCATTGTTGATAATCTTGTACTCTGTTCTACACCATGTGCTATGTCTATCCTTGGTTTTGACTGACAGCTTTGTTTTGCCATATTTGACTTTATTCTCTCTCCCCCCCCAAAAGTAATAAGAACTAAGGAGTAATAAAATCCAAAATGTGTAAATTTTGTTGTAAAAAAGAGAGGGGGAAAAAAAAGAGCTCTAATGGATATAACAGCAAGTATGTTTAGGGGTGTTACATAGCTGACTATATTAATGTTTTTGGATCATTGAACACAGCTGTTTGCAGTCTCTCTGTTTCAATGTCCACTTCGTATTCTTTCATACTGTGATTTGAGCAACTATTTCCAAGATGATAATATGTAATCTATTAACAGGTGATTTCTTACTGCTATGTTTTTTTCTTTGTAGTTCTGTATTATGTGTACCCTTACACCGCTTTGTTTTGTTTTGTGTTTTTCTCTTTTTCCTCTTAAATAAAATTTAAAAAAAGAAGAATACAAAAGATTGCCTGAGGGATCACGAGAAGCAGCAAGTCTCTACCATTTGCAGCTTCGCAATTGCAAAAATGAAAGACGGCTTTGAGGAAAAACCACAGAGCACCATATTCCAGAATGGTGTCAGCATAGAGACTTTGTTCCTCAGAAATGGATTCAGACTGTCAGTGATCCAGGCACTCAATATAGCCAAGGGAAAGAAAAGCCTGGCTACCATCGTTCTACCTTGCAGCAGACCTTGACGTCATTCATGTGACATTGGCTTTAGGTGCATGCAGAATGCAAGATTTATGCAGAATCCATAATCCATAAGAATTTATGCAGAAGAATTCCATCCCAATTTCAGAAGTCCTGGGATGCCAGGCAGTGTGTCCCTGAGAAGGCAATGTATGAAACTGTGAGGGTGAAGCCAGTGATGCAGTGGAGACTTCAGAACTTTGGAAAAATCAGGAATGTGGATGGTCTAAGGAAAACTGCATGGAGCCATCAAAGCAAGAGAAGCCCTGGGAGCTACTACAAGCAGCAGTGCTATAGGCCAGAATCATTCAAGCCCTTGGGAGATCACAACTTGCTGTAGATTGCCTCAGATTCTGCACATAAAACTTCAGGACTTAATTGCCCTGCTGGGTTGTGGACTTGCTTTGGTCCATTCCTTTGTACCCCCCTATTGGTAACTTTTGGGATAGTAATGTTTATCTTATGCCATTTTATGTTGGAATTGCGTAACTTATCATTTGCACTGGTGCTTGCAGCTAAGAGTTTGTCTCCGAGGAGACTTGGGATTTGAACTTTTCAGCAGTGCTAAAGCTGTGAAGACTGACAGCTCTTAGAGATGGACTAAATGCCTTTGGCATAAGGGGATATGCTTATGTCTTTGGGGGGCAGGGGCAGAATATTATGGTTCTAACATTGTATAGTATTGATGGACTTAATACTGGTTCTTAAAAATTGTTAATACTATGTAATAATTTTCAAGTTTTGATATGATAAGAATAAGCAAGCCTTTGTATCTGGGAACCTGTTTAAATAAATGTTCCAATGTTTAATGTCTGGTTGCAAGTTGACAACAATTGTTATGGTTGATACATTGTATCAATTAGATATGTTTAGAAGTTTAACTAAGTGGCTTAGCAATTATACAGTTTAGGGTATAGAGGACCCACCCTGGGGGTGGGGGCCTGTAGTCTCTTTATACTATAAAGAGAGAAAAAGAATTTACTCCTCCTTTTTGATTTTGTTGTTTTTGCTGTCTTCCACTGCCATGAATGACTGCTCTTCTGCCATACTGCCCTATCTTGGATCCAACTGATACAGACTGAATGCTCCACAAAGTGTTAGCTAAACAAAACCTTTCCCTCTTTCATTTGGGCATTAGGTATTTTGTTTCGGCAATGACAAAAGGTCACCATCACACCCTGGGCGCAACCCAAGAAAGAGAATATATAGCATATAAAAATTGTATTTTGTTAAATATTGATGTTTTCTTCAAATAGCTTTTGAAAATGTAGTGGCAGAGGTCTAAAGCATCCCCTCTCTGGATTGTGGTACTCACAGCGTGCAGACGGGTACCTGGATCACTGAGCAGAGAGTCAGGCCAGCTCTGGCAGCTGCACAGTGCCTGAGATGTAGGGCTGCAAGATGCAGTCCGGGCTGCATTAACTACACAATAATGCAGGTGATGACATGGACCAAAGGAACAATTCTATATTTGCTGAAAGTACCATGTTCTGACCCCATGTTCCATGCTTAGTGTGAGGCATAGATATGCTCTGTGTGGTCCAACATAAACTCAGCACGGTTCTCCCTCCTGTGCAGTTCCAACCAGCCCACAGGCACTGTCATCAGGTTCTACTTAGGGGGATTTCTTAGCTTGGTAGATGGATTAATGCCTTTACTTCCTCCTCCTTCCAGGCCATTCTATTTTGATTCTTATAAAGAATTCTAAATTTTGTTTTATTTCATTTAGCATAACATCTTGCAGGTTCATTCATGGTACAATTCCCTTTGGTTTTAGGGCTCAATAGTATTGAAATGTGCACACCCACACACTCAGACAGCTGTATTTTCTTACCTATACCTCTTAGGTTAGAGTCATCTTGACTACTGTGAATAAATGCTGAAATGAACACAGGAATGTAAGGATCTTTTTGAGATTTTGATTTTACTTCTTTAGGATCCATATCCAGAAGCAGAACAACCACATCATAAAATAGTTTTCTTTCTGATTTTTTTTGATGAACTCCTGTAGTGTTTTTCACAACAGTGCACTGGGTTTCTCCTTCTCTCCAAACTCTCAGCAATATTTGCCTTTGTCTTCCTAGTCAGAGTCATTCGAATGGGTGTGCAATGATACCTCAATGCGGTTTTTGATTCAATGGATGACTTAGCAGTTGTGAAACCATCTCATGTGCCTTCAGTCTGTGCATGCCTTATGAGAGCCCATGCAGGTGTCCAGCCTGGCATTTTGATTCCAGAGCTGAGTGGTGCCATCTGAGGGTCCACAGTGCGGTGACCTGCTTCCTGTACTCCTCTGCAGTGTCACAGTGGACTCTGAGCTCCCTGAGGTTTCTGCACTCCTCAGCTCTCCCACAGAGCTCCCCTGGTTGCTCCAGCAGGAAGTGATTGTCCATTTAAGCTTTGGGGGTACCACTCTAGGTCTCCTAGTCTGCCTTGTTGGAGCTCAGCTCTCCACTAAATGAAGACATTTGATCAACCAATTAATTTCGGGATATATCCATGCATCGTGTTTGACCACTTCCATCGGCACATTTTGATATGATAACTCTTAGCCACTTATGATTATTGGGCACCAGGAGTACAGATAATTCTCACTGAGGTGTATTGAGAATAAAAATTGTACAATAGATTTCAGCATACTGGCTGGAACAAACACACACTTTCTACTAACATTTAACGTGTATTTTTGAAAAAGCACATTTTAAAGCTGGAGGAAGAGTCCAAGAACTAGAAGACAGAACAAAAAAAAATACTTAGAATAAACCACAGGGACAGAAAAGGAGCAAAAATCAACAAAGTAAAGGAACATAAAAGAAACATAAAAATTGACAGAGAGAAATCTCAGAATTAAAGCTATACAAAATTTTAATTATCCAGGTATAAATTTTTAATTGTTTGCATTAAATTTTTAATTATTTTTCAAAAAGAACTTGTGATAACCAAAAATAACTAGAAAAAAACCTAAAGAGACCAAACATGAAATTATCTTGAAAAGAATAGCACTTAAGAGTGACTGCTTATTTTTCATAGGAAATATTGCAAATAGGAAGACAGAGTACTATAAAATTCTGAAAGTGTCAATATATTAATCTGTGTCTATTGAAACTGTACTACATAACGAGGATGAAGCATGACGACTTCGGCATCCATCAGGAAAGGACACAGGGATGTCACTCAGATTTCTCAGCTACCAAAATGATTAGGAAAAAGCATAAATGCACACAGAGAAGAAAAGTAAGATGACTTCATTCAGTAGGAAAATAAAACTTTGTCAAAGTAGCATGAAAACCATCTAAAAACCTAATGAAAATAATTTAGTATGTTTGTCAGAGAAGCTTACAATTCATAGAAAACTTCATTTAAAAACTCCCTAAGTGAATTCTACAAAATGTTTAAGGAAGTAATTGCAGTATTACAAGGAGACTCTCAAGAAATGGAACAATTTAGGTTGACCTTTGGATTGAAGCAATGTGATAGCAATAACTGCTACAAAAATTCTATATTCCCATCTTTATGCACAGAGCAAAATCCCCAGTCTCTTCAATCTGTGCCCCTGTTATTTTTCATTGCAAGCTGAACCTTAATGGTGCAATTAACGCCTTGGAGCTGAAGAAAGATGAGTCATCCTACATGTGTGACTGTCCTCTAATCACAAGTGTCCTTAAAGGTGGTAATTACTCAGTCTTTATTTGCATCACTGAATTCCTGGCTCATTTGTTACTGTAGCAATGGAAAACTAATATGACACAGAGTTACTAGATTTATAACCACAATGAGTTTGCTGATCAGATCAAAGGGCCAGGAGATTATTTAAAATAAATGGGGCTGAACATATACACAGAAAAAAAAGAAATGAAAGCATGTATTTTTACATGACATGCATGCTAATTCCAGTGACAATGCTAATTTATGCTTGAAAGAAAACTTGTATCTGTTATCTAAAAGGTACTAGGGAATATCACTTCTTAAAAGATAAAATCTGTTATAAAAAATGCAAAATCTCTTACCACAAAGAAAAAGATCAACTAACTGGAGTACTTTAAGAATTTCTCCTTGTTAAGAGGGAGCAAAAAGAAAAGACATCACCTGAAGAAAATAATGGTAACAAAAGAGACAAAGGGCTAATAAAGTTCTACTAATCAACAATAAAATAAAACCAGACTCAACAGGAAAAGAAAGCAGATCTCTCCAGAAAATTCATATGCAAAAATGTACCATGTGGATCAATAGCTATTTGACAAGGTTCAGTCTCAGCTGTAATCAGGAAAATCTTAATAAGTCAAATCACATTGAGTTGTTAATTTATACTCTCTAGAAAGCCCAGATACATGATATGGCAGCCCCATACTTACAGAGTAAAATTTTGTCACATAGTTCTGGAAAGAATGTAAGTTTCTGACTTATGATCAAAGAAAACAGTGAAAGTTTACTTTTAAAAACATGTTGCAGGAAAAGACACATTACCATTAATTAAGAAACACTTATCCCAGCATTCTTGCCATTTCCCGAAGCAGTTCTGGAAGTCTTCTTTCATTAGTGTCTTTAAATGCATTGTCCTGGCTTTTTCACAATCCTGAATGGATGCAAACTGTTTCTCTTTCATGGTCATTTTGATGTGAGGAAAGAGCAAGAATTCACCAGTGTCATATCCAGTGAACGGAGAGACAAGAACTCAGCATCCTGCCAGGGATTTAGCTCAGTGGCATAAGCTCCTGCCTGGCAAAATGAGGTCGTGAGTTCGATTCCTAGGACAAGGGGAAAAAAGGAGTGCAGCGTTCTACTTTGCACGTCTGTTGTGACCAAGTGGACTGGATGGCACTTGGCCACACTCTATATATATGATCATTTAGGGACACTAAAGAATTATTATCATAGACTCCAGGTGGTGATTACGTCCATGCATTGGCCAGGGGTAGTTAAAAAATGATCACTGGGGTACTGTAACATTCTCTTCTGCTTCAGCCTTACAGAAGTGTTTGCATTTTGATAAACATTTAAGTAGTACATTTTTGCTTCATACATTTGTCTGCAGATATGTAGTATTTTATAATTAAACAACAAAAATAGAAAAGTTGATCAACAAGACCTACAAATAAATGACGCAAATCACAAACTATCAATCATAGATTTATATTAATTTCCTTGGAAGCGAATGGTGTGATAGCAATTACAAACTAATGTGACAGGTGTTTCATTTCAAAATTGTTTGCTGAAGAACCTTGTCTTAGTGACTTTCTCATTTCTGTAATGCAGTCCTCACACCCACAAACTGAAAGGAGGAGAGGTTTATTTGGGTTCAGGGTTTCAGTCCAAGATCAGCGGGCTCCAAGGAAGGAGAGTGCAGGAAGGGTCTGGCGGAGGAGAGGAGCTCATGTCATGGTAGCCAGAAATCAGAGGGAAGCCAGAGCCAGGACTGGGGTACACCCCTCCAGGTGATTCCCCCAGGGACCTGTCGCTTCCCACAAGGCCCCATCTAGCAGCAGCACAAGCAGCTGCTGAGCTCATGGTGGAGGATTCACCATGAATATTATACCCCACGTTCCAAACACAAGGTGCCGGGGCCATTTGAGATCCAAACTATCACAGATACTCAGTTGTAACTGAAACTTTGCCCACTGAGGGTATAGTGGGTGTCAAGAATATTCACTTCAAAAGAATATCGCAGATCTAAACCACATGATCATGGAAAGATTTTAGACAGATCAAATCCAGCAAAAATTTCCCAGCCTCGAGTCCAGTTACAAGAAATCAAGGTTGTATGTTCCACAAAATACGATGCATTCTCAACTTGTACAAAGAGAAACAGAGACAGGTAAATGAGATGGACTTTACTTACCAGAGCTCCAGATGCTGTTAATGATTTACACTACTGTGTATCCAGTATGTCAAACATGCTGAATTCTGTCTTACTCATATTGATACTTTCCATAAGACTGATATGACAACGAGTAAAACTTTTGATACTTTCAAAAGACACAATCACAAAGATGATATGTGGATCCCATTGGTTTCTTATTCACAAGTCACAAATCGAGACAGCATCTATCACAGGAAACAGGAGAGTGCTCATGCTGGGCACAAGAGCTGAATGAAAGGTGGAGAAGAGAAAAAGCCTGAGTTTGTTAGCTAACACACGGCTACTCCTGGCTCCTTTTTTGGCCAGAGCTGAAGCAGAGGCACTTCTTTGTTTTATTACGCCACACTGGAGTCTCCTGCTCCTGGAGATGTGCTCTGAGATCTGTTCCCTTAAACCTTCAGGGCTTGTTTGGAGTTTACAGCAAGGCACCCCACTGTCTCCAGGAGTGGCTGAGACAGGTCCTTTTTCCTGCAGCCGTGCATGGTGGCAGCTTCTTTGCCAACCCCATGCCTTCACTGAGGATTATCTGTGTTTCCCATTTGTCACTCGGAAAGTGTAGAGTGGTATTTATGCTTTGATTTTGCGAATCTGTGATGGATGTGATGTTTGCACACCTCCCAGCTAAGTCGCCTCACATTCTGAAGATGGCCTGTTCTTTTTCTGGCCTAGGTTACTGTGGGGCACACTCAGTCCTCCACACTGGCATGCTGGAGTTGTTTTTATACACAGGATAATGTAGGTTGCCATTGCTACACAGGTTAAAATTTAGCCTGTGATGTGTGAATTACTTTTTTCATTTGAATTATGCAATCTAGGTACATCAAGAAGTATTTACATATTTTTAAAACTTATCAATAAATTATTATTAATTTTTTCTGTGTTTTTTTTAAACAATATGCTTCTATCCCCTGGTCAACAGTACATTGCTGGACATTCTTTGCAACATGTTTTTTAAATTTCACCTAGGTGAGAGGAGGAGGCAGAGGAGGAGGAGAAGGGAAGCAGGAGAACCATCCTTTACAGGAGGAGAAAATAAGACAGACGAGTTGAGCACCTCAAGTCTCCATAAATGCTGAATTCTCTGGGACTTTTTCCCACCTCATGGATCCAAGACTGGAAGTGAAGAAATCTACCCAGCGATGCTAGGATACAAAGCACAGAGCCTCATCTCTGCACTAAAGGAGAGTGGGAAGCTGGTCCAGGAGTGCAGAACCGCTCTAGAGAAAGTAGACTCTCACACACTAGGCACCCCAGCTGTTCTCTCTAGGCGGCAGCAAGCACCCCTGCCCTCCTTCCAGGACAGAGTCAGGGCAGGAGCAGCACGATCTGGGGTGCAGAGCCACACAGAAACCGCACACACTCACCACACTTTTGGCAAAGACCTGGTCACCCTGCTGCAGCAGAGTCAGAGGCCCAGGGGAAGGCAGCATCTCCTGCCACCTGGGAAAAGTTTCCCAGCACGGAGAGCTTCCTGTAATGCGGCATATGCAGGACAGAAATCTGCCCTCAGGACACACACATGTACACACACCTGCACACAGGCGTGCACACATACACACGTATGAGAGCACCCACACTTAGACATGCATTCCTGAAGTAGCATTTCCACCACGTTTTATTCCTTTCATTGACGTTTTTATCTCACATTTAGGCTCCAGTCCAGCTTTTACATGAATTACAGATCTGATGCAGGTCTTTGGGAAATTGCTATTGATTGCCCAGTTGAACGTGATTTTCCAGAGAAGATACTGTGATCAGCTCAGGGTTGCTGCTTTCTGTTACCTTCTTCCTTGGCTGAGAACAGAAGCTCTCACACACCGGGCTCTCGATGATCTTGATGACCTTTTCCATTTCTTTGTCACGCGGTACCACTTTCCCTGCCCCACAGATGGAGCAGAGCTTCGCTCCTTCTTCCTTTTTAAAACCGCTTGCTTATGGCCTGCCCCTTCCTTAGCACCAAAGCACTGTTACTCTTTCTAATTTAATTCTAATTGTTATTCTTTCAAAACTACACGACTAGCTTTTCCTTTAAGCAGTGTGCTTGACAGTCTCAGGATGTACATAAAGATATATAGGCCTTCTAATGATGAGACTCACACTCTATTTTCTTTACCATTTATAGAAGGGAGAATGTAGTGAACTTTTAAGATGATAGTCTGAAGTAACTTTCTCTAAAACTTTTATTTTCTAAGGAGTTATCTTGCTCTGTCCCACAGTATCATAGAAATTTATTCTCATATCTACTATTAAGCTTATTACTTAGAACAACTATAATTTTTTAATTGTTCATCTTCTTGGGATCATAGAGTCATATACAGACAGTCTATGCTGCAGTAGATAGGGTTTTACCATTTACATCTGGACCTGTGTAGGAATGTGGTAGTCCATAACACAAGCATTTCCTTTTCATTTATGTATCCAAAAATCCATACAAGGACTTTCTCATACACTTTACTCATTTATTATGAAAAAAAAACATGCAAAACCAAGGACAATCTCTCTCTCCCTCTCTCTCTCTCTCTCTCTCTCTCTCTCTCTCTCTCTTTCTCTCTTTCTCTCTCTCTCTCTTTTTCTATGGACTCTGAGGACTACGAAAACATTTCAGGACTGTGCATATGTGCATATATGCATAGAGAGATGAAAGGTGACAGTGGTGTGTGGAAGGGAATTCGCAGAGCAGGGAATGGCCTAATGGTCCATGTGGTCCTGCCTTACAACAAAGGTGGGTGATAGAGCACAGATGTGTCATTCAGCTCTCTGTTACAGTGACAGAGTACCTGCTGTACAGAGCTAAAGTAGAAAAGGTGCATGTGGTTTATGGTTTCAGGGGTTCAGTCCATGGCCCGCTGGTTCCGTTTCTGTGAGCCTGAGGGGAAGCAGGAGCATGGCGGTAGAAAGCCATCAAGGAGGTAAACTGTCCACTTCATGTCATCCAGAAGGAACAAGAGAAGGAAACATACAAAAAAGAATGAGCAGGAAGTGATATGCTTCCCAAATCACCCCTCATGGTCGGTCTCTCCATTAGGGCTGACCTCCTAAATTTCTGTGACTTCCACTAATTAAAGTCGACCTTTCTGATTCAGTATATTCCTAAAGTCTGGTTTCTCAACACATAATGCTTTCTGGGAACGTTTTTTTTTCTAGGAATATTTCAAATTTAAAATATAACACATGCCAAGTCAATGCAGGAATCAGCCCTGAAGATTGTCAGATGAGAATTCTATTAAATCAAAATTCCAGAGGCAGGGAGATCTCTAAAGTAAAGGAATTCATTGAACTATCATAAATGCCAGTTAGAAAAATTGGGCAGTTCCTGGAAAGAATTGGCGAGGAAAGCATGGCGAGGTAGGAATTGTAAGCAGAATGCAGAACGCCTTTGGTCACCTTCCTGCGACAGCTGTGAGAGCACAGACCTACACAGAGGAATGCGGAATGGTATTTTTAATTTGTTTGACTTGATGTTCTCAGCTTAATTACTTCTCTTACTAATCTTCTCCGCTGCTCTGTCCTTACTGAATGTTTGCTTAACCCGTGCTGCAGGAAGACCAGAGTCTCCTCAGTCCCTGGGTGGTAAGAGGAGCATCTGGCCTGGCCGTCCCGCTCTGTGATGTTGAAGGGGTTCAGCGAGTGGCAGCTGGGCAGAGACATGACGAGTCCCACAGGTCCTGCTGGACAGGGTGGTCAGCTGTGTCCTTCAGGTTCTACTCATGGGACATGGTGCCACAGCGGGGCTGAGAGGGACAACGTCAGGGTCTTCCACTAGGAACAAGGAGAGAAAGGAGACCCCTTGGGAGCAGTTACAGTTATCCAGGCCAGGGAGAATTTTAGGGAAACGGACTCTTCAAAATATTACACAGCCAGGTGTGGTGGTGCATACTTACTATCCGAGCACTCTGGGAGGTTGAGGCAGAAGGATCACAAGTTCAAGCTCTTAGTGACTTTTCAAGACCTTGTCTCAAAATAAACAATAAAAATGTCTGTGACTGTAACTCAGTGCAAAGGCCCCGATTTGATCCCCAGCACTGAAAAAAATTAAACACAACAAACAGAATGTAATAGCCCATTTCTGTGGGCTGATATGCTTAGACAAGTATTTTTTAAAGTAAGATATTCCTTTTATTTTTTTCTCACTTCTTTTCATTCCCAGTCAGAAGCATAAATCAAAAGAAAGAAGATGAGAGACACAGGCAGGAAATAATAGGAAAATTGCGCCCATGCTTGATTGCACTTACCTTCTGGAACCTCGGAGATCACTCACTGGGGACAGACTTGACTGGCGGATTAGAAGTCAGGGTTTCAGAGATGAAAATGCTCATAATCATGTCTCCTCCTGGGAGGTTTTGATCGCTGTGTCGCAGCTGGTTCTGCAGACAGGTGTGGAGCAGCGCTTTCAAGTGCAGAGCGGCTGCAGCTCCCACGTCGGCGACCCACCCAGGAGCCTGAAAGGGAGTGGGTGGCTTGGACCTTCGCCTCCAGAATCACAGCTCACAGGGCCGCGTGATGGCACTGGTGGCTCCCTGCAGGCCCGAGTCCTGCCCGGTCTCTCTGTGGCTTTGAGGCTGGGCAGTGGGCGTTGCTTCTCCCCCTTGGCCACTGAGCTCCTGTTTCAGTGTGTCTGCTTGGCACACCCTGGGGCGTGCACTGCACCAATGGTGAACAGGTGGCATACACATTTCATTTCCCAGCACCACTAGGAGCTCGTTGGATTAGGCTCTACTTCAAGGTTTATGATGTCCTGCTGCAGGGAATGGCATTTTCCTCCTGAATGCGAATTTCAGTTTCCAGGTCTTCACTTACGGTTCTGTCGGCTTCCTTGCTGTCTGTGCACCAGTGCTGGCAGACACTCTGAAGCTGGGAGCTCCGCAGATGCCCCACCCTTCCGGCGCCTCTGCCTTCCCCGCCCAGCCACCTGCCAGCTATTGCTACAGGGTAGGAAAGTTATTTTACTATTCACTGATTTTGATTGATTTGTGCAAATGCGTGGCAGGCATAATTAGTTCATTACATGTGCCCAGAAGACGCCAGTCAAATCAGGGTGACTCGTGTCTCCAACCTTCGTTACTTTTGTTCACAGCCACTGAGCTCTTTTCTTGCAGTTTCCATGATGTGTACAACAGGCTACACTGACCGGTTAGGGTGACCCACTGAGTGGGCTCCAGTGTGCTGTAAATCAATGCATTCTGTTTTCAGATGGTTCTGGGCGTTGGACGGGATTCTTATTTTTCCTAATTCAGCACCGTGGTGTCACCTGCAGTAATCAGGCATTTAGTGTGTCTGGATATATCAGGACTCGGCCACTTTGAATAGTTAAATGGTTCTTTAGACATGAACTGAAGAGGCCTCACGAACCGTTCCATGGGCACTGCATTCCTCATGCTGGAAGAGTGCTGGGAAGTGGCTTCCACCAGCTAATTCCAGGGCTCTCTCTGCTCTAAGGGTGGAGCAGTCCAGCCCTACTGACAGTCCAGCAGGACCCTGCTTTATGGAGCTGAGGTGACTTGGAACCGGCCCTTGGACCAGCCAGCAGCCCTGTCCTTCGGGGTCGGGGCAGACCTGGAGCAGAGTCTCAGCAGCTGTGGTGCTGGGCGTGGACAGATCCCATGTAGTGGTCAGGAAGTGAGGCTCTGGCCTGGTTTTATTTTGCTCCTTATCAGCGCATGACAATTCAGTAAAGTCTGATTTGTCAAGCACTCCTCAGAATATATTCATATTGATATGTAAAATGAACAAGTGCATACACAACAGTCGCCTGCAGAGAACTATTGTATATTTAACTTTATTCTACAGAATGTGAAATATAATGTTCCTATGCCATGCCCATACCCACTTTTCCAAACTTGTTCTGTTTTGGCAATGTATTTTGTATTTATTATCTGTTGCAGTTTCATTTTGCATACCTTTTATTAAATAACTGGGAATCAATTCTGTATATTCTTATGACCAAAAAATACTCTGCATGGCGACCCAGGTGAGGAAAGCAGGGAAGCCCCTCACCCTGGGGACACACAGGAGCTCCCGCTCCTGTTCCAGCCCTGATTTACTGTCCCAGCCTCCCCTCTAGGAGCTGCCCATCTGCAGCCCCAGTGGTCATGCTCCTTCACCCCACTCCTGTCACCAACATCTCACCGTTCAACTTCCGGGTCCTCAGTAAATTTCAAAAGAGAAAACATCTGAGTCCTTTATTTCAGTAAAAAGTTCAGGCTTGCTGGTCAAACACCCAGCACAGTTAACCCTCACACAGACACCACTGTCCCATATATTTAAGGAGGAAAGAAAGAGGGACAGGGAGGAAGGAAGGAAGGAGGGAGAGAAGGGAGAAAGGAAGAAAGGCAGGAAGGAAAGGTGGAGGAAAGAAGGAAGGAAGAGCAGACAAAAATTCAAAACTAATAAAAAGAAGGCAGCTTGCTGGAGCCCAGGACCTATTCAACAGTAAGAAAATCTCACTATTAACCTTTCAAACCTGTCACAGTGACTAAACCCACGTTTCTGCGATCTTTAACCTGTCAACTTACTCAAATCCTCGGGCCTTTGAGACACTCCCATCACAGTTTGTGGGTCCGTCTTCTCGCTTCTCTTCCTCCAAGTTCACCACTTCCTTTCTGGACCATGGGATTTGTCCTCTGGGGTCTCATGCTCCAGTGGGTTTCAGAACCTTCGCTATAGCTCCTCCACTGTCATCCCTGATCATCTACAGCAGAAGGTCCATCTGTCACCTGTAGTCAGGGGACTCAGAGATGCTGTCTTACTCCGTCAGGTCTCCTCTGAGCTCTGCATGCCTACGCGGAAGGGTTACACAGTTTACTTCAACAAAACCAAGCAGTAACTCTTAGCTTCAAAGTCTCCCTTGCTAACCCTAACCCTAACCCTCACCCTAACCCTAACCCTAACCCTAACTTTAATCAGTCAACAGAAAATGAAATATGTCCTTTACACTCCTAGGTAGTTTTGTAATTGCTAAATAAAAATACTGTGCATTTATACTTTATAGTATAAATTTTGCGATATATTGTGTAACAGCTCAGTCAAGATACTTCTTACATTTTTATCTGTATGAATTCATGTTTGCAAACCATCATGATTCTTCTCATCCCGGGGAGAGGGACCATGTAGACAGCACATGTTAATGCCTGAGTTAACTCACAGATTTGCCATTTTTCATCCTATTTGTAGTTTTAAGCACATAGCACACTGCTACTTATTGAAATCCTGGAGCCATGTGACAGTTCCCTTAACCCCATTCTTCTTGTGAGCCTTCCATTGGCACCCTCGAGCCCCCTACTGGCCTGGCCCTCCCAGCCTGAGAATCCTCATTCAGAAACAGAAAATGGGTGGGGACTTGGTTTACAGAAAATGGACAAAAACAAGAGCAAGACCATGGGTCTGCCAGCACAAGCTTTGACCCAGAAGGAAGAGGAAATGGAGAGGGTCTTTGGCTTGAAGAGGAGACAGCCCAGAAGGTTCTAATGGCCCACTAGAGAGCAAGACTGACCCGCCCGGGACTGCAGGCCTGGCTAGAACCTGGTCCTCTGTCCTCTGGTCATGTTATTTTTGAGACTTCTCCCTCTTGGTACATTTCTTCTTGGTACAGATGAGGATTAGAAGCGTTCTGCCCTTAGGGCAACAGGACAGCTCCTGCCACCACTGAGTCCTTGGTCCTTGAACAGGAGTGGGGGCTCAGGATCGACAAGGAGGACTGGGGAGACACCTTCCCCAGTGTGCAGCAGGCCGGACCTCCCTGGCTTTGTCTCTGTGAGAGTTCCTGTCCTGCTTCCATTCTACTCTTCACTGTTGTCACCACAGACTGTCCGAGGGAGTCCCCCAAAGAGATGAGACTCACCCTGCCCTGCTGAGTGGACCTTGGTCCATACCGGAAGAACTTCAGGATGCATGGTGTGAGGCTCAGGCAGGCTTAGCAGGCAGAGTCTGCAGGGAGAGAGGGAAAGGACACAGCCCGAGTAACGTGGGTCTCCTTCTGAGGAAGAGGTTCAGACTGGCCAGCTTCTGGGGGTCAGTGGGGGTGGGCCAAGGGGTGGCTGCTCATCATGTTGGTTCTGGACTCACAGAGCAGGAAGAATCGCTGAGCAGCAGATCTGATTCTCTGAGATGATCATCTCAGCTGGGCACGGGCCACCTCACTCCCCATCATGGGTCTTTCCCTTGTTTGGGGAAGGCGAGCCCCCTGTGGGTTTTTCAGGAGGCTCTGGTCCTCCCAAAACCTGAAGTGACTGCAGGACTGGTGACTCCTAAGTGTCACTCCAAGGGATCTGGAATGGGATGCTGAAAATACTGGCCCCGGTGCCTTCTCCAGACTGAGGAGCAGTGGAGCTGCTCTCATCCTGATGTCCTCAGACCTCCAGCGGGTGAGAGAGACTGGGCAAACTTAGGGCTGTGCACTTTGGAACACAGCCTCTTCCTAAGTGACCAGAGTCCTGTGTGCAAAGCTGAGCAGGGAGCTCAGCACTTTCAGGTCATCAGAGAGGAAAGAAGTTTAGTCTCTCTGTCCCCTTTCTGCCTGCCTTTACTTCTATATGACCTCAGTGTGAATTTCACCTTTGTAAATTCCTCCCAGGATTGGTGGAGAATCTCTGGAATCTGCTTTTCTGTGCCATGTTTACTTAGTGTATGGTCGTGAACCCAGGTTCATGCAAATCTTCACAAATGACAGGGGTTGTGCACCTCCTTGGAAAGGGACCTTACAAGATTGGCCAATGGCAATGCACTGTCTGCACACAGTTCCGAGGTAATCCTGAGGCATGTTCCACTCTGCAGCCTCAGTGATCCGGTGAAAGTGAGCTGTGATTGTAAGAACACGAGTACTGCATTCTTAAAACTCACTGGCCATTTACGGCACTAGTAAGCAGGATGTAAGTGACGTGTGTGTGTGTGTGTGTGTGTGTGTGTGTGTGTGTGTGTGTGGCTGCTGTGCCCTGCGGTCAGCCTGCTGTTCCACCTGCACCTGACACCCAGGCTCTGATCTGCATGACAGCCCCCATCCTTGGCTCTCCCAGCCCGTGTGCACACCTTCAACAGACTCTGCTCATGATCCCCACCCCTCTGCCCAGTGCATCCAGTTCCTATCTCTCCTCAGCTCTGCTTCTGCCTCAGAGCTCAGGCTCTCGGGCTCCTTGAGGATGACACCTACTCCTTGCTCCTCCAGGGACGGACGCTGCTCATTGCGCAGTGCTTGCCGGTGTTTTTAAGACCCATTTTATTAGAAAATAATTTCACTGCCACAGAACCTGGGCAAATTGTAAACACTGCCAGCATTTCCTGCTGATCATTTACCAAGCTACCTGGAGTTCCCATCTCCGCCTTTGGCTGTGGGATCCGTAGTGTTCCCTGAGAACAAGGGACTCTGGCAGGCCCTCTGCGGTCCCCTCCTCAGGGCTGTCTCAGGGCAACCCTGTCCCCCATGGGGCCACACCAGTGTCACCAGGGACCCTTAGCTTTCACCCAGTACTCTCCGCTAACCTGACCAATTCTACCAGTCGATTCTTTGTATTTTCTTCCTTCTCCTGCGCAGGATCAAATACTGCTACATATTTGTCGTGGATTTCTAATCTCCACTGTATCCTTTTTGTCTCCTTTTATCTCTTTCCTTGTCTCCCTGTCATATTTCTCTCCTTCACTTCAGCTGCCTTCCTTTCCTCCCTGCGTTCCTTCTTTCTGATCTTACTTTGTCCTCGCTTGTTGTTTTCTTTCTAAATGGTTAATGATATTGGGATACTGAAACATACAGTGCCTCCTTTTCAATAAGCATAGCTTATGTTACATTTTCTCATATTATCTTTCAAATCAACTCAGATTACGGATGCTTAATCAAAGTAGCAGGCACTGTGTAAAAGTGATATTAAGCTCACCAATGTATTTAAATATTGTGTTTTTTATGTTAAACAGATGCTCATCTCTTAACAAAATCTTAAGTGCATAAACAGTGTTGCTGACTATAGGGTGAGTGTTAGACCTTGATCTCCAGAATGTGATCGTCTTCCCAATTGAATTTTTAACCTCTTTCATAGCAACTCTGTCCCTCTGCCTCCTCCTCAGAGTGGCTGTTGCATTCCTGACCACTCTTTTGCAAGCTCCTTCGGTGTGTGGCACACGTAGAGGATTCCTGTGGCTGGAGTCATGGACTACCTGGTGCCAGCCCTGCACCTACGTGGCAGGGTGACCCTCTGTGCAGGCTGAGTGTCCCTGACCTCTGGTCACAGAGGACATTGTCTGCATTACTCCGCCTTCAGTGGACAGAAGATGACTCAGTCTGTCCCTACTCAGAGTGATTCCACTGAGAACACGAAAGCATCGATGTCCCTCCAAGGTGCTCATCGGTCACTCTGGACAAAACACAGAGGTAGCAGTGTCCCGTGCTGTGGATTTTCCAGTTTTTGAAAAGTTTTGCGATGTTTTCCGTAGTGACTGAGCCATTTTCTATTCCAACAGGAGTGCACAGCTTCCTCCTTTCCATCTGCACCAAACTCATCACACAATGTTATGAGTTCTGTATTTATATCACTAATTCATTCTGAATTGATTTTTCCATATGATGTGAGATAAGGAGCCAATTTTATTGTTTTTTGTGGAGATGCACACCATTGCAAATGGCATTTGTTAAAGATATCATCCAAAATATATATATGAAAAAGGTGGGGCTGGGGATTTAGCTCAGTGGCATAAGCACCTGCCTTGCAAGCAGGCCGTCATGAGTTTGATCACAGGTACCGATTGCCGTGGTGATGCAGACCTGTAATCCTAGCACTCAGGAGGAAGGTGCGAGAGGCACCACGAGTTCAAGGACAACCTAGAGTGAAGAATGAGACTGCCTCTCTAGATAGATAGACAGACAGATAGATAGACAGATAGATAGATAGATAGATAGATAGATAGATAGATAGATAGATAGCAAACACTGGTGTAGTTGATAACTGATTTGCATTGGCATTTCCCTGAACTAGCATGGCTGTGAACTTCTCCTCATGTACCTGTTGACTGTTTGTGTTTCTTCTTTAGAGAAATAGCTACCCCAATCCTTTTCCCGAATCTTAATGAAGCATTTACTATCTATGAATCTAGCTACTACTCCTACACTGAAATAACGTCACATATTTTTTTTTTGATAGAAATTCTTTTTAGAGAAATGGTACAATGGTTGATACATTGAGTCAAGTCGAGAAGTCTAGAAGCTTAACTAACTAACTCAGTAGTTCTGCGTCCTGTGGTGTAGAGGACTTGCCCTTACCTCTCTAGGAAGTTTACTGTGTCAACTGGAGAAGCTTAGAAGTTTAGCTAAGTGACTGATCAGGGAGCTAGGGTCCTCACTGTGTAAACATCCTCAGCCTGTGCAAGAGGAGGCAGGGAGATGGTGCAGGTGTTACACCCACCCGAGGGACGTAGCCTGCTTACAATACAAGGGAGGGAAAGAGGCTTGCTCCCTGCCTCCCTTTGCTCTTGGTGGTTTTGCTGTCTTCTGTGGCCTTGAAGTGTTGCCCCTGTGCCATGTCACCTTCCATGGAGCCAGCTGATTACAGACTGAAACCTCCACCAACTGCGAGTTAAACAAACCTTTCCTTTCTTCAATTTTGGGTATCAGTTACTTTGTCTAAGTGACAGGAGAAAAGTGACCGAGACACTTTGTATATATTTTCTCATATTTTCTAGATAGTCACTTTAGCCTGTGAATTAATGTTTTCGCCTTCCTGCTGGGGATTTGACCCAGAGCCTTTGTAGTGAGCTACATGCCCAGCATTTGGTTCTTTAATTCATAGATAGAGTCTAGCTAATTGTAGAGTTGCAGGCTTGCTCTTGTCTCCTCTGGCCTCACCTTCCAGGCACTGAGAGTCTGGGTGTCCATGTCCAGCACCACCCCTGACTTGTTAATCTTGTCTTTCGCACACAGAAGCATTTTAGCTTGATGTAACTCGATGTCAGCACTCCGCCTTTGGCTGCAGCTTTATTAAGGATTTCCCAGTGTTCCCTGCTAGAAATGCTGTAGCTTCAGGTTTTCACATTGTGCAGTCACTTTTAGGGAATTTTGTACGTAGCGAAAGACAAGGGCCCAGCTTCATTCTCCAGCATGAGGGTCTATGGTTCTCCCAGCATCGTTTTTTAAAAATAGCATCTTTTCTCTTGTGCGTTTGTACACAGTAAGATGTAAGTACGCAGCATCATTTCTAGGTGTCTACTCTGTTCCAGTGGTCCATATGCCTGTGCATTTGCCAGTAGTCATTCTGTTTCAGTTATGACACCTTTGCAGTATGTTTAGAAACCAGGAAGCATGTTGCCTCCAGCCTTGCTCTTTCTCAAAATTATTTCAGCTATCTGAAGTCCTTGGTGACTCCTTGTAAATTTGAGGATTTTTTTCTCTATTTTAGTAATATAGAAATGTCATTGAGGTTTTGCTAAGCAATCCTTTGCATTTGTGGACTAGCTGGAGTGTTTTGGACATTTTAATAATATTGTCTCCAGTCAATAAACATAGGCTATCTTTTGCTATTTTTTTTTTCTGTTTCTTTTAATTACTTTCTTTAAAGTTTTGGAATTATCAGAGGGAAACTATATTACTTTTTATGTTAGTTTACTGGTGATTATTTTTCTTTTCAATGCTGCCACATAAATGAGATTGTTTTCATGATTTCATTTGACAAAACAGACTGATTTTGTGGATTCTTTTCTAGAAGATTTTATAGTTTTATTAAGTTGACAGGTTCATTTTTGCAACTTTACCAAATTGTTTATTAATAATAAGAGGATATTATAGTAGACTCTCTAGTTTTCTGCTTATATGATCATATCATCTGCAAAGATAATTTTATGTTTTCTTTTCTAATTCAGATGAGAATAGTTTCTTTGTCTTGTCTACAGTACTCTTTTTGAGAAGCAGGTTGGAGAGTACACACCCACACATTTTTCTGGTCTAACAGGCAAGCTTTCAGATTTCAACATTGAGCACAGTGCTTTTTGCAGATTTTTTTTTTATAGGACCTCATGATTTTAGTTGCAGTTGATCCCCCCTCCCCCCCCACACACACACTGGGGACTGAACTCATGATGATGCATTTGCCAGCCAGGCACTTGTGCCGTTGAACTAAATCCCCAGCCTGGCCTTAAGATTTTAAACTCATTTCTTTCTGTTTCTAGATTGTTGAGAGTTTTTATTGTAAATTGTTATTAAATTCTGTGAAGTGCTTTTTTGAAGTCTATAAGGTGACCATGTAGTCTTAATCTCTTCTACAAAGTGATATAGTACATTATTTGATATTCGTAGGTTAAACTAAACTTGTATCCAATAGTCAAATCCTATTAGTTCAATACCAATAATTCTTTTAACCTGTAGTACAATCGAATTTGCTAGCATTTTGTTGAGAATGTTTGTATTTCTGTATTCATCACAGATGTTGACCTGCTGTTTACTTATAGAGACTTTGTCTTTGGTATCACATTAAATTAATTTGGAATTTTTTCTGAGCTTCAAACTTCTGAAAAAGTTTGAGAAGGATGTAAAGTAATTCTTATTTAAGCTTTTTCATAGAATTCCCCAGGAAATTCATTTAGTTTCGGCGTTTCTTTGCTGGAAAGAATTTCACAACAAATTCAACCTGCTCACCGTTATAGTTAAAAGTATGTTCACATTTTCTATTACTTCATGTTTTAGTCTTGGTGTATTTTATACTCTAGGAATTTGCCCATGTTTCTAAATTGTAAAAGTTGTAGAATTTTCATGGTATTTTCTTATTATTACTTTTTATTTCTGTAACGTCTTTCGTAATGTCTCATCTTTTCACTGGTGATTCTGAAATTCCTTTCTTTTTATTTTATTCTAGAAGATTAGGTGAGTCTAGAGAAGGTTAGTCAACTTTATCTTTTAAAAATCACTTGTTAATTTTACTAATTTTCCCTTTTTTTCTAAACTCTGTTTCCACTCTGGTTTTTATTAATTCTTATGTTCAGCTAACTTTTGAGTTAAATTCTTTTATTTTTCTATTTCCTTAAAGTAGAGCTATGCTATTTGGAATGTTTTAAGATAAACATTTATTGCTATTAACTTCCTTCTTATTGCTGCTTACCATCAATTTAATACATTTTAGTATGTTGTGTTTACATTTTCATTTATCTCAATATATTCTAATGTCTCTTTCGATTATTTATTTATTGACTGTGTTGCTTAATTTCCATATATTTGAGAATTTTTCAGTTTATCTTATGCTACAGATTTCTAGTTAAGTTAATTTGTGGCTTGAAAGACACTCAAGATGATTTTGCTTTTCTCAGATGTGTTGAGATCCTTTTGTCACCTAACATGGGGAGCCCTTGCTTTGGGGGGTAACATTGGTTGACCTGTGGCAGCTGCCTGGATGTCCAGAACAGATTCTGGACATTTCCCTTTCGTGGTCACTGTGACTCTGGGGATGGAGCCGGGAAGCACAGGCTTCCAGGCCTGGTGAACAGGGAAGGCAAAGATGTGTTGTGATCTTTCACAGCCCTGCCTTTCTGCTGGATGCCACTGGGCCCCAGCATTCACTGTATATTTTATGATGCCTCATAAAGACAAAATTACAGTACTTCATGCTCTCAAATCTTTTTAAAAATGCTTTCCGGATATTTCATTCAGTTTAAAGTCCTACTTTTATTATTTGTTGACAGATTTATTGGGAAACTATCCCAGATTGTTCAAGGGAGATTGATGGCAATGTGTCTTTTCCTGCAACGATTTTTATTTAAACATTTATTACATATTGGGCCCACACTTCTTAGAATGCTCATCTTTGTTTTCTACAATATTTAAATTTTATTTTGTCTAATATAAGAATGGACTGCCTTGTGTTCTCTTTGGTATATCACTCATGCGTGATGCTTTTCCCATCTCTTTGCTCTCAGCATCTGTGCGTATTTAAATCTGCATCTTCTAAGCAGCACAGACTTGAATCCTATTTTTCTACCCACTCAGTCGCTGTATTGCTTTTGACTGAGGAGTTTAATTGAATACAGTTAAAGTAATTACTGGGAGGGAGGACACCACTATTGCATTGTGTCAGCGGCTCCTCTGTGACTGTTATCCCGCTCCCCTTTTCCTGTCCTGCTGTCCTCTTTGATTGTTGTTAATTATTTTGTATTGCTGTGCTCCAGCTTCTCTCTCCTTGTCTTCTGTGCCTCCCCTACGGAAGTTGCCTTTGTGGTCTTAGGGTTTACATTAGACAACTTGCAGTGGGTTTTAAACTGCTAACTTTAGCAGGCACAAAAACTCTACGCCTCTGGACAACCCTCTTTATGTTGTGGAAGCTTGGGTTTCCATTGTTTTACATTTTGCGCACATTAACACATTTTAAAGCTGTTCATTTCAAAGCATTTACGTTTCCACACTTACGCTCAAACTGAAAGTCTTTTGCTAACCACTGTTCCAGTATTTCATGCTCCCAAATCTGTTCTAACATGCCTTTAGTTTTTTCTTTGTTTAAAGTGCTACTTTTGTTATTTTTTGACAGATTTAGTGGGAACTATCCATATTTTGTTGACTTGTAGAAGTCTTATTTCTCTTTCCTTTTGGAAGGATGATTTTGCAGGCCAGGGTATTCTAGGCTGGTAGCTGTTTCTCTTTGTGTTGTTGTTTTGTTTTTCACGTGGGCTATGTCATCCTGCTCATTTCTGTGCACCTCGATTTCTACTGATCAAAATGCCAATGGCGTTATGGGAGGTCCTTTGTATATGACAAGACACTATTTGCTTTGTTTCCAAAATCCTTTTTTTTTAACTCTGATGATTGGCTTATGTGTTTCAGAGTATCTCTCTCTGGTTTATGCTGTGGAGATCCACTGTACTTCAAGGCTCTTGATGGACATTTGCTTCTGCAGGCTTCAGAAGTTTCTAGTCTTTGCTTCTTTGAATGAGTTCTATGAAATGTTCTTTTTCCTTTTTTGGTGACTCCAATAATGAATACTTGGGAATGTCCCATAAACCCTTTAAGCTTTCTTCAGTCTTTTTTGTTCTTTTTTCTTTGTCAACTTCAATAACTTTTCTTCAGTTTTGCTCAACCATATCCTTTAACTTGATTTAGGTTCCTATATAGCTCCTGTCTTGAATTTTTCAGTTTTTAAATTGTATTCTTCAGTTTTGTGGCCTCTGCTAAGACCTTTAAAATGTATTTTTTTACTCCTTGTTAGGTTCAATGTTTTTCTAACTGTTTTCTGAACCTCATTGAGCACCTTGGTAGAGAGATATTTTGAATTCTCTGTAAACTGAATCATACATCTCCATTTCACAGAAATACTTTTCAAAAATTTTGCGAGGCTAATTTCTCTGTTTCTTCATTTTCTTTGACTCTTGGTGTTGGCATGTGCACCTGAGACAAACCAGTTACCTCTTTAGTCTGCAGAGACTGTCATTATAGAGTGAAGCTCCCACTACCCAGCCCCACCGTCTACTCTGAAGAACCATGAAGGGTGCACATTGCCAAACCCACCAGCTCCGTTCAGAGAAGTCCTTGGCTATCAAGAGACACTGCTCCTCTGTCCTTCAGAGATGGAGTAGACAGAGGAAGTCCTTGCAGAGACCCTGGAAAGGCTGGTTCACGGGACACACGGCCGAGTCTTCCCCACTCAGGCAGAAGCTGTAATCTGTACTTTTTCTTCTTTGCCTGTATGTTTTGCACTGAGCTGGTAAGGAGGGGTGTGACTAGCACAAAGTGGTCTCCAGCTTCCATGGACTCTAGTGTCTCAGGAAACCCAGAGACAAGGAGCCTGAGGCCTGCATTACAGTCCTTGTCTCCTCTTCCCAAGGGGAAAATTGAGCATGAGGTCCCCTCCTCACTCATTATGCTGTGGGGAACTGGGGCTTTGATCTCAGTGGTCAGTGTCTGGTCCCAGCAGTCCTTGGCCAGGCAAGGCAGACTACACAGAAAGTGGTGTCTTGGGAAACCCTCAGCAAAATAAGAGCTGCAGGGAAGTTGTCTAGTACCTCCTTCTCATGTCCAGGAGAAGGAGAAGCACACAGTGCTGCTCTGCAATGAGTGTGGCCAGGGTGCATCTTCCCTGTGGAGCTTCCCACCTGATTTCGGGGTAGGTGCTTCCCCGCTCATCCGTGATGGAGGGTCTGCTCACCTGGAATCTGAATTCCTCACAAACACAGTGATCTGCGTGTTGAAAAATTGTTACTCTCACGGAGGTAAGGAGGATCAGGGCATGCTCTTCTGCTATATTCTTGATTCAAATCATGAAAATAATTTTAGGTCCCTAAGTGTGAAAGGTAGAACCATTTTTATTCACCTTTGTACTGCCCCACGTGGACTTAAAGATTGGTGCTTAGAAGTCCTCAGTGAATCAACAAGTCAGTGACCTAAGGCATCTGTGACATCCACCCCACAGCTACAGTAATGGTCATGAACACTGATGATCTTGTGTTTTCCTCCAGGTTTTCTTTCCTGCTGCATAGTGACCTGAGAGAACCTTGCTGGACCTTTTCCTCTATGAGGAAAAACCATGGTCACTCTCACATGATAATCATCGCCTGTGAAATTGTGGGCTCTGAAATTTGGAGAGTGTAAACAGTCACAATGTGTTACTTTACTCAAATTAATCTTGTAATCTCTACCTTTTTCTACGTTCATATTTATGGTGGAGAAAGAGGAAGCTTGTTTTATGCAGTACCAAATTAGAAAGAAACCCTTACAGGTGATGTCTTAAAGGCGAAAAGCACAGACCTTTAATTCCTGTCCACAGAGTCAGAGGGAGCACAAGGCAGAGGTCCTTAGGGGTGGAAGATGTCAATGTCTTTGACAGAGTTGAAGCAAGCAAGCGACCGAGGAAGGAGTGCAACTATCTTTACAGGGCTTGGTAGAAAATAATACCTTCCGATGATGTCTGGGTCCTGTGTCCTCAGCTGCGAAGTAAACTATTACAATGGACCATAATCATGAGAAAACATTTCTTCATTTTATCAAAAAACCTATTCCCCAAGTGTTTACGAACACAAATATGTATATCATGTTAGACATGTCATACAAATGTCAGTTACCACACCTTACTTTATTAAATTTATCAGCATATTTTCATATATTTGTGTATGATTAAATACAAATTCCTGATGGGGTGTTTATGTTGAAAACAGTTCTTATTTGGGGAATTGCTATTTTTAAAATTCTATTCATTATAAAATAATAGTATAATGGGAAATATTGTTTTAAACTTTTATGTATATCTTTGAAAATCTTAAAGATTGAGTAATTATGAAAGGTTATAAAAATTCTCTAGTGATCTGAAGAAACTGCCCTAACACTCTCTAAAGTATCTGCAGTGAATTATACTAGTATTTTTCAAAGATAAAGTTCTATCTCTTCCAAAATCTTTCGCCACTAATTAATGAAATGTTTTCAGTTTTTTTTCCAGTCCAATACATAAATTATAACTTCTGGTGGGCTAACTTTGATATAGTTGATACATATTACATTAAAGGTTTCCTTTTAAAGTTGATATTCTGAATTATTGCCCATTACTAATTAATTAATTAATTAATTAAATCTTAAAATTTTAATTTGTGAACAATTTTAACAATATGCTTGTATATTTTTAAAAATTATCATTTATTTCCAGCTTTGTTCTTGCTTATTTATTGATTGAAAGTTTTATTTTGCTTGATTTTTATCTCAGCTTGAGTCTTTTTGCCAGTGCTTACTTTATAGAACTAATTATGTCTGGTACAACCCAGGGGATGTAGATTATAAAGACAAATTAAATGAAGCCATCCCTACTTATAGGAAGAAACTAGCTGAGATGATGAGAATTAAACCAGGCATCCTTTGCTAGAAAGAATGTGGACAAAGTGACAATTTAAAAGCCTAAGATGACAGCATACCAGGACATCAGGAGAATCACTCGATGTGTTTTCTCATAGGAGAAATCCTGGAACAGCACTGTCAGGAGATATTCTGGGTGTCCCGACAGGGGAGAAGACTGAAAATAAAGGAACTGTTTCCTAATTGTACTCAGATTACAGACAGGAGATCATTGGAATTATACCATATAATCATTGGAATTATACTATTGTTTGGTATAATTCAAGGTATAATCCTTATCTTCACCTGCCACTTTCATTGACTACCTTCATGTCAACTCATAGATTAAATCTATTTATTTTAAAATTTAATACTCGTGAAATGTAGTTGACTTATTCTACATTTTTATCCATTCATACATCTACATCTAATTGGATACCTTTCATCTATTAACTACCATAAATAATGCCGCCAAAGAAATAGGTTTATAAATATAAGGGATGAACTTTAAAATACATAAAATGTGGGCTTAGAAGCTTTCATCTGCCTTTCATGAAAAAGAAACTAGGTCCTAGAGATGAAACCCAGCTCCTGCACACAGAGATACATCCCCATGGCTGTTTATTTTTTCAATTTCTTCATCAGCAATTATTTTATTTTTAAAACATTTTCCAATTCATTTAAAAACTCGAATAAATGCACCAATGTACAGAAATATAAAAGTTGTCATAATAAAATGGAAAGTGTGACTTGCCCTAGATGGTTTGCTTTTAGTTTAGTTTTTTTTTTTTAATTTCTTCATTTATGTTGCATGATGATTACATTCAATGGAGAACTGGTATGTATAGAGTACTTAAAAATAAAACAACTTTATTAAACCAGGACACAGCATCACAGAATTTACAAAGTTGAAATGTAAGAGGAAATAGACCCCAACACACTGACAGTGTTCTACAATCACAACTATAATCAAACTCGGGTCATTTTTGCTATCCCAAATCAAAACATTCTACCTACCGTCATCACCTCCCAAGCCTGCCCCCCTAAATCATCTAGGTAACCACTGAGCTGCTCTTCATCTCCCGCAGACTTTCACACACACACACACACACACACACACACACGCACACACACATATATATATATATATATATATATATATCAATCATTTTTACTTGCCTTCCCCTGGCCTTGGTTTCAACTTTCTCTACTTCCTGAGTAGCTGAAATTATAGCCACTCAACATTGTGGCCAGCTTTTTTTTAAATGTAATTTATCTCTTTAGCTAGCACATAAGACACAAAACCTTATACAGAATCAAAAGACTATACCCAGAGGAGAATAAGAAGCATGATTAGCAAATGCTGTTGAGGACATGTTATGATGAGCCAAGTATGACACAGCAGAGGAAACCCCACCAAGTGTCGGGGTCAGTGCTATACGCAGTCACCACACTGACCTCACATGACAGTTTTATGCAGTAAGAGATCAGCATCACTTCTCAGGCTGTTACCCTAAGCTACAACCCTGAAACAATCATGAGAAAACATCAGAAAGACACCGTGTCGGGGACGTTCACCAAAATCTGTGGCCAGCACACTTCTAAGGTGCTCAGGGAACACCCCACAAGTAGAGGCTGAGTATCCATCAGGGTGTAACACATTCTTGATGTCCTAGAACAGAGAAACACTGCTAGTCAGAAGCTGCTGAAATAATAAAGCCGGCATTGTCCCAATGTTAAATTATTAGGTAAAGTATACAGTGTTAGCTTAAGATGCAAGACTTTCTTTGTTTTTAGCTTTAGAAAGAGCACTCACCAGAAGAGATTGGACAGAAACCCATTATTGTGGTTCCAACTTTCCCAAACTTCTTACCTCCCCTCTTGTTAGTTAACTGTTTCAAATAACTAGACAAACAATGAGGACTCAGTGTCAACAATGAACAAAACTTGTACTGATGCCCATCAATTGATGCCCATCAAATGACCTAACTTCATTTTCCTAAAGCAGAAATGGAAATGTAGGCTATCCTCAGAGGATTTTATTGTCAACAAAATCAGAGCAGTTAACAGTTATGAAATGGATGGACAGGCTCAATGAGATTCCAAGTTCAAATAATGGGTAACAAAGGTATTAGCATTTTCCACAGTTATTTGGAGAGCAAGGTCTTGGTTTGCTGCTCAGCTGGCCTTGAGTTCAGCGAGTGCTTCTCCCACTTACCCGTGATTACAGGTGTTTGGCAAGACACGCAATTTTATAGCAGAGATCTAAAATGCAATATGGACTGATAGAAAGCTTTTAAGATAAAGTGTGTTGTATTTAGGAGTTGTGCAGAGTACAATTAGAATCAGGACATGGAGTTTATAATATAGTTTTATGATGGTTACCAAGAGTTAACACAAGAAACTTCAGAAAATTTATCGGCAACACCAAAAACATAAAATACTTAGTCAAAGGCCTAAATCCCACAGCAATGTCCCACACAAGTCCAAATGAAAACCCAGAGCTATTGAGAACACCTCCCACAGGTCCAATTGGCAGTCCAGAGCCCACAAGAAGGACTCACACCAGTCTCTTTTATGGATCTGTTCCACGAAAGCCCAAAGGTCAGTGGTGGAAGCTAGACAGTCCATGCCAGTGGGGTGAAGGAGCTGTGCTGGTGGGATGAGGATTCTGTGCTGGAGCTGAGAAGTCACACTCACGACAAAGACCAGGGCTGTCCTGAAAGGCACCACAGCCATCCTCACCGACACCAAGGCCGCGAGCTCCTCCGACAATAAGCACAGTCAGGTACATGTCAGGAAGCCAATGCGATGAGTTCATCCTGAGACCAAGTGGCACATGTCTTCCCTTCCAGAGCCAGGAATCAATGCTAGGTGTGAATACCAGAGCTTCTCCAGGAGAACCAAACAGCTCAAACAGCAACTCATAGGAGAACCCACAATGCCTCAATGTCTCAATACCTCAACACCTCCCTTCTCTTTCTCCATGTCTCTATTTATGCTGGCAACTTTCCTCAGGTGGAGCATCTTCATTCAGTGCCATGTTGATGTAATCCAGCTGGCATTAAGTTGACCACAAGTTCTTAATCCATAACAAAGTGAAAAATTAAATTTCAAAAAAAAAGACTCACCTTTACCCTAAAATCTGAGATCATGTGGAGGAAAACGTTGTTGATACTATAATAGGATCATATAGGACACAAAAGTGATTTGGGATAAACTACGCCTCTTAATTTTTCTAAAATCTCCTAATGCATTAATTTTTATTATAATTATTACGAATGAAGAAATTAAGTGCTAGACAAATTCTGTGCAATTCAAGGTAACATAGTTAAATAGTGTAAGATTTGAGGCACAAATCCATAGGCTGAAACTAACAATTTCTATTCTATAAAACAATTGCTTATCAGTAGAAAATGTATCCACAATATCACTTTTAAGTTCAATAGCACCTCTATAATTATCTACTTTTAAATACCTGAAAAACTTATGCAAGCAGTGTGATAGAGGAGATTTCAGTAACAACTGGTCAGTTCCAGGCTCTGGAAAAAGCTTTGCCAGCAGTGATTAGGGCTGGGTATGGGATTCATGTGCCTTGGCATCAGAATTCCCAGAAACAACTGTTTTCAAAATGAAATAGCCCTATTTTTATACAAATATTGGCAATACGTGCCCGCTTCTCCTTTACCTCAATTAGACTTTTGCTAGTGATTCCAGGTTAAATAAAGATAAACCAGCATGTTGCCAATTTAAAAAATAAATGGTAAGCTAAATGTGTCATTTTGCTAAAATGTGTGCGTGTACACACACCTCACCATCTGTACATTTCCCTGAGGAAAACACACAATTGAAGAAAGCCCGAGTTCTACCTTTGTCCATCTTAACAGCCAAACTGGATCAACTATGCAGGCTCCCTGAGTGATTGTGTAAGAATTGTTTACGACAGCCAAAAACACCAATTAGGCCTCCTGAGATCCGTCCCGATGGTAACCAAAGCAATGACTGAAAAATGAAATTGTGGTAATTACTTGAAGCAAAGTAATTTTTATACTAGTTTGTTTTTAAAAACTGTGTTCTTTGTCCTGTTTGTCTTTTGCCTGGGGACAGATGACAGCTGTGCTGTGTTTCTATTTGATACTTAGGCTAGGAAGGCCCGTGCCTCGGCAAAACCTCGCTCAGCTCACACAGAGTTCGGGCAGAGGAGCGGGCGAGCTTCCAAGTGCATGCAGCCTTCCTGACCGCGATGGTGCAGGGTGCACAAACAGGCAGGACCCCCTTCCTCTGTGCTGTCTTTCCCACACCGGCTCCCCTTGGCACAGTTACTGTGCTGCGTGTTCCCGGTGCTCACTGAGGTCTGATTTCCCACAATGCCCGGTATTTCACTTGTTACAAAGCAGTTTTCTCCTTTCATTTTAAAAGCTTTGATTCTCCAAATGCGTACCTTCTCAGAAGAAGACTTCTGGTGTATCCTTAACAACTTGGGTCTTCAGTTAATCAGCAATTCAGCAAAACCTCTGGAGAGACAAGAAAGCCGGAGGAGGAGTGTGCACACCCGTGAAGGAGAGAAAAAATCTGACGAGTGCAGGAATTTAAAATGATTGCTTCTCTTTTAAATAAGACTGGGTTGTAAAACAGCTTTGAGCACAAAGATATAAAAAGATTCAATAAAATATTCCCTAAAAATTGTCTATAAAAAAGATTTAGGCTTCTGATTTGCAAAAATTATGTAGCTCCTCCATGTCCCATCCTGCCTTTTAAAGTTTGATTTTTGATTGTAACTATGTAGAAGTAATAATCTTCAAAGACGTACCCACAACTAGTATATGTGTTATTTATTCATATTTGCTTTGTTGGAAAAATCATATAGCTACTTTATTTTTTCTTTATCATTGTACTACAGAAATCAGCCTGGTCAGGGCACCCCAAAAGCATTCGTGAGCAGGCCCTTTCTGTCAGCGCACAGTGATCCCAGAAACAAAGCTGTTGGCACCACAGGAACAGGAACGTGGTCACTGCTTTTCCTTCAATCTCGCTGGTCCTCAGCAGACTTCTTTATTATTTTTAGGGGGTGTGGTGCTGTCTGAGTTACGTCCTTGCACATTTTGCTTATTTTCCCACTAGTTCACTTTATTTCTTCAGTAGACGAGCCTTAAATTAACAGTATTTAAACTTTTTGATGTACCTTGTGTTTTAAAAAGTTTTGCATTTATCACCAAACATATTGCAACATTCACAGAAGTAAAAAATGGAAAATTATGCAGAAAATGCTATATTTTAGCGGGATATTGGACACTGAATGAGTTTATCAGATAGAAATGGGAAACAGGTAAAATATGTTCATATTCACAGCTTATTTTATAAAATATATGTTGTGTACATCGTTATACTTGTACAGCAAGTGTGAGTACATACAATGTATGTGTAAGCACAGTAAAATAGAACATATAAAACATACCTGTCCGTTTCACAGGCAAGTTTAGAAATATAGGAGTAAAAGCCACACTCTGTAAAAGTCACTCTATTACCAAGAGTGCACAAAGGCTTCCTAACGATCTGTTGTTTGCCTATTGAAAACCTGGATATGCGTCCCTGCCAAGGTGGCTGGGAGTGGTACTGTCCAACACCGGCAGGTTAGGGGGCAGGTACCAGTGCAGGGAGACCCCGCTTTACGGCGCAAGGAAGCAAGAAAGTCCAGAACCAGCCACGACAACTATGACGACGTGAGAACCACACAGATCGTTCCTGAGCGCCGATGAGAGACTCCGTGGGACGCAGGATCAGAGACACAGCCTGGATGGATACCCTCTCCGTGCTCCTCCCTACGCTGCAGTCCTCCCTGCTTTTCAAAAGTCCTTTCTTCAGCGTCTCTGGTGACCCAGTTCCAGCCCAGCCAAGCATTTACACTGTAGGCTCCACTCACAGGGGGGAGGTGGGAGCCAGAGCTGCTGTTCAGTAAAGAACCCAGCACAGGATCACCTCCTTCTTTCTCAGACTCTGCCGGAAGTGTGTGGTGCACACACAGACTCTCTCACATACACTCACACTCTCACACTCACGTACACAGACACACACATACACACACACAAATAGAGAAATGACTTAACCCAACAGTGTATCCAAGTGCCTGAGATAGGAGAGGTAAGGGTTTAGACATCATGGTCAGAAATACTACTTTTTTAAAAACCTGAAGCTCCTGTCCATTCCATAATTTCTGAGAGCTGCATTTGAAGAGGAGGAAACACAATAAAGACCAAGGAGAGATTCTGACTTCGTAGCCAGCCTCTCACAGGGACAAGTAAAAAGGCAGACCTTCAGTAGTGAGCACATTTCCCACATCGCTCAGACTCCTCTCAGGAGCAAATATTTTAATCAAATGTGTTTTATCTTCATCCTTTTTTATAACTTCCAAATCTCTGTTAATAATTTCCTTCTGTCAGGGCAATGGAAAGGAAGATTAATCATTTCACTTTCTTCGTGTGTCAAAGCATCGATCCAGAGTTCAATCAAAACCTGAAATTAGTTACTAAATTAAAACATCTCTTGATTTTCCACCTTTCTCATGGAAATTGGTTGCAACTATTAATGAGATTTTTCATTATGATTCCTCTCTTTATCACTTTAAAAATGTCTAATAAAACTTGCATGAACCTACACACACAGGAAAGAACAGAAAACAAGTATTTCCTTACCAACGAACTTGAACACAACATCCATGTATTTCTAGTCTGTGTGCGCTTCTGGATAGCAAACTCTTTCCCATAAATATCCAGATACACTACTATGGCACTGTCCTTAAGCTTTTTCTGCTTCACTAAGAGTTGTATATGAATGTAATTAAGTCACAAAATTCAATTTCATTAACATTTTCTAAAGCAATCTATGCTACCTTTTGAGAAAATAAAAGCATTTGCAAAGTCAGTCACCAATGCATAAAGAGCTGTTTGGAATATTTCAGAACATGATATCATTGAAGATCACAAATACAAAATAATTCCAAACAGCGTCCTCATAGGGTTCCCCTCCCAAGTGGATTTCCTGTCCTGTCCTCTAGGAAAGGCTCTGTGCCCCTGGGGTCCCAGCACCATTGCAGGAGACAGGTCATTCAGATCTACTGCTGGAAAGCCTTGGTTGGGAAGCTCCAAACTAATTACACCGAAAGGAACTTCAAAGGCACCTTGGCGCTTGCTAATGGACAGTTCCCTCCCTGAAGATGTCAGCATGCACAGAGCTGCAGATACTTTCAAACAACTCTTTCACGTTAAGGAACTCAGTCGTACTGAGCACTTCTCACATCAGATGTTTCTCTTCTCCACCATACTTTTTCTAAATCAAACTGCCTGATTTTCAAGGCTAATGTTATCACCTTCTCACTGTGCAGGCTGAGCTGGCATTTGCACCTCTGAGCCTCAGAACCCCACCAGGAAGAACTTAGCCCATGGAGGCTGTGAGAACTTAGCTGAGGCAGTGTGGTGAAGTCAATCACACCCAGCATATTCACCAACTGCAGCAGCCATGCGCTTCTTACTGTATCCTCTCGCTTAGCTGTCTTCAGCTTATAGCTGAAGGATGTGTATTGTTTGCATCGTAGTGGCCCTGAGAAGGAAACTCTTACTTGGCTGAGGACACTGCAGGGTCCAGACTCCGTGAGCATCTGTCCTTGGCTGTGGCCCCTCAGTGCCGGGCTCCTCATCTGGCTCACCAATCAGAAGAGCTTCCACAGCCCCGGAGACAAACTCCTGCATGCATGGAATGTTACTGGAGCCAGAAGGAGTAAGTGGAGACAATAAAACTTCCTTATTGTCTCTCTCTTCCATGTGGGAGAGAAAATGTTCCCAGAAATCCTCTCTCTCCTGGCTGAAATGGAACTACAGACACCACTAGCTACAGAGGGTTTTAGAAAACCATTTACATGCACCTTCCCAATCCTTTGCCCTAAGTGGGTGTATTAAGAAAGGAAAAACCAAGATGAGATTGGAAGATGCAGAATCTTGCAGCAATGTTCGCATTTTTGAGTCAATAACTTCAATTTTTCTTCTGTAATCATTCATTCTCCCGCTTCATCCTTCTGCTTTCTATTGCCTGCATGGCAGGTAATGCAGGGTTAGTGTTTCTGCAGGGCTTTCTTCTGATATTTCGAACCCAGGTGAAGTAGTCAATGTGGGCATCACATGTGATTAGGATGCAGAGTAAGCTGCTCTGTAAAGCAAAACCAGAGTCCACCAGGTCCTTTTCAGTGGCTGTAGGCCAGGGACACTGACTGCCCTGCACAGGTTTCAGGTCCTGGTGACATTTTCAGTGAGCTCTCTGCTGAAGAATGCTGCAGTCTGGTAGTGAGTGGGAAACTCCCAGAAACGATAAAATCCATCTGTGCATTTATTCAGGTGGGGTCAGGACAACCGTGGAGCTGGAGTATGAACTCCATTGTGCACCAGGAAATGATTATTTTCATGATACTTCAAGATGCTGTTCACACAACAAATAATTCTTCACATATCTATTTTGTGTAAGATATTAACACTCAGTGGGGTGGGACATTCATGTATCTATTTTGTGTAAGATATTAACACTCAGTGCGGTGGGACAAAAACCTGTTGGAATCAAATAATTTATAATACTTTAATCACTGGTTAAGAAGTAAAAAGAGCAATAACTTCTCTTTAAAAGATCTGTTTTTATAATGTTCTCTATGTTGGCGTGTTGAGTGTCTCTGTGTGTAAAAAGTAATAATTTTTTTGTAGCTAAATATTTCAAGTGATCCTCAATCAGAGGGGTTTTATTTGGGGGTGGGGCATTGGGTTTATTTTTTCTGATAGACTTTTCCTTTTAGAGTATCTGTTTGCTGAGTTTACTGGAAAATTAGTAAAGTTAAAAGTTGACAATGACAGGATTTTAGGAAGAGCAAAATGGTGCATATGATGCCACTGGACCTGATACTGCACCAGACACTTGGGTTTTTGTATTTTTTTTTTTTTGTCTTTTTTGAGACAGATTTCATTATGCAGTGCAAGCTAGCCTTGAACTTATTTTGTAGCCCATGCTGGTATCATCTCACAGTGTTCTTTCTGCCCCAGCCTCCCAAGTGCTGGCATTACAGGCATGAGCCACCATGCTCGGTAGACACTATTTCCTAAACCCAAGAATATTAATAACTTAAGCAAAGACTTCAGCAGCATGGTTTAGTGGGTGCAGAGGCCAAAATGGTCACTCGGGGTTTTGGGCTGTTTCTTTCTCCTGAGACACAATATTGCACAGAGAGCAATTGAGGCTGTAAGGTTTTGCTGTGAATTGTCACGTCTTAAAGTCTTACAGATGCGAAGTGCTTTCAGAAAGAAAGAAGATATGCAATGCCTTTGTAATATACCTCCAGTGGATTCTGCACTGTAGAAACCAGAAAAGGGCCACAGTGGAAAAAAGATGACTGGGGTGGTTACCTTAGGCAGGCAGACTGAGAATTCCAGAAACTGGCCAAGATACTTCCGCCATCTGCGGTGGCCCAACCTACACATGCTTAGTTTACGGTGTATTTTTGCATGCTGGGTTGTAGAAGACTTAAAATACACATCCATGTTTTATTTCCTACATGTCTGGGCACCTTTTCAGAGATACTGAAATTGTGTGATTCCATGGTAGGCTCCTTGACCTGCAAAGAGTCACATCCAGTGCACACCTACTGTGCTGAATTTCAGAACTTGCGTGTATGCAAAATGAAACTGAATATACTGATGGCTCTTTCAGCTCTTCAGCCTTCAAAAGCAAATCGTGTGAAGACTAGTATCTTTATGTTTTGTCAAAAATATTGTTAGTGAAGAATATCCTGCTCAAGAAAAGAAAAATTATCATCTTGGCTATGTGCACATAATACATTATATTCAAATTCAGTTCCCTTTGTTGGGAAAACCTTAAGGTATAATTGTAAATTGTAAGCCAAAACTAGAGGAATAGAAGCCATGGGAAATTTATATCTTAGATTTCTTGTGATTTATTTACATCTAGCATGTGTGTGTTACATGTGTATACCTGTGGCATTAGTTCATATAAAGTTCATGTGTGTGCTTAATATGTTCTGGCTGTGACATGCTATTCATCATACAAAGCACACTCTGGCCTTCATATGTAGATAACTCTCAACTTTATTTGAGTTGTCCACAGGTTTTGCTTGTACTAATGAAACCACTGTGGCTTCCACTTCTTCCCTTTCATAGATCAGAAGATGCCTAAACGAAATTATTCCATGTCAACTTTTATTCCTGGGAACTGGATGCTCCTTGGGAGCCTGATGCTGAATGAAGGAAATCAACCAAATACCTCATGGCTTCACTTATATGAGAAACCCAGATTATAAAAATAGAGCAAATGCAAAGACAGACAACAGGAAGCAGGGAGGCAGTGCTTTCTCAAATGAGAAGGGAGAGGAGAAAAGAGGGGAGGGAAGAGAGAGGGAGGGAAGTGGGAGGGGGAGGAGCACAGATGTGTTAGGCACGTGAACCAACTCCAGGTGAGCAGTGTGCACCACAAGCACACGCTGATGAAAAAAGATAAAATGAGTGGGAATTGGGCAGTTCTTCAGAAAAAATAAGCACAACAGAAATGCTCTGAAGGGATTTAGAATGGGAATGTGGATCTGTGTGTGGGCACTGATTAGAAAATAAATTTATGCTAGTATGCATAATGACCCCATTTTCAAAAAAAATCTATAGCCAGGAAAAATGTATCTTAATAGATAGTCAAATTCTAACAAGGAAAATGCTTTCCAAACATAATTCCATTAATATTTTTCCCTCAAAAGTATTAAATATTTTGTATCATTTAATGGTTTATATATTTCTAAACATGATTGTTTTGTATCAGAAATGCATGCCAGCATTTATGGAAGATTTATATTAATCTTTTATGATAAATTACGAATATTGTACTGTGCATATCATATTACAGATCCAACTCCTGTAGTGTAATTGTATATTGTAATTTCACAGCAATGAATCCAATTACAATGCAATATTCTCATGGAAACAAAAAAAAAGGTCCTTGTTTGTGTATTTACGGCTTGGTGGAACTTTCTAATTTGATCAGATTTTACAGAACTTGTCCAAAACAAAATGTATAAAAACCATGAATGCTTACATCTTCAACAGTTATTTATTAAGAAATATTTTTTTAATAAAGCAAGTTCTAAATAAATTTTCTTGATGCCACTTATGAAGATGGTCAGGAAGAGTAAAGAAGCTTCAAGACTCTAAAAAGCACAAGATATTTAGATTCAAACATAATTTACTCCAGTCAATCTTCGAGTTGTAATACCCTAGTGCAATTTGACTTGGGATAACATGGCCACAATTAAAGAAAAAGCAAAATGTTCAGAGACCAGATTTCATAGAATTTATTCATCAATAAATTCATCAGTCCTCTAAAGGGATTCAGAAGAAACTAGTGGAAATCTGTGAGCAGCGCAGACACCACAGCCCTCCCCGAGCTTTGCTGCAGTGTTTCGCAGAGGGAAACCCTCAGGTGTGTTTGCTGCTCATTGGCATTTTCAGTCACCTGCCTGGTATATGCTGAATGGCCTTCAGTGCTTCCCGGACCCTGCAGACAACTGGGAAGCTCTGAGGATGGTAAAACAGGGGCATGTGTTCGGAAATCTTCCTTGGAGACCAACGCTCCTGCTTTGCTACCTTGGGGGTCCTCAGCAAAGGTGATAAAGTTCACATGTGCATTGAGAAAAAGAAGCTTGATCCATGGTAAATGAGTGTGATGATCTATATCACCCAGCGTTAACATATGGGTCAGGACTCCTTAAAATCCATAGGGTGAAGTTCTCACTGCTGATGCCACGGACTCTGGCAGCAAGTGGACCTGGGAATCAGCATCAGTCACTGAAATAAACCTGTCAGGGTGTGACCCACCCAGACAGGGGGAGAAGAGTTGTAAGAAGAGGAAATGGGGGGGGGGTAGACACAGCCAGCAGGAAGGACAGCAATAGGAAAGCCTTCTGTCAGCCATAGGGATGCTCTCACAGGACACTGCTGTGCCCTGCTGATGCCACCTCTGACTTCTACCTTCCGGACTGCGCAACGTTCATCCCCAGTCTCTACCTCACCAGAGCACTGTGAACTTTAACCTCAACCATTTGTTACTGCAGGTTTTGGTGTGAGTATCGGGGTGCCGCTGGGACGGGTGTGTCAGTGGTAGGTGTGGTGTAGAATTTGATAAAGGCAGTGGTGGAAGGAGTTTTAATTGCATGCAGAAATTACATATGTTGTCTTGAAGGGACTGCTGGAAAAATATAGAGGAAAGCTCCTTCTAGTGAAATCTCCTAAAACAGTGGGAAGCAAGAGCACGCTTGCACACCTTACACTACTCCTCTGGCTTCCATACGGCAGCACTGACTTGGTGGAATGCTTGAGGACTGGGGTTGTACTCTTCTTCTTGAAGAAGAGACTCAATAGCACATATGTGTGCAGTTAGGCAAGGACAGATGTATTAACTGGGCTCCCAGGATCACAGGCAGAGTCCCCCAGCCTGTCGGCACACTGGAAGGGAGGTGACCAAAGAGCTGCTCAGCCTGCAGCAGAGTTCCCCAAGGCTGTCTGCACACTGGAAGGGAGGTGACCCAAGAGCTGCTCAGCCTGAGAAAACAGGAGTGGCAGGGCTTGAGGGATGGAGGATGCAGCCCCGGTCCAAATCTGAAGGCCTACATCAGGGGTTGGGGGCCTGCACTGAAAGACTAAAGAAAGTGGAGACCACTATCCAAAGGTGAAGGCAAAGACTGGAGCTCTTCCAAATGAGAACACCTACTTCTCCTTTCCTCCTTCCCTCTGTCCAGGGTACAAGCACTTTGCATGCAGCCACCACATCCAGGGTGCGGTCTCCACTCACAGTTGCCTACCTGCAAGTCAGTCGCCCACAGACTCAGGTAGAAATGTGCTCTGCTAATGTGCTAGGACCTTCTCAGTCCATTCAAGTGGACACACTGTGATTATATGGTGGATTGTGGTTACATCATGGGATCCTCCAGGGGAGGGACCAATCTTGGTCTCACAGACTTTCTGTGAAAGTGGGTCCTTATAGGGCAGGTCTGGCTTCCTGGGCTTAGTGCCATTCTTCCTGCTTACCATGTGATTCCACCCACTTGTATTCCCACCAGTGTGACATCTGCCATGTTGTGACAGAGCAAGAAGACCACTTCCAGCATTCAGCAGGTGCTGCCGCCATATTCATGACCTCTGAACCAGGAACTAAATAAAGACCTTTGCTGCACAGGATACTTAGCTTCAAGGTTTCCCCCCTTTTAAAAAAGTAACTCACACACACACACACACACACACACACACACACACACACACACGCAGAAATGGACTGACACAGAAATTGGTTCTGCAGAGTAAGGCTGTTGGTAAAATGGTACTGGACAATGAGAAAGCACCTTTAGAAAAGGATGATGGGCCTAAGTGAGAGGAACAGGCTAGAAAAGCCAGCTTTATGGCTGGGAATGGAGCATTAGGTGTGGTTCTGCTGTGATATCAAGAGACAAAAACCCTAATGAAAGCACCCAAGAGATGGCATAGTTGGTCACAACCAGAGTGCTGGCATGAAGGAGAGCTATTCTTACCAGAAACTGAAATGCAGGCCATCCATGTCACAGCACAACAGAGAATTTGGATTTACTGTGTCCAAGGCCCTGCCTTGGGGAAGGCCACAGCAGGGCTGTGACTGGAATCTGCTACAGAAGAGACATTGAACCGTAAAAGCATTGAGGTTCATACTGAGAAACAGAAAGAAAGGAAGAGAACAATCTGGGTAACGGTCCCCTTGCTTTTTCGAGGAGAGCACAGCATGGTGGCAACCCCTGCCTGCCCAGCAATCTGCATAGGCAAAGGGAAGCAGAGGTGACCCATGAAGAGGGATCAAACTGCCCTTCCTGTCACTGCAAAGCCTTGAGAAGCAGGCACGGGCACACTCCACGCCTCAGGGCCCAGGCTGCTGCAGACTCTGCACTTTGCTTTCTGCTGAAGGCCTCTGTGCCAGTCCAGGTGTGGCTCACATGGGCACAAGCACCGCTCTCGTGGGTGGCAGGACTTGGGTTATCACCACGTCACTCCAGTTCTGCAGGGACGCAGGATGAGAGCATTATGTGGTCACACTGGCTTCCATTCAGGTTCCCATGGAAGTCCTTGTGGTGAGGGTTTACTAGGACAAAGAGGCACCTCTGCAGGAGTCTCCTCTGGAATGAAGAGTGGGGCTGCCAGCACGAAACCCTGGTGTTCACACCCTGAGGAAATCCGCCCAGGAATGCATAGCACCAGCCTGAGAGTGGAGTGCGATGGTGCTGATGTTCAGAGCAGGCACATGGCTCTACCCAGTAGGCTCTGGGGCAAGGCTGCCAGAGACCATGGTGGCCCACAGCCTGGTGCTTCACGTACAAGATGCCGGGCTTGGAGGTTCAAGTTTTAAGGCCTGATCCACTGTCTCTCACTCTTACAAGGCCAGTGTCACCTATCCACAGAGATGTGTACCTTGTGCCTGTCCCACAATTATCTGGGACTTTTGTGACCTGCATCTTTACAGGCTCAGAGACAAGAAGGCTTTGCCTCAAGACTCTGTGACACTTTGAACGTGGGCTTTGAAGTGATGTTGGGAAGAGCCGGGACTCTAACGGATGCTGACACGCAAAGAGCTAACGTGACACTGGCGACAGGTCCTGAGGCTCAGTGGGGAGGAGAGAGTGGCCTGGTTGGGTCATTGTGTCAAAGCATAGTCCGTATGCCAGAGCCTTGGTGGTGGTTTGCTGGTGTCGAGCTGGGGCTCCTTTAATAGACAAGGAGCACGGAGCACGGTTAGATCAAATGGAGACACTGCAGAAAGTGTGGTGGGCAGTCCCAGGAGGAGGTCCGGTCCCATGAGAAGGTGGCCCTAGTGCAAGTTTGGCTCCCTGGAGGACCATCTTCCCCCTCGTAGCGTGTGATATCCTGCACATGGTCCTGCCACTGAGAAGCCCGACTCCCTGAGGCCTTCAGAAGCAACAGCAAGTCTGGTGCCCCTCTGGAATCTCCAGACAAGCAAGCTAAACAAAGTGCCCAGTCATGGATATTTTGCTGTGGCATCAGAAACTGCATGAAGACAATATGTCACCGTTAAAAAGTGTTGGTATAGTCACCAAAAAGGCTTTGTTATTATTTAGATCTAAAATGCCCCCCGCCCCAAAAGTCTCACAAGCATGGAAGATGACAAAGCTGTGTTGTGGGACATGGATAAGTAGTTTCTGGTCATCATCAGTGGAGAAGTGAGGAGCACTAGGAAGACTGGGGCAGGGACCAGACACAGAGCTCCCCAAGGCTACCCCTCCGTGACCCACTGTGACACACCAATAGCAGGTCCCTCTTCTCTGCCAGAGAAGCTAGGATTAATGACCCAGGATTAATGACCACAAGAATCCACTGGTTCTCCTGCAAATTGTGTGGGAGTCCAACAAAAGTCTGACCTTCAGGCATCCCTGCAACTTGGACTGAGGGAGCCAGAAAGGAGGTGAAACAAAGTAACCTTTCAGTCTTGTGGTTTGCTATTCAAGAGTCCCGTGAAGCTACCAGCTGCACATCCATGCACACTGTTCTTCCAGATGAAGGGAAAAACGACCTTCAAACTGGTTCAGAGATTTTCTGGACTTCCCAGGGCATCACCAGATTGGACAGTCCGCTGAATAGGCAGGACCCCTTCTTCCTTACTTACAGAGGACTTGGTCATCTGTCCAGTATCTGAGAGACAGAATATCTCCTTGGGACAGTCATGGTCCCCAAGGGGGTCCCAAGTATGGACCCCAGAGCCTTTTCATACGTGGTGCTTTAACTCCTCTTAAACATGCTGTCCTCACTCCAGACACGCTGAGTGCACGGTTCTTTCCAGTTCCTGAAGCAGTTCTGCAATCCTCTTTCATGAGTCTTTAGCTGTGCTGCCCTGGCTGTGCTGATGACCTTGTGTGATCATTTTGACTATAGGGATGAGCTGGAGGCCACAGTTCCGGGTCCTGTGGGGCAGGTGGAGGTGGACACACTGCAATGCTCCTGCAGCCTCCTTTCTGTCCCATGTCACCAGCACCAGCCTCCCTGTGATTTTGATCACACCTTGTAAGGACACTCAGAAAGCAGGACCCCAGAACTGCCTCAGAAACCAGAAAGGAGGATGGGACAGGTGGGTTTGAAGAGAAGACGACTGCTTTGAGGAAGATTAAATAACAGTAGTTTTATAAAATATAAAATCACTGGGTCTTTTTGATTACCCCTTTTATTCAGAACTCATGATCATTTTTATGTAAAGTCTACCCTTTGGCATGGAAATGTCTACACTATCTCTGTCCCTCAATCCTGTTTTGGAGGTGTTTAGCTTGTACAGCTTCACAAGTTCACAGTAGAGACAGCTTTTCCTCTGGCTGAAACCAGAGGAAAACAATTCTCAGGAGTATCAGCCACTGGGCAAGAGGATTTTTGTGATCCTTAACCCTGATATGTTAGCTTTTATTCACTTTAATTCCAGCCATGTAGGACTTAAATTTTCAGAATGTTTATTAGTGTGCATTTTCAGGAAAAACTATATAATGTTTAATAAAATGATGAGAAAAAGCCTTTCACACTACAAAGCTGTGTTAGTGAAGTCTAGACTAAAGAATCACAGAAGTAGAAAATACAGAGAAATAATAAACATGTGTATGATTTATTTCACTTAGCTTGTGATATTTAGACAGGATTTTGAGGCTGCAGCATTAGAGCTGAAGGTGTGGCTTACCCACCTTACAGCGCAGTGGCTTTAACGATGGGTGAAGTTGTTTGCATCAGAGAACTGCACAAGTTTGGTTGACAAGGCAGAGGAGAATGAAATTCTGTCCTCCAGAAATTTATGTATGGAAGTGCTAACCCCCAGCTCCTGGAACTGTGCCTGCACTACTGGACAGGGTCCTACAGGAAGGGAAGATAAAATGGAGCGGTCACAGCACCCAGATCTGGTCCTGCTGAGTTATGGACAGAGATGCAGGTGCAGGGGCCTTCAGAAAGTAGAACCAAGGAGGAGACAGATGCACAAGCCAAAGACAGGCACCTTGGTAAGAACCTCACTTTGGCCCCAGAAGTGCAGCCTCTGAGTGGTGAGGAAATGCGATTCTAATGTTTAAGTCCATGCAGCCTGGCTGTCCACCTCTTCACTCCATTCCACAAAAGAGCACTGCGTTTCTACCCTGGAGAAGAAGGCACTGGTGTGACTGCTGTGCCACAGTTAGAAACTGGGAAATGAGATCTCACCTGCCACTGCACGGGAGAATGAAGACCTCATAGGAAGGGCATCGAGACTGTTCAAGGAAAGGTAAGGCCAAGTGAAAGATGGTCAGCAGAGGGAGGAGGAAAAGCCTCTCACAGTGGGGAGCTATGTTAGTGAGGTCAAGACAACAGCATCACAGAAGCAGAAGACATGGGGACACAGGAACATGTTCAGTGCGGACTTCTGCAGGGAACGATGGCCCATCTTCCCTAGGGAATTCAGCAAGGCTCGAGTCTGCGGTCCCCACGGTCTGTGGAGAAAGAGGGGCTGTGTCCCAAGGCAAGCGCAGGATGGCAGCTGGGAACCGAAGACAGTGAGGGAGGGAAGGACGCCAGCCACTGAGCTGAGCAATAGAAACTGTGCTGGTCCAGTCCAGGGACACAGGCTGTGACCCTGAAGAGTAGTTAGAGCAGTTTGTGGGCCGAGCATCAGGCCTGCTTGGAGCGGGATTCACCGGTTGTGATGTGTGCATTCTCACTGGGCTCTGTGTTTGCACACATTCTGTTAACACCCTGATCTCCACACCCTCAGCCTTCAAATGTCAGCTTCCTGCTCCTGTCTTGTAACTCATTTCCCACAGAGCACAGGAGCCGGTGAAGGCATCAGAGACCACCAGGTGGTTGCAAGTGGATCCAGACTGCAGACCTCCAACCATGAGCAGCAAGACCGTGGACACTTTGCTGGGCCAGACCGAGGTCTGCTGAAGCAGCACTGGAGACGAGAGACAGCGGCCCTGAGCAGCTGGGCTGCAAACTTCCACAGAAGCGGATCAATAAAATGTCACATTCATGAAATAAGCTCCACTTTACAGTTGGGTATCAGCACCACAGTGTGACCCTCCTCATGCATCTCTCCCCAGCTCTGCCTCAGTGGTACCAGGTGACTGTACTGGCCCACAGTGCAAGTGATGCCCACCGTGAGCACCAGGGATGTTACATAGCAAGGCGGATGTGCCCCTTTCTCCAAAGGACTAGTTGCTAAAATTAGTCACCGGACCCTTTGCAACGCTGAGCTGACATGCTGTCCCCAAAGAGCAGCCGAACAACCCAGGGTGAAAATATAAAACAGAAGAAACAGAAGATCCAAAGTGATAGTGAGTGTGTCTCATAAAATTAAGGAAAACATTACAAACTTCTGTGGTGTGCTCAGATTTTACCGTTTTCACTGTAACTAGTGCTATTATTATTTTACTGATAGCATAAAATAAAATGCAGGGAAAACTAACCCATTTGCCACAGACCAGGAAACATGCAAAAAGTCACCTATCAAAAGGAAAGTGAATTCATGGTGGACCATAGTATAACTGTGCACTTGTTACACAAAACAGACACTCCAAATAGAGATTCAGAAATAATAAAAAAAAAAGTAGAAAATGAGGAAGAGTCCACAGAGCAAAGTAAAAAGATAGATGGTACTGTTAGCTGACAAAGTAAATTTTAAACTAGAAAGCATGCAACCTGTGGTAAAAGACAACTATTCACGCTAAAATCTGTACTACATAACAAAACTATAACAGATGTAAAAACTGCCACCAAATAACATAGCAGTGATGTTCAAAAGTCATGAATTAAATATTATTTCCAAAAATTTCATAAGTATGGACCAAATTCTAAGGCATTCAGTGAATAAGTCTATTCTACTGAAAATACAATAAAGACTATTAAGAAAACTGAAAGATTGCAATTACCACAAAACACAATATAGGAAGAGGAAAAAATACTGAGAAGGGAAGTGGTATGTTATATTCATTTACACATATGTCTGTTTACATACTACTAACATATACACACATGTTCATGAGTACCCATACTGGCAACCATTTCCCATAATATCTGTGTGTGGAATCATTTAAAAACTGGAAAATGGAATAGAATTAATATGTTAACTCTATAAGGTAAGACATCATGGAATACAGCAGCATATGGGATTTCCACATCTGTTCTTTCATCCAGCTGACCACCAGCTTTCAGAGCCTGTAGGCAGGCACATCCTGGGCTCTGATGTAACTGAAAAACTCGCTTAAGAGCAGAGGAAGTGGTAAATAGGCCACTGACTTTCAACTTTTTGCATAGTAGCTGCCATATATTATGTATATAAAGTTAATATCCAGATGCTATAGGAAAGTCCTACAGCCCTGCAATCAACAAGTCAATAAAAATGCATATAGAGTTGAAAATGGACATTTTCTTTAATAAGATATGCAAGTGGTCAAGAACAACATGAAAATATTCTCAACATCATAAGACTTCAAAGGAGTGAAATCAAAACCCAAAGGAGAAAGCACTTCATTCCTAATAGGATGTTAAGAGAGAAGAAGAGTAGAAAATACCAAGCGTTGCTCATGTAGCAGGGTTGGATCCTTTTGGCCTTCCAAGTAGGACTACAAAATGATTCAGCATCTATAGAAAAAATCTTGGTGGTTCCTTGAAAAGTTAGAACTAAAATATAAGGAAACACACCTGCTTCTCAGTGTATTCTGAGAACACCAGAGAGCAGGAATGTACAGTGATGGTTACAGTAGCAATATCCACTCCATAAATAGTGGAAAACGTTCATTTATTCACCAGTGGGTGAGTGGACCAACGGCAGGAAAAATACACAGTGAATGAAAAACTTAGTTAGCCTTTAATAAAATGAGGTTTTGAGACAACATGATATAACATGGAGGAATCTACAAATGTTATGATCAGGAAATTAAGCTAAACACAAAGGAAAATATTGTACAGCTTCAACTGATTGATGTATCTAAGAATAAGCAATTTCCAGCAAAAAGAAGTATAACAGAGGAACCAGGACCTAGCGATAGGAAAAGACAGTGAGAACTAATTGTGTCATGACTACTGAAATTGTGTTCGGCTTGGTGATAATTCTGGAAATGTCAGAGCTAACTAAACTTGAGAATGTTTTTCACATCCATGAATTACACACTTCAAAGGGCTATATTTATACTACACACAAAAAGTCAGAAAGGAAATAGTGTTGTAAAATATTTTTCCTAACTTAAAGTGTTTATCTTGTATTTCAGGTCACATAAAGAAATGGAATTTTTAATTCACAACCTTAAAAAAAGAGAGAAAAAAACAAACCAGACACACAGAAAGTAAAGTATATTCTCAGCTCTTTGGGAATCAGGTTTAAGGGTCCCCAGTCCCCAGCAGTGCAGGTGAGAGCTGCAGACTCCAGTCAGAGGCCTGAAGAGCATCGCGATGATTTTCTGGACTGCAGAGAGAGGAGAATCTGGGGCCCCATCTGAGCATCTCCAAGCTTTCCGCCTGTTGACTTCCATTTCGTGAACAACACACTCAGAGGAAGAGCCTGGAAGATGCCTTAACCACAGCCCAGCAGAGAAAGGACGGTTTCAGCTGGTAACTTGAGAAGCAGCAGCAGGTGTCTCTGCAGGGACCCTTTGCTGCCCAAGGGAACAAGGGCTGTCAAAGCCAATCCACTGGGGAGGAGGTTTTCCCCACTGAGGAGAGGCACCGGAGGGGTATTGGTGGCACTGGAGAAGTCCTCAGAGACCAGGGCCAATCCTGAGAGCCACTGAGAGGTGGAATGGTTGCCTCCCAGCATTCCTGACCACAACGCCAGAGGCTCCAAGATGACAACAATTCTTTTTTTTTTTTTTTTTGGTCTTGCAGTGCAGTCCCTGGTGGCGCTGAACTCACTGCGTAGCCTACAGTGGCCTCAAACTCACAGAAATTCTCCTGCCTCAGCCGTCTGAGTGCTGGGATTACATGTATCACCACCGTAGCCAGCTAATTAAACTTTTAAAAATGCTAACACATACATTAAATAAGAATATTCACAGTAAGTAAAAATGACAATACTACAGAAATTACAATATTTGATTTTGAGCTATAACAAATAATAAAGAAGTGTGATCTCTAACCACTGTAATAAAATTCTTTACTATAATTTTCTAATCTGATGATATTCTCTGATACATTTTGCCTTGTAGGAGGTGTCATTAGTGTTCCTTCTTGTGGGTCAAAGATTGCTGCTTACTGGTAGTGATTCAATTTGATCATGTGATCAAAGGAGCACCTAACAAAAGATGGAAGATGTAACAAAATACAAGAAAACCTTTACGAACATTTAAAGCAAACATCATAAGAATTAAATTTAGATGTATAATTTAAAAAATGCTAGAGAAGAACTAAATGGAGTAAATTCTTATTTTTATACTAAATGTATATGTAAGGAAGAAAGCTTCCTACTAGTAATAATGTTTCAGATGATTATAGCACATAGAAAAGTGTCATGAATGACTCTAGTGTAATAAAGAGCCAGAGCAGTCCGGATCTGCCACAAAGTCCTAACACTAACGAGAAACAGTATAACTTTATTTCCCAGTGAAATCAGATGATATAAAGAACACATTTGAAGTCCAGAGCAGTCAGTAACATTTTTAAACTGTATTATAGCTAAGGCACGAAACACTGAAATCATACAAAATGCTCAAATAAAACTAAAGGAAAAAGAAAAAAGAAAACATGAATCTCTGCAACAAAGGAGGGGTTAGAAACAAGGAGTCCATCAACCCAACAGCCAAAAGGGGAACAGCCCGTGCATGTCAGCTAAGGGGCGGAGACTGTCTGAAGGAAGCAACACAAAGGTCCAAATTTATGCTTGCAAAAGGAACCCATATTCATATGAAGAATGTAGGGAAAAGGATAGAAAAATGCACCATGCTAACATTAATCGAAGGAGAAACAATTACCTATTTAATGTCTAAAAAGGCAATTCAGAGTAAGAACATACAGAGGGCACTGCTTAATGATAAGAAAGTCAACACTGCAGGAAGATGTAAGGCTCAGTGACCGTTAATATGTATGTAACCATTACAGTGCATAAAAATGTGAGGCGAAAGGAGATAGAAAGGAGAAGCTAAACTGAGTGTTATAATGAGAGACCCCAAGACCACACTTAGCTACTATGTCCATCATTATTCCTGGTAACCCTTTCACTTTCAGGATGTCCTGCTTGGACCATGAGAACAGAATGCGTCCCTTTGCAGGTGTTCAAAAGGAAAAGAGACCCGGAATGAAGGAATGTTATAATCAATTCAGGGCAACTCAGCATCAAAAAGAACACAGATAATAATGGAAAATGAAACATTAAAAACAAGAATCAGGATTCTCAAGTAGAACTCTGCAAGGAAGAGAAAAGAGAGGGAAAGAAGTGTTTTTTACAGACTATTTTTAGTAAAGAAGTAATAAAGCAAAAAAAATCACAATTTTGTATCTACAATGACATCACAAATTCCATCAAGAGCAAACAATGTGTGACCAAGCTATTAGATTTAATGCAGTTGGAGAACAAGAAATTTGAGTGGAATCAAATCTTCACTGTGGAGATTAGTTATAATTTTCCTTACAGTGGAAATATCTCATGGGTGCTCCTTTGATCACATGATCAAATTGAATCACTACCAGTAAGCAGCAATCTTTGACCCACAATGAGGAACACTAATGACACCTTCTACACACCATTCCATGTGCAAACTGCAAGAGTCTTTCTATAATGTTTCTGCCTTAGCTAAGTCATTTAAAGAAAAAAAAAAAAAAAAAGGATGGGTGAGATATTCTATGTCAGACCTATACAAAAATTTATCCAAATCTATACTTAACACTGAATTAAACAAGAGTCAGTGGTACCTGTAGAAACTGTCACTTTTCCTTAAGAGTAAATCAGTACAAGCTGTCAACGTATTCACAAATTCCCCAGATTTCCACCAGCAAAACCCATAAATAGTCTCAGTTTTAGGCTCTACTGCATATCTCATTTGAGGTCTCCATACTATTTTCTTTTGAGTGCATATTTTAAATTATGACTGTTAAATCATTTTATGGTGCTTTTCCAAAAGAAATCTTAAGACTAAAAGACAACCGTGGTATTTTTACTAAAAAATGATATAGGATGTGCATACACATTTCTACAGAGCAAACATAACTAACAAACAAGATTTTAGGGAGAGATTCCCAGAGTCCCTAATCCAAAGAGATACATTAAAATCACAGTGAAATAAATATTCACACCCATTGTGATGATGTTATAAAACAAGGTAGGGAAAAATAAGGAGGAACCTGCCGATGAGAGTGCATGGCCAGTGGGACCTTGCAAACCGCTGAGCAGGGCGTGAAGTGGTGCAGCTAGACACGGAAAATAGCACAAAGTCAGACATTCTCAGTAGAATTACTGACGTATCCTACAATCGCACTTCTAGGGACAAAATGAGAAGAGCTGAAAGCTGGGCTCCAAAGATCAATGTATACACCTATGTTTACTGCATCGTAAAAGTAGCCCAGTGTCCACTGATGGATAAGGAGGTTAAACAAAACATGCTGCACGCATGTTATAGAACGTGATCCCTCTTCGGGAAGGCAGGAACACTTTTCACAGGCCACACCACACCACGAATGAAACGGGACTTTATGCTAATTGTAGTGAGCCAGCCACTAAAGGACCAATATCCTACAATTCCATTTACAAGAGAGAGAAAAGGGCAGCGGAACTCAGGCCTGTAATCCCTGCACTTGGGAGAGCAAGGCAGGAGCGTGGTCATGAGTTCCAGGCAGCTTGGCTTATAGAGCGAGTACAAGGCCAGCTTGATCTACGTAGTCTCAAAAATACTAAATAAACAAGTGTAAAAGGAAACACAGCATCGATTGGTGGTGCTGGCTGAAATCTGGTCAGGTGGGTGGGCCAGTGTCAGTCTCTGGCTGTGAATCTCAGGTTTTGCAAGGTGAAAACTCCGGAGACCTCTTACCTCACAGTGTGAGTGCGGTGAGCACTGTGGAAGTGGATACTTGTGAATGGTGGGGAGGTTCATCCTGTCATCCACGCTTCTAACACCCACACAGTGACTCCTTCACAGGACGTTCAGAATTGAATGTGCAGCACGTGGCCCTGCAGGTACCCTGCACCCCGGAAACTTGCAGCCACCTTATGTGACTTTCAGTGATAGTGCTCACAACTCAACCACACAGTGCTTAGGGGCTGATTGCAAGGTGCTCCTGCAGAGACAGTATGGGTGCTGACTGAGCACTGCGTTCTGCAGGAGTGGTTCAGTGGCCACTCTGCTCCTGCCCTGCCAATACGCATGCACGGCCCCTGGACCCGGAAGGCACACATGAAGCTCTGGTTACGGCATGTAGCCACCCATGCACATGTGCCTATGAGGACAGGGGCAGCTATAGTTTTAGTCACGAACCTGGGCTTCAGTTACTCCATAAATAAATTCCCAGCTAACGTGCTTTAGCAGATCTGGTATAGTAAATGCAAACATGTCAAATCGTCTTCACTGGTGAAAAGGTTATACGAGGACACTCAAAGTTGCTAATGCTAGATCCAGTAAATGCTTGCTTAGTCTCTGATTTTCAGATTGCAGAGTTGCAGTCAGGCATTCAACTCAAAGGAACGATGAATCTCATCTCTTACCAGACTTTTATGCGGCCTGTCTCCTGGAAGGAAATAACCCTCACTTCGCAGTTACCGCTTGTTTATACCTCTGTTTTGGCAGTGCATACCTTGGGGGAAAACTCTTTTTTACACTGAAGCACACACAAGTAAAATTAGATGAGAAATTCCCAAGGATCACCTTGAGGGCTTGCTAAGACATTGATGCACCTGCTTCACAAAAGCAAGGTGGAACCTCCCTCCTGTTCCATGTGTATGGTGCCCTCTTATAAATGTTACAGTAAACATTCTTCAAATAAAACATACCTACTTACATCCATCAGATACATTATATGTTTTATGTGCAGGCTGAGAGAGTTCTTTTTCTCTCCAAGACAACTGGAAATGTGCACACCTGTATTTTAGACTATTGCAATATTTTTTCAGTACTGAGAATTGAAACCCAGACCTTATGATTGCTAAGCAAACATGAGCTGAACTCTGTCCCTGGCAGATGTATTATTATTTGTTTTGAGACAGGGTCTTGTTAAGTTGCCTGACTGCCCCTGAACTTGTGATCCCCCTGCCTCAGGTTCCTGCCTGGCTGAGATTTACAGACACACACCACTGCACCAACCTTCAAGGATCTTGTTACAGAAATAAACTACAAATAAAGCTAGGAAGTAGAAAAATTTAAGTGCCATCAACACACATGAAAATTAAGGAGAGGATCAATAGGCTGGGATTCAGGCAGCGTAGCAGAGAGGAGTTTGCCCAAGCACTGGATGTTTGAGTTAGTTCTTTTAAGGATGAAACAGAAGGTCAATCATTCCAGTGTGTCAGTAAAGCCACTCTGTTAGAAGGGATTCCACAAAGCAGAGGTGACCTAGAATTAAGATACAGCAGAGAGACCAGACTAGACTTTACACCGGATAGGACTGGAGGACTTTTTAGCTTTCAGGAGGAAGGGAAAGCCACGGGTATTTCATCAGCTGCACCGCTGCAGCCTTCCCGTGGGATCCGTGCCCCTGCTGGTTACCACTTCCTGTCTTTCCCAGCTGACTTCCTGTGGGTTCACGGAGGGTACCCAGGCCAGAGACTGCGACCCAGCTTGTTTTATTCTGCTCCATATTCACTTACCCAGCCTGTCTTCCCTGAACTTTTCCACTGAACAGTTTGTCTGGGGATCCAACAGAACCGTGTTGAGAGGTTGGGCAATGATTTAGGAAATACAGGCATTCGGTGAGTCTCTGTCTGGACAGTGGAGAGGGAAACCCTAAGTCCCATCCTGCTCTCCCGCAGCAGCAATGATGGGGCAGTGCCTCCCCAACCCATTTCCTCACCCAAGAAAATGGCAGCTTTTCCTCTGTAAAAACAAAAGGCCCAAGAGAAGAGGGTAAACGTATGAAAACAGTAATCCTGCAGCACCCTTCTGCTGTAGTCTTTGTTGTTTGTGCTTTAGCTTGGGGCACAGCTGTGGTCCCAGGATACTGGGATGTCTTCAGGTTGCCATGAGCAAATACCGTCAGCTGACTACCAACACGGTATCATTTCTGCTAGTTCTGGAGTTTGGGGCATCTCAGGGCAAGTGACCTGCAGAACTGGTGTCTGTGAAGAGCTGCTATTTAAGTCACAGAGGACATTATTTGGCTTTAGGGAGGGACCAGATACTACACAGATACTACACAGTGCCACACATATCCCATGTTGAGGAGCAAAGCCTCCCCAAACCTGGAGCACAAGAGCACCCCACCCATGTACAGAGGCAGATCCTCGCTGACTTAATAACTGTGCAAAGCTCCTCCTCTAAATGCCTTAGCCTTGGAGGTGTAGAATGCAAAATAGCAAGGGCATAACTATTCAGAATGCAGTATTCCACCCCAGCCACTAAACTCATGTCCTTATGCAAAAATCTATCTGCACCCTGCTAATAGCCAGAGAAGCTATGGCTCACATCACTTTCAAGTCAGAAGTCTAAAATTTGACGTCTCACCTGTGTTTCCTAGTCAGCTATGACTGTCCCCCCTCGCACACAGAGCAAGGAATCTCCAGGACTCTCCCTACTAAACCTTGAGTGTGTACAGTCCATTACTATTAGTGATGCTCACGTGGTATATACATTACACCTCTGATACTGACTCCCCTAAATGCTGAGGCTTTTTGTTGTATAATCAATACTACACCCCATTTCCCTCAAGTAACCCCAAGTAGTTGTCATCTTTTCCATTTCCACATGTAAGTGACATCATCCATTATTTTTCTTAATGTGTTTGTTTCACTCATAAATGTTCTCTAGTTTTTCTTGATTGCTATTGGAAATAACAAGCATACAAGATGTGATCCATATATACAATGAATGTTTAAAATTTTTTTAAAAAATACCATAAAAATGTGTTGCCATGAGCTCACCCCTCAAAATACTCACTCCTGCTCTGAATGCACTTATCATTCTTGAGACTTGCTAAAGGATTGGGGAAGTCCTCTTTCACGTCCCTATAAGCATAGATTAAGAGACAGAACGAACACTGCTGTCCAGTGCCATCCCACAAAAATCAGGCTCATGGTAACCTGTGTCCTCGCCCACGTACTCACCGGTTCTGGCCCTGTGTGGCATCTGGTCCCTTCCCAAAGTCAAAATGACCACAAAAGCTCAGCATTTTGAATCCAGTGAAGGCACTGAGGCAAGTACTACAGCACAGCTAAACATATTCACAAAACAGAACTTGCAGGGCTGCTTCAGAGAGTCAGAAGGACGGTGGGACACAGTGCTTAAAGCAAGACTCTGAGGAGTGAGGATAGCAATGTGTCCCTTACTGTGATCTGTTTTTAAATTTAAACGTTGACCATATTTTTCATCATACATTGTAACTGACAGGATTTCCTTCAAGGCTGGGTAGTATCACACTGTATTTATAAATATCATGTTCTCTTTATCCATTTATCCACAGGTGACACTTAGGTCATTTATATGTCCTGTCTAATTTACAGTAAACATGGGGTACAAAACACTCTTCAAATTATCTATTTTAGTTCCTTTGGATATATTTCTACTACTAAGATGACTGGATCTTATGGTAGTTCCTCTTTTCAGTTTTGAGGAACCTCTATGCTGTTGTCAGTATTGGCTGTGCTTTATACTGGATACACAGCCGATTCTGTTCTCAGTCTCTATGTACATTATTTTAAAATTTGATTGTTAACTTGAATGCAAAAAAAAAAAAACTGTAAGAAGTGTGTTGAAAATTCATCTAGTTGAGAACTTAATTCTTTTACATCTCAACAGAAAGTAACTATTATCTTTCTTTGGTGGACAGTGTTAGTTAGTACCCTTCTATCCTCTCTCTGATTTTTTAGACTTTGTGGTTCTCATTTCTGTCACTATTTGCTGTGTTTGCACTTTTATCTTTTTATATTAATTTCAAGAGTTCTGCGGACAAAGTCTATCTTTTCTATCTCTTTATGAAGATTTCACTTTGTACATTCCATTGTTCTATGTAAACCATACCTTCCTACCATCGCAAGAGATACTATTTCTCCATCACATTTGAAAATTTTACTCCTGCTTACTTGGAAATATTTTAAAATCATGCCACTTACTCCTTTAATTTATTATTTAATCATTGTAGAGATAGATAGAGAGATAATTATCCCCAAAAGTAATTTCTGACAAGCCTAAATTTCTAATGTTTGATCTCAAAATTACAGTGTCCAAAATAGTCTTTTCCACCCTAAACCAACTGTGGTCTCCATTACTCAGTACATATAATCTTCAGTCTTTGATGCTGTTTATTTCAAAGTTTCAATATTGTCTTTCATCCTGGACATTTCACTTCCAGATATTCAGTGTTACTGTCATGCGCCATTTCCAAAATATCTACACATCTATACACACTGACATCCTCACCTCTGACATTTTTCTTAAGGTTCACATCTACTACCCTTATTTAAGTCCTTAAACTTGTGATACATTTTTTAATGTTCCCATTTGTGCGCCTTTTAGGGAGAGTGACCTTCTTGGGATCGCAGTCAGAGGCTGTGGTTGCCTAACTGAACTTTCCCGTGGACCTCCCGACAGACACAACTGGAACACACACCCAGTCACGTCCTCCCCGGGCCTTTGTTACCAGCTGTGAGAGGACTCCTGACCTTTACCCACTCGGCTGGCCCCACCTAGATCTCCAGCTGCAAGCCAAGACTCTACCCACTTTCCTCTCTTTTGCTTCATCAACTTTAAAATCATTTATATTAAAGATTTTGCATGATAAATGTCTTTGTTGGAAAATATACTGCTTGTACGTTAGAGTGCAAGCTGCAGACAGGTTTTCAGGGAGCACAGTGCTGTGAGCTGGGGAACTGGGAGCTGCAAAGCCTCTGAGTGACAGATTTAGAGCTGGGAACTCACTGGGAGAGATGGAAGAAACAGCTTGTACTGTCGACAAATACACCAACTTTGCGCTTTGCATTCACACTTTAATTCACATCCCCGGGGAAGAAGATGGTGCTGGTCATGTGTACACGTGGACGCTTCTGTGTCGGTGTTACGCTGGGGGCGTTAGATTGGGGAATAATGTGAAAGAAGTGGCTTAACGGATTGCATAATGTCACCAAAATTAAACAAATGATATTTAAGATAAAAACATGATAAATGCCATGATACTCAAAGGATCCTCTAAGATATAAAATTGTGCATGGCTTCAGAGCTCAGATGGGTAGTACTCTTTTAAAAGAACTTCAGAATTATCTTCTCATGCATGTTTTTCTATACAACACAGAGGTATTTAAATAATTCCCATCACTAGGTATCCCAGGAAAGCTTACTCCTACAACTTCTTCTGGACATCTGTCCCATTCTTTCTTTAGTGCTATACATTTTAGGGTCCAGGCTTAGGCTAAATGCAAATTTCAATGCATAAGTTACACCCTGCATAGCTCTAACAATGTCCATTTAACCTAAGGTACCAGTTATTAAGAGAATGGCAAAGTATTTTAGTCCTCAGTTCCCATCATTGCCACGGTCATGATGGTACCAACAAATTGCTTCCGTGACACTGCAGCGTGCAGACAGCTCCTCGAGAGACAAGGATTCCAAAGGGTCCTGGCTTCACACAATGTTTTCATTTCTGTAAATCTGAACACTGACTTCTGTCATTAGCCAATCATGATGTGCAATGTCACATAGAAACAGTGCTCACAGAGAACAAGTGCCTTTGCTTTGTTCTTAGACATTTTGTCCTTAGAAAACAGAATGAAACACAAGCAAACGTATCAAAGAGTTAATAAAGGTTGCATAAATTTGAATGGTTCTTTTTATGGCAGGTAGCACCAATTGCAAAATCATGGGATAATAATTTCCAACATAAAACTCTTTACATCACAAGCTGTGGGCGACTGTGAGGAGAGAGAGAGATCATTACCATGCACGGCGGGGAGGGGGGCAGCGCTTCCTCTGAAGTCTAAGATGAATTAACTCAGACATTGGGAAGTATACACTCAAACTTCAGAAACAGATTTTTCCAAGTTCCAAATCCATTTTTTCACAACAGCTCTTAATGCACTTCTAGAACATTTGCTGAGATTTCTCTGATGATAGATTTCAAGGTATGGCGTGGGACTTGTGATACAGCTGGTTTGCAGACATCTCCACCTTTCCCTCCTTAGTTTTCAACGCCGAATTCTTTGCTCTATTCTGGAGTGGGTGGGCTTTCTGGTACTGCCACAATGCCTAAGATGATTGAGGGACAGGGAGAAGAGCTTTCTTTGGGTTACAGATTAGTTTACGGTTGCTCTGGGCCTGTGGGGGTCCCACAGCTTGAGTGTGTGTTGGAATCAAAGCACAAACCTAGCGGCAGACACAGGAAAGAGCACAAGAGCAGGCTGGGTGCTGAGGCCCCTTCCAGGGCTGTGCCCCACAACCTGAAAGCCTGCCTTGTCTCCACCGCTTAAGGAGTCCACTTTCCCAAACACGGGCTGGGGACCAGGCCTTGGCCAAATGCAGCACCTTCAAGGCCCCAGCTGGCTTTCTGTGTTCTGTTTTTTCCAGCCTCAGGTCACAGAACCTTGAGTTTCCTTTGCCCTGTGCTTCCCTGATGCCCACACATGCAATTCTTCATTGCAGCTGGCACCACTTTGGTTACTTAGCACAGACACATGTGTTCCAGGCACATGGCCTCCTCATGAGCCTGGGGTGATCGCTCCATGCCTGTGGACGAGACCCGCAGGTCCAGAAGCAGGAGCAAGTCCACCGGGAGGCTTGGACACACACTGGGTCCCAGCCTTTCCTAAGCCCAGAAGCCAATGCCTGGGGACTGAGAGAAAACATGAAACCCATTCTCAAAGGAATGCGAGTTTACTGAGGAGGAGCACAGTTATGAAAATATGTTCTTATAAATCACAAAATCCCTTTAAGGACGTTCATTAAAATGTATGCACTAACTAAAATTCCATAGGATTTTGCTTAAACAATCAACTGGTGTTTACTAATGGGAATAGATCCTCCTTGGGGAGGAGCAGGATCCCTACTGTGTAGATTCCGGCTAGCCTCCAGCTCACTGTGGAGCTTAGTCTGGCCTTGCTGGAGTTTCCTGCCTCAGACTCCTGAGTGCTGGGATTATAGACGTATGCCCCAGACCTGTCTGAGCGTCCATTTATAGGAGGCTTTTTTGGCTTTTTATTTCACTGGGGGGTTCTGTTGAAACTTTGTAATGAATGTGGTTTTATTTTTATTTTTTGTTGTTTGGCTTGGTGGTGTTGTGGTGAGCTTTGGAGTGATGGTGGGAGGTTGTAGTGACTTTAACCATGATGGGTGGTTGTGATTTTAGGGTGCTGACTGAACACTCACCTCTGTAGCACTTTCCTGTAATAAACAAGCTGAACCCGTGCACCATCCCGTGCATTTCTACTTTTCTTATTCTGGGGTAAGGAGGAAGCTGATACAGAAAGTTAGAGACACGGTGCTTTTCCGAATGACAATTTCATGTTGACCTGTGGACTTTAAGAGATACTTAGTTCACCCAAACTTTCTGACTGGCACAGGATGAAATCCTCAGGCCCTGAATTGCAATTTTGCAAGATAACAGGCTCGGTCTGTGTGCCTTGTCCTGAGATTGATTTTCAGAGGCTCCTAAGCAATCTACTTGCAATTTAATTGGAAAAAGATTTCCACTCTTCAGATGAATCAAGTTGCACACACAAGAGTAACATGAGTGTTCGCTTGGCTAGACAGGATTGGGATGCGTTGGAGAATGAGTGTGAACAAGGCACAGTTGGACAGACAAGCTGCCTGGCCCTCTGGGGAACCTGGGATCCTATTTCTCCGTAATGGTCAATTAGGTATTTACAACCAGTAAAGCTTCAGCAAAATTCTGGAGGATTAATGCAGCGAGGCCACTTTGTATTTCCCACTAAGAACATATGAGTACACGCCAATATACGTTGTTACAATCAGCATGCACACTACCACTACTACTGAGCGGGAACTTCTTTTTATAGTGAGCTAGAGCCATTCTGAACAAACTAATGTGAAGGGTCATACTTTAGGGAAAGATGACAGCTTCTAAACATAAACAGAGTAGCCAAGCTTCATAAAACTTTTCACTGTGATGTTTCTATTTTATTTGATTTTCCCATGAATAAAAGACAAAGACCTAACAAGGCAGAAGTGTTCCAATGAAGGATCCTTTTATTGGTCATAAAAACTCAAGTGGAGATTTCAATTCTGATTAAGACTAAACAAATACTTGGATAACATATTTCCCATCTATCAGATATATAGACACTGAAATATTTATTTCTATACAACAAATAATTGTGAAATTTCTATGATGTGTCAAATTATATTTAAGCCAAGAAATGACACTTATCTAAATTAGAAACAAGACACAATAAACAGGTGTCCATAAGGATCACATCCATTCCGTGTATTCTGTGTTCACTTGTGCAGTAAAAACATCCTTGTAAAATAAAATCACCATGGTGACTTTTATTAGGCTCACATTTTATATTTAACTGGAATCCAGTGGCTGGAATGTGATCTAGGAGAGAACAGCAAGAAAGAGTTGTGCAAATGACAGAGGCTTGGTAACTAACTAATGTATCTGCTGAGAAATACACTAAGGCTCTAGCTTTGAGATAACATAATACAAAGAATATCAAAAGTCTGATTAAACATCAAAGAGGTTAAAAAGAGATGATATAGCAATTATATCCTCCAAATGGATGAGAAGCCGCAAGAGATGCTCTTCTAAAGTAGTACTTCAGGGTCTCATCTGGCCGATCACTGATATAAAGTACAGAAAAAACAGGAAGAGAGAGATTTTGTCTTTATTATGTGTGTGCATCTTGTAAAAAGTATTGTCTTAGTTATCAACAGATGCTAAGTCAGATTCCAGATGTGTTGTGTGTAAGTTACCCCTGTCTCATTTCCTCTATCCTGTGGAAGGATAATGCCCATACCATCTGTCTCCCTGGCAGACCTGTTAATAAAAATATGTGATACCAACGTGTGTCCAGACACACACACACAGCTCTCAGTGTGTGTGGTGCTCAGAGCAGGTGTGGCAGGTGGATTTCACCTTGCTTGTGAATTCGCATGCTCAGAAGAGTGTGTGTCTCTGCCAGTGGCCTGTTAGGATGGCAGTTCAGGGGCCAACCCAGCTACCAGCAAGCTTGCAGTCTCCCAGCATATAAAACCACTCTTGATGCCAGCAAAGCTCAAGGACACACTGCCGTGTGCAGAAGCCACGCATGATTCTTTCCAAACACTTTCTGTGTGTTTCAGTTTTCTCTGGCTGTGATAGCTGTAGTGTCAAGGTGCCTTTATTGTCGAGTGATGCGATGACATCTGATTATATTCTATTCAGACTTATTTTTCCCTGGTTCTTTGACACCTAACAAGTGGAGAGCTTAGCTGTTGCTAGGGGCAACCCAAAGAAATGAGCCCTGTTGTGTGTGAAACAGGCTTTCCCCTTCCAAAGCCTGCTGGTGATGGCTTCCCATGTGGACACGCCCAGAGGGAAGGCAGCGACCTGACCTGAGGGCAGCTTTATCACTCCTGTCTTTCCCACCTCAGTTTCTCCTCTCCAGCTAAACAGAAGAAACGTGCCAGAGTTGCCCACATCGCTACCTCTCCCCACTGAGAAGTAAGGAGATTATCAGCCACAGAACTCCTCTATTCCAGGTGTCCTGCCAAGCACTTTATTAATGTTAGCTGACTGACTGCATGTTACACCGCATGAAGCAGGGACTGTTTTCATCTCCCTGTTACATAAAAGACATGGGAGAAATAACAGGGTACTCTTCACCTAAATTTGAACACCAAATAATGAGAGGTGTCGTGACCTGACGTGGTTCGGTGCAGTGTACTCACACACCTCTCTAGGCTGGAATCAGGTCTGGGGCTGAGAATTTGTACAGAAAGCATCCTATTATATCTTAAAACTCCTTAATATATCTTAATATATCTATGAGATACATCTATTGTTTCCCTTGATGGATGCAATTTTTAACTCTTCTGTAACCTTATTGTTTTGGTGTAACTGCGAGGCATCAAAATTAATTTGGATTGGATTTGTAGCAGGGTCAAGTGAGAGGAAGCTCAGGGACGCAGTGTGGGGTTCTGAGGCCGTGTGGGCGTGGCTCTAGGCAAGCCTGGCACTGAATCAGTCCGAGGCTTAGTTCCCCCAGGTAGGTAAGGAGGTCCCTAAGCTCTGCCTGAGGCTGAGGGCAGCACCTGGCCCTCCTCCGCCCCCACACACCCAGTGCTGCCTCCATCACAGCTGGTGCGATTCGCAGAGGACACAGGGCGCTTTGAAGGGCTCTGGTGGCTTCCTCCAGACTGCGCTCATCTGCCAGAGTCAGCGCCGCTGGTTTCTTGCTATTTGTATGCTTCCCAGCAAACTGTGATCAAAAGCCCCTGCCACAAGCTAAAAGATAGCTTAGAGGAACCAACATCTGGTGGATAATGCTTAAATTCCCTGAAATCCTACTTTTACATCCTCGCAGGATAAAATTAATCTTCCCTTTACTGGGGAAAATGCAATAAACTATTACTTTCTCACTGTGATGTTGTAGGGTCTGAACTTTTAAAAACTAAGTGGTGTTTGTTTTTCACAGAAACAGCTAGTAGCTTGTGAAGTGATTTGTTATAGTGTCTTCAGACAGACTGAGTAGAGGATGAAAATCCTGCAGTATCTTTCTACAACAGCGCGATCACACACAAGTTTAACTTGAGGAACAATATCTTCATAAAATTTAAAGTGTGTTTTAAAAAAATGAAGCAGAGAAAGCAATGTAGTAAAACTGAAATTAAAAGAAAGAATGTTAGCATAGCTATAAAGAAAATCACATCTAGAATTGTAAATGGTAATGACAAAAAATAACATTATATTTTTATGTGTATTTTTCTGTAATTGATTTCAAAATAACCTGTGCTTTCAAACTGACAGACTGGGCCTGGTGTGTAGCTCAGCAGTATAGTGACTGCCTGCCAAGTACAAGGTCTGGAGTTTGATTCTAGGTTCAAAAAATGAAAAAAAAAATTTAAAATGGAAGGACATCTCTTTTTCTGAAATAGATCTGGGCAAATGGAAGTTATTGGCATAATGAGTCGTCATCACTGATGAAGTTTTGCTAATTTTTCACTAAGAAAATAACTGAGAAATTCTTACTTGTATACTGTGTATCTTCATTGTAAGTTATTTATGTAACTATATCCAGCCTGTATAAAAGTTTAAATAATTTTAAAGTATTACATGGAAAGAAAAATAAAGCATTGTGATTTTCTATTAAAAAAAACTTGCACTGAGGATTTTAAGGTAGATATGACTATGAAAATATGGGATGAGTCCGGGTTCAAAAGAGAAACCAAACACAACATCCCTTTGGTGCAAGCATTGAAATGGGTATCACATAAATGAGTAATTACAGGTAAACAAATCTTACAGTAGGTTTAATCATATAATGAGCTGGTGAACTCCTCCACTTTTAGGGTAAAGGTGACATCAATGTGATTTTAGAGAGCAATGTGTGTGTTTGCCAATCCCTCTCAGATATGTTGGACCGCAGCTTCTGAATGGAAAGTAAGTAACCAGAGCAATTTCATCTTAGAATTCCAACAGCTTTGCAGTGCCTGGGATCACACGCAGAAAGAGTGTTTGAGATTGACTGGACTCCTGGAAGGCAGAAGAGCACCACAGGCAATTGACAGACAACTACAATCTCAAAAACACATGGGCAGAGCAAAGCCCGTGATGACACAGGATGCACCATTGCTGTACATTAGATTCTAATATAGTTATACCGTGGAGAAAGACATGAAGCCTGAGCCTATGGCCAAGAAAGTCACCTTTGCTCTGCACGCTTATATTTTGACAACGCTGTTGTTTACCCTGCTGGCTGCATTCCAGCAGAGAGCTACGTCCTCCTGCTCTCAGGGGCCCTGTTCTTACTGTACCTGCCACAGAGAACTCCTCATCTGCGGATCCTCTCACTGCTATCATGTTTGGACTGCAAAAGAGTCCTTTCCAAGGAGACCTCTGTGTGAGGTTTCTTGCTTTCTTTCTTTTTAATATATCTTTAAGGAGTTGGCTTTCGTTTCAAAACATGTTACTACTAGCACAAAGAATGGTACCACATTTTGAGAAAAACCTATTATGTTTATATTTATTTATCTTTTCCCTAATTCTAGTCTGGGAAGCAAAACATTCAGAAAGTTTTAACTTTCTGGGGTGCAGCCAAGTGGTTACGGCAAACACTGAGCCTCCCCGTAACCATCTCTCACCACGTGAAGGTATAAAGCAGCTCAGATTTAGTGAAAAAGTTGCAATGCGTGGCTGGACATCTGGAGTCCTAGTGTTAACACTGACATAACAGGGTTAGTGAGTTATGGTCCCCCTTCAACCCTCAGTGCTCTGTGGGGTAGACTTGGAGCTAAGTATTTCGATGGAGAAGGTACTTTTGTGCTTCCACACTTCAGTAGAATGGGAAGCAGCTCTTCCCCAGGGTTCACCAAGACCTCTGAGTCCTGGTGGAAGGCACAGGCATGGCATCAATTCCTTTCTGTCTAAGGAAAAAAAGGATGCAGAGCAGTCCCTAAGAGAGTTTTGCTTCAGCATCTGTTGGATGCCTTCTGTACCAAAGTTGTGGGTGCTCACAGCCCTTAGCTAAGTGGCATGGCATTTGCATGTGACCTAAACACATCTGCCAGTGTCTTTTCAGTCATCTCTCAATCATGCAAAAGGTCCAAATGCTTTGTAAATGCTATGAAAATCACTGGTATAAGGTTGTTTTAGGGATCTGCAGTGAGGAAAATGTTGTCTATGTCCACTACAGAAGTAACTACTTTCCCGAAGGTTTTCAGTCTGTGTTTGGCTGTATCACCGGCTACAGAACCCGCAGACAAGCCAGTTGTTGTGCACTAGCAAAAAGAGCTTTGTCATTCTGTGCTGTGCTTGTCACTCTAGTAGCCTTGTAACTCCCTTTGCAAACACAGCTGTTTTCTGTACCCGGCCACCCTGGAGCACCGACCACATTGTCATAAATTAACTGCAGCACTACCATACTGTTCTGTATGTGTCATCACACTAGTAACCTGTTTGCTGTGTCAACTTTTGTTCCCTTTGTGAGAGACAAATGTTCCTGGAATTAGCAGACCACAGGCTGTGAAATCCTGTACGAAAGGAAAGGGCTAACCACAGACTGCAAAATGTCTCTGACCTCAAGCAAAGGGTAACAAAGGCCTCCCTCATTCCTGCTCACTATGTACTTCAAGGTTTATGTGCTATAAAAATCTGTCAAAATCCTAACCCAGTTATACAGCTTTGCAAATTCCAACTGTACTGTGTCACTGGTGCCAGCTTAAATAAAGCACTCTTTTTCTTTTTTAAAGACACCTTGCCCTGTTTTTTGGACAACATCTGGGGTCTCATTTTTGGTGTACAACACACTCACACCCAGCTCCCCCTCTGCCAGGCTGAAGTCACCAAGATTCCCCTCCCACGTGCACTGAGAGCCTGGTGGGTGTCCAGGAAGGAAAGGTGATGACTCTGACTTGCGGGAGTGTTCCAGATGCTTCTCCCCATCCTCTCCACAATTCCTAGTGCAGGAATCAGTTCTGACAGAGATTTCAGCAAGTGGGACCTGCTGCAGAAGAAAAGGATTTTGTTTTCCACTGTTTTTGAGTGCAGTGGTGATGACATGACCTGATGTCTCAGATAAATTTTAGAAAATTTCATGACTTTTGAGACTTCTATGCTGCTTTCTTGTTGGGATAGTGAAGACATTCATGTTTGTACATGTCAAACCATGAATTGGAAGCCTTGAACTTCTTCATTTTTGAAATAAAATGCCCCATGAAGAATATGATAATTATGTGTGTCAACAGTGTACCAATAAAATTAATTCACAAAATTTAAAAAGGAAATAAAATATAGTTAAATATAAAATTCCATGAAAATTTGTGCTGTTTTAATTCTGATATTTCACTGTTGATTTTTCTCTAGTCATTCTATCCAGTTGTAAGAATAGGGTATTAATATCCCCCATTAGAAGTGTGTTAGTGCTTATTGGATCTTTTGGTCAGTTAATATTTGTGTTATGTAGTTGGGTACGTGGTCATGGGTGCAGAGCTGTTCACAGTTCCCACCTCTCTTCTGTGGAATCTTCCTCTAACAGGTGTGCAGTGATTTTCATTGTCTCTTAATCAGCCTTGGCTTGGACTTTGCGTTGTCTGAAAATACAACAGCTACCCTTGATTTTTTCTGGAATTCTGTCACATGGAGTTTTGTTTTTCACCTTTGACTTTCAGTCTAAAGATTTCTTTTAGAGTTAAATGTGTTGCTTGAATGTAGCATATTTTTTGCATCTTGCTTCTTGATCCACTCTGCCAGTCTGTTTCTTTTGATTGATGAACTGACACCAATTACATTGATGGTTATAACTGAAATATATTAATTTATCTTCTTAATATTTTACTGTTGTTGGTTCCCTGTCTTCCCCTTTATTTAGCTGCTTGCCCTGCCTGGTAGATTCTTTCTGTTGGTGTACTTGTGGTTGTTGTCTTACCTAATATACCCTTCAGAGAATTCTGAAGAGCTGGTTTAGTGGTCATGAATTTTTTCAGTTGTTCTTGTCATGGAAGTATCTTATTGCTACACTGATTTCAAAAGACAGTTTTGCAGGGTTTATCAGTACAGGTAGTCAGTTGTTTCAGGGCTTTAAATACTCTACTCCAAGCTCTCCTTGGTTGGATGGTTTGTGTTGAGAATTCAGCTATGCTTCTGATGAGCTTTCCTCTGTAAGTGATTTTCTTCTTTTCTCTAACTGCTTTTAAATATTCTGTTCCTGCACTGAATTTCAAAAATCATGGCTTTATAGGGCTTGGTATAGATTTATATTGGTCATGGATCTTTGGAGATCTATATGCTTCACTTATTTATACATCAAATTCTTTATTCATGTTCAGGGAGTTTTTTTCATTACTTCTGTAAAGAGTCATTTTTATGACTTTTGCTGTGTCTACAGTTTTCTCACTGACCCCAATCAATCTTATATTGTTCTTTGCTTCGTCTTGCACTGATTGGATTTGTCTTAATAATCTTTTGCTATTTTTAAGATGTTTGTCTTTTCATGGTTGCAGGCTTTCATCATGTCTTCTGGCTCTGATATTCAGTCCTCACCTTTGTTCATTCTGTTGTGTATACTTTCAATGGAGGTTTTAGTTGCTTGGGTTTTTGCATGAATCTGCTTCATGGATTCCATTTCATTTCCCCATGTTGAGCATTCAGGGTTTCTATCATTTTCCTAAGCTCTTCTATTTTTAGTCTGTGTCTGCTCTAATGTCTTTCAACTTCAATCCTCATTTCTTTTGTACTTGTGAGACTATGTTCTCTATAGCCTTTCCCCATTGTTTTTTTCTCTTCTGCTTCTGTCATTTTGAAATATTCCTGTGCTTGGCTTCAGATTTCTTCTACCTTGTTGTGCTCTGGCTCTGTCTTGCATGGGCTGCGGGTCTGAGGTTGCATTTTTTTATGTCTTGTCATTTTCTATCGTCTCTTTATTTCATTTTCTGTGTTGATGTTTATAGATTTTTTCTGGTAGATACTTTATCACTAGTATTGTGGTTTCCCTAGGAAATCTCTGTTTCTCAGAGATGTCTTCTAGAAGTTGGTGGACTTTGGTCTTCATATCTGTCACCAAATTCTACTTTACCGTCCCAATTTATTTAAGGATAAGAAGTTACTGTTTAGCTCGGTACCTAGTCCTTTCACACTGGACAGCGCTATTGGTTATGACCCCATAAAATCACAGTGTTGCCGTACAAGGAAATCATTATGGAGATTCCTGAAGAAGCTAGGAATAGAGATCCAGTATCTTGCTTGAAGAATTGAAGACCTCAAACCACAGCAATGTATCCATACCCATGTTCATAGCATCACAGTATGTAACAGCTAAGTCTTGGGAACAACTCAAATGCCCATTCACTGAGTAATGGATAAAGAATTCATGTTTTTTAAATAGATGGAATACTACTCTGCCATAAAGAAGGATAAATTTGAGACATTGCTAGATATATTTACCTTGTGAACTAGGATGGTTGAGTGATAAAGGAAAGTAAAAGCACAAAGCCATTTTAAAAATGGCAAAATGAAAAAATAGGAAGGGGATAAGGAATTGAAGGGAGGAGAAGAAATTGGGAAAAAAGAACAATCAAGATGTCATATACAGGCACAAACCCATTATGATGAAAATAATCTTTATTAAAAGTACCAATAAACTTAATAAAATAACCAATGCTGTTTACTTTTTATAAAGATAATGTTAATTTAAAAAGCATGAAAGAATTACAACTATTAGAAAAACTAGCATTGCTTTATTTAGATGCTGCTAGCTACAAAAATTAATAAAATTGAAAACAAATCTGTATAGTATTTTCTTAGTTTAAAATGAGGAAAATGAGAATAGACTTCTGAATTGTAGAACGACGATTTCACTAAACTTCCTTTTTCACAAAACCAAGGAAACTATGGCAAATACCACTAACAAAATCATGGATTCCTGAACTCTGGAAATTAACCAAAAGCACCGAACCAACTGACGTGCACGCTCCACGAATGGAAGCCGCTGAAGCGCAGAGCGAGGCAGGCTGTGTGCTTTCAGTGCGGTGTGCCCTTCCAGCAGTCCTTGGCTTTTCCCCTGTGCTGTCCGCCAGTGATGATGAAAGGCCGAGGCGAGCATGGATGGGTGCAGGTCAGCACCCCCGCGTCCTTCCCCGCAGGGCTCTGGGTCGCTAGCTAGTGTTGCCAGCACGTGGAGAGGCAGGGATCTGTCGGTGTTCAGCTCAGAACCAGGGTGCTGCAGCATGGATCTAGAATCCGCCTCCCCCAAGCTCCTGTGTACAGAGCGAGGATTTAAGAAGGCGTCAGGTCATGGGGATGAGGTGCTTGTCAGGAGGTTTCAGGCCTGAAGAGCTCAAGGTTGAATGTGCTTCTCAGAGTGACCAGCTGGGAGATGCAGGTCTGGGTGGAAGAGATGATAGGCAGAAGCTCAGAAAGCTGAGAAAAAAATCAAACACCAACGTCCAAATAAGGGGAGCCTCAAAGAAGAGAAAAAATGGAAAAAAAAATAATTGGAAAACACAGCTGCAATTTCCCAAATTTACACTTTTCGGAAGCATGGCAAACTGCAAGTGGAAAAATTCAGAGACTTTAGACAAGAAACACGACAGCCATAGTGTCCCAACAAAAACCAAAGCCAAAGCCGTGGAATGAAGAAAGACAAATATCGATCACATCACTTACTAGGGGGCTTCGTACAGCTGTCTTCTCATCAAAAACTGCAGAGACCAGACGAGCACTGGAACACAAGCAAGCAGCTGAAAGAATCACTGTGGTCAGGAGCTTTACATACACAAGGACAATCTTTCAAAAAATGAGTAAGAAGTAAAGACTGCACCAGTGAAAAATCATTCATAAAATAGATGAGAGCATGTATTACCAGCAGATCTTTCTTAGATGAAATACCAAATGATAACTACACAAAATGATAGTTACAGACTGTTGCTTGCGGACGGGATGCGGTTTGTAAGATAATTAAAGCAGCAAGAGGTTTGGGGAAGAAAATTGTATTGGAGCAATAAGCAGTACTTCAGAAGTTTAAGTTTCTCAGAACTAGATTATTTTAAGTTAAAGCACATATTGTGATATCCAGGCAAGATTTTGAAAGTAACTCAAGAAATGTATATTTTTTTAAAAAGAATTTCTGTTGCACAGAAGATAACTGTTCAATAAATCAGTGACAATGCAAGAACAGAAAAATATGGCATGAAGCAAAAAATAAAAACAAAATCCAGCATAGCATATTTATATTAAATATAAGAGAATTAACTAATTATAAGGAGTTTGTCAGATTGGACTGCAAAATAAAATCCAGCAATGGGCTCTAAGACAGAGTTAGAGCTAAAGAAACAAATAGATCAGGGAGACAGCAGAAGAATGAAGTTCAAGTGTGATTTCCAAAGCTGTACATGTTTATGAAGCTGGAAAGTCAGTTGTTAAATTTTCAAGAGTGTTAAACAACCATCTCACCACTCACCAGGAGCACCTGCAGGGAATTCTCCTACAGAGCATCAGAGCCTGTTTCTAAAGTCACACACTGAGCTGTCTTTATGCAGCGTATTCCCTGAAACTCACATTAGCTCTAAGTCTATCTTGTATGCTATTGGTTATTGCTATGTGCTCTTTCACTTTAATGATACTCCAAATAGTAAATGTCCCCCCTGATCTCCTCATGAGACAAGTCCTCTGGGTGCTGTGAAGCTGGGACTGTGACAGCCTGGATGAAGCTATCATGTGTGTTCATCTTTCTAACAGGTAGGTGTGTAGTCTTGAGCAGTCATTGCCAACACTGTCATCTTTACTTATTTGTGAAATATATGTAACAAATATAAAGCATTGTCTGAAATGAAAGGTAGAGAGCCCAAGTTGTCTCCATAATTTATGACAATTGCTCATTAGCTTCATAAAAATGTGCATAAATTTTCCAGATTTCCCAAGAAAAAAATAGCCAAATGGACCTGGTTAACAAAATCTTTCAATACTCAAGCAGATGAATAACTCATAGGTCAGGGCTTTTTGTTCTTCCAGGCCACTCTGAGCCTGATATGTCCACTATAAGACATGTCAGCTAAAACTGATTCTGCTCTGGGCTGAATGCAAACAGCTACTGGAGAGATGACTGGATACTTCAGAGCTAAAATCGTGCTCTCCAACTTTTGGCAGAGCCTTACTGGAGCTTCCGGGTTCGTTGGATTTATCTAAAGGTATTTTAACTTTCCAAAAAGTTTTTGGAAAATCTTCAGTTTTTCATAAAAGGTACAATTAATACAACACAACCTTTAAAAGCAATATTTTCACTAACTTCCTAAAAACTAATATATAAGAAATGAAAACCTCATGCTGTTTAGCAATACAGAGTCTCAATTTCAACCTTGAGTAACTTGGTTATTAAAATCTTGACAAATGTCCAAACACACAATTCAGTCAAAAATTCCTCAGAGAATGGCTCCTTAATACATTACGTATTTAACATCCAAAATGTGGCTTGTTTTGGATGTTGGTCCTTAAACAAAGCTGTGAAAAAAAATAAATCATCAAAGATGTGGGAATGTTGTAGCCATCTGAGAGTGTAACTTTCTTTTTGTTGTTTGTCAGTGGGTGGTCTACTGGCATTTTTGTTATTAATTTCTACAACAGAAAGTGTTACAGTATTACAGAAGTGTGAGTCTGAGATGCTTTGGAAACATTTTCCTTTAGTCATTCAGAGTGGGTTGATAAGAAATGGCCCCAAAAGCTTGGGAAGCATTAGCAGCAGTCCGATTCCCAGCTGGCAGATGGCCCTGTGGGTGTGTGAACCGTGCAAAGGTAGGTTCTGTGTTAATCGTTCGTCGAGGCTGAATCTCCGTGTGCCTCATGTGACAGTGGCTGAAATAAACCCACAGCTGCACCTGAGGCAGAGCAGATGTAAACTTCCTGCCAAGAAGCCCCACGCTTGCAGATGAGGTCACGTGGGTCTCAGCCAAGACTAGAGCTGATAAGATGCAGCTATGGAGCCTGAAAGAGAAACAGGATCAGGAGTCGCAGTCTGCAAAGGGAGGAAGCAAGAGAACCAGTGGTACAATTTCATCCATGCGCACCAGCCTGGGCCTCAGGGAAGCGCAGGCCAAACTCCTGCTCTGAGAGAGAGAAAGACTGAGAGTCTAAGAGCCCAGAGCCAGGAGCTCTGTCCCTGATTACAGAGAAGAGGGTATGTCAGATTAGAGACTTCTCCCCCCTCTCTCTGGCCTTGCTGTTAGGACCAGCAGTGGAGGGAACCACACCGGGGCAGGTGATGCTTCTTCTGGGTCTCTGATCCCAGTGCTCATAGCCACCCTGGAAATGAGATTCTCCTGAGTCCGGGTGCTGCTTAGCCCACTCACTCTGACACACCAAACTGACCATCACAGAGGGCTGGCTGGGCAAGAGCAAGAAGTCTGGAAAACTCTGAAAAGCTCTGAAAACTCTGAACTACTTGGGAAGTTCCCCTTGTGACCTGCTTGCCTGAAATCTTACTCTGGGTATTTATGCATCTACTCTGCTCCATACACAGTTTTGGATTTTTAAGAGTATTTTAGCAGTTTTATTTCTTAGTATGAATCTTTACAAAACATTTAACAGTGGTTAAAATTTGAAGAATGACAAATTTCTTTTGCATCATTGGGATTTTCTTTTTATTTAATTATGGAACTTAGAGAACTTTTATCAAGTTTACCTAAAAGTCTATGGTAAACATTTAATTCTCTTTTAAATTTCACTTACATTTATAATCTAGAATTATTCTCAAATTGCACTGAAGTTGCCCCTAAATTATCGTTACACGATCACTTCCTCTGGCAAAGGACTACAGATGAATTGACCTCCAGGGGTATGTTTAAGCAAGGATGTCTTTAATTTCCTGTTGCACTTTGTTTTCTGTTGAATCCACAGCCCTCCCTGACTGCGGAATCTGGGCCTTTCCTTTTATCACGCTGGGATCCTGTTTTGATCAGGGATTGTGACTTTACCACAGCAGCAGGGCATTTAGCCGAAGGGCAGTGGGGGAAGTGAGGGGCTTCCTATTTCAGCATCCTTTTTCCCAGTGGCTTAACTTAAGCCACATTGACATTGCCTTTCCTCCTGCCAGGAAGCTCAGGGCAGGGCTGGAGACTCTGGATCCTATGCAGAAGGCGAGAGTCCCTGGTTGCAGGGACCCAGCCGCTCACATCTGTTCTCTCCGGATCACCTGTCTCTACAGCCAGCCTGACTGAGGATGGGCATCAGGAGGCTGAGCTTTCTGGGGTGGATCTCCTACTGCCCCCCATGGATGGCTCCTTTGTTCAACCTTTTATTAGATTTACCTTGTGTCTTGTTTGGCAGCCAAATGGTAATGCATTTGTGTAATAGTTTCAGGGAAAATTTATATATATATATATATATATATATATATATATATATATATAATTATTCTTCATTTCTTTTATTAGGTATTATTTTCAGATTTTGATACCTAAGAAATTTATAGCTAACTGTTTTTAAAAAGTTGCAGAAATAGTACACACGGCTTATATTATTTTATTACCTCCATTCTGGGGTTGAAAAGTTATCCCTTTTCTCATAGTATCAGAGAGTACAGTCTCTCTTTTAGGTGGTGTCTTCAGTTTGTCAGCTATCCATGGGTTGTCAGCAAACCCATTATTGTTCTACTGTAGCTGTTTTTCTTTCTCACAGTTACAAGTGTTGGGGCTTGGCATAACCGATGCCATCTTGAGCCTTGCATTTTAGTGCCCTGTATCTGACTCAGAAAAATGGAAAATTACTCAGGGTATAAGTCCCATGAGTAAAAGCAGAATGAGCTGTACCTCCAGGAGAAAAATGAAAACCTGCTCGACAAAAGATGCAGGATACAGTTGTCAACTGAAAATTAATGAAAGATTTGATCTAAATTCTTTCCAACAGGATGTCTTTTGTGATTCTCTCTTAAAAACTCTGTCACTTTACAGTTTGGTGCCACTTGTTTGGAACCCTGTACTGGGGAGTCTGTATACAAGTGGTCCTGAGCTCAGTTAATTAAATTCCAAATTTATCAAGTTGGCTGCTTAGAATTCTATACTGTAGTTCATGAATCCATCTCAAGATGAATGTTTTTACTTAAGGTTCTCTAAATAGAAAGGATTAATTTCTTAAAGCAATTAATAAAACTCCCCAAACTTTTAACACTAAACTATGTTTGGTTTTAAAAAGATTTCAAAAGAATTTCTGAAATGTATACACAGAAAAATTTCTGTGTATACATGAAATGAATGCAAATTTATACACAAAGAAAAAATATACAACTTGTCTTTTGAAGTGAATTAGCCACATAATAATATACTCAACTGTAAAACTACCTGCCTCATATTTCAAATATTTGTCAAATGTTCTTCTCAACTTTCAACCTTGGTCATCAGAGTGATTCTGCATCTTCCAAAGTGTCTCCATAGAGGAAGCGCCTGCCTTGTACAGCAGGTGAACAATATGAGAAACTGTTTCTGCCTTCTGTGAAGTCAGAGCTGGTTCCTACTTGTGAGCAACTCTCCCCCTCATCATCAGTTGCCCAGTTTCCTCCACTCTGTGTTCAGTTTCTTTTTCAGTTCTTAGAATTGTGTGCTCCAGCCTGTCATGCGGGTGCACACTCATAATCCCAGAACTCTGAGAGTCCGAGACAGGAACACCCTTCGTTATCACTCAACTTGGGGAACTTAGCAACTCAGTGGGCTCCTGTATCAAAATTAAAGATGGGGGAGGCCTGGATATGAGCTCCATGCGAAGGTCCTGCGTTTAGATTTCAGTGCTGCTTTTAGGTTAGTAGGTCCTGGCAATGCGAGGGAGAAAAGACTTAACTACTTTACCCAACTTTGGCCACAAATTTAATTCAAAAGTCACAGCCATGTTGTATTTGGAAGACTCGGTCCCAGGAATTTAGCAGGGGCAGATGACTGGGAAATGTCCCCCAGCCCACACAGCTGCTTCTCCAGATCTCTGCACATGGAGCGAAGTATTTCAGATCCTAAAGGAAAACAACTTCCAAACCAGACTGATGTACCCTGAAAAACTGTCCTTCAAAATGGATGGAAAAATAAGATACTTCCACGTAAAAGAACAGGTGAAGAACTTCATGTTCACCAAACCAACCCTGCAAATAATACTGAAAGACAGTATAGATATACATAGGAAAAAAGCACTAAGCAAGGCAGACAATTAAACAGAATGGAAACATACGAATGCAGCAGCAGAAAGATAACATGTCAATAATAAACAAATATATAACAGTTATAACCATTAATGTAAATGGTCTCAATTCACCTATTGAAAGAAGTATACTGGCAGAATGGGTCAAGAAACAACATCCAATCATATGCTGTCTACAAGAAACCCATCTAACCCAAAAGGAAACTCATAGACTGAAAATCAAAGGATGGAAAAAAATACTTCATGCAACAGGAATCCTCAGAAAAGCAGGTGTAGCTATTCTGTTTGCAGACAATGTGAACTCCAAACCAAGAATGATCCAAAGAGCTAAAGAAGGTCATTACATACTACTTAGGGGAAAACTTCAATAGGAAGAGATAAAAATCTTAAATATAAATGCACCAAATTCCAGAGCACCCATATATACAAAGTAAGTATTAACAAAATGAAAAATCAAATAGGCAATGACACAATTATAACAGGAGACTTTAACACACCAGTGACACCAAGGGACAGATCAACCAGACAGAAAATCAGCAAAGAAATAACAGAACTGAATCACACTTGTAAACAAATGGACTTGATAGATGTACACAGAGTGTTCCATCCAACAACATCAGAATATACATTCTTCTCAACAGAACATGTGACCTTCTCTAAAATAGACTATATACTAGCCCACAGAAGATACTTAAGTAAATGCATAAGAATTGAATTTATCTCCTGCAAGTTATCGGATCAAGGCACCATGAAACTAGAAATTAGCGATGAAACAAACTGCAAAAACCCTACAAATACATGGAGTTGAATAATACACACTTGAATAATCAATGGGCCCCAGAGCAAATTAAAGAAAAAATTAAGCGATACCAACAAGCAAACGAAAATAAAAATAACAGCTTACCAGAATCTGTGGGGTGCAATGAAAGTGGGACTCAAAGGAAAATTTATTGTACTGAGTTAGCACATGAGGAAAATAGAATGAACACAAATAAACAACCTGATGCTACACCTCAAACATCTAGAAAAAGAAAAGCAAGTGAAGTCCAAAGCCAAAAGAAGGGAGGAAATTTTAAAAATCAGAGCAGAAATTAATGCAATAGAAACTAAGAAAACAATCAAAAGAATCAATGAATAAAAGAGTTGGTTCTTTGAAAGAATAAATAAAATTGATAAGCCCCTAGCCAACATTATATAAAAAAGAAAAGATCAACTTCATTCAGTAATGAATGAAAAAGGTGAAATCACTACAGACTCCGGAAATACAGAAGATAATCAACATGTATTTCAAAAACCTCTACACTTGTAGGTTTGAAAATACAGAAAAATGGACAGATTCCTAGAAACATATGAAGTACTAAAGATGGGTCAAGAAGATGTAAAACTGCCGAATAACCCAATTCAACATAGTACTGGAAATACTAGCCAGAGCAATTAGACAAGAGAAAGAAATAAAAGGGGTAAAGATAGGAAAAGAGGAAGTTAAATTATCATTATTTGCTGAAGATAAGATACTCTAGATAGAAGACCCCCAAAACACCATTAAAAGATGCCTAGATATAATAAATAAATTCAGCAATGTAGCTGGATACAAAGTCAATACTCAAAAATCAGTAGCATTCCTATACACTAACAATAAAATCACTGAGAGAGATCTAAGAAAAGTTATACCTTTCACACTAGCATCCAAAACAATTAAATACTGAGATATTAATCTCACAAAAGAAGCAAAGTTCTATACAGGGAAAAGCATAACACACTGAAAAAAGAAATCAAAGAGGACCTCAGGAAAATGGAAAGACATCCCTTGTTCATGGATAGGAAGAATAATATTGTGAAATGGCCATTCTCCCAAAACTGTTATACAGATTCAATGCAATCCCAAAGAAAGTACCATTAACATATTTCAGAGATCTAGAGAAATCACTCCTAAAATTCATGTGGAACCAGAAGAGACCTAGAATAGCAAAGGCAATTCTAAGCAGCAAAGGCAAGGCAGGAGGCATCACAATCCTTGAAATGAAGCTGTACTATAAAGCTACTGTAATAAAATCAACATGGTACTGGAATAAAAACAGATCTGAAGATCGATGGATCAATGTTTATCCTTTAACTGTTTTGTGTGCAATTGACTTCACAATACTCCTTGAGCTATTACATTATTTAACAACAATTCTGAAAATGTTTTGTTATCCAAATGGCATTTTGTTGTCATATTAATATATTCACATTTATAATCATATGTATTGTGCTTATTTTAGTTATTTCCTGCAAGAGTATAGCACTGAAATTCATGTCACCTGGGATACATCCTTTGTATAAGTCCACTTTATTATTACTTTGATACAGCACCTGAAACTCACAATTTATAGGAGGAAATGGTTTATTTGGCTCATGGTTTCTGAAGGTTCAGTCCATGGTGGATGTGTTCAAGGCAGTAACATCATGGTGGTAGGGTCTGGAGGGGCAAAGCTCCTCCGTTCAAATTCCTGGTGTCTGGGAAGCAGAACAAAGGAAGAATGTCTGAGTGGAAAGGGTAGAGGGCTCCTGAGTTATTCCCCCATGTGCCTATGCTGATGTACCCAAAAGTGAGTGCCATGAATCCTCCATGAGGATCCAAAGCCAATGAGGTGGACATTTGTCCCTTCACACCACACCAACTGAAACATTTTGCTCTAATTTAGAAGAGAAGGCATGAGCACAAGATATGGCCAGAAAAAAGGTGACCATGATTGGAGGCACTTGTGGATGGGCTTCTTGAGGTGTGAGGTACCCATCACCTGGAATCACCAGTCATGCACAGAGGAACGTGAGGCACTCCTCTTAGGTAGCAGGGATTTACTTCGGTGGGGGACAGTCTGGGGTTCCTGCCGCATTTCCTAATTTGGTGTCACCCAAACTTCCTAATTTCCATCATTATCCCATTATCAGGCAAATAATGCCTCACTTTTAGTTTGTTGGAGATCATTAGCCCCTGAGTTGCTATTGTGTCAAGTTTAACACAGTTGAAGATGGTGTGTGTGTGTGTGTGTGTGTGTGTGTGGTACTGGAGACTGAATCCAGGGTCTTCACACTGTTCTGCATCTCTTGTCTGTCACAGGTTTTTATTTTGAGACAGTGTCTAACATTCACAAGCAGTATTTAAACTTGCAATCCTTCTGCCTCAGATTGTCACATGCTGGGATTAGAGAGGTGTATTACCCCCCTGGTTACATGAGTGATACATAAATCAGTTTTTGTTTCCCAAACCAGTGAGGCAGGATGAAATACTTAGAAAGGAGGCTGAGCCATCAGCTACCCTGTAACCAGGAAGAGGGAACCCTAACCCCCACCCCAAGGGTGTTCTGCCAGTAGACTTCTGGCCTCCAGAACTGCAGGCAAGAGGTATCTTTCTGCAAGTGTATGCATGTGTGCATGTGTGTGTGTGTGTGTGTATGGTAATGGTGATTGAATTCAGGATTTTTGCACCAATCTATAGCCTCCACTCTGTATTTTATTTTTTTCTTTTATTTCTGGAAAGGTTCTTGCTAAATCTCTAAAAGTGCCAGATTGGGCTCAAACTTGTGATGCTCCTGTCTCTGTTCCTCAGCATGTTGGGATCACAGGGTTGCCCCATACTGTTTGGTTTTACATGTTTGACCTTAAAACTTCTCAGTCTCTAGTGTTCTGTCCTAGCAAACCAAGCTGATGAGAAATAAAGCCAATAAAGCCAAAGTTCGTCTTCTCTCCTTTAATCACCCATATTTCAACAGCTTGCACTGCGTCCTCATGATATGCAATATAAAACCTGAACTCTTCCTCTGAAAAACGTCCTCGCCCAAGGTCTCAATGTGTCTAAGACTACCAGTTTCTCCCTTCCCACTATAAAATGAGTTAGCACTCTGTAAAGAGGAGTAGGGATCAGGGCATCACTGAGAACCCAAAATTTCTGGTGCTCTGATCACATCCACCTAGAGGTGACAGAATCCTGAGGGACAGGCTTGGTGCTCTTCAGTGAACTGTGCTTCAGTCCTTCCTGCCTGCCTCACGTGGTCTTAACTCCAGGGGAAGCTATTCCTGGTGGTTCACAACAGAAATACTGTAGTGTTCTCTCTGTCTCTTGTCTCTCCTTCTCTCTCTCTCTCTCTCTCTCTCTCTCTCTCTCTCTCTCTCTCTCTTTCTCTCTGCACACAAACAGGCACACACACACACACACACACTAAACAAAATATCCTGAATACTCCAAATCTATAGAGCCAGGGTCTCCTTTGTTCCTGTTACCAGATGAGGGAGATGAAATCCAGGCATGAGACTCAACCAGTGCTGCCATTCATGGGCAGGCAACACACAAAGGTGTCTGAATTATTCACACAGCACTTAAGATAACAAGGCTGTTTTGGTTGTTGGTATGTGAATTGTGACTACTTATGAAAGCAGTATTTTTTTTTCTAATCTGCTTAAACAAGCATGGTATACAGATATCTGCACACTAGTATTTTACCCGGGCAAATACATTGCCTTCACTTAACAGCTTTTCAAAATTAATTAGTGAATATTATCTTAAAAGGAAATTCATGAGAGTGAGCATGCTTTATAACTACTGCCGTGCTATTGATCTTGTCTGAAAATTCAGTTTTAACTTTCTGGGAGTGCATGCAGTCTCTTACTTGAATTGCCTTCAGAAAGTTATCCTCCAGATAGCGTTTAGCTGCAATTAGCAAAACTTACAATTGTTTTACAACCTTCTTCTGAGGCTAAGAAAGAGAAATTTGATTTCAAAACTTCCACAGCAGGCACAGAAATGTGAGTAGAGGGCTTGCTGGAGTAATGATTACAATCCTGAGTAGACAATAACTACAGAGGTTTCCTATGTTTTATGTTAGGATGAAATTATCTCAGCCTCAGTCTCTGAGTCTCCCTTATCTCCAGGGCTACCCAGCATGCATTTCTGCTTAGCATGGTGTCTCCGTGAACCAAGAGAATGGTAGTCATGGTGGGAATAGCTAAAGCCCTAAAAACAATCGCTGACAAGTTTTCCATCAGGGTTTTCAGTTGCAGCATTTAGATCTCACAAACCGCACATCTGGCTGCTAATCAGAGAGAATATTGCAGGGGAGTTATTAAAGCTCTCATGGTTGGAGCCTCGCAGCGGAGGACAGCAAATGAAAAGCAGAGTTGAAAGAGCCGTCTGTGTTCCTTAGTGACACCCAGCACCACACCCATAACGGGGTCACCATTCCTCCTGCTGGACCAGCAGGTCCTCCGTTTCACTTGCTCTCTCCACGATAGATGTGTGACTGGGCTCAGGACTATCCTGGGGAGTCAGGTGTGCACACTCAGAGTGAGAGAGAGGGCTAAAGGGCTACGGGCATGGTGTGGTTGCAAAGGGAATATTCTTATGACAGTCGTTTCTACAAGGGAGAAGGAGCAAGGGGCAGGGCTGATGGCCTGTGTGATGGGACCTGTGTGACCTGTCATAGGCAGGAGAGCCTGGCCCTCAGATCAGCCCAGGCCATTGAAAGGCATGCATACTCTTCCTCTCTGCGAGACAGAAGTAATTGCTGACTCCCCTCACAAACTCCTCTGCTCTTCAGAGCTCTGCTTCGATTAATCCAGTACCCAACTTCCTGTAGTCCAAGCAGATACAGAAATACAATGAACAGCAGCGTACCCAGCCCTTGGCAAAGTTCATATGTACACTTTGCACTTTGCTTTGGTAACCAATTCCTCAATTTAAGATAAATAAGAAAAATGTGTTAAATCAGAGATTCTCTTGCCTCCTTAGGCCTTAGTGGCAATTTAATCTGTGGGGTCAGGACAATGTAATATTAACCAGTTTAATTTGAAGGCTGGAGGGGGAATATTTTAGGTCACATATATTTGTGCACCATTTTTACAGAAGATACCAGGAATAAATGAATGTATTTTAAACATGCAAAATCTGTGAAAATTTTCTAAGCACCAATTATGATGAATTTTAAATCTTTTATCACCTAAATATAAAGACCTCATTATTAATTCTCTTGGTTTTCAGATATTTACATCAGAATTATTTTATAAGCTCTTGCTAAACCTCATTTAATAGACAAAGATTTATATTGTTTCAAAAATGTAGCATCGTATATCTGAGGTGTATCTGTCATGTATGTCTGCTTTTTAAAATGAACTACAAATAATAGGTATAAATGTTTAAATTATAATAATTATCATAAATCCATGATTAGTGTCCAATTATTTTAGTGATAATAATTTTGATAAAATCTCCATCCTGTAAGCTCGGCTTCAGATGCATCTGATAATTCAGTCTTTGTTTCTCCTTTCTGAGAATTTCTCGAATCCTCTGGTCTAGTTCGTGTTCATTTTCAGGGCCATAGTAGCAGAATGCTCATCTTTGTCAGTCACCACATTAATCATCCCCTGGTTTGCTCTTCCCAGGTGGATTCTTATCTTCCCATCTCTCCTCCTCTTCTGATGCGGGCAGGCGGATGCCAAGTCTACCCAGAATCTGAACAGATATTCAATTACCGTGTGATGAAAAATTAAATTGGCAAGTAAATGAAGGAGCACAGATGCAAATCAATAAACCCAGTAGGAGGGAGACAGATAAACACTCCCTCCCCCGGCTCTGCACATTTAAAACCATATCCAAGTGGAAATGTTACTGAACAGTGATGTCGTGCAGAGCTTGAGAGGTTTAAGTGTTGCAGTGCAGGCACACAGCCCTCAGTTCCACCTTCTTTCTGACAGACCACAAGTACATCCTTTTCAGCTCTCCACGCTCGAAGAAACCTCCCCACTGAGACTTGGGGTTCATAGGTTGTACCATATTTCCACCTGTTCTTGGTATTCTGGAGTCCTGTTTCCACTGTGCACACACATGCACACACACACACACACACACACACACACACACTCTCTCTCTCTCTCTCTGACTCTTCCTGCCAGGCCTCATAATCCTAACAGCTGAGCATCAGCCTGGTTAAATGGAAAGAGCTGTAAATTCTACCCTGATCCACACCAATCGCCAGGACTCCCTATTCTATGGGAAGAATGGAAGTAATCTGAAAAGATCAGGCACACATGTTTTCCCATCTTCTTGTCAATGTGTCCTTCCCTCGCTCTGCCATCTGCACAGCTGTGGTGAATAAACTGCCCGTATTTGTAGGCAGAGCCCAGCTCTACTTGGGCACCCTCTGTCCACACTCAGATCAGCATTGCAGCTGGGTCTCCCTCGCTTTTCTGCACTCTCAACTTTTTCTAGATTACTGCCATCAGCGTGCGATTTTGCTAGCACATCTCCTCTATTTGTCCTTTACTGCTGTAATGCATTGCTGCAGATTAATTGGCTTGAAACACGTGGATTTCTCATGTTACAGTCATGGAGGCAAAGCCAGTCAGCTCTAGAAGTGTCAAGGGTTCTACTGCTTGTCCTCTCGAGGTCCTAGAGCTGCCTCCATCTGTTTCAGGGTGCGTTCACAGAGCAGTCAGTCTGCTCCCTTTTGGCACCTCTCCTCCTGCTGACTTTGATCCCCATGACTTGGTGTTGTGAGGATCCTTTGAGCATTCCTGGAGCACCCCGGTAATCAAGAACAATGAGTCACCTGTGGGTCTTCCCTCAGCCAGACTCCAGAGCTCCTGCCACCCCGTCCTTGCTCGGGTTAGAGTACCTGTCTCGTGTCCCCCGCCCACCCCCCAGTCAGGAAATCCTCAACTCAACTCTGCAAACACCATTTTCAAATACAGTGTCAGCGTCTTTAGATGCTAAAATCTCTCTAGGCATTTCCCATGTCATGCAGCATAAAAGTGAAAGATTTCACTGTTCCGCAAGGCTCATCAAATTACTATATAATTAAAATACCCTTCCTATGGTTATCTGCCTGATTTTACCTTTCATGTCTGTCCGTCTTTTTGTTTGTTTGTTTGCTCTTCTCTAGCCACAAGGCACAGGACAGACCTCTTTCCAAAAGAGTCTTCTTTTCCTTATTTTTGCTAAAAGCCTCTTTTTCAGTACCTGTGGAGCAAACCAGCTGGCTTCAGAGCTCCGCCTACTGCTGCCTTCTCCTTCCCTGTGAAGTCTCCTAACACCTGCACCTCTGACAGTCCCCAAACTCACTACTTATCATGTCTCCACGAGAACAAAGGTTTTATTGTTTTCAATAACTTCCAAACTACTAGTGCCAGAGACAGACGGTGCCCAGTGCATTTATTGGATGCTCAATAAATATCTGTTGAATTAATAAAAGTTTAATTACAAAGAAAGGCATATAGAAATTGAATAATATTTAATTAGAAAAAACGCTATTTTCATGAATGAGTAGATACCTCATGGAAAGCACTGACTGTGACTTTGGCCATGGCGCAGATACTCGATTAAGTCAAATTCTCTGCCTTGGATATGAAGTGAGTGCACATAGTTTTATCAATCATGATGAGGGGCAGAGCAGTGTCAAGGACTGCAGAGCATGCTGACTCTGTGGATATGCAGAATAGGTCACCCAGAAATTAGTGAGGGCTCATTGGAATACTCACCAAGTAGGCGTACCTAAAATAATCTATTCTTCAATTTAAGTGTGTTGTTGCGCACTTTGAGTATAGGACTGAGAATCAGCAAAGTTGTGGGTAAAAATAATTGTGAGCAGGAGCTTCCAAGTGCAGCATAAAACAAGGCAAGAGGTCATCAATAGACAAACGTGTTAAATAGAGCTCAGGGCCAGAACATAGGTACAGATCTAAGTCAACCAGTCACAGGAACAGGTTGAGCAGACCATATCCAGATCATGATTTTACAGTTCTTCACAGTAAGCTAGAGTAGGATTTCTCTAGCTATCACTGAGACCATAAGAACACAGAGGCATGTCAGAGTTCACCTGGAATCCCAGAACGTGCAGGCCGAGGCAGATAGATCTCAGATTTGAACCCAAGATGGGCAATGGAGTGACTTGGTATGACCTTGGCTTAAATAAAAAATAAAATTAAAAAAGGCTCAGTGCAGAGATAGCCAACAGAAAGGTAAGGAGACTCAATCTTCCTCCCAGGTCCACAGCCCACAAGTGGCCAGCATCCATTTCCCTTGTGTGGAAAGCTGAGCTCCTCCCTGGAGTACCATCTCTCATTAGCATAGGGCGCAGCTGAGGGACATCCCTCTATTTTAGAAAGACAGGAGGCCTAGGATAACAAGTACCAACACAATTAGAAGTCAGAAAAAAGTAACTTTCATGTGAATGGCTACAAAGGATGTGAAAAGAAGACAGTAAAAAATGTGGTGGTTGGGAAAGAACCCACTCAGTTGGAAGGATGTGCTCATACGTTTCAAAGGTGGTAACCTTAACAATATTAGGCCTGCCAATCCACAGGCAATCCTGTCCTTCCATTTCTCAGTGTCTTCTTCAGTTTCCTTCCTCATGGCTCCAATGCTTGCACTGTGAAGTCCTCCATTTCTCTGCTTTGGTGGACGCTGGGAATGGTATAGTTTTATATTACGAGTGGAATTCCATCCGGATTCCTATCTCAATAGATACATTGTTGGTGCACAGGGAAGCTATTTATCTTTGTCTATTGATTTTGCATCCTGTATCCTGATTGATTTGTTTGATCTCATCTTTTGGATGAATATTGAAAGATGAAATCCAGTTAGGTTTAACTTATATACACTAATAAAAAGATTTCAAAATTTTAAAGGGGCTTCATGTATCATCTAGATATACGACTGGGAAACTAGAATTAGTAAATCAAATATAATCCACTATATATTTGTAAATAAAATTTGATTGAAACTCAAGACAAAAAGTACTTAAATTTCTAAATATTTTAAGAAAGTTATCCCTTGAAAATTCTTTGTAAACTAACTTTAATTCAACCCAATACCTATAATACAAACTAAGATGGGATCATCAATCCAGAATGCAGTGCAATTTATGCAGAAGTCTCAAGGTCATGTTATATTTTTAGCATCTAAACTTTCAAATTTTAGCACCTTTAAAGCATTTTTTAAAAAGTTATATGTCTTATCCTTCGGTATCATCTAACAGTTCTAAAATTTTTTCATATATATCTTGTCAATCTAAAATAGATCTAGAAGAAATTTTTCACTTCTCATTTAAGGATCTGAAAACTAGAACTCCAAAAATAAATAATTTACACAAGAAAAATTACTCAATGGTGTAAATCTGAAAATGCATATTCACGCATTTATGTTTATGTTTTCTAATTAAATAAAGAATTCTTTGTCCTGCACCTCTATGGCTCATGTGATACCTGGGCTCACCAGTGTTCTTTCCTTTGACTTGCTCTGAATTTCATCCTTACTGTGATCTCACCTTTAGCGAGGCAGACCTCCCTGTGCCTTCCTGTGCAGACATCAGTGTGCCATGATCTTCTGCATTCCCCAGTTGCTTGTTTGATCACCATAGGTACAAGGAGGATGCTGCTCTATCATAAAGATGGCAACCGTGAGCCCTCTAAGCTCACTTTAAACAGCTACATGCCTCCAAGTATCAGAAGAATAATTTTATTTTCTGTTAATTAGAGCTGACTCCTAGCAAGATAGCAAAATGTGAGAAAATTACCTAATCATCCATCAGTGAAGATAAGATGGCCAGGGTTCTCCTGAAAAGATGTATTTTTGACCTTGAAGGAACATGGGCTATTTTGGACCACAGGATAAACTAGTCCTCAAAGAACACTTCTGCATATCTGATTCCTGGGATCATGAACATTGTATCTTTTCTACCTCAAGAGAGATGAAACCAGAGAGAAAAACACACTGGTCAGGGGGTTAAGCCCTTGGTCCACCCCCCACTCACCCAGGGAAGATGGCCCTTTGCTTTCGTGACGTGAGTGGGAAGGACTGGTTGCAATGCTGAGGGGCAGGGATGTTACCCAAGGACATGAATCTCTATAGAGCCGCCCTACCGTCAGAGCGAATCGTCACAGCCTGTGAACTAAGACACAAGTAAGAGCCTCTACCAAGTAGGCTGTTTTGAACCTCTTTCTTCTGCTGTGATTGCAGTGTTCATTTTAAGTGGAGGAGAGTGTAATCATTTGTTGAAAAAGTGAGTTTTACACCTCTGGCTGGGTTTTACTGTGACAGAATCACGTAATTGCTGAGAAAATACTCAGTTTGATCCTCTTCTACGATTTAGGAGTTGTTTTCTCAAACCATGAGAGTGTAGAGCATCTGCCATAATTATAGTTCCACTATTATGGTTCATAGGCTGTGAGACACCTAGGGTACCACACGTGATGAGCTCTGTGCCAGCGCCTACACTGGGCAGAGGTTGTCATGCACCCACAGGATTCAAGCTGCAGCAAGGTTTTGATGGTTCTCATTAGTGATGGCTACGTGCATTCACATCTCACACATTAAAAATATGGAAAGCCCAATGGCAGCCTTCGGACCGAATCCTCACCCTGCAGACCACAGGAGACAGCCCACTCCTCATTTATCCCCCAAGCTCACTCTCCTCACCGTGCTGGAACTCCAAAGCAGAAATCTTTTCTTGCTTATTTTTTTCAAACTAAGAAAATACATTTGTAGCTTGACAGACACGGACTTCACCCTGATTTGACAATTTTAATAAATACATTGGGATCATGAACATTGCATCTTGACTTGAACTTCGAAAAGTCTCAGTTTGATTTTTTTTGTAAAATGACAATTATTTTATGAATATAATGGAATCACCCTAAGGACAATGTATAAAATACTACCACACAGTACAACCCCTTACTGCTCATTTCTCTCACGCCAGGATTACACCCTAGTGCATCTGCTGTGTTACCACTGTGTACCGTGTCTTCACTCTGGGCTTCCGATTACTGCCATGCCTCACTCACGTAAATTAGACAACTACTAGGTTTATATGACAGTAACTCTCTGTACCCAGTGTCACTTTGGTTCACAAACTTAATACTTCCACAATTCTGGCTGCAAACCAAATTGGACAAGAAATAATCAAAGGTCCCCATAAGGTCAACAATGAAGCCACCCTCTGCATAAGTTTGTGATCAGGGGTACCCCTGTATCTACCTGACAGAGTCCCCTGAAGGAGTTTCCAAATAAGCAGCTCACACCTGCCCATACTGAATTCCAAAGCCACGACTCGGAAAACCCCAGGCTTCGTAGGTTTTGGCCTCAGTCTCCATAAAGTAGTTGAAGGAGGGCGAGGGCTGGCGATCTCCATCTTGGTGAGGATGATTACCTGTCTTCTCCACCACCCACAGAGACAGGACGTTTGCTCTAGGTGGCCTGCCTGCCGTGCACAGAGGATTATCGTTGCAGTGTCAGCTGACTCAAGAGCTTCAGCGAAATGCATTGGCAGTGAATGTGTCCCATCTCACTAACTTGAAGAAATGACAGTCACAAAAGGCAACCATCTGTTTGCATCAGCCGGAGCTCTGATACCCTGAAACTCACAGTTTGGCCACAACACTGTGTATGGGTCTGTTGAAAAATGAACTCAGCAATAGATTTCACGCTAACATTGGTTGGCTCCAAGGTGGTGTGCTTATGCCCACCGTCATCATGTCGCTGGTGTTTCAGGTGTAACTGTGCAGAGGACCTGGGTTCCTCAGTGCCGGGGGGTTTACTTCACAGATCGGGAGGTGGGAGTGGATGGAAAAGCAGCCTCAGCTTCCCCAGCCGATCAGCTCACGCTCCCAGCTTCTACACAGGGGGACACATCCACCATTTTTAGCCACCGTATTTTTCTTAGATTAATGGCTCTTTATTCTTTGTGTATTTATAAAGTGTTGGTTTCTTGTTTGCTTTCAATTTAAGCAAACACATTTAAACTACAGGCAACAAGGATCAACCTGCTTGTGTTACAGGTGTTATGACTCTTTATCAGTGATGATCATGTATACTGGTTTGCCTCTGGGTAAAAGGGAAACTTCTACAGCAGGAATGTTATGTGAATGTTTCTCCGTTTTCCTGGGTAAATCCCCAGTTAAAAGCTACTGGACTATTATTTTCATGATTCTGCAGAGGCTGAGTGAAAGCTTATGTGAAATGAAATCACTGAGATAAGAGTGCTGAGATAATACTTATAGACAAGCTAGGACTCTGGTTAAAAACATGCCGTGTAATTTCCAAAGAATATTTCTAGACTATCCAATTTTTTATCCAGTAAGTTGTGCTCCAATAAACATCATTTTAATGATATTCTTTCCTTAACTATAGCCAAGGTCTGCTCATAAATATTATATATGGCTATGTATATATAAATCATGATCCAAAATTTAAAGTTTCAGAAGGGCTACAGCTCCTGTATGCTAAGACTACTACACAACCCCCATTAACTGGGTGGCCTGAAAAACAGAAATGTTTTTCAATACAGCTGTGAAAAGCAGACCAAGCTTCCTAGGTCTGTTTCTTCTGAGACTTCCCTTCTCAGGAAAGCATGTTTTGCTGTGTTCACACAGGGACATCCCGCTGATTTTGTGTCTTGTTACCTTTTCTTACAAGCAAGCAAATGGTGCTGAATTAGGGCCCACTTGCATAACCTTAGTTTAGTTGCCTTCACAAAACCCCAATATCCACACCAAGTCACCTTCTGAGGCCGCGGGGTTAGACTTGAGCTTATGGATTTCCGTGGGGTGAAGCCCAGCCCCTAACTGCTGCAAGGACTGCTGCAAAGCTGCAAGGGACCAAGAAAGCCCAGCCCTGTGTGTCTACCTCCCCCACATTTGCCTTGTGATGAGGAGGACTCGGGGACCTATTTAGGCCCTCAGCCGCTCCATCCAGCTGCAGTTACCAGGCTCGGTCCCTGTCTCCTTTGACTTCCTGCCCAGCCCTCCTGTGTATCTGGCTCTCTGGCCTTATATTTCTACTTTCTATTCTGAATCTTCTTGTGCTTTTAAGCAGTTTTCTGCCCTTTTAACTTGCTGTGAACTGACATTTTTAATAATGAGAGGCTTGATATAACACCACTTCATGGGTCAATCTCTGTTACTGTGACTCTAATGTGATAGAAAACAGCAAGACAGATGAGGTGAGACAATAGGAAATCTCTGCTTTCAGCTTCCATAGTAGGATTTTTGCATTTTGGATCCTTGTTCTATGGGTCAGGTTTGAAAGGAGTCTGTCAGTTACTCTCACGGCTCTGATCCGGGGTGACCCAGCCTGTGAACGCCAGTACAGGCCCCTCTTGCAGACAGCTAGAAATCTGCCAGTGGCCTCATCCACTACTTCTCAGACACGCAGTGAATATGCAGGTCTTAAACCTTTGAGCTACCTTACTGATAAAATGCATCTGGTTACATGGGATGGGTTTTTTAAAGCATAAAATTGTGCTTTTTAATTACTTAACTGAAGATAAAATTTAATAGATCTTCATATAAATGTAGTTGAAACTTTTAGCTGCATTCCTGTTTGTGTAAATGATAGGAAACCTACATCACAACGCTGTTTCTCTTTTTTATTCCGCAAAAAAGCTAAATATGAACGGATGGTCATTTCCTCGGGAAGCTCTCATCTTATCATGTGAATATCACACTGCTCTCGCCCTGCACAGGTGAAATCCTCACCAGATTTCTTCTACATGGGTCTGAAGTCACAGATAATCACTCAGCCATCTACATCTTCCTTTGGGTGAGTTGAGTTAGTGTCCAGCTTGGATCCTGCCCCCTTGGGAGAAGTTGGAGCACAACATTTTTCTATTACTTGATTTGTGTTACACGTGGGGTAACACTTTTCAGTTTAAAGTGTCTTTATTACTATGCACTGAGATTTCAATGTGTTAAAGTTGTGTTTCTTCTGAGGAAAGCAGGCACCTTGTCCCACTTATGGAATTCAAACTCTGTGCAGTCTATAAAAGCAGTTCCATAAATACTCATTCGTTGCCTGATTAGATCACATGATTTTGGTAAAATGACTTTGCCTTGTAATTATGCATTATTTATTCCATTATGAAAATGAGTTCCAATTTCCTCCCCACGAAGCAGAGCGATGTCTCCTAGGAGGTGACCCAGGAACAAACAAGAGTAACAGGTGACACTAGTGGACCAGGAAGCCGCCCTCGAGCACTTTCAGTGCTGCCTGGTGCCAACTCAGTCTTCAGCAGGAAAGTGTGTCAGTGAAGCTTCCCTGGCTTGGTGGCTGCCTGGGAAAAAGCAACAGGCACTTTAGAGCACGTCTGTGTGGTCACGGAGGTGGGATCCAGGGTCTTTACCTGCCCCTTGCCCCTTCGGGTGGGAAGCTGTGCCCCACCTCCCTTCCTGGGCACCGTGCAGAAACCACTCTCGCTCCCCCAGGCCCACACACAATGCTGTGTCTGCCAGGGACCTAGCAGACCACGATGGAGGCCTCTGAGACTCTGAGCCAAAGGAGCAACTTCCTTCCTTAAGTTGTGGGTTTTGGATGCTTGGTCCCAGTCACAGGAAGTCTGGCTAATTCCATGAGTTTTATTGCTTGAAAACCCCATAGATCCCCAGTAGCACTGAGATCTGAAGGTGTCACACCCTGGGAAGGTAACTAATGTTATGAACCTGTAGGTTGTGACAGTGTCATCATATCATATCATGGTCATATCATGGACAGTGTCATCATATCATGCTTATACTTCTGTATTTACTCTTTCTGAAACCTGAAAAACAATACATATTTCAGAAATTAACTACTAATTCTGTAAGTAGCAAGTAATTATTTTATCTGATGATTTGATAACCTCACATACTTTGTAAGTTTGATCTTTATCTGAAATCTATGGAATAAGTTATGCTAAGTAGCTGCTGTGAAATGGCAGGAAAACATTAATAAGATAGAAAAGGAATGGATTTGCAATCTAAATAGAGATCAGCTTCTTGTCCTGACCTTCAGCTGAAACTTGACACCTGAAATCAAGCCCTGCTCATCAAACCTTGTTTTAGAATTGTCTATCCCATGAAAGTTTTGAAAGTATGTAAAGCCAAGTCATGTCCAAGAAAGAAAGGTTTGAAGATGTATAAATGATTACCTGAATGTAATTAAAGGTCTGACTACACTGAGGTGTGTCATTTGTAAATTCTAATTGCATGCTGTACAGCATGAAATGAGAAACCACATAAATACATGCCCAGGGATGAAAAGTCCAGTGAGAGTAACCGAAACCCAGGACCAAACATCCAACATCACTTTCTTTGTTTATTCTGATTTAACCAATAGAAAATAAATAGCATTAAAAAGATGAAGTAATAGAAATAGTTTATTTCTGTGTAATGTATACAAAACTACAGAAAGAAACTAATTGTATGACAGATAACTGTGTAGCCTTGGGGGGAAAAATAGGCTTTATTATGTTGAACAATAAAAACAAGGAAGCACACAGGAAATAAAGGAGACTGCGTGTATGATATTCATAAATGCCTTCATTTTATGAAACAATAGAATTAGAAATACAGTTATTAGGACAAGCATAATGAGTTTAAAGGGAATACTTTGCTCTCTGTGCAGCTGACAATTATAAAAATATACCTGAGTGCAAGAGCATGGATCTTAAAAAGCATTGATGTACCCGAACAGAAGACACAAGGATGTGGATTCCAAAGTTCCACTGTTCCAACCTGGCTGGGGGAGAGCATGAACCCTAATTTGTCAGATGAAGCCAAGGGTCCATCTCATACTTCGGGATCTCTGGATTATCAGCTGGATGGTGGAAAGACCCAGTCATAAATTCCAGCTTGGTGGTCAGAATGAGAAAATTGCTTGTTGAAAGCATCTTGGAATTGTAAGAGACTACAGTTACTCCTTCATAGGATAAGGAAGCACAGACATAAGATATTCAATGTATCATACATACTTAAAACACAGTATTTTCAGTTTTTCCTTAGGAAAATAATTTTTAATTCTCATTTATTGATCTTACATAGTTTTTTTCTCAAATTTCCATTTTAGTGACTGCAAAATAATATCACATTTGTAAATCTGTAAGAAAGGTGACAGATTTTATGTGTAATTAAAATATAATTTATTCTAAAATAAAGAGTTCTCTTGGAAAATTGCAGGTCTCTGGGTTGCACTGGAAGACTCAGGCTAGGAGAAGTGGAAAAAGTAAGTTTTATGGGTCATCTCAACAAACCTTGAGGACAGAGTCACAGAACTCTGCATATCCCATTTAGAGCAAAATCCTAAGTGACCGGCATCAGAAAGGCCACAAAAAATGTGTGTCTCTACCAACTTAAATCAATGTAGGCTCCAGAGGGGGCAACGCACCAAAACAACTGGTTTAGTTACTCGTGTTTTGAAGTCCATAAGAGATCTTTGATGATAGACTTTGGCTGATCTCCAATTCAAAGCAAAATCCTTGAGTATCTTGCACTAAAATGGAAGCACCAAGTGCCAACCTGAATGAGTGGCTGGAGTTCAGGGCCAGCACTTACAGTGGTGTCTGTCACTTCTCCTCACGGGATGCAGTCCTGGCACATCTTCAGGAGGACAGGTTTCTTTCTGTCTCCTCCTTACAGTCCACAGTCAGCTGGCTTCTGGGCAGAGGGGTCTGGCACTGGGCCCAGCTGTGGGGAGCCCCTGTGTCAGTGCCCAAGGAAGCAGAGATGGGCAGGAGCAGGAGGGAGATGCAGCCGCCCAGGTCACAGGCCCACTCCCAACTGTTGCGCCTCATGAAGGGTGGAAATAGATCCTGCTCACGTTGTACTGTTTTTAAAAGGTGTTAGCGGACTCTTTAGTGGTCTGGTAACAAGTGGCTGGGTTTAATGTTTGAATTTATCTTCTTTTTGCCGTGATGTCATACTGGGTTCTCTTTACCACTTTACCCAGTTGTAACGTTCAACATCTCATAAATGGTGAGCTGAACACGCTAAATTCATTGCCCGGCTGGAAACCTTCCTTCCTCTCCTGCCACATTAACTGGCGTTCCGGGGATAATCCCTCCCTGCCTCAGGAAGTGTGCAGCCCATCGAGTTGCTTCCTTGCCGGCTTTACTGATGGTCGATCTCCTTTCAATGCTTACGTCAAGACTGTTTCAGTCTGTGAACAGATATGGTCCCTGTCCCATACTTCACTACTTCAGCCACATCTTATATTAAATCTCACCACAGTGGAAGCTGGTCAGGAGGAGGGGGAGGAGGAAGAGGTGGAGGACTCAGGGGTGGATTTAGGCTCTCAGGGGTGAGGAATAGCGCAAAGATGAGCATTGCAGATTTCCTATCACCTCCCTTACCCTGTACAGGAAATTGCTAAAGTTCTTCAACTTAGAATCCCCAAAACATACAGACAGAAGCAACTCCAGGCAAAGTCAGTGGACTCACCGAAGGGTCAGGAGAGGGGCGGGCTAAGTAAACAGCAATGCAATTCACCTGATTTCAATACACGTCAATGGAAGCTTGGCTGCTCCTCAGATTCCCCTAAGCTACCACAGCCTCAGTGGAGGCAATCACAAGGCAAGCCTTAGTCCACAAAAGGCAGAGACAGTGACTGAGTTCCCCACTGCCATCTTAGCTGGAGGCCAAGCAGGCTGTCGGCCTTACTCAGACTCTCAGTGGAGCTGGGAATTTGCTGTGTGGTTCTCCTGTCACAGTCGCATGGGCTGGGCTTGAGGGCCACCTGACCCTGCACCTCCTGCACACAGAGGCAGGCCGTGCTCCACATTCAGGTCACCGTTGGCAGTGTCCAGCAGCGCTCATCTCAGTCCCCACCCGGCAGCGATGCTTCTGCGCAGTGCCCTGAGCCTGCGCATCCTTCACCCTCACCCCCACTCATGTGCTTGGGGGGACAGGGCAGGGCTCAACCTCCATGGCAAGCTCAGAGCTGCCTGGAACAGAGGGCACAAAGAAGGCCAGTCAGTACAGATCCTCACCTGGCTCCCTGGTGGTTTGCACTCAGCAGGATGGCACTGTCTATACCTCCCACTCCAGGGCATCAAGGAGGTTGAATGACACGCGGGAAGGAAATTTCCAATGAATATATTTAAACACAAATATATTCCCTGATGAGAAGTGAGTGAAATACAAAGTCAGTATCAGAGGAAATAAGGGAAATACACAAGCGTGTATGGCTAAAGAATTTTACCACGAGCTGCAGAATGTTCAAAGTCACAAGAATAATTAGAAAACATTGCAAAAAGACAAATAAATAAATAAAAGGGGAAAATAGGAAAACTCCACTCAGGTAAAGGAGTACAGTAAATTTATCAGTGAAAATTTGTAACCAAAAGCAGTATTGATAATGATGGAAGAAACAATATCATCATCCCCGGGGATTCCTCTGAGACACGCTGAATGTCACATCAAATCCAGCACAAACATGCCAGTGAAAGAAGTAACAAGAATTAGAGCAAAGATTAATTCTCATTTTAAAAGCAGGCAGTGGGGTGTGCTCAGAGCAAGTGGCCTGAAGAATGGCATCTCTGTGCACAGCACACACAACAGGAATCTGGGGTCATGTGACAAGGGGCCAGAACCAGTGACCTCCTACACTTGTACTCTGTAGTCTCTCACACAGCTAGCAACACAGGACCAGGCTCAGTGATGGGGAAGCCACAGCATTTAGGGGGGAGGAGGACATTTTGAGTGTGTCCATGGACAATCTGTTGGTAGTTCTATAAGTAAACACTTTGAATTTCTATTTTCAATAAAATTAAAATAATACTAATAAAGCAATGAAACAAAGAGGAAATCAAGAAAGGAAATTTCACCTTTGAAAAGATACAAAATTGCAAAAATCTTAGTTAAATGGATGAAAGAATGAGAGAGAGAAATACTCAAACGATTAAAATCACAAATGAAAGAGATTTAAAACAACCACCTAGAAAATACTTTTTTAAAATTACAGAGAAGTGATAATGACAATACATGCCAATAACTTAGATATCTAAAAAATAAATAAATTCCAAGAATGATACAAACTGATAAAACTGACTCAAGGGAATGTAGAAAATCTAAAATAAATCTATAAAATACCAGATTATTGATTGAATAGTTAAATGTTTTCCCAGAATAGAAAACATAGACCAAATGGTAGCATAGTAAATTTTACCAAAAAAACCTACATTCTGCAAAATAAGCATTTCTATCCTTTTCCAAAACACTGGAAAACATGCCATAAAATCTGCAGATCAACTCCTCTCCTTTATGTCTTAAATACAGCATCGACAAATTGAATCGAATTGAATCAATAAAAGATTGTACTCCATTACCAAGTGTAAGGAATCTCTAGGAATGCAAGGTTGGCTTGGTAGGCAAAAGTCAGTTAGCACACAATAGAAATGGAAAAGAATGCATAACAAAAGAAAGAAGACTAATAAAAGACAACAGATTCATTATCATCTCAATCTAGAGGAGAAAGATTTGCCCAAATCAAATCTATCCTCATGATAAAAACACTCAACAAACAACCTAATTCAGAATATGAGAATTTCCCATGATAACATGGTAAAATATTCTCTCAGAGCTGATTAGTAATTCAGTTTTTACTTCAGGTTGTAGACTTGGCTGTGACAGCTATTTCAAATGTTCTTACATCTTTTATGTTGCACAAGTATGTTTATCTATCTCTGTCTTATTTCTCACAGCTGGATGTGGTCCGGTTATTGCCTCAAAAGGAAATTTGTAAATGAGAATTTTATATTGTATACACAGCCTTGGTGGTGATTAAATATGATTGCAAGATTGTGTTGTTATCTTGACAAGAACAATTCCAATCAAGTGTTGGAACTGGAAATACAGTAATGACAGTCTACTGAATTTAAACTTCTTGTATTTGAAAAGTAAAATGAATTTTCATCTCACATTCATGTAAAAAAAACTCCCTGCTGATATTATTTTCATATATTTGGTATTTTTATTCTGCCCATATTAAGAAATTTTAAGTAGCATAAAATAGAGACAATTGTAGAATGTGAAAAAATACGGAACCAGTCCAGTGGTGGTTGGCAGGGCTGGGGGCAGGGTCAATGCACAGAGGGGTTTCATGAAGAATGTGGGGGCTGTAATGGCTGGGCACCTTTTCTGAGTTGTTGACATGCATGAACTCATAGGAAACACCTCCTAGAAGTGTGTGACAGAAATATCACTATTTCTACATTTAAATTAGGAATAAATACAATGCAAAATAAGAGACTAGGAAGCAAGGCCAAAATATAAGCAGCTCCTGAATCCAGAATAATTGCGCTGAAGGGTTGTGGACAGGTGCATGGAACCAGAACCAATGTTGTTTTTTGCTTTAAAGCTATACGATAAAAATCAAGGTCAAGAAGGCTATGATCTATTGGGAGAGTCCTCCAGTCTTTCCCATGAGATAATGTACCAAATAACGCCATAATGTGGCTTAGTATACAATTATAGGAAGCAAGTCTATGGTCCTGTGCTCAGGGCTACATGTGAGGTACTGTTTGTTATAGAGCCACAAAAGATTGGAAAATATCCATGACAGATCACAAATTCTGCGTTAACAATTTGCTTCGACCATGAATATCATTTGGTAAATTTAATGAAAGCATTTAGGAGATACAGTTTGCCCTTGGAATTGAGCTGAATGGAGATAAGTCATCCAGCTGTTTCCCTCTAACTCTGGTTTTCCTCTTCGCACAAGTTTTCCTGCACACTTCCTAAGGCCAGAGTGACAGAACGGTCAGTGGACAAGGGTCATCCTGCTTCTCCTGGGCAGAGAAGCCTGGTAAGCATTCCACAGGTTGCAAGTGCAGGCTTTGTCCAGCAGAAATTCTGTACGCCTGACTCAAAAACTGCAGTTCTCTTCACATTAGCAATATCCTGACAGATTGTTTTGTTATATTTTGTTTTATTTTGTTTTATTGCCATGAACATTTTCCCCAGGTTGGGCATGGTGGTGCATGCTTATAATCCCAGGATGCTGAGGCAGAAGGATTTCTAAGAGTTCAAGGCCAGCCTTGAATAAAACCCTGCCTCAAAACACACATGCGCGTGCACACACACACACACACACACACACACAAAACTTTCTCCAAAAAAAGAAAAAAAAACCAAAACACTAATCAACTATTTATTCATTTCACGCATATTGGAAAAAAATTAATCAAATTTCATGGCTTAAAATTTTTGTGTACATACATTTTAAGTTGAAAAACACCACAAATTGTCTTTAATTTTTGATGCATTATTGTTAGAAGAAAAAGAAGTTCTGCGTTCATTATGATGAATTTATATAATTTGAAGAAGAAATATTTTAAAAATTCATAATCTTTTGAGTACAGAGAAAGTGACTTTCAACATGTCTGCAGTTCAGCAGAGCACTTTAATTGCCTCTATAACTTGAAATTCCGTTGTATTTTTCCATGTCGATACATCTTTCTGTTATCCACAGTTCCGGTGAGATTGTGGAGCACAAAGTCAGTGAAACTCTTGCTGGTTCTCCTTAGCTTCGTACAATGAGCAGTTTACTCAAACTCCGCAGCCCTCCTCATCTGCTTTTGTGAAACAGTGAGTCACCAGGGACCGAGAATTCTGAAGTGGTTTGGAACCCAAACGTCTCCCCAAACTCTCTCAAGTTTGGAGGTGTGCTTCCCGAGAGAAAATAAAGCACCTCTGCTCAGGGACCATTGGGTTTTTTACCCAAGATCCATGGAGCTGAGAGGGAAGGGAGAGTTGGCCATCGGGCATCACATGAATACCTACAAGGCTGTACTTGATACTTATGGTCCCTGTTAGAAACCTCTGATGGGACCCAGTGGAAGGGAGGGGAAATTATCTACCAGGAGAGAGGACAGGGGATGGTAACAAAGGAACTGCATTATGATGTAGTTAACATGGAACACTGATAGTTACGGAGCAGTCTGCACACAGAGGCAGACAAATACTGCCACCAGTAGTCACAGCTATAGACTGACCCGCCACCAAGTAGGCAGGGAAAACAAAACTATCCCGGAGTGTGCATGTGTGTGCGTGTGTTGTGTGTGTTTGTGTGTGCGTGTGTGTGTGTGTGCGTGTGTGTGTGTGTTGTTGATTTTAGAAAGCAGATCCAGGAGAATTCTGTGGGAGGGAGATTCCCAAATGCCTGCAACACAGGCAGCAGACAGGCAGAGGCAGCAGCCTAGAAGAATCCTCCCCTGTGTTTGCTCTTGTCCTTTGAGCAATGAGTAAGACACTGGGGGAAGAATTAACCTTATTTACAAGGATGAAAGTTTAATTAAATTTGCAGAAGGATACTCCTGATTATCATAGAAGCAAACCGTTAATCCAGAAGTCTTGATCTGTCACTCATATTTCCCAATCTTTTATTGCTGTGTAAAAAAGAATACTGCTCATTTCCCCATGATCACGTGACCTCAGGCATGGCTCTCATAATTATGTACTAAGCAACTTTGTTGGATTATTTGGTACTGTATATCACGGTAAAAAGATATTGGTATAGTTGACCCTGGAGGAGTTTGCCAAATCCACAGTTATCAGAAGGAGAGGGGCAATGGGCAGGCAGGGCCTGGCACTGTCCATCCGAGCGTGACTGCAGGCCTGGAGTCGAATCCCGATGGGCATGCAGAGGCCCGTCCTGAGTGTGGTGATCACAGGCCAGGCAGAAGAGCATCGCACTTGCCTGGGTGAGCTGCCCGTAGAGACAGATTCTGGACGCAGAGTTTGAAAGCGGAGTCAACAGAATTTCTTGGTCCCTCAGATTAGTCTGTGAAAGAAACACCTGAGTTAAGTATAACTTGAGATTAATTAGTAAAATAAGCAAGAGTGTTGTGAGTTTGTTGATTTTGAAACCAACAGGCATCAGGCAATTGAATTTTCATACAGTGAAATCAAGCATGAAATTAGATTTTGCAACACTGAATTTAAAATAACCCAAAAGTACCTGAGCATAAATTTAAAGATATTCAAGGTAGATCTTTTATGGAAACTATAGAGAAAACTCTTGTAAATCAGGAAGAGACTTAAGCGCAAGTACCTGGGGAGAATTGGCATTTGAAATGTGAAGTTTTCCATAATTAATTAATGTGCTCAATGCAATTCCAATAAAAATCTGAAGGTTCTTTGAGAGACTGAAAATTGTCCGAGGGCTTCTAGATTTAGAACTCATAGGGGACCAATTGAGTTCTGAAGGAAACCGGGGAGGGAGGAGATTCTCCGTCCCACTGTGATTACCAGGACAGCTCTACAGATTCAGTGCTGTAGAAGAAGGAGCCTGGACAAGCAACGTGTTATGGAAGCAAAGGCTGAACCCAGAGGGAGCCGTGCAAAGCCGGTGCTGCGAACTGGAAGAGCACAGGATCAAGAAATGATGTCAGAGAAATGGGTTCTCAAAGGAAAAACTAAAAACAAATTTCAACACATGCAGTATACAAAGTAAATCCACTGTGTAAGAGAGACTCACGGGTAAAGAGAAAGAATGAATGACCTACACCTGCGGTAAAAGAATTTATTGCCTGAGACTGAGACTCTGATTAACAAATTCAACTCCATAAAATTAGGTAACATTGCTCAGTGAAAATATCATAATACTTATGAATACTCAAGATACGAATTAGAAAAATAGCAACGTAAAACAGAAATAACTAGTATCCAAAATATGTAAATAGCATGAAAAACTGCATCCAGCAGAAACAATTGATCAGGATCCTTACTGAAAATAAAACTTAGGTGGCTTTGATAGTCTTTAGCAAAATATTAATCAAAGTGCACTGACACCCTAGTTGATATGCATGAGATTTACAAAAGGATGAAACCGTAATGTTATCAAGTGATGGGCATTCAGGATCCTGTGCCTTGCTGGTGCGAAGGTGGGAGAGAACCACTGAGAAATTAATAGGCAGTGCTGTGGGTCTCGGAGGGCTGCTTCTAACAATGCAGAATGTCCAGCCTCACACACATGACTTGGGGCAAGTTTCTCCATGTGTAAGCGTGTGTGTGTGAGTGCGTGTGTGTTGTGGGAGATTTGGAACTATTGCTGATCTCTACTCACTAGATGTGAGCAACTTTCTCCAGATGGGACTGCCTGCAATTTCTCCACACATTGCCAAGCACCAGGATAAAGCTGGCAATTTTCAGAACCAGGGTTCTAGAATAATCTCAAAATATTTGCCAAAACATGAGGGCAAAATTTCTCCTAGAAACAACGTTACTTACAGTGCGGCCAACCTGGAAATAAACCTTTCTGTAGAATACAGAAAGAAGCCATATTGCATTCATAAAGTTCAAAACTAGAAATACATAAACTCTAGCTACACTTAGCATGCTGCTGTTTTCAGGAAAATGATTTGAATTCAGGAAAGTACAAGTCAGCCTCAGAATGGGTGAGTCAGGATTGGGTTTTTCTGACAAAACAACTAAGAGAAACAGCGTAGGAGGAGAGGCTTAGATTGCCTTGCAGCTGCAGGGTTCAGTCTGAGGTTGGCTGGGTCCCAGGTGGAGCCGTGGTAGAGAAAAGATGCTCTCCTTAAGGCAAACAGCAGAGTGAGAGACAGAGGGAGAGAGAGAGATGAAGAGGGAGAGAGAGGAAGGAGGAAAGAGGAAGAGGAAGCAGGGAAAGAGTGGGGAGAGGTGAAGGAGAAGATGGAGAAGAGGAGGGAGGAGGGTGAGAAGGATGGAAGCCCAGCCACTGAAGACAGCTCTGTCCCCTGATGTCACAGCTCCAGGGGACCTTCTGTCACTGAGGCCCACCTTCTCCCTGCTTCCCACACTGTGCAGGGATCCCAGCACTGAGGCCCTCGGTGGATTCGGTCATTGACGGGGTCCAGGCATTTCGCACAGGATCCTCAGGGGGACAAACCGTAGCCCAGAATGTTTGATTTTGTTATTACTTAAAATACTATTTTAACAGTATCGTGACTTGGTATTTGTAAACTATAAACCATACATGACAGAAGTGAGTTGAATTTTCTTTGACAATGAATAAATTACAGAAAAAACACCACAAAAGAATTGTGCATAAAAGTGAAGGAGTTGGTCTGTGGATTTACCTCAGTGGCATAAGCGCCTGCCTGGCAAGTGCAAGGTTGTGAGTTTGATCCCTGGTACCAAAAAAAAAAAAAAAAAAAGAAGAAGAAGACGTTTCACCTGGTAAAGCAGGAAGCTGGTCTGTACTTAGAGAGGAGCCGGAAGTCGGGCAGGAGTGAAACCTTGTGGACTCCAGGTGAAGACAGTGGAGTTAGAGGAGCACTCTCCACCAGGCATGCCTGTCACTAATGGGCATTTGCGAGTATCTGCAAACACTTTGGATTATCTCAGTTACGGGCAGCGAAGTGCCTGCTGTCTCCTGAGGACAGGTGAAGGGCCCTGCTATTCACACATAAAAAAAATTTCAATAATGTCAAGGCTGAGGAAATATCATATAATTAATCTGATCATTATGAATGTCAAAAGTGTACCAATAAAATTAACTTTATAAAAAGAAAGTCCCCTCTAAGATTTCCAGGATCTTTATATTGTGTTGACATGAATCAGATTTGCTAAAATACAGGATGCCAAATCTATTAAAACTCAATTTGATGATTTATTTTAAACATTACTAACAAATAAAAAAAAGTTCCAGCATGGATTTTCCAGGCCCAGTGATTTCAACAAGTTACCACAAAGCAGTCTCTCTGTGAAAATCATTTTCAGCAGGAGTACAAGGAATTGGTCCGGCAGCGGGAAGATGAGGAGCCCGGGCAGACAATGCAGCCAGCCACACGCACCGTGCACCACTTTAAAAATTACTTATATTTGTAGAGAAAATGTCATTAAATTGTTTAAAGAGTTTGGTTCTTGTTTTTGTTACAACTTCAATGTTCAGGTGACCAGAAATTCAGAAAGCATGTTTTAAACAGCAAATGTTTCAGGTGTTCCTTGTATAAATTGATTCTCCTTTACAGACCTGTTATTTAAATAATTACCAAAGTCCAAGCCAAGGTTACAATACATAAGGTCTTCAAATGGACCTACAAAAGTCACACCGCTGCAGACCATGCTTGTGATGTGTGGCCCCAAGGTCTGCTTTCCCTGCTTGTTCAAACCCACAACCTGTGAATCTCCTCAGGGCTCAGTTCAATGTGATTTGAACTCTATTACTTCGTCTTGGAAAATCTGCACCTGAGCAGTTTCACTTGAACACCGTGACTGACAAGGGAAATCCTCATCCCACAATTATCCTGAGAACTTACCTAAAAAACCCATGTCTACTCAACAAGATCCCCTGAAAGATTTTTCAAATATCACAATCCATGAGGGTTAGCGAGAAACTTCTCAGGGACTCTCTGCTTGAGATATCCTCATGTTCTATCTAGTTTACAACCCAGAAATCTGCAAAAGCTTCCACCCTTCCCCATTTTGATTCTTTTATCATTGGCTACAGTGTCACTTCAAACTCTTTTATCCTTATATTTTTTGGTCCTGAACTCTTTAGTCTCAACAACCACAGTGGCTTCTCCATTCATTTACTTCTTACATCTGGTGCTTCTTACATCTGGTGCTTTGGATGTGTGAAGATGCATTTCCTTAAGTTTCAGTTTACTAATGAGTGCCTTGATATCACTTAATCAGCATGTTGCATTGCCACCATAGTTCTATAAAAATGCAGAATTTTGATGGAGCTTGACCATGAAGGCTCTGCAGAATCAAACCCTATGTTTACTGTGTTCCATACCTGGTCTCTGTCTCAGCTTTGACCTTTGCTTTGAAGCCACTCTGGTCTTGGCTCGGCTTCTAACCTATGCCACATCTTGCTATCTCTTATCCTGTTTTGTCTTCCATATATTATGTCAGTTTCCTTTGTATCTATCTTTATGTGGGAAAGTTCTGTGTCTGTAGAAATCATCACAAGTATAAATTCATAAATTCTCTAAAATTTCTTGTAACTTTTAGTTAACACATGATTGCACATGCCTCTAGGGACGAACAGGATGATCCCACCTGCTGACCCTCTCACCATCAGATTGTAACATCTACCTGGGGTGGGGTGTAGGTCAGAGGAGAAGGCTGGCCTAGTATGGGCAAGGCTCTGAGTCCCATCCCCAGTGCTGTAAAGGAATACATCTAATCCAGTATGCTACACTAGTAGGCACTCAACAAATATTTATGAATACACAAATAGCAATCAAACTTCAGGCTCTGGATTGGGAAAGACAAGTCAAAAAAAAAAAAAAAAAGTAAGTAGGAACTTCAGCTTCAGAAAAAAAAAAAAAATAGAGAACCAGGAATTTAGCTCAGTGGCACAGCATATGCCTAGGAAGGTCATAGGAAGGTCATCAGTTCAATTCCTGCTTAAAAAAAAAAAAAAAAAAACACCTGAAAAAGGGAAGTTAGCTCAGAAACTTGAAATGTTCCTCTAATCATGGATTTCTGAAAACTTTCCAAGAGCGACCACCTACCACATCCATTCATTCATGTGCTTGTTCAGCTCCTTACTGTGCTCTGCACACTGCTATATGCTGAATACATGCATGAACCCTCAGAATGTGTCCCCAAAGGAAGTGGCCTTTCTGGGACCAGGTGATAGGTACTGACTGTGGCTGGTACGTCAACCAAAGCTGTGCTTCCTTTTATGCAAGTGTGAAACATAATGGCATTATGTTTTTTGCTATTATTGTGAAGCTAATTGTCTTGTTTGCCGTTCTTTTTCAGGTACCTTAGAGTATGTACCCCGAAAAATCCTAAACAATACTTTTATACAAGAATGTGAACAGGTACATACAGAAGGTGGGAAAGAGGACTTCCCTTTGCAAAAGAAATGGTCATGGCATGCAAACTACTACTGGACAGAGTATCAGGTTATCTTGAGCATAAAGGCTCTCTGAGAAGTTTCTTGCTAAACTTTATGGTGTGTGCCAGGCTGATTTCTTTGATCAGGTTCGGGGTTTCTGTTGGAATGAGAACCACGGGACACACTGGACATCTTTCACCCAAGTAAACCCTAGGATAAATAAATATGCATAATTCACTGTCACATGTAAACAAAATCTAAATTCTTTGAAATTGATAATAAAAATCTATTTCCAATAGCTATTTGGTAAAAATGTTGATTCGTGTTTTACTGATCCTGGATAAGAGAAATTCATAGCAAAGTAGATACAAATTTATCGAAAATGTTTCTACAGGGCTTTATTTTTAAATTAATTAAGAATGTAGGAATATTTTATTAATGCTGCCTAAAATGCAGTTCTCCCATTGGATTCCCCAGTTCTCTTCATATACATTTGATTATAGTTCTTGTTCTTTCAGAATATTTACTATTCAAAGTTTTACATTGTAAATATTGATCCTCTTTGCACAAATGTGTATTTCAATTTTTCACATTGCTGCTGTTTCATTATTTTTCCTTTCTCCAAAATATCCCTGGTGACATATTTAATATAAACAAAACCTAAATAGCATGGTTTACATAGAAATATCAACTCTATTTAGAAAAAGAATGAAGACATTAAAACAGTAAAACAAAGAAATTAATAACTTGAGCTGAAATAATGTAAAATAGTGAAACTTTTATGAAGACAATAAAGTTGATCGATTATCACAGGTGAATTTAAGAGATGAGCTTTGTGAAATAATCAAAGGACTACTGCAAACATTTTAGAATATTTTCTTTTCTTCTTCTCTCTTTCTGTCTCTGCACAAGCATTTACACCACTTTGAACCTGAAATGTAAATAGATCTGGTTCTTACACTGCCACCTGACAGTCTGGCATGAAATATGATTCCATAGCCTTACAGTTATTTGAGAAAGGGCGATAGGATTGTGGTTAGTGGTGTTTAGTGTGTCAGCGCGTGGATGTGATTTTTTTTTTCTCATGGCCTGCCAGCTTCTGTTGCTTGATATTTGTGCAGCTCTCCACCACTCTGTTAGAACTGGAGATTCGTGTCTTGCATGTGACGGCATCAAGCATTGTTCCCTGGGATGAATTTTGGTAAGTGGAAGTCTAATGTGATAAATGACATACCCCGCAGCTGGTTACCGCTCACTGGCTGCTCCTCAGACTCGGTCACCAGAAATGTATGCATTTGTGTTTGCCAATTTTTCCCAGCTGGACGTTGATGAAAACCTGCCTCGTGGTTAGTATTAACGTGCTCTGTAAAAATGTTTTTCAGTCACACTCACGACCTACATCAGTAACGTCATGGGTTTCAGTTAGCATAGTAAGGTGGTGTACTGTCATTGAATCAAATAGCAGCCCTGAAACAAATAGCTCCATGTTTTCCAAAAATGAACTGAGTTTACTATCTAATTTAGACAGGGCGCAAATCTTGGCAAAAATCTTAATAAAAGCATTAATATAACAAATTTATAGTAAATATTAAAACAATGATGTGATACTCAAACTAATTAATGTTGAAAAAGTGACAGGTGTACACAATGCTTGTGTATTGAATGCTGTTTTTAAAAAATATTTTATTTTTTATTTTTTTTGATACAGAGTCTCACCAGGAAGTGCAGGCTCTGACTGAACTTACTCATATTTCCCAGGCTGGTCTCAAGTTCAGGGGAATTCTCCTGCGTCAGCCTCATGCCCGGTTTTAGCAAGCCTTTTTAAGAATATCTTAAATATACAGACTATTCTCAGGTGACATTACTTTTTCCTTATCTATTTCTTATACCTTTTGTAAAGGATTTTTAACACATCAAATGTTACAGTGCTATTGATGTCGAATTTTGTTTCCAGCCTCAGGAAACCAGTTCCTCTACTACCTTTTTACCGAGTATAAGTAAAAATCCTTCCCTTTTACAAGGCGTGTGCATAGAGATACACAAACACTCAAACACACACGTACACGTTCATACACAAAGGCTACTACCTTTGCAGTGCTATAGGCTTCCAGGGTAATTATTTATAAATGTGATAACGTGGACATAATCCCTTGAAATTTGTTTTTCTGCATTTTATGCCCTTCAGGTTATCACTGCTGATACCCCAGGGAAGTGTGCACAGGATTACATTTAGTTCTGTTTGCTTCACACCGGCCAGGGAAGGGCTGCAGGGCCTTGTAGGCCCGAGGCCTGGAGAGGGGCACAGCTTCTCCCCCCGCGGGTGACTCCTCCGATCTGAGAGATGTGAGCTCGCAACGCCTTCTCCTCCGAAGCCAGGGCCTCCTCGGACCTAGGCGCAGCCCAGCCCTGCATGGCTGCACCAGCCTAACCCTGAAGGACTGCAGGGCTGCACAGTGCGGGAGCCTGGGGCTTCCTTGCTCGCCCCCAGGCACTGCCTGCAACCGCCTTACCCTGCCCTGAAGCCCCTGGGCCCGATCTCTCCTGACCCAGGCTCCCATGTGGGTCACTCCCGCAGGACCTGCAGCCCGGAGAGCACTGGGGCTGGGCGCTGGGTGCACGAGGACCCCAGAGTGTGCCCAGGAGCTGTGCACGTTCACACCCTGCTCATGGTCCGGGTGGGGGAGCTCGCTTCCCTTCGTAGGACGCCTGACTTGGTACCACTGAAATCAGGGACTTGCTTGTATTACTGAGCAGTTTTCTATTTACTGAAAACTTGATTTTTCTAACCTCTAAGTTCTCAGTTCGTAGCTTCTCTCATTTTTTTTCACTGTGGAATACCAGAGAGTTTGTGTGTGCATACAGAAACATGTCAGAGTTCAAAAATAATGGTAAATAGTAATGACAAGTGGGATGTGCAATAGGAAAATAAAAATATTCTAAGTCCTGATCCTCTGGCAGCAAATGAATCCTTTTGTATACCTTAAACATATATTTCAAACAAAATTTGTATACAATATCTTTTAGGGAACAAAACAGCTTTCAATGCATTGTATTCAAATGTATCTTTTCATGTTTTGTAACACTCATAAAAGTTCTTTATCACGTGCAGCATATGTGATCTTCAAGCTTTCTAATTTTTCATTTTATTCTTAGGATCTAAGTATATTCTGTACATACTTATTTTATATGTAAGTATCTCAGGTAATATTTAATGTTTTTATAGAAGTTTAACAAATTTTTCTAGCCTCATATGTCTATTAGTTTATTGTATTGTTCCTTATTTCACCGATTTTTCTCTAACTTTTCATTAACAACTATTTCATTGTAGCAAAATGTGATATCATTACATCAAATTTTGATAGCATTATAGCAAAAACTTAATGTTGAGAAATATTTTCATACTCTTCTGTATTTTATTTTATTTCATTTATTTATTTGTCTTTTTTCTTTTTATCGGTAGCAGGGATCGAACTCACGACTGCCTGCTTGCAAGGTAGGCGCTTATGCCGCCGAGCTCAATTCCCAGCCCCTCCTCTGTATTTTAAAAAGTGCCCTTAACACAGGTAGTCAATTTTCACAAAAACAAAACTGGGTTTTTCAGGAGAACCAGATTTGAATTTGTAGATTGTCTTGTGAAAATGAAAACCACGCTTCTGTTCACAGTGTTATTCTATGCATAAATAAGTTTGTCCGTTTGACATATTTCAGAAGCTGAATTATGCATTTAAGTGTGTTTTGTAACTTTCTTCACACAATGAAGTATCTTATAAGATTTTCTTCTGTCGAATTTTAGAAATTCTGTTGCTGCCACAATGGCGCTAATTTTGAGAAGTAGCTCATTCAGGTTATTTATTGGGCAGATTCAGCAGTTTTTAGGAAATAGAGCAACAATTGCTCTTATTTACATTATTGTTTGTAGATTTTAGTATATTTTTTCAAAAGCGAAAGGCATAAATCCTACAGATAGCAATTTCTGGGTTGTTTGTTTCACATGCAGTTTTGGTTTTGTACTAATAATTTTCCATAAAATTAATTGAGAAAACTTTTTGTTTTTCTATTTTCTAGACCGAGCAGACATGATAATTTGTATCTATTAGAAGTGTAGAAAGGACATGTCATATATTTGCCCCTCCTGCTCTATTTCATTACATTTTGTAACATGTTGCTGAATTATTAACTAGTTATTAACTTATTTTTTTCCTGTTATCTTTGAGTAAATTTTGAAAATGCATGTATGTAGCAAGTCTTCTTCTTCTAACTTGTTGGTATATAATTTCCAAAATTAAGTATCCACTGATAGAATTTTCTATATCTAAAATTTTTCTTTTATTCATATATCAATGAATGCTACCACATTGCCTTTTAAAATAATTTTCCAAGAAAAGAAACTCACAGTTTCCATAGGCAACCAAATGCTCTGGATTTTGTTTATATTTTTGTGTAACCACATAGTCTACTCTGATAAATGAACATACTTTTCTCTTTACTGTCAGAAAGATGCAGGTGTGCTTTCTGATTTGTTTGCAGAATGATTTTTATAATTCACTGGTATTCCTTATGTTTTTCTGTAGATAGTTTGTTTTTCATGGTTCTGGACATTCAACCTGGGTCTTCACATTGAGCTACATTCCCAGCCTATTTTATTTTTTATTTTGAGACAGGGTCACATTAAGTCTCTGAGTTGCCCAGGCTGGACCCAAACTGCTGATCATCCTGTCTCAGCCTCCCAGAGTGACTCGCTCTAAATCCCCTCAGCATAATGGTTTGTTTTTATCATGTGACTGTTTAAGTACTTTGTAAAGTGCTGCTGTTTTAAGTATAATGTTGACATTTTTTCTTTAACCAGTGAATTATTTAGTGTTTTCTGTTAATTTTTTAAAATTTTAAACATTATATAACAAAATGTGCAATTTTTGTTTCTGTTTCCAAAATATTTTGCATTGTATGAAGATAACATTAATGTACTTATGTGGCATAAAATTGATAAAATTTCTAATCATCTCATATGTTTGCTGGTTGGTGAGCCTTCCAGCCTCTCTTGTTTTGTCTCCTCAAAGTCCTCTGGATAAAATCTGTATTTCACAGTTCTTTTAAAAAGTGTGTGCTGGAGGAAAGCTTGGTGAATAGTACTATAATAAAAAGACGTCTTTAAATTATTTTAATAAATGAAGGGAAACTTATGAGAAGTTTGAGTACTCTTTATCATCATTATAATATTATTATTATCATTATGAATTATTTTAGTGTGAGTATTCTTTATTAGTTTCTTACCTGAATGCTTTGGTAACATTTCTCTGGCATACACTGGTTTCTCGACTGTGTCTAATTGTTGTGATTGCTTCTTTAGCCTTTAAAAGTTGCCTGGGTTTTCCTCCTCTTCACTGTAATGTATTTTTTCTGTATGTGTGACAGTCCGCAGCTTCCTTCGGGTGACTTACTTTAATCAACCTTGCACAGCACTTGGGGTGTTTTCTCCATCTGATCCTCATGCATTTCTCCAGGTTTGGGTAAACGCCCAGGGCTCGCTCTCTAAACTGTTTCCTCCACCTTATCGCTGCCCTTTTTGACTTCTGATTAAATATGCACAAACTGTGTGGACTGGACTCTTCTTTCCCCTCCAGCTTCTCCTAATATTCATGACTTTATTTCTTCATGCTGTTCTGAGTAATTTTTTCCCATTTTGCTTGGTTCGCTCTTTCATTAACGTCGTTGGAATCACGGTTCACGCCTATTGGCTCAGGTTGTTTTTATTAGTTTGTTGACTTCCGGTCAGGAAGTAGGAACAGTCATCCTTCCTTCCTCGTGTGCACTTTCGTACTGCAATGCGTGAGGCTTGTTTCTACTTATTTGATTTTATTTTCATTTCTTTAAATGTATAAAGCTTATATGAACCTACAAGTCTAAACAAGGCATGAGAAAGTATACATATTTATTGCCCTTACTGTGCTCTTAGAAATGGTTAACGTGTAAATCATTAAAATTTAGGACAGTTAAAAATGTTGGGCATTTTCATTTTAACCTAGAAATGATGGCTTTAACTTGGTAGAACTCAAAAACACACAAATGCACCCTCAGGAACCAACATGGCCCTCTCACCTCCTCTCCAGGACCCCGTCTGCCCAGTCTCCTGTTTTTCTCTCCTCTCTGAATTCATTTGTTTGCTTCTTCTTTAATGCTCGTTTAATGATCAAGTTTAAAGAGAAATTTTTTTGATATACTAAAATACATTAACATTTATTTTGTTACAAAATATTTTGCATCATATTTATGAATTGATTTGTTTTTCTGTTGAAACCTTCATACCATGGGAGCTTGGGAAACGTTTCAGTGTAATATTTTCATACTTCTCAGTTATGGCACACACAAGCAAACACACACACACACACACACCCATTCAAACATAGACATTTTCTGCTATAACTGGTTTTTGCCTGGAAGGAGAGCAGGGAGAGGCCCTTGAGGTGGAGACTCCAGGTGTTTAAATGTCTCTCTTCAGCTACGTGCTCCAGGCTCAGCACCTGCTCAGCATACAAGCCTTTACTTTCTTCATAATGGACAGCTGTTCCCGGAGAAAGAGCTAGAATTTTGCCAAATCTAAAATTTCTTTCTTTCTTTCTTTTCTTTTCTTTCTTTCTTTCTTTCTTTCTTTCTTTCTTTCTTTCTTTCTTTCTTTATTGGTACTGGGAATCGAACTCACGACCGCCTGCTTGCAAGGCAGTTGCTTATGCCACTGAGCTAAATCCCCAGCCCCTAAATCTTAAATTTCTAAAAGCTTTTTCCATAAAGTTAGAATTCAATATTCTTATGCCCTGCAGAAGGGGACCTAATGTGCTTTTCCCAGTGAAATGTTTGTTGGTGAAATGACATTTATAATATCACCATGAGTTGCAAGTATATTTGTGTGTTTTTCAATATTTCATGAGAACTGAGAATATTTTTCTCATATTAACAAGAAGTGCTGAGAAAGAAATCAATGATGGCTGAAAACTATAACCTGCTCTGTGGATAATTATTCTCATGGTAATATTTGTCAGTTTTTACTCCTAAACATAACTGGTTGGTTTTTCCATTCTGACTTTAGAAAGCACAGTTTTACCAACATTCATTGTACTATTGGAAATGGTTAACATGTAAATTGTCAAAATCCAGGGCATTTAGAAAATTTAGGTATTTCTATGCTGATCCAAAAGCAATGCATTTTACAGAGTTGAACAGGAACATGCACACACGCACACACACCTCGTCCTCACTGCATCAGCGTTATTTTTAGTCCTCCTCCTTGAAACACAGTCGGGCTGTGTTTGGATTAGAAACCCTGAATTTCCATGAAAAATCAACATGTCTTGCACCTGCATGCTTCCCTAGAGTAATTTAATGTTACAATCTCTGACAAGATAATTTCATCTGTACTGTACTTGACTTTGCAGTAGGCTGTGGGGAGAAAATAAATGTGAGCCCAGGCCAGAGCAGGAAAGTGCATTTAACTGAAATTGGTGCCTTGTCGGGAAGCTGAGGACTCAGAGTCTACAGCCTAGTGGTGACTTTCCTTCACAGCCGGAGGCCTGGCTGGGGCATAAATTCGGCCTGTGTGTACCACTGGACCTCCACTGGGGAGGAATATTCTGCGGCAGTGGCAGCGGCAGTGGCAGTGTTTCGGGATGGAAGTGGGGCAGGCAGAATCTTTCCTGAGAGCACATGGAGACAGGGAATAAAAATGCAGAATTCCTGACTTCAGGCAAGCTGAGGAAAAAAAAACATTAAACCTCAGCTTGGAAGAACTGAAAAAGGTTTACAGGCAGGCACCATGGCTCCCACTTCTGCTCGTTCCTTTTCACCAGTTAGAAATCCAGTTATTTTTCTCATGTATGTTTACAACAATTTCAGCTGCATGTCTAGTCCTTGTTGGAATGCTTCGGTAAGCGCTCAGCAGCACTTATCAAAACTGGATTCATAACTTCTGTCCGACAGGAGAAGGACATAGGTAGCTCGGGAACGGTACAATGATTTCGCCCCGGCCTGGATCACTTTCGTTCTCCCTTTGCAGAGGAAGTCAGGGTTCCTGTGCTTGGCACTTAGCTTATCACAGGCATTTCTTTGGCAGGTATCCTAAAGAAAATGGAGGATTTACAAATAGTTTTCAATGTTTTAACTTAATAATCACATAGTGTAGTGGAACATACACGTGTGAAAAGGATATAAATCAACCAAAAAGATTAATAAGTGATTAAAACCTATTCTCAAATGATCTCCCATCCCAATTTTCCTTCTTTTTAAGAAGTTTGCCAAAGATAGCTCTTATTAAATGGTATAAAAGATAGTGTTACTTGAAAAGTCATGATTGTACACCTTAGAAATTAATCCAGCCAGGGATTTAACTCAGCAGCACAAGAGCCTGTCTGGCAAGTGCAAGGTCGTGAATTCGATTTACAGTACCAAAAAAAAAAAAAAAAAAAAAAAAAAAAAGGAAAAAAAAGGAAAAAAATCCAATACTTTATGGTCAGCCTAAGGAAAAGAACTCCTTGATGCTGGACACCAGAATACATTTTGGTCCTTCCAAAACCCAAATTAGATGACCTGCCTAAATCTCAATCCCATCAAAGAGCAGTGGTTTGTTCAGGAGTGGATCCTTATTTTTTAATAGAAATTCATATTTCAAAATTTAATTCTTGTGAGACTGAAAGCATCACAAAATTTTGACAGGCTTCTTGTAATCACTTCATACAGCTCCATCAAAGCTTCCTTTTTAAAAAATCTTTACTCCCTGAGATGTTACCTAACACTACAAGCATGTGCGGTTATTGTAACAACAATATTCTGCGATCCTAGAGCCACAGGAAAGATGTTCTAGGGAGAAGGAGATGATCTGACTGACTAGGTGGATTAGTTTGAAAGACCTGAATTTTTCGGATGAGAAATTCTGACAATGAAGAAACATTTGAAAAAAAGGAAATTCATCTAGAGGAGCTGATAAGGGCAAGAAACGACTGAGCACTAGAGTCTCCAGGTGGAAATACATTGCTGCCAGCACCTTGATCTCTTTTATTGTTTTTTTAATTTTTTATTCAGGTTTGTGGTATACAGTGTGTACATTCATGGGTGCAGTTCTATATCCTAATTCCTTTTTTTTTTAAATCACCTTTCCCTGTGCACCCTTCCCCTGCTCTCCATATCCTGATTTCCTTCCCTCGATAACCAGGTTGCGACTCATGTTGAAATTCTGACCTCCAGAAGTGTTAAACAGTAAATGAGTATTGTTGTAAGCCACTTGGTGGTAATTGATTATAGTAATAACAAGAAGCTAATCATGGTGTAAGATGATGCACAGAACAATATTAATGATTAATGGACCAAAGGAAAATATTACATTTATTTGCTGTAACATGGTCAGGCCCCTTTGGATGGTCTATGGTCCATAACTTAGACAGTAAGATAAAAACTCACCCTAGGACTCAGCCTGGTTTGGAATTGAGCCTGGTCAACACCATTACTAAGGTGCAAGTGTGCTGGGAACTTGGCTCCAGCCTCCAGGGAGAGGCAGAGTTCAGCAGGGTGGCAAAGGCACTGACACAGGTTGACCATGGGATAAGGACTTTGGTATGTGTTGCCAAAGCAGGATTCAAACACATACCACCAAGCAACAGTGGACCAAAAATGGAGGACGACATGCACTGTGTTCAAGGGAGACCTCCACCGGCAGAGAAATAGCAACATTTCTCCAGGTAGAAGTGTTTGGCTCTAGGAAATCGCTGTGGATTCAGTGTTCAAGGACAGTGGGTGACAGAGTGAACGGATTGGCCTGTGTGACTGAGCGTGGTTCAGAACTGAGCCACTTCTCCACACACGACATCCTGCTTTATTACACAGAGACAGTACTAGCCTGGGTAAACTTACGTGTTTATTGCCAATAAATTTGAAGACCAATATTGGTCCTCTAGTTTGAATCTGGGACTCAGTAAAGAAAATTCAAGCTTCTGATAGCTTTCCTCTGCATTTGAGCCCACAGAAGGTCCCGCATATTTCCCCAAACAGAAACAGAACAAGGTGCTGGTGTAAAGTGAAGGTGTTTGTGTATCTGGTTGTGTCAGGCTCTTACTTCCACGTCCTGGCCAAGCTAACAGTGAAGGTTAAGGTAAGTGATCAAGGCCTGGCTGATGCTGTCAGCATCAAGCTTGTTTTGAAAGGTGTCCGTGCGTCATGTGGCAGGAAAATAGAAGATGTTACTGCAGATCCAAGAGATAAAGTGCTCCAAGGAAAGGACGCAGGATTGCTCTGTGGCACGCCAGTGTTGACGGTCTGTGACAACTGACCCCGAGACCCTGACTCAACAAACAAACAAACACAAAAACATCAAATGAAACAAAGCAAAACGGGTACTGCTGAGGCTGTTTAGTGCAAAGGCCCTGGGTTTCATTTCCACTATCATAGATCAATTAATGAATTAATAACTCTATAATGGAATGCGTAATGAGTGGTTTAGAGTTGTTATCAGTTAACATTGACATGTATATACATGTACAGACACATATTTGTCTACCTAGGTGGCCTATCTACAAAGATGTCAACCATTTCTCACCTTCCTAAGGATGTGCATCATCTTGAAAGATAAACTAAGTTTTCATATAGATTTAAAACTGAAGCACATAACCAATATAATTTCAATTTTCTTTTTGAAAACATAGACCTTTAATAATATCTGTTGATGATTTCACAACAGAGTATTCCATACCTACAGTGTGACAAAATCAGCATGCATGTCCCCATTCTTCCAATCAGATGTGCAGTCTGCATCCAGCACCGGGAGCTGCTGTGAGTGCGAATCAAGCCGAGGCAGCATGGCTGTGAGCGCAGCGGCAGGTTCCTCCCGTTTCTCTGCACAGGTTTGCTCTGGAAGGACCAGTCAGGACAGAGCACCAGCGGCTTTGCCTTGCTACTGCAGGTGGGTCCACAGGTCACCAAGGCCTCTGGAGGGTCGAGTGTCCACATGCTGTCAGGTGACCATCACAGGAAGGGGCGCTCTCGGGCCCAGCCCAGTTTGGCTTTCTGATGACTGTGGCAGTGGGGAGGAAGAGTGGGGTCCAGCCCAGGCCTTCGTCACTGGGGAGATCATATTCAGACCTGTTGGTGTAATTAGTCACACAGTAATAATGCTTGGGAAATGACATAGTCAAGAATTCACTCATTCATGTTGATACGGTGGGAAAGCAGAGAAACTACAGACAAAGGCCCATGTCCACGATTCCTTGCTACTGATAGGGTAAGGGTTAGGGTGAGCAGCTTAGTCTAGAGTTTTGTTTTACTCTCTTCACAGGGGAGCTCATAATAGTTAGCAGTGCTCTGGGCTGCTGTGAGAGTCAGGTGGGCATCACTCAGGAGACTGAGGCAGGAGAATTGCTGAGAGTTGCAGGCCAGCCTGGGCTACATAGTGAGTTCAATTTCAATGTGAACTACAGAGTGAAACCCTGTCTCAAAAAGACACGAGCGCATGCATGCACACACACGTGCACGCACACAAAAACACAGGCATGTGCAAATCTAATGGGATAAAACAAAAGCAAGGTCCCGGCACTAACCAAAGTCCAGTGCAGCCATCAGGGCTGCAGACCTCCTGCAGATGTGTGCCAGATGCTCACTACACACACCGTGAAGCTGGCAGCTCTGTGTTCACACCAATGGGAAGCATCCTTCCTTCTCAGCTCCTGCTCCGGCTGAGATCTTGTGCTTCTATATTTTATTAAAAGTATATAGTTTTGATTCTGCCCCTGGAATCTTTGGAATGGGAAAGAAATGGAAAATTCCATGCTGTCTGTTATTTTCTATTCACTGATGCAGATACTGAAGCCAGCAGTACTGAAAATGGCATTGTAAATTACTAACAAAAACAGAAACTCGTTTAACAGATGTGGACGGAGAGCTTTTCATAGACAATTACTGTGAAAATTTTCAACACAGATGAACAAGACATGGTGCCCTTTCCCTGAGTGATCAAATGCAAATTATTTATTCCCAACATGGTTCTCTTTTTCACTGAGAAAAAAAAATTGGAAATTAGAAAATCGGAGGGAGACAGAGAGAAAGAGGAAAGTGTGCCTTGTGTTTATTTAAAAGGATCTTATTCAAATGGTAACCACATAATCCTTGACATTCATAATATCCATCCCGATTCGCTCTCCACAGCTCTTCCTTTTTTAAAATTAGAACAATAAGTCATCTGTCACTTCTCCTAGGCTCGCATTAGGAACAACATATAGGAACAGATTTTCTCTTTGCTGCCCCATGATAAAATATAGAGTAAACCATGCAAATAAAGCATAGAAGTTACCCTCCAAAGAGCTTAAAGCATTAGCAAAACAGATTGTTCTACCCAGTGGCATGTTTCAACAAGCTAGCAACTTGCAAAATGTTAGTGTAAAGAACAGAAATTCATTTACAAGAGCATCCAGACTCCAAATAGCAGCCTGGAAATGCTAGTGTATGGCTGCTTATTAGCAAAGCCATCACTGGGAGGGCATGGGTTGGGGGCGAGGTGGTACCCTCTCTCAGAAGCAGATGGTTTAAAGTCCTTTTGGAGAAAATAAGGCAATGAAGAAGTCACAGTGGGCAGAGCCTGGTAATACACAAACAATTTCATTTTTCTTTAAAGATAAACCAAGAAAAACAATGGAGCAATTCGATGAAGAAAATGCTAATGCTAAGTGGTTTTCATGATGTGAAAAGTGATGCATTTTAATCATCATAAGAATTGCAACCTGTAATCCACTGACAAAGAAGGACCTGGTAATTTGAAAGGTTAAGCATCAATTTTCTCATCTCAATTTTAATCGGATCATCTGTTTTGTTAAAAATAAAACAAGAGGTTGAACTGACATGGGTCTAGAGAGAAATTCATTGCAATGATGTCAGCCCCTGGCACAGTGGAAGCACACCAGCACCAGGTGAAATTCCCTGGAGAAGACGCATCCACTCAGGCACCAGGCTTCTGTCAGATCCCAGCCCCAGGAGGAGCTGCTCCCACCTGAGCAAAGAAAACACTTGGCCCCCCTATTGATTCAAGTGAGTACACAACGATTCATATTTTATAACTATAAAGAATTTTCCTCATCTCAGATGTTAATTTTATCATCTAATGTTTCTGTAGAAATTCAGAGTAGTTTCGTTTTTGGTACGTTTCCAACACTCTTTGATTAAAGCAAGATCTCGAGACTGTTCCGGACCCTCCAGGCTTCCGGGTGCAGTGAAGTGGAGAAGTGGGTTTGAGGTCTCTACATCCACCTCCCCATTCCGGCTGGACTTGGAGAACTGCTGAGCTTCCGACAGGTGGGCGGGCCCACAATATCCCCGGAGCCCAGCTTGTTTGGGCCTCCCGCACCTAGCCATCTGTGTGCAGAGGAGGGGCTGGGCGGATCTGGGGCACCTGCATCAGCCTCCCTGTGTGTCTGGAGGACTGTGGATGTTTTGGTGGGCAGTGGAGCATCGTGGGTTCCAGAGGCCCTGCAGCCTGTGGTGAGTGCTCAGCACACTCTGCCCAGAGCCCAGACTGTTTGGGTCCCTCCAGGCTTCCAGGTGCAGTGAAGTGGAGAGGGGGATTTGAGGCATCTACATCTGCCTCCACATCCCAGCTGCGATTGGAGAGCTGTGGAGCTTCCAAGGGGAAGGTGGGCACACAGTGTCCCTGAGGCCCAGCTTGTCTGGAACTGTGGAGTTTTGAGCAGGCAGAGGAAGGCCATTGGTTCTGCAGGCCCAGTGGCTTGGGGTAGCATGGTGCCAGAGTCTCAGTAGCTGCAAACATAGAAGGGGATTTTCAACACATCCTGAGGAAGCTTTCAAATAACACTTGAAACACAGAAATAGGAAAATGACAAAACTAAAGACCAAATTACAACCTCAAACCTCCAGCCCATCTCAAGAAACCCTAGGAGCAATATATATTGAAGAAAATATATGCCATTCACCTCAAATATCGGACATAATAGCTACTGAAATTGACAAGCAACTCCAGGAAGCTTTAAAGAAATTCAAACTTGAAATAATCTCCCAGATAAAAAAAGAAATGATAAAAGAAATGAAAGAGATTCTGAATATATCTAAAGAAAACACAGATGAAAAATTGGAGGAACTAAACAAAAAGATAGAATCCCTAGATGAGCAATGTAAGAAACAAACAGAATACATAATGCAGATGCACAGAGATATACAGGAAATAAAAAACTCCACTGAAAGTTGTAAAAACCATCTTAATGAAAGTGAAGATAGAATTTCAGACCTTGAAGACAGGATTGCAGCTAGTGAACAGGAAAGGAAAGATCTTTTAAAAATAACGAGGAATCAGGAAACAACAATTCAACAACTGCAAGACGATGCAAAGGAAAATAACATAAGAATGATAGGGATTAATGAAAAAGAAGGAGACAACATAAAGGATGTCAAGAGGATATTTAGAGAAGTAATTCTGAAAATTTCCCAAGCATGAGATCAGAAACCGACATCAGGATCAGTGAAGCATATAGAACTCCAAATAGTCATAACCAAAATAAAACTACACCCAGACATATAATAATCACCACCCCAGAAATCCAACACAAGAATAGATTATTAAAAGCTGTCAGAGAGAAAAGACAGATCACTTATAAAGGAAAACCTATCAGAATCACAGCAGAGTTCTCAACACAAACAATAAAGTCAAGAAGAGCATGGAGTGAAGTATTCCAGATCCTAAAGCAAAATGATTTCCAACCTAGACTGATATATCCTGCAAAACTATCATTCAAAATTGATGCTGAAATATGATGCTTCCATGACAAAGAACAGCTGAAGAACTTCATGAACACCAAACCAACCCTGCAAAAAATATTGAAAGACAGTTTAGATACAAAAAGGAAAAAACCACTAAGCAAAGCAAATAATTAAACAGAACAGAAAGATAAAATGCAACAGCAGAGAGATAATATTCCAACAATAAACCAGCATTTAATAGTAATAGCCATTAATGTAAATGGTCTCAATGGACCAATCAAAAGAAACAGACTAGGAGAATGGATCAAGAAACAAAATCCAACCATATGCTGTTTACAGAAAACCCATCTAACCCAGAAGGATAATCACAGACTGAAAGTCAAAGGATGGAAAACAATTCTTCATGCAGCAGGAATCCAAAAAAAGGCAGGAGTAGCCATTCTGTTTGCAGACATCGTGAACTTTAAACCAACAATGACCATAAAGGACAAAGAAGGTCACTACATACTCATAAGGGGAAAACTCCAAGAGGAAGAGATAACTATCTTACATATATACGCACCAAACTCCAGAGCACCAAGTTATATAAAACAACTATTAACAGAAATGAAAACTCAAATTATCAGTAACACACTTGTAACAGGAGACCTTAATATGCCATTGACACCAAGGGACAGATTAACCAGACAGAAAATGAGCAAAGAAATAACAGAACTGAATCACACCTGTGAACAAATGGGTTTGATAGACATATACAGAATGTTCCACCCAACAACATCAGAATACACATTCTTCTCAGCAGTATATGGATCATTCTCTAAAATAGACCATATATTAGCTCACAGAACATATTTAAACAAATGCAAAAGAGTTGAAATCATCCCTTGCATGTTATCGGATCATAACGCTCTGAAATTAGAAATTAATGATAAAAGATACTGCAAAAATCCCGCAAACACATGGAAACTGAATAACACACTCTTGAGTAATCAGTGCGTCACAGAAGAAATTAAACAATACCTAAAAGAAAATGAAAATGCCGATACACCTTACCGGAATCTGTGGGATGCAATGAAAGCCGTCCTGAGAGGAAAATTTATTGCTCTGAGTTCCCACATCTTGAAAACAGAACGCATACAAATAAATAACTTGATGCTACACCTCGAACAGCTAGAAAAAAAGAAGAGCAAGTCAAGCCCAAAGCCAAAAGAAGAGAGGAAATTGTAAAAATCAGAGCAGAAATCAATGCAATAGAGACTAAGAAAACAATCCAAAGAATCAACGAATCAAAGAGTTGGATCTTTGAAAGAATAAATAAAATCGATAAGCCCCTAGCCAACCTTATTAAAAAAGGGAAGAAAAAGCTCATATTCATGCAATAAGAAATGGAAAAGGTGGAATCACTACACACCCAATAGAAATACTGAAGATCATCAACAACTATTTTGAAAACCTCTACTCTCCAAAGTTTGATAACACAGAAGAAATGTTTCTTAGAAACATATGAAGTACTAACGCTAGATCAAGAGAATGTAAAACTGTTGAATAACCCAATCTCTTTTAAATAAATTGAAAACGTAATTAAGCCCTTACCTACAAAGAAGAGCCCAGGCCCAGATGGATTCACTGCTGAATTCTACAAGAAATACAAAGAAGACCTAATGCTGACACTCCTCAAACTATTCAATGAAATTGAAAGGGAAGCAATCCTTTCTAAGTCATTCCTGGAAGCAAATATTACTCTAGTACCAAAACCTGAGAAAGACCCAACTAAAAAAGAGAACTATAGACCGATCTCCCTAATGAACACAGATGCAAAAATCCTTAATAAAATATTGGCAAATAGGATGCAGCAAATCATCAAGAAGATTATACACCATGACCAAGTGGGATTCATCCCAGGAATGCAAGGATGGTTCAACATACGTAAATCAATAAATGTAATCCACCATATCAATAAAGCCAAAAGTAAGAATCACATGATCATTTCTATAGATGCAGAAAAAGCCTTTGATAAGGTCCAACATTCTTTCATGAGAAGAACTTTACAGAAAATTGAAATAGATGGTCTTTACCTCAATATAATAAAGGCCATTTATGACAAACCAACAGCCAGCATCATACTAAATGGCCAAAAATTGAAAGCCTTTACTTTAAAATCGGGCACAAGACAAGGATGTCCTTTATCACCACTCCTATTTAATATAGTACTGGAAGTACTAGCCAGAGCAATTAGGCAAGAAAGAGAAATAAAAGGGGTAAAGATAGGAAAAGAAGAAGTTAAATTATCATTGTTTGCAGAGGACATGATACTCTACATAGAAGACCCCCTAAACTCCATTGAAAGACTCTTAGATACAATAAATAAATTCAGTAATGTGGCTGGATACAAAATCAGTACTCAGAAATCAATAGCATTCCTATACACGAACAACAAAATCATAGAGAGGGAAATAAGAGAAACTGCACTCTTCACATTAGCAAGCAAAAAAATGAAATATTTAGGAATTACTCTTACAAAAGAAGTGAAAGACTTATACAGTGAAAATTATAATACACTGAAAAAGGAAATTGGGGATGATCTCAGAAAATGGAAAGACACCCCTTGCTTATGGATAGGAAGAACAAACATTGTGAAGTTGCCATTCTCCCAAAACTGTTGTACAGATTCAATGCAATCCCAATAGAAATACCATCAACATACCTTATAGATCTAGAGAAATCACTCCTAAATTTCATCTGGAACCAGAACAGACCTAGAATAGCAAAGGCAATTCTAAGCAGCAAAGACAAAGCAGGAGGCATCACAATCTCTGACTTGAAGTTATACTATAAAGCAACAGTAATAAAATTAACATGGAATTGGAATCAAAACAGAGCCGAAGATCAATGGAATAGATTAGAAGATACAACCACAACCACAAACACACTCAACCACCTTATCTTTGATAAAGGAGACAAGCAGCTTCACTGGAAGAATGACGGTCTTTTAATAAATGGTGCTGGAAAAACTGGCTCTCCATTTGCCGAAAACTAAAGCTAGACCCATGTCTATCACCATGTACTAAACTAAAATCTAAATGGGTCAAAGATCTGAATATTAAAATAGAAACACTAAATCTATTGGAAGACAAATTGGATAGTAACCTTGATGAGATAGAAGTAGGTAGAGAATTCATGAACAGGACTCAAACCGCATGGGAAATACTTCCCAGAATCAATAACTGGGACCACTTCTTATTAAAAAATTTCTGCATGTCAAAAGAAATCTCCAGCATAGTGAAAAGAAAACCCACAAACTGGGAAAAGATTTTAGTGAACCCTCTCTCAGACAGGGGACTCTTGTCCAAAACATATAAAGAATTAAAAAAACTCAGACCCCCAAAATTCAAAGATCCAATCCAAAAATGGCTATCTGAGATGAATACGCACTTCTCAGATGAAGAAATGCAAATGGCAAATAAATACATGAAAAAATGTTCATCATCATTGGTCATTAGAGAAATGCAAATTAAAACCACACTGAGATACCATCTCACTCCTGAAAGAATGGCCAGGATCAAGAAAACCAACAACAACAAATGCTGGAGAGGCTGTGGGGAAAAAGGAACTCTCCTGCACTATTGGGAGTGTAGACTGGTACAGCCTTTGTGGTGGTCTGTCTGGATATTTCTCAAAAAGTTGGGATTGGAAATCCCATTTATTCCAGGTATTCCACTTCTAGGCATATTCCCAGAAGAACTGAAAGCATCATACCACAGTGATATATGTGCACCTATGTTTATAGTAGCACAATTTGTAATCGCCAGATCTTGGAAACAACCCAAGTGTCCATCAACTGAGGAATGGATAAAAAAGTTGTGATATTTCTATACAATGGAGTATTATTCAGCTATAAAGAAGGATCACATTGAGATATTTATCAATAAATGGGCGCAGCTTGAGACCATACTCATAAGTGAAATAAATCAATCTCGCATGTGTGAATACTGAATAGTTTCCCTAATGTAAGTAATGATTCAAATATATAAAAATATGTGGTAATCATGATTCCCCATCATGTGGCCTTGAAGCCTTATAAAGTTTTCATTTATTAATTGGAAAGGCTTTATTCTGGGCTTCTTGATATGGAAATATTTGAAGCTATAGTATATGAAGTTTTATTCATATATTTCAAGGAAAAAGACAGACACTATGGTCACTACTATTAAGTCGGGTTATTTGGTGGTGAAGCACTAGGTTGCTGAAACAGTCATGCTTTGACCTCTATTGTTGTATTGTTATGTCCTGTTTTATCTCAATCTCTCCCTTATTCTTTAAAAAAAGTATTTAGTTATTTCTTATGTTTGTTTTGATTAAGGGGAAAATTTTAAAAAAAATAGCAGGATATATAATAGTAACTTTTTTTGATTTCCTATTAACTTGTTTTGAAATCCTGTAATACTCCCACGATCTTGTTTTGACTCTTTAGACTCTGTTCCATTCTGTATGATAGTATCAAGTTTGAGGGTCTAGGCAACTACTTTGAAGGCAATAAGATTCACTAAGATGCCCATTCTGGTTTGACTATTTTCTCCTTTGGAAGTCCTGTAATGTTTACAATGCCTAAGTTTTATTGGTCTTGTTCTCTACTGTTTTGTTCAACTTTATAGTATCTAATGAGATAGACAATTCTTTTTAAGGAAACAAGAGACATCGTTGATAACCATTGTTGATAACCTTGTACTCTGTTTTACATCATGTGCTATGTCTATCCTTGGTTTTGACTGACAGCTTTGTTTTGCCATATTTGACTTTATTCTCTTCCCCCCCCAAAAAAGTAATAAGAACTAAGGAGTAATAAAACCCAAAATGTGTAAATTTTGTTGTAAAAAAGAGAGGGGGGAAAAAAGAGCTCTAAAGGATACAACAGCAAGTGTGTTTAGAGGTGTTAAATAGCTGACTATATTAATGTTTTTGGTTGGATCATTGAACACAACTGTTTGCAGTCTCATTGTTTGAATGTCCACTTTGTATTCTTTGATTCTGTGATTTGAGCAACTATTTCTAAGATGATAATATGTAATCTATTAACTGGTGATGTCTTACTGGTTTTTTTTTTTTTGTAGTTATGTATTAGTTGTACCCTTACACCGCTTTGTTTTGTTTTGTGTTTTTCTCTTTTGCCTTTTAAATAAAATTTAAAAAAAAAAGCAAGATCTCGGTAAGATAGGCTTTTCATCTTCTTTGACCATCCTTACCTAAGATTGTGTGATGCTTGTTTTGCCTGTGATTCAAAACACGGAAAAATCGGTAGATTAAAGTGACCGCAGAAACTCTTACACCTCTTGTCGTACCTAGACATCATGACATTGCCTGAGGTGGAAGGGTCAGGAAAAGCCTGAGGACAAGGACACATGGTAGCTGCAGCCCTTGCAAAGGAAGACGTCAGGGTGTTTAGCTGTGTAGGGTATGAAGCATCTGACGGATGATGGGTGGACAGAGGGTGAAGGGGTAGAGAGACAGATGATCAGTGTTACATAACCAACTCCGAAGTAGCAATTAATTCCTTGTCAGGGGATTGTCATCCACTAGTCCACATACATTTTAGCAAACCAGTCTTATTACTTGCATAGTTGTATGGCTAAAGCTATTGAATTATATTTCCTAAAGGGCGATCATTATCCTTGCCAAAGACAACTCGCATATTGCTAATACAAAAATGAAGATGTCAGCACATGGAAGATCCATGAAAGGAAAAATGAACAGTACAACTTAACAGAAGAAAAATGCTATCATTTACACCACAAGTGTCCATCAGATGCCAACGGATTAAACTAGAATTAGGTAAAATCAGCTGTGTTTCTTAATTAGTTAATGAATTTGCCATACTGGGGGTTGAATAACGGACCTTGTCGAGCTTAGTTATTTATTTATGTGTTATTTTGAGACAGACTCTCTCCACATGACCAGGTAGAACTTGGAATTGTAGACCTTCCTCAGCACCCCAGATTGGAGATGTTACAGGATTATACCACCACACCTGGCTGCAACTCATAACCTTTAAGAACACACACACATAGTGAAAGGAAAATCCAACCTGGCAAACATAACATCAAGAGATAGAGTAGGTAATTACCAAGAATAATAGGCCAGACTGGAACAGATCATCATCATGAATGTACCTGTTTTCCCTAGATAAAGTAAGAAATGGAACAGAACAGTGATGTCAGAAGAGAAACAGATTTCAATTAAACGTGGTGAAAAAGAGTCAGACACAGGACAGTGGGACTGGCTTTTAAGTTTCTTATTTTTTTCAAATCCCATTTATTTATTTAATTCCTGCATGACTTAAACAATTTGTTCAACTTCTCATTGGTTATTTTCTTTTCTATCAGAGCTAAAAATGGCTTTTCATAGGATTATTTTGGGAAATAAATGAGATAACTGAAAAAAATAGGACCATTTTTAGGCATTATATGGTTAGTAAATGTTAGCTAGTTTTATGTATGTTTATCTGTGCATGGATAATGCACATGCTGTATGTGTATTACTATAACTATGTGTATTTTGTGTAGCCACTAAGAATATATATGTCACTAATAGTCTTTATCTTTCAATAATAGGATTTAAATATGTTCCCATATGTAACCAAATATTTCAACCCTCTTCATTTATGGCTTTGTACATAATTTTGAGCAAGCATGTAACATCCAAAGTTTTACTCTAGTTGGTTCTAACTGTTTTCCTGATTAAATTGCTGTAATGGTCAGAGGAAAAAGGTGTAACAATGACATACGCAGAAAAATTATTTTGAAACTCAATTTTCCATATTCTATTGTTTAAAAAAGTCAGTGGACTTATACAGACCTTGCACCTCGTTTGAACTTCATACTGTAACCTCCAGCTGAAATCTTTTGCGGAAGAGAAGCCGTTCTTCAGCTGGCCTTCGGTGCATGCAGAATGTGTCTGGGGCTTCATTGTTGCTTGCTACCTTTCACGGCTATCCATCCTCTGAATATAGCTCAGAGCGCAGAACTCTGGCAAGTGAGTGCGTCGTTTTCCCGTTAACTTTCTCCTTGGAGTTTGTGAAGCTCTGCGTCTGTGCTGCCTACCTGGCTCCTACTTTTGTATTCTGCCAAATGCAATTAGAAACCGCTGAAGGGCCTGACCCTACTTCCGAGAAGCCAAATTACTAGGAAAAGTAAAGTGAATTCTTTGGAAGCAATAGACAAATGAAGCTTTCAGCACCAAGCTGAGCAAAGCGTTTTCAGTGGAACTCGAAGGGCAAGTGCTCGATTCTACAGCAGGTGTTGCGTTTCTTTCAATCAAATGAACAATGTATGTGGTTTTTAAATTATTTCATGAGAAAATCGCAGCAATAATTAATGACAGTACTTTCAGCTCTCAATTGGACATGCAAAGCAGTTAACATGAATTATGAGACATATATTGAAAATGTAGAAAATCCTTCGTGTGTACAGTATGGTATTTTGTATTTTTTATGTATACAGTTTTAAGTAACCAGACATAGAAGAATGTTAGAAAATAAGAATGTCACATTATTCTAGTGTGACATAAACAAGATGATGGATATATGCACAACTGCCTTATAATTGCATTAAATATAAATAAAGTTAAGACTCAGACTTAAGACAGGTGTCATAAAATCTAATTTTAAAAAAATAATAATTTTCAATTACATAAAACATCCACACTAAACTGAGAACTGCTAAAAATGAAAAAAGGAGGAAAATGTGTCATGGAAACATCAAGGAGAAGCACTGCAGATCTTAAGGCAATGCATTGCTAAAGATGAAGTGGAGCATGATGAATAAATTATAAATAAATTATGAATAAATTATCAGTTTCATAATAAATGATTATTTTAAACACGCACGCACCTAATACTATAGCTGAAAAAAACTAGAAAAAGTTATATAATTGAGGGAGAAATGGAAACATTTGCTACAATACTGACACACGAAAAAAGCATGGTAGAGATCCCAAAGATTTGGACAATTACAAAGATGGTAACAATTAGACTTTCTACCTAGCTAGAGATCTGTAGATACAAAGAAGCTGACCACATATTCTTTCTTTAGTGTCCTGGGAATATTCGATAAAATATATCACATTCTAAGAAATAAAGCAAACCCTGAGCTAAACTAAAAACAGTAAGATTATATGGCATATATTTCTGACTTTATGGAATTAAAATAGAAATTAATGTCAATAAGAAATCAAAATTTCCTTACTGCATGTAATGTAATCCACGTTCCCTTCGGCATCCCTTGACCCTGTTAGGGTGTCACAAGAACAGATAACAGTTTAGTTTCGAAGCAATGAAAATAGGACACTTCAAGTTTTGAAATTCACTTACAGTAGTAAAACTTATTATTGTAGAAGACTGGCATTAAAATAGGAAAAGAGCTGAAAATCAATAATTAGGATTCCATATTAAAAGCCAATAAAGGAACAACAAATTGAGCTCCAAGAGCTCATAAAAAAAAGAGAGAAAATGGAAGAAATAAGAAAAAGATACATAGTGGAAATCATCTAATAATAAATTACTTTGGTTCTTTAAGATGAATCAGCTTGAATCAGTTACAGAAATACTGAAGAGTATGAGACATAAAATATTATTAATAATTATTAGAAAAGATTGTGCTAATACCATCTGGAGGCTTTTATGTCCATAGCTTGCACTCTGAGTAACTACTTTGGAGATAACAATACAAAGTGTATTAGCTATTGTTAATTTCCTGTTATTTTGCTATGAAATATTGTTTTCCTTTTTCCATAAAATAAAAAATAATTAAAAATTTAAAAAATAAGTTCAAGGAAACTGATTCAGTTCAGTTCAGTAATGAGAAATCATTTTCACAAATAAAATCCAGGTCTAAGGATTGCTTTGGTGAACTTTTACCAACAAGAAGAAAGAAATGGAAAATAAGGTAGATACTTTTCACAGATGAGACAACTGTGTGTTTGGAAAAATAAAAATAATATATAACCCTAAAAAGTTGCAAACACAGTAAGTAATTTTAGAAGTATACTAGATACAAAAACAAAGTGATTTATGGTAACAGGTAATAACTGAAAAATAGCATCTTTAAAAACAATATGTACAACAGCATGAAAAATGCAACTATTTATAAATAAATCCACTTTACAGTTTCCTTGACCTCTACATTCAACACTATAAAACAGCACTTAGAAAAAATTAAATATCAAAATGAATAAAGGAATATATTCATGCTCATGAAATTAAACTTATTAAATTGCAACAGCTGATTAAATTGATCTATTGATCGAACAGAGTTCCTAATCAATCCAAGCATGTGAGTGCATATAAATGAATGAACTATTTAACAGTTACAAAACTGCAAATGAGCTACAATGTGCAATATGATGTGAACGAAGTCAAAACCTACCAAGAGACGCCCACCTATCAATGCTTGGTATAAAGCTTAATTAACGAAGGCAGTTTGATATTGGTAGAAAAAATTGACAAAGTGAAAGATGAATTCACAAACATTTTACTTTTTGTCTTTTTCTTGTTTCTTTTTTCTGTCTCTCTCTCTCTCCTTTTTTTAACCTGGGATTGAACTCACAACCTTGCGCTTGCCTGGCAGGCACTGTGTTGCTGAGCTGTATCTGTGTCTATTTTATTTTTGAATGAAGAAAAACTGCTTGATAGTTTAATGAACAGTATTTTCATAAATGGTGCTGGATAAATGGAATATCCCTAGAAAAGTAGAACAAGCTATAACCTTCCATTTCTACCTGGAAAATAGCTGAGATAAATTACAAACTGAACTCCAAAGCTCTAAAGGAAAACATTAAAAACAGCTGCAGAAGTTGGTGAAATGGTGACTGTTAGTTGGATGTCAAAAAGGAATCCCTAAACTGGAAACCAACTAAACACCATCCATTGTAGATAGGATATGAAAAATACGATGCATTTATTGGGTGAAATTAAAGAAACCAATGAAAACAACTGATTTAGTTTTGGTTCATGAAGAAATTCTCTGCTAGTATACGGTACGACTGTATATACTACCTACTAGAGAAAGACAGATAATGTATGTGAGCATATGTGAATATGCATGTTTTTCTCTGTTTAATTATTTTAAATTTTTATTATGTTTATTTTGTTTTTGTTTTGCTTTTTGGTCTCAGTGCTTAAAATAGTTATTAGGACATCATGATTCCATCCACTGTGGGCAGTTCATCCAGGTACATAACCCATATCAACTCATTTTATCTCCTCTCACCTCATTATCTTTAAAGAGCTTCCAAAGAGAGAACAGAATATCCCTTTAAGCAAAATCCTAGTTCGACCATTACACACAATTTCTTCTGCATTTCAATTCTGTTAACAACAATAGTTACTTGGAGAAGAATTCAATATTAAGCAAAGAAGTAATATTGAGCAAAATTATCTTGCATAATTAATTTGTTTTCTTCAAATAATCTTCAGTATTGATATGAATTAATGAACCAAACTCTCCTCAGAAGATGAGAATGTATTATTAGAGCTAAGTAACTGCCTTTTTCTTTATTCATCTTTCCCTGCTCCTCCCCCCTCCTCAAGCCCTCTTTAGCTCCTTATTTACAAAAGCTTTGTTTCCATCTTTTCTCACTTTTCTCTTTTCTCCCTTCCCCTCCTGAGCTCTTCTTCCCATTTTAACACTTTCTTCTTCCCATTTTAACACTTTCTTCTATTTCACAGTATCTGGTATATATTTTGGTTTTTATTTACACTGTTGCTTTCTCTCATCCATGAAATCATGTGATATTTATACTTTAAATAGCTTCTTGGCAGATTTGGGTGACAGAATAAGAAAGAGAGAGAGAGACAGAGAGACAGAGAGAAAGAGAGACAGAGATACAGAGACTCAGAGAGAGAGAGAGAGAGAGAGAGAGAGAGAGAGAGAGAGAGAGGTTCTCACCGGACTGTGAAACTATCTGCCTGTTGTGGAGTCTTCCCTTTGAACACTAAAACCAACTTCCCTGGATACTGCTGCAGCCTCAGTTTGCAGACAAGGCCGGGCGTGGAAAGGGTCTGATGGGGGCCGGCAGCTGGTGGGAGGTGCTCTGGGTCTCCTCAAAGCACTGGCCCCTGATGCCCTGGGTGCTCAGAACTGCTGCATACTCGATGTGTGACACTGCTTGGAAAAGTGCAGTCCCCTCCTGTGGGACAGTAGGCACCAAACGATCTGCCACCCAGCACTGCACTAGGTGGACCAGAGCAAGAATTGCTAGGCGCCCCACGTCCCTGTGACTCCAGGGCTGGCCGAGTCCCTCCCAAGGAACTCGCCTTCTCTCCTACCTGTTTACAGTCAGGTCCACTGCCAGGCTGCTGAGCTGAGAGCTAATCTGCCCCTCGAGGTAATTATGAATGACCTTCTGCAACAATACATATAGTTCACTTTCTGTCTTTTCTAACTTAAAGATCAAGTGTATTTCTAAAATCTTATTGGCTTCTTGATGCATGGGTACTCAGTACCTGCGTCAGTTACCCTGAGACCAGATCTGAAAATCCTTGAGTCAAATATCACCACAGTTTTATTGTACTGGAGTCCTTTAAAATTAATCATTCACTGAACAACGTAATTAAACCTTACTTTTTCTGCTTTAATTTTGAACATTATCTAATAAGAATTTTGGCACTATTATACAAAACATAAGGCTTGTATCATGATATAGACTTCCTATTATATATATATATATATATATATATATATATGTTTTGAAGTATTATTATTGCAGATTTTTAATAAAGGCATTTATTAATAAAGTTGTTATCATTTTAATAGAGGTACTTCCTTTTCACTTTTTCCCATGAAGAATGAGACTCATGTGAGGCCTGAGAGAGGTAGTGTTGCCCTTTAAGAGATGGATGCTTTGGGATTAAATGCTGAGTCTTCCCCAATTTGCCTTTTTTTCTCCACAATACATAACACAGCATAATATTTTTCACAGCATTTGTTAATATATGACATTAATATATAACATTTTCCACAGCATTTATTAATATATGTCTACAAAGTACCACCTGTTACAGTGAGACAGAATGAGATGCATTATGTCACTAAAGGCATAGGAGTCTCATTAATGTCCTGGTCAAATGAAGCCCATTACCCTCATAAACACCAGGCAAAAACAATAACTCCAGCTTTCGTGCTCCAAAACCAAATTACATTTTGCTATGCTTGTGAAGTGCTTTACAAAATGAAGCATTCTCTACCCCAAACATTTAGATTCAGAGGCAATATTAAATAGTACTTTGAAAGTTACGCATATTTAAGTTGCACTATGATCAACCAACCTTGTGATACATCATTCCACCAGAATTATCCACAACAAGGACGAACACAGCTCCTGTGAGTATTTTCATTAACTTTGTTAACGACCCGGACCGTAAATCTCTACCGAGACCACCGTCTTGAAGGGCAGTGATTTCATCATGGTACAGCAGGAAGAATTCCAGAAGAGATTGTGGGATTTGAAGGTCAGGGGGCCTCTCTGTGTGACCTGTCTTTCCTTTTAATTGTATGTATTTTGAAAGATAAAGCATTCCCAACAATGCACTCTATATCTGCCTGGCCTTTCTTCTACACACAGTCCACTCAGTGGGCTGTCTCAGAGTGATTCCTGCTTTGTGTAAACACAAAGCCAGTATGTTTATGACTACCCAGTGGACGGCGTCCGCAAGGTGCCCACACTGGGAGCGTACTTACTGTTCCCACTTTTGATGTTGCTGCAAGCTCTATTTCAAAAGCATAGTCTTCATTAGCTTGAAAAATGATCTCTACTAAGGGTGATTTAGTTGTTTTTAAAAGGACTTTCTTTCTGTACAGCTTTGGGTAATAAATTTGATATTCTTTAAGAACAAAGTATTAGAAATATAGTAATGTAAATAAGGACCAGTACAGCAGGAAGATATTTTTAAAACCTCATTTGAAGTTCACGGAATTCAAAATCAGATTTAATTAAATGGGATTTATCATTCAGGAAATGAAAGTAATTCAGGGTACTGTATTATTCAGCACATTACGTCCTGGACTATTTCTACTAAATGTACCAACTCTAGACTTGCATGAAATGAATGGTGCAGACAAGTGTGAGTTGCTTTTCCTAAAAATAACCATCCATCAGCTATTTCGGGCAGCCTAGGAAAAATAATACATTTGGGAGTATTTCTCTTCTGACTCCCAAGATCCTCACGTTCCCTGCAGAGAACGTCTTTTAAGAAGAGCCTTTGAAACTTTAATGTGGTAAGTATGACTAATCAAACAGACAGGGTTTCTTCTTTCAGGAGTAAAAAATGCATCACGCTTCCTCCTGAGGAGAGAAATTAGCTGGTGCGTGCGCGCAGGGTGTCCTTTTCCCAAAGCTCTGGAGGCCCCTTTCATGTGAGCTGGGAAGAGCATTCCCCGGAAGGCATCAGCCTATGACACAGAGCTGGAAAGTCAGGGACACTGAGGCCAGGCATCGGGGCGATGCTGCTGACCGTGACGAGACCACCGCACGGTAACGGAGACAACCGAGGCCTTCAGGTGGACCCAGCTGGGCAGCTGCGTGGGGCTGCGTGGATATGCCGACCTCCCCGCTCTTCCCAGCCCAGTTTCCCACCCCGAAGGCTGACCTAGAATTCACCTCCACCACCCAACGTCCAGCAGGTAAGAAGGCCCAAATTGGGGGTGCCTCTGAGGTCCAGGAAAAGACCTGGGGCGCCTCTGCTCACTGATCCAGGGGTGAGAGACATCCCCGGGGTGTCCCCAGTCAGCACCCACAGGAGGAGGGAAAGAGGGTCAGGCTTCCCAGACAGCCTCACTCCGCTGCGCTCTGGGAAGGTGAGGACCTAGGGCACCCCCAAACCCCAGTGCCAGCGAGTGGTGTGCGTTGCCACCACCTCTCGGGAAGCCCACAGCGCACAGCAGAACTCTGCGCGTCCCCAAGGGCCAGTGCCCCGAGGTCACTTTGCTGTCCTCAGGGTGCTAGTAAAGGGACACCGTCAGGACTAAGGAGAGGAGACACAGCGGGGAGCGCGAGGACTACACCGCGCTGACCTGGGCCCCGCGTCCCCCCGGGGTCTTGCGCCCATGTGCAGGGTTCTAAGAATCATCACCACGGAGCCCACACTCTGGGGTCACTGCTCCTGTCTTCTCGGCATGATGGCCACGGGTCCCATTTGCGATTTTCATGTCCATCCATCAGAAACAGTGGAGGAGGCCAGAGTAGGAAGTATGATCTGCATTTCAGGTTATGGTCACGGTAGCCTAACAAATGACTTACAGACCTTAAGATGCTTTCTACACATTTTGGTTGCTTTTTCTGTGATAAATTGTATCTACGAATAACATTCCTTGGCTCATCATAGGAAACTCCGGAAACCTGATACACTTACCTAGGGCAGTATCTTTGGTCAGTTCTCCATTTTTATACAATCTGGATCTATTTAAATGAGCTGCTTAAAGGCAAGTTACAATGATTCGCGCTAATTTTCAAATTTATTAGTGCACTATTCACATGGTTTGAGTGCGTCCTCCAAAGTTAGTATGTTCGAAACTTAGTACCCAGCACAGGTGGAGAATGGAGAATCTTAGAAACTGATTATGCTCAGAGGCGTTTGCCCTTCTTGCCTTCTTGATGAATCAGTGGTAGGTTAATCACTGGGTTGATAGATTTGTGGTGGAAGGAAGAGCCCAACCCCTTTCTCTCTCTCTCTCTCTCTCTCTCTCTCTCTCTCTCTGATGTCCTTTGTAGGCTGATGCAGGAAGAAACCTACACAGATTGGTACTCTGGATTTCCTGAGATTCAGGAGGGAAGGGCAATAATTTATGTTTTTATCACTTACCCAATCTCAGACATTTTATAACACTACAAGGAGCTCTCACACATGTGCACATTTCACAGTGTTAAAGTGGACTACATGGCTGTAGATATCTTCTCACTTCTACTTTTTATGAATGACTTCAATTTTATTTTTTTTTGGCCAAAGCTTTACAATCTCAAATTTTCATTATTGTATTCTTTAAAACTTGATATGCATTTTAATGTAAGTATTAGCAATAGCAACAATGGAATTCTAAGTTCTACAGCAGTCAAGCAACTGAGCCCTTAGCAAGATCAGTACCAAAACAGTAAGACTAAAGGCAGAAGCTCCACAGATGAAGCTCTGTGTAACGCCCTGGTCCAATCCTCTACTCTAAATTATATCAAATCACAGTGTTTGTTAACAATTGTAAAATCTGTAATACAGAAATACCTGAAATCATTACCTACTTCGAAGAGACATTAAAGCAATTCCTCAAAGATGGTCTGTCAGTTTGCCATTTTTTTTTCTATTTTTTCTCCTTATGACTTGAAAATCTGATCTTATAAAATACTAAATATGTTGAATATAATGTACACTCAAAGGCCAAAAATGTGATATAAATTACATTTCTTTCCTTTAAATTACAAATTTTCCCATTTTTACTTTAGATTCATTTACTCCTCTTGTTAGCATTTAACATACAGTCTTCTATTTCAGTCTTGGTAGGTTGTTTATCCCATATCTCTAATAAAAAGAAAAGAGATATTTCATTAAACTTTTAAAAACGAAAAGCAAAAAAGGCACTCAGCATTGTGTGAAGAGACCAACAGTTCTCTCTCTAGCAAATTGATTTTCTCCCCTAAAAGAATCTTAAAGTTCTGTTTAGAATCTTTGAACTCCAAGCTTACAACTCCTTGACCTCACACTCAACTTTGCAAATATGTTTAGTATTTCTTAAAAGGTTTTACTGAATCTGCACATTTTATTATTGTTGTTATTTTTTTCCTTAGGTCTAATACCTTGCTCTCTCTTCTTTCAGGAATTTTTGGAGTATCACAGAACTTTCAAGAGACATGAATAATATTCTACACCATCAAAGCTTGCTATTGAATCAGGAAAATAAAAATATGAAATTAAAAAATCATAATATAATTCAAGAAAAAAATACATTCATCCTGTTATTTGTTCTTTCTGAAAATACAGATATACATATTTGGGGAATAATAAGCTTTAAGTATCTTTAAAAATGAGCTCAAATGTCAACATCTTTGATAACCTATGAAGCAGAATAAATGTGATATTCCCTACCTTTTACAAATTGTAAGTGATGAAATGATAGATTATTGTTAAACAATAGTATTTGAGAACTTTGCAAATAAAAATGAAAGAAACATTTGAGAACTCTTCCTCATATTCAAAGGTGAGATAACTCTGAATACTTGAACTCAGGATATTGTTAAGAGTCTTGAGTGTTTTCCAACATTTTCTTAGGTAGAAGGAACCTTCAGGAAAATAATGCACCATTTCTGAGACCATTATGTTTGGCCATGATTTGTTGAAGGAAGGTGCCCTTGTAGATTTCCCTCACAGTGATTATGAGGGTTAATTTGACTGATAGGCTCTCATAGCCCATGCATCCTTTTTTCCCTTGGAAAAATGTGAAAACAAGAGACAATCACTTTGCAAGGCAGAAGCTCTTCCAAGAGAATGCAGGATTTAGACAAGGAGGAGATGGAAGATCAGGGAAATTCCTGGGTCACTTGGCATCGTGTTGGCTGAGTCTGGTTAATCTGGCCATTCCATCACTGAGGCAGGAAGCCATTCTGCCGAGAACTTATGAAGATAAAGATGCTCACTTGCTACACTGGGTTCTAGAGACTAAAGAAATGCTGGAGGAGCCACAGGTTTCTGACAGTTTCAGTGGACAATGGACATATGAATAAATGCATCTGGTGACTGTCAGTGAGATGATAAAACAATTGTTTTGTATCATTCACAGGATAATGGATTCGCATAAACAGCATTCTCAGGTGCAAGACTCCTGCAGTAAATACTTCACTAGTATCCCAACCCCAGGTCTCAGCAGTAATTTTTTATAAAGGAATTTGGAATTCAGCACACTTTCCATGTGAACTGATTGATCACGCTTTCTTCCGTGTGCACTCCGCAGACGCGGCCATCACGAACCAGCACTTCTGCAGCAAGAGATGCGCACTGAACACCCCGAGGTTGGAGGGAATCAGCTTTTGCACTCTTCCTGTGGGTTCTTGCCTGCATGTCTGTCCAGCAGTTTCAGCCAAAAATAATCACGTTTACTTTAGGAACCGCTAAACATTTTGGCCCTTGCTTCCTTTCCTTAGTCCAACCACTGCATGTTTTTTCAGTAAAGACCAAACATAAGGAGCTATCAGGACCTTCTAAATCAAGCTTATCAGTACAGAGAAGCTAAACATTATCACCGCCAAGTATTTAACTGTGCCCTCTCATACACACAATGATGACAAAAGAGCATGCAACTATGACAAGATTGAAATGTGAGAACTTGGTCCTTGTACGGTTTCTCAGCAGGAGTTTGTAGCTGTGGGCACCATGAAGAACAGAGCTCTGGGTGTCCTCTGTAAGATGCCCATCTGACTGTGGCCTTCTCCAGGAAGTAATCTGCAGGATTACTCAACCTTAACTCACTCTGCCTTCAACACAGAGGTTTGACAGAGTATCCCAAGTTGACAACAATACATCTCTGCTACTTCTCCGGTAAACATAAAAAAAATGCCTGTCTTACACAGTATTTACCTTTCCTCTGTCTTGGAACAGCTGTATTTTGGAATAACAGTCAATCTACTTACACTCTAGTGGAAAGGCGATAATGAATAGTGTATAACCAATACAGTACAACTGTGACCACTGCATACTGGAAATGCTCTCCCACATAATCATGAGGGAAAGCAAGCAGCAGAGAAAACAAGCCAGGAGTCCATTCTGTACGGTCCCCTTGTGTTGCACCAGCACAGAGCATAAATAATCTGTGTGCTGTAGGCACTGGGAGCGTGGGTGTCCCAGGGAGAGAGGTGAAGGCCCAGAGAAGGGTGGGGTGGTGAATGGGTCTTTGGCATCTTCATCCAGCTGTGGAAGACGTAAAATGAATCTTAGGTGAAAATCACTGGATTATGAACTTGTGTTTTGTATTTTGATTAAATGATTCTTTTTAAAAGATTTGCCAGCAGAAAGGCTGAGCTAGGAGGATCCCAAGTTGAGTTCTAACCTAGGCAACATAACAGCATAGCAAATCTGTCTAAAACGTGAAATTTTGAGGTGGAAGGTGGGGGCTCAAGCTTAGTGAAATGGTTCTGGGTTCAGTCTCCAGCACCAAAACAAAAAATGCTACCAAATATTAGGCTGATATGCTACACATGAAAACAAGTAAGAGAAATTACAGACTTGTCATCCACTAAGATGCCTGTGGCAATGAAAACGAAAACCAAAGCAACACTTTCAGCAAAACAAATAAGCAAAATAAACAAAACCCCAAATCTCTCAACCTAGGTTTCCACATGTAGCTGAAGCATTACCCAAAGAGCGATTTTAAATGACTGTATGCATAATAAGAAATTTTGTATTCCTGTAAATGCATTTGGAGTAAAGATGAAGGCTAAGAAGGTAAATAAATAAAGAGAAAGAACTTAATATTTGAGAAATATGTTATTGCTGAAATAAGAGTTATAAATAACGTGAATGTTTACAAGCTTACAGGACAGGGATAAACAAAAGCTGCAGGAGAGATGATGGGAGAGAGCTCTGTTAAAATCTACAGAGGGGCTCACTTTGGCTGGCGAACATAGAAATATTGATTAATTTCAGGCTGTGTTAAGTTCAAGGAAGGCTATGTGTCAAATGTAGTGAGTTCACCTGCTTAGTAAAATCAGATCTATTCATGAGCCCAATGGAATAAGAAAGCAAAGTAAAAGAAACTTTTTATTCCAACAGGAAGCATGACATGAGGGTTAGTGTACTTAAAAAAATAACAAAGCAAATACACAATCCAACATGTGCAGAAATAAGTCTTAATCACAAAACCCCTAATTGATGAAAATAATTTACTACAAAATAGAAGCAGAGTGGACAAAAGAGAGAAGATGTTTTTAAAAACTACTACAAAAAAACTACAAAAGCTTTAAATGCTGTGAAAATATTACATGTCAAATAAATAACAGGCAAAAGAAAGACGTGTCCAGATTTTCTGCTTGAGAAAATGGAAAGGGAGAGTCTATACCCGAGGAAACGGGGATCAAGAGAAAAGCCGAGGTAGCTGTTCACTATAGGATTGGATAACTTGCAAATTCGCTTCATCAAAATGTACGACCCCATCGCACTTTATTCACCTAAGGTAAAATCCCACAGTTTATAAATTTACAACGAAGCAGTTGTAAAGAGTGGTTGAGAAATTCCCAGCTGTGGCAGTGGAATTTTGTGTTATTCTGGGATAAGGCAGGAGATGAAGCAGTGTCCAAACTGAATCCCACAATGTTTGGGAAATAGCTTCATGTTAGCACCTATGGAAATTATAGCCATGCGCGAGGGATGCTTAGGATGTGCTAGAAACTGTCACCGTGATTTGATTACGTGGTTTCCTTATGACAGCAAGACCACAAAAAGATACAGTCATTGCAATCATTTTACAGCAAGGAACGAGCCAGTCTCAGCTCAAAAGCAAAAGCTAAACCTGCATATTGGTAGTTTAATGTTGAAAACTGTATTGTGTGTTTCACTGCTTAAAATTAAACATCTAGCTTTAGAAGCAGTTGCTCAAGTTGTAACATCAAAGCATAAAAAATGAACAACCAAATGCTGACAGCACAAACCATTCTGTTTGATGAATAACAAAAAATTAGTAGTGTGGTCATCTGTCCTGCACACTTAAACATCCATACAGTTATATGCATCTACCGACAAATTGTTCTTTTTTTGAGCACTTTCTTAATATGTAATTTATCAACTAGTGATTTCTTTTGTTACTGTTATTTTTTGAAACGTTGTAGTATTTCTATCCCTTTTTCTGTTTTGCTTTTTTTCCTCTAAATAAGAAAAGAAAAAAAAAAATTAAGCTTCTAGAGTATAGAATGTGAGGTCCTGACAAGACAGAAGGATTTATTTCTGTGCAAGGTTTAGGAGCTCCCAGTCCAAGACCTAGCAGCCCTCTTTGCTCTGGGCTTCAACCAGGGCAGCACATAAAGCCAGAAGCAAGGATCAGAGCCTTGAAGCTTTCACCTCACAGGCCAGGAGGTAGAGAGAGACAGGACCAGCGGGGTCCTCTAACTAGGTGGTCCCCAATACTTTTGATACCAGGAAATAGTTTTGCAGGAGAATTTTTTTTCAAACAATTGTGCAGGGATTTTAATTTTTTATTAGATTACAATTGCAATTCACTACACAAATGACGCCCCAGCTCTAGCTTCTGCCCTCAGCTCTTGCTGAGATAGAGCATCCGGCATTCGGGTCTCCTGGGAGTGCACAGGGCCACCCAGGGCTCTCTTGTTTGCATTGCACAACATGGTTTAGGCACCCTTGAGAACCCAGTCCTGTGGCTGGGAGGAGGGCGCATCAGAGGCGGGGACACAGGTGACAGCAGCTGGAAACACGGGAAGCTCTACTCGCTGCCTGCTGAATGTCCCGTGCTCCATGGCCTGGTTCCAAATGATGCTGGTCCATGGGCCAGGGCAGGAGGATCCTGTCTGAATCCAGGGCTCCTCTCCCATAGTGTGAGGGTGTCTCTGCGGGCCCCACTTCTCAAAGGCCCCGGTACCCTCAAACAGCCCCACCTTGGGAACTAAGGGGTTAACCCATTGTTCCCTGAGGGGCTTCCAGAACACCCTGGTCTGGAAGGAAAGAGAAACTGGACTGGGAAGGCTCAGGAGAAACAAGGTTCTGCTCTTCTGCATTTCTAAGTCAAGCTCAGACCAAACCCCAGAGCTGTCTCCTCACCCCTTTTCCTGCAGGCGGAATCCAGGTAGGGTGAGAAGCACCCCTTTTCTGTGTGCACCCCTCTTCTGTGTTACTCTGTCACCTAGTAACTCATCAGGGAGGAGTTTAATTTTGTCAGTAGCTTGACTCTCAGTCTTAGTTCAGTGGATTAAGGCTAAATTTAATTTGCTTGTATGATTCTTGGGTTTTAAAAAACCTTTCAGAGGTGCCTGAATAATTTGACCCCAGGACCTGGAAATAATATTTGGATATTTGTGCTAATTAATTACACATAGTCATAATGTATGGATAGACGATTTTTATCAAGATTCAAATATTTCAGTAAATTCATGTTATAGTGTGAAGTTTCAAGTGATTTAAAAATTAATGATATGTATGTGAATCAAGTAATCCCTCTTGGTAAAGTCTTATAATTCCATCAAAACCTGTCATCATTGCATGAGAATGAGCAGGAGAACAGGTGTTGCTGAGAGAAGAAGGAGAACAGGAGAAGGAGGTTTCTGTGTCTCCTCCTGTGAAACCACCAGGGTGGAAAAACATGCAAATGGGAAAATAACAGTCATTTATTATTATTATTTTTATTACTATTACTAATTGTTCCTGATGAATTGAGGATTGACACTTGAATTCTGGGCCGTCACACTGAGCTGCATCCGGTCTTTTTTGTTTTCTGTTTCTAAACTGTGTCTTGGTAAGTGGATTGAGTTGGGCTTGATGTTGAGTCCCACCTGCTTCAGCTCCTGGACAGCTGTGCACCACCGTGCCCTTCCCTCCTGCTGTTTTTTCTGACACAATATGGAGCCCTAATCATAATCCCCATGGGTTTTTCAGGGATTCTGTTAGTTTCAATCCACCTGACTTTTCTTGCTGCTTGAATCCTCACACATTTACCAGCGGGAGCACCTGCCGTCTGGAGCCGGAGCTGTTCTGTTTCACATTCCTCTCTAGAGGGTTCTCAGCTTCATGGTACAGGACGGACTGGGTTCGTACTTTAACTTCATTTCTTTGAAAGCCCACATCTAGTCAATGGAAAAAAAATGTATTTTAGGTTACACACTGGGTGATATTTACTGCCTGCAGTGCTCACTGCTCCTGGTATGGACCGAGCCAGACACATCTCTGTCTCCCTGTCTCTGTCTCTGTCTCTCTGTGTCAGTCTCTGTCTCTATCTACATATATATGTGTGAACACATTCAAATACACACACACACACACACACACACACACGAAACAATCCTTAGGTCATGTTGACATTTGCAGTTCAATTCACCTGGACACATTTCTGTGTCTCCTCATCTCCAATGCTGTGATTTTAATGATTTCTGGTGCCATTTTGACTAGTAACATCTTTCATAGAACACAAAAGCTATAGTAGCAAACCACTGCTTTTAATCCTTCTATAAGCAAAAAACCCTGAGGAGAAAGTATAAAATCTGCTTATTCATTCTTTCCTCATGCACAGAACACACCACACCCATGGTGAGAACCCTGTCAGGAGCACAGCCTTTGTGGGCAGCCCTGCCCCTGTTTCTGTCCCACAGTAATAAACAGCCAGGCTCCCTCCTGTCCTGGGTCCCTTCAGGGGCCCTCACTTTCGCTCCCCTTTCCTGGGAGGTGATCCTCTCTGCTCCACCCCATAGCTGGACCCTGTGCCGCTCCTGTCCCAGGAGAGAGGCTCCCTCTGCAGAGACTTGTCCTAGAGAGGACCATGGACTGGGAGCGGAAGTGACCACTGGGGTGTTTTCAGGACCCTGCAGTCTGCAGCCTGGGATCTGCAGGCTGGGGAGATTGAGCTCTGGTGTGTCCTATGCCTGGCTCCTGGACCCAGGGCAGCCTTCTTGCTTGTGTTATAGGGACAGGAAGTGTTTCTGTCTCTCCATCATTACCCATGGCCACCATTCCTTCACATGAAAGCCTCACCCTTATAGCCTCATTTAACTCAATTGCTTCCCCAAATCACTAACTCCAAATACAGTGCCATTGGGTTTGGACTTCCCACAGGAACTTGGCAAAGATGGGCCAGCAGGAGGTAGGAATGTAATCCTGTCCCCATCAGCAATAGAGTCCACTGCAGATGAAGGCTCAGACAGCCAGATGGAACGGGGCACGTCCAGATTAATTTTCCTATTGCTTCATAAACTCTGTGTTTAGTAATGAAACACAGAGATCTAAAAGGAAAATTTTAAAATACACGTGTATGTGAATATTACATATTATATCTATATATTATATATAGGAAATGCCTTATAAAATGGGTAGAAGATAGTCATGAAATTTCATTAAGTTCCAAATCACAATGAGACCAGAAAAAAGAAGATATGTGAAATTCCATTTCTAAAGGGGAGAAAAGAGATGAAAAGATAGTAACACTTATGAAAAAGCTTTAAGCTTAAAATTCTACTTTTCTGAGATTAAGGGAAAAATTCATAATCATTGAGTTCTTAAAATTTTATGAAGGTATTCAAAAGTTCATCAAGAGTGGATCAGTTTTTACACACTGAGAAAAGGCACAGTGCTCTGAAACATTTGAAAGTGATAAAATTAGTCTAATATCATTGTACCATCTTTTAATTGTTTGTTAAATTTAGGAGCATATTAGTGAAAGCCTAACATTCATTGGAAAATGTTAATAACCTAATGATTTTTAAAAATACCTCCAAAATCAAAGCTGTTCTAAACATTCTTACATTGTATTATAAATGAACTTTAAGTACAATTTAAATATTGTAAACTGGTGATATATGCACACTATCTTTGTACTGATAATGAGTGATGAGATGAGTCTCCACAAAATGATATATTTTCCACAGCCTCCTAATTTATACATTAAGAACCAAATGATAAGGGGCTTCATTCAGTCTGGTTTTCCACAGATTGTTTTAGAAACACCACATGATAATTATGAATTTCTTTCCCTAAAGAATGCAGGATTTGGTTATAATAACATAGATACTGTAATTTAATAATTACTTAAAATAGCATTCTTATGCAAGAACACCTCAAATCATCCTTGGAGCAATATATCATATATAATGAAAGAAAATTTAAAACACTGAAAATTGCATGCAACTGAAAGAATGAATGTTCATTTTTGAAAAAGATGGAAGGATATCTGTCCCAGCTACTTTCTCATTGCTAGCTGGACAAAATACCTGACAATCTCAAGTTAAAAGAAGAAAGGCTTACTTTGGCTCACTGTTTGTAGAGGTTTCATTCCAGAGTGAATTGGCTCCAAGGCAGAGGAGAACCAGGCCATGGAGTGACAGGCAGGAAGCAGCCAAGCAGCAAGCCGTCCTTTCCCTTTTTATTCTATTCAGGTTAGGGTCAATAGGATTGATTGTTGATTGATGTCATTCACACTCAGATTGAGCCTTTCCATTATCCACACCCAGAATTATGTTAAAGCAAACAGTTTTCACACCTATAAAACACTGTCCAACCCCCATGCATCGGTCAATCCCAGAAGTCTCACTTATGAGCACATGAGGCTTCGGAGGACACTGGGGTATAAGCTGTAAGAGCACCCAGGGAGGAGAGATGAGGTTTGAGCCAGGGAGAAGTTCCATGGGAGGGGGTTCAGCATCGGCGTGAGATACGGGAACTTTACACGAATTCAAGTCAGTCAGGTTGAATCTCACTTTATTTTCCCTCTGGGCTCTTACCTGAGATGTGCTTCTGAGATGTGGCCAAGATCACAGAATTTAAAGCTTCGTGCCCATCACTTAGCCACCTGCAGTTCACTGTCTACAAGAGCTAGCAGGGGCAGAGGATGGCTCACTGTGTTCCTAGGAGTTTGATTCATGCTTTTGAAGTTCTTTGCTTTCACCTGTTTCACATGAACTATCAGTTGAGATCTTTGCTCGTAACTCATGACTTACTGCTTGCACCTGATTTTAGCTAACAGAAGTCAAGGTTGTTAATAAGAGCTAATGTGCATTGTTGTGATTCAGTAGTCAGTTCAGATACCTTGCTGAATTTTTGTTTTCACGGAAGTATTTTAGCTTATACACTTTCCTTCTTTGGTGTATAAAGATATACTATATATGCTCTATAGAACAATGGCCTGAACTTGGTTTGCTGATATTTAGTGTCATCTTGGAATTCTTTGAGTACCCGTTTGCTACTTCAAGTCAAATGTTCCCAGCAGCACCTGGGCTTGAGAATGCGGAGCAGGGTCCTAACTAGACTTGGGATGCATGTCCCAGGCACTGTCTGCTCTTGCACTGATTGTGGTGAGAAGCTCACAAAAGCCATTTGTGCATTGTAGGCTTTGTTCCTCTCTGCTGACATGTCCCCCTTTTGTCTTGTATCAGGAGGTATACTGTAAACCCTTCCCCTCTGAGAAAGCGTCAAACATCACATTTCCTTTATAGCAAAGCTGCTTCTCTCCCATTATATTTTTCACAAGTATGACCTGCCTTTAATCACTGCATGACCTTGATGAGATGTAGTATCACAGAGCCTTCTCATTCACAGGGACTTGTGAGGATACCCAGGTGAACCCAATACAGAAAGCATCTCTCAAGCACTCCTGCTGTCAAAGTGCAACTCCAGCAGCAGGTGTCGCAGGCTGAAGAGCTGCTGCATTCTGTAGACCAAAGTCACTCCTTCAAGACTTCCAGACAGCTGGGAGACAAAGCGGACTCCCTTTCTCTAGAATTCCCCACTCCGCAGCTGTGGGTGCATTCTGCTCTGTCATCCCCATTCATGCAAGTCTCAGTCTCAACTGAGTTCTGCCTGCCACAGATGTGCAGCAGCCTGCAAGACCATTCCAAAGACATCATGCAAACAATCAATGGCTGTTCTTTCAAGCTCCATTGGTTTTTATTATTAATGATTTATTTTCCAATTGCCTAACAGACATCTCCGAGTACGTCAATTGCTAACTAACTTACTTAGAACAAGTCTGTAGTTTGCTCATTTATAAATGTAGAATGATATATCTGATTCCAACTTTACAGAGCAGAAAACATAATTCAAATACTCAAGTGCTTAACGTGTACCTGTATTCACCAAGGGGTCATTCAGGACATGCCTGTGTGCACATTAAAGCATGTAAATGACCAAATGCAAGGCATGCTAACTTTGTGCATAGTTAAGTCAATATCATCACTTTGCACTGAAAAAGCAACTGTGCCTTTTACTGCTGATGGAAGTACGGGTTAGCCCCAATGCTTTGGACTATTTTAGTGGAGTGTTACTGCTGTGCAGACTGAGCATGCAGACAGCCTGAAAGCAAATAAGAAAAAACCAATGCCAAATAGAACACAAGATCAAAGCCTGCATTCTAGTGTTCCTTTTGCTATGCACTGATAAATAGCATGTTGCACATTGAGTTAATTTAATGTCTAAGATTTTACTGGTAACTAAGAAGTGGATCCCTCTCCATCAAAGTTAAATTAGAGTTCACTGCATATCCAGTCCTTCTTAAATACAGCTTGAATAAAGAGGTTAATTTCTCACTGACTTCTATGATCACTTGAGAGCTATGTCTTTCCTGTTGATTGATCTTATTTAGAGAACTGAATTCCAGTGTAGAGAATATGTTTCCCACATCCAAGCACTGCATAAGCCAAGAGGTCATATAATGTCAGATTGGATCTATGTTACTTTCTTTGAGTGTGGGAAACTGTCTCAAAACGTAATATATTTATTTTGACGATAATACTTTAGGAGTAGAAATTTACTAAATATGTAAATTAACAAATCATGCATGTGGATTTTAAGTCAACATTGAAGTAACCTTTATTAAAATATTTTTAGCTATGTTGAAGACTTGGACAGCCTATCGTTTGGTAACTCAGGAGTGAAACTTAAAGACATAAAAATTTCCAATTAATAGCACAATGAAATGTGATTTAACCATTTTGAGATAATAAACATAATTTTATCACATCATGGTACATAAATTGTGAAGATGGATTTGCTAGCATTCCTTTCCATTAAAAAGGAATTGTGGATTATGCAAACACAGATGGTACTGGCTAAGCAGCAAGCCGAGCCTCCACGTCGCTGTGTAAACTTTCCCCAGTTCAGTGGCCTTCCAGCAAGCACAGGAGGCAGCTCCAAGGTGAAGTCAGGCTATGTTGCTGCCTGATATTTCAAAAGATACAAGGTTAAAGTGACAGATGGTAGTCATAGCTCTACATAGTCTCTACATGTAGACCATATTGAATTTTAGTAATAAATGGAAAACATGGGGACTTTTTGGCGAAGGCTGCTACTAACACCCAGCTCTCCCTGAGGTTCTGGGTATGCTTCTACACGAGGGCCCCTGGGTGTGGGTGTGGTAAGGAGTCACAATTCCAGGTCCACAGTGTCTGTCCTGGGCCGACTGCTATCTAAGGAGAACAATAGGTAGATACAGATCAAAGGCACTCCTGCTCTCTCACAATTCTGGGAAATTGAGGCAGGATAATTTCAAGTTTGAGGTTAGCCTGGGCAGCTTAGCAATATAGTGAGACACAGTATTGAAATTAAAAAAAAAAAAAAAAAAAAAAAAAAAAAAAAAAAAAAAACTAGCTCTGTGTTAAGGCTTTGGGTTCAATCTCCTGTATCTCCCCTCCAAAAAACAAAACCAAACAAAGCAAACAAGGTGAAGGTCACATCTTTCCCCACCTCCAGAGGAGCTTTGCTGCTGTCTTAGGGTAGCAAGCACTTCTGTCTTCCCAGGGGACTGAAACCTCCCACTACTTCTGGGTATTGGTCAAGTCCCACCCCCTACTGAGCACTCTGCATGCTGATTTCAGCCTCAGGTTTTGTGACCTGGGAGATGTAAACCATGACATTTTGTGCCAAAATGGTTCCAAAGAATGAGAGGTGAACATGAAATTTTGAGAGGGACCACCTGGCCCCCAGCTGGCCAGAAAGCCCCTGCTGTGGCAGGTGGAGCACAGGAATCCCTGTACAGTTGTTGGAACATTTCCTGGTTGTGGAGGGCAGTGTTGCATCTCTGGCAAGGCCTGTGTTAGCTGATACAATCTGGCACTGGATAAACCCAAGACAAACAGTAGCCATGAGGACGGAGGGATAGAGTGGATATTGCTAAGCTGGAGAGTGACTGATTTGCAATTAAAACCCAAGCATGCAAAGCAGAAGGACTCACTGATTGCATATGAAGAGCCTCTCATCTTCCAGAGCTGGAGGGCAGGGAAGGCTGCTGACCAGACATGGACCTTAATAGGAAAATTAGCTGAGCATCAAAAAAGGCCTAAGGCCATGCTGCATGCTGAGCACAAGACCCTGGCTGAGTACAATGATTTCCACACACAGAACAAGAGCCTCTGGGTAGACATCCTCATGTCTGCAACCTCCAGATTCCCACCCAGTGATCTGTTCCTCCCTGCTGGAAGTGTGCTCCCTGGTGGAACTAGGCACTTCTGATGCATACTGGAGAGGTGTCTGACCTCCAGGACAAAGTCAGCTATCTGAGGCTCTCCTGGCAGTCAGGTCAACATAGGGAGCTCACGTCCAGCAAAGCCCAGTGTCTGTGTCAAGTGGCAGAGGCTATCACTGGATGTGACAGTGCAGTGGTCCATCCACTGTCCCAGTGATGCTCAGCTGGAGGGTGTCCTTTATGACAGCGAGGCTCCTTTGTCCTGAATGTGCTGAGTCCGTTAGGGCAATGACAGTGCTAAGTGCTGCTTCCCCTGCTCATGGGGTTCTCCTCTGGATCCTCTTCAGGACTTGTTCACTGAGGGGCTGGAAGTGCTGTGGGGAAATGGTCCTCAGCATTCTGCCTTCCAGAAGTGGACTCTGCAGAGAAACCTGCCTGGCTCGGTGCTGTTTGCCCTTGGGAAGGCAGCCTGGGCTCAAGGTGGAACGTCTCTGACCCTCCCTACTCAGCTTCAGGCCCAGAGGCACTGTGGCTGCCCCGAACTCCCCATGTGAACAGGGACTTCCCTGCCCTCCGAAGGGGAGAAGCCCCTGGAGCTGCCCTCCTACACATGGTGCATCCTGCCAGACAAGCCACAGGGAGCCCAGCCTGTGTCAGCTGCTTACAGACATCCATCCCCTTATACTCACTCTGTGACCAGTGCCTTGCTGGGACTTCCAGAACCTGGCGCCTTTCTGTTATTGTCATTTTCAGCTCTAACAGGTACAGTGCCATGTTTTCATAGGCTCTTCCTGTCCGGTGCGATTCCCTCAAGCTTCTCTTATTTCCCTACCATTCACCACATTGCTCTTTAATGGCCTGGAATATTTGTAATTACTGCTTTGTAGTTGTCTCTAAAGTCCAGATTCTTGGTCATCAGGGTCTGCTTCATAGCACACACTTCTCTTTGAACATGAATTATGTTTTCTTTTTAACTATGGTGTTTAAAAAGGTTAAACACTTTGCGTAACTCAGCTCACATAAAGAATCCAAACCCTGTTATCTTTCTGAAATAAAATCAAATCATTTGCTTTTTTTGTTGTTTTTTGCTTTTTGGTCTTTTGAGGCAGGGCTGTGCTCCATACTTCAGGGTGGTCTAAACTCCTTGCCATCCTCCTGTCTCTATCCCCCAGGTGTGGGGATTACAGGAGTGTTCCACCCTTCCTGGTTCTTGTCCTAGTGTTGTGATTGATGGTTGTCTGATTGCCTTAAACTTCAGTAAAACTGCTTTTATGATTGCCTTGTGAACACCAGTAAAATTTTAAGTGTTTTCCTGGCCTTTCTGACTTTCAGTGTCTGAGATTCTAAATTCTACTTCTCTGAGATCCTGTTGAAACTTGCCTTGGGCTTTTTCTGGGTCTGGGCTGGAAGAAGTTTACCTGCAAGGCAAGGCCCTTGCTGCTTTTCCACTCTCCTGGTTGCTGTTGGTGGGACCACTGAGGTGTTCAGTGGTCTCAGCCTGGCTCTGGGTCCACTCTGTGGCAGCAGCAATCTGGAGTATGTTATGTGTACATGTGTGCATTTTCACATATGCACATCTGTGCATATCCCTCATGCCCTGGGATCTACGCATGTGGTGCTGAGGGTTTCCGATTTGGGAATTCTGTGGTAATGCTTTTATACCCTTAATATATTGGGTTTCCTATTTTAATTGTAATGTTTCCTGGTGGCTCCATTACTAATTCTTCACATTAAACCAAGGCATAGTAATAAATGTCTTTTACTAGGATTCTTTTAACTGATCAAAATTCTATTGCAGCTCATGTGAAAGAGACAGCTTTTCATTTTTCTTTTTGTTGTGTTTTATTTATTATTTTTCTTTGATACTGTGTAGCAAGTCCTGTAACAGTGTATTTGGTGTTTTGTTTTTGATTTTCATTAGAAATATAGATTTTGTACTACCTGTAGGAGTGGAAGTGTTATTCCACACAGCGAGAGTGAGCATTTGCAGAATGGAGTTGTTGGTTATTTAACCAGGGGAGGAATACTAGGTTCTGAAAATCACATTGGATTTATGCAGTAGCGTCAAGTACACAAATTAGTGCCTCATAGAATTTACAGTGATTATTCACTGGGTTTTTCCAAATTGCTGTATGTTTTTATTTTTACCAGTCATAAGAACACATTTGAAGATACAAAAACAATTATGCCTGAGAAATAAACCAAATTGAGAAGGATGGAAACTGAGATCTGAATACTGCAAAGTGAAATAATATACTTCCTCGTGCTGGTCAGTCTTTGCTCTGGGCACAGACACGCAAAGCCTTTGGACCTCTCTCTGCTTCTGTCTGAAAAAGATGCACCCCACTGGCACACATTTACCTTGTGATGTCAGCACTTCCTGGTGCAGTGTCAGGACATTTATCATCTGCCCTTTTTTACCCTTCACAATAATCCTGTGGGCCAGGGATTATTGCTTTGAATTTTACCCATTCGAGATAAAACCTCTGAGCACAACCTTAGTAACTGCACAATCTGGTCAGAGTTTCATACCTGGCAAAATGATCTGCCTCCATTGGAGAGAAGGGGAATGGCCTGGGCTTCCTTTTCCTAGAAATGTGCTCACTGGATAATGGGAGCTCTGCTCAGCAGCTGGGGAGGTTGGGTCACTTCAGGGGCTGCACTGAGATCCAGGAACGGAGTGGTTGCCTAGCATCCGAGAGGCCAAGGTTCTTCCTGAAGAACCTGTGAGTGAGCAGGGATATGCTCCTGTTGATCATGGTTGGGGTAATGCATTGTGTTGGCTTCTCTCTGTTGCTTTCTTAAAAACAAAGCAAAAGAACCTCAGAGTATTGTCCAATGTGTCTGCTGCACATTACAGCTGAAGCATGCAGTGTGCCAGTGTGTAATCCTCACCATAGTGAATATATAAGATGACTCAAGATAAGGTAAAATCCTTCAAATAACCAAAGTTCTTAGTGATCACTGAAAATTAAAGTAAGTGACAAGTTTCTCAATCAGGGCCTTATTTGACACTGAATTCTACAGAGCAATTTATTTCTGTCTAAAGTTTATCAATAGGAACATGCCTTACGAGTGTCACACAAAGTATCACACAAGTTTCATTCATTTTTGTTTGGCTTTTATTTGGGCGTGACTCATGGTTAACATGGAGCCTAAGTTTTGCTGAGTATCAGTTCATCCCATGATGCATTGAGGTGAAAGGAGGCCTTTGTTCTGAGTGACTTAGTAAACAGGAGCTTCGATTTTCACCGCATCGCATCAGCTAAATAGCTCCTTCCCCGCTGGCACTTTGATCACCCTCCTCTGCCAACTGCTGTATTCGTAGTAGATCTAAGTCCCTGCCATGTACTTTTGTTATGATCTTAACAGTTTTTTCAAGGACAGAGATAATGGAGAACTGACCTTCCCCACTTGTATACCATAGGATTTTGTCCTTTTTTCCCTGTGGTTTGTTTTCTCACTGCAAATATAAAGGTTATATAAGGTAAATAGCAACTAAAAAACAGTGGTGATACAGCATTTGCAGTATGGATGAGGTATAAGAAACATTTTCTCTACTCATGCTATTTAATTCAGTGAGGCAGAGCTTAACGGAATTCTCTGTGTGCTACAAACATGAGAAATTCATTGCTCCTGCCCGGTAAGAACTCAGTCTCACCTAAGCAACAGTGAGATACACAGACGCATGAGAGCTGTGGACAGGAGTCCACTCTTTCACTTCGTCCATTTCCCTTTCAAAGTCCTAACAAGCCTGGGTACTCAGTAGCCGAGCGGAGAGCAGCTGCCAGCATGGTTTATCTGTGCAAGTTCATGCTAGCTTCAGGGCACATGGTGTGAAACACAAACTTCTTCATGCTCAGGATAAAGCAGAGCTCCTGGGTGCCACAAGAGCAGGTGTGCTTGCCAAAGGGAGCAGAGTAGCGACAGCCTCCCTGTGTGAATCAGCTGACTGTGTGTAGGAGAGACACAGAGGCGGATCAGTCCCGTCTCCGATGCAGGCCCACAAAGGAGCCCAAGATCTCCCTTGCGGTCTCCTGAAGCCTGGCAGAAGGGAGGGGCAGCCTGCCAAAAGTGGCTCTTCCTGGTCGGTGACTGTGGGTGACAATGTCAGCTGTGCCTTGTTGTCTGGCTATGAAAAGTGAAAGGGAAAAGGATTTGCCTGGCTTTGGTTATTGGGGTACAAATCCTTGAGTCCTAGTAAACTTTGATTACATCGTTGTCTAAAAGTAAAGGGGGCATTTACTGCAAAAGTGGCCAAGACAGAAGGACCGGTACCCACTTTTAGTCCTTCAGAGAGCACAAGCATGGGAAGTGAAGGGCAGACTTTTCTGCTAGTAACATGGTTTTGTCTCAAAACTGATCCAAAAGTAAGCAGTATCAACATTTATGTCACATTATGCTTTATTCCATGATGACTTGGTAATCCTCAGCACAACCGTCTACCTTCTCTCTCGGTCAGAGTTCACAGGATGAATACCATTTAGAAGCACATGGAAGGTACAACAGGAGCACAGGAAACACATGCAATGGTTTATCTATAAGGTTTTCATTGAACTAAGAAAGTTCAAGATGGAGATGATAGTATGCAAATTAGAGGGTTGCAATCGAACTCTTAAGAAATTAACTTTCTTGGCTAACTCTAACAATTACTCTGTCTCAGGTGTTTAAAAGGATGGAATGAAATGCTCCTTGGTAGTATTTACATAAGGTCAGGGGCCAAAATGACAGAAGTGACAAAAGGGCCATGACCAGGTAGTCCTAGATCTTTCCCCTATCTGGAAGCAGCTGCCACAGGACATAGCGGAAGCTTCTCCAGCAGCACATGTCAGAGCAGAGCTGAGCCTGAGGAAATCTGTCTTAGTCACTCTAAGGTTGCTGGGACAAAAATAACACTTTAAAGCAGGAGAAGTTTACTTTGCCTCCTGTCTCAGTCCATAGCCATGGCTGGCTCAAGGCAGGAAGGTGTGGTGGAAAGATCTGGCAAAAGAGAGCTGCTCACATCATGGGGGTCAGGAAGCAGAGAGGAAAAGGAGTGTCTGGGAAGGGAGAAGAATCCCTCCAGCTCAAGTCGCGTGACTGGGCTCTTCCCCCCACATTCCACCTCGAAGCAATCAGCTGTAGTAATCCATAATGCAGCCTCCTTCCAACAGCTGCACCTGGAGCACATGAGGTTCTGGGGGTCATCTCGATCTAAACCAGTGCAACATCACTGCGAGCAGCAGTAACATCACCAAGGCAGCTGTCCACCTCTGCCTCATACCCAGAGCACCCATCAGTGCTGTCCACTGTCCAATAACACAAACCAAGGATTTGATAATTGCTTTCACTCAGGGCTGCAGCATCAGAAAGTGTCCTGGGGTGGGAACTGGTAACTGGATCACTGTTCCCTAATTCTTTCATGCAGAGCTCAGTGACATCCTCTTACCAGTTACATCATTTTAGAGAATGGAAGCATTCTGTGGAAGTTTTTACTTGGCAATATATTTTATAATTAATTATTCTGAACTAAACACAATCACTTACACTCAGTGAGGCTTGAATATTAATTTTCCCCAAAGCAACCATGTAACAATTTCCCAAACATTTTATAACCCTTCTTTCTTTGATTCATCTCAGCTCTGCTATGATTATATTCTATATAAACATTTTTAAATTATATAGGCACCAAACTTGCAACGTAATAAAGCAATAAAATGTATGTGTAAAACTAAAAAACAAATATTACAATGTTTGTGTGTGTGCACACGTACATGTGTGTTTGTATCAATAAATTTGCTAGAAATTACTGGAAACTGAGACGGTGTGAAAGAGACGAGTGAGTAGGGAATAAAAAATAGGCAAGATTTAACTAAAGCAAGTGACTTGAATCTTAATGTTTGGGAGAAACTTCTTCAAACTGAGTTTTACCAGTAGTAGAAGGTAACAAAAATCACTTTAGCTTTTTGCAAACAAAATTATCTTTAATTAAAAATTTATTGTAATAGAATATCCCAGATTTTTCACAAAATGTAAGCGAGAGAATTAGTTTGTAAAATATTTGTTTTGTGATAGATGCTGGCTCCAAAGGATGACGGATGGATAGATGATTGGGATGATGACATGTGCTGGAGATTTTCTTAGTACATGTTTGTCATATATAAGGATCCTGCACGTAATGTATCCTAATTCTTATTTCTTGCCATTCCACTCCCTTCTGTTCAGCCCCTCTTTTCCTTCCTATTAATCAAAGCTTCATTTCCATGTTTTCCATCCATTTTCTTTTTCAAAAGTCCTTTTCTCTTCCTTCTCTTCCCCCTCCCTTGTTCCTGTTCCCATTGAAACCTGTTCTTCCTACTGCAGGACATCTGTTCTCCACTTTGCTTCTTATTTACCCTTTGAGATTCTCACACAGGAGAACTTGTGTGTTTATACTGAGTGCATCAACTGTGTGTTACTGCTCACATGGAAAATGCATGAAGACTGACATGAAAAAATAAAAAATTGTCTATCGGTGAATGGTTACTATCCACTTCTCGTTTGCATTAATTAAATTAAAAATTATTATGAGGAAATCAAAAGCAAGTATGCATTAAAAGAAGAAAGCAACTGAATCAAATCTGCACAATTTTAAGGTGATGTTATATAAGCAAGGCTTAAGATGCAAATATTTATCTAAGGTTACCCAAGCCCCAGTCAGGAGAGCTGAGATTTAGGTTTAGTTCTCTGCTTCCATTGCAACTTCTCTTCCACAAATTCCCATCACTGTCAGAGTGCTGTGGTGTAAATCTAAAATGCCCTCCTGGTCTCATATGTGTTGAAGATGAAGGGTCACGGGACACTGTGCTGACTCATGAGTTCACTCATGGGTGAGCTGGGGACTGAATACACTGTAGGAGGTGGAGCCTGGTTGGAGGTGTTAACAGGGTATGACCTGGGAGGGTGTGTGCTTGTTCTCAGCTCCTTCCTTCTCTCCTTGCTTCCTGGCTGCCATGGACTGAGCAATTCTTCTCCTCCAGTCCCATTTCGGCCTTGGAGGCAATGACCACGGACTTAACTTGTTGAAATTGTGAACCACTGGGACCCCCTGATCCTGTCTCTGTCCTGGAACCAGGCAAGGATAGACTGAACCTCTCTGATCCTAAGTCAAGCTCTCCTCCTTTACATTGTGGATGTTGGGTGTTGTGTCCAGTGGAAAGAAGGTATCTTAGGACACAAAGGTAATGAAAAACCTGTCATGGCCAGTCAAAAAGCAGCCTGTTCCAGTTTTCATAGATACTGGAAGACAGAGATAATGTGTTCTGTGTTGCAGGAACTCTAAACTCCGTATCAGGGACTCTTTTTATTTCTATGCTTGCATGCTTCCATAATCATCTTCATCAAACCTGCCTGTGTTTCAAACATCTATTTGTGGGTACCCAGGGAATCATCCTCCTGTGAGTCCCACATCCAGAGATGTCTCTCAGGTGCATCACTCAAATGCTGTAGGTTTAAACAGTAATTAAAACAGTGAGACTTTTGCAAGTGCATGAAATTTTCTTTTCCTGTACACCACAATCTGACCTTGGCAACTAGCAGAATCCATCAGCTGCTGGCAGATCACCAAGAATAAAAAATAAGCAATGGGAATATCATTAGCTTTGGGGTTTCCTGGGCAGCGACAAATGGAGAAATCGAAATAGGCTCCTCAAGTAAGTCAGAGCATAGCAAATACTGCTGCAAATCAAGGTCTGACCTTAAATAGAAAGAGAAAAGGACTAAAATTTGAAATATTTTTCCACAGTTCTAAGTGATCCATAATAAAGAGAAAAAGGTACTCTACTCAAGACTTAGAAATATCTCCTTCGAATACATTTTCATTTTTCATGAAAATATAACAAATATTAAGTAGATACATTTGGATTTTTCAAAACTGCTAGGAATTTTTCTTGCATCTATTGAAGATTAAAAATTAAAAGAGAATGAAACTAATTTTTATTTTTATACACCTAAAAAGAGATCTTTCACTCTAAATTTATCTTTCTGTATTACTATAAGATTGAGTAGCTTGTGCGATTACACAAAAAGAGGGAGAGTAGACAAAAAGAAGACTATGGAGGATGGCTGAATTCTGAAATATTTCCAAAATGCAGAAACTTCAATGATCAGCATCAAAAGCACACGCCATTAAGGGGTATTATCAGTCATTATTCTAAAACTTTCCTTCATACTTTTGGACCTATGAATAATTTTGCCATTTTGCTTACCTATAAGATTCACACTATTTTGACAAATATTTTTAACATATAATTTATACCATATTGTAAGCTTTTTCAGTTTTTTTTAGTTTTTCAATTTAACAGCCAACGTGCCCATAACCCATGCGAATGATAGACACCTCCTTGGGATCTTCATCATTAAGTTGCTGTGCCAGATCCCATCACAGAGCACGAGCCATGTGTCTCCCTCACTTCCCTGTTGGGGGAACCAGGGCGGTGTTTGCTTGTTTAGTAGCATGGGAAGTGGAACCCAGGAACTCAGGTAGGCTAACCCTGTGCTGTTCCACGGATGCCCAGGCCCATGCCTGAGGGTCTTCTTCATTTTTCAGATTGGCTAATGAAACACCTATGCAAACCTCTCCATGTTCACCTGGGTCGGATGTCCTCAGGGGCCCTCGAGGCAGCTTCTGCTAGGGCCTTGAACATGCTGTGCTGTAATACTTTAGCAGCCTATTTCTTGCATAGTTAGTACAGGTTGCTTGCTTCCAAAAAGGAATGATCTCACAATAATCAAAAGTATACAAACCCTTCCATTCTCTCCAAGCCACGTATCTTTATTTTTCACCACAATAAAAGGCAGGGCTAGGATCCCATTTAACCCACAGTTCAATACTTACAAGTGAGATGATCCTTCTGGAGACTTGGTCATACTTCATTTTCCTATTAACATATGAGCCGATTTTGTTGAGCTGTTTTAGTGAGCTGATTTTGTTGCTTTGTAGCAGTTCATCTTGGGGATTTATTGAAGTCACCGCAAGCTGACTACCATGGAAACAAATGCACAAACAGCAGCACCGCCCTTGTGCTGGGCAGGGTGGGGGCTCCCCTCAGACCCTCTGGAGGCCTAGGGACCTGGGAGTGGACACAAGGCCACAACATGTGGACTTGGACAATCAGGCTTTGAAGCCATAAGACGTGGAGGAAAAGGCTCCTGAGAACAGCCCATTTGGTTCAGCTTTGCCCTCTTCAAGGAGCTCTGTGATACATGGAAGGGGGAAATGTAGACCGCATGCTCCACACCTCTTGAAGGCTCAGTGTGAGAAGTTGTCTCACCTGCGAATCCCCAGCCAGGAAGTGGAGGGGCTCTTCTCTCAGCTCCCCTTTCACTAAGCAACGGTCCAGCCAGTTGACTGGTCCAGCATTCAGGAACCAGTCCTAGTGCTGGGTGATTTGCCAAACAGCTATGGTCCATCTTCTTCTCATCCCACTTGGGACCATCATGAACACCTGAGGACATGCAGGGCAACAATTTATATTCAAAGCAAACAAGAGACGTGATCTCTTGATGTGCTACCATGCCCCTGTAAAAAGCATGCGTTCTCCAGGCCACATTTGCAGTATCTTTAATAAGAGGGCACTTCTGCCTCAAGCCCAGACTTTATTTTGTGAATATGTGCTGCATGCATTGAGGGGCAGCCTCTCCAGCTGGCTTTCTGAGGTTTCTGGGTGAAAGACAACATGCTATTATCCAGGCGGGTTCAACATTTTTATTGTTTCCTTTTGAATTAGTATATGTTCATGATACATAATATATGCACACACCTTGAGAGGGTGGTACATGCACATGAGACCTCTTGATCCTTTTTACTTCCACCTGTCTTCCCATTTCCCAGATTCCCAGACACTGTGAACAGCCGCACAACAACTGTGTGACTGTTCCATCTCATCTGTCACAAAAGTCACTCGCTTCTGGTGAGCTCTGAGGAAGCAGGCAGGGAACAGAGGGCTGGCTGGTATTGTACAGGTGACTGCGTGTAGCAGTGTCACATCTGCAGAGTTTGAAGTCAGTCCCTTGGCCAAGTAGGAGAGCAGTCTAATTCCTTCCCTTGGACTTCCTGTTCCTTACCATAAGGCCTACATGACTCAGTTTACTTTATCAGGCACTACATGATTGATTTTTACCCACAAAGCATGAGGCTGCTAACACCAAGCACCCAACACACATTGGAAAACACAAAGCAACCATTTCATCCAGACTCATAGGAGGCTTTGGGATTACGGGAGTAGAAGTGATGAAAGGAAATCAAAGCTAATATGCTGAGTGCTCTAATGGCAAAGTGAAAAACATGGCAGAAGCCAGGGGTTACGTACACAGACACAGAAACTCTAAGGAAGAATTGAAGGAAAATACTAAAACAGGCGTACTTGAAGGGAAATCAAAGCAGCCTTGGGTGGGCTCCTTGGCTCCCGTGCCTGAGGAATGAATAAGCAAGCTTGAACTGAAAAAGCAAAGGGAAATGCAAATGGTTTTAGAAGTTTAAGAGGTTAGTCCTACACTTACAACAGCTAGAAAAGCTTTGAAGTCTGAGATGTAATACATAAAAGAAAAACCATAAATATGTGAAGTAATAATAGATGGTGACATAAAAAATGAATGACAGACACCAAGTCACACTTCAGAGGCCCTGAGGGAGCCACACAAGATAAAGACCAACAACTCAGCACCTGTGCGTGCTCCACTCCAGCAGCAGAAAGGAAGCCCTGGGAGAAAGCCAGGAGCAAAAAGAAGAATTCCGCGGCTTCCTCTTCAGACATTCCTCCAATGAAGAGAAAATGTCAGAAAAACACACAGGAGGTAAAAAGTTTTAAAAAGCAAGTAAAAATTTGTCATCAAAGGATTTTATAACCGGTGAATTTGTCCTTCAAAACTATGAAAAATTACTGAAATCAACAAAACGGATGTTTTCCTGATAGAACAGCAATGCTGTTAAAGAAATTCCTCCAAAAAAGAGAAAATTATTTCAAAAACTCAGAAGATCTTGCAGAAGAAAACAGTGTCAGTAAAATAAAACACTTATCTTATTCTTAATTGAGCCAAAGTAGTAGTTCACAGTAGTTGTAGAAATGAAGATTTGATGGGTGGTAAATGTCACAAATGACTGGGATCTTGCAAAGGGTGGGCGGACCACGACCTGCAGACACTCCATTGAGTGAAGTGTGTGGTGTTATTTAAATGTGGTCATGGGTTGGTCATAAACACATGTGGAAAACTCTACAGAGATCGCTAAGAACATTTAAAAAGTGTGCTGATATATTCAGAGAACATACATAATAAAGTCATATACAATGATTTAAACTGAAGAATCAGAAAAGCAAACTGAAGTGAAAAATACAGACTTTGGAAAGGAATCCATGAAACAGATTGTTTGTGGGTGGCCGGTTATTGGTACAGAAATTTTCAAAGCGTAGCCTACTCCCACCCCTCACAAATCATGGACTGAAGAAGTGATTACAGAAAGAATGAAGGGAACAATTTAAGGTAAGCAGATGTACTGAAAACATATATTAAAAAATATTTTAAAATGGATGCCAAGCCCCTGAATAAAGTTAAAGTACATATCAATGGATCTTGGGTACTTTCTGTAACGAATAAGTAGAATCTAATGTTACAGCACATTAGAACATACAATAAAAAATAGGTAAGCATAGGTGCAACAAGAGATTCACAAAATTTATATGAAGAAATCCAGCAAATACTGGCAAGGCACTCTATGTAATTATACCATTACACTTGGTAAGCGAGGACCAAATTACCACAAGAAAAAAAAGTGAAACTGAACTGCATTCTTTCAGAAAGTAACAGGAGAAAGAGATATATACTTGAAGAAATAAATAGAAGACAATATTTAAAACACTGACACATTTGAAGTATGTAAGAATTCTTTTCTGTTATCTAAAAATCACTTCCCAAAAGGAAGCTCGCAGTTTCATAAAGCAAGTGTCAAAATTTCAAGATTAGAATTGAACAGCAGCAAGTTAAACCCAAAGAAGACTGAAGGAAAGAAATAACAGTTAACTCATAAAGGAGATGACCATGCAGTAGGCAGAACAAAGACAAAAACTGATTCTTGTAAAATGTCATTATAAGCAAAAATTTACTAATTTTACCAATGCAAAATCGTGCCTCACTGAACAGCCTTGGACACCCAGGACATCATGAGTAGAAACAATAAGCAATTTTATATATTAATGAACTTAAACATTGAAGACTTTTTTTGACATATTTAAGCTAATCACCCAGGAAAACAATGTCAAAAATTTTGTGCCTGTTAAAGAACGCTATAACTTATAAGACAGACTTTATCAAACATTTAAACACAGGAGTTACTAAATCTTAACTAATGTCTTTCAGGTTTCCTTTGTTACTAGTCTACTTTTACTGATTAACTTTAAACTAAAATATTTTCCAGCCTCATTCAATGATCTGTACAAACATAATATAATTACCAGCAGTTATGATTTATTTTTGTAATGGAAACAGCCTTGTTTAAACTATGAAAGTCTCCTGAATTTATGGCATTCACAGAATGATGGAGAAATTTCTGTGTACATTTCAATAGAGAGCAATCAATTAAATTTGTCTCTTCGTGATTTAAAAAAGTTCTTAGTAAAACAAGGCAGAATAGAGCAACCCTAATCTGGCCAAGGATACCTAGAAAAATCTTCAAAAAGATATTTCCTGGGGCATTGGGACAAACTGCCCATGGTGACCACTTCTGCTTAGCACTGCATTTAAATAAATGTAAGATAAATATGAAAAGCAAAGAATAAAAACAAACAAAAGACAGAACAGTCCAATGGCTCAGCACCTGCTGGTGTGAGCTTCTGACATCCACAGAGGACAGCTAGAGAAGGCGTCCCTGTGGAAGCCAGGGGCCTGGAGGTGGTGGAGCAGGGGGAGCCCCGGGAAGGGCATCGCAGGGGGCACCCTACTGCCAGGGACAGCCTGGAAAGTCCTTCCGGCAGAGTACTGCAGGTGCCTGTGGCCAGGCCCAGTGGTCACAGCAAATCCTCCTCTGCCAGCAATCACCCTCAAAGGGAAAAGTCAGAACACTAATTGGTTTTAAACTCCCGTTTCTGTGAGTGTATGCTTGCAGAGGGTCATGGTTATGTCCACCCCGAGGAGGAGTTGGTGTCCGTGAGTGACACAGCTCCCCTGCCCCTCTCCCTCTGGCTCTCCCCTTCCCATTTGCTAGCAATCTGGCTCTTGGCTTGCTACTTAAAATGAAGATTTTCAGACTAGTTTATCGGGTCAACTTCTCCGTGAAGTATAGAACAGACCAGCTCCCAGGAAGTGGGCTCCATGCAGTGGACACACCCAGAGCAAGGCCACTTCTGCCAGGCGTGGGCTGTGGGTTCTGGGGTCTCGGGCTGGCTGCCTTTCACAGAACTGTGCCTTGCTATCTCAGGATCTTTAGTCCACAGCCTCAGGCTAGGGTGCTGTTCCTCTTGTTTCTGTTCCTTTGTGTCTAGATACAGCCTCTGACAGATGCCAGGTGCCAGTTGGGTCATACTGGTTCTCTGGTTATCAGTAGATGTTTTGTCCCTAGACCAACTCAAAAATCTCGTCGTGTGCATGGTTTTATAGCTTGGTGGTTTTCAGAAAGGTAGCGAGCAGAAAGGCCTGCAGCAGTATCACCACCATTTTCCCAGATGGGAACACAAATTAATCACACCAGCTTTCACCTGACAAGCTACACAAGCAATCAAGATGTGAGCTGCAGTGTTCCCTGTGGAGATCTCCCTCTCCTGTTCATCCTCCTTATCCTTATTTGGGGGATTTCAGGACCATGGTGTGGGCTGGTCCAGGCTCGGGCCCAGGGACCTGGGTGTGGCTTTCTGGACCCTCTGGTCACTCAGCAGTGCTCTCATCCAGTTTCATTATGTCTCTCTCAAGTACAGCAGCTGTAAGACACATCTTTATAGGGTCTCCCGGAGAGAGGAAATCCATTGAAGTTAGCATTTTGAAAGGTTTTAACCATAGAAATATTCTGTGCCAAAATATCCACTATAGAGGTTTTCTTTGTCTTGTTTTTTGTTAATGGATTTTTTTAAGAAAATAAATTTATACAGAATCCTATAATACCAAACAGAGAACAAAGGGTCTGATTCCTTCAGGCAGATAGAGGCCCAGATTATCTCCCAAATTGCTTGATATTGAAAGCCCTGAGACAATTTAAATGCTCCTGGATGATCACCATGGAAACCCGGAGGTACTTAGAGCTCGATTTCCAAACCTCAGTGTTCCAGTGTCACACAGACCTCTCTCATGGGTCAAGTTTAGAAACTCAGGGCTCCTGCTGCAATGTATTTGGCCCATGCAGATCCAGAATGAAATTCCTCACCCTCTTACAAGTCTCCTGAGCATCTCCAAAGACAAGCATGAGCTTAGGCCACTCATTATTAAAAAGTGAGTCCTCTGACCTGCAACCCCTGCAATAGAGGAGGCTGAGGCAGCAGGACCACGAGTCTGAACCCCGCCTAGCGAACTTAGTGGTAAGGAGAGATTCTCTCTCTCTGCATTTAAAAAAAATGGATTGGGGCGCTGGGGATGGAGCTGATGCAAAAGCCGTGGGTTTGATCCCCAATGTGGTGGAACAAATAAACCAATAAATAAATAGGCAACAATGTGGGTATACATGTTTGATGTGACACTAATACATTTCTGTGTCTCACCCCTCCCCCTCTTTGTCCTTGCTTCCTGTTTTTCTCATCTGAAACATTACAAGGAATTTAGCAAGCGTAGACCAATGAATATTAATACGGACCTTTAAAACTCTTTCTATTTTGAAAATATGTCTGTTTTTTACTTTTGCAAGATTTTTTTCCAGCAAGAAATAATATTTCTTAGAGAATTCTTGTACTGTACCAACCAATGCTTTATTAATTCCTAAAATAAATTTGAACAAAATATTTAACAATATGTTAGTAAGATTTTTGAGAATCTATCAATAAAATACATCTTTGCAAATGAGCCTTAGGTTTATTTTCTATTAACTTTTTAATATTCTTTCTCTTTAACACAAAATACATCTACATATTTGTGCACTTAGTGCTCTAGATATAGTTTGCATAGTTCAACAAATGTGACATATATATATATGTATAATTCATAAATATTTTGCCTAATGTGAAATGACACATTACATGACCATGGTTTCAGGTAAACCAGAACCATCCATTCAGATAATATAGGTGATGAAAAATACCTGAAATTAGGCTACTTATACAGACTAAAATTTTAAAATTCTGCTTGAAATCTCATTTGTCTTCAGAATTTCATCCAAATGAATTGCAATTTTTAGATCTTTATAGTATTATGTTGTGCAATGTCAAAGAAAATACATGCTTGCATTTTTAGTCAATATTCTGAACAATAGTAATTTTGAACTTACAGTTGAAATGTCAGAAATTTGAGGTCTTTTACTGTTGTAAATAGAGGAAAGCCTTGCATTATGGATAACTTGCTCTGAGATTGCAGTACAAGATGAGCAAACATTTCTAACTGCTTTTACCTTGATAAATAAGCAGTGTGTTGCAACAAGAAGAGTATGTGACCTGGCCCAGAACATCACGTGACTCCAACTAAATCAGAGCTCCTGTCTGTCTGTCTGTCTGTCTGTCTGTCTGTCTCTCTCTCTTTAGGGTTAGGAGCAATCGTTTCCCAAAAATAAGTGGTTGTAGAGGAGATTTGGTCTGCAGAGGAGGAGGAGAAAAAGGTGAGCACTCTCTCACTTCATGTGAGGTTAGATAAATGTGTGAAATGTAGGAAGCTGAAAAATTTTGTAGAAAATCACCACCTGAACAAGGCTGTAGCAGTGTGAGCGATGAATCTTAGGACAATGCAATGTCCCATTTCTGCAAAATCTTCAAAAAAGGCAAAAGCAGGTGTCACTGGTAGGGTCCTTGTGAACACTAAGTGAAGGGAAGAACATTGCATTGAACTAGTGGACGCAGAGGTTCCATCAGTGGCTGGGAAGAGCTGCGCGGTCGCCCTCCTCCCTCTTGTCTCTCTCACACCACCCAGCAGGGTTCTCAAATGTAAGAGCAGGTGAATGGTTTTAATGTTTCTTTATATTTTGCGTTTTATTTTTTATTTCTTACTATATTAAAGCTTTGCCATCATTCTAAATGTATATTTTTGGTATATTTTTGGTTGTGAAATTAATTATCTGAGTTTCTATTATGGGGAAATTAGCTGTGATATACAAGCATGGTTCTGGAATGAATTATGCTTGCAAATCAAGTTTTACTGTATATTTATATGTATTTATTTACATGTTTATATTTATATACATGCTTAAATTTATTTATGTGTTTATCTTTATTTATATGTTTACATGTAACTTTAAAAAAGTACATGCTAAAGAATGGTAGTAGAAATTCAATGGCTATAGCATTTATAAGTGTGCTTTATTAGTTTCTGTGATTAATCTGTTTTCTTCACCAATTTATTATTACCAGAACAAGAACATATAATAGGATAGTCTATTTCTATTTAATATGAAATAAATGCAATATTTTGACATAATTAGTTTACTCTTCCATGAACTCCTTTCCACAACCTCTAATTTTGCTGTTTTCCTCCAAAAGCATATATATATATATATATATATATATATATATATATATATAATGAGTAGAATATTGTGTGAGTTATTTCACTCGACATTTATAAGGATTTACCTTTCAGGTAAGCACTAAAAGATTAATTGCATGTCCTTAGAATGTCTTATATTTTGTGCCAAACATAAACAACCTTTTCACACTTACACAAATACTCAGTGTCAAAACTAGTAATAAATAATCCAGTTTATGGTAGTTTTGGATACATCTAACTGAAAGCCAGAACACACATGCATCTAGAATAATTTTCCATCCCAAATCCTGACTACTTGGGTTACTGTCAGAAATGCAGTCCAAAGTGTGGAGTAAGGCTGAGTCTTATTTGTCACCTCTGTGCACTGACTTTGTCATGCAGGATCCTGTAGATGGCAGCTTTCTCTCTGCACACGCTGGGGTAGAAGCCTGCAGCCCCTGTCTCCCTGCAGAGTCCTTGTGGCCCTTTAATAATCCAATGTAACAGCCTCTGCCAGAATGCACTACCCTACCTTCCTTTTCTCATTTATAACGTCGATGTTTTGATATCCTTCATTAACAAACTCACCTAGGAACTCAGAGCAGATGTCCGGTAAGGGTGAGAATATTGAGCACAGGTCACAGTAGCTTTTTTTTCAAGCAGCTCAAATAGAAACACACAGGCCAAGCAGTAAAGCATCTAACAAAACCAACCAAGAAGGTAAAAGCACTTGGCAAAAAAAAAAAAAAAAAGTAAATTACTCAGCGGTGTTGTAGTCACAGCTTGTAATAATATGTGGAAATGAAAATTTAAACATTCAATAATGTACCCACAGGTGAAGATGAATTGTAGACACATTACTGAGCAAAAGAATTGGGACCATCTAAAGTGCATGCTCTATGATTTCACGCACACACCCCAGCCTCGGTGAAGGTCCTCCATGCTGTGTCTCTGGTTTTCCACTTAGAAAGGGTGTTCTGGGTGCGAGGTCAGGGATTGCCCCAGGAGCCCGTGAGGAACCAAGAGTGTCGGCCTCTTTGTCTGCGTGTTGTCTCCACAGACAGGTCCATGTTGTAAAAATTCATTGATTTTGCGTGGAGGATAAACATGTTATACTTCAATCACATTTTAAAGATAAGTATTAGTTTCTTGGGAAACATACATCAGGTTTTTTTTCTTTAGGACTTTCCTTGTCTAAAGAAGTTATCTCCACAAAAAATGAAAAGAAGCAAAGAGAGAATAGCTTTTTCAGCCATACCGCACGACACATGAAGAAGGTAATCTTGAAATAGTTATGTCGATTCTGTCCTCCTCTCTTGGCTCCCACACATTTGTGCACCACGAACAGTGCACCCTTAGAATCCTGCAGGAGAATCCTTCTAAGGGAATCACTGCATGAAAGCCGCACCGGTGGCTCTGGGCGGCCACTCGCCTCTGCTACTGTTTTAAGTTGCTGACGGAACAGTGAGCAATTACAAAAGTGTGAGTCCATTCCTGTGTGGGTGCAAATCATACGCACCTAGAGGGAATACAACTAGTAAAGCAAAGTGTAAGGCCACATAAAAACAAACATAATTTACACTTGAAACTAAAAATAAACAGCGTAAGGTAGGAATCGCTGCTATGTATAATAGAAAAACAAAAAAAGAAGAAAAATGTAAATTTAAAAAATCTTTGGAAACCAACATGAGAAAACCAAACAAAACCCACCTGAAAAGCACAAAAGGAGACACACACAAAAGGCATAACACCTTTCTCTCTTATTTTGAGAAAACGAGTGGCCATCACATAGAGATCAGCTTTCCCAAAGTCACTTCACGTATTTAGTGTCTTGCACAAAGGTTATTTTGGGAGTTAGGAAGGATGGTTTTGAAGCTCAAGTGTGAAAGGAAACAAAACTTTGATAGCATCTTATCATAAGCATTTGAAGATGCACAGTGGATTTGAATACACTGAGTTGGAAATAAATCAATATGGCAAACGTGACACCAAACACCAGTCACCCTGGGAGGTTGAGGCAAGAGGATCAAAAGTTCTGTCCGCCTGGGCTACAGAGTGACTTAGAGACCTTTTTCAAAATAAAATATACACAGATATGTGAGCACCTCCTCACGAGGACACAGAATATCCTAGTAACCTTGTGTCCACCGCCAGCCCCAGTGTTGCCCCACTCACTGCCTGCCCCCAGACAGAATTCAGAGAACAGAGAGAAATTTCTTAGAATCAAAAGCTTTCCCACTAGAGATAACTCTCAGAATGGCACACAGGTAGGAAATGAATCTCAAAGATCCACATAAAAACAAAATCCATAAAAAGTGAATGTGATTATAAAGCAGATGGCAAGATGGGATGATTAAGAGGCTGCAGAGTTCCAAACCTCAGCTCCAAGCAAGGCTCACCATCCCCTCCTCCTCGAGAAGAACACCTTAGAATGGGCAGAAGTGATTTCTGGTAAGGACGCACAGCAGATCGGAAAAGAAGGCTTGGCCAGTGAGAGACTGTGGTGAGTGGTAGTGGACAATTCAGGCACAGCGTAGCTGGTCCAGGGGGGAGGAGCCCTGGTGGGCACCGGGCACAGGTGGCCAAGGCTTCTGCACATATTAATAGGGCAAAGTGGAGAAATAGGACACTGAGCATTGAATTTCAGGACATCAGCTTCAGCATATAAATTCTGGGCAGCAGTAAATTGTGCTAAAATCACCGCTCAATACAGTTCTTTTTTTTTTAATATGACAGTACATCTATGAATCTGCTTTCCTGGACTTCCATCTGAATTACTGCAAAAAGAGATTTCAGATAAGTTATTTACAAAATAAGCGAGAGCTAATTCTGATAGTAGAAGCAAAAAAGATTGCTTTTTTGTGTTACTTTCAATTTTTTCCTGTTAATTCTTTTCCTTAAAAATAGTAGCAACATTAAGATGAGTTTATATAACGTTAATAATGTGAAAGTGTAGGTTGTCAAAGTACCCCTCTCAATGGTGCAGCTTCCCAAAGTAATAGTTTATAAAAGTATTTCATTGTGTCAACTATGAATTGTACTTGAGTTTCTTTTATGTATGAGACTTTGGGGAAAATTGGATAAAGGCCTCACTCACATCAAGTAAGTGAAGGATAAGAGGGAATACAAAGGTAAATAAATATAACACATAGACAAAAACAGAATTTTATTCAAAGACAGCTAGTTTGTGAGAGGAAACAATCAGTTTAAGTCAAGAGGGATTATAAAATTATCCCTGTGATGACTTTGCTGAGGAAAAAAGAAGGGAGGGAATGGGGAGGGAGAGTGGACAGAGATAGAGAGGCAGAGACAGACAGACAGACAGAGAGAGAAAGAGAGAGAGAGAAAGAGGGAGAGACTATCATGCCCAGGAGGCAGACTGGAGTCCATGAGGAAACCTTGATGTACATGGATCTAATCCTGAAGAATTTAAATTATTCCAAGAAATGTGGTAACATTGATATGTTTTGTTATAAACACATATGGCAACAATTAAAGTTCCTAAGCAACAGTAACGGTTCCATGTGTTCTGGTTAATGACCCAGGGACTCAAGGACCAGAACAAGGAGCTCCCACCCCGCAGCCCCAGTGGGAGGAAGGAAGGGGGAAGTTGAGAGGTGACTGCAGGGGGAGTCACAGGGAGGGCAGGGGACGCTGGAAGACCAGCTCCACTCAGCTGCTGCTCCATGAATCTTGCAGTGACACCCACAGTGGGCAGCCACGGGTTGTTTTGGGGGAATCAAGGGAAAACAAGAAATTCAGAGAAATGCACCTAGTTTGGTGGCCGATACACACAGTCATGCAGCACTCTGGGCCCTGAGGCAGGAGAACGGCAAATTCCAGGGCAGCAAAGGCAATTGAGTGGCTTGGCAAGACCCTGTCTCAAGATAAAAGCTAAAAGAGGGGAGCTGGCCAAGGGTCACAGCTCTGGGTCCTGTTCCGAAAAACACAGACATAAGTAATGTCTAAAAGAAAAATAAGCCTAGAGAAATACACACTAGACTGTAGTTAAAGACACTCAGGAACTTGGAGACATTCTGTCTCACTGTGTAGTGTGAGTCTAGAGCAGGAAGCAGGACAAGCTGAGAACACCTCATGTCAGATCATGGTGACTCTGAGGGGTCACCTTGGTCATCGCCAGCAGCCGTCACTGGAAGGTTTTCCTGCTTTCACTTCCTGCTCTCCTGGGAGCATTCGAGACAGGGCTCCTGGAATTTCCTTTTACCTGATCGTTTCTGCCTGGCAGACTGAGTCCCCATCCAAGCCGAGCACAGAACAGGGTCACAGTGTCTGTGGAAAACAACAAGTCTCCAGGTGCTCCCTCCCAATCTGAGCAAATGACACCCCCAGAGAAGGGCCCGGCCGGCTTGGCTTCCCATCTCATCCAGGGAATGGGAAGGGTAAATGGATGTTTACTCATTCATGGGAACTCATTTATCTTGTGATGAATTCTGCAATAGAGTTCTTTTCATATCTGAGAGTCTCTGGTGATTAGAAATCAGTTTATTTTCTTTTCAGAGTCCTCATCTTCTGCAAAGTACAGAAAGCCCCAAGCACAGTCCTTGACCTTCAGAGTCTGATCCGAGGAAATGTGACACCCAGAAGTGATGAGTTCAAAACAGAGCTGAAGCCTCTCAGAGCTTTGTCTCTGAAATGTTTCCACCAGTATCTACAGTGAATAAGAAAATATACACATGTCACAGTGATGGCACTGCTAAAAAACAAGTCTAAATATAGAGAATTGCACAAGAGCAATATGTGATGATTTGTAAAATCTTATTTGAATTATCTTACTAGTTAGAAGTGAAGTGACCTACCAACAAGAAATAAATAGCATGTGCAGGGGGCATAATTTTATGAAAATATCTATGCACGTATATATGTATAAGAAGTGATGCTCAGAAATAAATCAAAATATTGGCTTTAATTGGTAGGATTTTGTATTTTTTTGTCTTTTCAATACTTCTTATGATCTAAATTTCAGTAAACAGCATGTGATATTGAATGTGAAGAAATCTAGTTCTGTACAAAAGGATGTGCAGTAAGAATGTAAATATTTATAAGTGCTATGCTGATTTAGTGCAGGTTGAATTGGGCTTCATAAAATGAAGTCAGTTTTCCAAATGGAGAACATTCTAGAAGTTTGTTTGTATTGTTCATTTTTTGTGCCTAAGGTACAACGCCCAACAGACACAGTTTAAGGAGAAAGGTTAAGTTTGGCTCCCAGTTTCAGTCCAGGAAACTGACTCCCAGGCAGGAAGGTTCTGGTAGTGGGGAGCTGCTCACACCATGCAGTCAGGAAGCAGAGAGAAAGTGAGGGGCTGAGGACAAGGACTCACCTTCCTGGTAACACTCCAAGGCCCACCTCCAGCCAGGCTCTCCCCTCCTGTGGCACAGTCAGCCCTGAACTCATCCACAATAAATCCACGGATGAGTACAGCACCCCGGGATCCAACCCTCCTCCACACATAGGAGGCTTTGGGACATCTTAGGTATAAATTCTCGGAGGCAGGTATTTGACAAGACCAATGTATTAGAAGCAGTGTCAAGTCCATGTGTCAAGTTAGACCAGGAGCTCCTGGAAACACACAGATTACATTTCTGCATAGGGTCCTGCACAGTCTCCTCACTGTTCAGGACTAATGTGTTCATGGCTATAAACTGATACAATGTTTTCCAGCCAGGGAAATCTACTGCATTCCACTGAGGGGTCCATTCCTTGTTACCATCTGCTTGGTCTTCATGGATTTCCTTCTCCTTCTTTTGTACTTAATACACCTAAGTAGGAAAACAAACTATCAATACAGATAAAATACTGCTTAAGGCTTTATAGATTGTATTTTCCTGTGTGTAATCATGCAAGCATTGTGTATTCTTTGAATCCTTTCCAAGGTAACATGCAGTATTCCATGTTAGTTTTTGAGTATCTTCTAGAAACCGTGATGCCAGAGACAAGTCTCAGCTTCTGTCAGTGCGGATCAAGGTTGAGGCATTTACAGCAGATTCCTGGAGAAGCGTGTGTTCTCCCTAGGCTTTGCTGCCTTCTACAGTGCTCAACCCTTGGGCAGGGGAGCCGGAAATAGGCACAGTGGGGTAACTAGTTGTTGCTCTTAGAAGCTTCTAAATATGCATTTACTCCTTACTTGTGAGTGCATAAGAAGTTAAATGCTGCCCATCTCAGCGGTCCTCTACTACCTGAAAGTAAGTTGTTGTCCCTTCAGGATTTAACAGGTTGGACTGGTGATTTAGCTCAGTGTCTGCCTGGGAAACACAAGGTGTCATGAATTTGATCGTCACTACCGGAAAAAAAAAAAAAAAAAAAGATTTAAGAGGTCGGTGAAGACTACTGTACACAGACTGTAGAAGACGCTGGAACGCAAAACCAGAGCTAGGCGTGGTGGTGCACAGCTGCGATCCCAGTGCTCGGGGAAGCTGAGACAGGAGGATGGCAAGTTTAAGCCCAGTTGGTGCAACTTAGAATCTGTCTTAAAATAAAAAATAATAAAAACGGGCAAAGGCCTGGGGACCTAGCTGAGTCTGAATGCCCTGGATTTAATCCCTGATATTCCAAACAAAAAGCACAAACAGTGCTGTGCTCTTTCTGTAGAGCTTTTATGAGGATAGTATGCATTGTTGGGATGAAATCAACTGAAGAATCAGGAACAGACACACTGATAACTTAGCAGGAGAGTCAGGCACACGTAATTCTGCGACAGTGGTGGAGCCCAGCGAGACAGCAGAACCCACTTCCATCCCTACCTAAGTTAGGAGGCTAAACAAACCTTTCCCTGCAAAATGCCAAGTTCAATGCAGATTTCTTTTAAAATGTGAATAACTGAATTTTCTGTGTCCTTCACCATGTCACACTCATGTCCTCACGCTGTTGCTCATGAGTTAGATTTTGCATTATTTTAAAAAAATGTTTCTGTTTGTAGTTTCCCAGAGTCAGGATGAAAGAGTCTTCAGCAGAGGGCTTTACTTTAGAAGTTATAGGAGTGGTGCACGTCAGTACCCCAGGAGCAAACCCCTGCTCTTTGCATTCCATCTTCTCATGAGTTTCTAAGGCGATGGTCACATGTCACTTCTGCCTGGCAAAGGAGGGACCAGACCACCTCGCAGGGCCACACAGAAAGGACTAAGCCTGCCTTCATGACTCCCGTGCATGGCAGTGAAGTGCGGATTTTGAGCAGGAACTGATCCCCATGTGACAGGGCAGGCAAGAAGGGGGACTCTTCCTTCACCTCAGACCTAAAGGAAGCTCTCTCAAGGGCATCGAAGCTTGAAGGGTGCATGGCAGTGCTCAGGGGCAGGGCTGCTCAGAACCCAAACACCCTGAGACACCCAGAGAGAGAGGCCCCATGGCCGAGCTGAGGGTGGCTGTGGGGACAGCCCTGGCACCCAAGGACCCTGCTGCAGGTGGGATCTGGAGCTCCCTCCTAGGCCATGGCTGGAGGCTTGGTCCTCAGGAGGAGGCAGGTCCTTAAGAGTGAGGCCTGGGAGAGGCAGTTAGGTCACTGGTCATGACCATGAAGGGGGCTGGGGGGTCACGTCTTCCTCTTCTTCTCTGTCACCCCATTCTTATTCATTTCTGTCTTCTCCCCAGCAGGACATGTGCCGCCAGGAGTTTTTCTTACTGTCACACATACACACTTGGATCAGAAACCAGATTAGGTGAAAACTTCTGCAGGGCCATCCCCTACCCCTGGAATACACATGTAGCTCCACTAGGACAGGAGGACGCTTCTGTCACCATCCATCTTATTCTAAGGAGAATTTGAAGCTGTAACTGAGCTGCCTGATGAACCTTAGCACGCAGCAGCCAGAGAGAAGGAAGCAGGCAGCAGCAGGATGTGGGAAATTTAAAAAAGAGCAGACGTGTGGCCCACACCTGTAGTCCCAGCTCTCAGGAGGCCGAGGAAGGAGGATCAGCACAGGAGAGGGGCCAACGTGCCCCAGAGTGAGCACAAGGGGACCTTCAGCCACATGCACAACCTTGTCTCAGGAAGCAAAAAAGTGAAATTTAGCAAGGATATTCTGCGTAAGCACTCTGGCTGACATCTGTTATCATGACCTGCTCTCTGAGAATCCCCCTGGCCCTCTGTCTCCTGAACTTTGTGATTTGCAATCCAACTGGGATTTTCAGCAAAGCTGGAAGAGACTGCTCTTTTAAACCCATTTTTCAGCACATAACCTGAAGACACAGAATCAAAACTAAGTGATTTGTGTATGATCACCAGCCTGATCAGTCAGCATCAGCTCAATCTCTGCAATCCTACGAGCTGTCATACTCAGAAGAACGAAAAGTGGGAAGGATTCCTCTTAAGAGAAATAAAAATAAAATTCCTCTTAGAAGAACTCATTCACCCTTTTTAATTGGGAATAAAACATTAAAACTCATCACCATGACTATCTCATGCTTTTTAAAAAATAGGACAGAATTTTGCAAAAGTCTTACAACTTAGAAAATATTTCACCTAATTAAAAACGAGTAACCTGCTGGTACAAATGTCAGTTTAAAATGTGAAAATATTAAATTGTGATGATGAAAATAGAAGTTGAAAATAAATAATAATCCAAAATCTGAGTTTTATCTGATATGTAATGTTCCATTGTGAAGTTTGAGTTTAACTTCTAGAGAAGAGGGCCATAGAAGGATAGTGATGTTTGTTAAAAGACAAACCTTGGCACATTAAAATTTGAGTTTATCTAAACAGACACCAAGACGGGAAGTGTTTGATTTGTTAAATACTGGCCCTGTTTGGATTATTCCAGGGGAGAGATCGGAGAGTTGATGATTTTTTCTGCCCAGGTTTCTTTCTCAAGGAACTCAGGGCACAAAAGCTAAGTCCAGGTCCCCAAGCAAATGACTCTAACACATTTACCCTGTCTCACACCCGGGGGCAGAGAGGAAGGCATGCTCTGCAGGACAAAGGCTTCACTTGACACAGTCAGGGTCATACGCTGCTCTCAAAGCAAAAGATACGGAGCCACACTAGAAGGTAGAACATACACCAACAGCAAGCAGATTCGGGATTTTGTCACAGAGGAAGTATTATATTTGCCTTGAAGGAAATCCAGAGCATTGGACTCAGAATCAGTGTTGTGAACTCAGAGTCAGTGTTGGTGATCAAAAATCTCAATTTGGGTTTGAAGCTGTAAGGAGCCATCACATGTCAGCTATCTATTCAATGCAGATTTCAGCAGATTCCAATGTGTTTGGGTGCATTTGGAAGAAAGTGAGGACCCACATGTCCCACCTGCCTCACGTTTGGCTAGGTTCAGGACTTCCTGGCTGGGAGACGCTCATCTGCACCCGCCCTGCAGTGACCACTGTCCTACCAGAGGCAGCATCTCAGTGTGGCTTACTGACTATACAGGTATATTCCATCAAGGATTTTCTCAGCGTTTTACTTTGAGCATTTTAAAAATTTTAGTGGTGAACTAAATTTAAAGCCAGAAGAAATTATCCCCCCTCCCTTATTTTAGGAATTTGTTCCTTTTAAATTTTATGATACAAATACCATACTGAGTGGTGATACATAAGCTGAAGCATGTAGTAATAAAAATAAAAACTAAAAAAATGCATAAGATATAGACTTGGATGTGGTGGCATATACCTGTAAAATCACAGCCTGGGAGGTTAAGGTAGGAAGAGTGCAGGTTCAGGACCAATCTGAACAAGGTAGTGTCACAAAATGAAAAAAATAAATTGAAAAGTTTTGAAGATGTAGTTCAATGTGAAGGCTCTAGGTTTAATCACCAGTATGATCCACATACACGCGCATGCACACACACACACACACACACACACACACACACACACACACATGCATATCAATTAGTGGGGAAAGAAGTACAGAGGGGAGGAGCTGCCTGCACCAATGCCCAGTGGAGGAGAGAGGAGCTATTCCAGTTAGCGGTCTGGGAAATGCACAGTGCTGCCCCCCTCAGCTCCCTGGAAGGAAGAGTCTCGTGTGCCTGGTCTTTTAGTGACCACTGAAGTCACCAGGACAGCCTTAAACTCTTCCCGTTACCCAGCAGTTAGTGCTGCTGCCGGAAGCGCGGTCCAGCCCACAGCTTAGGCTGACTTGGCCACCTCAGCTGGCCTCGGTCTTCCCAGGAAGTTATCCCTCTAGCCCCACACAGCAAGGATGAGCAGAGTAAGCTCACCGAATGACCCCGGATGTTCCCGGAAGCCTGGACAGGACCCGCTCACTGGGACAATCAGTGCCTCCGTGCCCTGGTGGATCAGAGCTTTACCTGGCCCTCAGTGTCTCACTGACGAAATGTCAAGTGCCCTCATCAGCGAGAAGAGGGGCCGGGATTAGCTTGTCACCTGCATGGTCCCTGGGGATGTGCTATTGGCTGACTTTATCCAAAATGCCACATTTAGCAAATGAAATCTCCAGGATTTATAAAATATGAGAGTTTTCAGCAAACCTGTGAGACTAAAGGGTAATAATAATTCACAAAATGATTAAAAATTAATGTATACTGCAATGAATTTCAGTGTTTTGTTGGATACAAAATGTTACATTTCTGGTCTTCACATATTCCTAACTTAAAAGCAGTAGTTACAAAACAGATACAATTCTGCATATTCTTCGCATCAGAAACATAATATATAAATCACAAGGAAATAGCATGATGCAATGACGTATTTTGGCATCTTATTTTTATTAAAATGAAACTTTTATTGTGCCTACCCAGGTACATTTAAAACAATTCACTTTTGAAGGATGCCATCTAACATTCTTTTTATAAAATACAGCATTTTATAGAAGATTCTACTTAATTAAGCCACATAGATTTAAATTCTGATTATAGCTATTCACCTAAAGGACACAATTCTACATTTGTCTGCCAAAAAAATAAATCAGGATATGATAGTAAGTATAATTGTAATCCAGACTCATTGTAACTGTGTGGCATACAGCAGAGAGAGTTCATTTTTAGATTATGATGCTTTTAAATTCAGTGATTTTTATATCTGCCCCTAGGCTACATTTGGTCTCCAAGGTTACTGTGTTTTCCTAATGTGAAAATTCAACCTGGAAGCCACTTCCTACAGGTGAGGATGGTGTCATGCTAGTGGCACTGAAGGTCACCTCTACTTTCTGAGAATTAATGGGTGTATTTTCAGAATAGACATTCCCAACTCATTGCATGAGAGACATCAGAATAAAGCTTAAAAACAAAAGCAAAATCATAAAATGTATACTCAAATCTTCCCTGAGATCAACTGAAAATCAGACAGAAGGGCGCCCAGGACTCTGCATTCGGGGTTCTGCGTGAACTCTGACACACAGAACTGTGTTCCTCTGAGCACTGCACCTGAACCGTGTCACCCAGTCCTCCCAGTACAACAGAGTAGGTCCCTTAACAAGGCTGGGAATGGGACATGGGGATTGGGAATAAATTGTTCGGCTTCACTCACTTCCAACAAGTTATTCCAACCCGAAGTCTGTGGGGCGTACTGATAAGACAAAGCCCCGATGATACTCACGTTTCCTCCATATATTTATTTATTTTGGGCAAATCCACTGTCATAAGAGATCCACAATAGATACTCAAATGGATAAATATATATTCATAAGGAGATACTGAGTCTGGGTGAGATAGAGATGAGACAGAGATAACTAGACAGAATGAATCTTTACTAACTTCTCTGGTGAATCCAAGCCTAAAAACTCAGCATCAGCCTGCTTGGGTCTCATTCCCGTTTTTTATTTTATTTGTTAATTGGGGAGGAGTCAGCCTTCTTAAAGGCCAGGGCTGTACTTCTCAACCCTGATTTCCACTCAGGCATCACAGTCCTCGCTGCTTGATGAGATCTATTAAACAGATCCACTCCTGACTCTGGGACAAATGGGTCCACTTTTCTCAGATTCATAGGACTGATGAGAAAGGAGGGTCTGTCAGGGCAGTCATTCTATGCTGCAAAGTTTGGCTTCAGTTGGAGCTGTGTACAATTCAGCTAACAGAATACTTTTTAAAAGCAGAAGTGTCCCAAATTGGCTTGGAAACCAATTTATTCTGCTGTGCTTTGAGGCAGGCTGGGCCCCTTTGCCTCCTTACCCCAGGCCCTGGGCAGCTGCCCAGCACCTCCTCTTCCAGCTCTCCTCTCTGAGGATTCCTCTCCTCTCTTCTCAGTTTTCCTCTCCACACCTTTGGCACCTTCTGCCCAGGCTTCATTGTGCTGCTATTTTAGAGTTTTGTGTGACATCGTCCTGGCACTGAATATGCAGATAAAGATTATTTAAAATTACTGGATTTACACTGATTTTCAATTTATTAAATTAACAACTTAGAATAACAGGGCCCTGCAGCTTTTAAAGTTATTAAGCAATTTTATTTAAATTTAGGAAATAAAATATCACATTACTTGTGCTTAGAGTAAATTTCAATTAACTTTGGTTGAACAGCTGAAATTTCCTTTAAATTATTTTAAAACCTAGTAAATTAAATCACCTTTAGTATATGGAACAACATTCTTGAATTTAGCCATTCTATTGATTTCACATGCCTGACAAGAAGAATTTAGGTGATTCACCAAAATAAAATCTTCAAAATCTCTTAAGTAACTTCCCTAAATGTAATGTTCTAAACTTAGAAACATACTCAACAGCATTACTTCAAACTTCTTGGCACAGTGATGCACTCAGTCAAAGTTTATTACATTTTTCTGTTTAAAATGAATGAACTTCTAAGTTTCTCTGAAATGTCAACAAAATGATTATTTTTAGTGTTGAGCTATAAACCGGTGCATTCAAAAGCACAGGCTGAAAGGATTCATTTCACTATGACTCTGACAAATGTAATGAACATACCAAACAAAACAGTAAACTTTTATGTTAACCCAGAAAATAACTTTAGGTTATAACATTAAAAAAATTCACTGACCACAAATTAAAAACTACACTACAACTACCACAGTTTTCATGCTCTTTATTAAACCTGTGCTTATTTACGCATCCTCCAAAGAGTGAAATCAATCACCAACCCTCTAACATAGTATTTCTCCATCAAAAAAAAAAAAAAAATGCACCCCCAGGGGTTGAATGGATGCATTTTTGTTATTAGTTAGCAGAACACTACTGGCCTTCAGCAAGTGGAGACCAAGGAGGCTACCCAGCATCCTGTTAGGTGCAAGGCTGACCCTCAGATCTCCCAAATGATGGCCTAACCCAAAATGTGTATGATGCTAAGGCTGAGAAAACTGGTCTAAGGGAAACTGACTCGACCAGAAGTATGGGTGCACATCTGATCCTCTGTGAGCAGCTTGCTCAGCTAATGAGGAGCCAGGTGATACCCACTTGGGAGCTAAATGCACCCAAGTTACTTCCGCCATGAGTGCCCCAAGATCCCCATGTAAAGATTTGCTCACCAGCCTGTGCTGCTGGGAGAGGGCAGAGCCCTGAGGGGCAGGAGGCCCTAAGTCACTGAGCCACATCCTCCTGCACTTTGGCTGTGGGCCCAGAGGTGGACAGCTTCCCAGCATGTACTTCCTACCACTGCAGTCTCCTCAGAGATGGGAAGAAATTCCCAGCACGGCCCGCACCTCACCATCAGTGTGCTGGGCGGATTGGGGCCCCTGCATCAGCTTCCCCGTGTGTCTGGAGGACTGTGGATGTCTCTGCAAGCAGGGGAGGATCGCAGGTTCCAGAGGCACCACAGCCTGTCGTGAGTGCTCGGCGCACTCTGCCCGAGGCCCAGACTGTTCGGGACCCTCCAAGCTTCCGGGTGCAGTGAAGTGGAGAAGTGGGTTTGAGGCCTCTACATCCACCTCCCCATCCTGGCTGCACTTGGAGAACAGTGGAGCTTCCAACGGTTGGGCGGGCCCACGCTACCCCCGGAGCCCAGCCTGTTTGGGATTCTTGCACCTAGCCATTGGTGTGCAGAGGAGGGGCTGGGCAGATCTGTGGCACCTGCATCAGTCTCCCCTTGTGTCTGGAGGACTGTGGATGTCTCAGCGGGCAGTGGATCATTGCAGGTTCCAGAGACCCTGCAGCCTATGGTGAGTGCTCGGCACACTCTGCCCAAAGCCCAGAGTGTTCGGGTCCCTCCAGGCTTCCTGGTGCAGTGAAGTGGAGAGGTGAGTTTGAGGCCTCTACATCTGCCTCCGCATCCTGGCTGCGATTGGAGAGTTTTGGAGCTTCCAATGGGCAGGTAGGCGTGCAGTGTCCCTGAGGCTGAGCTTATCTGGAACTGCAGAGTTCTGAACAGGCAGAGGAGGGCCATTGGTTCTGCAGGCCCAGTGGCTTGGAGTGACGGGGTGCCAGAGTCTCAGGAGCTGCAAATATAGAAGGGGATTTCCAACAGACCCTGAGGAAGCTTTCAAATAACACTTGAAACACAGAAATATAGGAAAATGAGAAAATGAAAGAACAAATTACAACCTCAAAACCTCCAAGAAACCCTAGGAGCAATGTATATAGAAGAAAATATATGCCATTCACCTCAAATATCGGACACAATAGCTACTGAAATTAACTCCAGGAAGCTTTAAAGAAATTCAAACTTGAAATAATCCCCTAGGTAAAAGAAGAAATGATAAAAGAAATGAAAGAGATTCTGAATACATCTAAAGAAAACACAGATAAAAAATTGGAGGAACTAAACAAAAAAGATAGAATCCCTAGATGAGCAATATAAGAAACAAACAGAACACATAATGCAGATGCACAGAGATATACAGGAAATAAAAAACTCCACTGAAAGTTTTGAAAACTGCCTTAATGAAAGTGAAGATAGAATTTCAGACCTTGAAGACAGGATTGCAGCTAGTGAACAGGAAAGGAAAGATCTTTTAAAAATAACAAGGAATCAGGAAACAACAATTCAACAACTGCAAGATGATGCAAAGAAAAATAACATAAGAATGATAGGGATTAATGAAAGAGAGGGAAACAACATGAAGGATGTCAGGAGGATATTTAGAGAAGTAATTCTGAAAATTTCCCAAGCATGAGATCAGAAACCAACATCAGGATCAGTGAAGCATATAGAACTCCAAATAGTCATAACCAAAATAAAACCACACCCAGACATATAATAATCACCATCCCAGAAATCCAACACAAGAATAGATTATTAAAAGCCGTCAGAGAGAAAAGACAAATCACTTATAAAGGAAAACCTATCAGAATCACAGCAGACTTCTCAGCACAAACAATAAAGTCAAGAAGAGCATGGAGAGAAGTATTCCAGATCCTAAAGCAAAATGATTTCCAACCTAGACTGATGTATCCTGCAAAACTATCATTCAAAATTGATGGTGAAATATGATACTTCCATGACAAAGAACAGCTGAAGAACTTTATGAACACCAAACCAACCCTGCAAAAAATATTGAAAGACAGTTTAGATACACAAAGGAAAAAACCACTAAGCAAAGCAAATAATTAAACAGAACAGAAAGATAAAGATGCAACAGCAGAGAGATAACATGTCAACAATAAAGCAGCATTTAACAGTAATAACCATTAATGTAAATTGTCTCAATGCACCAATCAGAAGAAACAGACTCGCAGAATGGATCAAGAAACAAAATCCAACCATATGCTTTTTACAGGAAACCCATCTAACCCAGAAGGATACTCACAGACTGAAAGTCAAAGGATGGAATACAATACTTCATGCAGCAGGAATCCAAAAAAAGGCAGGAGTAGCCATTCTGTTTGCAGACAACGTGAACATTAAACCAACAATGACCATAAAGGACAAAGAAGGCCACTACATACTCGTAAGGGGAAAACTCCAAGAGGAAGAGATAACTATCTTACATATATACGCACCAAACTCCAGAGCACCCAGTTATATAAAACAACTATTAACAGAAAAGAAAACTCAAATTATCAGTAACACAATTGTAACAGGAGACCTTAATACGCCATTGACACCAAGGGACAGATCAACCAGACAGAAAATGAGCAAAGAAATAACAGAACTGAATCACACCTGTGAACAAATGGATTTGATAGACATATACAGAATGTTCCACCCAACAACATCAGAATACACATTCTTCTCAGCAGTACATGGATCATTCTCTAAAATAGACCATATATTAGTTCACAGAACATATTTAAACAAATGCAAAAGAGTTGAAATCATCCCTTGCATGTTATCGGATCATAGCGATCTGAAATTAGAAATTAATGATAAAAGATACTGCAAAAATCCCACAAACACATGGAAACTGAATAACACACTCTTGAGTAATCAGTGGGTCACAGAAGAAATTAAAGAAGAAATTAAACAATACCTAAAATGAAATGAAAATGCAGATACAACTTACCAGAATCTGTGGGATGCAATGAAAGCCGTCCTGAGAGGAAAATTTATTGCACTGAGTTTCCACATCAGGAAAACAGAACGAATACAAATAAATAACTTGATGCTACACCTCAAACAGCTAGAAAAAGAAGAGCAAGTCAAGCCCAAATCTAAAAGAAGAGAGGATATTATAAAAATCAGAGCATAAATCAATGCAATAGACACTAAGAAAAAAATCCAAAGAATCAATGAATCAAAAAGTTGGTTCTTTGAAAGAATAAATAAAATCGATAAGCCCCTAGGCAAACTTATTTTAAAAAAGGGAAGAAAAAGCTCAAATTCATGCAATAAGAAATGAAAAAGGTGAAATCACTACAGACCCAATAGAAATACTGAAGATCATCAACATCTATTTTGAAAACCTCTACTCTCCAAAGTTTGATAACACAGAAGAAATGTTTCTTAGAAACATATGAAGTACTAACGCTACATCAAGAGAATGTAAAACTGTTGAATAACCCAATCTCTTTTAAATAAATTGAAAACGTAATTAAGTCCTTACCTACAAAGAAGAGCCCAGGCCCAGATGGATTCACTGCTGAATTCTACAAGAAATACAAAGAAGACCTAATGCTGACACTCCTCAAACTATTCAATGAAATTGAAAGGGAAGCAATCCTTCCTAAGTCATTCCTGGAAGCAAATATTACTCTAGTACCAAAACCTGAGAAAGACCCAACTAAAAAAGAGAACTATAGACCGATCTCCCTAATGAACACAGATGCAAAAATCCTCAATAAAATATTGGCAAATAGGATGCAGCAAATCATCAAGAAGATTATACACCATGACCAAGTGGGATTCATCCCAGGAATGCAAGGATGGTTCAACATACGTAAATCAATAAATGTAATCCACCATATCAATAAAGCCAAAAGTAAGAATCACATGATCATTTCTATAGATGCAGAAAAAGCCTTTGATAAGGTCCAACATTCTTTCATGAGAAGAACTTTACAGAAAATTGAAATAGATGGTCTTTACCTCAATATAATAAAAACCATTTATGACAAACCAACAGCCAGCATCATACTAAATGGCCAAAAATTGAAAGCCTTTACTTTAAAATCAGGCACAAGACAAGGATGTCCTTTATCACCACTCCTATTTAATATAGTACTGGAAGTACTAGCCAGAGCAATTAGGCAAGAGAGAAAAATAAAAGGGGTAAAGATAGGAAAAGAAGAAGTTAAATTATCATTGTTTGCAGATGACATGATACTCTACATAGAAGACCCCCTAAACTCCATTGAAAGACTCTTAGATACAATAAATAAATTCAGTAATGTAGCTGGATACAAAATCAATACTCAGAAATCAATAGCATTCCTATACATGAACAACAAAATCACAGAGAGGGAAATAAGGGAAACTACTCTCTTCACATTAGCAAGCAACAAAATGAAATATTTAGGAATTACTCTTACTAAAGAAGTGAAAGACTTATACAGTGAAAATTATAATACACTGAAAAAAGAAATTGAAGATGATCTCAGAAAGTGGAAATACATCCCTTGCTCATGGATAGGAAGAACAAACATTGTGAAAATGGCCATTTTCCCAAAACTGTTATACTGATTCAATGCAATCCCAATAAAAATACCATCAACATACCTTATAGATCTAGAGAAAGCACTCCTAAATTTCATCTGGAACCAGAAGAGACCTAGAATAGCAAAGGCAATTCTAAGCAGCAAAGACAAAGCAGGAGGCATCACAATCTCTGACTTGAAATTATACTACAAAGCAACAGTAGTAAAATCAACATGGTATTGGAATCAAAACAGAGCCAAAGATCCATGGAATAGATTAGAAGATACAACCACAACTACAAACACACTCCACCACCTTATCTTTGATAAAAGAGCCAAGCAGGTTCACTGGAAGAACGACAGTCTCTTTAATAAATGGTGCTGGAAAAACTGACTCTCCATTTGCCGAAAACTAAAGCTAGACCCATGTCTATCACCATGTACTAAATTAAAATCTAAATGGGTCAAAGATCTGAATATTAAAACAGAAACACTAAATCTACTGGAAGACAAATTGGGTAGAAACTTTGAAGACATAGGAGTAGGTAGAGAATTCATGATCAGGACTCAAACCGCACGGGGAAATACTTCCCAGAATCAATAACTGGGACCACTTCTTATTAAAAAGTTTCTGCATGTCAAAAGAAATCTCCAGCATAGTGAAAAGAAAACCCACAAACTGGGAAAAGATTTTAGTGAACTCTCTCTCAGACAGGGGACTCTTGTCTAAAACATATAAAGAATTAAAAAAACTCAGACCCCCAAAATTCAAAAATCTAATCCAAAAATGGGCATCTGAGATGAATACGCAATTCTCAGATGAAGAAATGCAAATGGCAAATAAATACATGAAAAAATGTTCATCATCATTGGTCATTAGAGAAATGCAAATTAAAACCACACTGAGATACCATCTCACTCCTGAAAAAATGGCCAGGATCAAGAAAACCAACAACAACAAATGTTGGAGAGGCTGTGGGGAAAAAGGAACTCTCCTGCACTGTTGGTGGGAGTGTAGACTGGTGCAGCCTTTGTGGAGGTCAGTCTGGAGATTTCTCAAAAAGCTGGGATTGGAAGTCTCATTTATTCCAGCTATTCCACTTCTAGGCATATTCCCAGAAGAACTGAAAGCATCATACCACAGTGGTATATGTGCACCTATGTTTATAGCAGCACAATTTGTAATCGCCAGATCTTGGAAACAACCCAAGTGTCCATCAACTGAGGAATGGATAAAAAAGTTGTGGTATTTTTATACAATGGAGTATTACTCAGCTATAAAGAAAAATCAGATTGAGATATTTATCAATAAATGGGCGCCGCTTGAGACCATACTCATAAGTGAAATAAATCAGTCTCGCATCTGTGAATACCGAATAGTTTCCCTAATGTAAGTAATGATTCAAATATATAAAAATATGTGGTAATCATGATTCCCCATTATATGGCCTTGAAGCCTTATAAAGTTTTCACTTATTAATTGGAAAGGCTTTATTCTGGGCTTCTTGATATGGAAATATTTGAAGCTATAGTATATGAAGTTTTATCCAAATATTTCAAGGAAAAAGACAGACACTATGGTAACTACTATTAAGTCGGGTTATTTGGTGGTGAAGCACTAGGTTGCTGAAACAGTCATGCTTTGACCTGTATTGTTATATTGTTATGTCCTGTTCTATCTCAATCTCTCCCTTATTCTTTAAAAAAATTATTTAGTTATTACTTATGTTTGTTTTAATTAAGGGGAAAAATTTCAAAAAATAGCAGGATATATAATAGTAACTTTTTTTGATTTCCTATTAACTTGTTTTGAAGTCCTGTAATACTCCCAGTATCTTGTTTTGACTGATTAGACTCTGTTCTGTTCTATATGATAGTATCAAGTTTGAGGGTATAGGCAACTACTTTGAAGGCAATAAGATTCACTAAAGATGCCCATTCTGATTTGACTATTGTCTCCTTTGGAAGTCCTGTAATGTTTATAATGCTTAAGTTTTATTGGTCTTGTTCTCTACTGTTTTGTTCAACTTTATAATATCTAATGAGATAGACAATTCTTTTTAAGGAAACAAGAGACATTGTTGATAACCATTGTTGATAATCTTCTACTCTGTTTTACATCATGTGCTATGTCTATCCTTGGTTTTGACTGACAACTTTGTTTTGCCATATTTGACTTTATTCTCTCCCCCCCAAAAAAGTAATAAGAACTAAGGAGTAATAAAACCCAAAATGTGTAAATTTTGTTGTAAAAAAGAGAGGGAAAAAAAGAGCTCTAAAGGATACAACAGCAAGAGTGTTTAGGGGTGTTAAATAGCTGACCATATTAATGTTTTTGGTTGGATCATTGAACACAACTGTTTGCAGTCTCACTGTTTGAATGTCCACTTTGTATGCATTGATACTGTGATTTGAGCAACTATCTCTAAGATGAGAATATGTAATCTATTAACTGGTGATTTCTTACTGTTTTTTTTTTTTTTTTTTTTTTGTAGTTCTGTATTACTTGTACCCTTACACTGCTTTGTTTTGTTTTGTTTTTTTCTCTTTTTCCTTTTTAATAAAATTTAAAAAAATTCCCAGCATGCACTTTTTGCCACTGCAGTCTTCACAGAGACTGGAAAAGTTCCCAGCATGCACTTCTTACCACTAGGGTCTTCACAGAGAAAGGAAGAATTTCCCAGCATGCACTTCTTAACACTGGGGTCTTCACAGAGACCTTAAGAAGTTCCCAGCATGCACTTCTTACCACTGTGGTCTCCACAGAGACTAGAAGAATTTCCCAGCATGCACTTCTTACCACTGCGGTCTCCACAGAAACTGAAAGAAGTGGGCCCACTTGATCTTGCCAAGAAACTCCAAACATGGGAGCCAAACTCCTCTTCCTCTGAGATGTTTGTCTCAGGGATTTTGTCACAGGAATGTGAAGCTAAGCTGCCTGCCCCCAAATGAAATCTTTGACTTTTCTAATGTTGCTATAGCGACACGGAGCCCTGGACCTTTTTATCTGGAATTGTGGTCAAAAGATATTCAATGTAATCCAGATTTACCACAATAAATTAATTGGTGTTACAATTAAAATTATACTACTGCCTCAAGCTTTAATCATAACTAACAAGATATCTGTAGGTCTCCTTCTTTGATCTTGAATAAATTTCACATATGTCTTTCAGACCATAATTCCAAAATCATTATTATGACAACTCTACCAGGATAATTTTACTTATATGTATTCTTAACAACCATCTCAAATTTCATTCTCTTTTCTATTTCAAAATTTTATTTATTTAGTATTCCTTTTAAAGATTAAAACATCTTAAACAGAGTCTAAACCTCTCTACTATCCTTTAGAATAAACATTTCATACACAAAATTGAGGAAGCTTGTTTTTCTAGCCTTTGAATATCTCTCAAATCCATGCATGCCTCTCTCTTGCCAATGTCTCCATTTTCGTTTTGAGTAAAGACTGATGAGCTCCTCTTAAGTGGGATTTCTGACTGGTACCTTAACCCTTCTGTTTTATTTCCAGTGTTGCACATAAGGTTATCTTGCAAAACTGAAAAATGTTGGATTTGTCTGGATTCAAAGCCTGCATTATCATCTACAGCTGGATATGGAAAATGCACAGCACTCCGAATCACAGACACTCAAGATGATGCAGCAGATTTCCTGCACCTCGGTGGACTGCACGTGGCTTAGCAGGAGGGCCTCTCTGACCTGGCCCTTAGGCCCACGAGTATAGAGTTAGCTGAATCGCTTTAGGCGTGGGGCGGGGCCTGGGGAGTCATAGTTGAACTGGTCTGGGGCTGCCCAGCTAAGGACGCAGCTTAGAAAATGTGCCCACTCTGACTTTCCAGCACAGAGCCTAGAAGTCTGTCCTCACACAGCTTCGAAAGATGCATGCAGGAAGTCTTGAGCCCAGACTCAGAAACGGGAATCAGTTTCCTTCCAGCTCCTTCTCTGACCAAAGCAAGTTCATGAGGGCCCCTGTGACCGAGTGGGGCAGAGCAAAGAAGAGGGCGGGAGGACACGGGACTGCTCTGTGCTTTCCACACCCGCCCCGCCCCTGTGCTCTTCTGAGCTGTGGCTCTCACTGGCCACCCCGCCCTCCCGCTGTGGCGTCTGCTTCCTTCCCTTCCCTTCATCCCAGCCAAGCTGATGTCTCAGTGTGAGAATCCCTCACCATCTGTACCCTGAGCTCCCTCAGCTCCTGTCCTGGGCTTTGAAGCCCACAGCCTCCTGTCGTCTGCATATTCTTAATCTTTTTAAGAATAAAAGGTTTATTCCTTTTAAAAATCTAGTTTTCAACAAAATTTCCTGATTTTACATCTCATTGCCCCAAAGACTCTTTCCCTATGTGTTCACTGTAGTTATTTTGCTTATAATCCTCTCTCTAATAGAGCGCAGGCCTTATGATTGCCAGAGCTATGCTAGAACATAACTTTATAATTCAGCTAATCAGCCTCATCCAAGTTGCCTCCAAATACTTTATTTTATGCTTCCAAAGTTACTTATAAGTTTGTGGTATTTGTCTGTTTTCTAATGAAATCTTGCCTTTAAAAAATACAAGAAGATAAAAAGAAAGGGATATTTATTGAATACGCGTGGCATGCTTAGCTGTTTTATGTTCTATCATCTTAATTGTCATGGGCACCCAGAATCCTGTTAACTGATGGGGAATTGAGGTCTAGAGATTAAAGAAGTGATGCAATAAACACCACATTAACCAGCAGACCAGGAAAATAATAGAGAGCTGAAATCTGAAATGACCTTCCTCTTTCACTCTGAATTGAAACCCCACTGTTATGAAAAGCATCCATGGTTATTATTTTCTTGTTTCTAAATACATTTGTTTTCTTTTCCAATTTCTATTTCAATATTATTCTCATGCATTTATTGATTAGTCCACTTTTTACTCCTTGGGAAAATTATAAACCTTGATTTTAATTCAACAAAGTTTTAAACTTAACCGTAAAAAAAGTAGCTTATGAAATAAATATAAACATCTTTTCCACTAATTAATAAAAGTCTTCCAAAATTACTGAAGTGATAGAGAATTAAGTACCTTCAAATAACATCCAGGTGATCAATATTCATGTTAGTTTACAATCAAGTTTTAAATTCATTTTTTGCCTCAATGATATTTGCTTAATTGAAAAAAAAAAAAAAAAACTAGCTTCAGAGTTCTCCAGGGATATAAAAACATGCATTTGTCAGGAAACACAGATGACTGCTAAAGCAAATGTGCAGTTTGAGTAATAACAGGACCAAGGTGAGAGTGGCCCCACCACCTTCAGCACTGAATCCAGGAACCAGAGCCCTGTCTGTGTGTGGTTCCAGGACTGCATATTTCTTAGCCACGTCCTCATAAACAAGAGAGAGTGCGTGGAAACCCAGCACAGCAGTTTAGGGTCCAAGTCTGTTGACCACCTTTACATGTGACTCATTCTGCAGGTAGATCAGAGGCTCTGAGTGATGCATGCCACATGGAAACAAGTCACCTAGAAAATCTCCTGGACACCTAGAAAGTCTCCTGGAGCCAAAATACTTTCTTGAATTTGTGCAAGGGAATGGATTTTAGCATATTTTTTCAAATTTATGTAGGCATGCTTTTTGCTGATTTTCCATAATTTCAGCCAAAGTTGGCCTTTAATGCTTACCCTAATCAGCTGGTATGCAAAGTTTCAACTAGACGCACCTTGCATGACTCTCATACATACACATGCATGTGTTAATTGGATTTAACAACCACTGCAGTTGTATTAAGCTTTTCACGGTCAACTCCCAAACCAATCAAGTTGAGAGAATTATGTTTAATTGCCGTAACCTTTCCAAAACATTAATGGATAGGTATTTATATGAATTCCCCTTACAGGTGAGTAAACTGGAGCTTGAAGAAGTGAGCTCCCCTGCCAAAGGTCTTGGAGCAAGTTAACAAAGGCTCATGCCTGAACCAAAGGCCACAATGTCACACGTGGGTTTTTACATACTGAGATGCCAAATGCTAGAGACTACAAAATAGCCTATTCAGGGTGGGTAGAGCTCTTTAGCCGGACTGCAGAGGCATGGACACCAGCTACTAGGGTAACATACTTACTGGGAAAATATGGTCCACTCTTCTTGGCTCCAGCACAGTCCAGCTCTGTCAGGTAGCTGTGGAATGAAATGAGACACAGATGGCTGCACTGGGTCCCCAGAGACAGCACCCGCTGAAGTGCACTAACCAAAGACCAGTCTTCCCCAACACGAGGCTCTCAGCCACTCAGGAGATGCTAGTAATACGCGTGCAAGCTGCATTGTGCTGTGCTTCAAAGAGACTATAAAGCAGACAGTACATTTTCCACCGACACCAGGCCAAGAAAATGACCACATCTGATGCCCTCACAGCTTGGCAGGTTCTCCACAGCAGCTTCTAACATGCTGCATGTTACCCCAACTAGGCACTGGTAAACAGGCAGGAGACAGGAGCACGGTGTGGAAGGGGAAGGCACAAACACAGAACTGTTACCCTAGACCTGCTGGCAACCACACACACTGACATTTCTGGATGCAATGAGGTCCTAAAATCAGATTAAATACAATGATGAAGCTCTGACCTCAAGACAGCCATTGTCTGAGCTCACAACCTCAAGACAGCCGTTCCAGCCATTCACACCATGGGGGCATCAATCAGGACATGTATAAATAAACTCTTTCTTCCCCTGCCCTCATCCCAGCTATGACAGAGCCATATTCTTTACAGTTCTGCTGATTAACAGTTTCTGAATAAGCCTGTGTGTCCTTGTTCTTTAGTGACAATATTAGAATTTCTAGAGCATTTATGGGTGTGTCACCTAATACAGTTGGTGTTACCATTATTAAAAGTTAACCGGTTATATATGAGCAACCATCATTAAAAGTTAATTAGTCTACTGTAACTTTCTAAGATAATATGTCTGCTCTGATGACATAAATCTCTAGCATTCTTACAGTGATACCTTCCTAGGTCTCAGTGTTCTAGGACATTCCAGTGTAAGGATTACATACACATTTACTCCCTTCTAATGAATATCCCATAGAAATTCTCAAGTTGATTGAAATGTGAACTCATTCAAAGATTTACTCTCCTGTTGTTCTTCAAATGTCACCCTTTGGCCAGTATTTTAGTCAATTTCCCTTTCTAGGACAAAATGCCAGAAGCATATAACTTGAGGAGAGGTTCAGGGTTCACAGTATACATGGAACGGAGTTTGGCTCCAGGCAGGAACAGCATGGCAGGGGGGCTGAGTGGAGGGAAAGGTGCTCAGCCTGTGGCATCCAGGAAGCAGAGGGAGGAGCAGAGACGAGGTCACACCTTTCCAGGTCACACCTCATACAGCAGGGGCAAACCTGAGCTCATCTATGAAGAATCCACAGATGAGCACAGCAACCCCAAGATCTCCACCACACCAGCCAGCTACAAGAGAATCTAAAAAGGCTGAGATTTTGTTGCCATCTATCACATAAATTCATAGATAAAATGCTTTTATCTTTTATGAGTTTGTAGAATGGTATATGTCATGTTTAGTACCTCTGATATAATTACCCAGATATTTGTACATTATCAGAATGATTAAGTGTAAAAACTCAGAATCATTTTGCAAAAGAAAACATGTTGGAATACTTAGTATATAAGATTTTTAAAGTTAGATACTATCTTGCTTTCAGCAAACAAGTAGCAATGTTCATGCAAGGAGATTAAGCGAGGCTTTGCTGCTGAATTGATAAAAAGCTCAGATTCTATATGGACAACATTCTGGAATTTTCCAGAAAAAGCAGACCTCAGGCATCACTACAGGACTGCTACAAAGACTTACTTGGTCCTAGAAATTTACCACAAACCGATTAACTTTTAATGATGGTTGCTCAAATGTTGGTAAATTAGGTCATTTAATCAAGTCATTACTTGGGTATTAGTTTTCTCACAAGTGTTTTCATTTATTAACTACAGTGCAGTTCTTGATATTTTAGAAGTTCCTGTGCTGGAACTTTAAAAGTCTAGGACATTAATAACCTATGCCTGTAAGCTCTGGGTGAGTGGAATGATGTTAAATGTACCCTGAGAAAGGCATCACTGTCTGAAATGAAAGGCAAACATTCAAAGAATATATAATCATGTTACTTGATCAGTCTGAGTGACATGTTCATATATCATTATGGCAGCATTGATGTAAAATGTGGAGTTTAAAGAACATTCTGGTTCTTTAAATGAAGAAAATCCTGGTTCAAAAATGAAGAACAGGTTACTAGAAGATGGAGCAACCAGTGTAACTGTCACAAAATGGCAAGGAATTTATTTAAACTTATTTCAGTATTTGCGGAAGGTGATAGTACAGGACAAAATCAGATACGTGGGTGAGGTTATTCTTACACAAGACTTATTGTACTGCTTGACTTCCTTATGGCTCACATTAATGAGAAAGGCTCAGTGAGCCTGAAGGTTGATTAAGCTAAAATGGAAGTCAAATTTTTATTGTTACCTAAAACAAACAAAAAAATGAGGACAATGATGTGGTGTGAACCAGGAATTGTAGCAGAAGCTGCGAATACAGGCCTGGTCATAGCAGTACACACCCTGCCAGGTCAGAACAAAAAACAGAGCGGCCTCCCGAGCTGCTCAGCTGGGAGTGTAGCTCAACCATCGGGAGAAGAGAATGACCCTAAATGAGATGCAGCGCTCACAAGGGCTGTCTCCCCCACAGGCTCTGGAGCACATATGGCCACTGCCTTGATTCCAGAAGGGACAGCACTACGGTTTTCATGGCCAAGATATGACCACCTAGACCTTCGTGGGGCGGGGGGTACTCAAGCAGCATCAGCAGCATCACTCCTAGAGTCCAGAAGTCAAATCACTGACCCAAAGAAGATTATTCTGAGTTCTTTAGCTCTAATGGAACTTGCCTTCCTTGGTCTTGGAGTTGCCTGAGACCCTCTTTCCTTCCTTCCTCTCGATATCTTCATTTCAGAACTGGAAAATCTATCATGCACCTGGCACTGTAGCTTGGATCTAAATTGTCCCCCAAAAGCCAGCTGCTGAGTTTTGGGAAAGTAATAGATCATATGGCCATGGACCTTATTAATGGGTTTGTCCATGAACAAGTTCTCAGCTGAGTGTAACTGTAGGAGATAGACCCACTTCCTGTTGAAGGAGTGGGTCAAAGAGGCATAACCGCAGAGAAGTTCTCTGCTGCCGTGCCCTTCTGCCCCAACATTTCTGCTTTGGAACAAGCCAGCCATGGACTGTACCTTCTGAAACCATGAGTTAAAATAAATCTACTTTCCCTGAAGTTATTTTTCTCAGGTGTTTGGTCAGAGCCTGAAAGTTGGCTGACATATTTCATTCGCCATCACATTTTGGAAGCAAACAACGTGTCTGGTTCTGCAGGTCTACAGTAGGAAAAGAACTGCCTGAGATTCCATTGTGCCTGGAATTGTATCATTGTCTGATTTAGAAGTTTAGGTAAGACTTTGGATTTGAGACTTTAAAGTTAACACTGGCATTAAGAGTTTCAGGACAGTTGAGATTGGATGAATGCATTTCGCATGAGAAAAAGCACATGGCGTTTGAGCAACTGAGGTGGAATATTATGGACTGAATATTTGTAATTACCCAAGTTCGTTTGTTACGACCCTAACTGTCTATAAGGCTACAGTTGGAAGTGGGGCTTTAGGGAAGTAACTTAGGTTAAATGAGGTCATAAGCAGGGCTTAGCCACAGGATTAATGGGCTTGAAAGAAGTGACACCACAAGTTATCTTCCCTGTGTGTCTCTTCCTGAGTCTCCTTAAGGCCATTGATATGGAAGCATTTGCCTGCAAACCAGGAAGAGAGATCCCAAAAGAAAACTAGACAAAACCTTGATGTGGCATTCTTGCTTCCAGAACTGTGAGGAGGTAATTGCTGTTGTTCAGGGCCCCTCCTGGGGTATTCTGTCCTGACAGCCCAAACAGATTTATGCAGCGAATCTTACTGACAAGAGAATGTGGACATAATACTAGACAGATCAGAGGCATAATCATTTCTAAGTGATATTATTATTCATAATTTAAGAGCCCCTTGTCCAAAATTTCTTGTGCTCTTTGATGTCTAAGTGTTTTTAATTCTATAATCAAGAATCCTTTTCTTTGGGCATGTTTAATTCCCTTCTTATAACCAAATATCTGAGAGGTAAAGACAGGTCTCCGTAGAGTTCCTAGAAGAGAGATGGTTGTAAGGGCCTTGTGAGAGCACGGACAGGAGCAGATCATGCATTTGCGATAAATCAAGGGTGCTTCACACCATGTTACCGTGTACCTCGTCTTTATCTAGAGAATGACAAACAAACTGAGGCCAGAGGATCTGTACCTTCTCTTTGCTATCATGGCACAAATCACTCTGTCACTGAGAGTTTGAATGTGACGTCACTGCATTCTACAGTTTACTAAAGTTGACCTTCAAGAAATGCAGTTACGAGATGTGGTCAGAATATGTGAGTGTTTAAATTAAATATGTATTACTGTAAGAAGCACATTGCTGTTAATTCCCCTCTACTCTCCTTTGCTTTGAATATATTCTTCCTAGTGTCCTTGCCGCTTTCTGAATCAGCTTTGGAGTCTTCTCTCCTGAGTGTCTTTAGTTGCACTATCCTGGCTGAGGTGGTGCCCGGATTGATTCAAAACCTTTCCTTTCCATGGTCATTTTGGCTCTGGAGGAGCCAGAAGTTGCAAAGCATCAGATTCAGTGAGTAAGGTGCATGCAGACCTGCGTGTTTTTATGAGTTTACTTCTCTGTAACAGGGCACTCAGCAGCTGTGCGCACAGCATGTTTGATTAAGACCCCTAAAGACAGTCAGAGAAGAAGACTCCAGAACAATTCAGGGAGTGGAAAGAAGGGTGGTATGAGTGTGTTAGAAGACAGAAGAGCATTTAGCAGAGGATTTGCGACCATGTGTTGTTCCTGTAATAAATCTTTTCAACTTAAATACAAACCGTGTGTTTTGATTCACCTCTTTCACACAGCTACTTGTCTCCTGATGCGCATGCACTGCCACACTTCCAATGCAGCTCACACCCACTGTGCACCACCACCACGTCCACCCGGTTTGTGAGCCACCAGAACTGACTTTGTTTATGCTTTTTGTCAAAGTTGCCTTTTCAGAAAATGAATGAGCCAAACTTTCGCTCCATGACAAAAAAAAAAAACAGTAATTCAGCATTTTGGCCAAGATTTTTGTACTAATATAGTTATTGACATCAAAAATATGCATTTAAAAACATGGTTCATAATAACAGATCTGATACAATTTCATTGATGTAATAATATTATGGACATGCTTTACAAAATATCTTAAATGATTTTAAAAGTTAAACAAGATTTAAATGAACCAGATACAAATGTAATGTGAAAAATAATTGGATTTGACATGGATCTTGAAGAATGAGGACATTTGAATAATTGGAAGATTCTGTGCAAAAATCACACCACACAGAGTAATTCTTGATTTTAGATGAATTTGCCATCTCTCTGAGATTTTGGAGTACACAACTGCAGTTATTTTGAACTAAAGGTATAAAACCTCTTGTGAGTACTGCTGGATGAAGGTCCGACTCTGAGAAAGTGAGATGGTCATTGAGATGTAAAACTTAAAGGCACTGCAGCAGCGAAGGAAATGTCTCACCAACATCTGCTGTAGAGGGTGCAGTCGAAGAGCTCCCGTGTCTCCCCAGGAGCCTTCCCCCTGAACACACACCCATCTTCCTGCCTCAGCCAGTGTCTACACTTAGCCAAGGCCCTGGGACCTGCCAATTCTTGTGGCTTATTAGCCTGTGAGGAAGGATCAGTTCTAGGACAGTTATGGCAATCCATTTAGAGCTTTCAGTGATACAATCGGCCTGCTGCGGGGCTTGTCCTGAGGTCTGCCACCACGGTCCCAGGACTCCTCCAGCCTGACTGAGTTTTCTGGTGACAGTTCAGTCCATACCTCTTCCATCCCAATCCTCTGACTGATCTCATGGCTTTTCGGTGTCGGACTTGCTAATTGGGCTTCCTTCTTGCTGACACAGCGCTTCAGTCCAATGAGCCACTTGGGTGTCAGTGTGCTCACGGTGATTCTTTCTCCAAGGACTGAAAGTCACAGGAGTAGAGTAAATGCAGATGCCTTGCTTTAGTCTTTGTTCATTTATGGCAGCAAATTCTTTGAGGCCCATAATTCACAGACTTCGTGTGCTGCTTATAATTTAAACAGGCATGGTCATTGGTGGCAGGGACAAGGACAGGTGAATGTGTTTCCCTTGAAATCTCAAAGCAAGGCTTTTGCATTTTTGAGGAAAAATCATTGATCTCCTGATATTTAAGCATGATGAGTTTCTGTACATTTCCACTTCTGTTAAATAGAAAATAAATGTCAACTTGCTCAATCTCTTTGGTAAAAACATATTAGTGATGATCTAATCTATTAGTTACATACATTTTGTTTGGCTATGATTATTCTTGAGAAGAAATACTTGGCCTTAAATTCATGGCTATTTTATCAAATTGTAGAATTACTCTGATTAGGAGTTGACCCCATTATATCCTACCAAGAATGTCCCCATTTCCTGTATTTATTGAAAACTCTGACTAAATTCACTTGTTGTATTTTTTCTATTGATGTTTTCAAACTTGTGACCCTCTTGTCAGCTGAAAACGTTCAACCTTTTACTTATGAAACTTTGATATCCTTGAGTAAATGTTCTGTCTTTTAGTGTGGTGCCAAGTAGCAAATACAAGTTGGTTATTTTTTTCAAAATATTTATTCTTTCCCTATATAAATCGCACTGATGTTTTCTAAAATAGTCAGTTAACATTGCTAATATTCCTACCTGTATAACAACTAAACACATTAATTTAAAGAGTTTTGAAGGCTGTGTTTTTTATTGAAATAAATTATTCCTCTGAAACCTCTTTGCTCTTATCCTCCTTTCCTATGAAGTGTCTAAGGATGCATTTCTATTCCCTATTTTTCCCATCTGTGTTGCAATAAGAACCTTAACAGACATCTCGCACATAGGTGAGTTACATTTCTCAATACACTGAAAAAGGTATCTACAAAGACAGTAGGTCCTGTAGTCCACTAATATCAAAATTTATGGTGATTTTAAGGGTAACGCAGGATGTCAATGATCCTGACAATTGAGGAGAAATGATTGCTGCATTACAAAATACACATAGTGGACTGTGAGTTTAGCTCAGCCGTGTAAGTGCCTGCTTGGCAAATGTGAGGTTGTGAGTTCAGTCTCTGGCACCAAAAAGAAAAAAAAAATCAGAGATTTAACAAAATACACACAGTGATGCCTGCTTACACAGCTGTCAGCTTGCTATAATTCACTTGACTTACATTTTAGACTATTTATTTGCCATGAGTCCAAGAAGATAAGATTCTAATTATTTCTTTGTACTAAGATATGAAAGTAACCCTTGTATATATTTATCTTGAAAATGTAGAGAATGAAAAGCAAAGGAAAAAATAGCTTCACAAAATTTTTCCTGCAGGCATAATGACAAATTTCCTGAAGAGAATTTCTCATAGGTGGGGTTATCAGGTAAGAGATATGACACCAAGATACATTTACATTTCAAATAAACTATGAATTATATTTTGTACTAGAAGAACTTCCCAAACACTGCAGTATATACACTTAAACTAACACAGGGAAGCTAGCATGTATTTATTATTATTTATATGAACTTCAAATTTAGTTTATCAATCTATATTTTGATAAGTTACAATGAGCCTTCTTTTACAGAAGAGAGATGAGGTTATGTAAGTTGCCCAAGGTTACAGAGCTGAAAAAGGGTGGAGTTGGCTTCCTGCAGAGAAACCCGTCCTGACATGTGCATATATTTCCACCTGGGGTTACTGCTGCTCCTTTACCAATCTGTTGAAGATTTCAGAATCTATCTGCATCAGCTATACTGGCTCATTGTTTTATTTTCCTGTGGTATCTTTTTCTGTCTTTGGGATCTGGATAATACCAGGCTCATACAAGGAGTTTAGAAGGAACCTCATCTGCTTGTTGTAAGAATGATGATTGACTTTTTTGTGGATTTAGTAGGCTGAGGCAGTGAAGCCCCTGATCCTGACCTTTTATTTGATGTGAGATGTGTTACTACAGCTTCTGTCTCTTTCTTCATTATTGGTCTGCTCAGGTCTCAGAGGCACTAGATTTCCTTCTGATAGATCCTGTTTCTTCCTCTGTACTTATTTCTTTTGGATTATTCTATTACCGATTTGCAGTTTTTCACTTTAGCCTTTTTGGGATTCTTTTTACTTGAGCTTTGTCAATTGCATTGTCTCTTCTTTTATTTATAAGTGTTTTGAAACATTTTTCTCTTTCTCATAGTCTTGCTATGGCATTTGTCAATATTTTTAGCCTTTCAAGCATCCAACACCTAGCGTCATTGATGTCTTCTATAGTTGTCTTAGTCTGTCCTCTTTGTCTGCTCGGATCCTTTGTTCTGCCAATTTTGCCCCAGTCGCCCTTCCTTTCCTGGTCCTGGAAGTTTGTTTTAATGCTATCATGGTGACTTAGAACTTTCTTCTTTTCAATCTATAATCTCCTCACTTAAAACTGATTTTGATAATTTCCATCAGGTTTGGGCATGATGTGTTACTTAGTCTTCATAGTATGTTTTAAAATTAAGTCTGAAAATTACAATCTGCTCTTTTTCAAGATAGTTTTGCACTTCACAGAGTCCCTTAAGATTCAATATGAGCTTTAGGATTGGTTCCTCTAGTCCTAAAAGGATAAATGAAACAGTTGGTATTTTGATAGAAATTGTACTGAATTTGAAAACGGCTTTGGGTTCTGTTTCCATCTTAGTAATAAAAACTTTCAACCCATGAATATGAGATGACTTTTCACTTGTTGGTGTGCCTTTTCAGCCTCGTTTTATAATTTTCAGAGCACAGGTGTTTTACTTCCTTGATTAGGTTATTCCCAGATATTTTCATCTCTTTCATTCTACTGCGATATAGACCACAATCTCCTTCCCACCAAATTCATATTTCAATGCTGTACGCCCCGGAGCTCTCTTACATGGAGACAAAGCCCATGAAGGAGTAATGGAGTTTAAACGAGGCCATCCAGCAGATCCCTGCACTGAACAGATCAGGCTCTTTGTGAGAAAACAGAGAGAGCAGAGCCCTCCCGCAACCTGCAGGGGCAGAAGAGGCTTCCTGAAGACACAGTGAGAAGCGGGTAGCCTTTGCTGGAAAAGAGTCAGACTAGAAAGTGCATGCAGGACTGGCAGCCTCCAGATGGATGGGGGCTCATTTCCTCACCCGTGGCCTCAGTGACAGCAGCCTGGGCAGGTCAGCCCTGTTACTTCCTAGACCCTTACTCTTATCCTTGTCATACCCACTGCCTGTGGTTTCCCACTGCCCCACACCCCCACTGACTGCAGCCTGAGTCTGTGCTAATGCACTGTGGTCTTTGCCTGCATCCTCAGCAACCTCACAGGTAAACCACACTGATGCTCCTGTCAGCAGCTTGATGCAGGTGAGGCAGAAGCCCAGGCACTGGGCAGCCCCAAGGGGTCCCCAAATGATGCCCTCACCGTCTACTCTTTCCTTTCAGCTTGGGAATGTGCAGATTTGCTCTTGGTGAATCTGTGCTTTTCTGTATGGAGGAGGAATCCAGGGCAAGCAAAGGGAATGGAACCTCCTTCCCAGTCAAGGTGATGCAGCTTTGTGGGGTCCGAAGCCCTTTAACATCAGTGGCTTTCAGATTCTTCGTGAAGGCATTTCTGCCCCAGTAGTGGTGATGGCTCAGTGGGGCCGAGGAGCCCGAGTGTGCCATCTGGCTGATACCACATTGGACAAAGACACATCTATTCATAATTCCCACAAGAGAGCCTTACTGGAAAAACTGATTCTTATTTCAGAGATTCTTGGCCTTAAATCACTATTCTCAAAGATAGGATTGATTTTACATTCAATTTTTGATTCTTAATTTTATTTAAAACAATTCTCTCAAGTCTTATTCTGCTATCTTCCTGCTTTAAATATTTCTTTAAAGAAACTGGGACTACACTAATTTTTCATAAGTTGCTGTATTCATTCTATCTACCTAAATAAGTGCGCACTAACTTTCTGCTGTGACTTTGCAACGGTGCATCTTCAGATTGTTTCAGCATGGATCGACCACCAACTAATAGGTACTTTCAATGCTTAGGTGAAACTTATTTTGTATATGTGCAGAGATTTGCCCTGAATTATTTATTCCTTCTGTTTTACCAGAATCAAACCCATAAATGTGAGCTGGGATGCCAGTGATTTTCAAGGTGATCCCAGAAAGCACAAGTAACGGAGTATGGAAGATGAATTTGTACATTGAGAGAAGACAATAAAGCATGTGTTAATGAGCAGTTTGCCACTATTGTCAACTGGGGTTGAGTGCTACAGGGAGCCATCAGAGGAACCACAAGCAGGAAGAGGATGGATAACCATGAATGTGGGTCCTTTAGACTCAGGCACTTAGTCATTAAAGGCTTCTCCTAGAGTTATGTTACCCAGGATGCTGGGCTGCTCTCAAGAGTGCTGAGCAAACTGTCTAGGCAAATCCCAAAGAAAAAGATGTGGAGAGTCAAGCCATTCTGCTCAACATCAGGGTACGGAAAAGTCAGAGGTGGGCCCAGAGGACCAGGATGGCACCTCAGCCTTGTGTTCTGTGGTACAGCCTGTCACCACTGAGTGGGCACTGTGGCTACAGATGCAGCTAACTGTGGAGTGGGCGTCCTCCCACACACACACTGGATATCAGTGCTTCCTTCTACCCTCCTGCACCGGGAACTGTGGGTAGCAGAGCACACAGACTCCACAGGGAGTGGAGTGTGTGACACAGAGGAGCAAGTTCTCCATGCTACTCTCTTGGCGCTCACATCAGCTTAAGCCAGGAGGACACAAGCATGGAAAACACATTCAGGTTTAACATCTTAAAAGCCAGACTCACACTTTCCATCTCAGTCAAGCTCCCAGTCATTGGGACCCAATCCCCAGCATCCACCATTTAAAAGAGGCGAGCTTTACTTAGACTCACAGTTTCAAGGCAGAAATGGCATGGTGGGAGGATCCGTGTAGGAGAGATACTCACATAGCATCAGATAGGAAGCACAGAGAGGAGTGATGGGAGAGAGAGATAGATGTCTAGGTTCATCCTAGCAACCACCTCTTCTGTCTCCTAGTCCTGCATTCATCTACAAATTCACCAGTGGATGAACCCACACATGGGTACAGAGACCCCATCACTAACCACCCCACATGAGGCTTTGGGAGCACCTACAGCTAAACCATGACCTCTCCACACAGCATCCCCAAGGCAATGCCCCACTGAGTCTTTAACACTCTGGTGTAGCTGGAGCAGAAGCTCCTGGCGATGGAGGCAGATTGCATTACTGCTTACCCTCTATCTCTGCAAAATAGCCCCATTCTTGGGAGACAGTGGCACTCATGTCACATCAGCAAATGCAAATATCTGCCAGCTCTTCAGCACTGAGTCAGGGCAGGCACTTTTTGCAATGGAGCAGAACCCTTGTTCAGATATGAATCGGCTGTGGTTAAGGCACACACGGCCCCGTCCATGGTCGAACAGGTTCAGTGGAATCTTCTCCAGCAGTGTTTATGGCCTCCCTGGCTTGTGGAATCCTACACAAAGCACAGCAGTGTGAACATTCAGCAGAGGCTCCAGTCAGCTCAGCCATGGTGAGGAAAGGTCTGTGCAGCTGAGTTCTCATAGGGAGATTGGTTCTCAGTCACTGGGCATGCGCCGAACCATACTTGGTCAATGAGTCTCTGCACCCATGGTTTAGGTATGAGAGACAGAGACCCTCAGCCTCTGAGCATCTTCTGTGTGTCCACACCCTGACTTCTTCCTCAGGCAATTTTCTCTTCACATATTCTAACCTCGCCACTTCCAGACATTTTACCAATAAGCCAAGCCATTCACAACTAGCCCTGAGTCCCTGTTAAGCTCCACCTCAGCCACTTCCCTTCACACAGTGTGGCTCTCGAGGTCAGCACTGTTAGAGACTGTCCTCGGGCTATTCTCAGTTAAGGACGTCTGTCAGTAGCATCTGAATAAATTCAGTTCTGCATGGGCCTTCCTCAAGCATTTCCATCTTCCCCACTGAACCAGCTCAGAGTCTGAGAACTGATTCGGATCTGGAAACACATCAAGGATCCAGTCTCCTGCATTTGGGAGATTCAAGACATCACTTCACTGGCCAGCTTTGCTCTCCTATGTTATGTAAGTCCAGCAATATTCTCACGAACTCACCCAAAGAACACCACGCTGTATCAGTTGCACCCAACGATCCTTGTACTTTAATGTGCTCCGGAGCCCTGACACCTGACCTGACAGTTCAGCATGGATCTACTGCCAACTACTACATACTTTAAGTCACTGTGTCCCACCCAGTGTCTAGGGATGGATGCCTTCTGTTTTAGAAAGTGTTTCTTAATGATTTGAAAATTTTCTCTGCTTTTATTAACTAAACTGGCTCTGCATCCTTGCTGTTTACTGAGGTCTTTGCTCAAACAGTTGCGGCAGGCTGTTCAGTTTACTCTCCCACCACTCTTACCTCCAGGAAGGTATGTGCATGGCCAGTTTCAGAGATCTGCACATTCTAGCCCATGTCTTTACTCCATTTTCAAATTTTTAATTGCTGTTGCTAAGTAATTCCTCCCTCGTGGTTGCTGCCTTATCTCTACACTTCCCTCCCTGTCTTTAGAACAGCAAAACTCTACAGCGAAGCCGTCATTTCTTTAGTATCCAGCATCTGTTCTCTCTCTCTCTCTCTCTCTCTCTCTCTCTCTCTCTCTCTCTGTCTCTGTCTCTCTCTCTCTCTCTCTCTCTCTCTCTCTCTCTCTCTCTCTCTCTCTCTCTCTGGCTTGCTCTGAGGTCCACTGTCTAAATGCACATCCCATTCACCAGTACACTCCTCCTTATACATCTGCAGCAGATTTATGTATTGCAGCAGATTTATATATTAAGCATATTTCAATTGCTACAAATTGTGCATATCTTCTACACAGGCCAAATACAATGTTTGCTGAGTCCTCTTCTGGCTACCTTTTTGCTTTATTGATGTTGTGGAGAAGGGTAGGAAAAATACTATCCCACATCACCTTGTTTGTTGTAAGCATACACAAATGAGAATCACAGAAAAGTGAGAACCAGAATTTCCTAACACATAAAGGAAGCTTAGTGTGTAGAATTGAAAATTCAGAACTCTAGAAGTAGATAAGAAAATATTTAATCATTACAACCAACTTGTAGGGAGGGAATGGGACCTTAGGCTTTATGCAGGCATGCACGGTCATAGTTGAGCAATACAGGTTGTCAGTGCAACCTCCTGAAGTTTCCACGCAGACATTTCAATCCAGAGGACGTCACCTGGCCAGCTCTCCCCTACCGTAGGTTTGCAGAGCCAAGTTCGGAGTTCACAAACAACTAGCTCAGTCTGTTTAAGTACGTGTCTATTTCTTTCTGCCTTCTTTTCTTTTTCTACTCGCTGGTGCTGACGGTAACATGAAGAAGAGCAGGAGGTCTGACTGACCGAGACAGGGAGGGTGCTATCTGACCCTTGGGCAAGGGTTTTTAATTCTCCAGGAAACTCTACTGCAGACCCAGCCAACAGAGTGCCACAGAGCCATGGCAATGTCATTCTCAGGATTCATATTTTCATTCAAAAGTCTACAAAAATTTCACATAACTTTGAAGAAATCAGGAAAGACAGTACATTGCTAGTAAGGATGAAATTTGTCTAATAATAAATCATAAGTGTACATTCAATTTTTTATAAACAGTTATTTTAATTTTTCTTAAGTAACTGCATCAATGGAAATACATACTAATTTTGTTTCCATAAATTGGTGGATAATACAGTAATTTTCATAACATATTGATTATAATAATTTAAAACACTTTTAAGTAACTCCATATGTAGAAGTACTTACTATTTTTCTGCTCACCAGCATAATTGGAAAAACATCTACTTAAAGGGGAAAGTGATGCTGTGTAAAATCTGTACACTCCTTGTCATGGTTTATGTCTGTGGCCCCCAGGCCTCATGAATCTGCATTGTGCATGTGTGATGGATTCATTGTCTAGTGTTTGGATTGATGGTGTCAGTGCCACACCCACATAGGGGTGGAGCCAGAATGTAATGTAATGGTGAGAAGAAGGTGTGTCTTGTTCTTTTGCTGGTTCCGGCCTTGCTGTTTGCAGTGCCATGAACTGCTGCCCAGCCATGCCAGCCTGCCTTGGAGCCAACTGAGTGTGGACTGAAACCTCCAAAACTGTAAGAAATAAACCTTTCCTTTCCCAACTTTGGGCATCAGGTATTTTGACTCAGCAATGAGTAAAAAGTAACTAAGATACTACTAATAAACACCAAAGGTGCAAACCCCTCAATTTCCTTGCCCATATTATTTTTCCTTTGCAGATAAAAAATGAGTGTGATTACAGTATCTGTCTCATTTGCCATCATGTCCTGGGCTGGAGCTAGTTGAATTTCCTGGCTGGATCTCTTTTAACAGTGTCACTCTCTGCCTCACTCTGCCCGTGTGTTTTCAGTCTCATTTTTCTGCCTCCGCTGTGCTGAGCTTCAGAGTCCCCCTCGGTCATGTTTTCACCGCGGACACTTTTCCATTCCTAAGCTTCCAGGTGCTATCAAGGTCCATCAGCACCGAGGTATGAATTAAGTTAAAGAACATTTACCAACTCAATATCACGATCTATTAATTCCTGTGCTCTCTAATCACTCCACCTCATTTGGAGGATTACAGAGATTCGATTTAAGCATGACACTGCATTTTAGTTACTGGGCTGGAAATTGGACTTACATTAAAGAGACTTTCTTTCATTTGTGGAAAGGTTAGACTGCAATTGATAATTCAAACGCAGGTGCCTCTGATACCAAGTGGATTAGCAAATAAGTAGGTCAAAAGGATTTGAAGTAACAACTCACTGGATTCTTGGAGAGGTATATGGAAGAGACAGCGTGGAAAGGAGATGAATAAGAAAGATTGGAAGGAGGTAAATACAGATATATGATGTAGGAGCGAGACAGACATAAAATAAATAAATGAGATAAAGAACAGATTCCCGAGATGGCTCAGTGGTCAGTTTCCTGGTTGTCACTTCCTTGGATCATGGGTTTCATATTCACAGATTTCAGAAACCATAGTTAAAAACACTTTGGGGAAATTGCAACTGTGATGAATATGTACAGACCTTTTTATTCAATTATTCCTTAAATTATACAGCATGGTGATTGCTTTTATAGCACTGACATTGTACCAGATATTGAGTGGTCTAGATATAATTCAAAATGTGTTAGAGGCTATCCATAGCTTCTATGGTACTGTGCCATTTTATAAAAAATATTGTGCCATTTTATACAAAAGACATGAGGATGTATCTATGGTGATCTGGTACCAACTTCCATTGACAAAAAGAAATGATCATACACGTAAACACTTATCATTGTGCAAGCTCAAGAAAAGCAATCAAAGAGAAACTTCAGGTTTCGGTTTCTCCTCATTTCTCTCATCTTCACCAGCACCACCCCTTATTTCTGCAGGGTGTGGCATCTGCAACATGTGCCCTCCTTGGTTTCTCTCAGATGGAGCCATGAGGATGTCACCAACGCATCTTCCTCTCCAGGGACACAGCCACCTGTGGTCCTTCTTCAAGCCTAGTGGCCTTTACGATCCTGAAGCAAAACATGAGCCTCTGGATGGGATCGGAAAGGGAGAAGAGCGAAATTTCAGACACAACCGTTTTCACGGATACAGGAGACCTTTCAGGAGACTGTACTAGCAAAAGGAGGATCCTGCAGAATCAAAATAAAACTAGAAAGGATTTGGTTCACCTGGAACAAGAGGCAGTGGAAAAGAAGGAGAGATCTGTGGATAACCAAGAAAAGACCATGGAGTTTCAGGATCAGGAAGTAAACTCACCTTAGTAGTTCCAAAAAGATAAGGAGTTAAATGAAGAAAGTAAAAATCAAGAATCGGCTCAACAACGAATAAAGAGGAGGGAACAGGAGGTGATGAAGGAGACAGGCGAAGACAAAGAACAAAGGGGCAATGCAGGCAGCGGGCAGCTCCGCAGGCCACAGCACGGCAGGTGGATCTGCTTCACTGAGGAGGAGGCCACAGCGGAAATGCCTCCTGTCTGTCTCCCCTCAACACCCCTGCTTGCAGTCAGGGGGTGTGAGCTAAGGGCGTCATCAGGTGCCCTCTCGCCTGACTGTATTCTGCTAGGGCATGTTTGGTAGGCAGAGGCAGGCTGTCAGATGTGGATCACTGCAGGCCCTCCTCCTGGAGGAAATCGGGAAGCTCACAGGGCCCGTCCCTCAAACGCCTAAGCTTTTTCCTAGGATAATTTGGTGTGCAGTCATGACTCATTCTCTACCTGGAATTTTCTAACTGCCTGGCCTCACAGGAGTCAGGCTTTAAAAGAGTTTGATAGCTTGAATGCCTAGGTCTTCATGACTAATATATACCGTCATGAACAAGCTGAAAGCAAATTTGCCAAGTCTTGAAAGTGGTCAGCATTTCAAGCATGCAGGCTGCTGCGGCCAGAGCTCCAGGGAAAACAAAATATTAACCTGCCTGTGAAAAGCAAGGAGTCATGAATATTTTACAAACTACTGTTGCTGTATAAATAAACGCCTCTTGAAGAGAATTGTAACAGTGGTAATAAATGGAAGGGAGAGGATCATGTTTACAGAGTTCTGAACCTGGTCCCATGAATTAAACAAAACCTTTCTCACCTAGTAACTCAGGACAGCCGAGAAGCAAGGGAAGAAACTGCTGCATAGGTTCAGCAGAGCACCGGGTGCTGCAGGTGTGTTTTCTTCTGCTTGAAAGCGAGGTTACTCATAAAAGATTTTTTTTTTTTTACCTAGGACTTCACTAACACTATTTCACAGGTCTCAAATGCTGCAGGCAGGACCACAGAAAAGAAATACGTTCACACAACAGCAGCCCTTGTCCTCATCAACATGGGGAATGGAATCTGAATAAAGGGGATCTAAAAGCACACATGGGTGTGGAATAAAGGAGTGGACCGAATGAGCCCCACCCATGAAGCAAGACAGCTGTGCAGCTGTGCAGATTCTCACAAAGAACGGGCATCTAGATCCAAATATAGAGATTAATATCATTTTTAAAACTCATAAGTGTTATTCCTTCTTCAAAATATATTTACTGACCTTAGCAATTCCAAAATGACAGACTCATGGTTTGTTTGTTTACCCATTAGAAACCAAGCATTGTGGGACCTTTACCCCTTTAAATTTCAATTCGTGAGATGCGTTTCTGGGTCACTAAGGTTGGTCTTTTGATTTTGATAAATCTACAAAACTGTCCTCTGAAGTGACCCCTCTGCTTACCTCCCAATTAGCATGCAGTTATTTGCAAACCAGGCAGCTGAAAATTAATAATCTCATTAAATTTTGATTTGCATTTTTCTTGTTATGGGGTGCAGCAGCCACTTCCCTCCTTAACAGGCCATTAATAATCCTCATCCTGGAGCTGTCAGATTCTCCCCTGCCTGCTGCTCTGCTGGGATCTTTCTTCTTTCTGCCTCACACATCATTAGCTTAGAAACTCAAAACTCTGAGCAAATCGACTACCCCAACTTTCCCAGTCTGTTGTTTTTATTTCCGCTTTTTTAAGGATGACCTCGTCCGATTACTTTCATCAGTTGTTTTGCAGTTTCCGTGTGGTACTTTTTAAAATTAATTAGCACATGTTCGTGGTGGATGCCGGTTATTTCCGTGGTTAGTATTCAGCATGTGGACACGAGACCTCTTCCTCGTTTTCTGTCTGCTCCCTCTGTGCTCCAGGCCCCTCACCTGTGTAGCCTGACCTCCCGTTTCCTTTGTCTGTCTTTCATTTTGCTCTCTGTTTTAGTTAGACTGTGGATTTCTCATTCATATAGTCAAATGTTTGGACATTTTTGTCATATTAAAAATAACATTATTCAATTTGAGTAATTACAAAAGCTCCTGGTTCTATTAATTAGTGTTTTTATACCAGCTGTATTTTAAAATTTAATGTTGAATAGGCATTTGAGGCTGACTCTTTTAGTTACCAAAGTTTAGTTTTGTATGGTTGGTTGTAATCACACATACATATGATACTTAAACTAGCAACATACTAAGCAGGAATACACATGAAGTAAATGTGAACACACAGCTATCTTCAAATTGACCAATATTTTACTTTTTTATTAAGCATTTTATAATAAAGGGTAGATGTTGAATTTACTTAAGCACTTTTTCAGTATGATCAATCTTATTCTCTTAATTAATCATTCTATTAGTTTTCTAATTTTTTTCTTACTTCCTCATTTCACCCTCCATCTGTTCTTGGCAAATTACAGTTGCAGGTCCTGCTCATTTATGGTCACCAATTTTTTTTTGAGAAACCTTCATAACTAGAATCACCATCTCACTCTGGATGCTGTGGCTTCCCAGGAGTGGCTTTCATATCTTCTTTAAACTGTGCATGTATTTTGCCCCAGGAGTGAAAAGATGGCCAAGATACTTGGGTTTGGCCAAAATGAACAGTAAATCTCCCTGGTGTCAGTCCATCTCGGCTGGGCATTTTGATGGCATAGATGAGTCACCCTAAGGACGTAGACTACTGGAATTTGTGCTAGAGTCTGAGACAGTCTTAGCAGAAGGATTTGGATGTGTTCTTATTTATTTTAATGCCAACAGTAACTGATATATTTGCAGAAAGCAGCAACTTGATAGAATGATCCAAAGTAATAAAGGGAAAAAATGAAAACAATGCTTAAAAGAAAATCATGCTTCCAACTCAGGGCACAGGAAGAATTAAGTAGCAACAGAAGAAAGCTAAACCAAATCAATCTAATGGGCCATGAAATTAAACTTTATCGAAAACTCTAATATATAAGTATGTATGTGTTTAGATAATAAATCAAGCTAATCAATGGAATAGCTTGAAAATTAAATCAAAGAAAAAACAAAACAAGAAGACCATGAGATAAAGAGTGAAACCAATGAAAACCATGAAGATGGGCAGTGGAGTGGAGAGTCCATCAGCAGGAAATGTCCATGCTGTCCTGGCCAGCATGGAGCTAGTGGGAGGAGAGAAACGAGCACCCCGCACAATGCACAAAGAGAAATCCACAGCTAAGTTCACCAATGCAGAATTGTCATGCATCATCAGAGCTTGCAGGAGGAAAATAAAAGAACAAACAAGAAGCTAAATATTGGCATTCAGGGCACCAGAGATTGATTAAGGAATGTTTGTGAATATTCAGGAAATTTTTTTAAAATTAAGATAGTAATATATTTTAGAAAATAAATGAGAAAGCATAATGAATAAATTTTCAACATTTCCTCTATTCCACTTACAGCAGAAAATGGAAGAGTCCAAAAAGACTTCTCAATGAGCAGAATTAAAATATTTCAATGAATTCAGCTTTACTGGACCCAGAGCATACAACAAAGGAATAGCATGTAATACAAGAAACCCTTCAAATCTGATTCGTAACTAACATTAGCTCTGTATTACAGGGGTCATAACTTTGCATCTCAACACTGGTAAATGGAACGAGGGAAGTTTATAAGTTTACATGCAAGAAATCATATTCATAGTGGTAATTATGTTCTGGAGGTCTGCTTTCAGCATTAACCTTTAAATGTGATTATGCTTGGTAACAGGAGTAGGCTGAACAAGGACTCAGAGTTGGTTAGGTGGAGGAGACGAGACGGGAGGTGAAATGACCTCAGGAGAGAAATGAAGCCAGCACTGACCTTTATGACTGAATCCGCAGAGGGACCAGGACCACAGCGAGCTGCGGACAGAAAACAGTGGAGGCGCTGTGTGTGGAGTGCCCGGCTGTCCGTCAGTGTCTGGGGACAGGACATGGTGGATGCCTTCACTGACCTCAAGTTATGTGAGGAGAAATCCTGACACACAGTAGGCCAAGTTGGGAAAGCTGTTTTCTTGACTTTGGATCCATCTGCCAAAGTTTGACTGTGATGTCATAGTCTATGCTGGGAAGACTGGTGATTTTACAGTTTAGGGTTTCACTGTCCGATTTCTTCTCTTAATTGGCCTGTTCCATTTGAATTTTGAAAATGGTATTATGAGAAGCTGCTAGATAGACCTGAATCAGCTGACAATGGTGCTGTTCCAAAGATCTACTTCTCATGGGGAAGAATTTCATTCAAGAGCCTGTCTTTCCCACTGGCGCCTGCAGAGGCAGAAGAACAGACACGCCGGGCTCTTCCTCCTCCTTTCTTGGATATACGTCATTCCTTCTCATCTAAGCCTGTTTATTTCATGTGTTCCACTTCTGTCTTTACAATTCCCAAAGCATTCAAGTGTATTTTGTACTCTGAGAAACTCTAGAGCATTTTTTGTAAAGTTTCATGTATTTATTCAATGGCTTCAACATTTTCTAGAAAACTTAGTCATTGCACTGGAAATTCCTCTTTGATCCAGCTGGGCTTTCACGAATGTGTGTTCAATTTTCCAGCAGCTGCATCTGTTGGAATACTTTAATGAGGAAGGCGCAGGTTTAACCAGTCCTCGTCTCCACCCACAGCTTCTCCTTAACAGAGTCACCCACGTGCTGTGGTGCTCTATCAGGACAGAGGTGGTTCTTGCAGAGTCCCGTCTTGTGCCACCCTCCCCCACATTAATCCTATTCCAAACTTGTCTGAACAGTTTCAAGCAAATGGCACAGGTTGTTTCTTACTCCAAGTGCCCAAGGGCAAAGCACAGACCTGTATTTGAGTCTTGCACTCTTCTCCTAAATCAGACCAGCTCCCGGTGCCTGTGGCCCAGTTCCTCTCTGTTCTCTCCACTTTTCTCTACCTGTTTGTGTAACCTGGTCCTGCTCCCCAGAGCTACCGCTGAATCTTCTAACCCACATGCCCACTTCAGGTCCACTTCCCTGTATCAGTGCACCAGCAGCCTGGGTGATCTTCAGGCAGAAAGCACCTCTTAGCATCCTGCTCGCCGCATCTAATATGAATTTAAGCTCTATGCAATGGGATGAAAAATCTACATGCTTGAAACTGGTCTCCACCTTTCCAAGGCCTCCCCTTCCCCTCCCTCCCACTGAGCCTGCTCTCTCCTTTCTGCCCTCAGTTCACCAGTGCAGTGTTACTTCAGGGCCAGTCTGATTGGCATTCTCTCTGGGTGGATGTAAATGGTACTTTATTTGCACAGCTGGCTCTGGCTAGATTCCTACTCAAATTCCATCTGAAATGGAGACCTCTCTTCACCACCAGCATTAAGTGAGCCCCCTCTTCTCCTTCTTAGTTTCTATTAAAGACGTTATTTCCTTCCTGTGCTATTTTTCAGCCCCAAAAAGTTCATGTCATTGAGGTGTTAATTATACCATGGGCTGCCTCTGTTAATATTAACTGATTAATTACAATTGAATCTTTTATTAAGGAATTACTACCATCATTAAAGAAATATCTAACCCAGCCTCCATCAGTAATTTTAATAATTTATGAATTATTTAGTAAATGTCTTTAAGAGAACTCAGATATAATTGTCCACATTTCTTCTAATGGACAAAATTCAAAAAAGAAGTAGAAAATAATTTCCCATATAAAGCAACAAAGAATATAAACTGGATTTGGTGTAGGTTTATTGCAGATTTGAATGAAAAGCTTTCTTATTGCAAGATCTCCAAGAGTCACATGAGATACTCCACATGGAAGTTCTGCATGAAAAAAATCTCTTCTTTCAGAATATTCTAGGGAGAAGTGACGCCCTTATTACAAGAGAGTCTGGAAATTAGAAATGGAAAACTGTCAGGTAACGACTACCATTTCTTTTTCTGGCCTATAAGTTCTTGACTTGAAAAATCAAAACAAAATTTTCATTCCCATTTGTACATTTTATATAACAATTGCTATATATCGGTTGTTTTGACACTGTGGATGTACTCTATTATAAACATGAATAGTAAGGTAGGCAAAAAAAGCAATAATTAATAGAAGCATAAAACTAATAAGAAAGGGATGAACTATGTGACTTCAGGGATCAGTCAACATTTTAGTGGGTTTGGAGTTCCCACTACAGTTTCCTAAGCCGTATATGTAGAAGAATTATACTAAATTGAAGGTCTTAGCCTTAAAAAGTAAGAGATACTGGTTTGCATTTTGGCAACTAGAGATCACTTCTACCATAATGTGATAACACAAACTCGGCAGAAATTCTCTGCCCCACATCCCAGTTGGCAAGGAGAGATGTGGATTTTCTGGCAGAGATGTTGGGCCAACCGTGGAGCTCTCCACGTGCTGCAAGGGACGCAAACATCTTGCTTCTCCAGCAATAATTTGAACAAATTTTTGTTCTCTTCTGGAGAGACAAGCGACTCTCAGACATTCTCATGGCATCAGTGTCCCAGCACAAGTCAGGGTCTTTTATATTTGGCATTTTGTATGATCCTGGCCTTAAACTTTTTTCTTGATAAATGCATGTCTATCAATAGGTATATATATATATATATATATATATATATATATATATATATTCTTTTAATCTTTAATAAGTCATTCATCAGAGGAATGTAATGTAAGAAACACAGATATCCCTGCCTTATGAACTCTCTGCATCTTGTCTGCTGTCGCCCATTATTATCGTTGTTGGCAGAGAACTTCCAAATAAGTTCTTTTTCTGCACATTCATGCTGGGGACTAAATCGCCAACACTCTCGTTTCACCCAGGCATGCAAGTGAAGGCTATGGTGGCTGAAGTCCTCCACCCTGGAAATGAGAACTGACCAAGAACTGCATTCATCGTTGTGGAAACTGTGCTAAACCTGCATGGACTGACACTCTTCCCAATTTTTACACTTTGGTTAGGTTTGCACTGAGTGAATTAAACATTTCATTGCAATAGCCTGAATGTAAATTTCCTGTTTGGTGTTGGGTGATAATTATGAATGGGTTTCCTGGTGTTTACTTCAGTTCAGAATGCTGACAATTCAGTCCCTACAGTGCAACTTTTCCTCCTGTCCCTTCTGGCAAACAACGCCACGTACAGTTACAACTCCTCGAAGCAGATAATGATGGCCAAGGGTCAGTGCTGTAAAGACTGCTCGGCACTAACATATTGCAATAGCTTCTGAGGACTCTGATGATAGGATAAACTGGAAACTGTCTTCTCTCCCTCGTCTCTCATCCTTCTTTTCAGTTTACCAAAAGTGAGGGCAGTATTCCTTTGACCGTGGACAGTTTTCACATTAACTTGGATAAGAGCTAGCCTATCCCTGATTATGTAAGTACTCTAAATTTAAAGTCAGTAGTTACTTATACTGTAAGCTCAGGGTTTACCAAAGCACATCATTAAGACATTTTTACCAACTCAGTAAATGTCAGAATACATCAGTATGAGCTGCAATAGAGACGAATAACAAATGCAGCTGACACCGATATCTTCATATCTATGGAAGGCACCTTCTCCTGATGTACATATGGTTTGTATATATCTATTTCACTTTATTTAGCATAAATCTTCCTTTAACATTTTTCATCAAATATGGAGACATTTCTAATTAATATAATTATAATTTATAATCAACCAGCATTTGATAGATAGTATACTGCATTATTCTAATTATTCAATCAAACTAATTGTACAGATTAGTGGCTTTTACTGAGATGCTTTTATGCAAAAACAGGTCCTACTTCCACCATATCCACCCTCACTTCGATTTCGTCATCTGCATTCACGTTGTTTGAAGGTGATTTTTCATTTATTTTAATTTTTAAGATATTACCCTTGCTATCTTGGCATTCTAAAGGATGCAGTCTGATGGAAATCCATGCATTTTCTGTTTCTTAAGTCTAAACTATTAATCTCCATGATCACAGATAGATTCATTTTTTCCAGTTGGAGACACTCAATGCCACCAACTCTACCACCACTATCTGTCACATTAAGCTTTTAAAATTATATCCCCGACTTTGGTGTCCAGAGCATCTTGTCCCTGTAAACAGGTGTCTGCCACTCCATCTCCCCAGCAATGGTCCGCCTCCTCTTCCCTCAGGAGTCTCTCCTGGATCTTCCTCTCCTCACATGTATTTTGGGGCGGCATTGTTCTTTAGTCAATGAGTAGAGTATGCCAGGATCAGATCAGAGGAACTGAACACCCACACTCCAATAATTATCATGTCTTGCTGTTGGGAACAGCCCCGCTCCACTCCAGGAGCTATACTGAAATAAACAGTCACCTTCATCAACCTGGGCCAGGCCTGTGAGCTATCAGACATTAGAATTGTTTCCCCATGCAAATCTGCCCCATACCCCTTACCCATCCTCGCTCTGTCCATTCCCTCTGTCCCCTGACCCTCTGCTAACCATTCTTCTCCCTAATCAGCAGTTACTTTTAGCTTCAGCCTGGAAGGGAGAAGAAGGGGTATTTTTCTTTCTTTTCCTGAATAATTTTATTCTATACACACCCTGCCTATTGTTTTTTTAAGTCCAGTTTCTCTCACCTCATAACCATGAGGAAATAAAGTACCTTAAGGATTTCCTAAGAAAGTAACAATATTTTATTAAATCTTGGGTCTCCCGTGGATGTTCACTGGCTGTGGGACTCACCCACTGGGGAGACTGAAGACAGGATGAGGTTATGTATATACAGAGTTTGTATAAATAACCACACAACTCAGAACCATCTCCAAATAGTCCCTTCCAATTAAGTCATGTCTTCTGACAGGCTCACTTCTGAAATTAACACCTTCCAAGGAGTAATTTAATCAAGCTATCAGCTCGCTTGTAGCCTAATTGAATCCTGGCATATTCGGTGGGAGCAGAGGCAGTCCTGGAGCTGAAGCACCTTCAGGACAGTCTCCAAGTGCAGGTGTGGCTTCTGCAGAGAGAGTGCAGGGCTGCACTTCTGCAAACTGAGTCACAGGACACCCGCAGGGAGGCAGCTGACAAAGCACAAGCTGAACTGATCCTGCCACTCCAGTTCTGGAGCTTTGAAACTTCTCTCTTGACAACTAGAAACTCTTGCCAGTGCCGTGAGAAATTAACTGATAGAATCACTACCCACATTTCAATCTTCCAAGCAGCATGAGTTGAAAGTTCTCTCTCTGTGAGTTTGAAATTTAGTGAGCATCTGTCTCAGAATTTGCTGTGCTGTTTTTCTGGGGAAGGCTTTCCACCTTGCCCTCTCTGGTCAGGCAGCATTTCTGGGTTTTACTGGTAAGTGATTGCTTCTTTCTAGAGGCTTTTACATTGCCATGACTAATATGATTTCTACAGTATTTATTAATAATAGTGTTGCCATTTTTTCTTGCCGTCTATGCCGCTAACATTCGATGCCTCATACTCCGTTGTGTGATGATAATCTGAAAAAGACATGGGGAAGGCAGAGAGTGCGGGAGCTGAAACATTCTGGCTGGGAGAGAGAAAGGAGAACTCCTGGCTTCTGACGCAGGGGTCCAGGAGCGTCGAAATGGGGAGCCACCTGCTCTAAGTCTGCTGAATATAGGAGCTGCCCCCCTGAAACTGGCAAGCGGGTTCTGACACACTGGGTTTGCCTCCGGGCCCTGTACCACAGATGCCACTTCCACAGGAGGCCATGGTTTCTCACACCTGCCTTCTCCTGTCCTGAAAGTTCCCTTCTGAGCTGCTGCCACCTAGGACTCTTGCAAAATTTAGGAACAAGGCATTGATCTGGATTTAATACATCTTAAATCTCACATAGCAAGCAAAGTCATATATAGGATGAATTTTAAAGTAGATACAGTATTAGGTTACAACACAGATAATCAATAAATACCTTGATTTTATTGAGTGTCATTAAAAGATTAAGCAAACAAATGTGGAGAAGAGCAGAAATTCCCCCAAACACCAAATAGTGAAGGTAAGAGGGATAGAAGAGAAAATCAGTACTAGAACACCTCAGTGACAATTGCAGCAAGTCCTTATTGGGGACTAAAATCAGTAGAGCAGCTCTAGGAAGAAACAAGAAACCTGCACAACATCGGAACAATCCCTCCCCAAATATTTATTACTTACTGTGGTGGTTTTAAAGCCTATGTAGAATTTCTGATATTTGTTTGCTGAGAAGGGAGAGCTTGTGTCTCTCTGGAGTGTGAACTGGGCTTCATGAGTCACTTTTGAAACATAAAATACAGAAGGTGGAATATTTCAGCTCCATAGTTGAAACACCCAGCAGACAGTACAAAGAGCTGAGTGAGAACCTCACCTGGAGCAAGTGACGTGAGCACCAGTGCACTTCGCTAGCATTCAGGGAAAAGGGAGGGTTGTGTCTGGAGTACTTTTCCTAAAAGTTTATAACCTCAGGCCAAACATGAGAAGAAAACAGACAACGCCAGCTGGCATGGCCTGCTAGGAAATACTTGACTTCCGCTCTCCACAGGCGTCCTGGTCCTGATAACCAAGGGAAGACTAAGAAACAGCCACGTAGAGTACTGGAAGAGACTAAGGCAAGATGGTGGCCAAATACTAATCAATGTCAATTTAAGCCCGAGCATGCAACCTATGTTGGTGGAAACAAATCAAAAATCCAAATATATCCTATAGGCCAGCATTTTGTCAGTGCTGATTCCCTGACTTTGGTACTCTTATCGTGGTATGCGGATTACTAACCTTAGGAAGAAGAGGAGCCTACAAGATTTCTCTGTGTTATCTTTGCAACTCTGCCCTAAGTCCAAATCGTATCATGTCAAAGTTGTGAGAATATATGAGCGCTGCTTCTGTGGATCACATAACACCAATAGATATGCACCTAAGATCTGCTTGATACAGTTCCTAAAATTAAAATAGAAAGCATGAGTTAAGCCTTTGACCATAATCTAAAACATCATTGAGCCTTTGAAAAATCACTCTTACCCCCTTAGCCCTTGCTTCTTTTGGAATAACTGTGGTTGCAAATTAGAGACAGAGAGGGCAGACAGGTCACTGAGTAGGGAAGGTGTTTTTGGTGTGTGGGGGTTGTTAGGATTACACAGCCAGAGGACTTGGCCACCAGGGCTTTTGAACAGCTCTGCCACAGCTCCTGGGGCTGAGAGGGAAGGCGGAGGTTTGGGAAAGAAGACATTGTCCTGGCAGGCTTCATGGTGCCCTCTCTGGACCCCAGTAAACACTGCCCTGGCAGGTACATCCTGCACCCTGGGCAAGGTAGCCGGTGGTACTGCTGGCCTGCAGCAGAGGACAGCGTGTGGCTGACGCTGGAGATGCTGTCACGGCTGTTAACTCCAAGATAAGGTTGCACAGACAATGGACTGGAGTCGCAGCTTTGTCCCTTTTGGAGCACAGTAATTTTTAAAAATCATGTGAATATGGCGCCAAAACAGGGAGGTCCACACAGGAACTGAGTAAGAAGCGTGAACACCCCTTCTCTCTCTGAGTCACAGCGGCCAGATGAGGAGAGCAGCTCTGACGTCTATAGGCAGAAGGCACCTCTCTGAAGTCTGCACCCAGAGCTCAGCGGAATGCAGGGTGAGCTCTCTGAAAGACCTCTGCCTTTCACCCTGCTGCAGATGAGTTTACTCTTTAATATGCAGATTCCCGTGCCACCCTGTCCTGCTGCTGTCTGCTCGGGAGCCCTTTCCTTTTAACAGTGGGTGCTCTGCTCCTGAACAACAAAAGCTCCCCAGCATCTCAGAGCATGTCTGCTAGGCAGGGCACTCACAGAGGTGTGAGAGAGTTCCCAGCCCTGACCTGGAGCTGCCTGCCTGGTGACCTCCAACTGCATGTTCAGAGGAGCAGACCTGCTCGGGAGCCCTGGGCTTTCTCCCTTTCCTGCTCTTGCCCTTTCTTTTCCTTTCCTTTCCATGTCTTCTGCCCTCCCTCTCTTCCTAGCTTGCTTTTTACCTTCCTTCTGTGAGAGCTTTTATCCTTATTATAGCAATTATTGCACACTGGGAAAAACAAGGGCTATAAATGGAAACCAATTCTGGTTTGGAAAATTACCGAGTGATGCTGGAGAATTATCCAGCATTTACTGTACAGACTGCAAAGGACTGTGAGTAATAAGTTTGGAATATTGAGCTAGAAGTCAAACAAACAATTACTGAACGCAATCACTTTGAGCTCCTCCTTTTGGTCCATTTTATTGGAATATCTTACTGGGAGAATAAAGTACTAAAATGAATAATCAGAAGAGCATTGTGTTTTTAAATCTATGAGTCATGCTGGCTAATTGTCCTCGATAAAACCGTCCTTTTTGTTTCATTTGATCTTGCTTTGTGTTGTTTGAGATGGGGACTCACTAACCATCCAAGCTGGTTTGGAAATCCAGATGCACCTGCCTTAGCCTCCTGTGTGCTGGGATTATAGGTAAGCACCAAGCTCTGTAACATTACCAGCTGATCAACAAAACTCCTGCAATGTCTGACAAGCTTACCTGACTGAGTGTGGGACATTTTCACAATCGTGGGCCTTTAGTTTTGTTTCCCCTTCCCCCAGTGCATCCTTGTAAGCTTTAGCAATGGACGTTAAAGGAGCTTACAAGGTGTCTCATTAGCCATCATATTCCAGGGCAGGGAAGTGATGGAGACTAAGGAGAGTCCTGGACTAAGTGGGGAAAGCTGGAATTCGGATGGAGCCAGGACTGACAGGCCAGGTGAACCACTCAACAGTAGAAGGCGCCTTGGACAGCGCTTAGCAGGCAGGCCCAGGAGCATGACCACTACTGAGCAGACCCACCAAAAGGGCAACCCTGGCCTGTTTGCTTTGGTGCCCGATATCCAATGTCCCAGACTCGCCTCAAGCCTACTCGGACCTTCTGCTCTCTGTGGGTGACTGCTCTGCTGGGCTCTGCCCCCTGCAGCTGGTGCTCTGCGTGGACTCATGGAGAGGGCTGCAGAGGGTTGAGAACAAAAGCAGTGCTGCCCCTGAATTCCTGGGAATGCGAAGCAGTGATCAGTAGCACTGCCTTAACCTCCTACATGATTCCTACCTCAGCAAAGCTCACACAAGCTCCCTCCCTGCCTGCTGGGGTAGACGGATGGACCCATGATGAGAACCAGCAGGGGCGGATTTACCTCTGGACCCCTCACCTCCTGGTCCAAATTCTCTTGCACTGTTTCTCACAGGACCTGGGGCCCACCTTGATACCTCCCCTCAGAAGCCCTGGCTGGCCATGCCCACTGTGACACACAGGCCTTCCCCTGCCTGCACTGACAGCTGTCTCTGGTCCCCATGCCTGAGTACCCCTTGCCCCCTGCTTCGCCTCTCTGGAAATTTCCACTTTGGCAGCAGATCAACCACCAGCCCGGGCTCAACAGCTCTCAGCTCAGCTCAGCACTGAATCAGCTAGATTGTGAGCACATCCTGCTGTTTATTCTCTTTCTCACCGTTCTTGCTGGTTACAGGTACCATGCTCCTCCTGATGTATACCACCGTGCACACTTTACTCATTGGTTTATAAGCTTTTAAAGAAAGAGACCATGTGTCACTTGTCTGGGGACTTTCCATATTCATTATCATAACCACATTAACATCACTGAATATTTATTCTAAAATTCACCACAGTGGTACTAGTAGTATCTTGTCATGAAGATTTTTTTCTCATCTCTGGAATCAATCAGTATATCGTCTCCTAACACACCCTGAAGATGTGTGAGACCTGACCACATTCCCTGCATGTGGAGTGGCTCTGAGGGTTTCACATTTAAAGCATGCACAGTCTCCAAGGCAGCCCTCCCAGCAGCAGCACACACAACTTGCAGAGCTCTGTCCTTAGCATCGTAAGAGCCCAGAGACAGGAGTGGTCAGTTCTCCTGGAGGAAGAGACACAAGAGACACCAGAAATATTCCAGAGGAGAAGTGAGGAGTGCAGATCTGGCCTGAGTGAGTTACAAGGGAAGTGAAACCCATTTGAATGAGGAATGTGCAAGCCAGGCGTAGAGCTGGAAAGATATTGGAAAGGAGGGACTGAGACTGGGAAGAGAAATTCCAGGGATAAGAAGGCAGATAAAGTGTTGGGGTTCCCAAACAGTGCTTACCGGCCAAGGGAGGTTATAAAATCATAATTAGAAGTCAGGCAAAGGATATTTTATCTTAGAATCTGCTAGCCAGGGGCATTTCAGTGTAACGAGAGTCTTCAATGATTGATTTATCCATTGGTAAACTAGGTAAGAGAATAAAAGAGAACATTATAAGACAGAAGTTTGGTTTGATCAAAAGTACAAATCCGGAAGGGTGCAGGAATAAATGTGCTTGAAAGCGCAGATCTGGCCGGCAACACGAGGAAGCAAGTTTGGTGAGACACTGAGAGTGTGAAAACGTCCAAGCGTATTGGAATTTATTCCATAGCAGAATGAGAGATTTCTAAACACGGAAATTATGTATAGAAACATATGTTAGATGGATGAATACACAAAGTACGATACCGGTGTGTAGGAAAGTAGTGTAAAATTAGTCTCAAGAAAAGTTTTACACATGGTTCAGCAGAGGATCTTGAGCACCTTATGCTGAGTGGAGAGACGCCAGTCACAGAAAAAGGAGCCCTGCGTGCCTCCACTCGCACAGACTCTAGGTGGGACATTCAGCGCTAGTTGGCAGGGGCCACATGAGGGGAGAAGAGGTTTATTATTTAGTGGGTACTGAGTGTTAGTCGGGGAAGGTGCTTAGTGTTGCCGTGCATTAAGCAGCTTTCAATTGCTGGGACCAAATATCGGACCTCACCATTTAAAGGAGGGGAGTTCATGGTTTCCAGCCATTCAGTCACAGTCGGCTCACTCCAAGGCAGTAACGTCACGGCAAAGGGTGGCAGAACAGAACTGCGTACCCCATGGCGGCTGGGAAGCAGAGAAGGAGGGCAGTGCCAAGCTGACCGAGAAGGTGGGTATCATGATACTGTAAATATACTTAACACTAGTGAAATGTATGATTAGTGTGGGAACTTTATCCTACACACATTCAAAATAATAAGAGTATAAATGGTTTAATGAAAAGCTGTACTTCAGAGTCAGGTCACTCTGAACGTGATGCGTCTAATGATGGAGGCCAAACACAACCCCATTAGCATGCTCCTCATGCCTTGGTGTTCTTTTTCTTTCTTTTGTACTAGGAATTGCTCTCAGGACCTCGCGATTGCCAGGCAGGTGCTGTGCCACTGAGCTATGTCCCCGGCCCTGCTCAGTGTTCTGACCACAATTTCCTGACTGTCTTTTTGTTGCACTAAGTAAATTTATAATGACTGCTATGATTTTTATAAACGAAGAAGAGATGCTAACAAAATCCATGCTGGAAGAGCAGGCTCTCACATACATTTTAATCGGGGCCCCACTGGACCGTGGCTCAGGGATGAGTCCTGTAGCTGAGGGTCAGGGGTGCACAGTGATGGCCAATGGGATCTCACCATCCTCCGAGCCTGTGTGGGGGACACGGGGATAAAAGTGATGGGCAAACACTATAGAAGTAGCCTCAGTTCCCATGCTGCTCGTGCCTGGGAGTAGGGCAGGAGACACAGTGAGTGGGTAGGAACATACCACACCCCTGTGAGTGGCCTCCCCCATGCGCCCTTGCTGGGTGTTGCAAGGTGTGGTTAGCCTGGCTGGTTGACTCTGCTTCCCATCTTGGAAGAATGTCTTCTAGGACGGGGTCATTTCCAGCCATTCCTGGGATCCCTGCAGAGGCCTGCGCAGTCTGCCCAGGTAAACCCAGCGTCTGTCTTCCTCTCGGCCTCGGCTCTCACATCTCCACCTTGTCACAGAAAAACTTATAGGTACCCAAGTCTGGGCGCCTTCCTCTCCTGGTGACTGCAGTTCACCAGCCTGGTGCTATCTGCAGGAGATCAGTGCCAGGGAGGGCATGCCATGCACCTCCTGAGGGCATGGAGGAAACTCCATCCCCGGCCTTGGACTCAGCTCAGTCCCCGGCTGCCATGCGATCCCTGCTTGTCAAGGAACAGTTCTCAGGGTGCTGTGTGAAAAGCCCCTTGCAGGGTCACATACAGCTCGTGTGTCTCAGACCAGGTAGAAGGAAGTTCACAGAGTTGCGGTCTGGGTCTGGAGGTCCACCTGCAGGGGCCCGCTAACCTCAGGGCAGCCTTCTGTGTTGAATTAGGGCTTGCTTCACCTTCTCCTCTCCCAAGAGTCCTTTAGGAAGAGGGCCTGGTGTGCATAGCAGCTCTGCAGAGCCTGCCAGCCTCCAGAGCCGTTCTCTATCCTCCCTTGGTCCTCCTTTAAATGTAACTCAGGAAGATGCCCATCCTCTTTCATTGGTAAATACTGCAAAATTGGCTGGGGGAATCCGGGAAGACTGGCCTGTATTTCTGTGCTAGTGTGATGGAAACCCCAGAGATCATTTCTATCCCCACTTGTACTGACACGGTTTTCAGGATTGCCCTCCCCTACACTGGAGTCATTTTAAATGTTTATTTAATATCTAAACACAAATGTTGGAAGGGAGGGATTGCAGTAGACATGGATGCGGGTACAGCTGGGCCACCAGGCCCAGCACCAAGCTCGGTGACAGAGTGAGTGCTTGCCTAGCATGCCCACAGCCCAGGGCGGCATCCCCAGCTCCACACACGCACTCACAAGCATCACAGAAAGAGAAACCTTTTAAAGTAAGTAAAATCAATGAGCCCCTCCTATTTTACACGTCCTGGGAAGAAGGCAGTGGCAGCAGCAGCAGTTTCCTGTACCTGTTTTGTTTTATTTCTTGACCCTGAGTATCTGTTACTACAAAATGGGGAGGCCTTAAATTCAGGCACCAGCTGTGGCCTATTTATTGCTAATTTAGCCTTTGAAAATCCATTTCCTTGTGCCCTGTGTCAAATACCCTACACTGAAAATGTTATGAAGCCATTTCTGCTTTCCTGGCTGGACCTGGATGCATACAGCCTTCACTCTTGGAAAAAATAAACTCACAGAAGGGAAAATGCCTCCCATCTCTGTAGAATGACTATAAATTTCTAAACTTGGAATTTAGTTTCATAAACTGCGGGTTTCAATTTACAGGTGAATTTGCTTTTCTGGGCAGGCTGAGCAAACAATTCAAAATCACTCAGCTACCACACAGTGGGATCCAAACTCAAGTTTTACTTGAGTTGATTATTTTTGTTCAAAATGCATGAATAAAAATCCTAAAATTGGCTATTTAAAATAAAGCTACAGTCCCAGAGAGGCGAAGTGAATTTCACAAGGAGACAACACAACTGGGTTCTTTTCACTCGCACTTTGTACTTAGTAATGAACTCTGCTAGTGGATTTTCACATCAGTGTCATCGACACAGGCTGCAGGACTAACGAGAGACATGGACACACTCCTCGGCCCTCTACAGACTGCAGCACGGCACCGAGAGACGTCACACCGAGCTGAAAATGAATCCACTTCTCTCAGTGAATTTCTGACCAAATGTTTCCACTTGTCACCAGTTAGACCTCCAGACCTGTTCCGTTTTTTATGCCGAGAAAATCTCCCTTCAATTCACTGCTCATCCAAGACACACATCAACTCCAAATTCCTCAACAATGTGTAGGAACAGATGGCATGCAAATTGTTGATATGTAAGACCACTTGACATATGCTTGATGTCTCAATATTTCAAATCAATTAGTGATAAGTCACTGTTCATGGTAAAGAGGATGTTTCTGACAGGTTTATGAAATATTTCTTTCTGACATTCCTGTCATTTTTCATCTTAAATACTAACAACAACATTATCTTGAATTACTATATTAAATCTTTAATAAAAACATGTATACTTTAGATTTAAAAATGGACTCTTTAAAAAAATTACTTCAAAACTTACACTACTTAACTGAGTGAAAACGGTAATGTTTTAATTTCTGCCAGAAAAGAAACTCCTCAAATTTCTGATAGGTATTTTTGGAGCTTGGGCATCATTTATGTGCTGAAAGGTAAGGACTTCTTTGCATTTGGTGCTTTGCAATTCCACTTAACAAGGATAAAGCCATGATTGACTAAATTCAACCAGCATCTTGCTTTGTTCTTCTTTATTTCAGGTATGAGACACCAGCTGGCTTGTACCTTCATAGTCAAATGAGGTTCCACGCAGTACAAGAAAGAAGACTCAGAATGCCCTTCTGATTACCATCTCTTTGACACCATCCCACACTCATACAGAACCTCAATACAGAGTGAGGTTACCCACATTTTCACCTCCGTGAAGTGTTACGGTATTACTCTTGATGGGGGATTGTCAGAAATCACCTTGACAACTCATCACTCCTAAATTTGGTTCTCCAAGAATACTAATCTTTTACCATCTCCCAGGAGTTTGTTTTGTCTCCTTTACCTCCTTAGAACATCCGTGTCCCTTTTCTGAGGGTTCCACGCTTGCCGCTGATTTTCAGGACACTGTGAACAGCAGCAGGACTGAGAATCCCGGATCTCAGATTAGGGGCCACACTGCCTGCCCTGTCTCCACATGGTTGGAAACACAAAGAATCAACCCCTCTCCCAGCAGAGTGCCCTCGTGATGAGCTCACACACTTTACAAGCAAGACCCTGAAATTGGCTTTACCAATTCTCTTCAAGGAACTGAATGCATTCTCAATATTAACCCTTGTTCTTGTTCTTCTAACTTTGCCTATTTTTATCCTGGGCAATATTTCTAATTAATATGTTTACTGAATGTGAAGTTGAGCAGGGTCCCACTGAATCTTCTCATTGAGCCTCAGACAGTTATGATTATGCAAATCAATCTTGAGAAAAAAGCAAAAAGCTGGAAGCAGCATGCTTACAAGTTTCAAATTATGTGGCCTGCTTTATAGCAAGAGAAAAGGCAATTTGAAATTTACAATCAAAGCAGTGACGTTATTGGTAAGTTGAAGCTCACAAACTATGAAAATGAAAAGTGTTACTCGGAATTTGAGGATTAGGAATTTGGGAGACACACACCCACAAGGCACTGACTGAGTATCCAGAAGACTGTGGAAAACATCAAGCATCTGCAGACAATCATGGCAGGTTTACTGCAAAGAAGTAAAAAGTTATTTTACAGGAAATGTGCTGAACATGAGAAAAATAGGAGCTGCACGAAATGGACTGTATGGCCAGCTTAAGACAGAGACTGTGAGTCCACAGGGGAATCGTCCATCAGATGAGACCTCCAGACATCTTGGTGTTTCTGTTGGTTTTCTGCTTGCCAGGTAATTACGTAATGGATTCAGATATTTGCAAAGGGTGAAAGGTATCAAAGTTCACATTCTCAGGCACCAGGCCCAGCCCTGCAGAAGTCTATTTCCTTCCTGGCCCTTCCTGTATGCTCCAGAGGGCTCCCTTCCACTCCCAGGAGCACTGCAGAGCCCCTGGGGCCTGAGGCCTCCTCTGGTGAGGCTCCCATGCCCTCCTGCTGGGCATGCCAAACCCATAATGGAGACTCACACTGAGCAACCCTGACTTGCACACCGAACACTGAGCCAGGAAGCAGTGCAGTGTGAAATCCCTCTAATCCTTGTACGTAAATATTTGCTGATCACTTATGTAACACCACACCCTGGCTCCTTCCCATCCAAGAATGAAATTTCCTCATTGGATCAAACTGGTTTGTCCAGATCTTTTTTCCTTTAAAATCCGCACTCCCTTAAATGTCCTTACAGCTTCCCATTCTGGTTGCAAAACAGCTTATCACATGAACCAGAGCATGTATTATTTTGAGTTCTGTGTTCTTCTGTTAATTTGAATGTAAAGCTTGTTGCATTTGCATGCCATGCTAACTAATAAGCATTCTCATGCATTAATCAGACTTCAATATAATGGACCAAAAATATTGATTTTAAAGGAAAATCTGTTGCTTCTTTTGTTTCCTAAGATTTCACGGTGGTGGCAGGTGACATAATTCTACACATTTGAAACTTCCCTGAACAAAAAGATGTTTCCACTTACAGACTTGAGAGTAAAGAAAAACTGTAAAGTTTTACAGTTCAAAGTTAAGGCTATTCCTTCTTTGTTATTCAAAAGCGAAGACCAGAGACTATGGTCCTTTGTCTTAGCAAAGCCTTTAAAGAGTCTTTTGATATACAAAAGGCAGGCACAATACAACTACAAAGTAAAGAGCTAAGATTCTCTGCAGAATAAGTGAAAAGAATCCTAGGCCAGATGAATCCATCAAGAGTAAGATTATGGGTTCATTTGAAAAGGGAACAGAGGAGAGTATGAAATGACCATGAAACATTCACGCCCCAGAAGAGCCGATAATGGAACCAATCTGTAGGGAGCAGCTTCCAATAGCTGCTGCTGCCCTGCCCCTCCTGCCTGAGGGCATTTTGTGTGTCAGCCTATATTTCCCATGATCCTCATGTCTGCCTACATTACCCATAATCCTCTCCTGCTTACGTCATATATCCGGATGTGATGATGACCTATCAGATAACATTCTGTGCCCTCTTCCTGCCCTTGGCACGCCCCCCACCCTTTATAAGTGGTAGCCATTTTAAAAATAAACGAGACTCGATTGGAATCGCATCCTGTCTCCCTCTCTCTTTTCTCTTGCCCTGCCCCCATCCCCGATCCCCTCTCCAGGTGAGACCCATGGATTGGTCTGCAGGCCGGATCACCAATCCCATCTAAATTGCAAAGGATAGGATGATGCTGGCTACCACTTGGGCTGTACAGGTGAGTTACGGGATTAGGAAGTGGACAAGCTAAGCACAACTTTCCTCCTTCAGGGAATTAAGTCAGTCCATGTTGACCCTTTTGCATACCTAGATTCACCAGCAAGAGGTCTGGGGCCACTGAAGGTTCAGGTTTGTGGGTAACCCAAAAAACACCCCCACAGCACCTAATTCTATACAGATTAGGATGCTGCTCTAATGTGATTCTGTTTTTGAAGGAGCTTTTTTAAAATCAGGGTTTAAAATATTTTCTGGCTTATAAAAATACCTCTGTGTATTTGTGTGTGTGTGTGTGTGTGTGTGTGTGTGTGTGTGTGTGTGTGCATGCTAAAGATTGAACACAAGGCTTTCACACTGAGTTACAACCCAGGTCTTTAAAAAAACAAAACAAAACTTTGTTTTAAGACAGGCTCTTGCTAAGTTGCTAAGCAACACATGCTGGGCTGGAACTTTTGATCCTCCTGTCTCAGCCTCCCAGAGCACTGGTACTGGAGACATGTGTCACCATGCCCTTCCTCTGAGGAGATTCTAGATTCACACTAGGAATATAAGTAAGTGCCAGTATGAGCCATAGGAAGGTTAGTAGACAGACTTAAAAAGTATGGGGTAGTAGGGCAAAGATTCCAGCTAGAAGAGACCTGCTCTGACCTAGGGGTACAATCCAGCCACTCCACAAAAACAGGGACGAGCTTTTATGGATGAACTGATGTGGGCAGGATCCATCCAACTGTTACTTCAGCATTGGTTTCCATGGCTCCGGAGAAGTCTGCATGGCTTGGGGGGCACTAAGTTCCCATTATGCACTCATCCTTGGTTGGAAGCGGTCTGCCTTGGGCCCCATTGGGAGATGATTTTCCTGCTCAGTGTGGGAGGTCTGACCTAGAGTGGGGCGGTCTGTGAGGGTGCAGCTTTGGTGACTTCTGGGTGTTACTCGGGAGTGGACTTTCCAAAACTGTCCATTGTAGAAGCTGGCACCCGAGTGTGCCTGAAAACTTGGTTACTCTTAGCTTGGGTTTTGAGGATAGATGAGCTGCACTGGATAAATTTAGGGCTACTAAACCTTGTAATATAGACACTCCTCAGTGAGTGCCAGGTCTGCTGCAGGACTGAGCTGGAATCTCACCCAGAGGTAGGGGGCACTGACAGAGGTGAAGAGCGGAGTTTCCTCGTCTGCCTTCTACCTGTCTTTACTTCTTCCTTCCTACTTCAAGTTACTACAGAACCAAAAGATAATGTTGTGAGATTATTTCTCTTCTGCTCTAATCTTTATAAGTCATCTGACTTCCCGATATTATTTAGATTTTAATATGATTCTTCTTTAACAATAACAGAGTTCTTACAGCATGAATAAACTTTTTTAAGTTAATAAAGCAATCTGCATAATATTTTCATTGTATCAGTAGTAAAGATCATTGCAGAACCAGCCTTGTGATTAAACAGAGAGATAATAACCTTAAGAATGTTCTCAAGTCCTATTAATATAGAAGTAAGTCCAAACAGCTTTAGATTTGTCTGGGTATCATATGCAAATAAAGCTTTCGATTTTGGTAGAATTTCACACAAATACATGTACATGCATGTAGAGGCAAATATAAAATATCACATAAATAATAACACTAAAAATCTGCATTCTAAGTCATATACATATGTCTGTTTAGGTCATATTTAATTATTATTTAATATATCAAAAACCATTTTAATCAGAAATTTGAAGGAGTCGATTGGCATGATTTTCCCTTGCTTTGCATGTCTTCACAAAGTGAAAACCATGGTGAATGCTGCTGCCTAAAATCATGATTATGCCATGTCCCCACTTCCCTTATCTCTTGGCCTGGCCCCATGTGACTTCTGGCTCTTCCTTAAGGTCAAAATGACCGTGAGAAGGACACATTTTGAATCCAGTCAGGACACTGAGGCAGCCCGGACAGGGGAGCTAAAGACCCCCAGGAAAGTGGACTCCGGAGTTGCTGCAGGAAGTGGCGAGGATGGGGGACAAGACAAGTGTGCTCCAAGGGATCAGAAGTATTTTGAGGGCAGTTATGAAAGTGCCTTTCTTGCTGTGCTACATTTTTAATTTAAATGCTCATGACAACTCTTGCTCACACCTTGTCCTTAGCACGTTATGCCCCTTGGAACTCTTCATGGCATTTGGAGGTGTACCAGCTGCAATCCTGTGTCTGGCCTAGGTTATTCTCCCTCCTGCCTGTGTGGGGTGCTGTGTTCTGCACCATCCTATCGCACCGGGTGATTGGCCCTCTCCTACTTCACTTACTGTATTCTTCTGTAGCTCATTGACTTCCTGAATCTTCATTCACACACGTATCCATCTTTTCCTTCTCCATGCTGGGGGAAATGCAGTCTATTTAACTTTATCAGTTCTATTATGTAATCCATCCACTTACTTTCTCTTTTAATTCAGGAACTTGTTTTTCTTTTGGAGAAGCAGTTTTCTGAGGCATCACGGATCCCAGAGCAAATAACTTGTTAAATCATTCTAGCTTCTGGCCAATCCTCTGGTATGAGAGCCTGACTTCTTACCAGGGCATGTGGAGCTGGCTCTGTGACTGGGCTATGCCTGCAGAGTGGCCTCCCATCCTGTCCTGAGCACACAGAACCAAGCTCTGAGATACACCCGCCCTCCTTGGCAGCATCACTAACATCGGTGGTGGCCATTTGCAGTGGGTCTGTTGGATGATGTTGTGGGGGAAGAATTTGATAAAAACTCTTACACATCCATTCCTGGAACTGAACTTACAGAGCCTGAGGTGAGCCAAAGTTTCCTCCCCGGGGTCATTTTTTAGGCAGGCTTTGCCTAGGGTCAATGACACAGAGCACACAAGGAGTGTCTCTCTGGTATCCTGCAAGCACTTACCTAGGCTTGGGTCAGACCTGCATCAGCCTCTGTTTGTCAGGAATCACAGATGTTTGACCCCATGTTGAGTGAGGACACATAATAGATTGACATTTGAAACATGATCCATAGACAACATTTTCCTCGGCCTGTTACCGTGGTAATATGAGGTTTCCCAGCCTAAACGGAACCTCACAACTTATTCTGGCTACAGCCATCGCTCCTATGTGGATTTTCATTATAGTTTGAATACAGATGACTCTCTAAGGAGTTCAGATTCACCAAGGAAAAACTTGATATCACAGTGGTAGTTAATAAGAATAAAACTGTTCAGATAAGAAACTCTTTAGTCCAAAATGGAAATAGAATTCCGCTCACTGCTCTACATTTTAATTGGAAAAATAAACTCCCAAGTGGAAGATGCTCAAATAGGTTCTTTAAAATATTAATCAACATAAATAAAAATGTAAGATATTTGAAATGATATCTCTTTTACAACAGCACAGTTTGAAATTAGTAGCAGAGTGTTCTTTGTCCTGAGTTCTGTGCAATTTTCCTCTCCTTCTCCCCTCTCTGTGACACAAGCTTCCCCTGAGCTAAGCCAGGAAACCTGCAGATCAACAGCATTGAATATTAATTCCCTTTATCGCAGACAAGGCTTTCAGGAGCTGTCCTGCTCCATCTCTGTCTGAGCTGAAAGCTTAAGGCAAGGCTAATTTCAACAACCTAATGAGATAAACAAATATTTAGCAATGACCTGGAGAGGGCCCTGGCAACATATAACCCATGCTATCTGATCTGTATGGATGATTTTAGACATTAATAGGAATCTAGAATCTGGGGGAAAAGGAAAGTACCAAAAAGTACAAATACTGATAAACGGGAGAGAAATTCAGAGTAACGGAGATTCAGAAAAGCTACAAACAGTGCATATTTTAGAGACTACTTCCAAAGTCTTCCTATACAAATAGCTTGGGCACTAATCCTCATCCTTGGTAGTTGTTAAGTGAGATGTCTCAAGATTAGATCCTGAAACCAATGTGATCTCAACTCTTTCCTCACTTTTTGTAAATGACCTGCAGCCAGGCATGGAGTAAGAGGTACATAAACAAGGGGGGGAGTTTTAACAGAGCCTCCTGCCAATCTTTTCACCAAAGATGTTCATAGAGTTTTAGGACAAAAGCCAAAAACAAAATAAATGAAACACCAGCAAAAGAAATTGCAGAGCCACTTACTAATGGACTTAGAGATATGACAGGTAGATGTTCCCCCTGGTCATTCTACACGGGAGCAGGGAAACCTTGAGAAGACAGCCACAAAGCAACAATAAATGATATTATCAATAAACAACATTAAAACAACTGTGGTCCCACACTACCTAAAAGTTTTAATGAGATGGATGAGACTGAGTCTATTATCCTGTGAGGAGGAATTTATATCCAAGTTATTTTATCTTTATGTCACCAGAAGAAATTTCTGTAAATCTTAAGAGAAAGCCTTAGAAATACTTTTTTTTTCTTGTCTTTTCTCCTCACTATTGGTTATTGAACCCAGACTCTTTGCCCTGAACGACATCCCTAGCATTGGGGTCCCACTTAGTTGCTAGTTTATTAAGATTGAGGTCGAAGTTGGAAATGTCATGCCTCAGCCTTCCAGAGAGCTGGGATTACAGAAACATACATCACAATCAGCTACAAAGCTCCTACTGACAGGGGGATGCAGGAGTGAAGAGAAATTCAAATTCAATTTCTCCTACACTCTCACAACAATAACCAACAGGGAAGACTTCTGTAACCACAGTTTCCGGGATGTCACCTCATCAGAATGCAAGCACTGAACCCACAGGGTACGTAAGCTTGCTGCCTTCTAGCTACACTAAGTTGTAAAATATCTATCTGTAGATCCCTTCAGGGCCCACAGGTGAGGCCAGGGTTCCAAGGCCTTGTCTACACTGTAGGTGTCCTCCACAGTACCCAGGTGATTAGTACCTGTGCTTCTGCCCGATAGGCTGCTGACAGAGGTCACCATGTTCCCATGAAGGTCAGTGTTCTAGTGTGGCCCTACTACATCATTGTGATGTCACAAAGGATCCCACTGAAGACATGTAGAGGGCACAGTATGCAAAAGGACCCCAAGCTTTCATGCCCACTCTGGGTACCCCAGGAACCTTCACTCACAAAGGCCTCTGGAAGATATCCCCAAAGACTGTCCTTTGGGGTTCTGGTGGAGGCCATATCAGGCAGAAAAAGATGGACTAAGCCAATGGCCATTGGTGATGAATGTGGCTTCCTGACTTTCTCTGGAGTTGGGAATTGGGCTCAAAGTCCCAACTTTTAATCCTGCCCTCAGCTTTCTGGTGGTCACTCCTATCCAGGAGTTACTGACAGACTGGAAATAACTAATCACCTGATCTGCAAACAAAAAGATCCTTGAGACTTTAAAAGTTCCAAGGATTTTAGTTTCATGCCAAGAAACAAAGAGGAAGACCAAATATATATTGAACTACTGTGAAAGTTGTGTGATCTGTTCCATCTGCCATGAATCCTGCCTCTGTCACTCTCCTTCGGCCTCATGATTCCACCATGAAGCGCTCGCTGAAAACCTTTCCTTCTGTGACTCCAGGCCTGCTGTCTGTACTTGTGAGGAGGCACCCTAAAGCCTCCCACGGTTATAGGACCTTTGGAAGGTGACTGATCATGGAGCTTGTACCTGCCTTGCTGTTAGGAGATGAGGTTTGGGCAGAAGCACTGGTCACCGGAGGGAGTTGTGTCCCAGGAGGCTATGTTCCTCTCCCTGGCTCCTCCTTTGCTCTCTCCTTCCTGCCCACCATGCCATAAGCATCTCCCTTCCGCCATACCCCTCTGCATGCCTTCCTGCCACAGAGCCAGGACTGAAACATGAACCAGTAAATGGCTCCTCTAAGTTTCAAGTGTTGAGGGCTGCATCTCAGACTGGAAAGACTGGCAAAAATATTCAGGCTTTGCTGTGTGATGGGATTTCTGAGATAAGCGTATTGGCACTAATGTATCTGACACCTTGAGTACTCTCCATGTGTCTATTCTCTTTACAGCTAACCGAAACATCTGGTTTCCTCTATATTCATGCTCAGATTAAACACAATATAGAGATCTCTGTGAAATGAAACACATTCTATGGTAAAAGTCTATTTTAACCAGCATTACCTAATGTTGTATATTTTATGCTGTAGGTTAGGTCTTTGTTCTGCTTTCTTAGGTGTTGCATTAGATCAAGAAAATCAATACCTGTTTGACCTCCCCTGTGGGGTTCAACCATTTATCTGCACAGCGATGCTATAAAGGTTCACTGAGGCACCTTCTCTTTCACAGGTTGTTAACCAAGAGTAAAGGAACCCTAAATTTCTCTGTGAATACAGATTTAAGTCACACATGAGTGAAACCCCGCGATATTTCAGTGAAACAGCAAGCCTTAAAGTTCATTCTATCATATCAGTGTTTCAATTCAGAATATACAGAGAACACAGAAATTTGTACAGTGCTTTAAGAGCAACCTACACCATATGGGCCATGATTAATCCCAGAGAATTAGATACTGCCACACTGATAGACTCTTAATTCACTCAAAACACCAGGAGAGAATTTGTCTGAACAAACAAGATACGGACAGCTCCTCATTTGGTACATAAAGCCCCAGATAAAATTGCTTTTCTCGTGGATCTCATCAGAAATAATGTTCAGATGAGATTCTTTTCAGAAATAATGTTCCACAAGCTACCCTAAGGAGCACCAGGAGTGACAGAGAGGGGGAAACTACTTCTTCATAGTGTGATAGTCTCTACCCAGAGGAGCCCTGAAGCCCAGTTAGCATGAAGCTGTGCAGGAAGGTGCCGTCATGGTCCATCTATGTGGCAGTGTCTCTCATTCAGTCGATGTCTCCTGGAGATGCACCCTCAGCCCAGTGAGTCTTGCTTTAGATGTGATTCCATGTGGTTTCCTTGTACTTCAAATGCATTCTACTGTGTGACGCAACTTTTCTTGGTGTTCTGTTCTGAGTCAGTTCTCAGTAGAATCAGATTCATTAATCCAGAAGAAAAAGGTTTTCTTCACCTATTATTATGAGACAATTTAAAGACTTTTGAGGGCTTATTGGCTACTGTAGGTCAATAACTGAGTTCCTAGGTTTGTTATAAATATCACCCTGAATAGCATTATAAATTCTTGATAATTAAATTTCTCTAAACAAGAATGGTAGTTTGTGATTTAAACTCATGTCTTCAATATCTCCCCAACCCAGACCTTTAGAAGAACCACACATCTTTGCATCTGTTTATTTATATCCAGGTAGACATTCTGTTCACATGTAGAGTCAATTTCAGGGGAGCCTGGGCAGACTGGATTCTTCCTCCATCTGTCTTTTGGATCCAGGTTTCTTTCTGAAGGCTTCTGTGAGACTTCTGCTGACTTAAAGACGCTTCTTTGACAGGAAGAGCCCAGTGCTCCTCAACTCTTGTTGCATCCATTTCTCAGTATGTAGGCTCAGCTCTTTGGAAATTTAATTACATTATTCTGCAGACAATTTGCATCATTTAGACCAAACTTCAAGTTTGGTGACTTTTCTTCATCGACCTTAAGGAAGGAAACCCATTGACCATGCCTTGAAAATGATTCATTAGCTTCCCGAATTTCACAATCTTATTTGTCAGCAGGCTCTATATAAAAACTGAAGGGGAACCATCTGTAAGACAACAGTGCAACAATTTTCCGCTCATTTCTAGAATGTAGACCAATCCCAAGCCAGGTTCCCCTGTGGCAGGCTGTCACACAGAGTGCAGACTGAGAAGGGAGAAGAGAATTCTTATTTTCAGAGACAGCAAGTGTACCATTGGAGAGGGCCATTGCTTTGACATATGGTAGTGGAAAGGGGACTTTTAAGTTTCAACAGGAAATAAACTTCAAAAATTGACAACCTTGCCAGGCATGGTGGTGCACACCTCTAATCCCAGCACTTGGGAGGCTGAGGCAGGAAGAGCACCATGTGTTTGAGGCCAGTCTGTCTAAAATAGTGAGCTCAAGGTCAGCCTGAACTGCACAGCAAGGCCCTGTCTCAGAAAATAAATTAACGTACTAAAGATTTGCTCAGCATTCTAAGGACTTCCGAGACAGGAGCTGCTGTGGGAATCCATGTATGGGAGAATGAGGAAGATGAGACCAAAATTGCCCTAATTTAGCCGTGCACAAGAGGAAAATCCCAAACAAGACCCTCAGCCACCTGATGTCTCCAGAAGTTCAGACTTTGGGGAAGTCCAAAGATGCTATTGTCAGTAACAGTTGTGACTATGATTCCTAAAAAAAAACCCCACTTATATGAATCGTTTTGACTCTTCAGGAGGACAGTTTCCCAAATGTTCATAAAGCCTACATGTTTGTGTTGAAAAATCACACATAGAAGTATCTTGAGGTGAAGTAAGCCAACGGGGAACAGATACATTGATTATTCCTGTGAACACTGTTGGGAAATTTTGCAAAGGCTGCCTGATGTCTCTGATACATAACTTGTCCTTCATTGGCACCCAGTGAGGTGGGAGCTGCCCAAGACCCCCAGGCTTGGTTGATCTGCCTGCATTTCTACAACATGTTCTGCTCTTTATGTCTCTTGATTCTCATGGGCTTATTCTCAAGGTAAATTAAACCTTTTAATTCCTAGAAACGTGTAGCTCTGACATTAAGAAGACAAGAAGCAAATAGCAACAAAAACTGTTTTTAATTCTATGGAGAATTCCATCTTGTCCCTAGGAGAACCTGCTCTCTGGGCTGGGCTATGGTTTGGGTCTGGATGCACCGCAAAGCCCAGCCTGTTCGAAGTTGGACTTTTGGACGATGATTGGATCAAAGAGCTGCTATGCTGGTTAGATCGGAATGCACTGTTTGGAAGCCGGGTCTGGTCCAGGGACCCGACCTAAAAGGGTGTCTCTGACTCCTCTTTCTGCTTCTTCCTGCCCACCATGAGGCGAGCAGTGCCTTTCCTGCGTAGGCCACTTCCACCAGGCCAGTTCTGGTGAGAGCCAGCAAACTGTAGAATAAAACCATCAGCCAAAATAAATCTCTCTGCTTTTCAGTTGTGAGGGTTGAGTGTTGTGTCCAGGTAACAACAGCATAACTAAGAGGAGCTGGTGCTGGAGTTAGGAGCTTTGGGCTTGTTACTTTCTCAGAACCTTACTGCTTCTGTGACATCATTAACTTCCACCCCCAGAGGTGTGTGGGAGCCAGGGCCATTTTACCAGTCACCCTAACAAAGTGAAGAAAGGACTGGACTCTCGGGTTCCAAGAACTGAGAGGTCCATTCTGACCCTCCGAACCAGGAACCACTTACCCCAGCTCTCTCTGGATGACTCTCATGTTGCTTTTAAAATTCGGAGGATAAAAGGAAGTGTCATTTCTACATTTTATGTGTGAAGCAGTTATATGAGGTACAGGCGGGTTGTGATAAGTGATAAATACACAACTATAGTAAGATTCCCGAAGCAGCCAGCTATAGTGTAATCCCAGTGCTTGGTGGGTTGATATTGGGGAGCACTGCAAGTTCAAGGTCACCTTGGGCAACTTAGTGAGTTCATGGCCAGCCTGAACTATTCAGCAAGACCATATCTAAAACAAACCAACCAAAGGAAAGAAAAGCAGAAAGAAAGGGAGGGAAAAAATAGCTATAAAAGGTAATATATTTAAAAAGATTACTCAGATATGTGTTTGTGACCCTAAACTATATTCAAGCCCACTGTAAAGAAGAAAAATATTAGGAAAAAACAATAAATGTGCTCATTCGTTTATAATGATAACTTGGGAAAAAAGCAAGGCATCATATATTAAGAATTCCCTTGAAGGTAGATGGAGTAAGAGATACTTTAAATGACAGACACGGGAAGAGTGAATTTAAAAACAAACTGTCTGCTGTCTATAAGAAACTCAAAGCACAATACCATAAAGTTGAAAGCATAAAGATATACAGAAAAGCTTAATAAAACAATGGCTAGATATTTTATGAATTCACAGGCACAGTGATATTAATATAGATAAAAATAATTGCTGTAGACAGAGATATCAGATAATTCCAAAATGATGAACCCAGCAAAATGGTATAATGGTTTAAAATATCTTTGCAATAAACTACAGAGCCTCAAAATATAACGAAGTCAAACCTCACAGAGGTTTTAAAAGAAGAAGCGTACAAATTTATAAGTGTCACTGGGGATATCTGCATTCCACTATGAGTCCTTTTAAAAATAATGAATTTCAGAAAGTTTGAGGGAATATAAAAACGAATCTGACAACCAATGAACAGGTCTACTACTAAGTCCATCACCAGGTCACAGGAGGACACACATATTTTAAAATTATATGTAACTCACTAACATAAACTGTAATCGCGGGTAATAAAATATAGCTCAATGAATTTTGAAAAACTGAAAGTTCACAAAGAATATTTCTTCACCATTATGATGTCAAACTAGAAATTAATAATAAAAGAGAAGAAATAGGAAAAAATACTTGGTTGTTGAATATATTGACATATTACACAGTTGAAAGGGCCATTTTAAATGAATTTTAAAAAAGGAAGAAAAGAATAAGATAAACGTTCTACATATTGAAATGTGTTTGATGTAGAAAAAGCATCATTGAAAGGAGAATTTATATTACCAAAAACTTCCACAAAAAGAGAAGAACAGGCCCAAGCTGTCGTCAAGTTTCCTGCCTCAAGAAATTATGAAAAGTGCTGAAAAACAAATCCACACAGACCAAATTGAGAACAATAACATCAGTAAATACTTAAGTAATAGAAAGCAAATAATAAAGAAAACTGAGGCACCAAAACACTGTTTGTAAAGACAGAAAAAATACATCTTTTGTAAAATACAATCTTTTTAATAAACTTCTATCAAGGCTGTTAAAAAAAAAAAGACAGAAATTATTATGTTCAGGAAGTAGAGATATCGATACACCCTTTTAAAGAATAATAGAGTGATATTATGAGTCACTTTATTGACTAATTCCTTAAAACCTATACATACATTACCAAAACTCCAGGACAACATAAGATACAATTTCTTCAGTCTGGGAACTATTACCTAATTGAGTTGTTAGTCATTTGCTCCCAAATGGAAATTTTTGGTGTATTGATAGCTTGATGAAAAAATCTGAAAAACATTTAATATCTACTTACCACAGTTTCTTTTTTAAAAAAGCAGAAGATGGAAGATAATTTTTTTTATAAAGTTAGTTTTATTCTAGTCTAATACTGGAACCGGGCACAGAACCAAAATTGAAACCACAGAAAAACATTTCCCATAAACTTAGACAAAAACGGCCTCAGGATGCATTAGCAAATTGATTCTAGCCAGGAAAGAATTACACAAAATGAGAAAATTGCATTATTCCGGGCTTATATTATGAAAAATCATAAGCTATCATATCAACAGACTAATGAAAATCATGACTATATTGATTGAAATAGGAAAAGAAGCATTTGACAATTTCAACAGTGATTTTCAATAAATCCGCAGAAATGAGAAGGGAACTTCTGCAAATTAGTAAAATGTATGCCCGAATGCAGCAATGTAGCTCACACCTGTGACACTGGATTCTTTATTTCTAAAACGGGAGCCGAACAAGGAGTTCTGCTTTGCTGCTGTTACTCAGCATAGGCTTGGAAGTTCTGGCCACGGCAAGAAAGCAAGAAAAAACAGAATGAATAGAAAAGAAAAAAAAATTGTAGTTGCAGAAACCTATGTTATTTATGTATTCAACCTGAGTAAGTCTACAAAACAATCCAATAAATCTTTCTAAAATTAATATGTGTTCAGAAAAACTACAGGACAAAGGATCAGTACATTCAATCAATTTCATTTCTATGTATCAAGAACAAACACAAGGATATAGAAATTAGCAGCATGTTGGCATTTACAATTGCATCAAACAAAACAAAATATTTAAATCACAGACACCACAGACATAGGACTTGTGTTTCACCTGTCAGGGAATATTCATTAGGGGGATTAAAAAACTTAAATCAACTAAGAGACATAAGTTCACGGACTGGAGCACACAGCATAGGAAAGATGTCACTTCTTCATGCATTAACCTGTAAGATAAATTTGATTACTGTCAATTCCCAGTGAAAAATCTTCATATATAATTGTTCTAAGCATTTTGTGGAAAGGCACTGACTCTAGAACACTGAAAAGAATTTGGACAATGAAAAAATAAAGCAAGGGGAACCACTGTAGCCTCATTTTAGATGCATTGTGTAACCTCTACACTCCCCTGCGACCTATGACATGGTAGAGGAACAGACTTGCCCCAGTGGGAACCCCACTGCAGCTTATGCAGACAGATGGGGAGTTAATTTGGTGAAAATTGAAAAGCAAATATATGTGACTACAGATAGACTTTTTAAGCAAATGAGCAATTTTATGGCTAGAAACATAAAAAACCCCTCCACCTTGAATTAAATTCATTCCTTTTATAAAAAATGAACACAATGTAGATCACAAAGTCGGTGTAAAATACAAAATTACAACAATTTTAGAAAAAATATAGTGGAAACTAGGGCTGGACAAGAGTTCTTTGACTTAACATCTGAAGTTTAATGCATAAATGGAGAAGTAAATAATTTATAATTTAGCCAACAATAAAAAACAAACCCATTGCTCTGTGAAAGCCATGAGAGGACTGTGAGACAGAGACTGAGAAATATTTGTAAGCCACAGATGCTATAGAAAGCTATTATCTAGAATATACTGATAATTCCCAGAACACAACACAAAATACCCAAACCACTCATTGCAGAGGGGGTCTCAGGGATCTCCAGAGAGATAATAAGATAACAGATGCTGTTCTCTTTCAGGGCAATCTGAGAAACTCTTAGACTATTTGTGCCGTACTCAGGCTGAGATTTAAAATCTCTGGGATTCTTTCTTGCTTTCACACTTGTGTCCACTGAGATTAGAAGAAAACCACAGAGTCGGTCTTTAATTTTCCAACAAGTTCAAAATCATCGTATAGAGAGTCACTCAGCCCCTTGCTCTCAAAGACTGCTGATTACAACATCCAAGGCAGATGTCTGGGCTTTCTCTACACATGGCTCACGGTCTTGCTACCAATTCTCTTCCTAATGCAGAAAATAGAGGCATTGGAATCTGTTGTAGTCAGAGGTTGTATGGAGAACAAGGAGAATCAGAACATGGCGTTTATAATATTATTTTTATAATGGTCACCGGGAGTTAACAAAAGAAAATGTAGTAAAGCTATCCGCAACACCAAAGACATAGAATATTTAATCAAAGGCCTAAATCCCACAGCAATGTCCCACATGAGTCCAGACAAAGACTCAGAGCTCATGACAGTGCCTCTCATGAGTCCCACTGGAGGTCCAAAGCCCATGAGAAGAACTCACCGATCCGTGTCGAGAAGGCCCAAAGGTCAGTGGTGGAAACCAGAAAGCCCATGCCAGTGGGGTGAAGGAGCTGTGCTGGTGGGATGAGGGTTCTACACTGGAGCTGAGAAGTCACACTCAAAACAAAGACTCAAAGCAAAGCTGTCCTGAGAGGCACCACAGCCATGTTCAGTAACATGGAGGCTCCAAGCTCCTCTGACGACAAGCACAGTCGGGTACCTTCCAGGAAGCCGGCATGACGAGTTCATGCTGGAGACCAAGCGGCACACATCTTCCCTCCGGAGGCAGGAATCAATGCTGGATGTGAGGACCAGAGCTTCTCCAGGAGAATCAACGGCTCAAACAGCCCTAGTCATAGGAGAACCCACAATGCAACAATGCCTCAATGCCTCAAAGTCCTCCTTCTCCTTCTCCACCTATTTATGCTGGCAACGTTCCTCAGGTGTAGCATCTTCACTCAGTGTCATGCTGATATAATCCAGCTGGTGTTATGTTGATCACCAGTTCTTAATCTATAACAGCATCTTTAAATCTAGTCAGATTACAGGCACATCCACAATCCCTAGAGCCAATCCAGAAAACTTACCATTAATTTTCTATCAGTCTAGCAACTCTCAGTACAAAACAAAAATCTGTATTAGTCATAAATCTTCAAAGAAACAAATGAAAACAGTGTGGGTGCAATGCATTTGTGTGTGTATAAATCTATATTGATCTCCTCCTTCTATGTATGTATGTATGCTTATTCATTTAGACTTTAGTTCTTGCAATTATGGAAACTAAGCAGTCCCACATCTCTGGTCTGTGTGCTGGAGAACAGGAAATAAGTGCTGCGTTTCATCTGAAGTATGAACCAGAAGGCTGAGCACCCAGTACCTCTATATCTGAGGACAGGAGAATGGGTATCCCAGCTCAGACAGAGAGAGTGCACTTGCCTTTCCTCCCTTCTTCCTGCTGTTCAGGTCCTCATGAAATTGGATGAAGCCAGTCCATATTCGTAAGGGTAAATCTTTCCTCAATCTATAGAATCAAGTACTAAGCTCTCTGGATAATCACCTTTGGATGTACCCTGAAATAATGCCAACTCTATGAGCATTCCTCAACAGAGACAAACTGCCATGTAAGATTCACTGTGGTAGTGGATTAAAGACATTGAGAATACCTCTTACTGTCCCTGTAGCAGAGACACATGAAAAGGAATCCAGCATTTGTAGTCATTAAAGAAATGCAAATAAAATCATATTGACATAACACCACACAGCCATCATAACAGGAGGATGTAAAATAGTGATCAGGCCACATGCCGAGGAGGGAGTGGGGAATGGAGTGAGTCAGCCATGGCTAGGAAGAGAGTCCACACTGCAAAAGCGACAAAGCCATTTTCCACACAGATACATCTGCGCTTACCATTTGGGCCATCTGTTATTGGCCTGGGCATTTTCCCAAAGTTTCTTTCCATGGATACAAAGAAATGCAGGACTGTCTGCAGCAATTTTATTTGTAACATATGAAACCTGGATACAACACCAGCACCTTTCAGTGTGTGGGTACTTAAGCAAAATGGTGCATGCATTCCATGCGCCATGCAGAACAGCGAACGGGAGGACACACTGATGTGGTTGGACCCATATCACTGGTACGTACCACTGGTACGAAGCACCAGTGTCAAATGTTCACCACTGTGTGATCACACTCACCCTGCATTCCTGACAACACAGTCAAGCAGCTGATGGTTGTCACAGGTTAGAGAGGCGGACAGGTAGAAGGAGTCTGTGGCTCTAAGGTAGTATAAGGCATCCTCAGAGGGCCTTCTGTACATAAAGTGAGCTGATTTCACATGGATCTTTCTATACACATGCAACTGACTGTGTGGAAAACAGATAGAAATTGGAGTAGAAAGACTCACCAGTGTCAGGTTCCTGGTTATGATATTTAGACAAAGCAGTACCATGATAGCAGGGACGGGTGAAGAGAGTATTGGGTTTCTCAGTGTTATTTCTACAATTGTATGTAAATTTACAGTTATTTTTAAAATGTCAAATGTAAAATCAAGATTTGATTGACATCTAGTATTCAGTTCTCTGAAGGAATAAAGATAACAAAATAATTAATAAGACAATGGCATTCCATTAATCATCAGGCATGACTGGCCACTGGAGAATCTACAGTGGGAAGATTTTTATCCAGGGAGACAGAGAGAGAGGGAGAGAGAAAGAGAGAGATTTAGAAAAAAGTAAAAAATCTATACGAACTAAATAGAAATCTATATCTTAGTGCTCCTTAGAAATATTACATTTTAGACTATTATGAACCAACTCTATGATTTATACAAAGACAAAACAAAAGGAAGAGGAAAAAGAAAAGAAGGAGAAGAAGAAGGAAGAGAAGGAGAAGGAGAAGGAAAAGCAAAGGAAGAGGAAAGGAAGGGAAAGGGAAAGAGGAGGAAGGAATTGGATCTTTATTAGATCTTTAGCCTAAAGATCTCAACCTGAGACATTTTCAGAGACTGTGTGGAACCAATCAGTTAGGGTCAGAGATCACAGAAAACACAGTGTCACCCCCCAAAACCAGATAAATTTATAATCTCTTTTCTAATCAAAGGAATGGAAACTGGGAGATAAAGACTGATGAAGTATAATTTTTTTAAGTTTCTTTTTTCCAGCTTGGTACACTAAAAATCTAAAATCTACAGTACGTTATGAGGAACCTCTGTGTTTGCTTTGGCCACACATATACAAAGAGCTCTTTTCTAGAAATTTCCAAAAAGTTCCTAATTAAAGTGAAACATACAAGCAAGACAATATAAAATGTGTCCCAACATCCAAAACCTTTCATGAAGGAGGCTGAACAAACAGGAGGGCCGCAAACCTGTGAAAATTTGTTCCCAGTCACTCCCTGCTGAATGAGAAAAGTCAGACACTTAAGGCATGTTGGCGAAAACTGAAATCAAATACCAGGAGGGATGCAGAGAGCCCGGTTCACCCTTGTGCAGGCTGTCGGAGTGTAAAATGCTTTGAGCCACTCCGAAAAACACTAAGGTTGTTTTTTATTGAGTTAAACATGCAACCCCAGGGGCTGGAGATTTAGCTCTGCGGCACCTGCCTTGAAAGCAGGCAGTTGTGAATTTGATCCCTGGTACCGATAAAAAACGAAAAAGCCATGCAACCCCAGAACTGCCAGCTGGGTTCAGGTCCCAGAGAAATTCAAACAGAGTCGCACAAAAGCTGTGCATGGTGTTCACAGCACTTACACACTTAATAGCCAAAACCCAAAAGCAACAAATAGACCCCATCTTACGAGAGGTAGCAGAGGACACAAGACTTTCTGTACCATGGAGGTGAAGGCGTTAGTGAAAAGAGAAGACAAGACACAGAAGAGTGAATGCATCGCAAGGGAATCACACTCTGGGGAACAAATGTTCCAGTCTTAAAAATGGGGCCCACTGTGGGACTCTGCTTTTGTAACACTCTTGATATCACAAACTGATAGACTCAGAGAGCAGATTACAGTTACCAGGGTAGAGCCCAGGGACTGAGACACTGTGGACAGAGAGGGTGCACAAGACAGCCTGTTGGTGATGGTGACACCGGTGTGCTGACCAGAATGGGGAGAATAGTTACCCCTATAGTTACCCCTCTGATAACCCTCACAGAACCCCACACATACTCAGGTGCTCACACACAGGCATACACAGCCTGCTGGAAAATTCCAAAAGGCCAGGAAGAGGGTGTGTAATGGTTGGTACATTGTGTCAACTTGAGAAACTTAGAAACTTAACTGAAAGACTCAGCTATTCTACCTAGCTTGTAGAGGACCCACCCTAGGGCTAGGGCGGGTAGTCTGCATACAGCATGAAGGAGGAAAAGAGGCCAACTCTTCTCTTTTGCTCTTGTTTTTCTGTCTTCCAACACCATGCACTTCTGTTGCTCAGCCACACCACTTTGCCTTGGAGGCAGCTGATTATAGACTAAAACTTTCTCAAACTGTAAGCTAAAATAAATCTTTCCTTCCTCAATTTGTGGCACTGGGTATTTTGTCAAAAAAGGGCAAGAGAAAAGTAATTAAGTAATTAAGTCAAGCTGGAATGTCTATAACCAACTTCCTCTCTGTAGTATGGTGTTAAATTATGCAAGAAGTTACACTGAAAAAATTGACTAGGAGATTGCTCTGTGTGGTTTCTTATAACTGTCAACCTCTAATGATCTCAGAATAAAACATTAAGAAGTTAAGCTGGGTTGGTGGTGCACTCCTGTAATCCCAGCACTTAACAGGCAAAAGGATTTCCACAAGTTCCAGGCCAGACTGAGCTATATGGCAAAATTTTGTCTAAAAAATCCAAGAAAAAAGGCAAAAATCATCTGTTCATAAAAATCCCCAATATTGTCTTCTTTGACCCAACTGCAAATTATAATGTCTTGGAGTGGGAAATCAGTCTTATAGAACAGACCATCAGCCTCTACACATAGGTCCTCCAGTTTTCTGCTTAAGAATGCAAATATAGCAGGAATTTTTTTAAAAGTTTCTCATTTCTACTTTTTATGCATATGATTAAAGACTCCTTTACAACTTACAATCATAACAAAAAGGCATTCTAAGTTCATTAGAAGTTTGTACTATGAAGAAACAAACAGCATAGGAGTATTTTGATTTCATATTTATTTTATGATCATACACAGGATTTTGTTTCTCGTTTCCCCAGCTGCTTGAGCAACAGAGCTGTACTGAAGAATTATTAAACAAATGGAACCAGGTAAAATGTCCTGTATGTACATGACATTCAATTTCCTGGGAAGTACTTGATGAATATTAATATTCTTCCTAATTGGCTCAGTATCCTAATTGTTTTCAACACAGCACTGTGTTTCTTGCTCTTCTTACACTTGGAATACAGCCCAGCTTGAGTATATAGATACGAGGTAATTGATAGACAGTGACAGGCAGGTACCTAGAGAACAACAAAACTTCTTTAGTGCTGTAACATCTGATCTAACATGTAAGGTAATCTAAATATAGACAGCACAAGAAACAAGCCTCCCAAGACCTGAAAGGAAGGCAACAGTAGCTGCATCTCAAGTGTTTTATGATGAGTAAAGGAGATCAGTGTCCGCTTAAACATGAGAATTGTCTGAGGAAAGTTAAGTAAAATTATGAATATATTGTCATGATAGGAGAGGGCAATTCCCAGAACCCCAAATTGAAAGACTCGTTTCAGCAATGAATATCTGAAATGAGCAAGCACTTCTCAGATGAAAACATAAAAGTGGCAAATACACACATGATAAAATGTTCAGCATCATTGGGCATTAAAGAGATGCAAATTAAAACAACACTGAGAAAAAAAAGAAAAAAGAAAAAAAAACACTGAGATTCCATCTCACTCCAGAAAGAGTGGCTGTCATCAAAAGCATCAACCAACCAATAACAAATGTTGGGAAAAAGGAGCCCTTCTCCCCTGTTGATGAGAGGGAAGATTGGTGCAACCACTATAGAAATTAATGTGGAGATTCCTCAAAAAATCTAGAAATAGAAGTCAATTTGGGGTTCTGATTTTTTTCAGCTCTTTAAATATTCTAGACGTAAGTCCTTTGTCTGAGGGCACAAATGGCTGAAATTTTTTTCCTACCCTGTGGATTGTCTTTTTACTCCATTCAAAAGAAAAGACAACTGTGACATGGAAAAGGAGAAAGTAAGGAAGGGAAAAAGAAAAAAAATTATATTAATATACAAGATAGTTAAGATAGTTATATACTAGTTTTCCTTGGTTCATTGAAAAGAAAGATTTGTGCTAAATTTGGTCCAGCTTTAATGCCTAGATTATGTACTTTGAATAACTTCTCCAAGGGAAACAATGTGCAATGTATTAATTACTCTTATTTTCCCACTAGCCTGTTTTGTTTACTAATTTTCTCCTCTTTAGACTAAAAAAAAAACAATAGGCGAGGGCAGCACTGCCCTAATTTAAGTTTTCTTGAGCCATCAGAAGAATAACGGAGAATGTTAAGATGCTGATTAAAAATTTTGAAGCAAATTTAATTTTCAACAATTCAGAAAACACAAAATTAAAATTTGAACTAAAGAAAAACCATGTGTTCTTGAGTGGGAAGCCAGTATGTTAAAAAGTTAAAAATGCTAAATAATATGGAAGAAACAGAGATTTTATTTCAGTATCTGCTTAACTATTTTTTCAATGTCAAGTTATAATAAATAAGTAGTTGCAGTTATTCACTGATTATTTGAACAATCTATTGCATCCATTAGCAGTAAAGGCTAATGAAGACAGTGATTCTCAAACTTTAATGCTCTCAGAATCACTTGGTTTTCAAACATTCTTGGCCTTTCTATATCCCAGTGCAAGTAAACCCCATGTTCTTGGGATCAGATATAGATGCCAGGAGTTTTCAAACATGACTCCCAAATGCGACAGGGTTCACAGCCACTGAAACAAAGCACAGAGTTTACAGAAATAAGCTTCATTTGGGGCAGCCAGAAATCAGCTTCTTCCCCCATTAATGAGTAAAGAAAGCGAGCAGAGTTTTCTTCTCGCTGAAAAACAAAGGCATGGCCTCACACTGCAAACTCAGGGCAGAGGCTTGGCCAGAGTGACCCCGAATTGGAAAATCCAATAAAGCATTAAATGTAATTAATTTCAAAGCTGAGGAGACTGCGACTCAGTTAGATGCTGCCGTGGGTGCCAGAGGCTGACAGAGGGCAATGCTGCCCCAGGCCTTGCACTGCTGAGGAGCAGGCCTGCCTGGAGCCTTCTGCAGAGATATAGGGCTGCCTGGCTCCACTTACCGCACCCTGCTCAGACTGGGTTTCTGTTACTGCTGGACCACGCAGCCAGGGATCTGTGGACATGGCTATTTCTTTCTCAGGAAACTCACAGAATAAGTGGGAAGAGCGTTCTACTGGAGCCCGGGATTACCGCATGTCTTCAGATGCTGATAAGAAAACACAGACTAGCAAAAAAACGATCCCTGGAGATTTGTTTTCATATCAATTTACAGTACAATTATATTTTTGTCTACTTTGTCAGTGAACTTTTTCTTCAGTTCTTTCATTAAAAATTCCGCATGAGGAGCTAAAGCTTAGCTCAGGGACAGACTACTTGTCTACCAAGGAAGAAGCCCTGGGTTTCATCTTTAATACTGTAAATCAATGGGTTTATCCTATGTGGCCTATGTATAAAACAATATTTGTGTATCCAAGCAAGCATTTATAGACAAATTGACTCAGAGAAAAACAAATGGCTGCCATGTCCCAGTTTCCCCACTTGTTAAAAGAGTTATAAGTTGGATACTCAAAGCCAAATCAATCCATCAATTAAAAGAAATGTGGGAAGCTGTTATTAATGCAAGACTATTTGCAAACCCATCCTCATAAGAAGTGTGAAGACATGGATTGATTTGGCTTTGAGTGTCAAACTGATAACCAAGCACGTGTTGGATACAGGTTGATAGTAGAGGATAGACAGATACATAGGTAGAGAATGAGATCTGATAAACATGACTGAGTTCCAATCCCAGCCCAGCTACCCAAATTTCATAAACACTGTTATGGATTAAAAACTGGTGGTCAACTTAACACCAACTGGATTACATTCATCCAGGTATTAAGATATTAAAATTAACACAAAGCCAAAAAGTACAAAAGCAAACATTTTGCAGCCAAAAATCTTTAAAAAAAGAAATTTGCAACTGGAACCCATGGTCTCAGATAAATGTAAATTCCCTTATGGGCTTCAAATTTGGCTGTGCCACAACAGAACTGGCCAGTTTGCTCAAAGAGCTCCACATTTTGGAGCATTTGTGTTACATACTGCAAAGTACTTCAGCACAAAACTTCCAAATATGAAAGAAACTCAATGAGACTTCTATTTTTTTTTCCATTTAGGATCTACAGTTGATATTATTAGGGAAAAGAAAAGATAAATTTCAAGCAGATTTATTCAAACAGACTGCACCAAAGTGATACTTGCAATTTCTATTTCATTATCTTCATCCTTCAGGGCATCAATTAAAACCATTTTCATCTATTTTAATTTCAGTGTTGTTTTACTTTGCTGTTTATTTACAGAGGCTCAAATAAACCAAGCTCATTGGAAAGCAATCATTAGATGAACAATTCCGTCAGCCCACAGGGCAGGGTGTGATGGAGAATCATTAGTGACCATGCCAGTAGGCTGGAACACAGCTCCACAGGGCGGGCCTGAGCATCCCCCCAGGTCTCATTAGCTCCACACAGAGGCAACCAGTCCTCAGGCACAGGTTGGAGCATTGATCTTAGCCAGTCTGCAACAAACACAGGCCACCGGACCTGAGCACGAGCCCGGGAGAGAGAGGTCAGCGCCACAAGAACCTCTGAGCAGAAAGGGGTGTGCTGTGTTTGATGCACTGGTGCCAAAGGGAAGTGTCTGGCTTTTAAGGTAGAATTTAAAGTTGTTTTTTTGCAACATACTAGGAAAACAATAGAAATGTGTTAATGGGTCTCAATAGATGGCAGGTTTTTCTGATGTTGATAAAGGCTAAAAGTTACATTTGGAATAAAATCGTTTGCCTCTACGGACAAACCCTTAGACATATTTATCCTATTAGAATTAAAAGAAATATAAGCTATTGGAATAGACTGAAACCTAAAATTAAATACAAGGGGTGGCAAAGGTAGGTAAAAATGAGAATAAAAATACCCAAACAAGGCAACTGAACGCACGCAATGCTGACTGTGGATCTGACAGTTTTCTTCATCCAGGCTAGTGCACCTCCACCGTCTGCAGAACCCTGCAGGGCACCAGCTTCAAGTCTTTCTGGAGACAAATGTCGCAGGGTTCGGAGGGGAGCTCATGAACACTGAGGTTCACAAAGGCAGATGACCATGGGCATGGGTATTTAAGTGAAGGGGAAGAAGAGAGTCAACCTTGAACCTTCACTCCACTGGCCCTGAGCTCATTTCCCCTGCGTGATAGTGACCAGCATCTCCCAAGCTCACCTTTAAGGTGATAGCCAGGGTTACTCCAATGCTTTGGTGCCTTCTAGAGGCTGTGTATTACTGATTTAGGTTTTGCTGAGTCTTCTACATATGACATCTGAAAGCTGAGTCATGTATACCAGGACTGGTGTATCACACTCTTGGGCTTGGTCCATGTCTCCTCTGCTGCCATGAGCTGTAACCAGAAAGTACGTTACATATCTGTGAGTTTACTTGTTTAACGCTCATTGGGATGGAAACTCTAGAGTGTGGGTGTTGTCTTTGTCATCCTTCGTTCCATCTCCTGGGACACAATTTACATACAGAGACCACTCAACAAACTTGTGTCAAATGCACCAATCAGGTGGAAATGTGGCTGGCTTCTGGCTTTGACATATTCTTTCCCATCTCCAGTGTACACAGAAATAATATCCTTATGCTGCATTCAAGAAAGTCCTCATTTTTCAGATCATTAACACTGATAGTCTTAAGGCATAGGTCTGGGAGGAAAACAACATTATAGTTTTCTACAAGACTTTAGTAATCTGCTGCAATCTCTTTCTAAAACTTCAATCACTACAATACTTTTGCAACATACTTTTCACAGAACAAATTACAAAATTAGAGATAATGATCAGGGAAAATAATGTTAATTTATTACCATATGGTTGTTATATCATATTTTTTCCTATCCTCATTGTAAATGTTATTTATTATAGAATAATTATAAACATCAATTTTTTAAAAGGAAGTGCCATTATTACTATTTTCTGATGGTATCGTGATGTGTTTGTCAAAACTAAGAAATTAATATTGGCTCATTAGTAATCATTAGTAAACTCTGCACATTGTTTTTATTACACAAGTTTTCCACCTGTGTTTTATTTCTCTTTGAAGAGACATCCAGAGTACCAGAGCGAGTTTATCAAGGTTTAGTCTTCTTGGACCTGTGACAGGTTCATAGTCATCTTTCCTTAGTTTTCAGGACTCTGATATTCTTAAATCATATTTGTCAGACATCCGAGAGAATAGTCTTCCATATGAGCTTCTCCACTATTTCCTTTAAGTTCAACCTGACTGTGGGGCCCTGGGGTGGAATGCAGTAGTAAAGGTGATAGATCAGTCTGTGAGTAATCACACAAGGGGCATTTGGGGCTCACCTGACATCACAAATGATGTTAGCTTTTGTCAGTTGTTTACAGTATGGTTTTGCGGAATTCACAACTGTTAGATTTGTTTTCCTTTCTCAAGCACATACTAAAGTGAGGGCTACTCTACTGCAGATCAGAAATATCTCCAAAGGCCTATGCATTAAAAGATTGAGCAACAGCCAGGTTGCAGCTCTAGTAGGAACCTTTGCTTAGTGGGAACCTTTGTGGAGGAGGTTGGTCCTTGGGGGAGCGAGCACCCTTGAGGGTGACATCAGGACCTTGGCTTCTTCCTGTTTCACTCTCTCTGCTTCCTGGAGTTTCAGGTGGGAAGTTTCTCTGCCATATTTTCCCCACCACTATGAGCTGCCTTGCTACAGCCCCAGAACAACAGTTCTAGCCAATAGGCTACACACTTAAACCTCTAAAACTGAGCCAAAATAGCCTTGCCTTTTCATAAGTAGATTTAAATCAGGTATTTATCATATCTAAGGAAAGCTGACTAAACAATAGCAAAGTACAGCCCAAGTGGAAAAGAGTAGAAATTAAGCTAGTGGGTTTATTGTTTAAAAATATTAAAAGAATAAAAATGATGTTTTCAAAACAAAATACTAGGAGAATAACAATAGTTTGTATATTGTGTACTGTTAATAGTTACTATGTTGCTGTCAATTGACAAAAGAAAGAACAATATAAGAAAATTGAAACAGGATAATGGTTAAATACCTGGCTGCAAATAAAATACAACCTGACCTACCAGGGGGTAAATAAGTTAATTTTTGCACGGACTTGTGTAACTCAAGAAGGCCAGGGCTGCAGCTGGACTGAGAGATTACATCAAAGCATGAGTTGTGGTGGCCCCAATTTCTTGCCCTTGACCTAAGCCTTGACTCTCCCTGTAGGTAATAGTTATCCTTCAGTACGGGGTCCCGCTCGTGTTGGAAAGGTATACTACGTGTGGTTGTCATATGCTTCATTTTTAATAGAGGGAAATAAAGAGAACTGGTATCTCTGCCCTCAAGTCTACCGTCTTAGTAAAGGGTTCTGATTCTGACAACACAACACAGGATCTCCAGCTGAGCAAGCTGAGAGGCATTGTTAACAAGTGGAGTGATTTGTGGAATCTCTTGAACAAAATTTGAAAGAAAAAAGCAACTAATTTGGATGGAGTGGCCAAAGTCAAACTTTCTTACAGGTGAGTTTGAAAGGATGCTGCCAGAGAAAGGGAGAGTGGGCAAAATTGACAGGTGAGCAGAGAATTATCCCCATAATGGTGTTGTCACATGAGTTACACCTGGATACCCAATATCAACACAGAGGCACTCGTGGTCATGGGCTGCAGGAGCCTTGGGGCTGGGCTGCTTCAGACTGTGCACCTTGATTCTGTTACCAGCCAAGAAACATTCTGCCATATGATTGTGAGAAATAAGTTGATTTTTTGTTAATTTTATAAAACAGGATAATGTTAGAAGAAAATGAATCAGATCATTTTTGCAACTTGTTACAGATATTCATTAGTACCTATTACCTAAGGCTCACAAAGTATAGTAATGTGATACAGAAAAATACATCAAAGTACAGATACAAAATTATACAATCATTTGCCATCATCAGCATGTTACAATGTTGTAGTTAGGGGTTGTGCAGAGAACAATTAGAATCAGGACATGGAGTTTATAATATTATTTTTATAATGGTCACCCCGAGTTAACACAAGAAAATGCAGGAAATCTATCAACAACACCAAAGACACAGAATATTTAGTTGAAGGCCTAAATCCCACAGCAATGTCCCACATGAGTCCAGATGAAAACTCAGAACTCACGACAATGTCTCCCATGAGTCCAACTGGAGTTCCAGAGCCCACAAGAAGGACTCACGCCACTCACTTTTACAGATCTGTGCCAGGAATGCCCAAAGGTCAGTGGTGGAAGCCAGAAAGTCCATGCCAGCGGGGTGAAGGAGCTATGCTGGTGGGATGAGGGTTCTATGCTGGAGCCAAGAAGTCACACTCACAACAAAGACCAGGGCTGTCCTGAAAGGCACCACAGCCATGTTCAGTGACACGGAGGCCACGAGCTCCTCTGATGATAAGCACAGTTGGGTACCTGCCAGGAAGCCAGCATGACCAGTTCATCTTGGAGACCAAGCAGCACAAGTCTTCCCCTCTGGAACCAGGAAGCAGTGCTGGATGAAGACCAGGGCTTCTGCAGAAGAACCAACGGCTCACTCAGCAACTCGTACGAGAACCCACAATGTCTCAATGCAATAGCTTCTCCTTCTCCACTTCTCTGTTTATGCTAGCAACTTTCCTCAGGTGGGACATCTACGTTCAACACCATGCTGATGTAATCCAGCTGGCGTTAAGTTGACCACCAGTTTTTAACCCATAACATAAGCCTTAAAATACATAGTGGATTTTAACATCCTAAAATAATTACAATTACTATGATATTATATTACTGTTACTATCATACATACAATTATGAACCATTTGTCAATGCATATAATTATCTGCTAAAGAAAATGGAATAGATCAGAAACTTGGACACTGAAGACTCCTAAATAATTTTTTTTAAAAAGTTATGACTCTAAAAATGCACTTTGAAAAGGTCATAATTAAAAATTGTATCAATTATTAACAGTTAAGCATTAATCATGTATATTTGCCATGTAAATTAATTAAAAATTATGAAGAAAACTACATCTTTGTAAATTTCACCAAAAAGATAAGATCCAATAAGCATGAAAAAAAGATAAAAAGCATAAAGAAACAGATGTAAAGAATAAAAACTGTTACTAGAGAAATGTAAATATGAAACTAATTGAAGATTAATTAGGAGGGAGGCTGTTTATGTAGCAAGATATTGAAATTTTTCCAAGAATTAAGAAGATGTACTTAGATTGCCTGGTGAATTATTTCAGATTTACAAATGAAAACAAAAATCCTGAACACACAAATCCTAAACTCTTCTATGTCAAGTTAAATACCCCTCTCATTCTAATACTGGGAAAACAGTCACAGGGAGAAAACCATCTCTGAAAACACCCAGGAAGAAGACTGTCCAGTCTTTCACAAAACTCAGATATGTAGGTGACTCCCAGTCACCAAATAGGCACCAGATGAGGGAGGTAGTGACTGTTTAGGTCAGCGGGGTAGAAAAGCCACATCCCTCTGTGGGGACATCCGGGGCAGTGGGAAGATGGCCGACAGAGGACAAAAGGACACCTGGGCAGTGAACACACCTTGCATGCATGGGGAGAACAGGCCACAGACAGAGTCCACTCCCTGGGCAAACTGTGCCGCCTTCCCTCAGGCTGCGAGATGACTTTGGGTGAATAGTGGTTAGCGCTTTCTGTGGAATTCTGTGGAATTTGGCTCAAAACTTTAAAATTCATTCCAGACTTTAATGCAGAGTAAAGTAGAATGTTTAAGTTCCACTCTGCTGAGATTTTCAAACTTCTATCACTTGTTTCTTATTTTAAAACCCTGTTTTGTAAGGATCTGTGAAGGTGGCCTTTCCTTTATTTTTATTCCACTGTGGAACATCCTACATGCCACCTCCACTGCCAGATTTCGCAAGCCCCCTGTGCTTCATCATGTGGGAAGCTTGTCACTAAAAACCAGTAAGAAACCAAAGCGAAACGTGTCACAAGCCTGATCTGGATATGCACCTTAACAGAAGATTTAGGCTGTAAAAAATTCTGCATGAACTTTGTGAGCATGAAAATCTCTGAAAGTCTAACTGTAACTTGAAGGAATACACAAAGACCTGACAGCTCTTCCCAAGTGGAGTTACAGATTTAGCACATTTCCAATTAAAACCTAAGGAGATACTTTATGAAACCTGATAAAAATGATTCCAAAATTCATTAAAGTAGAAGTGAGTAAGACTGTTTAATATATTCTGAAATAAAAACTATATTAGTGAAGGAATAAAGATCTTAGCAGATGGGAGAACTGACCAGAGATCAAGAGTAATTTAACATACATTGATGGGATCTAAAACTCACAGAAAAAATTCATTGAAATAATGAAAATAAAAGCTAAGGAAAATATGTGCACAAAATACTTTGACTAAATCTTAAATTTTGCAAACAGTGAAAAAGAAAACCTTTCTGGTGATTGTACTTGACGCAACTAGTCAGCAATACAATTCAAAGACACAATGCAAATACAACACACATAAGTGTGGGCATTCCCCTCCCTTTTTAAGCTAGAGTTTCACATTTTATTGCTTTAGCAGGATTACCAGTGGTTCTGGGAACATTAAGAAAATAGGAACCATAACTAATGCTGAGGTATCTGTCTGTCAGTCTGTGTATCAATCATCTGTCTACCTGTCTCTGTCTCCCTAGCTCTCTATCACACATCTGTCTAAAAAGGCATCTGATAAACATGAACCTATAGTCTGCACTTGTCTTCCTATCCTAACCAATCCAAGTAAGGAAATGCAGTTTCTGGGGAGAGTCCTGTATCATTTTGGAGTCACTGGTCTTCACGGATGTTTAGGACACAATGCTGACATGGTAAAAGAAACTGGAGTATATTTAATCATAGCTTCGGGAATGATCATACCTCTTGTTATAAATGTATGCTCACTGGCTTTCCACATATTTCATTCTCAGTGTTTACTTAGTCTGCAGGCAAATGGAACAGGACAGATAACTGTGCCGTAGCCACTGTGCGACTCAAGCACTGAGAGTCTGTCTCTGTGAGTCAGGGCGAGGAGATGGGTGTGCGTGGCTGCGGAGAGGGACCCGGGCTGAGAAAGCAGAGCTGACCAGGGCTCCGGTCAGGAGGACAAAGCTGAGAAGCCTCCTGTAGTGGATTTGCCGACACGGGAACTTGGCACCATCACCTCTTTGCTCCTCCTCCTATGGGCAGACTGGCGGATCCTGTAGGTGCCGGAACCCCTCCCCTACTCCCTGGCACCTCTGCTCATCCAAGGAGAATCTCTGCCAGTGGGTGATTCGAGCCGAGCCTCCCAGCCACTCACGCACGGTCTGGTTTAAGTCAAGGGATGGTGGGGTCAGCCACAATGGAGCATCATGTGCAGGGCTCGAGAACCAGACGTCGTTTCTTACATCAGCACTGTGTTGATTCACTGCAATTCATGTGAAGCGTCAGAGGCAGGGTGGTCTGCAGGGGGATATGGAAAGGACGGGCCAGTGGAGTAGAGGTGAGGAGAAAGGTATTTAGGGGACAGGGTGAAAATTGCCAAGGAGGGTAAAGACGGTCAAGACCATTTTATTTCATCACATGAGAATTTAGTCCGGCAACTCAGCTCCTGCAGTAATTTGGGGAAACAGTGCACATATGGAAGAGTGTACACAAGCTCCTACCTCCTCCCAGGTAGGAAATGACACAGTGAACACCATGGCAGGGGAAGCTGCAGTGGCAGCCAGAGGGGCGTGGGTGGGGCTTCTGACAGTGTTGGTCTGTTCTGGTCCTCATTTCTAATCTCCAAACTTCCTGACTTGCACAAAGAAACTACTTTGTGTTACATGTACAAATGCTTGTAAAAGCTCTCCATGTCCTTGTTCTCTCCCGCTGTTTATTTTTGAAATTTTACAGAAAGTGAGTGCTAAATATGCCACTGGTACAATGGAACAATATGTTCAATTTATGCAAAATTTCAATTTTGTGAAACCATCAAAACTAAAATGAATTCATATGCTAAAAGCCCCACCATTCTTTTTATATAATATATATTCAGTTAATGTAGGTTTCAAAGGAAACATTAACACTTTAGCTTTAATATATGTTAATTACATTAATATAAAAGTTTATAAAATGTATAAAATATTCAGCTGATGTATTTTTAAAATATAAGTAATATAACACAGCAATACAATAAGATATATATAATGTGCTTATTTTTCTATTGCTCCTATCTTTTTATTAAAATGAATATGTAAATATTAACAAAATGACTACAAAATTATGCAGGCATTTCTATTTTATTATGATTTTTAATTCTTCATTTATAGTCTATTGAAAAACATCTTCGAAAATTCATTTAAACTGGATTAATTAAAAAAGATAATTGCTTTTTTCTTTGAATTTGCAAATGCTGATCTCTGAACAAATTGGCATATTTCATAATACAATTTTTTCATTTACTTATAGTCTATCTGACAATAGATATTATATTTCTATTTGGAATTTAATTTACTAAAAAACTGGATCAAGGAGCCTTTATCCTTAGGCCCCTTAGGAGCTAAGTGGTAAGGTCACATTTAGAAATTGTCCCCTCCCTGTCTCACACCCTTGGGCACACTCCTCCCTCAGCCTGTGCACCCTCCTGCACATTTTCGGATCCTGACACTGTTGGCATCAATTCCGGCCTCACAACACACTGGCTGAATAACCTCTCAGGGTGAACAGACCTGCATGTAGGATTCTCTGGATGAAGAGCTGTCTCTGTCTCACTCTCTCCATAGATAGATAGATAGATAGATAGATAGATAGATAGATAGATAGATAGACAGACAGACAGATAGATAGATAGATAGATTTGATTATCATTTTTCCATACCCACATTCTATAATGTGTTCAGGAACCCTGAATGAGTGACCTGGGAGACTTAGGTCATAACATTTCATCAGTTGATCAATACAAAGTGTTTTCTATGTGCATTTCTGCTCTTAGACACCTAATTTAGTAACTACGGTTGGCGTGCTGCCTTCTGGAATCTGATCTAGTACTTGTATTTTCTCCTTAAGCATATCACAGAGGTTTCAGCAATAAAAAGTGCAAAATGAGAAAATGTGAAACTAAATACAGCAAAACTGACTTGGTGAGGGTTGAGAGCCGAAGCAGGAGGGCAGGGCCATCACCTCCCTCTGCCTCACTCAGGGGCACACTTCAGAGAGACCCACTTAGTACCTGTCCATGAACAGCCTCGAAAATGGCCCTAGTATAGGTTTGGGGCAGGAAGGAAAACATCAGCGAATAGGTAAATTCAAACTGTGGCAGCTGCAGGGATAGAGGCTGAGAAAGTTGAAGGAACGGAGGCTCATTCCATACCTCAGACCAGAGGCAGGAGCGGGGGAGAAGGGAGGGGTAACAGGGTCACAATGCAGTGTGCACGGTGACCAGCTCCCAGTGTGACTGGCAAAGTTCTGGACGGTGAGTGTGCACTAATCAAAAGGTAAAATGTGTGTCTGAATTTTAACATGAACAAGAATATCCGTTGTGTGTGTAAGGGGTGCAGAATTGGCTAGCTACAACTGTGACCGCAGCTTTCTACCATGTTCCCAGTGTAGATGACAGGTCCCTTTCCTCACCCACGTGGCACAGTGCACCCAGTCACCTGGACACTGCCCCTGCCACTGCAGAAACCCCTCTTACCAGGCAGGCTGACCATACCTTTAAACATTGCCTGGAACAGTGCTGTCTGTGGCCACGCCAGGATGGTCACACCTGGATCAATTTGCCATCTGCACTGATGATAGAGAAACACTTCAGAGCTCAAAATTTAAACTCTGGAAAACTTTTCACTGCTTTTTACAATAAAATTATAGCAGTAACATGGATTTTTAACTCAGGCACATTCTAGAAAGAACTCCAGGATTCTGGGGGCTATTTGGTGAGCCTCTGGGGAAAGCCTCTTATCATGATGCAAAATGTAAAGGGAAAAAAAAGCGCATCAAAATTCTGAAAAACAAAACAAATCCTAGAAATTCTCTCTCTCTCCCTCCCCCCGCACTCTCCCTGTCCCTCTGGTGTTTTATAGGTGATTTAATGTTTTCACCCACATGTTACAAAAAGAGCCAGGTTCTGTCTTCCAAGGGTCATGATTGTGTCTTATTCCTTGGCTTCTTTCCTGAACAGGCTGGGAAAATATAAAAGAACCTCACCTTTTCCCTCGAGGGTCTGAGCATTGGCATGCATCTTCTTGTTTTCTCTTGATGTCGTTTTCAGTTATTCCATTTTGGGACATTCAGTTCTGTGTCATCCTTTTAACTGGACGTAACATTGCACAGAGCAAGTGTGATACCAGTTACAAAGGCAGGTCTCCCCTGCTAAAAGACGTCTGTGTGAGTCCAAGAATCACTGCTGTCACAGCAGGCCAGGCAGGGAATACCCTTGGATGTACCTTCTTGTTTACCTGAGCACAAGTGTCTGGGCCATAGCTGCATAAGGAAGAGCATGCCAGACAACCTGAGCCTTACTTCAACAGGTGCACAGTGGTGTCTAGGGAGCCCCTGCTGATGTGGCTGTGCATTCCTGGTGCGTTCCCACCTGCTTTCCCCTCCACACTGCCCAAACTCTGGCCCTAGCCCACCAAGACCAACCGACCATCTGCCAAGCTCTGCAAGTCAAGACCAAACTCAGCGGCAGTCATAGCCTCCTGTCCTGTGGACTCCACAGCCTTTCAGCCTCTCCGGGTTCAGCCGCACAACTTCTGCCTGGTTCTGATGTCCACAGCTGCTCAGATGCTTCCCTCTTGGGGACCCATTCAGTGCCCTGAGGGACGGGTTGTCGGTGTTCCCTTTGGTGACAGAGGGATCCACCATGATCCCCCTGGCAGCTCCTTCACCTCCTCTTCCCTGGAAATGCGTTGTCTTGGTCTCCAGGGAGGGATGCAGGCACTCATCCATCTTTGCTGTGTTCTCAGCTTCACCCTTGACTCTTTCTCGTGCTTGGTCCTTGGCTTCCCCCCTCCCTGGTCTTTACTTTCAGGATTTTTCTATATGATCTTCACCTGTTTCTCCCAGTCCTCTGGGCTCCAGTACAAATATCCACTGCTCCATCTCTATGTCCTTGCTCTGGGAGATAATAACAACCTCGTTACTCAAATCGACTTATTTTTCCAGGTGAAACCATCCTGAGCCCTATCAGTGGTTGAATCAGGGCCTTGAGAAATCAGCTTCACTGGAAGTGACTGATCAGCAGAAAGAGGCACCAGGGTGAGCAGAACCCAAATGAAGGTCCCAGGGGCGGGGGTCTGGATCTGTCAGTCGGGTCAGTGGAGACATGGGCTGTGTGACACAGTGCCAGAGCACGGGTCCCAGAGCTCAGAGCGCAATGTGGGCTGGGCGCAGCTCTTAGGCAAATGTTTTCTCAACAAACTAGATTCAAAAAGTGGATTTCTAAACAGCACCCACAAGAACAGCAAAGCTAACTGCCACGGGGCTGAAAATTTTTGTCTGTAGGAAGAAATCTAGGGACCAAACAGCTTGCCAGTTTCAGAACTGCTGAAGGTCTCCCAAAAGAGGTGGTGGACTGGACATGAGCTCTGATAAAGGTGAGATTTTAGGGGACCCTGGCGCTGAAGTCCTGGCCTTCCTCAGGGCTGGTGATGTCCCCGCACTGCTCTGGCTGAGAAGGGGAGGGTGGAATCAGAATGCAGCTGCTGACCTGCTGAGAGGTGGCTGCCCCCACACCAGACAGTGGTCACCAGTGCCCACAGCGCTGAGATGAATTGGGGGTCAGTTTGTGCAAAGGTCTGGAAGCTAAGATCTCAACTGTGTGTGTTTTAATTATCTACTATTTTCCAGTTACATTTGACCCACTCTATCTACAGTGGGGGGGATGTGGTGTACGTGGGAAGATGCATCTCTTCAACACTGCACACTGTGGATTTGGGGTTCTGAAAAGCTACGATGAGGAGGGAGCCTAGAGAGGGGTGACCATATTTTTTAAGAAACGGAAGCTTATAAATAATCCAGAGCAGCACATGCTACACTGAGGTTTACTTCTCAAAAATCAGTGATGGCAGCGTGAGATTGTTTACTGAAGACATCTGCCACTTGCCCAAACTTCTAGATATTAGTCATGTATTATTAGAGGGACACAAATAAATTTAAGAATATTGACAAAATCTGATTTTCACAACCTAAGTCATCCCTCTTAATCCCAATTTATTTCTAATTTAGGCCTGTAGTGCTTTATTTGATTGAGTTTGTTTCCTATTCTTTTCAGTTAACTTTGCAATCAATTATACCATGATATTATTCTCTCAACTTACAGCAGGCAACAAAATTAAGGTTTCTTAAATAATTCTTTACTTCTCAGCTTTCCTGTAATCTGTGTGAGAAATTCCCCTTTGTGACATGTTTTGCCTCTGAGATCTCTCATGGAAATCTTGGCTGAAAGTGATTAAGTTAACTGATAGGATGCATGATTTTCCAAATCAGCACTCTAACCCCAGCACGAGGTTTGCTAACAGATAATAATTTTCTGTCTTCACGGTATAAGCATGACATTTTGTTACCTGTATACACTGTGCTTGGGTCAACCCAGAAAACTTGGCTTATTCATTGAGGCAAACAATCAACATTTCTTTATGATGAAAACATTCACACTGGGGATTTAGTTCAGTGGTTTAAGCACCTGCCTGACAAGCGCCAGATTGTAAGTTCTATCCCTGATATGAAAAAATAGAGAGAGAAAGAAAAATGAAAATGTTCAAAATCTTCCTTTTGAGTCATTTTCAGTTGTGTGACACCATATTGTAACAAGAGTCATCACTCCCCTGTAGTGGGCACCAGAACTTGCTCTTCTTATCTGACTGAGACTTTAAACCTACGTACTCCCCTGCCCTCACCTGTCCCAGCCTCCTGCCCCTGATAACCTCCGCACTCACCTCCCCTTCTGTGAGCTCAGCTGTTCTCCACTCCATTGGTGAATGTTTTTCACAAATGTCCCAGCACCCTTGGTGCCCTTTGAAATATTTAACTCTTAAGTTATCTGAAGAGAATAATCCTGAGGTAGAGGAAAAGTGATATTGCACTGTCATGGTGATGTGTGGTCCTTTATGAATGGAGGTTAGTGTTTTGCATGAGATATTTGTATTCCCACACCTCAGAAATGTTTTGTTATCTCATTTGTCTACTACAGTGATTTTCATAATTGAATTATGACTCTTCTTAGTGTACTAACAAGTTGGAGTTTTTGGTACTTTAAGGAATTGACAATAGTTTTTTCAGTTTTGCATTTACTGTTAGAATCTGTTGTAGAGTTTTACAAATTTTAGTTATTCAAATTTTTCAACCTAAATTTTGCTAGCTAAGGTTTGAAAATGAACTAATATGAAATTTAGAAATATAAATATCTTGTGTTTTCTTTCATGAGGATTTTATGGAAGTCTAATCATTACCCTTAAAATTATAAAAATATATTTATATTTTGGTAAGATTCTGATTTATTGTATTCCATAAAAGTAATAAGAAGAACTGAATAGCTTTAATTTATTTAGCATTGAATATTAGACTAGGAATATGGCATCCTACACAAGAAGGCACATAATATGGTCATCATTACCCAGTTGGGGAAATTTAAGGTGCAGAAAGATTAAAATTTCATCAAAAGTAATATGGGAGCAAGGATTTTAAAACAACAAAAGCAAAACCACTTGGCTGTTGAAATTAGTGCTTAAACTACCACATTACACAACATAGCACTTACTGTGCATTTAAACTTTGTGATACCCGACGGTGCTGGGTGCAGATGCCCGGAGGGAGATGCGCATTGCCCCTCGCTGACCACATTCTCGCCTGGTGCCGCTGCTGCCCCGAGGCTTGGACACAAGTGAGGGCCCAGGTCTGGCCGGCGGGTCACCGGGCACAGAGTCTGTGCCGAAACTTCCCATTGAGGAAATACTGGAGGAAGGCAAGCCCTGGATGTACGGCGAAGGTAGCAGTAACATGTGTCCAAAGGAAGGGGTTTAAGAGAGAACAGCTGCCAGCGTGGCTCAGGGAACGCAGCTTTCGTGTGTAGGAAGCTTTGGATCACATGTGATCTGTACCAGTGAGCTGAAGAATTGCAGGGACACTGATCTGTGAGGACTGTGAGGGGCAAGTGGTGGTCAGCACTGTGACACCTAGTGCCCAGCTCCTTCCCGCACCCTACGGAGTGAAGGCTGAGCCCCCCAACTAGGCCCTGAGACTGCATCTGGCTGCAGGACCAGCCCCACTGAGGACAGCAGGAACCTGGAGAGCATAATCATGGCTCGAGACCTGGACGATTCCAACACTGTGCTCGGCCCAGGGGTCAAGGTGTTTAGGGACGCGGCCTCCTGATGACTTAGGATGACCAGTCAAGAGTGAAGCCTGACTGGCTGTTCTGTCCACTCACGGGAAGGTGGAGGTCCTTGTTACTGTAGCAAAACTTTGGACCTTGCCCGTCCTGACTAGCAACCTGTCTGCTTCTGGGAAGGTGGAATCGCTGCCAGTTGTGCCCTCATGTGTGTTTCTCACTGAAACTCATCTCAGTCCCAATCCCCAGCCTCTGCCACACCTTTTGAAATACGCTGAGGGCAGAGATCACAGCAGAGGTTTTGGTGATGTTTCCAATGTTCAGCAGCAAGAAAGCCAGGCACAAAGTAAAGGTGAAGGACGCATCCGTGGGTGAATTGGTGAGTTTACAACTGAAAGCAGTGCACTCTCTCTGTTAACTTAACTTGCATGCTATAAATGAAATAACTCTCAACTTCACCAGGAGTACCTAAATCTCGACAGAAAATGTGTGTACAGCTTGCCTGTTTACTCGAAAGTTGTGAAGTACACATTCTCCTTATTTTCCCAGACTTCCTAAAATAAAATGCAATTATCACTTTGAAAATTCCTTAGAACTAGCAAATATCCTATTTACAGGATGTGTCTGGGTCTCCTCCTCTGGAAGCACTGTAATTGGAGAAATACAAACAGCAACATCACAGTCTTTGTTGAATGTCCTGGTTCACAGCCATGACATTCAGTGTGATTCTTCATTGTTTTTCTCTTTGACCCCAACAGCCCTCCCTTCCTACCCAATATCAGCTTCCCAACCACACTGTACACAGTGTCCTTCAGGACCACACTGCATGGGGAAGGCATCTGTGTCTATTGTACTACGAGGAAGCTTCGGGAATGCTGATCCTGGTATCCTCCCCACGCTGGAGCTCTACACAGGCGGCCCCTGATTCCTGCAGGGAGCTGGTACCTGCTTCCTGCAGCAGGTGGGAAACTTAGGGCCAAAGGACACCAGTTGGAAAGCTGCCTTGCTTGGGCAGCATGGGTCATTCTCAGAGTCCTGTTATCTCCGTATTGAAAGTCTATCCTTACCCCATTACTTCAGCGAAAGTAGGGCAAATTGCCAATGGTTGGGGCCTGTGAGATGGACTCTAAGGAGAAGAAAAGCAGGGCTGATCCCCGAATGGACACATGGGCTCCATGCCACCTTCCTGCCTGGCACATGGTCAGCTGCCATCCACAGAGACCCACTCGCTTGAGACAAGGAGCCTGCTGCCTTCTTAGACAGGAGCAAACTAAGACCATCTGCTGCAGAAGGAGGTTCTGCCAGGGAAACATAGATAGAGGGTCATTTGGGGCTAATCTTGAATCTTTTGCCTGCAAAGCAAATTAATTTGCTCTAGACCTCAATGAGAAAGACTTGACACGTTTTAAAGAGCTTTAAAAAATTATTTCTGTGTCTAGAATCCCAGAATGTCTTGTTAACCTTTCCTTTTCCTGAGTGAATGTTTACAGTAAATAATGCATACAATCATCATGTGTGTTGTTGGCACATTTACAAAGCGCATCCTTTCAGCCTTTTTTCCCTCTTTGTTCCCACCACCTACTTTCCCTCCCACCCTGCATCTTCAGCCCTTGGTCCCCCTCCCATTTGCGAAAGCTGTTTTTCTTAATTAAAAAAAAATTTTTCTAGCCCCTTCCTCTCTTCCCTTCTATCTATTGATCCCTCCCCGTCCATTAGGAAAAGATCCACCTACTTCCTATTTGTCTACCTTCTATTTTTAATTACATAAAAGGCTATTCAAAACCACATTTTATAAATTGAAATTAGTCTGATTTTGACCATATGTTTTAAGCACAACTAGCTCTTTTAAGCACAACTAGAAAGTATTATAGCGTTTGCATCGGTCTGTTTTCTGTTGATGTAGCAAACAACCCTAGGCTGGGCAATGGACAAGGACAGAAGTCCATTTAACTCCCAGACTTGAAGGCTGAAGATCCAGGATAAGGTGACTGGTTCAGCTCCTAGTGAGGTCCTGGGAGCCACCTCACAGCAGGGCAGGGCAGGTCAGGACCCGGCAGATGGTGCCATAGTGGGGCATTTCAGAGAAGGAGAGAGGTGTGATGGGCTGTGATACCAGACACAGGAAGCCATAGAGATGCAGGAGCCAGGGTCTTTTTACTTCCAAAACCCCACTCTTTTGGGAATTAACTGGGACCTTGAGACCAGCATTAATCCCTCTGCAGGGTGCAACCCCTGACCTCATCCCCACCCCGAAAGTCCATCTGGACACCATCTCACAGGGACCAAAGGAGAACCCAAGGGTCACATCCCCTCTACAGCACAGCTGACTCACTAAAGTAAAACTGGTCAAATCTGGTTATAAGAAGTTGGCTCAGAGATTCTCTGTTTCCTGTGTGTAATTTTTGTGTGTGTTCAGTGATAAGCCACTTCTGTTTAGTTGTATTTACCAGAGTATCAAATAAAATAAATGGGGTAAAAAATATAGTATTCTTGTAAATTATTCCCCAATTTTCAGATATCTTTGGTGATACAAAAAAATTCATCTCGAGTCTAAATGAGTAATGATGTAATAGAGAAAATCAAAGGAACCATACTGAGTAAGCTGATGTGTTCTACAAAATATAGAAAGTAAACTGCTTTTAGTGTAGTATTTTGACTGGAGAAAGACTTTCTTTCTAACTTATTTATCAGCAAATATTCAAGCATCAGTTAATGTACCCATAATTTTTCTAGACATAGAAGAAAAGCACAAAAGCATAAAAAGGATCCTTGCTTACTACAGACTTCTGATTCACATAGGGGATTATGTGCTGCAAACATCAGAGCATTTGGTGATAAACGTGTATTACATGGCCAAGATATAATCGTAAGAAAACTAATGCATCTGTTTATAGACCTAGAGGAATTATTATCTACAGACTTGAGAAGAATTCTCTGTGTTTTTGTGTTTCTTTGTGGTAGCCAAGATTGAATAGAGGAATACAGAGATAAACACAGTAATGGAAGAAAAACATGGGGGAAGAAATTCTACATCTCAGAAATTATCTTGTGAACGGTGAGGAACCCCTTTTCTTTTTTTTTTTTTTTTTTAAGAGGAAAAAGAGAAAAACACAAAACAAAACAAAGCAGTGTAAGGTTACATATAATACAGAACTACAAAAAAAAAGCATAACAGTAAGAAATCACCTGTTAATAGATTACATATTATCATCTTGGAAATAGTTGCTCAAATCACAGTATCAAAGAATACAAAGTAGACATTCAAACAGAGAGACTACAAACAGCTGTGTTCAATGATCCAAAAACATTAATATAGTCAGCTATTCAACATCCCTATACACACTTGCTGTTATATCCGTTAGAGCTCTTTTTTCCCCTTCCTCTCTTTTTACAACAAAATTTACACATTTTAGATTTTATTACTCCTTAGTTCTTATTACTTTTTTTGGGGGGGGGAATAAAGTCAAATATGGCAGAACAAAGCTGTCAGTGAAAACCAAGGATAGACTTAGCACATGATGTAGAACAGAGTATACGGTTATTAACAATAGTTATCAACGTTGTCTCTTGTTTCCTTAAAAAGATTTGTCTATCTCATTAGATATTATAAAGTTGTACAAAACAGTAGAGAACAAGACCAATAAAACTTAGACATTGTAAACATTACAGGACTTCCAAAGGAGACAATAGTCAAACCAGAATGGGCATCTTAGTGAATCTTACTGCCTTCAAAGTAGTTGCCTATACCCTCGGACCTGATACTATCCCACAGAATGGAACAGAGTCTAATCAGTCAAAACAAGATTGTGGGGGCATTACAGGACTTCAAAACAAGTTAATAGGAAATCGAAAAGAGTTACTATTATATATCCTAATTTTTTAAATTTTTCCCTTAATTAAAATAAACATAAGAAATAACTAAATAATTTTTTTAACGAATAATAGTTACCATAGTGTCTGTCTTTTTCCTTGAGATATTTGGATAAAACTTCATATACTATAGCTTCAAATATTTCCATATCAAGAAGCCCGGAATAAAGCCTTTCTAATTAATAAGTGAAAATTTTATAAGGCTTCAAGGCCACATAATGGGGAATCATGATTGCCACATATTTTCATATATTTGAATCATTACTTACATTAGGGAAACTATTCGGTATTCATACATGCGAGATTGATTTATTTCACTTATGAGTATGGTCTCAGGCTGCGCCCATTTATTGATAAATATCTCAATGTGATCCTTCTTTATAGCTGAATAATATTCCATTGTATAGAAATAACACAACTTTTTTATCCATTCCTCAGTTGATGGACACTTGGGTTGTTTCCAAGATCTGGCGATTACAAATTGTGCTGCTATAAACATAGGTGCACATAAATCACTGTGGTATGATGCTTTCAGTTCTTCTGGGAATATGCCTAGAAGTGGAATAGCTGGAATAAATGGGATTTCCAATCCCAACTTTTTGAGAAACCTCCAGACAGACCTCCACAAAGGCTGTACCAGTCTACACTCCCACCAATAGTGCAGGAGAGTTCCTTTTTCCGCACATCCTCTCCAGCATTTGTTGTTGTTGGTTTTCTTGATCCTGGCCATTCTTTCAGGAGTGAGATGGAATCTCAGTGTGGTTTTAATTTGCATTTCTCTGATGACCAATGATGATGAGCATGTTTTCATATATTTATTTGCCATTTGCATTTCTTCATCTGAGAATTGCGTATTCATCTCAGATGCCCATTTTTGGATTGGATCTTTGAATTTTGGAGGTCTGAGTTTTTTTTAATTCTTTATATGTTTTAGACAAGAGTCCCTTGTCTGAGAGAGAGTTCACTAAAATCTTTTCCCAGTTTGTGGGTTTTCTTTTCACTATGCTGGAGATTTCTTTTGACATGCAGAAACTTTTTAATAAGATGTGGTCCCAGTTATTGATTCTGGGAAGTGTTTCCCGTGCGGTTTGAGTCCTGTTCATGAATTCTCTACCTACTCCTATGTCTCCAAGGTTTCTACCCACTTTGTCTTCCAATAGATTTAGTGTTTCTGTTTTAATATTCAGATCTTTGACCCATTTAGATTTTAATTTAGTACATGGTGATAGACATGGGTCTAGCTTTAGTTTTCGGCAAATGGAGAGCCAGTTTTTCCAGCACCATTTATTAAAGAGACTGTCGTTCTTCCAGTGAACCTGCTTGGCTCCTTTATCAAAGATAAGGTGGTTGAGTGTGTTTGTAGTTGTGGTTGTATCTTCTAATCTATTCCATTGATCTTCGCCTCTGTTTTGATTCCAATACCATGTTGATTTTACTACTGTTGCTTTGTAGTATAATTTCAAGTCAGGGATTGTGATGCCTCCTGCTTTGCCTTTGCTGCTTAGAATTGCCTTTGCGATTCTAGGTCTCTTCTGGTTCCAGATGAAATTTAGGAGTGATTTCTCTAGATCTATAAGGTATGTTGATGGTATTTCTATTGGGATTGCATTGAATCTGTATAAGAGTTTTGGGAGAATGGCCATCTTCACAATGTTTGTTCTTCCTATCCATGAGCAAGGGATGTCTTTCCATTTTCTGAGATCATCTTCAATTTCCTTTTTCAGTGTATTATAGTTTTCACTGTATAAGTCTTTCACTTCTTTAGTAAGAGTAATTCCTAAATATTTCATTTTTTTGCTTGCTAATGTGAATAGTCCAGTTTCTCTTATTTCCCTCTCTGTAATTTTGTTGTTCGTGTATAGGAATGCTATTGATTTCTGAGTATTGATTTTTGTATCCAGCCACATTACTGAATTTATTTATTGTATCTAAGAGTATTTCAATGGAGTTTAGGGGGTCTTCTATGTAGAGTATCATGTCATCTGCAAACAATGATAACTTAACTTCTTCTTTTCCTATCTTTACCCCTTTTATTTCTCTTTCTTGCCTAATTGCTCTGGCTAGTACTTCCAGTACTATATTAAATAGGAGTGGTGATAAAGGACATCCTTGTCTTGTGCCTGATTTTAAAGTAAAGGCTTTCAATTTTTGGCCATTTAGAATGATGCTGGCTGTTGGTTTGTCATAAATGGCCTTTATTATATTGAGGTAAAGACCATCTATTCCAATTTTCTGTAGAGTTTTTATCATGAATAAATGTTGGACCTTATCGAAGGCTTTTTCTGCATCTATAGAAATGATCATGTGATTCTTATTTTTGGCTTTATTGATATGGTGGATTACATTTATTGATTTGCGTATGTTGAACCATCCTTGCATTCCTGGGATGAATCCCACTTGGTCATGGTGTATAATCTTCTTGATGATTTGCTGGATCCTATTTGCCAATATTTTATTGAGGATTTTTGCATCTGTGTTCATTAGGGAGATCGGTCTATAGTTCTCTTTTTTAGTTGGGTCTTTCTCAGGTTTTGGTACTAGAGTAATATTTGCTTCCAGGAACGACTTAGGAAGGATTGCTTCCCTTTCAATTTCATTGAACAGTTTGAGGAGTGTCGGCATTAGGTCTTCTTTGTATTTCTTGTAGAATTCTGCAGTGAATCCATCTGGGCCTGGGCTCTTCTTGGTGGGTAAGGACTTAATTACATTTTCAATTTCAGTAACAGAGATTGGGTTATTCAACAGTTTTACATCCTCTTGATCTAGCTTTGGCACTTCATATGCTTCTAAGAATCTGTCTATTTCTTCTGTGTTATCAAACTTTTGAGAGTAGAGGTTTTCGAAGTAGGTGTTGATGATCTTCTGTATTTCTATTGGGTCTGTAGTGATTTCTCCTTTTTCATTTCTTATTGCATGAATTTGAGCTTTTTCTTCCCTTTTTTTAATAAGGTTGGCTAGGGGCTTATCGATTTTATTTATTCTTTCAAAGAACCAACTCTTTGATTTGTTGATTCTTTGGATTGTTTTCTTAGTCTCTATTGCATTGATTTCTGCTCTGATTTTTATAATTTCCTCTCTTCTTTTGGCTTTGGGCTTGACTTGCTCTTCTTTTTCTAGCTGTTTGAGGTGTAGCATCAAGTTATTTATTTGTATTCGTTCTGTTTTCCTGATGTGGGAACTCAGTGCAATAAATTTTCCTCTCAGGATGGCTTTCATTGCATCCCACAGGTTCCGGTAAGTTGTATCTGTATTTTCATTTTCTTTTAGGTATTGTTTGATTTCTTCTTTAATTTCCTCTGTGACCCACTGATTACTCAAGAGTGTGTTATTCAGTTTCCATGTGTTTGTGGGATTTTTGCAGTATCTTTTATCATTAATTTCTAATTTCAGAGCGCTATGATCCGATAACATGCAAGGGATGATTTCAGCTCTTTTGCACTTGTTTAAATATGTTCTGTGAGCTAATATATAGTCTATTTTAGAAAATGATCCATGTACTGCTGAGAAGAATGTGTATTCTGATGTTGTTGGGTGGAACATCCTGTATATGTCTATCAAACCCATTTGTTCACAGGTATGATTCAGTTCTGTTATTTCTTTGCTCATTTATTTTCTGTCTGGTTGATCTGTCCCTTGGTGTCAATGGCGTATTAAGGTCTCCTGTTACAATTGTGTTACTGATAATTTGAGTTTTCATTTCTGTTAATAATTGTTTTATATAACTTGGTGCTCTGGAGTTTGGTGCGTATATATTTAAGATAGTTATCTCTTCCTCTTGGAGTTTTCCCCTTACAAGTATGTAGTGACCTTCTTTGTCCTTTATGGTCATTGTTGGTTTAAAGTTCACGTTGTCTGCAAACAGAATGGCTACTCCTGCCTTTTTCTGGATTCCTGCTGCATGAAGAATTGTTTTCCATCCTTTGACTTTCAGTCTGTGAGTATCCTTCTGGGTTAGATGGGTTTCCTGTAAACAGCATATGGTTGGATTTTGTTTCTTGATCCATTCTGCTAGTCTGTTTCTTTTGATTGGTGCATTGAGACCATTTACATTAATGGTTATTACTGTTAAATGCTGGTTAATTGTAGGAATGTTATCTCTCTGCTGTTGCATCTTTATCTTTCTGTTCTGTTTAATTATTTGCTTTGCTTAGTGGTTTTTTCCTTTGTGTATCTAAACTGTCTTTCAATATTTTTTGCAGGGTCGGTTTGGTGTTCATGAAGTTCTTCAGCTGTTCTTTGTCATGGAAGTATCGTATTGCACCATCTATTTTGAATGATAGTTTTGCAGGATATATCAGTCTTGGTTGGAAATCATTTTGCTTTAGGATCTGGAATATTTCACTCTATGCTCTTCTTGACTTTATCGTTTGTGCTGAGAAGTCTGCTGTGATTCTGATAGGTTTTCCTTTATAAGTGATCTGTCTTTTCTCTCTGACAGCTTTTAGTAATCTATTCTTGTGTTGGATTTCTGGGATGGTGATTATTATATGTCTGGGTGTAGTTTTATTTTGGTTATGAGTGTTTGGAGTTCTATATGCTTCACTGATCTTGATGTCAGTTTCTGATCTCATGCTTGGGAAATTTTCAGCTATTACTTCTCTTAATATCCGCTTGACATCCTTTATGTTGTCTCCCTCTCTTTCATTAATCCCTATCATTCTTATGTTATTCTTCTTTGCATCGTCTTGCAGTTGTTGAATTGTTGTTTCCTGATTCCTTGTTATTTTCAAAAGATCTTTCCTTTCCTGTTCACTAGCTGCAATCATGTCTTCAAGGTCTGAAATTCTATCTTCACTTTCATTAAGGCGGTTTTTACAACTTTCAGTGGAGTTTTTTATTTCCTGTATATCTCTGTGCATCTGCATTATGTATTCTGTTTGTTTCTTATATTGCTCGTCTAGGGATTCTATCTTTTTGTTTAGTTCCTCCAATTTTTTATCTGTGTTTTCTTTAGATATATTTAGAATCTCTTTCATTTCTTTTATCATTTCTTCTTTTATCTGGGAGATTATTTCGAGTTTGAATTTCTTTAAAGCTTCCTGGAGTTGTTTGTCAACTTCAGTAGCTATTATGTCCGATATATGAGGTGGATGGGATATATTTTCTTCTATATACATTGCTCCTAGGGTTTCCTGAGATGGGCTGGAGGTTTGAGGTTGTAATTTGGTCTTTCGTTTTGTCATTTTGTATATTTCTGTGTTTCAAGTGTTATTTGAAAGCTTCCTCAGGATCTGTTGAAAATCCCCTTCTATGCTTGGAGCTACTGAGCCTCTGACACCGCACTGCCCCAAGCCATTGGGCCTGCAGAACCAGTGTCCCTCCTCTGCCTGCTCAGAACTCCGCAGTTCCAGACAAGCTGGGCCTCAGGGACACTGTGCGCCCACCTGCCCCTTCGAAGATCCACAGCTCTTCAATTGCAGCCGGGTTAGGGTGCTCTCCACAGGCCACAGTGCCTCAGGAGCCTGTGATCCCTCCCTGCTTGCAGAGATATCCACAGTCCTCTAGGCAAAGGAAGGGACTTCTGCAGGCACTCCAGATCCGCCCAGCTCCTCCTCTGCAGGCAGATGGCTAGGCGTGGCTGGGCTCGGGGGTTAGTGTAGGCCCGCCCATCCGTCAGGAGCTCAGCAGACTTCCAAGTGTAGCCGGGGGGGGATGGGGAGGCAGCTGTAGTGGCCTCTAACCCACTGCTCCACTTCACTGCACCCAGAAGCCTGGGGGGTCCGGAACAGTCTGAGATTTGGGCAGACTGTGCTGGGCACTCACCACAGGCTGAGGTGCCTCAAGAAGCTGCGATGCCTCCCTGCTTGCAGAAGTATTCAGTCCTTCAGACAAAGGAACGGGCTTCTGCAGGGACTCCGGATCCGCCCAGCTCCTCCTCTGCAGGAGATGGCTAGGTGCGGCTGGGCTGGGGGTTAGTGTAGGCCCGCCCATCCGTCAGGAGCTCAGCAGACTTCCAAGTGTAGCCGGGGGGGGATGGGGAGGCAGCTGTAGTGGCCTCTAACCCACTGCTCCACTTCACTGCACCCAGAAGCCTGGGGGGTCCGGAACAGTCTGAGATTTGGGCAGACTGTGCTGGGCACTCACCACAGGCTGAGGTGCCTCAGGAAGCTGCGATGCCTCCCTGCTTGCAGAAGTATTCAGTCCTTCAGACAAAGGAACGGGCTTCTGCAGGGACTCCGGATCCGCCCAGCTCCTCCTCTCGGAACCCCTTTTCTTAAAAAGATAATTTAAGATTTGAATCTAAAGAAAGAAATTAAGAGAGCTAAACAAATGACTACTGTTTATTTACTTGTGCATGTAGCAGTAGTTTTGATATATTTTATGGCAAATTAATGAAATTTATAAGAATAATCTTAGCTTAATACAGTCCCATTAATAAATTAATGGTAATCCTGAAGCTTTACAATCTTGCTCCCCATCACACAAAGATGTTAAAAGGGGCCTTATCTCTTGAAACTTAATCTTTACTGCACCAATATACATCAGATATTTAATTTAGAGTTTAATAAACACATTTAAGTCACACTCCAGCTTCTCAGTGCAATCAGAGGCTGCGGTGTAATCACACTCATCTTCCTGATGCTCTGCCGACCGGGTCAAAGGACCTCATCCAGCCTCCTGCCCAGAGCTGTCTTCTGTGGCAATGTATTTTACAAGTGTGAAAGAAAAAACATTGCTCACATACGTACTTTCATAAATGTTAACCACAACAATTTACAAATCACGAAGAGGGATTAATTTTTCTAAGTGAATCTGGGTCTCCATTGGGCTCAATAGTGCAATTGAACAATAGTGCAATCTTCAGAGCAGATTTCTTTCCCAACAAATTTTGTTTCAATGTGTCTTCTAAACAGGAGCAATGAGTATATTGGTTAGAATCCCAGCCTTGAGACCAGCAGAAATGTGTCACGTTTCAGCATTAAGCAAGAACTTTGAACAATCTAAATGTTTCCCAATATCCTGAAAAATACTAGCTACCATGACATACTGGTGCAATGAAGCCCCCCGAGCTGCCGAGAAGGGTTGTATTTCAAAGAGATTGTTAATTCTGCAGCCATGATCCTTGAGTAAAAATTTATCCCACATTAAAAATTCAATCAGAGGCACTGGGGACATGTTACAAGGAAAATCTCAGAATCTCAAGAATTTTATTAAGGAAAATCTCAGAATCTCAAGAATTTTATTAAGGAAAATCTCAGAATCTCAAGAATTTGAAATGTAACAATTAATGAGTTCCAAAAAAGAAGTTGTAACTTTCCAGGGTATTTTTAATAATATATATGGGGCAGTCTTATTTCTAAAATGCATAGATTCATAATATTTAGATTACAGAAGAAACTAAAGCTGTGTTTATTTGCTCATACTTTTTTCTTTGTGTGGGGAAAATTTATGATGCTTGGAAGGATCAAGTGCTCTTGCAACAAGAATCTCGTATAAATCCAGAGAGACCGACAGAGTGATAAACAATTTTAATTTCCCCTGGAAGCTCAGCCTCCATCTGGCTCAGGGAGCTGAAGGCAGTGCAGGTCATTGGCAGCATTCCGGGAGTCCGGCCAAGGTTCGCGGCTCCTGACCCTTCCCTGGGACTGTGCCCTCTCCCTGTGCCTTCCTGTGGCATCAGCAGCCCTGACCCTGCCCCCGGAGATGGTCCTTCTGACCACAGACCTCCACCCTGACTCTGAGCCGGTGCCAGGCCCTGACTATGAGATTAGCTGGACACTCCAGCGAACGACTGTGGAACTTCTTGGTGCACTTTGCCTGTGGCACCAGAGATCTGAAGCTTTAGGAGGCCCTAAGTAGGGAATATCAGTAGATAGATTTCAGGGAGCATGAAAAGCAGAAAATTCTGCTAGGCTCCAAACTGGCCCCTGACATGAATGCCGGGTGGTCAGCGGGATGCACGGAGCCTGCTTGCAGCCTTTGGTTCTGTGCTCAGACACTGCCTCTACTCAACATGCCCAGTCTGGGGTGCAATACTACTCCCCATCTTTGTCACTCCAGTGGTCTGCAGCAGACCAGTGTCACAATCCGCTCCTCCAGGAGTTCTCAAACAAGTTTTGGAAGCTAAATTAGGTCAAATAAATTTGAACCACTTTCCTTCTTGCAGAGTTCCAGAAAATTCCATAGAGCAAAGCACCATGCAAACGAAAAATGTGGGAATATTTCGAACTCCTCTAACACAGTGCTCTTCTCTGTACACATGGTTGTGTATATGTGTGTGTACTTATGTGTGTATTGCTCTCACTAATAGTCACAAGAGATTATTTTTTTCTGTAAGTTAAGAAGTTGACAGATAAGATGCAGCTGGAAGACCAGGATAGATTGCTTAAAGCTCTTTTCAGCCTTCTTTCTTCTGTGCTGTCTCTGTATTTGCTAGCTTTCTGATGATGAAAGGGATGCAGAACACATTGCTTGAAGCAATATCCCTGAGAGTAGGGCCTCAGAAAGAGCTGAGACCAAATGATGATTTTCACATGAAGATTCCGGGGAACACAGTAGCACCGAAAGCTAGTGGCTCATGGGCGAATCACAGAGGAGTCCTGAAGACAAACATCCTTGCATTGGGAGTGGAATCCATATGTGTTGAGCTGTATTTCTTGATAATGCTGTCTCTGATAATAGAATATGGTTGTCATGGTGATGGACCAGTGGGGACTGGAGTGATAGAGATACAGATGTTCCCATGAATGGCTTCAGTTTGGAAAACAAAAAATTGACAAGCAAGTTGATAATGTGGAGGTTCTAAATAAAAGAGTCCTCCAAGACAATGAGTATCTCTGTCATTACCCTCTCCTCTGGGAGCCCCAGGAAAAAGCCACCACCCCCATATTGATGATGGATAATTAAGTTTCAGGAATGGTGACACAGGCAGAAGGGACAGTTTGCATTTCTCTAACCACAGTCCACAGACAGCACCATCTTCTCAATTCTCCCTGGGTTGGGTTGGGTCATGCGGCTGCCTTGTGAGTTAAGGACAAGGGTCACTATGGGGGGCAGTAAGGACAGTGTCCCATAAAATAGGCTTGGGTAGGGAGGGATGAACCTCTGGAACTGGGAGAGATGAAGCTATAGTCACACTTCAAATAGTCAATTAAGTCTCACAGTGTTATAGTTGTTACTGATAGGAAAAACCTTCAGTTACAGTAATCAGAAATAACATTGATTTGTGGTTACATATGTGCTGTTCGATTGCACACAGTGGGTGTCCTCTACAAAACGTCATGAGTGTTCATTGATTCTCTAGAGATGGAAACATTTAAGTCAAAAGAATCACAAAATAATGTCACTCATCTGTTCTCATCTTAAAAAAAATCAAAATGAAGCATCATGGCTTCATTATTTACATGTGTGAATATGTTCAAGTCAGAAAACATTAAAATTTACTGGAAAGCATCAACAAAGACAAAACCTTTACTGAACTGAAGGCTACTAGTCAGAACTTAGATTTTAAAATATCTTTGCAGCTAGACAGCAAGTGTGTAGCTTACTTCACAGGAAATATGCTAGAGGCCTGTTAAAGAGAAAAGAACGTCCATGAATAGAGGTGATTCCTCGTCACCAGAAGTCATGGTCACTGACACAAATGAGTTTCCATGAGACTTAGAGACAGAGTACTGTCTGAGTTCACTTTCTGCTACTATGACACAGTTCCTGAGACTGGTGGACTTACAAAACTTGGGGCCCCTCCTGCTCTGGAGGCTGGGAAGTGTTTGAGCAGGGTGCTGACATTTGGTGGCTTCAAGCAGGTGAACAAGGGGGAACCCACTTTCTTGTGAACTTGCCCCTGGGAGAAGAGCACCCATTCCTTCTCAGCATCCATGGTCCCTTCTGACAGGCTCCACCGCCACAGTATCAGCTCCAGAGTGATCCAATCTCAGTATGACTTTCCGAGGACCAATCCAGGCTTGACCCTGCATTATAAAAGACCCCGCCACTCAGAGCTGAAGAGCTGCCTTGGTGAGTCTGCCTTTCATCAGCAGAGCAGGGTTACTGTCTTTGGTTCAGGTCACCCCAGTGCTTAAGTGAGAGGAACACACACACACACACACACACACACACACACACACACACACGTGGTTTCAAATACCAGACACCATGACTTTAGCAATAATGAATGCTGGTAGCCAGAAAGGCTTTTGCAGAACCAAGACAGAATTTCTTACTACATAAGAGACTTGCATTTGCTCAAAGACAGAGTATAAAGTTTACTTAAACTGATGCTAAAAATAGTGGAGCCTGGCATGACGGTGCATACCTATAACCCCAGCACTCAGGAGAATAGAAAGTTCAAGCCCAGTTTGTGCACCTTGGTGACTTAGGGACACTCTGTCTCAAAGTGAAAAACTAAAAAGTCTTTAGGACATAGCTCAGTGTACAGGTCTGGCTTCAATCCCCAGTAGCACATCCACGTACATCAAGAATAAGCATAAGGTTGTTTTGGCTGGATAAGTTTGTTTCAGTCATGGAGAAAGATGCACAGAAAAAACAAAAAAATTCCCCCAATGTTTTCCTATTATTATAATTCAGTAGAGAGAAGGAAACACAAAAAGCAACTCTTTGGAATAACTGAGGCCGCATACGAAGAAAATCATGGTGCTGGCTGAGATCTCCAGCTCACCTTCAGTTATGATAGGAAGGGGGGACTCACCTCACAGCTGCCTCTGCTTGGCCTCTGATGGCTCTGAGAGACCCAGTCACACTGTGAACACACAGTACCTGAGGCGCTGAGTCTCTCTCTAGTGTCACTATGGGGGAAGCACTGGGAATATCAGGTCTCGACATCACAGATATCTGTCTGAATTTATTCTCACCTTAATGCTCTTTCTTGAGGTTAGTTACTTCATTCAAAATACATTTTCTATCATGAAAATGTGACAGGTCCATAAAGTAGTCTGGTACACTGATAAATGTGCATTTTAGAATTTTCTGGAAAATTCTAGTAGGTACCACAAGTTATATGCAAGGAAAGTGTTTGAGTGTTTTAATCGGTAAATTCTGTGACATAAGATCCTATACTGTTAAATATCCAGTCACTTACTAAAGAATGTCTGCAAACTTAATCACCAGGTGAATGTGACTTACCTAGAAAGACAAATCAAGACTAGTCTCGACTTTCTTTAGAATGTTTTAAGTGGATCTATCAGAACGTTTAAACATCTTTTTCAAACAAGATGAACCATTATTCAGTAATAATTTCAATCTCCAAAGCTATTTCCTTGATTTGTATTTTCTACTCAAATTGGCTAAGAAATAGCCACTTATTTTGCATAGATAAATTGCTTATAACATTTTTTTCACATTTTTATGAGATTTATCATCTTTTTCTACTCTTTGTCTACTATCTGGTTCCAAAGACAATGTGACATGTTTACATTTTTTGGCATGATTCCATTTGCAGGCCTACATTTACCTTTTAAGTATCTATTGCAGAAAAATGATCCCAAAATTTAATGATTCAAAAAACAAAACAAATCAAGACAATGATTCACCGTTTCTCCAAATGTGTGGGTCTGGCCAGCAGTGCCCACTGGCCTTACCCAGGCACACACTCAAGTGGCCACAAGCAGGGCCCGCGTCAAAGAGGCTGAAGATCAGAGGTGCTGGTGCTGACTCAGGAGCAAAGCTGCTCATCCGAGTTCTCACGAGCTGGACAAGGCTGCTGCCCTTTAGGGCTGGGCGAGGAGGAGGGAACAAGCAGACCTTGTACCCACTGAGGTGGGCTGAGTTTTGTTCACCTTAAATCCACATTTTGGATTCTGACCTCCCTGGGATGGTGTTTGGAAAGGACTGAGTCTATATTGAACTCCAGACCTTCAACTGCACCTGCAGGAGCCCCAGGGTGCCCACAGATCTTTTGCACCCTTCCGTACCCGACTCTGTGAGCCAGTCTTATAAATTCTTATCTATCTGTGTGTCTTGTCTTTACTAACTCTCTTGCTCTAGTAGCACTGACTGGTACATGGCCATTAGTGGCTGGAACTGAAAAGAAACATTGGAGAAACTGTCTTCACCTTTCAGAAGAAGGTTCCAAACACTTAGGCAACTCCAGGCTCCTGAGCCACACCCCACCTCTTCCATCTGCCAGGCCTGTCCATCTCACTCTCCGGGAGAAGCCAATGATGTTGTAGTCTGGACCACTCGGGCCCTGCCTGCTGCCCTCTGGCCAGTGTCCTTTCCTTCCATCCTTCCTGTGCTTCCTGGTCCAGCCACACCGGCTTCCAGCCCTGCATCCCAGGACAGCTCTCTCTCTCAAGCATGTGCTGGTACCCTTGTCTCCAAGTTTTCTCTGTCCTCACATTGAAGTCACAGTTTGTCGTCTGTCTGATCATCTTCCCTTAGAGGCCACCTTATCCCTGTGCTGCTACCTGGACACCAATGACCACTGCTGCTCTGTTCCCTGGGCAGGATGTCCCCTTCCTGGAGTTGGTCTTCTTTGCAGTGATGCCAGCCTTCACAGGTCATATCTGATTTAATTTCACAGACTCACCATCAGTGTCACCTGCTGCAGAGGGCAGGTGCTTCCATGTGACATTTGCTGTGGAATTGCAAAGCGGAGTGTAGGGCAGAGGTTCCTCCAGCATCCTGAGATGGACTCCAAGCCGCCATTCATTGAAGATGAAGCTGACTCATTTGGAAGCAATTAAAACTCACAAAGATATGCACAGTTCAAACTTTTATGACTGAGATGAGCAGAATTTTCACCTAGAGCAAGTTTGAAACTAGAAGTCTCATGGATCTGTCTCTGGGGCTCCCATTTTGGGACTTGATGACGAGTATTTTAGGAGGCTGAGAATTAAGTGGAACCAAAACCAATTTTTACCATCACAGTTGTTTTGAGGATCATAAAATATACATCATGACATTTATCATTTTAAGTATAAAACTCTGGGGTTTAGAATATTCACATTGTATAGCAGTCATTGCTATCATCTATTTCCGGAAACTCTATACATATTAAAAATTAGCCTCTGGTTACCTCCTTTCTCCAACACCTGCTAACCTGCACTGTTGCTCTATTGCACTGCTCTTCTCCCCTTCCCTCCCCTTTCCTCTCCTCCCCTCCCTTTATTTTCCTGATCTTTCCTTCCCTCTCTCTCTCTGTGAATTGAATCACTCCAGTAATATCATATAAGTAGATTCATTCCAAAAAATGTTCACCATAATATTCTATTTACAAATACTGCTGCAGATTTCAAAGCCTCATTCTTTTTTTAAGATTAAAAAATATTACATTACAATAAATGGAAATAACACATGTATTGATTATCTATAGACAGACAATTGTTTATCCTTTTAGGCTATTATGAAGGGTGCTTTTGTAACTACTGGTCTACAGGTCTTGGGATCCCTGCTTTAAATCCTGCAATGCACCTAGAAGTGGGCAGCTGGAACAGGCAGCAGTTCTGTTACTGTTGGAGGAAAACCCACATGATGTCCTACACAGTGGCTGCACAGCTGGACAGATCCATTGGAGATGCAGGGAGTGGCTCACCTTACACATACTCACCAGCATTTCCATTTTTCATTTTTTTCTTTTACATTGTGTTTCTTTCTTTCACCCCTAATAAGCCTAAATTATGATACAGAAAGTCAGGTTCTAATTACAGGGCCTGACAGTATAATGAGAAAGGCACAGCTCCAGATCATCACCCTGGGAAACAGAAAGGGAAAAAGAAGCAGAGTGGGCATCCAGGTCAGCAGGTCACCATGGAAAACTGATTAACAGGCCGGCAACACCGGGCCTGAAGTCACATCGCTCACAGCCTACAAATGTACGGAGGTGATTCCCGCTAAAAGAGAGGCTGAGTGCTTGAAATACAGACAGGATAGGCAGAGAGGGGAAGGCACGGGAGGGGAAACAGAGAGATGAGCAGAGACAGATAGACAGAAAGATCTAGAGATGGACAGAGAGGCAGGAGAAATGCTGCATGAATGAAAACCATATTATTTGACCAAATCTTTTCCTCTAATTCTTTTCTTCATTTATCCCAAAGCCAAACACTACCATTGTGCACCAAAGGGTGTAAGGGTGCACCCTTCCCAGAGTGGTGGGGTGATGGGAGTGTGACCTGAAGTGTGTGCAGTAGAGAGGTTGAGGAGGGCTGGGCTATCTTCCTTCTTTCTGGGTTCATGTTCTTTCTTGCAAGGTAGAAGGTATTATATGCTAAGCACAAGGAAACTGGGCCAGGGGTAAGGCAGTAAAAATCCACAATTTTCTGTATTTTGTTATTAAATGAAATAATAAATACATAAAGTAAATCCTTAAAGAAATAAAATAAAGCATTAATGGAAAACAGACAAAATAAGGGAAACAAGAAAGGACAGCACCCTTTGCAAAACAAGAAATGTGAAAATTTAAAATTAGAAGCAGAAGTTCATATTTACAAGTGTGAAAAAGTATAGAAACCAACCTAATTAATGTGAAAAAATACACAAACTACTTAGTGACAAAGAATATTAACAAATATGTGGAAGGCACTGATATTTAAGAGAATTTTCTGCAGAAATATTTGCCAATACATTTTAAAACAAATCATTTTCTAAGCAATTAATTTAGTTCAATTAACAACAAAAAGAATAAACCCAATTAGACCAATAACCATGGAAGCGGATTATGTTCCCACAATTTAACTGTGACAGTGCAGTGGCTGTAACACTGCACAGCACCATGAACCCTTCAAACAGACACAGGAAGAGTAACAGAGTGACCAAGCTGCCCTGGGGACACAGAAGCAGGAAGAATAAAAGCAATGTGGCCATGCCATATCCAGGCTCATTAAGATTCAGGTGTCCATGCTGGCCACGTTGCAGAGTCATTCCAGGCAGACTGGGACCCAGCTCCAGGACATCAGCCTGGACACAGGACTCTGGCACTTTCTTCTCTCCTGTGGGATGTCACGGAAATGTGGTCTCTTCGCAGCCAGAAAACCAGTGCCATAAACAACTGGAGAGATGGCCCTGCGTTTGCTGTCCAGAGGAAGGTGAGCTTGGTCCTCCGTGACTCTGGAGTCACAGGTGATGACTGGTGAACCACTCAGCTGCCGCCAAATTCCTCTTTGGTTCTAACTGAGCAAAAGTGGGAACTTCTGACCCAACAGTCAGTAGAATTAGTGTGAATCTGCTCAGCCCAGCCCAAGCTACATTTACAGGAAATACCTCATTTGGAGTATAAATTAAAGGGCAACGTGTAAATGTATTAGCAAATTATATATATATATATATATATATATATATATATATATATATAAAATAAATTTGGTGCTTAGGGAGAAAGTTGATTTTCTGTGTTTTATTTGTTGTTTTTCTGAACTTTGAGAAACAATTACCTACAAAAGAACTCTCAAAATCATAATAAAAGTCACCACAGAAGGACGCACATGGATTGTTTTAAGAGCTATAACTGTGAGGTTATAGTGAAGCAGAATGTAAGTCCTGTGACAATTTTTTACTAAATGTGAAGTTCTTGAGATTTTCCACCTGAAGGTCCCAGGCACTGGGTGTCTCTCACCATACCTGAGACCCGTGGTGGGAGCACACTTCACTGGGACAGAGGAACACACGCCACATTCACCCTCATCCTCCACTTTATACTACAGAATCAGACTCCACAATCCACAGTTCCCCTCTCCTGCACACGTCCTTGGCAGCTCAGAAAAAAAAGCGTTTTCTGCCTCTGTCATGTCAGAAAGTTCCAGTGTAAGGCTTTCGATTTCTTCTAGCTCATTGTGTTTGGAGTTGTCCCAGTTAGAGGTCTGGGGTTGAGTTTTCTTCTGCTGCTTGTCATTTTTCTATTTTCTGTTTTTAGTTTCAGTGTTGGGGTTTGTAGATTGCTTGGGGCAGATAGCCTTATCACTAGTAGTGAGACTTCTGCAGGAAATGTCTATTCCTCAGAGATGTCTTCCGGGTGTAGGCTGATTTGGTGTTTCTATCTATCGCAAATCCTGCCTTCCCAGTGTATTAAGGATGAGAAGTTGATATCTGCTTGGCTTTGCATCCTGTACTTTGGTGCTGGTCTGTGGTGATAGCTATGACTCCAAGTAATCACAATGTTGTCATACACGGGAGAAAAATTGATTACAACAAGTGTGACATCCTGGTTGGAATAGGACAATTAGCAATAATGATAACATCAAGCACAGCCTAGCAACTGGAAAACTTTGGTTACTATTGATTTGGTAACTTAAGCCATGGGAGCAAGCTCTCCAGTTATATAACAAAATCTAGCACAAGCCAGGAACTCGTGTGCTCTGAGTTTCCACTTGGTAGATTGATTTTACCCCGTCTTGTGGGTATCTAAGAGGAAGAGGGGACCAAATAGAGAGATGAAGGAGGACAAATATAGTAGAAGCAAAGTGGTAAGGTAAGAATGACCACCCAAATCCTGGGGGCAAGCAGGAGAAAAAGAATGAAAGAGAAAGCAGAAGAATGTTAAAGCAAACCAGAATGAGCAGAGACAAGGTTCACTCACATGAAAGTATCATAAATGTTCCACATCACTGATCATTTGAGAGAAGCAAATTAAAACAACCCTGAGATTTCATCTCACTCCAGAAAGAGTGGCTACCATCAGGAAATCAACCAATAACTAACGCTGGAGAAGATACAGGGGAAAAGGATCTCTTTGCCAAGTTAGTGGGAGTGTAGACTGGTGCAACCACTGTGGAAATCAGTGTGGAGATTCCTCAATAAACTAGGATTAGAGGTCCCTTTCAGTTATTTTCCTTCTGGATATATTCCCAGAAGAACTGAAAACATCATAGCACAGTGACATATGTGCACCCATGTTTATAGCAGCACAATGTGAAATAGCTAAACTTTTGTAATAACCCAAGTGCTTATTAACAGAGGAAGGAATTTTAAAAGATGTGTTTCTTTTATGACATAAAGAAAGATAAACTTGAGACATTTCCTGGTAATGGATGTGCCATGAGACCATATTCTTAATTGAAATAAATTGGTCACACATGTGTAAATATCACACTGTTTCTCTGGTGTAAGAAACCAAAAGGACCAAGTATATAATAGTTATTGTGTAATAGGAAGACATTGTTCAAAAGAAAGGGCACCTAGGAAGGTGGAGAGGGAAAGGAAGGAAGAGACAAGAACAGTGATGAAAGAAGGATAAAATAGAAACAGCTTTGCAAAAAGGAGGGAAAGAGTGGTTGAAGGGAGGAGAGGGAATTGGGAAAAGAGGAATCAAGACTTATCGTGTGCAGGTCCATATTCCCTAAGTGAGTATGGTCACATATCTATCTAAATTGTACCAATAAACTTAATCAAAATAAGAAAGCAGCTAAAAGTCTATATTCCTACTTTATATTATTAATGGAAAAATGTATGTTTAAAGAAAGACAAAGTGGACAAAAGAAACCACACCCACAGGAACTGAGGTTAATTCACGGCGGTTCTGTTCACAGTCACACGCTTGCTCCCAATCGCTTCTGCGCATAGTAGCCATGACACTGTGGATAACTTCGATGTGACGAGAAGACTCTATTTGTCTAATAGTGAGCTTCATTTACATTATAAATTCTGTTTCTCCACAGTGGCTATAAACCTGTTCTCAGGGAGAGAACCTAGATCATCCTCACCAGTACAGTGGATTTTGGCTCCTTACCAGAGCATAGGAGGGCAATGCTCTGTCAGTGTCAGAAGTGAACAGGGGCACCGCCAGCGCTTAGCCTGGCCCCAGGGTCCAGGGGACATTCACCCTTCCTGCTACAGGGACATTTAGCAACAGCCCCTCCCTGGCTGTCCCTGTGCTCAACTGCAGAGCTAGAATGGAAATCAGATGGAGAGGTGTGGGGTCCTCTCAGCACACCGTCCCTAACCAGCGGGCTGTCTCTAAACCGGGTGTCAGCCTTCCAGCCAACGGAAAATGAAATGTTAGCTCCTCAACTGTGACAGCCAGCAGACTCTTGGCACTTGCTCTCTGTTTCCTCTCTCCCTGGCCTAGCGTTTCCATTTCCTGCATCATTTTTCTATTTTTATTATTAGTCTATTAGTGCATGCAGGAAATGCGGCATAACTTCCTCAATCCCACTTCCCTTGGCCAGAGAAGAGGTCTGGAGACAGTGCGGCCCTGACCTGCAGCACAGCTTGCCCTTGTCTTGAGGAGGAGGAGGAGGCGAAGTCCTGGCCCTAGAACTAGAGCTCACCTAGAGCAAGGCTTACCTCACAGAACATCTGGCACAGAGCCCATCTGGAGAGAAACACTGAAAAGGAGACCCTGCAGAACTGTAGAAACCCAGCACATAGCAGCGCATTCAGAGGTAAGTGTCTGAGGTCCCAGGAGAAGGATGAGTGAGGTTGTGCAAATATTTTTCTGAAATTAACAGATTTTGCAAACGACCTGATTTTCTGCCTGCATGCTTCAGGCCAGTCTCTACTCTGACTTTTTGCTCTCGGGACTAGTATGTTCCTGTTTGTTCTTATTCATTGCTGCCCCTAAGAGTTGTGGCCAGGATCCTTCATGGTGCAACTCCAGCCTAGGCTAGGCTGCCATGAGATGCCGTGTGCATTTCTGCCATATTAATAGTCCTTGTACAGTTAAACTCTTTTCAATGCTACCAACAATTTCGATGACCCTAAGAAAGTGTCCTATTAAATAGCTGACTAAACTTCAACATTCTCACCCTGATTTTAAGGCTGTCCACACATCTCTGCCTGATGCCCAAATACCCAGTGCTTCAGGCAAATTGTTTTGAGTGATGTTGCGATTTGCTGAAACAGCTGATGAGCTCGTCTGTAGGAGGCTTGCAGAGATACCTGAAGGGGGAAGGTGCTCGCTGGCAGCCTGATGGCTGGTGGGCTGGGAACAGAGGCAATCACAAGACTGTCAGGAAGGGAGCCACAGCACCAGGAAGCCAGCTAGTGGAGCAATGGTGGAGGAGAAGGGAGTTGCAGAGAAGGGCTGGGCCCTGCTCCTCACTGGCTCCTGGGGAACTTTCTGGAGAGGAAGTGCAGGGGGCGCTGTGAGCGCTAGCTCTGGTGGAGGTACTGACAGGCTATTTCTTTGCGATCCCCTTTTGAGGATCCACAGATACTGCAGGGTCCTCAGTTGCTTCAGGGGTGGGTGTTATGTTAGTGAGCATGAGCAGGGTTCCAGACTTCAGTTCCACCTTCTGCTACCCTGGGGGTCTTGCATGAGGACATTTTTTGGGTGTGTACAGTTTCTCCCTGAAGGCTCACACACAGGAAGGAGGTTTGCACCCGAACATGGCCAAGTGCAGAGGTAGCAGAGGTGGAGCCTTGTGGAAAATACAGTTTGGAACCCTCACTGTCATATGTTCATCAATGCAGACTCAGCGCCATGAGTCAAGGCTCAGGGACAGGGGCAGTTCCCTCAGCATGGGCCCTTTCCAGTGACCCTAAGCAGCACAGTGCTCTCCATCATGAGGCCTCGTCCCGGCAGAGCAGATTCTGGCACTGTGTGCTCCAGTCTCTGGGTCTGTGAAATAAACGTCCCTCTGTCTTCTATAAAGTACACAGCTTATAATAGTGATAGGGAAATCAGATAGAACATGAGAAGAAATGACATGGAGAAGGTTCAATAGCCCATTGGGCTTGACTTGGTTCTTTCTAAAGAGTCAGAGCCTCGCCCGGCAGGTTCTGGGACTTCTATGGGGAGATCCAGGGGGAGGTACTGGTGGGAGATTTGGCACACTTTGACTGCAGGGTGGGTAACATGGGCTGCTAAGGGTGTTTAAACATTTAGGTTATACTGCAAGGCCATTGGTTATACAAAGCATGGGTTATACAAAGAAAGAAACATCCTTTCACATTTTAAATTCCATTACAAGGCCATTAGTTAGAAAAGGTTACAGAAAGGAAGGAATTTCCTGTTACAAGCTTTCCTGGACATGGACATGTCCAGCTGGCTTTGGTCAGCTTCCTTGGCAGTCTCTCTTGGCAGGCTTTAGATTTTTAATTTCCATTTTAATAGCACCCAATGGACTGAGACAAGACACTTACCCTCCTTTACCCCCATTCCACATCTGCAGGGGTAGGTAATGAGTGCCTTCTTCCTAAGACTGCTGGAATGATTGAGTTACTCAAGCAAAGCAGCTTCACAATGCCCGGCCTCTCACTCAGCACCAGTGATGGCTTTTGTCTCCTCCACAGACTGCAGGGGGCCTGGAGACAGAACCTGGATGTGTGTCCCACATGCAGAGTGAGCTAGGCCAGGGTCCCCTGCTCCAGTGACATCTCTCATCTCATTTACACAACAGCAGT